>NC_050105.1:70844155-72094065 GCF_902167145.1 Zea mays | reverse complement strand
ATTTGCCACGGGGTCACTGTTCCAACAGAGGAAACCCACGAATCCGTTGTTTATGTTCCTTTTCTTCTCCGCGGTCTTGCTCTTCCTATTTCCCCCTTTTTCCGTGGTTTGCTTGATTTCTATTGCCTGAATTTGACCCACCTGAATCCCAATTCCATTATGCAAATTTCTATTTTCGTTCATTTATGCGAAGCTTTCCTCGGCGTTCTGCCGCACTTTGGCCTGTGGAAATACTTGTACCATTGTCGGCTTGGGATGGCCGGAGGGCAGCACCAACTGGTAGGGGCGTGAGCTTGGAGATGCGCCGTGGGAGGAAGACTGACTACCTTGATATCCCACTCAAGGACATTATCAAAGGATGGCGCTTGGAGTGGTTTATCGTTGAGAATCACAAAAATTCTCTCCCCCCACGGTCAGGGAGACAGCCGGATGTTCGCACTCCGAGCTAGACTGAATCCCCCACAGACCAGGAGGTGGCTGAAGCAGGGGCTCTGTTAGCTGAAGTTGGATTGTTGAAAGAGAGGGGTCTGACTGCAGAGGCTGTGGTTGCTGACTTTGTCTTCAAGAATATTCAGCCACTGAAGGACAGGGCATACCCGGCCTATCTGTACTGAGGCCTAGCTGACTCAACCCGGGTAACCAACAGAAAAATTCCTGTTGTGGACTTGGTGAGCCGGCTTGAAATGATACTTAGAGGCAAGGTATCAAATGTTGGTGCCCCTGTTGCGTACTCGGCCTGGAACCTGCCTCCTTCCAAGGCCTTTACTCATTTCGTGTCAAATCCTCATGCTGGTGATGGCGGTTTGGGCCTTAGAGTGCGACCCTCTGCCGAAGAAGTTAGTGCTTGGTTGCTTTGCTTGAAAAAATTCCTGATGATGAACGACAGGTTCACTTTGAGGTGCCTTTGGATCCCAGTGATGCAGAGATACGTGCCATGCTTGATATATTATCCGAGGATTCTTCTGATGCCGCTCCTGCTGGAACATTGGTGGTGGCGCCTCTCCCAGAAGCTAGTAAAGCCTTGGATATTCAGAGGCCTGACAGTGTTCGCCCGAAACGCCCTTGCCGAGCCAATCAGCCTGCTTCTCCTGCTAATGGGCAGAAAAATAAGAAGAGACGTCTTCGCCGAGTGTCTAGCTTGGATCGGGATTCTGGTCCTTCGGCTCCTGCTGCTGAGGAAGTGCCCGTGCCTGAATTTACTGAAGCTGATCCCAATGGGTGTGACCCATCTTACGCTGACCCCAATGGGTGTGCTGTCCGTGTTGCTGATGAAGATGAGGAGGAATAAGAAGATGAGATCCCTCTGATTCGGAAGAACAGTCGGCGCTACATAGCCAGTGGGGAAAGTAGTGGTGTTCCTTCTCCTGCTTTGTCTGCCCTCATTGGTCTACAAGAATTATCTCTGGCGAACTTTGATCAAACTCTTGAAGACATGGTTCCAGAGGATCTGTTATCAGAACCGGTAGATGGTGGCGCGATGGATGTTTGTGCTGATGTGCTCGACGTCGGGTTGGGGTCATCCCGGGCAGCGTCCCGCGCCTCATCGACCTTGGAGCGCGGTCTTGAGGGTCAGGAAGCTGGTTTGGATTGTCTTGCTCCCATGGAAGTGACTGAGGGACCTTCAGCCTTAGAGGTGGTTGCTGCAGAGAACTCGGCCCTCAAGGATGGTGTTGGCGCTCACCCAGCCCCCGAGGGTGTTGCCGGGGATGATTCGGCTCGGATGGGTGGCACAAACTGCGACCCAACCCCCGAGGGTGTTGCCGGAGACGATCCGGCTCGGATGGGTAGCGCAAACTATGACCCAGCCCCCGAGGGTGTCCGAGCGGGTTCTCCCTCTTGCACTTCCATGGATGTTCACGCAGGGTCTTCTCCTCCACACTCTGGTTGCATGGTGATAGCCCAAACCTTTGGTCAAGGAGTCGCTTTAGAGGCCAGCGTACCCGACGATAGAGTTTTGGGTTCTGCTGATGACATTGAATTGGTTCCTGCTGATTCATTGCAAGTTGCTTCAGGTGGTGATCCTTCACCGAGCCATCAGTTGATCTCTCACGATTTAGGGGTCCCCTCATTCTTCTCCAACCTCCAGGTATTTTGGTTTCTTCTAGTCTGACTTTTATACCGGATAGACTGTTGTTATTATACTCATCTGTTCTTAATGTCAGGCCTTGGTGGATGGGATGGCTAGTCAGCTGAAGTTGCAGGGTGCTTCTGTCCCAGAAGGAGCTTTGTCTCTGGCGCGTTGGAATCCGGTGCTGCTTCAGCAGCGTGTTTCTGACTTAGAGGCGGCGAAAGCTGGTTAGTGCTCTTCTGCTTCCTTTTGGCTACCTTATTAAACTGTTTCTTACTTTAACACCTTTGCTTGACTGTTTCTCGCCAGATATGGCTCGGTAGTATTCTGATCTTGAAGAAAAACATTCTCAAGGTCAAGCTGAACTGGTCAGGCGGTGCTCTGATCTTGAGGAAAAGTATTCCCAAAGTCAGACTGAGCTGGCCTAGGTTTCTGCTTCTCTAAATGATGCTAACACGCTGAACTCTACCCTCCGCGCTCAGCTCGACTCTGAAAAGGTGACCTGTGAATCCGGGCTTTGTTTTGCCGTGTTCTTATTGCTTGCTTGACGTTTGAAGAAGCTAATTCTTGCTTGCAGGAGGAAAAATGTGCCCTTGTTGCTTCTCGTGACAATCTCGACAGGCTATATCGTGACTCCAGCAACTCGTTGACCATCTTGGAGAGGAGTCATCGCTTCACCATGGAGGAGTTAGACAATCATCGTTATAAGCTGCAAGAATCCTTGGATGACGTGATTCGTCTCAGGCAGTTGATATCGACCAAAGATGCTGTTATTAAGGATCTGCGTGCTTCCAAGAAATCTGTCGCCCAGGAGCTAGAGACCGCTCAGCTGGCTGTCAAGGTTGCTGAAGAAACTTCCGCTACTCTAGGGCCCAGCGCGATAAAGCTATGGACAAAGCTATTCGAGCGAGGCGGATTCTAATGAGGAGACCTGGTGTGGTTGTTCATGATGACATAGTGGCAGATGTGAACGCCTGTTGGGGACCTTCGGCATCCGAAGGTCCTCAAAAACAGGATTTAACAGTATTTCTGGAGTATAATGTGTGAACAGGTATCTTCGGACTCAAGTCGGCACCACAGTAGACCAGAATAATACGAAGGTTGGTACAGCGCCGAAGGTGTGAGCAGGAAAGCTTCGGCGTGACAGCAGAAAGTGAAACCGACTTAAAGATGAAAAGGCTATTTAGACCTCGACAAATTACTATAGAATTATTATCAACTGTAAAGGGCATGAATGTAATTTTGTATGGGTTGTGTCCCGCGCCTATAAATAGGTGAACAGTACTCCCGTACTGTTCACGCTGACTTGGCATTCGCTTTTTGCGTCACCCTTGTACTATCATCTCCTTCCAGTTGAAGGTACATTTGTAATTCAAAGATGTTTATGTCTATGTCTGATAGTAATGTATAATTATTTATGTTATCTTTTATATTCTCTACATTTTATCCTTCGTCACTGTATAATAAATTTATGAGGGCACGCTCTTCATCACCTTCGTCCGAAAATCATTATATCCTAAGGGAAATAATGCTTCGAAGGACGAAGGACTTTAGCGATTAACATTTTTTATGTTGCCTTGTTCTTAACTCCTAGAATTTGAGAACAAGTCCCCAACATTGGCGCCCACCTCCGGTGAACTCACTTCCACTCTGAGTTTTTTGAACACCTTCGGCGATCATAAACCTTCGTTATGGCGCCGAAGAAGGCTTCAGCGACTGGGGCTGCAGCTCTGCAACCACTGGACCACAATCAGGAGACTGTCTCCCTGCGGGAGGCCCGAAGCCAGAAAAGGAAGGCTGTCAGCCCGACACCACCAGAGGACGAGATAGATCAAGAAATCAGAGATATGGAGATGCTTCATCAACAAGTACAGAGGAAGAAAGAAAAGATGGCCAGGCTAGCTGAACTGCAGAGGCAGATAGACGAAGCCTCTGAAGAAGTTCGTCATCTTGCCCAGGATGAGCAGCACCGAAGGCCTCAACACCAAGATCTTCATCAGGAGGGTTTCCCCAACGAAGATGACTGGTATGACAATTTCCATCATGGGAATTTTGTTTTTGATGATGCTTCTCCTCTGTCCGCTGAGCTGCAGGCTACACCTTGGCCTCCGTCCTACAAGCCGCCCCAGCTTCCCGTATTCGATGGCCACTCAGACCCGAAGCAGTTTTTGATGAGCTACGAAGCAACAGTATCTTCGTATGGTGGCAATGCTTCAGTCATGGCCAAATCTTTCGTTATGGCTGTCGGGAGTGTGGCTCAAACCTGGTATTCCTCCCTTCGACCAGGAACGATCACTTCATGACAGAAGCTGAAGGATTTGTTGTTAACTAGCTTCCAAGGATTTCAGATGAAGCCGGTCACTGCTCAGGCTCTGTTCCAGTGCACCCAAGATCACGAAGAATACCTTCAGGCGTATGTCCGAAGGTTCTTGCGTTTGAGGGCACAGGCACCAACGGTGCCCAATGAAATTGTCATTGAGGCCATGATCAAGGGGCTTCGGCCAGGACCGTCAGCTCAGTATTTCGCTCGGAAGCCTCCTCAAACTTTGGAGAAGCTGCTCTAGAAGATGGACGAGTACATTCGGGCCGATAATGATTTTCGCCAAAGAAGGGAGGAGGCTTTCAGGTTTTCTGAAATGACCAGGGGCTTCGGAGGGAGGTTCTACCCGAGGCACGTGAGATCAATTCATAACTCTACACAAAATGATGATAGAGGAAGCCAACAGCAAAGGCCACAATGTTCCTCACAGGCTTCGGGGCAACAGCAAAGCTCCTTCAGACCACCAGCTCCAAGAGGCAGAGGCGCCAGGGGCTTTGGAGGAAGATTTGGCGATCAACCGAGAAGAATCTTTTGCTTATTCTGCGGTGAGAACAAAGGCCATACTACCAGGATGTGCCATGTTACTATTCAGAAGCAAAAGGAAATAGCTGAAGCAGCAGCACAACAAGCTCAGCCGAAGCAGGTCATGCATACAGCTTCGTATCATTCGCCCTACATTCCAGAATATGTGGGCAATCATCCTGCAGTTTCTGTTGCTTCGGCGAGCCAGCCTCAAGCTTCTTGGCAACAGCCTCCGCCTCCACCTCCGTTGCAACAAGGCCAGCAGCCAGAAGGGAGCCAGTATGCTCCACACCAGAGGGACTTCAGAGAGCAGTCCGAAGCTCGTACAGTCAATAGCACTGTGCCAGAGTCAAAGCACATCTATTGACAAATATCCTACCTTAATAGCAATCTTTTTCATTCAGTTTTATTTTCTGTAATAAAGGACATTGTTTAGGTTTCATGTAATTAGTTTCGTTGATTCCTACAAGGAAAATATATTTTCTTCACAGGCTTATATTGATTAAAGTTCAAAGACTTGTGATAACAAAGAGGACCTTCGAATTATCGAAAATTCTTCGAACCAACAAAAAGTCGTTCTAAGGAACGCAGAGTAAGTTTGCCGAAGTCACAAAAAAGTCGTTCCAAAGGGAGCGCAGTGTAAGTTTTCTGCTCCAAAGTCGTTCCAAAGGGAATGCAGAGCATACAGCGAAAAGTCAACGCTGATACCGCCTAAGTAAAAGGCGAAGCGCGAAAAGTCAACGCGAATACCGCTGAAAGTAAAAGGCGAAGAAGCTCCTAAGGGAGGCTTACAGCAAAAAATAAACGCTGATTCCGCTGAAGTAAAAGGCGAAGAAGCTCCTAAGGGAGGCTTATAAAAGATTGTGTTTTATTGCAGGGGTGCGTATGTATCTTCGGAATAAACATCATCGCACATAACATAACATCATCGCATCATTTCGCTTAGCATAAGCATCATACATCATTTTGCACATGGCACAAGAGGTGGACACATTATCAATCTACAGAAGAACGCTTTGAAAAAAGGGAGAAATCATAGTCACAAAAAGATACATTATTGATCTTCGGAAGTGTAGCTTCGGAAAAAATTTTCACGAAGCCTGGATATTATTCATCAGAACATTGGATATTGTTGTGACAAAGATAAATTTTTCTTCACGAAGCATGAAAAGAAGGGAAGGTGTTTTTTCGTCAAAGACTCAAAAGCGGTACGTGTAAAGTTTCATGCATCGTAAAGAATTGACTAACAAAAATAGGTATATTACATTTGGGGTTACAAAATGTTACAGTATATTACATTTCAGAAGTTTTCACAAAAATACTTAATCTTCTCTCAAAACGGCTTCTGCAGCCTCGTTCAGGAGCCGATTGACGACTTCGTCCATAATATCTTCAGCCATCTTTTTAATTTCGTCGTCTCCTTTCGGCTGAGGGCCCGAAGACGTTTTAGCAGGATCTGAAGTAAGACAGGATACGACTACATTGCTATTACAAATCGCAAACAAATCTTAAAGCCTAAAGATTACAACACAATAAAAACTATTAGTTAATACCTAAATGACCTTCGGCCTCTGCGCTCTTTTCAGCAGCCTCAGCTACTTCTCTAGCATCGTGAATGCCCTTTTCACTTCTTCGAATAATTTCTCCGGCCATTTCTCGGCCACCATTATCCCAGATATCGGTAAAAAACTTTCCACCAATTATACTAGCTTCGGCCGAAGGATCTCTTGCACCTTCAAAGGACAAAGCAGCTTCGGACTGTGCTAAAATTTTTACATGTTCGCAGCCCTTCTTCTCTAAGATGGTGGCAATCCCTCTGGCACCAGAGAAGGCACATATATCTCCTCGGCTATTTAAAATTTCTTCGAAGGCCTCAGCTTCGTGGTCGATCCATTCGATGGGACCTTCGGGATTGCCTCTCGTAAAGTTTTCTTCGCTTGAGAAGGCGCCAACCTTGGCGAAGCTAGCTTTTAACTTCTTAACACACTCTATAGATTTGTTATAGCATCTCTTTCTGGACGAACGAAGCTCTTCAACAGTTATTTCTAGGTGATCGGCCCATTGGTCGCTGAGTTCTCGCTTTGTTTCTTCAAGTATGCGTTCTTCCTTGGCTCTGGCCAGTTGTTTCCGAAGATCTTCAATTTCCCGCTTCTGAGCTTCAGCTTGACCTTTGAAAGCAGCTTCGTCCTCCTTTATTTTATTTATCAATGAGTGCAACATTTTATCTTTTTCAAGACCTTCGTTCCTCAGTTCAATAACTTCGGAACGAAGGTTGCTCAGGGCTATAGAACACCCTTCGTCTTCAGCATCTTTCTGTGCCCTGAGGGCATTGCTAAGTATCAGGCCCTGCAAAGAGAAATATGTCTGCGTCAATAGGTTTAAACAAACGAAAAATTTTGGACTCAACAAAAAATACAAGGATTTCATTTGTCGCACCTTTAAGCTATTGTAAGCTAGGCTGTCGGCCAGATCGTTCTTCGACATCACCGAAAGCCCATCTTCTAAAGTTGGGAATCCGAAGCTCCTGCTCATCTCCCGACAGACAGAAATTTCCTTGCTGTCGGGGAGACAATACAAGAAGTCTTCTTCTCCACTGCCATTGAATATTAACGCCCCCTTTGGATATTTCAGTTTCTGGGCGTAGTGTTGGGCCTCTTGCTCTTCTTTTTCTGATAGTTTTTTCCCCGAAGCATGACGAACAATATAATCACGAACTTTGGGGGATGCTTCGGGGGCCATGACACCGGTTTCTTCAACAAAAGTTGGCTTTGTTATTTTTTCTGCCTCACTTTCCAAGGATTTTATCTTTGCAGGCTCTGAGGGCCCATCTTTGGTTTCAGTCTCTTGCCCTGGAGCTTTAGAATCAGAAATTTCAGTTGTTGTTTCAGGAATGACAGCAGCCCTCTTCGGAGGTGTGCTTGAAGATTTGATCGTTTCCAGTACATCTAGCACATTAGCCATTCTCTTTCTTTTTGGAGTCACTGCTGGCACTTTTTGATTTTTTACTGTCTCAATGTTTGCTGCAGGACTCAAAACTTCTGATGTTTTGGATCCCTCAGTTGCTTCTTTTACCTCTTCCATTTTTCTGTGGACGGCGCTTCGGCCTTCTCTTTCGT
The DNA here is from genome assembly GCF_902167145.1 of Zea mays. Classification (NCBI taxonomy): domain Eukaryota; kingdom Viridiplantae; phylum Streptophyta; class Magnoliopsida; order Poales; family Poaceae; genus Zea; species Zea mays. The sequence goes on along the minus strand of NC_050105.1, from coordinate 72,086,039 downwards.
TTCTGATAATAAAATCTTTGATTGTTCCAATTCTATCTTTGTTGGCACTTCGGCCGTTTCTGCGACTTCTGGCAGCAAGGTTGGCTCGGCTGGTTTTTCAGCTTCGGTGGCCGAAGAAGTTTCTCCGGTAAACTCAGGCACCGAAGCTGGTTCAATATAGCGCGGCCGATGTGTAAGGACCTTTATCTTCTTTCTTTTCGGTTCTGGCTCGCTAGGAGCAGTATCAGCTTCTTCTTTTGCAGAGGTTGTGTTTTTTCTTTTCTGCCTTCGAATGGGATAGCAATAGTCAGGGTAGACAAACCCGATTGCATCAAATACCCGATTCAGCCTCTTCTTTTTTCGGCCTCCGAAGGCTGCTGACATTGCAGTGTCTTCGGCCTTCGAATAAGCCCCAAGCAGTTCATCACTTAAATTTTCAATACTTTTTAACCAGTCATCATCTGGCTCAACGAATTTATCTCCAAATTTAAAAGTGTACTTCAACCTGATAAGTCCACCTTCGTCGGCCTCTTTTACGGTTTCTTGTGGCATTTCCCATTTCTCCGCGAGCGGCCATACCCTGAAGGCAATATGCTCTTGTACTAAGTCTCTCGTTCCAATGAAAGAGCAGACTGCGCTGAAGGCCCTCTGGCATTCTTCGGCAGCTTCATTCATTTCAACCTTCGGCCTCCGAAGGCCGAAGCTTTGCCAGATAGGGCGCATAATTATACCTTTGATATCTTCTCGTATTGTCAGATCATTCTTCACATAAAACCATTCTGTCATCCAGTCGCCGGGCCATCTCTTCCGAAAGGTTGGCACGGGGCAGCTTGACCCGGACCGAGAAACGAAACTATAGCAGCCAAAATTATTGTGATACTGTTCCTTACCCCAAGGTTTTGTTTCGTATGATAATTCGTGTATATTGCAGAAGCTTTTTGCATCAGGCTTCAGACCTTGGCTTCTCACGGCCCACACGAAGATATTCAGCCTTATGATTGCTTCGGGGGTAAGTTGGTGAAGATAGACTTCGAAGATTTTCAACACCTCCACGACGAAGTTGCTCAAGGGAAATCGCAGTCCAGCTTTCAAAAAGCTTCGGTACACTACGACTTCATTCTCTTCAGGGTGTGGGCACGTTTTTTCCCCTTCGTCGGCCCTCACAATGGATAAATCCCGGAAATACCTTCCTCTCATGTTGACAAGATGATTCTCTTTGATAGTTGATTTACCATAAACTGAATGGCTTGGTCGCCAGGGACGATCTTCGGAGTCTTCACCACCACTGTCCACATCATAGCTGTCACTGTCACCAGTATCTTCAGACAAACCTTCCAGAATCTCCTTGGTGATTTTTTCTGTATTGGTCTTTGACATCGCTATAAGAAACCCCAAGTTTTTCTCTTCGTCCAGGCTCAGCTTCATCTCAGCAGCAGTCTTCTTATCCTCAGACATCTTCGGAGACACTAAAAACTATTTTCAAAGCCGAAGCTTCAAAACTAAAGGCTTAACAAATCTTAGTGCACAAGAGCTAAAAATTGAGTGAGCGGGAGCAGTTGGCCAGAGAGCGTGTCAAATGAGTTTGCGGTATGACCGTATTTATACGCCAAGTGCGTTGAAAATTGAAAGACCCCGCTTGTCAGTGAATGTTGCTATTCTAGCAAAGGGAAGGTGTTTTTTCGGACCTTCGGCGTAAAGCCTTCGTCCATGTCGCAATCTAAATTTATTATTTTAAACAAATTAATATTGCGAGGGGCTACTATTGGGGACCTTCGGCATCCGAAGGTCCTCAAAAACAGGATTTAACAGTATTTCTGGAGTATAATGTGTGAACAGGTATCTTCGGACTCAAGTCGGCACCACAGTAGACCAGAATAATACGAAGGTTGGTACAGCGCCGAAGGTGTGAGCAGGAAAGCTTCGGCGTGACAGCAGAAAGTGAAACTGACTTAAAGATGAAAAGGCTATTTAGACCTCGACAGATTACTATAGAATTATTATCAACTGTAAAGGGCATGAATGTAATTTTGTATGGGTTGTGTCCCGCGCCTATAAATAGGTGAACAGTACTCCCGTACTGTTCACGCTGACTTGGCATTCGCTTTTTGCGTCACCCTTGTACTATCATCTCCTTCCAGTTGAAGGTACATTTGTAATTCAAAGATGTTTATGTCTATGTCTGATAGTAATGTATAATTATTTATGTTATCTTTTATATTCTCTACATTTTATCCTTCGTCACTGTATAATAAATTTATGAGGGCACGCTCTTCATCACCTTCGTCCGAAAATCATTATATCCTAAGGGAAATAATGCTTCGAAGGACGAAGGACTTTAGCGATTAACATTTTTTATGTTGCCTTGTTCTTAACTCCTAGCATTTGAGAACAAGTCCCCAACAACGCCGCTCCTGACTCCTCCAGTCGTCCCTCTTCATCGATTGCCCCTGGGAAGAACATTGCTAAGTAGAAAACACTAAATGCTTTGTTAGTGTACCCAGGTATTCCTTTAGAAAACACTTTTCAGCGCTGAATGCCATTACTGTTATCTTGTTGTTAGGATTCAGCAGTATTTACAATCATTGAGGTGAATGTAGTATGATGGTTTTGAGATTTCTCTATGTGGCATAGAGGTCGCCTTAAGACGAGTAGTCGTAAACGCGCTTGGTGTTGGGTTAAGTAGTCGTGAAGGTACCGAGCCGATCTAAGTCGTTAACGACTTCGACCGATCGCCCCGTTAGCAAGGTATAGTGATCACCCCGAATTAAGTAAGCGTGAGCATGTTGCACCGTCTTAAGTCGTTGCTGACTTAAACCGATTGCTCCGTTAGCAGGGCATAGTGGTCACCCTGAGTTAAGTAAGCGCGAGCATGTTGCACCGTCTTAAGTCGTTGCCGACTTTAGCCGATTGATCCGTTAGCAGGGCATAGTAGTCACCCTGAGTTAAGTAAGCGCGAGCATGTTGCACTGTCTTAAGTCGTTGCCGACTTAAACAGATTGCTCCGTTAGCAGGGCATAGTGGTCACCCTGAGTTAAGTAAGCGCGAGCATGTTGCACCGTCTTAAGTCATCACCGACTTAAGCCGATTGCTCCGTTAGTAGGGTATAGTGGTCACCCCGAGTTAAGTAAGAATGCAGGTCGACAATGAATAATTTGAGCGCTCTTGAATCCTTTTTATTGATGGTATATTTCCTAGTTTACAGAGTACATTATCGTCCCAATAGCATTTGAAATACAGCTAGGGGTAAAACTTCCTGAGGTGTTCTATGTTCCATGAGTTCCCAATTTCCGTGCCGTCCATCTAAGTGAGGCGATATGATCCCGGTCGAGTGACTTCTGCTATTATGAATGGTCCTTCCCATAGAGGTGACAACTTGTGCCGTCCTTCCCCCGCTAGAATTCGGCGGAGGACGAGATCTCCTACTGCGAAGGATCGATGTCGCATGGTCTTATCGTGATAGCGCCTCAGGGTTTGTTGGTACCGTGCTGATTGAATTACCGTGTTCAGCCGTTCTTCTTCGAGTACATCAATATCCTCTAGCCTAGTAGCCTCGACTTCTGCTATGTTTTCAAAGATCAACCTTGGCGCCCCAAACTTGAGATTAGCAGGTAGTACTGCCTCTGAACCGTAGACCATGAAGAAAGGAGTATTTCCATGCAGAGCTCGACTAGGTTGAGTTCTTAGGCTCCAAACAACGTAGGGCAACTCCCTTATCCACTTTCCTGCGAACTTTTCATTTTTATCGAAGACTTTTTTTCCTGAGTGCCTCCAATATCATCCCGTTAGCTCTTTCAACCTGCCCGTTGGCTCTTGGGTGTGCCATCGAAGCATATTTGATCTGAATGCTCTTTTGTTCACAGAAATCGAAGAACTCTGAACTTGTGAAGTTGGATCCCAGGTCAGTTATGATACTATTCGGTATTCCGAATCTGAATATTATGTCTTGTATGAATTCCACGGCCTTAGCTGAAGTTAAAGAAGCAATGGGTTTGAACTCTATCCATTTAGTGAATTTGTCGATTGCTACCAGTATATGAGTGTATCCTCCTTGAGCTTTCTTGAAAGGTCCAATCATATCCAGTCCCCAACACGGGAACGACCAGGTTACTGGTATGGTCTGCAGTTGCTGCGCTGGTAGATGCTGTTGTTTTGACAAGTACTGACAGGCTTCGCACCTCTGAACTAACTCGGCCGCATCACTTTTTGCTGTTGGCCAGTAGAATCCCGACCTGAAGACTTTCCCGACCAGTGTCCTGGATGGTGCGTGCACTCCACATTGTCCCGCATGGACCTCATTCAGAAGTTGCTTTCCAGTAGTTGAGAGGATACATTTCATGAGGACTCCTGATGCGCCTCTTCTGTATAGCGTTTCCCCAACGAGTGTGTAGTGAGCTGACTGTCTAGCAATGCGCCCGGCTGCATTTTTGTTATCTGGTTCCTCTTCATTCTTTATATATCTGATGATCGGTTTCCTCCAGTCATCGGAATCTGACTCTGGCTGGCTCAAGGTATTACATTCTTCTGCCTGATCCAGTGAGATGCTTGGGTGTGGTATTTCTTGAACAAAGACTCCAGGTGGGACCTGAGTTCGACTGGATCCTAGTTTGGACAATACATCAGCTGCCGTGTTTCGATCTCTCTCTACATGGTGAAATTCCAGACCTTCAAATTTATCTTCTAGTTTCCGGACGGCAGTGCAATATTTTCCCATTGAATCGCTCGAACAATCCCATTCTTTGTTTATCTGGCTTATGACTACCAGAGAATCTCCGTATACCATCAGTCTCTTGATGCCCAGTGATATAGCAATGTTCAGTCCATGAATCAGAGCTTCATATTCGGCTGCATTGTTAGAGGCTGGAAATAACAACTGAAGGGCATATCTGAGGTGCTCGCCTCCAAGTGCGGCAAAGAGGATCCCCGCGCCTGCTCCCTGCAGCTTTAACGAGCCATCAAAATACATTCGCCATACTTCTGCAGTTTCTGGGTTATCTGGTACTTGTTGCTCGGTCCACTCTGATACGAAATCAACCAGTGCTTGAGTTTTGATGGCAGTGCGAGGTCGAAATTCAATGTCATGAGATCCCAGCTCGCAGGCCCACTTGGCTATTCTGCCGATGGCTTCTTTGTTGTGAAGAATATCCCCTATCGGAAAACCAGTGACTACTATGACTTTGTGGTCGTCGAAGTAGTGACGTAGCTTGCGTGCAGTTAGAAGTACTGCATATAATAGCTTCTGAACTTGAGGGTATTTTTTCTTCGAGGGACCCAGAACTTCACTGATGAAATAAACAGGATGTTGCACTGGGTAGGCATGTCCTTCTTCTGCTCGCTCGACTACCAACGCGGTGCTCACCACGTGAGTCGTCCAAGAGATATACAGCAGCAAATCTTCAGCTGGTTGAGTCGACGTGGCCCGTCGTGGCGGTTTCAGCACTGGTGGTGTTGTCAAGAACTTTTTCAATGCGTCTAGGGCTTCCTGTGCTTCTGAAGTCCACTGAAACTTGTCCACCTTCTTGAGTAACTTATAAAATGGTAAGCCTTTTTCTCCCAGCCTGGATATGAATCTGCTCAGGGCTGCCATACATCCGGTAAGTCTTTGAACTTTCTTTTGTGATCGCGGTGCCTCCATCTTCATGATAGCTTCGATCTTTTCTGGATTAGCTTCAATTCCTTGGTGGCTGACAATAAACCCGAGTAACTTTCCTGTTGGTACCTCGAAGACACATTTTTCGGGATTAAGCTTCCATCGATATCGCCGTAGACTGTTGAAAACCAGCTGTAAATCTTCAATGAAATTTTCCGAATTTTCTGTTTTGATTACCACATCGTCCACATAAGCTTCCACATGCTTGCCCCAGTGATCGGCTAAGCATGTTTGAATAGCTCTCTGATAAGTCGCTCCAGCGTTTTTGAGGCCGAACGACATGGAGGTATAGCAGAAAGCACCGAATGGAGTGATGAACGCTGTTTTTTCCTCGTCTTCGTTCGCCAGGCTAATCTGGTGATACCCAGAGTAGCAATCCAAGAAGGATAGCACAGAACATCCAGCGGTGGAATCTACCACCTGGTCTATCCTAGGGAGCCCGAAGGGATCCTTTGGACAGTGTTTGTTAAGATCCGTATAGTCGACGCACATGCGTCAATCCACTTTATTCTTTTTGGGTACAATAACAGGGTTGGCTAACCACTCGAGATGTAACACCTCTCTAATAAATCCAGCTGCGACCAAGCGAGCCAGCTCAGCGCGAATGGCCTCTCTCTTGTCGAGCGTGAAACGACGTAACTTTTGTCGAATAGGCCTCGCCTGGGGGTAGACCTTCAGTTTGTGCTCAGCCAGTTCTCTCGGGACTCCCGGCATATCCGCAGGTTGCCATGCGAATACGTCTCGGTTATCTTGCAGGAACTGGACGAGCGCGCTTTCCTATTTGTCGTCCAGGCTGGAGCTGATGATGGCGGTCTTGCATTCATCAGCGAACCCGAGGTTGATCCTTTTGGTTTCTTCAGTCGGCCGCATAGAGGTCGCGGCTTGAGCTTCATTTGCAGGTACTGCAAGGTCTTCCTCAGGCTTAGAGTTTGTCTGCATAGAAGAAGTCACCGACGGTTTGGTGGTGAGGGCCGCCTGGATGGCCACTCGGAAACATTCTGCGGCGCCTTGGAAGTCAGCGCGCACAGTTATGATCCCTTGCGGCCCTGGCATCTTCAATATCATGTATGTGTAATGTGAAATGACCATGAATTTCACCAATCCAGGCCTCCCGATGATGGCGTTGTACCCACAGTCGAAGTTTGCCACTTCGAACCTTAGGAACTCGGTTCTGTAGTTCTCCGGAGTTCCGAAGGTGACCGACATGTAGATGTGGCCCAGCGGGTATTCTCCTTCAGTCGGCATGATGCCTAAGAAAGGAGTATCTGACTCGTGGAGCTCTTTGAGGTGAACTCCCAAGCCTTGGAGCATCCGGGGGAAGGTGACGTTGATGTTGCTCCCCTCGTCCACTAATACCTTCTTCACCCTGCTCTCTCGGATCACTGGATCGACGAGGAGCGGGTATTTGCCTGGGTGGTCGAAGTTGAGCCACTGATCTGCTCGAGTGAAGGTGATTGGGTGTTCCGACCATCGGTACGGAGCGGGAGGACCGGTGGTCGCCACTAGTATTTGGCGATCGTTGAGCTTTTGTTGTCTCTTGTTCTCCTGCGATCCGTGCCCGCCGAAGATGACGTTGACCTCTCTGTCGACGCGCGGGAAGGCTCCACCTCCTCCCTCCTCCTGTTGCTGGGGTTGTCGCGGTTCTCCTGGTCCTCCCCGCGGCGGAGGAGGAGGTAGAGGTTGGAAGGGTCGGCCGTGCCCGATGGAGTGCTTGAAGTCTCTGCAGTTCCGAAGGGTGTGGCGCATGTCCTTGTGATACGGGCATTGGGCGTCGAGGATGTCGTCTAGCGTGCGTTCGCCTCCACGAGGTCCCCCCCGGGCGCGAGAGGCGGGTGGTCCGGTGGCATGAACTTCTTCGCGAGGCCTCTTCTCCCAGCGTTTGTCGGGCTGCTGGTTCGTATCGTGTCGTGGTGCTGCGGGTGCAGGCTTCGCTCCTCGGATGAGGTCCTGAGCTTGCTCGTCGGCGGTGATGTAGAGGTCGGCTTCCCAGAATAGTTGCTCAGAGGTAGTCGGCGCCTTCTGTAATATGGTGCGGACGAAGGCCGAGTCGTTGGATCCTCTGTAGAAGTCCTCGATCACTGCCGCCTCCGCGACCTCGGGGATACGATTTCTCATGGTCTGGAACCTTTTGAGGTACGACCAGAGAGTTTCGTCCCCCCGGCGCTTGATGGATTTGAGGTCCCATGGTTGCGCCGGTTTGTCGGAGAGGGACTGAAAGTTGGCGGTGAAGCGCCGACTGAAGTCGCTCCAGTCGTCGATGCAGTGTTGGGGTAGATGTCGCAACCATTGCAACGCGTCTTGCCCGAGGACAATGGGTAAGTATGCGGTCATTACGTCCTCGGTCGCCCCAGCAGCTCGAGCAGCGGTGGTGTAGACGGCCAGCCAGCCTCCTGGATCCTGCTTAGGTTCATATTTGTCGACATTGGATACCTTGAAGTTAAGGGGCCATTGAATGGCCCTGAGGCGTGGAGTAAGTGCCGATACTCCACACGTTTCCTCCTGACGTCGATGATGTTGTCTGTCCCAGGGAGGGGAGTGGTTGTCGTGGTGCCTCGTCCGTCCCCGGGTGGTACCGCCAGTCGAAGCCGTTGCCAACTCTGTTCTAGTGGCCTGACTCCGAGCTGGGATGCTGTGGTCCCTGTCGTACTCTTCCCGGCGGTGGATCTCGTTCTCGTGTCATCGTTCACGCGAGGCGTTGATGGAGCTCCGCGCGTCCCGGCGACTGTTGATGGCGTGTCGTAGATCGTTCGGCGGGTGAGCGAGAGGTAGAAGGTGATTGGCTGCCTGAGTGAACAGCCGCCGATAGCCCTCGGCGTCGGGAGTCCGAGGGAGCCCATCAGCTATCCGAGCCAGCACCCCTCCGACTTCACTCGGCGTGTTCATGGCTCGGGCGAAGTCGGGGTTCAGGTTGCGCCCGAAGAGTGGATTTTCCCGACGTTGCCTTGCCTCCTGCTCGGCTTGTTCTTGAGCCCGTCGGCGATCACGCCGTCGGGAATTCCTTCGTTCCCTGAAGACACGTTCCTCAAGAGTTTCTCCTATCTCTGAGACCTCGTCTCGCGATACAGGCTGCGCCGGGTCCCGCTCTCCGCCCTCGTGATGTCGCCGGATATTTCGGCGTCGGTTCCTTCGTCGGCGGGATTCCCGCTGAGGAGGTTCCTCTCCGGGTGCAGTCGGCTCGTCGTCGGAGACGGGGGGCGACTCCACTCTCCCGATGAAGAGGACGTCGGGGTAGAATGGTGCAGCTGTCATGATGATCTTCTTTCTGTTCTCCTTTGAGGGCAGAGGCACAGAAAGAACAACTTGCTTCCTCCCGGTTTTATTTGTTTCTTTCTTCCTTGCGATTTGTGTCCATTCTTTCGTCGGAGAGGTAGACAGTGGAGTTCTCCGGGTTGACGGACCCTGGGCCTTTAGCTTGCCAGAGGCAATCTTTTTTCGGAGCGTTGGAGGTTGCGCTTTTTCCTGCTTCGCCCCGATATTTTCAGAGGTTGTTGAAGGAGACTTCCTCCTTGGCGGATCTACGATGCGATGTAGAGTTCCTTCCTCATCCTCTAAAGATGAGATAGTTCCGAAGCAGAACACGGACTCGGGGCGAAAGATGATCTTGTGCTGGAAGGTGACGACCATTGAGCTAGCTTAGATCGGCGACACACCCCCTACCTGGTGCGCCAGCTGTCGATGTTTTGGGTCCGACCGCACACCCGGGGTTGCCCCTCAATGTGTTTTTTAGGAGTAGGACGATGTTACCGACTGTAGCTCGATGGTTCGTGCTGGGTGCACGAGAAACAGTGGACAGTGGTGTACAGGTTCGGGCCGCTTTGAGATGCGTAACACCCTACGTCATGGCGAGAATGCTTTATATGGCGGGTTACAAGAGAGCTCTCTAGCGCGGGAAACGTAGAGAGTTGAGGTGGATGGCTGAGTAGTGAGATCGATCGTTCTGAAGGGGTGCTCCCTAGGCCTTATATATTCGACCGTGGGGCAATACATGCAGATATGATAACAATGTGCACCTAAGAAATAGTGAACCGATTGAGTCTATCTTCCTATAGTTCCACCGACCCATCCTCGCTTGGTTCCGTTGTACGGGGTTCCAGCGCGGGAAGGTCGGGTCACTGCTGTGATTACTTGCTTGAAGTCATTGGGCCGTCTGGGCTCGCACCGATCCGGCCTTATGTCAATCTGCTTCATTGCTCGTTCCTCCCCAGGTCCATGAAGGGATGACCTTACGATTTATTGGGCCCTTGGCCCTTTCGTGAGGTCTTTTATCCTTCCAGTGGACCCGGGGGATATCTGTCCCCCACAGGTGCAACCGCAGCTAAGTGGTAGTCGAGGTTGCAACCCTCGACGTTCTATCGGCGCTCACGCACCCTCTCTAGAGAGACGCGGGCATCCTCAACCGCACGCCTGCGGTTGAGTTCTGCCCGCAGGTCATTTGAGCTCTCCGGAGACACTGAAGCGTCCTCTCCCGCACGCCGGCGGTTGAGCTTCGCCCGCAGGTCCTCAGTCGGTGTGGCCCTCACCGAGGGGAGCGCACTGACGCCGACGCCTTGTGTTGGCGCCGGGATGACTGAGGCCTGGGCCTGGCTGAGCCAGAATGCACCATGCCGAGTAGGCGGTCGATGTCATCACGCCATTGCTTCATGGCCCCCAGCGAGGCCGTGGAGCTAGGAGGGTGGCACAGCAACTCTCTAGCTGCAGACAGCGCCCCAGGCGTAGCCCTAGACGCCCTAGACGTTTGCACGGGAGTGTGCTACGCCGCAGAGTGCACAGCAGCGGCTGCACCAGGCGCCGGGAGGTTGGTGGCCCACGGTGTGGAAGAGGCAGCCACCTCCTCCACCATGAAGTCCTCGGGCATGAAATCTTGGTGCTCGATGATGTGGACCATGATGTCGAGCAGGAAAACAAGCAAAAATCAAAAGCCTAGCCCCCTACCTGGCGCGTCAAATGTCGGAGAGGAAATTCTCCGGCCGGGTGGCAGAACGCACCCGCCCTAAATCCTAAGATGAGGAGGGGGCCTAAGCGTTTTGCCTGTTACGTGGAATCAGGATGAACACAAGAACACACAAGGGTTTAGAGTGGTTCGGGCCGCCGGAGCGTAATACCCTACTCCACTGTGTGCTGTATTGAGCTTGAGAGCTTGTATGAACTTGTGAGTCTGAGAGTCTAAGTCAGCTTGAGCCTAAGTTGGGTCTGCCTTGTAACGTCGTGTGCCCTCCCTTTTATAGCTCAAGGGGGGCACGTACAAGGGTGCTGAGCCCCGACATGTGGGCCTAGGGCAAAACGGAGGGAATACATATAGAAGTATCTAATGTCAGTGTCGCCCAGAAGATCTCCCAGCGCCATAATGTTCGTAGTCCATATAGTATTAATATCTCGTGGCTGCTTCCTCGGTAACGCGTGAGCCATGATGAGCATAGTGTATGCCGCAGCACGGGGGTACTGCCTGCCAATGGAATGGACAGGCACGCCGCCTGCAGGATGGCCTGGTCACCGCCCGTTAGCGGAGTGGACAAGGCACATTAAATGCTGAGGCAACACATCGCCTGCCAGTGGAATGGACATGGCTCATTAAATGCCGAGGCGGCACATCACCTGCCAGTGGAATAGACAGGCGGCGCGCCTTATCCGCAATAAATGCAGCGGCCACGCGGCCCAGAGGCCTTACGTCAGGCTCCGCCCACTGGCTTATGTCACGGGCAGTAGGCCACGTGGCAGCATCGGGTTTCCGCCTGAGCGGGGAGCAGAAGCGTACACGGTATGGTCTGGACACGTGTCGGCTCCGGACCGCCGCCTGGCCTTGATTAAGGCCTAGGTATCCTTTGTCCCGGAATCCCGTGACCTCGCTGTGAGTGGCCCGGACCCCACACAGAGGGGTCCGGGACCCGTCCCAGGGGTCCGGTGCACGCCCGTGGAGGTTCTGGACCTTACCCGGAGGTCCGGTCCGTACGTACAGGGGCCCGACACTTTCCCATGGGGGTCCGGACCCACTGTTGATATCCTGGAGTATATCGTCTTCTCTGGCCACGTGGCGACCCGGGAGCCGTCCACGCGGTGGGTCGGGTGTTGTTTACCACGCCACTAGAGATAGTCACGTGGGCACCGTGCCTTCACACTGTAGTAAGGGGTACCCCTGTTTCAGGGTACCGACACATGCCCATAGCCGACACGTTAATCAATAATGCATAAGGGAATAAAATTATTAGCTTTCTTGATGGTAGTGCCAGATATAATCAGATTTTCATGGCCGAAGAAGATGCATCTAAAACAACCTTTATATGTCCAGGCTTCATTGGTTTACTTGAATGGGTTGTCATGACATTTGGTCTGAAAAATGCTGGTGCTACTTATCAGAGGGCTATGAATTTGATCTTCCATGAGATGTTGGGAAACACTATGGAAGTCTACATTGATGATATTGTAGTCAAATCGGCTGAGTTTAGTTCTCATGTAGCTGATTTGCGCAAATCCTTTGATAAAATGCGTCGGTATGGTTTGAAAATGAACCCACGTAAATGTGCTTTTGCAGTGTCGGCTGGTAAGTTTTTAGGATTTGTCATCCATGAACATGGTATAGAGATAGACCCTGACCAAATCAAGTCTATTCGGAATGTGAGACCTCCGACCTGTAAGGTCGAAGTGTAGAAGTTTCTCGGTAAGGTGAATTATTTACGAAGGTTTATTTCTAACCTAGCCGGGAAGATTGATGCCTTCACCCCTATCCTTTGGCTTAAGAATGATGCTGAATTTGCTTGGGGCAGAGCAGCAAGAAGCATTTGATCTCATTAAAAAAATACTTGTCTTCGGCTCCTGTATTAAAAGCACCACGAGCAGGAGTGACATATCTAAGTCAGAGGTTGGTGGATGCTGAAACGAGGTACACTTTTATTGAGAAGTTATGCTTATGCTTGTTTTACGCATGCACCAAGTGTAGATGTTATTTACTGTCTAGTCATTGCACTATTTCTGGTCAAGCTGATGTGATTAAATACATGTTGCATAACCCAATTATGAGTGGTAGAATTGGTAAGTAGGCTTATGCACTCATAGAATATGACTTGGCCTATGAACCATTGAAATCTATGAGAGGCCAGGTCGTAGCTGATTTTATTGTAGAACATCGGATTAATGATACTCATAAACTAGACATGTCATACCTCACTATTACTCCTTGGACTTTATATTTTGATGGATCAGTTTGCAATGAAGGGAAAGGGATTGGCATTATGCTTGTTTCACCAAGTAATGTTTCCTTCGACTTCTCTAGCCGATTGAAAACTTATTGCACTAACAATCAAGCCGAATATGAAGCCCTTTTGTTCGGCTTGGAACTTTTAAATTGTATGGGAGTAAAACATGTGAAAGCATTTGGTGATTCTCAGCTAGTCGTCCAACATGTGTTAGAAGAATATCAATGTTTTGATGATACTCTAAATAGTTACCTTGAAAAATGTTGGGGCATAATTCATTCTTTTGACGAATTCAGTATTCGGCATATCTCTAGAGTTGAGAATCATAGAGCTAACAATTTGGCACAAGATGCATCAGGTTATCGGATAAAGCGAGGGAGATTTCACAACACTGAAAATCTGATAACCGGTGCAGGGCCAATTCCCCAGGTTGCAGAACGTCCGAGCAAAGACTCCGGACCGTCCGGGGTTACCAGAAAGGTTCTCCTAATTGATTCGGCTGATAATGAAGCCGATACAAAGTGATTGGAAGACGCCCATAACTAATTATTTACGAAATCCCAATATCAGGACAGATAAGAACATTCGACGCACAACCTTCAAGTATGTTTTGATGAATGATGAACTCTACCGCCGAACAGTCAACGACGTCCTGCTTAAGTGCTTGGGCCCAGATGATGCTATATTAGCCATGGCCGAAGTACATGAAGGAATTTGTGGTACCCATCAATCGGCTCCAAAGATGAAGTGGTTGTTGCGAAGGTCTGGTTTTTATTGGCCTAACATGATAGCTGATTGTTTCAAGTACTACAAAGGATGCCAAGTGTGTCAAAAATTCGGCGATCTACAGTTGGTCCCTGCAGCCGAATTACATCCTATCATCAAGCCTTGGCCTTTCAGAGGATGGGGATTAGACTTTATAGGAGAAATTCATCCTTCATCATCAAAGGGGCATCGATTCGTTTTAGTTGCCACTGACTACTTTACCAAATGGACTGAAGCCGTTGCTCTGAAGAACATGACACACAAGGAGGTAATTGAGTTCATAACTGAGCATATTATTTATAGATTCGACATTCTCCAGACCTTGACTACAGATCAAGGAACTTCTTTTATGTCAAAGGAGGTACGTGAATTTGCTGAATTATATAGAATTAAGTTGCTTAATTCATTTCCATATTATGCTCAGGCCAATGGACAGGCCAAGTCTAGTAATAGGACGTTGATTAACTTGATAAAAAAGAAGATATCCGATAATCCTAAGCATTGGCATAAGATTTTGTCCGAAGCTTTATGGGCTCACAGAATATCTAAACATAGTGCTACTAAAGTATCTCCTTTTGAGCTTGTCTATGGGCAGGAAGCAGTGTTGCCTGTGGAAATAAGTTTGAATGCTGTCAGGTTCGCCAGACAGAATGATCTAACCGTCATTGATTATTATAATTCAATGATGTATAATATTAATGAGGTGACCGACAAGAGGGTGATAGCTTTGGGAGCAATAGAAAAGGACAAAATCATGGTAGCCAGGGCCTACAACAAGAAGGTCAAAGCAAAGTCATTTCAAGTAGGGGACCTGGTGTGGAAGATCATCCCGCCTCTAAGGAATAAAGACCGAAAGTTTGGGAAATGGTCGCCAAGCTGGGAGGGTCCTTATAAAGTAAAACAGGTAATGTCTGGTAACGCCTATTTACTACAAACATTACAAGGCAAGGATTTGCCCAAGGCTTTGAATGGGCGTTTCCTCAAGCAGTACCATCCTAGTATGTGGCAAGATGTTTAAGAAAACCGATGTAATCACATCGTGTTAAGATGCTTTTGGTTTGCACAGCTCCACCAAAAGGCAGGGGGCATATGTTGGGCACCAAATTGAGAGGGCATACAGTCCGGCCTTGAGGCCGGACGGTCCGCGCGTGCGCAGAGCAGTTTAGGGTTCCGAGTTTTGTGCTACGGTTGTTAGCTAGATTCGAGGAAATAGCTCGGAAATTAGTTTGTAAAGGGTCCAGCCCCCCTCCTCTATAAATAGAGGTATACAACCGATTTGTAATCATCAATCGAATCAATAACACTTCTATTTCGCATTTATTTCCTAGGAGTAGTTCTAGTCTAGTTCTAGTTTAGCATTACAATCCCTAAATTCTTTGCTTCTCTTCGACTCTACGTCGATTAGAGGAGTCTAGGTCGGCCTGCCCGAGCCTAGATAACTCGTAGGATCTCTCCTCCCCGACGGGGTCCCTCCCGGGAGCGAGATCCAGGCGCCGCCGGCGATCTTCCGCCGCTCCTACGCACGCGCGGACCGTCCGGCCCTAGGGCGTGGACCGTCCGGTCGTCAGGCAGGAACCCTAGCCCCACGTCAGGCCGCGGACCGTCCACACCTGTGCAAATAGCACCGCCGTTGGTTCATATTGAGTGATTGGCGCCCTAAAAAGGTGTCAACACAATTATATTTTACGAAACATTTTAGAAAATATTTTACGAAATATTAAGACATGACATGAATATGATGAAATATTTTAGGAAACAATCATATTAAGATCCTATCTTGGAAAAGATAGATGCTCTTACGAAGCACATACATTCGTAATAGTTTATTCAGCTGCGTGGAGAAAATAATAAAAGGAGACATGTCACGTGGATTGTACCCTGAACATACAATTATTTATGCTTAAACAAAATGCCCACAAAACTGTGGAAGCAGAAAACTTCCCTGCTAAAAAAATAATATATGAAGTAACTTGAGTACTTGACAACTAGTAGTACTGAAAATATAGTTGAGGCTAGTAGTGGTGGGGAAGAAAGAGGCTGACATCCTGAAGCCACCAGAATGAGGAACCAAAACCAAACAACACCAATGGGCGGCGCGGCGATATAGCTAGGGTAGAGTAGTTCACTTCCCCATCACCCTCTCTCGGTCTCGGTCTCTCCTCCCCTCCTACGCCAATTGCTACCCGTCGTCGCGTCGCCCCCCTCCTACCGTCCTACGTCTTCCACCTCTCCCCGCTTCCTCTTCCTCCCTGCTGAGCGGAAGCGCGCAAGCAATCGCTGCCTTTTCTTGGCGTGCGCAGCTCCTGGTCGGCACGGCAGCCCCCCGCGGGATCTCGCTTGCTGGCCTGGCCGCGCGACATTGAGGCGGGGCGCCTGGAGCTCGGAGCCGCCGTAGCTGGTGTTGGTGCCTCGGAGCCGATCGGGTGTCTGGTTCCTGATTTGATCTGCAGCTGCAGCTGCGGCGGCGGCGGCCGACATGGCGGCTTCGGGAGGGCTCGAGCAGTGGCAGAAGGACGGGTTCTTCCAGGCGGCCGAGGAGGTGCAGGAGTCCGCGGACTTGTGAGTGCCTTCGTCATCCTGGCTTCGATTCGTTGCGCCAGGGGCTTCAAAACTTTTAACTTTATGTATATATATGCATGTCTACCTCTTGGCGATTGTCTTTGCCGTGAATTTTGATCGATCCCTTTTTCGAAGGTTGGATTGCTGTTCCTTTATTTTGTGGATTATGGGTGTGCTGTGTTTAGGATGGGATTCTGATCTGAACCGTGCTTGTTCGCGGTCCTTGCAGACTCGAGAACTCTAGACTCTTGAATTTTATATTAATTTTTTATTAAGTGATTGTTAGGCTAGGTTGTGAATTGTGTAAGATGAGATTTGGATGCTTATTTTCTCTCTGATTGGTTAACTGCTGGCTCTATTTGTCCGTTCTCTCCTTCTATTAGTTGAGATTGTGATTTCGTAAAAAAAAACTGGTTCTTTGGTGGCACCTCATATCTTATTGGGTTCATTTATGTCGCTATTTTGTATTGTATGGTTTGGCCAAGTAGTGCTATGTTCTAATCAAGTCAGCTTTGCTTCAGTTGACAGTTCTATTTGTTAATTTAGTCGTGCAATGCTGCTTGGGGGGGTTGTGACAATATGATACAAACTCTGGTTGAAACAGACATTTACACTTGCATATAGTCAAATGCATCCAGGCCAACCTAGATTTGGATCCAAATTTATCGAATTGGCGATCTCTCCTTGTAGGATGGAATCAGTCTATAGAACTTGGATGCGTGAGCGTAGTAATGGATCTGGCTCAGAGGAGGTAGACGATTTGCAAAGGGAGCTTCAGACAGCTTTAGGAACTGCAAAATGGCAGGCATGCTTTTACCTAAACCCCTTTACACTAGCTGACTTGTGGTCTTGTTAATTATTACTAGCGATTGTCTGTGCAGTTGGAGCAGTTTGAGAGGGCTGTAAGTTCAAGCAACGATAAGTATTCATTGGAAGAAGGTACAGTAGCACGGCGTCGGCAGTTTGTTGTAGCCATTGAGGATCAGATATCTCGTGTAGAGAAAGAAATAAATGGTTCTTTAATGGACAATGGCGGGCAAGGGCTCAACTGGGTGAAGTTAGATGACGAAGAGCGAGATGATCTAGTTGCTTTCCTTTCAGCACCTGCAGAGTTCTATTCAGAAATGAAGAGCACAGACATCAGTGACCGTGTTCTATCTAGACAAAAGAATGTGCCAGTTGGCAGGAACGATCAGAGTGATCCACCTTTAATCATTAAAGACATATATGAAGTGGCACGCACAGAAATTTCTACTGTTAAGAGTGATGTTTGTGGTCTAGCTGAGGAGTTACATGGCCTTAGAAGGAATTTGAGTTCAGGGAATGATCATTGGAAGATTGACATTGGTAACAAGATGGATGATGATAGAAAATTGTCAACTGGGGTTCAGGCCGCAAGTCAGACAACTCCTTCATCAAGCATCCGGAGAAGCGCAGAATCTATAACAAGAGTGAGATGGTTTTGGAATAGCTTGTGGAAATCCAAGAGGGATGAACAACGCCCATTAAGATATGATATGTCATATAATCTTGACCTCAGGGTTGTATCCTTATTAACACAGGTATATCGATTTCCTCTGCTGCACCACACTATTCTAGATTTAAGATGTTTATATGTAATATGATCTTATTGAGAGTAACTTATTGGATATATGTGTGTGCAAATGATCCATCGAGATGTTGGCTCAATATTATAGTATCCCTAAAGGTTGTATGCCTCATTTGAATAAGTAATGAAATCAAACCTTGCTTTTTTCTATAAAACGTAATGGTTTTGAACCTACAAACTGCAATCATGTCATATGCCACTTACAGTATAGAAACAGTAATTGGTAGTATGTATTTCTCAAGATAGTCATGGGAGGGAGAACTTTCATCTATTCTGGCTACTGTATGCCGATGCATATGAAATATTGCTGCATCCTAAATCCTGATTGTTATTTGCTGGTTTTCATTTTTATTGGGCTAAACATGTGACATTGTCTTCTATGCATAGCAAACATATTTTGTTTCTGTTACCGCATGATCTGTTTTACAAATATCTTCTTTTTCGATTGGTCCACAAAGTTAATCACATCCAATTAAGTTTGTTGGTATCTAATTGCTGAATCCAGTGGCCCTTTACGTTTTACAGAGATTTAATGGGCTAGCGGAGAGAAGCAGAAATTATTTGACAAGTTGGAAGGAAAATTCCAGGACTTCTGGAAGGACGGGTGGGCTTCATATACAAGGCCAACAACAGAACATTCAGTTTGGCCGTTCTATTCGGATCACCCTCTTACTGGTGCTGAGTATCTTTCTGATTGGTCAGTGCCCAACTTGCCTTGTTTTAAACTGTGGGAAAAGTGATAAATTACTCACATAGTACACTATAAGGAAAAAAACACAGAAACCTGTCATGCTTTTGGATTATATAATCTGCCCTATCCTCCGTGGATATCTCAATGGCTTGCAGTTCTTGCCTGCAGGGGTTTGTTTTTTCTATCATAAATAGCTTAAAGCATAACTTCTTGTATATCCACGCTTTTGGTGTGGCATTGTTTTGCTATTTCTTCCTCTGTTTGTTATCGGTTAACATAGTCTAAAAAAAACTACGACCGTGTTGCATATACTGATGTACAGTGTTATGGCGTATGTTTGAAAATTTACATTTGGCAAGGCAAGTGCAACAGATATAGGTCGAAACCGATGTTCTGTTTTCGTCAAATACTAATTGTCACATTATGTGCTCTGCAGTGCCATTTCTCGCCTCGGCATGACAAGGCATGTATTGCTTCACCGGTGAGGAACATTGGGGCAGCTTACCATGGTCCTGCTCGTACTACATACAGATCATGACTGGTGGTGTTCTCTCGCCGGCAAATGCAGCAAACCAACCATGTCTTTCCTGTGTGGTGTGGCTGCTGCATATGTGACAGGAAAAGAAGCACGGCGGTGAAGGTTTCAACTGTGCAATGCGTGATGCTCCGATACCATGAACTCCTCACCGGGCGCATAACCATGCTAAGATTTATCAGGGTTATGATAAATTTGTGATGGCTGATTGCTGCCAAAGGAGGTGGCTGTTCTCATCTCACTACTCTATATCCCACGAGTGAAAGCAATTGTAAAAAGTTCTAGAGCCACTCTATATCCCACGAACGAAAGCAACTGTAAAAAGTTCTAGAGCTGGTAGGATAAGTCCTGAATACTGTTATTGATAATAATACATTTAATACTGTATTTGCCAAACCGTTCGCCGCCGCTCGTATGGTTTTCTGTTTAGAGGTGCTCTTTTGATCCAGGTTTCTGCACTTGTCCTCATTTTATGGTATGCTTGCCATTACCCACGAACTATAATTATATGTGCCGTTTGGTTAATGAAATGTAATGTAAATGGTAATGGTAATGATTCATGCTCAAATATTGGTGGTAACAAGTTTGAATAAGCAAGCTGTATCCATTTTTAGTTTGATATTGATTATGGTTGAATTTAAACAAATATAATATAACGTTATCTGTTACCCATTATGTTACCAATATTTGAACCAAACGACACCTTGGTTCTTCTTGCTTCAATGTCCCATCTATGAGATCGATTGTAGGCTGGAACTATAGGTGTACATTCGGACCGTATCCATTTTTAGTGTGATATTGATTATGGTTGAATTTAAACAAATATAATATAACGTTATCTGTTACCCATTACGTTACCAATATTTGAACCAAACGACACTTTGGTTCTTCTTGCTTCAATGTCCCATCTATGAGATCGATTGTAGGCTGGAACTATAGGTGTACATTCGGACCGCCCAATCCAAGTCTGAAAAAGCCCGACACGTTTAAATTTGGCTCGGCCCGGTCCACAGGCTGAGCCTTCGGCCCATGGCCCGACACATTATTACTGCAGTCGCACAGCCGCCGGCCACTCGTCCACGGCTCCATGCAGGTGCAGGTCAGCACTCAGCAGGTGTAGATGTGCAGTGGCCGAGAGGGGTTGGGCGTTGGGGTTGGGGAGCTGGCCGCCGGGAGCCCGGGACGAGATCACGATTCACGAGAGGCCAAGACGGCGGACGGCAGACAGGGCGAGTTGGGACGGGTCACGGACTCACGGGATTGCATCTAGGGTTTTTGTGCGCAATTTAAAATGGGCTGTGGTATGTGGCCGTGAGATTGGCTGGCAAATGGTAAGGTGGGCTGGGCTGGTTGTGGTTGGCTCTGGTGGGTGGCTGCCATAGTGTGTAGCAGGCCTTTTCGTGCCTTGTAACGGGCCTTTTTGTGCCTGCATAAACGGGCCGGGCTCGTGCCCGCCCATGGGCCTCGGCTTCGGCCCAAACCCGACCCGAAATAATTTCATGTCGTGCCATGCTTGGGCCGTGTTTTTTTTGCGTGCTTCGTGCCAACCCACCAGGCCCGGCCCAAATGTACAGCTCTAGCTGGAACCGAAGCTCCAGTATGTGTGTTCTGCATCCCAAGCACTAGTTCCAGGGGGCAATCTAAGAAAGAGCTGAAGATGAAGGTCAGCTTGGACGGGGCTCGTGGCTCGCCTGTCAATGGGTCAACCACATCCGCTGTCGAACCTGCTCTCCACTTGTCCTAGATCTGCACAGATCATTGGTTTCATACACGTGTATGTGTATGTGCATGAAGAAACACATGGTCACTTGTGGCACTGCACATACAGTCTATTTCAGAGTCGTATGCCCTGTTGTTCCTTGGCCCCGTCACCATCTATAACACTAATAGCGTGCAATCAAGATTAGTCGTAAGAATCAGGAGCAATCAACCGCCAAGGGTAGGGTATTGACTCATTAGTGAGTCTGGCGCGGTTTATGAGTGAGCAAAACTGGGCTCGGCTCGACCTTCTTACGACCTTGTGGTAGAGGCTCAAGCCAAATCGCGAGTCGGTTTGCTTTGTATCGAGACTCTAGTATTGAGTTCTTTTGAGATAGTTTGGGCTAAAAACCTCCACGAATAACTTAAGGCTGGTAGATCGGACTGTGTCTTAAGCTCTTGTCTTGGCTCAATCATGCAACGAGTCTGATAAACAGACTCGGCTTGACTTGAGCTCACAAGCCGTTTTGAGTGAGCCGGCTCATGGGCCACAAGCTATTTTTGAGCCCTACTTACAGTTTTCAACAGCTCATCTTGTTATATCTCTAGATTGGTCTTCGCCGAAGCCGTAGGGGGAGATAAATAAAAGCAAACAATCAAGATATCTACACATACACCAACAAAAGCGAACAAGAAGTCCACCAAATCTTATCTCCTAAAGAAGAAGAAAAATGACAAGATGGTAGCCATCAAGGTAAATGAGCAAACCAACACAAAAGGGACCAAACCAATTTAGGCGACTTGCCCGTGGAGTTACTAGAGTACAATTGAGAAAACTTATATGCAATAGTAAATACCATACATTTAGTTTGGCAAGTTCCTTGCGTCAGATTATGTGATGTAATGTGTATTTTAGTTGCCAATTTAGAAAGCCTTGCGCTCCTTTATATAGTCTAGGAGGTAAATCTTCTAGTTAGTTACAATGTAGGAGTCCTATTAGAATTACAAGGTAGAAGTCCTAGTAGGACTATAAGGTAAAAGTTCTAGTAGGATTATAAATGGGGAATCATAATTATATTACTTATTCTTCCTTCCTTGTTAGATACCTGGAGAATATGTCTTATAAACATGCAGGACACACCGGGAGCTTCAATATCCTTCGAGTGGGAGTCATTGGAGCACGATATTAATGACGGTATTGTGATGGTGCTAACGATGGTGACAAGGGTGGCATTGGTTTTGTGCATGGCTGAGGCTCTAGATTCGGCAATGGTCGAGGGGGTGGGCTAAGAACATGAGGCGAGATGTGTGGGGACTTCAGCACGAACACGAAATCGGACTATAATTGTGACGACCTAGAGAGGCGTGGCATGGTGCAGATGACATTTTCACATGTCATGGGATATGGATGAAATGACATGCAGGAAAAAAGTTCAAACCAACGCCACTAGTGACCGATTAATTTTTTAGTGGCATGTTTAGACCTATAAGTTTTTTAATGAAACACGAGTAAATAATCAAAATCTAGAAAGGAATGCTTTAGGACCATTCTTAGGGCCTATTTGGGAAAGCTCCAGCAATTTTACATTAAAAAATAGCTCCACTTCAAGAAAGTTAGCTAAAGAGTTGAGATCCACCAAATTCATTAAAATGATGGATCTAGAATTGAGGTTCACAATTTCGGTGGAGTTCATCAAAAGAATTCTCCACCAACTCAAAATTGGAGTTGAGAAAAATTGTCCACCACTACCACTGGTTAACTTTTCCTTCATTTCTTCTTTCTCACAAAGCACATATGCATGCTCCTCCTCCGCAAGCTCCTTGTCTTCTATATAGAGACTCTTTCCCATTTTCTCCATCTACTTTTATACTTTATACACCAGATTAAACTATATATATAAGACATTCAACTGTATGACGTTGCAGGGAGCCCTGGCCAGGGTAGGTCCGCCGCCGACGGGTTGGGTGGTGGGGGTGCCGCGCGGGTGCACTGGGTCGTGGTTGGGTCAGGACGCGAGCAGGGTATGGGTCGAGGTTTATGCTTGTATAAATTGATGATAACAACTGCATAAACATCTAAAGCGTCATGGTGGTGGGATCGGGTAGTGACCCGGTAGTTGCGTGACACGGGTATATGTGTGTTTATGATGTTGTAACACAATTGGCAGGTAATCGTAACCCTATTGACTTGTACGTAAATCTCACGACATGCAAATCACGCGAGATTTTTGAGCAGTTGCCATGAATCTCGACAATGATGGTTTTGACAAATATAGTAGGGTAATTCAGATATATTTGCATCATATCTTTCCAAAAAACACTGGGCTATACACCACTGCTGGTTGGATCGGTGACCTAGGAGCGGTAGGGGTATACATGATGGCAACAGTTAGTGAATCAGTGCAGTTTTGAGAGGCGACATCGACGATGAGTCCCTGTGGATCTAATGGTCGTCATGGGGGAAGAGTAGCTACGCCCATGGAAGTCGTAGCAGTTGTGTAGAGAATCTCGCCACAAGGTATACGAGTGCCGGCGACCACATGTAGCCTTGTCTCCGATGCAGATCAATCTGGACGTGGAAAGAGTAATATTTGTGCTGTAACAACACCGGCTAAGGGCGCTAGGATTAGTTGATGACAGCAACGCAGGTCATCCAAGTTTCATGGGAGCAACTCACTAGATACCCATGAGGATAATTGGTGATCATGATCAGGACACACCACACATTCTTCAAAGCCATGTAAGTTCAGTAAGAAAATATCAAAATTTGTGCATATTTGTTATACTGTCCGTGCAAGTTTTGAAGTCCTAGAAATTCATCATGCTTTAAGATTATTTTGTATATGTGCACTGCATGATGACTTCATTAATTGATTAGGATGATAGTATAGATCAACGATTGGTACTGAAGGTCGGGATGACATTTTCTAATGTGGACGAGGCGTACCAATTCTATAGCTGATATGCATATGAAATGGGATTTCCGTTGAAGAGATATTGGGAGAAAAAAATTGCAAGTGGTTGAATTGTTCAATGGAAGGCAAGAGTGCAGAAAGGGGATCTGGTAATCCAAAAGTGCGTAATATATACAAGTTCCAAGCGAACACAATGCAAAGCTAGAATGAAACTTAAAAATACTATGACGATGCCAAAAAGAATATTATTTTGGTGCGGATTGATCTGATTCATCTGGAACACAGTCATGAGTTCTTCTGGAATGATACATAAAAGAATCAATTATAGTGCAACAAGACTCATGACCCCGAATACATGGAGTTCCTTAGTGCGATGCAAGAAAGCAGGATTCCACAACACTGTATTATGGATTTTGTTTCAGAAATAAATGGTGGACCAGAGAATGTCCCGGTAACTTCATAAGACATGAGTAACCTGTATGTCAAATCATTATTTATGTTGATATAATTACATAATGACACTTTGTATGTATTGACGTATGATATATTGTTTATTGTTCACATGAAGAAAGTGAGACAACGAGAAAGAAATGCCAATGATGTGTCTAAGCTCCTCTCTTTTTTTGCATTGTGTAAAAAAGATAACCCACAATTTTTCTCTGACTTCGAGCTGGACAAAGAAGGAAAGATTTTGAGCATTTTTGGTCCCATACTAGACAGCAGGCGGATTACATTGACATTGGTGATGCATTTATCTTTATGATAAACCCCTAGGAATGTTTGTTGGTTGTAACCACCATCTGCAGTGCACTGTATTTGGCTTCACGTTGTTGGGATACAAAACTCTAGATACATTCGAGTGGGTTTTCAATGCGTTTAAAACGTGCATGGGAGCTAAAGGACCTCGAGTAATGCTGTCACGTATGATTAATAAGCTTCTTGGTGATTACGTTTTACTATCATTGGATTGAATGCAAATATTGTTATTAATGTGTTGCATAATTGAGAGCACCTAGAGGGGGGGGGGGGGGTGAATAGGTGATCCTTTAAAAACAAGCACTAAATAGCCCGAACTTGGTTATGAAATGTTAGGAAGATTAAAACCAAGTTGCTAAAGTGAGAACTCTTCACTTGATTTTTCCTTTCGAATGAGTATTGAACTTTGGAACAATAGCACAAGTGATTAAGCGAGAACTCTAGAAGAGAAACCAATTACAATGAAAAGAGACACAAGAGACACATTTATTTTATCCTGTGGTTCGGCCAAGTAGAACACTTGCCTACTTCCACGTTGTGGTGTCCCAATGGACGAGGGTTGCACTCAACCCCTTTCAAGTGATCCAATGATCCACTTCAATACCACAATTTTCTTCCTTATAGTTGTTTCCCGTTTGTCAGGAATCTCTACAAGTTGGAGCCTCTCACCCTTACAATGTTGATCACAATCAAAAAGCACAAGAGTAAGGGAGGGAAAGAAACACACGCAAGAACTATAGTCGCAGCAATCCCACGCACACAAGTCAAGAAGAGAGCACACAAAAAACAGCGCAGCAAGTCTACAGCTCACAAAGTGCTCAATTCTCAATCACGATGATCCTGATGCGTGTTTGCGGAGTCTAGGCGTTTCAGGATGTTCAATGGAGGCTTGGTGTATTGCTCCATGCGCTTGGGTCCCTTTTATAGCCCTAAGGCAGCTAGGAGCCGTTGGATCTCCATTTGGTAGGCAATTCTTGCCTTCTGTCGACTGGCGCACCGGACAGTCCGGTGCACCACCGGACATGAATAGTGCACGATTTATTTCCTCTTCTGGCGAAGCCGATCGTTGATCCTTTGGTCCCCTTGGCGCACCGGACAGTCCGGTGCGGCCTGGTGACCGTTGGCTCGGTCCACGTGTCGCCCGCTGATCGCGCTGCCGACCGTTGGCGCGGACGTTGATGGCTCACCGGACAGTCCGGTGCACACCGGACAGTCCGGTGATTTTTAGCCGAAGCTCCCGCGGCTTTTTCCTGAGAGCGACGAGTTCGTCGCCGGGCCAGCCTGGGCACCGAACACTGTCCGGTGCGCCGCAGGCTGGTGCATCCTGGCTGGTCTTGGCCAACCATCTTCAATCCAATCTGAGCTCATTTATCAAGGTTCCTAGCACTTAGAAGAATATGTTAGTATCAAAAACAATTCACAAAGGCTAGAGTCATACCTTGATTCTTGCTTTGTTCATCACTTTTAAAATCAATTTGTGTTGAGCATCTAATCACTAAAATATTTATAGAAATTGTCTAAGAGCACATTTCCTTTCAATCTCCCCCTTTTTGGTGATTTATGCCAACACATTTAAAAGCAACTAAAAGTGCAATGTCATTCTTACAGAGTGCAAATTGAAGACTAGTTTAACTCACTTAGGATTTTGGCATATCTGGATCACTTTTGCCACCACTTAGTTTATTTTCACAAAACAAATTCTTTTTCTTGTTTTGGCAAATCAAGAGATCTTTCAAGAGTAAATTTTATCAAATGCCACAAACTCCCCCTTTTTCCCAAAATCATAATTCTCCCCCGTAAGAGAAAATTTTTTGCAGTAAGAGGGTTTTGATCAAACACAAAGATTCTAACTCTACAATTTTTAAAATGCACAAGTGGTTGGCTGATCCATTTGCTTTGGCCTTAATTTCTTCCCCTTTGGCATTAAGCACCAAAAAGGAGAACCTTTGGCCCTTTAACCCCATTGACTCACCAAAGTGTCAAATACGAGCAAAAAGGCAATGAGACATTAGTACAAACTTGGGACAAGGTACACTTATACCGGAGTGCAGTGGGAGCCCTTTCTTTGTCCATGTTCACTTTTCCCTTTCAATACACCTTTGAGACTATTTCAAGAGTACTTCAACAAACAAGTTAGTCACAAGGGGGTCAAGTTGTAGCACATCCTCCCCCCTAAACATGTGCATCATTTGCATAGGGACTTGTGAGGTCCGGGGATGACTTGTACAACTTGAGCACCAAAAATAAGCAATAAAAACATGAATGCTCAAAGTAACATGATCAAAGGCATATAACACATGTATGTTATAGATTAATCCAAGTTACGCGAATCTAAGACATTGAGCTCACTACGCAACCTGCAAATCCTTTTCTCATCTAAAGGCTTGGTGAAGATATCGGTTAGCTAGTTCTCGGTGCTAATATGATAAATATCGATATCTCCCCTTTGCTGGTGGTCTCTCAAGAAGTGATGCCGGATGTCTATGTGCTTAGTGCGACTGTGTTCAACAGGATTATCCGCTTAGCAGATTGCACTCTCATTGTCACATAGGAGTGGGACTTTGCTCAAATTGTAGCCAAAGTCCCGGAGGGTTTGCCTCATCCAAAGTAGTTGCGGGCAACACTGTCCTGCGGCAACATACTTGGCCTCGGCGGTGGATAGGTGAAAGGGAAATATGCCCTTGGGCCATTTCTAAGTATTTTGGTGATTTAGTGTCCAACATAAGTGCTTAAGTGATAAAATATGTCAAATGATGGATAAGGTGCAAATCAATGCAAAGGTATGATTCTAGACTTAGTACATTGGTTTTTGTGTACTAACATGTTTGTCTAAGTGTTAGAATCAGAGAAAATGCAATTGAAAAAGAGTGGCTCGAAGCAGCCAAGAGCCTGCTCAGTCTGGGTGCACCGGACTGTCCGGTGGTGCACCCGACAGTGTCCGGTGCGCCAGGCTGGCATCTGCGAACTTGCTGCTCTCGGGACTTCGTCGGCAGCGTACGGCTAAAAATCACCGGACTGTCCGGTGAGCCAACAGTCAGTCGGGCCAACGGTCGGCCGTGGAATCCGTGCGCGACGCTTGGCAAGTGCCAACGGTCGGAAGGGGCACTGGACTGTCCGGTGTGCACCGGACAGTGTCCGGTGCGCCAACGGCTCCAAGACTACAACGGTCGGCTTCGCCAAATAAGGAAAGAGATCCGCACCGAACAGTGTCCGGTGGTGCACCGGACTGTCCGGTGCGCCAGGCGACAGAAGGCAAGAATTGCCTTCCTAGAATGTTCTCAACGGCTCCTAGCTGCCTTGGGGCTATAAAAGGGACCCCTAGGCGCATGGAGGAGTACACCAAGCATTCTCTAAGCATTCCTAAGCACCAAGACTTCGATTCCGCGCATTTGATTCTTTGTGATAGCAACTAGAGCTCCATTTGAGTTGTGAACTCGCCGGGTTGTGTTGTGAGCTCTTGTTGTGACTTGTGTGCGTGTTGGTACTCTGATTTCGTGTCTTGTGTGCGTTGCTCATCCCTCCCTTACTCCGTGCTTCTTTGTGAACATCAAAGTGTAAGGGCGAGAGGCTCCAAGTTGTGGAGATTCCTCGCAAACAGGATATAGTAAAGTGAAAGCAAAACACTGTGGTATTCAAGTGAGTCTTTGGACCGCTTGAAAGGGGTTGATTGCAACCCTCGTCCGTTGGGACGCCACAACATGGAGTAGGCAAGTGTTGGACTTGGCCGAACCACGGGATAAACCACTGTGCCATCTCTGTGTTAATCTCTTTGTGGTTATTGTGTTGTGCAAGTTCTCCTCTCTAGCCACTTGGCTTAATTGTGCTAACTCCTAATCAAGTTTTGTGGATTAAGTTTCAAGTGTTTTACAGGATCACCTATCCACCCCCCTCTAGGTGCTCTCAATTGGTATCGGAGCCATTCTCTTCAAGAAAGGGACTAATCGTCCGAAGAGATGGATCCTAAGGGCAAGGGGATTGTGATCAATGATAAGGAGAAGGAGTCCTTCGTCAACGAGTCGAAAGATGACAAGCCTACCGACTCGGGCTCGGGCCACAAACGAAAAGATGGAAAGAAGAAGAAGACGAGGCGCATCAAGGAGATCGTCTACTACGACGACAGCGACGAGTCCTCTTCTTCCCAAAAGGACGATGACAACGACTACGAGAAAAAGAAGACGGTTAACTCAAACTTCTCTTTCGATTATTCTCGTATTCCGCATAGCTCAAATGCACATTTGCTTTCCATTCCTCTTGGCAAACCTCCTCACTTTGATGGAGAGGACTACGGATTTTGGAGTCACAAAATGCGTAGTCACTTGTTCTCTCTCCATCCTAGTATATGGGAGATAGTAGAGAGTGGAATGAAATTTGATAGCTCGGATAGTCCTTTGTTTGTCAATGAACAGATTCATAAAAATGCACAAGCTACTACTGTGTTGTTAGCCTCATTGTGCAGGGACGAGTACCATAAGGTGAGCAGCTTGGACAATGCCAAGCAGATCTGGGACACCCTCAAGATCTCACATGAGGGGAACAACGTCACCATGCTCACCAAGATGGAGTTGATGGAAGGCGAACTCGGGAGATTCGCGATGATAAGAGGGGAGGAGCCAACCCAAACGTACAACAGGCTCAAGACCCTCGTCAACAAGATAAGGAGCTATGGAAGCACGCGATGGACGGACCACGACGTCGTCCGCCTAATGCTAAGGTCCTTTACTGTACTTGATCCACATCTGGTAAACAATATTCGTGAAAATCCTAGGTACACCAAGATGTCGCCTGAAGAAATTCTTGGGAAATTTGTAAGCGGGCGGATGATGATCAAGGAGGCGAGATACATGGATGATGCATTGAATGGCCCAATCCACGAGCCTCAAACTGTTGCTCTCAAAGCGACACGGAGCAAGGAGGCGCTACCTAGCAAGGTGGCACAAGTTGAGGCGGTCGGGCTTAATGATGAAGAGATGGCCCTTATCATCAAGCGGTTCAAGACGACGCTAAAGGGTCGCAAGGAACACCCCAACAAGAACAAGATGAAGGGGAAGCGATCCTGCTTCAAATGTGGTAAGATTGGTCATTTTATCGCTAATTGTCCCGATAATGATAGTGAGCAGGAAAAGAAGAGTGGAAAGTGGGAAAAGAAGAAGAACTACAAGAAGGCGAAGGGCGAGGCACATCTTGGAAAGGAGTGGGATTCGGATTGCTCCTCGTCCGACTCCGACAACGAAGGACTCACCGCCACCGCCTTCAACAAGTCATCCCTCTTCCCCAACGAACATCACACATGCCTCATGGCAAAGGAGAAAAAGTATGTACTCGAAACAATACTACTTATGCTTCGTCAAGCGAGGATGAGTCTAGTGATGATGATGAAATAGACTATTCATGCTTATTCAAGGGCTTAGATAGAACTAAGATTGATAAGATTAATAAATTGATTGATGCTTTGAATGATAAGAATAGATTACTAGAAAAACAAGAGGACCTTTTATATGAAGAGCATGATAAATTTGTTAGTGCACAAAATTCTCTTGCTCTAGAAGTTAAAAGAAATGAAATGCTTTCTTGTGAACTATCTACTTGTCATGAAACCATTTCTACTTTAAAAGGTGTTAATGATGATTTAAATGTTAAACTAGAAATAGCAAATAAATCTAACTCTTGTGTAGAACATGTTATGATTTGCAATAGGTGCAAAGATTTTAATGTTGATGCTTGTAGTGAACACCTAGTTTGCATCTCTAAATTAAATGATGAAGTGGCTAGTCTTAATGCCCAACTTAAGACTAGCAAGAGTAAATTTGACCAGCTAAAATTTGCAAGGGATGCCTACACGATTGGTAGACACCCCTCAATTAAGGATGGTCTTGGCTTCAAGAGAGAAGTCAAGAACTTAACAAGCCATAAGGCTTCCATCTCTGCCAAGGAGAAAGGGAAGGCCCCTATGGCTAGTAGTGCTCAAAAGAACC
This sequence comes from Zea mays, assembly GCF_902167145.1. Classification (NCBI taxonomy): domain Eukaryota; kingdom Viridiplantae; phylum Streptophyta; class Magnoliopsida; order Poales; family Poaceae; genus Zea; species Zea mays. The sequence goes on along the minus strand of NC_050105.1, from coordinate 72,055,726 downwards.
ATGCCTTCATGTATCATGATAGGAGACATTCTAGAAATGTTTATAGAAGTTATGATGCTTTTGATTCTCATGCCATGGTTGCTTCTAGTTCTTCCATTATGCATGATAGAAATTTAGCTAGGAGAAATGTTATTAATCACATGCCTAGAAGAAATGTTGTTAATGTTTCTAGGCAAATAATAAATGAACCTTCTACAATTTATCATGCTTGCAATGCTTCATTTGCGATTTGTAGAAAGGATAGGAAAGTGATTGCTAGGAAACTAGGGGCAAAATGCAAGGGAGATTAAACTTGCATTTGGGTCCCTAAGGATATTGTCACTAACCTTGTAGGACCCAACAAGAGTTGGGTACCTAAGACCCAAGCCTAAATTTGCCTTGCAGGTTTATGCATCCGGGGGATCAAGCTGGATTATCGACAGCGGATGCACAAACCACATGACGGGGGAGAAGAAGATGTTCACCTCCTACGTCAAGAATAAAGATTCCCAAGATTCAATCATATTCGGTGACGGGAATCAAGGCAAGGTTAAAGGCTTAGGCAAAATTGCAATCTCAAATGAGCACTCTATTTCTAATGTATTCTTAGTAGAGTCGCTTGGATATAATTTGTTATCCGTAAGTCAATTATGTAATATGGGATATAATTGTCTATTCACAAATGTAGATGTGTCTGTCTTTAGAAGAAGTGATGGTTCACTAGCTTTTAAGGGTGTATTAGACGGCAAACTCTATTTAGTTGATTTTGCAAAAGAGGAGGCCGATCTAGATGCATGCTTAATTGCTAAGACTAGTATGGGCTGGCTGTGGCATCGCCGCTTAGCACATATGGGGATGAAGAACCTTCACAAGCTTCTAAAGGGTGAACACGTGATAGGTCTAACCAATGTTACTTTCGAAAAAGATAGACCTTGTGCAGCTTGTCAAGCAGGGAAACAAGTGGGAAGCTCTCATCATGCCAAAAATGTGATGACAACATCAAGACCCCTGGAGTTACTTCATATGGACCTCTTCGGACCCGTCGCCTATCTAAGCATAGGAGGAAGTAAGTATGGTCTTGTTATAGTTGATGATTTTTCTCGCTTCACTTGGGTATTCTTTTTGCAGGATAAATCTGAAACCCAAGGGACCCTCAAGCGCTTCCTAAGGAGAGCTCAAAACGAGTTTGAGCTCAAGGTGAAGAAGATAAGGAGCGACAATGGGTTCGAATTCAAGAACCTTCAAGTGGAGGAGTATCTTGAGGAGGAAGGAATCAAGCACGAGTTCTCCGCTCCCTACACACCACAACAAAATGGTGTGGTAGAGAGAAAGAACAGGACGCTTATAGACATGGCGAGGACGATGCTTGGAGACTTCAAGACCCCCGAGTGCTTTTGGTCGGAAGCCGTGAATACGGCTTGCCACGCCATCAACCGGGTCTACCTTCATCGTCTCCTCAAGAAGACTTCGTATGAGCTACTAACCGGTAACAAACCCAATGTTTTGTATTTCCGAGTTTTTGGGAGTAAATGCTACATTCTAGTGAAGAAGGGTAGGAATTCCAAATTTGCTCCCAAAGCCGTAGAAGGGTTTTTGTTAGGTTATGAATCAAATACAAAGGCGTATAGGGTCTTCAACAAATCATCGGGTTTGGTTGAAGTCTCTAGCGACGTTGTATTTGATGAGACTAATGGCTCTCCAAGAGAGCAAGTTGTTGATCTTGATGATGTAGATGAAGAAGACGTTCCAACGGCCGCAATACGCACCATGGCGATTGGAGATGTGCGGCCACAGGAACAAAATGAGCGAGATCAACCTTCTTCCTCAACAATGGTGCATCCCCCAACTCAAGACGATGAACAGGTTCATCAAGAGGAGGCGTGTGATCAAGGGGGAGCACAAGATGATCATGTCATGGAGGAAGAAGCACAACCGGCACCTCCAACCCAAGTTCGAGCGATGATTCAAAGGGATCATCTCGTCGACCAGATTTTGGGTGACATTAGCAAGGGAGTAACTACTCGTTCTAGATTAGTTAATTTTTGTGAGCATTACTCCTTTGTCTCTTCTATTGAGCCTTTCAGGGTAGAAGAGGCCTTGCTAGATCCGGACTGGGTGTTGGCCATGCAGGAGGAGCTCAATAACTTCAAAAGAAATGAAGTTTGGACACTGGTGCCTCGTCCCAAGCAAAATGTTGTGGGAACGAAGTGGGTGTTCCACAACAAACAAGACGAGCACGGGGTGGTGACAAGGAACAAGGCACGACTTGTGGCAAAAGGTTATGCCCAAGTCGCAGGTTTGGACTTTGAGGAGACTTTTGCTCCTGTGGCTAGGCTAGAGTCCATTCGTATTTTGCTAGCATATGCCGCTCACCATTCTTTCAGGTTGTTCCAAATGGATGTGAAGAGTGCTTTCCTCAACGGGCCAATCAATAAGGAGGTGTACGTGGAGCAACCCCTTGGATTCGAGGATGAACAGTACCCCGACCACGTGTGTAAGCTCTCTAAGGCGCTCTATGGACTTAAGCAAGCCCCAAGAGCATGATATGAATGCCTTAGAGACTTTTTAATTGCTAATGCTTTCAAGGTTGGGAAAGCCGATCCAACTCTTTTTACTAAGACTTATGATGGTGATCTTTTTGTGTGCCAAATTTATGTCGATGACATAATATTTGGTTCTACTAACCAAAAGTCTTGTGAAGAGTTTAGCAGGGTGATGACTCAAAAGTTTGAGATGTCGATGATGGGCGAGTTAAGCTATTTCCTTGGGTTCCAAGTGAGGCAACTCAAGGATGGGACCTTCATCTCCCAAACGAAGTACACGCAAGACTTGATCAAGCGGTTTGGGATGAAGGACGCCAAGCCCTCAAAGACTCCAATGGGAACCGACGGACACACCGACCTCAACAAAGGAGGTAATTCCGTTGATCAAAAGGCATACCGGTCTATGATAGGGTCTTTACTTTATTTATGTGCGAGTAGACCAGATATTATGCTTAGCGTATGCATGTGTGCTAGATTTCAATCTGATCCAAGGGAGTGTCACTTAGTGGCCGTGAAGCGAATTCTTAGATATTTAGTCGCTACGCCTTGCTTCGGGATCTGGTATCCAAAAGGGTCTACCTTTGACTTAATTGGATATTCAGACTCCAACTATGCTGGATGTAAGGTCGATAGAAAGAGTACATCAGGGACGTGCCAATTCTTAGGAAGGTCCCTGGTGTCGTGGAGCTCTAAGAAACAGACCTCTGTTGCCCTATCCACCGCTGAGGCCGAGTATGTTGCCGCAGGACAGTGTTGCGCGCAACTACTTTGGATGAGGCAAACCCTCAGGGACTTTGGCTACAATTTGAGCAAAGTCCCACTCCTATGTGATAATGAGAGTGCCATCCGCATAGCGTACAATCCTGTTGAACACAGCCGTACAAAGCACATTGACATCCGGCATCACTTTTTGAGAGACCACCAGTAAAAGGGGGATATCGAAGTGTTTCATGTTAGCACCGAGAACCAGCTAGCCGATATCTTTACCAAGCCTCTAGATGAGAAGACCTTTTGCAGGCTGCATAGTGAGCTAAATGTCTTAGATTCGCGGAACTTGGATTGATGTGTAGCATACATGTGTTTATGCCTTTGATCATGTTCCTTAATGCATGTTGTTGTTTATTCATGGTGCTCAAGTTGTACAAGCACTCCCCGGACCTCACAAGTCCATTTGCAAGTGATGCACTTATTCAGGGGGAGGCATGCTATAACTTGACCCTTTGAGACTAACTGTGTGCTTGAGTTTACTTGATTCAGTCTCAAAGGGGGATTGAAATGGAAAGGTGAACTTGGACCATGCAAGACTTCCACTGCACTCCGATGAGAGGGTAACTCACTCCAAGTTCATCTCCATATTCTTATTGCCTTTGCACTCTTATTTGAAGATTTTGGTGAGGCAATGAGGTTTAAGGGCCAAGATTGATCCCGTTTTGGTGCTTGATGCCAAAGGGGGAGAAAATAAGGCCAAAGCAAGATATGGATCAGCTACCACTTGAGAATTTTGAAAAAATAGAGTTAGAGTTTTTGTTTGTCAAAATACTCTTGTTTGTCCCTTATTATCAAAAGTTGGTCTCTTGTGGGGAGATTAGAGTTGGAGTTTTTGTTTGTCAAAATACTCTTGTTTGTCTCTTATTGTCAAAAGTTGGTCTCTTGTGGGGAGAATATTTGATTATGGGAAAAAGGGGAAGTTTTTGAAATCTTTGATCAATTTCTCTTAGGACAACTCTTGTTATGTCTCAACAAGTGTGTTTGACTTAGAGATAGGAAATTGAGGTTGATTTGCAAAAACAAACCAAGTGGTGGCAAAGAATGATCCATATATGCCAAATTTGATTCAAAACAAATTTGTGTTCTCATTTGAATTGATGTTGCACTTCTTTTAGTTGCTTTATGTTGTGTTGGCATAAATCACCAAAAAGGGGGAGATTGAAAGGGAAATGTGCCCTTGGGCCATTTCTAAGTATTTTGGTGATTTAGTGTCCAACATAAGTGCTTAAGTGATAAACTATGTCAAATGATGGATAAGGTGCAAATCAATGCAAAGGTATGATTCTAGACTTAGTACATTGGTTTTTGTGTACTAACATGTTTGTCTAATGTTAGAATCAGAGAAAATGCAATTGAAAAAGAGTGGCTCGAAGCAGCCAAGAGCCTGCTCAGTCTGGGTGCACTGGACTGTCCGGTGGTGCACCGGACAGTGTCCGGTGCGCCAGGCTGGCATATGCGAACTTGCTGCTCTTGGGACTTCGTCGGCAGCGTACGGCTAAAAATCACCGGACTGTCCGGTGGTGCACCGGAGTGTCCGGTGAGCCAACAGTCAGCCGGGCCAACGGTCGGTCGCGGAATCCGCGCGCGACGTGTGGCAAGTGCCAACGGTCGGAAGGGGCACCGAACTGTCCGGTGTGCACCGGACAGTGTCTGGTGCGCCAACGGCTCCAAGACTGCAACGGTCGGCTTCGCTAAATAAGGAAAGTGATCCGCACCGGACTGTCCGGTGCGCCAGGCGACAGAAGGCAAGAATTGCCTTCCTGGAATGTTCTCAACGGCTCCTAGCTGCCTTGGGGCTATAAAAGGGACCCCTAGGCGCATGGAGGAGTACACCAAGCATTCTCTAAGCATTCCTAAGCACCAAGACTTCAATTCCGCGCATTTGGTTCTTTGTGATAGCAACTAGAGCTCCATTTGAGTTGTGAACTCGCCGGGTTGTGTTGTGAGCTCTTGTTGTGACTTGTGTGCGTGTTGGTACTCTGATTTCGTGTCTTGTGTGCATTGCTCATCCCTCCCTTACTCCGTGCTTCTTTGTGAACATCAAAGTGTAAGGGCGAGAGGCTCCAAGTTGTGGAGATTCCTCGCAAACGGGATATAGTAAAGTGAAAGCAAAACACCGTGGTATTCAAGTGGGTCTTTGGACCGCTTGAAAGGGGTTGATTGCAACCCTCGTCCGTTGGGATGCCACAACGTGGAGTAGGCAAGTGTTGGACTTGGCCGAACCATGGGATAAACCACTGTGCCATCTCTGCGTTGATCTCTTTGTGGTTATTGTGTTGTGCAAGTTCTCCTCTCTAGCCACTTGGCTTAATTGTGCTAACTCCTAATCAAGTTTTGTGGATTAAGTTTCAAGTGTTTTATAGGATCACCTATTCACCCCCCTCCTCTAGGTGCTCTCAATAGGGCAACAAAAGTCTATTTCTTCGAGCTCCAGGACACTAGGGACCTTCCCAGAAACTGGCAGGTCCCTGATGTGCTCTTGCTATCAACCTTGCACCCAGCATAATCGGAATCTGAGTATCCGATTAAGTCAAAGGTAGACCCCTTTCGATACCAGATCCCGAAGCAAGGCGTAGAAACTAAATATCTAAGAATTCGCTTAACGGCCACAAGGTGACACTCCTTGGGGTTAGACTGAAATCTAGCACACATGCATACACTTAGCATAATATTCGGTCTAATAGCGCAAAGATAAAGTAAAGAGCCTATCATAGACCGGTATGCCTTTTGATCAACAGACTTACCTCCTTTGTTGAGGTCTAGATGTCCGTCTGTTCCCATAGGTGTTTTGCGGGCTTTGCATCCTTCATCCCAAATTTCTTGAGCAAGTCTTGAGTGTACTTCGTTTGGGATATGAAGGTTCCTTCCTTGAGTTGCTTCACTTGAAATCCAAGGAAGTAGTTCAACTCGCCCATCATTGACATCTCGAACTTTTGCATCATCACCCTGCTAAACTCCTCACGAGACTTTTGATTAGTAGAACCAAATATAATGTCATCGACATATATTTGGCATACAAAAAGATCACCATTGCAAGTCTTAGTAAAGAGAGTAGGATCAACTTTCCCATCCTTGAAAACATTAGTAATAAGGAAATCTCTAAGGCATTCATACCATGCTCTTGGGGCTTGCTTAAGTCCATAGAGCGCCTTAGAGAGCTTGTAGACGTGGTCGAGATACCTGTCATCCTCAAAGCCAGGGGTTGTTCTACGTATACCTCCTCCTTTATTGGTCCATTGAGGAAGGTGCTATTTACGTCCATTTGAAAAAGCTTAAAGGAGTGGTGAGCAGCATAGGCCAATAAAATCCGAATTGATTCTAGCCTAGCCACAGGAGCAAAAGTCTCCTCAAAATTCAAACCTGTGACTTAGGCATAACCTTTTGCCACAAGTCGAGCCTTGTTTCTTGTCACCACACCGTGTTCGTCTTGCTTGTTGCTGAACACCCACTTGGTTCCCACAACATTTTGCTTTGGACGTGGCACCAGGCTCCAAACTTCATTTCTCTTGAAGTTGTTGAGCTCTTCCTGCATGGCCAACACCCAGTCCGGATCCTGCATGGCTTCTTCTACCCTGAAAGGCTCAATAGAATAAACAAACGAGTAGTGCTCACAAAAGTTAGCTAAACATGAGCGAGAGGTTACTCCCTTGCTGATATCACCCAGAATCTGATCTACGGGATGATTTCTTTGAATCGTTGAATGGACTTGAGTTGGAGGAATTTGTGAATCTTCTTCCTCCTTATCTTGTTCTTCATGTGCTCCCCCTTGATCCATCCCTTCATATTGAGGTACCTGTTCCTCATCTTGAGTTGGGGGATGCACCAGTGTAGAGGAAGAAGGTTGATCTTGCTCTTGTGGTTCCAGTGGACGCACATCACCTATCGCCATTGTTCGCATTGCGGCTGTTGGAACCTCATCTTCATCGGTTAGGAGTTCATATGATGTCTTCTTAAGGAGGCGATGCAGGTAGAGCCGGTTTATGGCATGGCAGGTTGTATTCACAACTTCCGACCAAAACCGCTCAGACGTCTTATATTCGCCAAGCATAGTCCTTGCCATGTCAATTAGCGTCATGTTCTTCCTCTCTACCACACCGTTTTGCTATAGTGTGTAGGGAGCGGAGAACTCGTGCTTGATGCCTTCCTCCTCAAGATATTCTTCGACTTGTAGATTCTTGAACTCAGACCCATTGTCGCTCCTTATCTTTTTCACCTTTAGCTCAAATTCATTTTGAGCTCTCCTTAAGAAGCGCTTTAGGGTTCCTTGGGTCTCAGATTTATCCTACAAAAAGAACACCCAAGTGAAGTGGGAAAAATCATCTACAATAACAAGACCATACTTACTTCCCCCGATGCTGAGATAAGCAACAGGCCCGAAAAAATCTATGTGTAGGACCTCTAGTGGTCTTGATGTTGTCATCACATTCTTGCTTTGATGAGTACTGCCCACCCGCTTCCCTGCTTGGCACGCTGCACAAGGTCTGTCTTTCTCAAAACAGACATCGGTTAGTCCTAACACATGTTCTCCCTTTAGAAGCTTATGAAGGTTCTTCATTCCAACATGTGCTAGACGGCGGTGCCAGAGTTAGCCCATATTAGTCTTAGCAATTAGGCATGCATCTAGATCGGCATTCTCTTTTGAGAAATCAACTAAGTAGAGCTTGCCGTCTAATACACCCTTAAAAGCTAATGAACCATCACTTCTTCTAAAGACAACTACATCAATATTTGTAAATAAACAATTATAGCCCATATGACATAATTGGCTTACAGACAACAAATTGTACCCGAGCGATTCTACTAAAAACACATTAGATATCGAATGCTCGGTTGTGATGGCTATCTTGCCTAAGCCTTTGACCTTGCCCTGGTTCCCATCTCCAAAGATAATAGTGTCTTGGGAATCCCTGTTCTTGACGTAGGAAGTGAACATTTTCTTCTCCCCCGTCATGTGGTTTGTGTATCCGCTATCAATAATCCAGCTTGAGCCCCCGGATGCATAAACCTGCAAGGTAATTAAGCTTGGGTTTTAGATCCCAACTCTTGTTGGGTCCTACAAGGTTAGTTACAACAGATTTTGGAACCCAAATGCAAGTTTTATCTCTCTTGCATTTAGATCCCAACTTTCTAGCAATTACTTTAGAATTTTTACATGTCAATACAAATGAAGCATCACATGCATGATAAATAGCAGTTGGACCAGTGGATACTTTCCTAGGTGCATGAGAAACAACATGATTACGCCTAGGCCTATTTCTACCATGATCATAAGAAGAGCTAGTTGCAAACATGGCATGAGAACTAAAAACATCATCATGACACACAGGAAAAACAAAACAATTATGACACTTACCATGATGAATAACATTAGGAACTTTCTTATACAGATAGGCATGGTTCTTTTGAGAACTACTAGCCATAGGAGCCTTCCCTTTCTCCTTGTTGAGATTGGAAGTCCTATGGCTTGTAAAGTTCTTAGTCTCCTTTTGGAAACCAAGTCTATCCTTAATTGAGGGATGTCTACCAATGGTGTAGGCATCCCTAGCAAATTTTAGTTTCTCATAGTTGTCCTTGCAAGTCTTAAGTTGAGCATTAAGACTTGCAACATCATTGTTTAACTTAAGAATCATAGAGGCATGTTCATTACAAGCATCAATATCAAAATCTTTACACCTATTGCAGATTACAACATGCTCTACACATGAACTAGCCACATTAACTTTTTCTAGCTTAGTATTTAAATCAACATTCAAATCTTTTAGACTACAAATAGAATCATGACAGGTAGACAATTCAGAAGACAACAATTCATTCTTCTTAACATCTAGTGCAAGAGATTTTTGAACACTAATAAACTTATCATGTTCCTCATAGAGAATATCTTCTTGTTTTTCTAGTAGATTGTCTCTTTCATTAAGTGCATCAATGAATTCATTTATCTTGTCTACCTGAGATCTATCTAATCCTTTAAAAAGATCACTATATTCTATTTCATCATCAGAAAATTCCTCATCACTAGAAGAAGTGTACTTAGGTGTATCTCATATACGTACCTTCTTCTCTTTAGCCATGAGGCACATGTGTCATTTGTTGGGGAAGAGAGAAGACTTGTTGAAGGCCGAGGCAGCTAGTCCTTCATCATCGGAGTCGGATGGAGAACAGTCAGAGTCCCACTCTTTTCTAATGTGTGCCTCGCCCTTCGCCTTCCTGTAGTTCTTTTTCCTTTCCTTCTTCCCATACTTTTCTTGTGCCTGGTCATTGTTATTATCGGGACATTGTGCTATAAAATGACCAGACTTACCGTATTTGAAGCAGGAGCGCTTTCCCCTCGATTTATTCTTGTTGGGGTACTCCTTGCGTCCTTTCAAGGCGGTCTTGAAGCGCTTGATGATTAGCACCATTTCATCTTCGTTGAGCCTGACAGCCTCCACTTGTGCTACCTTGCTAGGTAGCCCCTCCATGCTGCTGGTTGCTTTGAGAGCAATGGGTTGTGGCTCGTGTAGAGGAAGCGGTCCGTTTAAGGCATCATCCACATACCTTGCTTCCTTTACCATCATGCGCCCGCTCACGAATTTTCTGAGGATTTCCTCGGGCGTCATCTTGGTGTACCTTAGATTGTCACGAATAAGGTTTACAAGATGAGGATCAATAACGGTAAATGACCTTAGCATGAGTCAGACGACGTCATGATCCGTCCATCTTGTGCTCCCATAGCTTCGAATTTTGTTGACAAGGGTCTTGAGCCTGTTGTACGTTTGAGTTGGCTCTTCTCCCCTTATCATGGCGAATCTCCCCAGCTTGCCTTCCACCAGTTCCATCTTGGTGATCATGGTGGCATCATTACCCCCGTGAGAGATCTTGAGGGTATCCCATATTTGCTTGGCATTGTCCAAGCCGCTCACTTTGTTGTATTCATCCCTGCATAGAGATGCTAGAAAAATAGTAGTGGCTTGGACATTTTTATGTATTTGCTCATTTATGAATACAGGATTATCAGTGCTATCGAAATGCATTCCATTTTCAACAATTTCCCAAATACTATGATGGAGGGAGAATAAATGACTACACATTTTATGACTCCAAAATGAATAATCCTCTCCATCAAAGTGTGGGGGTTTTCCAAGAGGAATAGATAGTAAATGGGCATTCGAATTGTAAGGGATGCGAGAATAATCAAAAGAATAGTTTTGATTAACCGTTTTCTTTTTCGACGAAGGGTCTTCGTCGTCGTCATCCCTTGGTGAAGAGGAGGAGGCGTCACTGTCATACTATATAATCTTCTTTATGCGCCTCTTCTTCTTTCTATCCCTCTTCTTGTGACTTGAGCCCGAGTCAGTGGGCTTGTCGTCTTTTTGCTCATAGAGGGTCTCCTTCTCCTTGTCGTTGATCACCATCCCCTTGCCTTTAGGATCCATCTCTTCGGGTGGTTAGTCCCTTAATGAAGAGTACGACTCCGATACCAATTGAGAGCACCTAGAGGGGGTGAATAGGTGATCCTATAAAAACAAACACTAAATAGACCGAACTTGGTTATGAAATGTTAGTAAGATTAAAACCAAGTTGCTAAAGTGAGAACTCTTCACTTGATTGTTCCTTTCAAATGAGTATTGAACTTTGGAACAATAGCACAAGTGGTTAAGTGAGAACTCTAGAAGAGAAACCAATCACAATGAAAAGAGACACAAGAGACATGATGATTTTATCCCATGGTTCGACCAAGTAGAACACTTGCCTACTTCCATGTTGTGGTGTCCCAATGGACGAGGGTTGCACTCAACCCCTTTCAAGTGATCCAATGATCCACTTGAATACCACGGTTTTCTTCCTTATAGTTGTTTCCCGTTTGTGAGGAATCTCCACAAGTTGGAGCCTCTCACCCTTACAATGTTGATCACAATAAAAAGCACAAGAGTAAGGGAGGGAAAGAAACACACGCAAGAACTAGAGTCGCAACAATCCCACGCACACAAGTCAAGAAGAGAGCACACAAAAAACAGCGCAACAAGTCTATATCTCACAAAGTGCTCAATTCTCAATCACGATGATCTGAATGCGTGTTTGTGGAGTCTAGGCGTCTTAGGATGTTCAATGGAGGCTTGGTGTATTGCTCCATGCGCCTAGGGGTCCCTTTTATAGCCCCAAGGCAGCTAGGAGCCGTTGGATCTCCATTTGGTAGGTGTTGGGGGCCTTCGTCCTCCGAAGGTCCTCAAAAATGTAATTTAACAATATCTTCCAAGTGTGACATATGAACAGGTACCTTCGGACTCGGGTTAAAAGCATATACGACGTAAAAATAATGATCATGACGAAGGTTGGAGTTGCTCCGAAGCTACGCGCAAGGGAGCTTCAGCTAAATAGCGGAAAAAGGAACCGACTTAAAGGGGAAGAGGCTATCTAGTCCTCACATATTTGTCTATAAGACAATACTAAATATAAAGGGCATGAATGTAATTTCTCATAGGCTGCGTCCTGTGCCTATAAATAGTTGAACAGTACCCCCGTACTATTCACGCTGACTTGTACTCGCTTGCGCGTCACGCTTGTACTTTTTACCATCTGTCAAGCTGAAGGTACATATGTAACTCAATATTGTCTCTATTTTTCCATGTTAATGTAATAAGGATGAATTGATAATGTTATGTGATCGTTCATATTGTTTCTTATATTTCATATAATTCTTCTCTTATTAACATATACTACGATGATGAAGGTACGTCCTTCATGACCTTCGTCTGAAGATCATTATATCCTAAGGGAGATAATGCTTCGAAAGATGAAGGGCATTAATATTTAACATTCTGTGTTGCCTTGTTCTTAATTCATAGCATTTGAGAACAAGTCCCCAACATTGGCGCCCACCTCCGGTGAACTCATTCGACCACCTTCGGCAAGCACTGACCTTCGTCATGCCGCCGAAGAAAGCTTCAGCGCCAGGGGCTACTGCGCTGCAGCCACTGGACCCAAATTAGGAAACTCTCTCTCTCTCTGAGAGGCTCGAAGCCAGAAGAGAAAAGCCACCAGTCCAACACTCCAGGAAGAGGAGTTGGACCAAGAGATCAGGGATATGAAAATCATCCATCAACAAGTGCAAAGGAAGAAGGAGAAGATGGCTCGGCTCGCCGATCTTCAGAGGAAGATCAACGAAGCTACTGAAGAAGTGCGTCATCTTGCTCAAGGTGAACAAGACCGAAGGCCCCAGCACAGGGAGCTTCGTCAGAAAGGCCTATTCAACGAAGATGGATGGTTTGATGATTTTAATCATGATACCTTTACTTTTGATGATGCTTCTCCCTTGGCAGCAGAACTGCAGGCTATCCCATGGCCACAATCTTACAAGCCACCTCATTTACCAATGTATGATGGGCATTCAGACCCAAAACAATTTCTGATGAGCTATGAGGCAACAATATCCTCATACGGAGGCAATGTAGCTGTCATGGCTAAGTCCTTCGTCATGGCAGTCTGGAACGTGGCCCAGACTTAGTATTCTTCCCTTCGGCCAGGAACAATTACGTCACGACAGAAGCTCAAGGACATGCTGGTGACCAGTTTCCAAGGCTTTCAGATGAAGCCAGTCACAGCTTAGGCCCTGTTCCAATGCACGCAAGACCATGAGGAGTACCTCCAAGCGTATGTCCGGAGGTTCTTGCGATTGAGGGCACAAGCGCCCACAGTGCCCAATGAAATTGTCATTGAGGCCATGATTAAGGGCCTTCGGCCAGGACCTACGGCTCAGTACTTTGCCAGGAAGCCCCCACAAACTCTGGAGAAGCTGCTTCAGAAGATGGATGAGTACATCCGAGCTGACAACGACTTCCGCCAAAGAAGGGAGGAAGCTTACAGATTCTCAGAAATGAACAGGGGCTTCGGAGGAAGAATCCACCTGAGGCATGTCAGGTCAATCCATAACTCCACTCAGAGTGACGACAAAGGAAGTCAGCCTCAGAGGTCACAATACACCTCACAATCTTCGGGGCAACAACAAAGCTCTTTCAGGCCACCAGCTCCAAGGGGCAGAGGCGCCAGGGGCTTTGGAGGAAGATTTGGGGATCAGCCTAGAAAGATCTACTGCTTATTCTATGGTGAGGACAAGGGCCATACTACAAGAATGCGTCGAATCACCATTCAGAAGCAAAAGGAGATAGCAGAAGCCGAAGCTCGGCAGAATCAGCCAAAGCAGGTCTTGCACACTGCTTCGTGCCACTCTCCCTACATACCAGAGTATGTGGGCAATCATCCTGCAGTTTCTGTTGCTTCGGCTAGCCATTCACAGGCTTCCTGGCCACAACTCCCACCCCCACCACCACTACAACCGACCTATTCCCGAAGCCAGCAGCCAGAAGGGCGCTAGCACACCCAATAGCAATGGGAGTTCAGGGAGGAATCCGAAGCTCGCACAGTCAACAGTACTGTGCCAGAATCAAAACACATTTATTGAGCGATATCCTACCCTCGAAATACTTTTTTGTTCTACTTCATTTTGTTTTTCAATAAGTAACAATCAATGTAAACACTAGTTTTAATTCCTTGTAATAGTTTTGCTTCTATCAGAATGAAATATATCTTCTTCATAGATTTACGAAGCTCAAAAACTGCCAAAGCTCAAAAGTCGTTCCTAAGGGAATGCAGAGCTAAAAATCGCCGAAACTACAAAAAGTCGCTCCTAAGGGAGAGCAGAGTAAGTTATGCCGAAGTTACAAAAGTCGTTCCTAAGGGAGCGCAGTGTAAGTTTTCTGCTCAAAAGTCGTTCCAAAGGGAATGCAGAGCCAAATACCGCCGAAATATAAGGCGAAAAAGTTCAAAAGACGTTCCTAAGGGGATGCAGAACTTATACCACCGAAATAGAAGGCGAAGAAGTTCAAAAGACGTTCCTAAGGGGATACAAAACTTACACCGAAAAATAAGCGGTGAAGCCGAAAAAATAAATGGCAAAGAGACATTGATCATTCCTAAGGGGACGCAGAGACTGTGTGGGTGTGTGAGTGCGTGTCTTCGGCATTAGCATCATATTTTGCATCATATCATTACATCATACCGCATAGCATCACATCATACATCATATCGCACTAAAGACACGAATTGAATACGAAGTCGATCTTCGGAGAATGCTTTGAAAAAATGAAAATGTGCTAAGGCACAAAGTAAGCTGAGAAATACAGTTTCATCAGCTCTGTTGCAAAAGAAGGGATCCCTTGTTTATGAAGCACGGACGTTTTTACGAAGCTTGGATGTTTTTACGAAGCTTGGATGTTCCTACGAAGCATGAAAGTTTTTACGAAGTATGGATATTTTCACAAAGCATGGATTCTTCTCTTTACGAAGCATGAAAAAGAAGGGAAGGTGTTTTTTCGCCGAAGGCTCAAAAACGTATGTGTATAAAAGTTTCATGCATCGTAAAGAAGAGAATTACAAATAATTTACATGTTAGATTCAAAACTTTACACATCGAATATTACAACCTTGTTGCAGCAAAGTTACATTGTTCATCTAAAAATATTTTTTACAATAAGTACTAGTCTTCCTTCAGGACCTTCTCCGCAACTTCATTCAGGAATTTGTTAACGACTTCGTCAACAACAGATTCAGCCATATTTATGATTTCTAGTGCTTCCTTCGTTGCTGGATCGGCTAGTGGATCGAATGGTTCCGGTGGCGAAGATAATTCAGCTACAACGGAAAAAATTAGTCAGTCTGAATCCACAGAAACAAAAGTCGAAGCTAGGTGTTGCGAAACAATACCTATGCGTCTCTCGCGTTCTGCAGCTTCCTCAGCTTGTTTCGCAGCCACTCGAGCGTCATGAATATCTTTTTCACTTTTCTTCATAATTTCGTGAGCCATTTCTCGACCACCATTTGCCCAGATGTCAGTGTAAAATTTTCCGCCCATTAAACTTGCTTCGGCTGATGGATCCTTTGTGTCATCCATGGAGAAGACAGCTTCGGCCTGGGCCAGGGTTTTGACATGATCGCAACCCGCCTTCTCCAGGATGGCTGAAACTCCTCTTGCACCGAAGAACGCGCAGGCATCCCCGCGATCACTTAAAATTTCTTCAAAAGCTTCGGCCTCTCCGCTTATCCACTCGATAACACCTTCAGGGTCGCCTCGTATAAAGTTATCTTCGTTGGAATAGACGCCCACGTTGGCGAAGCTAGCCTTTATCTTCTCCATGCAGCCCAGGGATTTTTCAAAGCATCTTTCTTTGGATGCGCGGAGTTCTTCAACTGTTTTTTCTAAATAGTTTTTCCAATATTCACTAATATCTCGGTTGGCCTCTGCGAGACCACATTTTTCTTTGGCTTCGGCCAACTGTTTCCGAAGGTCTTCGATCTCATTCTTTTGAATTTCAGCTTGAGCTTTGAAACTAGCTTCATCTTCTTTCACTTTGTTTACCAATGAAATCAATATTTTGTCTTTTTCAAGACCTTCGTTCCTTAATTCGATTACCTCTGAACGAAGGTTGTTCAGAGCCATTGTATATCCTTCATCTTCAATATTTTTCTGTGCTCTAAGGGCATTGCTAAGGATTAAGCCCTGCAAGAGGAGGACAGAATTAAGCATAAACAAATAAAAATATTTCGTTTTCAAAATACAAAATTAGCTTTTATACCTTTATGCTATTATACACCAAACTGTCAGCGAGCTCATCCTTTGATAATATTGAAAGGCCATCTTCTAGCTTCGGGAATCCGATGCTTCTACCTATCTCCCGGTAAATGGATATCTCTTTATTATCCGAGAGACAGTACAAAAAATCTTCTTCCCCACTGCCATTAAACACTAATGCCCCCTTCGGGTATTTCAATTTTTGGGCATAATGTTATGCTTCTCGTTTTTCTTCTTGAGAAAGTCCTTTTCCCAAAGCATGGCGAATGATCTAATCGATGCTCTTTTTTAAAGCTTCGGGAGCAGGAGTTGCAACATTTTCAGCCGAAATTTGCTCTGTGGCTTTTCCTTCTGTTGCCTTTTCTTCAATTTCGACAGGCTCTTTCTCAGCGGGCCCTGAAGGTCTAGCATCAGTTCCAGCCTCAATTACTGCAGCTTCGACTTCTATATGCTTAGTATCAGCATCGGTTTGCGCCTTGGAAGCTTCGACAACTTTCCCTGTAGAAGCGGGATTCAAGGTTTCGGTTGTTTCTAGCACATCCAGTACATTTACCATTCTCCTCCTCTTAGGAGTTACGACAGAACCCATTTGTACCTTCGGTACTGTTGCCTTTACTAGAGGGCTC
Organism: Zea mays; assembly: GCF_902167145.1. Taxonomy (NCBI): domain Eukaryota; kingdom Viridiplantae; phylum Streptophyta; class Magnoliopsida; order Poales; family Poaceae; genus Zea; species Zea mays. Next base: position 72,039,206 of record NC_050105.1, on the reverse strand, counting down.
AAAACCTCTTGCATCTTCGTTATTTCTTCAGTTTCTGGCTTTTCAGCCTTATCAACCTTTGTTTCAACTACCTTGACTTTAGGAACCTTCGGCATTATAGCCGGCTCTTCAGTCCTCTGCATGGGAGGAATAGTTTCTTTTGTTTTGGCAGCCGAGGAAGTCCCTTCGCCAAATTCAGGTATCGCGGCTGGTTCGATGTAACGCGACCGGTGAGTTAGGACCTTCAGCTTTTTCCCCTTCGGCACAGGTTTGTCTGGGGTGGCCGAAGTAGCAGCTTTCCTCTTTTTCCCTTGTCCCCACAGCGGGTAGCGGTAATCGGGGTAAACGAAGCCAATGGCATCAAAAACTCTGTTCAATCTCTTCTTTCCCCGACCTCCAAAGGCTACGGATAGTGCATTATCTTCTGCCTTGGAATATGCTCCAAGCAGTTCATCACTTGTAGCTTTGATGCATTTCAGCCAGTCATCGTTTGGTTCATCGAACTTATCCCCATACCTAAATGTATACTTCAGCCGGACCAGTTCACCTTCGCTAGACTTGGTGACGGTCTCCTTCGGCATTTCCTAGCTCTCTACAAGCGGCCATACTCTGAATGCTATATGCTCTTGAATTAAATCTCTTGTACCAATGAAGAAGCAGACAGTACCGAATGCCTTCTGGCACGCTTCAGCGGCGTCATCAACTTCGACCTTCGACTTTCGGAGACCGAAGTGGGACCATATCGGGCGCATGATAACCTCCTTGATGTCCTCTCTCGCTATCAAGTCGTTCTTCACATAAAACCACTCTTTCATCCAAGCTCCGGGCCATCTCTTCCGAAATGTTGGCACTGGGTGGCTTGCGCTGGGACGGGCGATAAATCCATAACAACCGAAGTTGTTGTGGTACTGTTCTTTACCCATGGCCTTCGTCTCATACAGAAGTTCGTGCATACTGCAGAAGCATTTCGCGCTTGGCTCTAACCCTTGGCTCCTTACTGCCCAGACGAAAACCCCCATCCTTATTATGGCTTCGGGAGTGAGCTGATGAAGGAAGATTTGGTAGGTTTTCAGCACTTCAACTACAAACTTACTCAAAGGGAACCGAAGTCTAGCCTTAAAGAAGCTCCAGTAGATCACAACTTCATTTTCTTCAGGGGCTTACAATAGACATATCCTGAAAGTATCTTCCCCTCATGTTCTCAAGATGACTTTGTTTGATGGTCGATTTACCGAAAATCGAATGACTTGGTCTCCAAGGCCGATCCTCAGAATCTTCGCCCCCACTTTCTACATCATAACTATCACTGTCACCAGTATCTTCAGATAGGCCCTCCAGTATCTCCTTAGTAATCTTCTCTGTATTTGTTTTTGCCATAGACTCGATAAATCCAGCAATATAAGGATTCACAACCTTCTTCTCCTCAAAAAGCTTCTCCTCTTCAGTCAGCTTCATCTCAGCAGCAACCTTCTTGTCTTGAGACATTTTCTCCTTCAGAAATGACGAAATTGTGTCTTTTTAACCAAAGCTCGGAAAGTTTGAAAAACTAGCAAGCGATAGTGAGCAAGAACTATGAAATTGAGGAAGTAAAGCAAATGGCACAAGCAGCGTATCAAAATATAGCTGATGTGAGTTCTTATTTATACTCTCAGCACGCTCCAAATTGGGGGGCCTCATCCGTCATTGACTATTGCTATTCTAGCAAAGGGAAGGTGTTTTTTCGGACCTTCGGCTTAAGGCCTTCGTCCATGTCGCAGTTTGAATTCGTTATCTTAAACAAATTAATACTGCGAGGGGCTACTGTTGGGGGCCTTCGTCCTCCGAAGGTCCTAAAAAACGTAATTTAACAATATCTTCCAAGTGTGACATATGAACAGATACATTCGGACTCGGGTTAAAAGCATATACGACGTAAAAAGCACGATCGTGACAAAGGTTGGAGTTGCTCCGAAGCTACGTGCAAGGGAGCTTCGGCTAAATAGCAGAAAAAGGAACTGACTTAAAGGGGAAAAGGCTATCTAGTCCTCACAGATTTATCTATAAGTCAATAGTAAATATAAAGGGCATGAATGTAATTTCTCACAGGCTGCGTCCTGTGCCTATAAATAGTTGAATAGTACCCCCGTACTGTTCACGCTGACTTGTACTCGCTTGCGCGTCACGCTTGTACTTTTTACCTTCTGTCAAGCCGAAGGTACATATGTAACTCAATATTGTCTCTATTTTTCCATGTTAATGTAATAAGGATGAATTGATAATGTTATGTGATCGTTTATATTGTTTCTTATATTTCATATACTTCTTCTCTTATTAACATATACTACGATGATGAAGGTACGTCCTTCATGACCTTCGTCTGAAGATCATTATATCCTAAGGGAGATAATGCTTCGAAATATGAAGGGCATTAATATTTAAAATTCTGTGTTGCCTTGTTCTTATTTCATAGCATTTGAGAACAAGTCCCCAACAGTAGGCAATTCTTGCCTTCTGCCGTGGCGCACCAGACAGTCCGGTGCACCACCGGACATGAACAGTGCCCAATTTCTTTCCTCTTCTGGCGAAGCCAACCGTTGAGCCTTTGGTCCCCTTGGCGCACCGAACACAGTCCGGTGCACACCGGACAGTCCGGTGCGGCCTGGTGACAGTTGGCTCGGTCCACGTGTCGCTTGCTGATCGTGCTGCCGACCGTTGGCGTGGGAACTGATGGCTCACCAGACAGTTTGGTGCACATCGGATAGTCCAGTGAGTTTTAGCCGAAGCGCCCGCGACTTTTTCCCGAGAGCGATGAGTTCGTCGCCGGGCTAGCCTAGGCACCGGACAATGTCTGGTGCACCGCAAGCTGGTGCATCATGGCTGGTCTTAGCCAACCATCTTCAATCCAATCTTAGCTCATTTATCAAGGTTCCTAGCACTTAGAAGAATATGTTAGTATAAAAAACAATTCACAAAGGCTAGAGTCATACCTTGATTCTTGCTTTGTTCATTACTTTTAAAATCAATTTGTGTTGAGCATCTAATCACCAAAACATTTATAGAAATTGCCTAAGAGCACATTTCCTTTCAATAATGTTGTGTAAATTTATGACTACAGATCAAGACTTGGCAATGCCAGTTGCACTAGGCATGGTCTTTCCAAACACAATCCGTCGTTTGTGTTTGTGGCATGTTCAGAACAGGTATATGCCTTATTTAAACGAGTTGCACGCCAGATTTGAGGAAGTGGATTTCAAAACAAGGTTCCAATCTATAATACATCATCCTTTGACTGTAATTTAGTTTGAGGCTGCCTTAGCAATGATGCTTGATGATTTCTACATGCACAATAACATCAGTCTTACCAGCATGTATGAAATTCGTAAGGATTGGATACCTGCTTTTTTCAAACAGGTTTGTTATGGGTTGATGGTCTCTACACAACGTAGCTAGAGCATGAACAATCTCGTAAAGACTGCTCATGTCGATGCAAACACACCACTTCATCAATTCGCCAAGCAAATGTTGAAGCTTCTGAACAGTAGGAAGATGAAAGAGGCAAAAGACGCACTAGGATGTATAGTGAGTATGAAGAATATTATTGTGTCATGATATTTAACTTAACATGGTATAACTATGATTTTGGTATAATGTAGGGTCAAAAGGAAACAAATACACCATATATGTTTGAGATATAGGTTGCGAGGACATACACAAGGGCTGTAATGAATAAGTTCCATGAGCCTTTGAAATATGCTACTACATACATGACAACACATGATCTAGATGGTGGTGTGAATGGTTGGGTGGTGCAATATACTACAAGGTCGAATAAGATTGTGTGGGGGCAACACCAATTCAAGTTACGGCTGATGTAGATGCTAAAAAAGTATGCATGTGAATGCAAGCATTGGGAGCATACATGTATGTTATATTGGGTATTTGTTATATACGATTGTTTATTTGTTAGTGACAATAAGCAGACACATTATTTATTTGTTTTGTTGTAGGTTTGCTTTGTGTGCATCTTTTATGAACATTTATGCATCTTCAGATTGAACGTATTCCTAAGGAATACATCCTTCAGAGATACACCTACTCTGCTATACAAGATGTGATTTTTTTGTGAGATGATAAGAAGTGGAAGGGTAAAGACGGTGAGACTAAATCATATAGGCAAAAGATGTTGCTTAAAAACAATGAAACTAGTACATCATGCTAGTCTTTCAAGGGCGGAGCATGATAGAGCCCTAGAGATGATGGGTGAACTACTTTGCTACTATCGCGTTTGGAGCCAGATATAGAATGTGATGAGAGTACTAGTGATGGCGAAGAAATCTAGGTATTTGTTGTATTATTTCAAATATGCACATATGTTTCATACATGATAATTTAAGTTTTTATGCTAAGTAAATGGGAGAAATGTGAAACTTGCCTAGTACAAGGCGAGGGGGATGATGTAAGAGACACATGGCAGGAGAAAATCTACTGACTAGAAGGGCTACAGATGGTGTATATATATATATATATTATATGATGTTTGTTGTGTGTAATGGTGCGTATTGTTTAGTACAAAAACAACTATTTATTGTCAAACCTATGATTTGTCATTTGTCAGGAAATTCAATTGGTGCCTAGTATACATGAAGGTGGTGTGTGCGATACCCGATGTGCTATGCTGCTACAAGTACTAGAATAGGTAATACATGCATACAAAAAAGAAAAGTTGGTTACAATATGCAACAATAATGGTTAGACCTTGATGCTGATTATGATGTTAACATCAATGGTATGTGTTGGCAGCAAGGTGCTGTACAACGGAACAATGGTATACGAATGAGTGATGAGTGCACAACAGAACTAGCGATTAAAAAGGTAATGATATTATTAAAAACACATATGCATGGGCATTTTTAAGTTTAGGTTTAAAGAGATGATTTTATCTGCAATATTCCAACATCGAGAATTCTTTATTTTGAAAAATGTAGAAGCTAGATTTTAATGTGAGTGGAGTAAGCTTGAAAAGACCGTATAACATGAAGCCAAAGGACAGAACAATTAGTGAGGCAGAACAAAGAGTTATTAAGTTAGGGGTAAAAGGGGTTAAGAAGAAGAAGAGCAGAAAATTCCAAAGGTGTGGCATTGTTGATGGTCACAACAGTCGCACTTATCTATCTGTGGAGGAGAATAGGCTTCGGTTGGCCAGCTTTACTTGTCGGAAGAGAGGGCGACCCTCAGGTTCTAGGAACAAGGGTGCATCTGATGCTCTAAGTTGGAATGAGACATCCACTTCAAAAAAACATCGAGGGGTATCATAGACAATGATTCGTCTAGTGGGGAGTAGATGAAACACGTGTTAGGACATTTGTTATGCAGTAACATATTTGTTATTATTCGGATGGACAAATTTGTATATCTGATACTAGATGATAGTCACAAAGTATGAGTAATAATGTAGTAATGCCTGAAATGGAATGTGTCGTAAACTATATATCAATTTTGTGTAAGTGTGTTACTAAAACAGCGTAATCGGACGCTACAGAAGATATGGTGCAAAGACTGTTGAATAATCGCTTTATAAAGAAAACACAAAACAACAATAGCTTGTGAAAAATGGCCGATACACATATGAGCTGATAATTGCAGTATCAACTGAACATTGTATCAAAAGAGTGGCTTCATAACTTGTTTAATACACATAGGTCCACGATATACCAACTACCACAAAAGTTGTCTTACAATTCTATATACATGAAACAAGAGTTTCGAATTTAGATCATTTGACACTAAGATATACCAACAGACAGCTGATCCAGCGTCACTACTTGCGCGCAAACTTGAATCTTTGAATTTCTGGAGGCAACATGAGGCACCTGTTCTTGCTATGAAATGTGAGGCAGTATAGAGCAAGAGATCATAGGTCAAGAGAGTCATCCTATAGAAAACACAATTTGTCGAACTGATTATGTTATAAATAAAGAAACCACATAACCAAAAATGATGTGTCTTTTTGCATGTGATAAGGATAATGTGTGAGTTACAAACAAAAGGTAGCATGAAAGTGTAGAAGGGTAGTCACTTTATATTTCACTTACTGGTTGTATATATGCCATGATAGAACCGTCCATGTAGTCATAGTACTAGATATACGTCATGACGAAGAAGCCACATCATTAGATTCCGCTTTCATGGTGGGACACATAGGCGGCATGTTAATTGGGAAGTTTCCATATTTAGGAATGTGTTAATTGGGCCGGACTTGTTATAAAGATTTGTTCAACCTGTTCATCATAACCCTAGCTCATGGTAATTTCCTTGCACCTATGTCAATTTGGCCATAATGATACGACTTCCACGTAGTACCTCCAAGTTCAGGACCATATGGATTGGAATCTAATATGTGAATGCACGAAAGTGAATATTGATGACATACAATGTCCAATGTCCCACACGTAGGATAGGGACCATGATATGTTCACAAGTGTGAGATATGAAATGATACCATTAGTGTGTAGGTAAGACATGAATATACTTGAATAGCATAAAAAATAAGCTTCAAACAAGAAAACACTTTATATCGATTTGCAGCCAACACAGTTGTTCAACTGAGGCAGTGTCTTGTCCAGGTAATCATCAAGGACAACTTTATCATAACCCTAAGGGACCTTGCTATGGTGTTCCTGCTCGTCAAAGTTGAGAAGAGCCTAAATAAACATAATTACTGTGTCATATAAATCTGGAGGTAAAGTAGGGTAATATGAGGTGGATAGTAATGAAAAGTTACATACACCAACATTGACATCCAGTACAAGTCTGTTGGTGTTCATGGTCGATCGATGATTTGCAGCATCATCGCAAAAATACTGAATGAAACATTGCATGGAAACATTATCGAGACACTTCCCATCTCCAAATGATTCTTGAATACCGAGACAATTTCCAATATATTCACTAAATTCTATGACATTCTTATATAACAATGTAAAACATATATGTTAGTCATTATTTATGTAAGAAACAACAAACCTGTTCTATTGGTCTTAATAGTTGAATACTAAAACCTGTTTGGGTCGATGTTTGGGGAGCACAAAAAATCACGGAGCGACTGAACACAGTTCATCTCTGTGAACCATGGCAGTGGGGGCACATATGTAGTGTGCAAGGTGTGTGTTTCCTCTTGAGATGCAACATGAAAAATAATGCAGGTAGAGAGTAGAATAGGTTATGACCAAGTTTTGTGGTCATAAATGTATATTTGTAGTACTTACATGACTACTGGGTGTCTGATCAAAAAGAGAGTTGTTGGGGGTCTACTTTTTTTGCCGAAGGTCCTCAACAATCTGCTTTGGCTCATTTGACAAACATGCCGAAGGACCAATTGCTGAAGGTAGAACAGCGAAGCAGAGCTTCGACGAATGACACAATCATAGCTTCGGCTTAAGCCAGCTCCGAAGGGACTGCTACAAATCAAGCCATGAGTAGAAATACAACTTAACCCTCTTTATTTAGAACAAATGTATAGGTATCAAGGGCACAATTGTACTTTTGCCTAAGCTACGTCTGATGCCTGTAAATAGATGAATAGTACCCACGTGTTGTTCACACATTCATTGAAGGTTATTCTTGCATTTTTCCTTTTTTTCACAGAACCAAAGGTACAAATATAACCACTCGTTATCGTGTAATTCAAATTACAACCTTGTTTAAGTATACAAATAAAATAGAATGTTATCTGATCTCTTACCCTTTACTTGATATAATGAAACATAAACATTATGTTATATTATAATATTCCACTCATAAACAATCAATGCTTCGAAAGGGTTGATTGAAATTGAAGACGCATCCTTATCACCTTCGTCCATGAACTATTATCTTCAAGAGAAGATAACGCTTCGAAGGACGAAGGTCCTTAATGTCTAAAATTGTGTTGTCTTGTTTTTGATTCACAGCAATTAAAAACAAGTGACCAACAAGGGCCCATGTCAATTTGAGTGTCATCATATGCATCAACGTGACCTCCCTGCCCCAAAAATCCATGATAGTATGTTTAAACCTCAGTCGGGTGTGAATGTCATTTAATCAAGAATTGAGATTACAGAGGATAAAATAAAGATGAAACATAGACAAGTTTTTGCAGTGTGGCATCAAACATCGGTAAGCATAAGACGTATATGAGCTCATAATGTTGCATTCTTGTATATGTTGAGGTGGGATGTTTATGTCCCTCAACAGCTTGCTGCTAACATCAAAATGGTAATCCTATTGACATTATTATGGTTTGTCTATGATTTAGACACAAAGTGGGAAATTAACATATTAATGTAACAATGATGAGATTGTATATAATACTTGCTTTTTAGAGTTTGTGTAAGAGTTCATCTCCATGAACGCAGTAATGTCCAAATCATCAGGGAAACAATCAAATGCACGGTACATTTGTTGTTGCCTTTCATGTAATTCCTCGACCTAGGTGCCTGTCAACTCCGTAGCCGGCTACGATGTTGGCATAGTCGGGTCCATAGTGATTTGGGTACTAGATTGTATGCATGGCCCTGTAAGAAAAAAGGTTTTAGTAATTGAACAGAAACAACTGAAATTGGTGAACTAAACTACATAATTGAAAGGTTACAATGTGGGAAGGTCACCTGAAGATACATGATGAGAAGTATCTGATGGTTTTGCTGGTTGAGGTGCTTCTGCATCATTGTTTGTGTTGACAGACTCGGCGCGAAGGACCTCATCGATTGTTGGGGGCCTTCTCCTTCCGAAGGTCCTCAAAAACATAATTAACCATTTGCTTTCAGCATAAGCTTTTACAGGAAGCTTCGTCTTCAGGATGCAAGCCTCTTCCTCATGGCGAAGGCACACAAGATGAAGACAGACCTAAAGAGTAAACGTCGAAGCTACCACCAGATGGACAGCTTCGTCTCACAACGGAGATGAAGTATAATGATGATGCTGACCGAAAGAGAAAAAGACTACTTAGTCCTCAATAACTTGTATTATGATCATATGTGAATGTTGGGGATATAAATGTACTTTTACCCGGGCCGCGTCCCGTGTCTATAAATAGATGAACAGTAGCACTATACCGTTCACGCTGAATTGTAATCACTCTCTCGCGTCTCCACCTTCGAGCAAGCCGAAGGTATCAATGTAATATGAATTCTGTTAATATTCATACATGTGTTATAGAATGCAAATATGAATGAATTAACGAGATGCAATTACTATCTTCATCCTTTTGCATTCTTATTCACATATTAAATGATGAAGGTATGTCCTTCTTGACCTTCGTCTGATGAGCATTATACCCATGTGGAGATAATGCTTCGGAAGACGAACGTCCGTAATAATTAACAATTGTGTTGCCTTGTTCTTGATCCATAACATTTGAGAAAAAGTGACCAACATTGGCGCCCACCTCTGGTGAACTCAAACGACCAACTTCGGCAAACATTCACCTTCGTCATGTCGTCGAAGAAGACAACAGCGCCAGGGGTTGCCCTACAACCACTGGACACAAATCAGGAGACATTCTCACTACGAGAAGCTAGGAGCCAGAAGAGAAAGGCCACCAGCCCAACACCTTAGGAGGAGTTGGACCAGGAGATTAGGGACCTGGAGGCTATTCACCAGCAAGTGCAAAGGAAGAGAGAACAGATGCTTCGGCTAGCAGACCTTCAGAGGAAGATCGACGAAGCTACTAAAGAAATGTGCCACATCACTCAGGATGACCAAGGTCGAAGGCCCCAACACAGGGAGTTTCATCAAGAAAGCCCAATCAATGACGATGAATGGTATGATGACTTTCATCATGGTAACTTTGCTTTTCATGATGCTTCTCCTCTAGCAGTAGAGTTGCAGGCTACCCCGTGGCCACCATCTTACAAGCCACCTCAGCTCCCCATGTATGATGGGTACTCAGATCCGAAGCAATTTCTGATGAGCTACAAAGCAACTATATCCTCATATGGGGGCAACACCGCTGTCATGTGAAGTCCCCTATCATGGCAGTCAGAAATGTGGCCCAAACATGGTATTCTTCCCTTCGGCCGGGGACAATCACGTCATGGCAGAAGATGAAGGATATGCTAGTCACTAGCTTCTAGGGTTTCCAGACGAAGCCAATCACTGCCCAAGCTCTGTTTCAATGTACAAAGGACCATGATGAGTACTTGCAGACGTACGTCCGAAGGTTCTTGCGACTTAGAGCTCAGGCGCCTACAGTGCCTAATGAAATTGTCACTGAAGGCATGATCAAGGGGCTCAGACCAGGACCAACGACGCAATATTTTGGAAGGAAGCCACCACAAACCTTGGAGAATCTTCTCCAGAAAATGGATGAGTACATCCAAGCTGACAACAATTTTCGCTAGAGAAGGGAGGAAGCCTATAGGTATTCTAGGATGACTAGGGGCTTCAGAGGAAGGCTCCACCCTATGCATGTCAGGACAATCCACAATCCCAGCTCAAGTGATGATAGAGGAAACCACGCTCAAGGGCATCAACAAAGCTCCTAGACTTCAGGGACACAACAAAACTCTTATAGGCCACCAGCTCCAAGAGGCAAAGGAGGAAGAAGCTTCAAAGGAAGGTTCAGCTCCCAACCCAGGATGTTGTTCTATTTATTCTGCGGAGAAGATAAAGGACATACAACAAGGACATGCCAAGTCACGATCCAGAAACAAAAAGAGATAGCTGAAGCTGAAGCAAGGTAGAATCAGCCAATGCAGGTCCTGCATACTGCTTCGTGCTATTCTCCATACATTCCCGAGTATGTGGGCAACCAACAACCCACAACATCAATTGCTTCGGCAAGTTATTCTCAAGCTGCATGGGTCCCACTACCACCACCACCACCTATGGTACCGACTCTGACCCACAATCAGCAGCTAGAAGGGCATCGTCAAACACAGCAACAGCACGACGCACGTGAAGAATCCGAAGATCGCACAGTTAACAGCACTGTGCCTGAGTCGAGTCACATTTACTGAAGTCACACAGGGGCTCCATTACAAAATTTTCGTACCTAATGTACTCTTTACCTTTCTATCCTTATGTTGTTCCCCCCCCCCCCGAAGACAATATAATAAGGTTTAACCTTCGACCTGTTGTAAAAAATATGTGGTTACACCATCGAGTGTAACAGGAAGAATGGTGATGCTCCAAAGTCGTTCCTAAGGAAATGCGGAGCTAAAATACCACCTAAGCGAAAGGTGAAGAAGCTCCAAAGTCGTTTCTAAGGGGATGCAGAGCTTAAATGACACCTAAGTAAAAGGTGAAGAAGCTCCAAAGTCGTTCCTAAGGGGATGCAGAGCTTAGCTCCCAAGTCGTTCCTAAGGGGATGCAGAGCTGAAATACCACCTAAGTAAAAGGTGAAGAGACTCTAAAGTCGTTTCTAAAGGGATGCAGAGTTTGAGTGTGTATTCGCGTGGGTTTTTACCTTCGGCATAAACACTATTTTGCATCATACCATCATATCATATTGCATAGCATCGCATCATACATCATTTTGCGTCAGTAAAAAGCTATGGAGAAGAAGGAAAATTGCTCCTTCGAAAATACCTGCCGGATCATGAAAGAATGTGTTGTAGCACAAGATATGCTTTCAGCAGATATATTTTTACACAGGAGGGAAATCTTCGTCAACAGTATTACTATACAGCAACCATGGCATAATACCCAGTATTGAATCGACATAAGGGGAATCTTTTTCTTCGTGGAGCATGAAAAGAAGGGAAGGTGTTTTTTCGCCAGCGGCTCAAAAATGGTATGTACGAAGGTTTCAGGCATCACAAAGAAATATATTACATTGATATACATGCAAATAGTTGATACATGGTTCTCACAAAAAACGAAAGCCATGCATAAACACTAAACTCTCAAATATACAAAGTTTTAGACTTCATTCAATACTTTCTCGGTGACTTTGTTTAACAGTTTGTTGACAGCTTCGTCGACAACTTCATTGGCAATTTTAATCGTCTCGAGCGCTTCCTTTAGGGCCTGGTCGGCTTCTGGGTCGTATGACTCTGGTGGGGGAGATAGTTCAGCAGCACCATAGTATATGTTTATTAGTTCTGAAGCTAAAACAGATTATGAAGCTAGACCGCAATAGATGTACCTATAAGCCTCGCGCGCTCAGCAGCTTCTTCTTGAGCATCGTGAGATTCTTTCTCGTTTTTCCTAATAGCTTCATCAGCTATCTCACGACCGCCCTTCATCCATACTTCGGAGTAAAATTTCCCACCTAATGCAGAAGCTTCGGTTGAAGGGTTTTTAATATCGTCGGCTGAGAAAACAAATTCTGGCTAAACTACAGCCTTGCCATGATCACAACCGACCTTTTCTAGAATTAATACAGCCTCGCGGGCAGCAGTGAAGGCACAAAAATCCCCCCTGTCACTAAGAATTTCTTCAAAAGTTTTGGCCTCACCACTGATCCAATGGATAACTCCATCAGGGTCACCGCAGATGAATTTCTGCTCGGAGGAGAAGGCTCCAACTTTAGAGAAACTATTCTTTAATTTTTTAGCGCACTCCATGGATATCTCATAGCATTTTTCTTTGCCCGCGCGAAGCTCATCAACATTTTTTTTGTGCTCTTGATCTTTCAATTTCGCATATCTCATGCTTTACCGCTTCAAGTTCAAATTTTTTAGTTGCTTTGGCAACTTTCCTTTTCAGCTCTTGCACTTCGGCTTTGTGAGCTTCTGCTTGAGGAGACATCTTGGCTTCACTAGACTTCAGCCTTTCGACCAGAGATAGCAAAATCTTATCTTTAGTGAGAGCTTCATTCCTCAAAGTTATAACCTTCGATCGAAGATTACTAATGTAACACCCTAAATCTAGCAACTGCAAACAACCCTATTTGAATTATTAAATTTCAATAGAAAGAAAAATATTTATGTTTTCAAATAAGGAAAACCTTGATATATATATAATCTGAAGAATTTCTTGAATAGATAAAATTAAATCAAGTATTGAAGCATTCATGCTCGAGCATAAATTTTGGTTGAATTGATTTGCAAATACAATTTTTGATTTAATCATATGAATATAAAATAATAAATAATTATTTAAATATTACTATTGTAATATGTATTTTATTATGTTAATAACTTTTCAAATGATAGTGCTTGCAAAAACTCGATTTTTATTAACTTTATTTTCTTGTGATGGAGATCTTTTATTAAAAATAGAATTCTTCTTAAAACAGTATTCTTCTACAAAACAGATATTTTTTTGTGTTAACATTATTTTGAAAGTTTTTCTGCAGCGTATATATATGTGTATATATATATTGTTACCAAAAAAAGAAATTCGAAAATTAAAAAAATACAAAACCCTAATGAATTCGGCCCATTAGGCCCTCTCCTAAGCTAGCCTCGCCCCCCCGATCTCCAGCCGGCCGCCGCTCCCACCTCCTCTCTCTGTGCCAGCCGCCTTTCTCTCCCTCTCTCTCTCTCTCCCCTTCCGTTTCTCTCTCCTCCCTTTCTTCCCAGCAGAACGCACGCGCCAGGAGCTTCTAGCCAGTCGCCGAGCGCGCCCAGACCTTGTCGCTGCCTCGACACCGGCCACCCCGCCGAGCCACCGGCCGCGCCCGCGCGCAGCTCCTACACACCACCCGTGCATCGAAGCACGCACCGCCAGGGACCTGAGCCCCACGCCGAAGACCGCGCCCCTGCATCCCTACCCCGACATCCGTGCCTCAAGCCGCGTAGCTGCGACGCCCTCCATCCAGGCCGCCCGCGCCACGGACCCGCGCCCAGCTGCTCAACGCTCCAGCGCCAGGAGCCGACCCCAAGCTGCCTCAACGCCCCTGCGCGTAGTCGAAGCCGCCAACCGGCCGAGCATCCGAGCCCGACCCCGACCGACCGACGCCCGGAGCACGCACCCGCGCGCTGCACTGCACTCGACCGGAGCCGAACCGAGCCGCTGGACGCCGCGAGCAGAAACCGAGCAGCCCCGTCCGTTCGTTTCGCGTTAATGGAGTTGAATGCGTCCGTTTCCACCCTCTCCCATTACCTCCATTCAAGCTCCATGAACGCCATTCATGGCAGCCATGAAGATCAGCCACCATTTCCTCCCCCTGGCGCCCCTCTCTCTCCCTCTCCTCCCTCTATAAATTGGACGCCGAGCTCCTCTCTTCTCCTCCCCTACCCGAGCTCTCTTCCTCCCCAAGCTCCCTCTCTCTCCCACTCACCCACGCTGTCGCCGGAGTTCGTCTACGCTGTCGTCATCCGCCCCGCTGTCCGTGGAACCTCACCGGAGACGTGCCCGAACACTCACCGACAATCGCGCCGTTCCCTGCCCGTCGAACCCCGCTCGTCGACGTTCATCCTTGCGCATGAGCGAGAAACCAAGTGGTTGATCTAGTAGTTAAGAATCAAGATCTATTCCTATCCGTGGAAGAACCTCAAGTTTTCAATAAGCAAGGCAAGTGGACTTCTCCCTCTGCATACTCTGTTTGATCCCAAACAATACATTTAATAAAGTTTACTCTTTTGGATATATATGCATAACTTGACGGGTTACCTATTTAGATAACCTTTCCAACCTTACTCCTTGTTTAACCTGTGATTATGATTTAATCAAGTATCTATGCTATTGCTACAACTTAACTTTATGCAGTCACTCCCGCTTATGATATTAATTCCAAAATGGTAAGTTTACATTATTGTTGTTAACCCGATGGTTAAACAAGATTATTGCATATTAATTGGAACATGGAGTGACCACCCGGGAAAACAGTGCTACCATGAGAACTATCATGGCTCTGGTCTTGGCTAAATAACTAGGGAAGTCTTATGTTGGGTGTTGGTCGTGGTCGACAGGAACGGGGGCATCTGGCAAGCTCTTATAGTTCCGGCTCAGGCAGATTGGATACTGTTGGGGACTTGTTCTCAAACGCTATGAGTTAAGAACAAGGCAACACAAAAAATGTTAAACGTTAAAGTCCTTCGTCCTTCGAAGCATTATTTCCCTTGGGGATATAATGATTTTCGGACGAAGGTTATGAAGGACGTACCTTCATAAACACAACACATAATAATGAAGAAGAAAACATATGAAATATAAAGGATGACGTAAACAATTATATATTATTATCAACTCATTTTTATATTATTATTATGGAAGAATAGGAATGATATCAAATTACAAATGTACCTTTGGCTTAAAAGAAGGTAAAAGCACAAGCGTGACGCAAAAGCAAATGCCAAGTCCGCCTGAACAGTACAGGAGCACTGTTCATCTATTTATAGGCACGGGACACAGCCCATGTAAAATTACACCCATGCCCTTTACATTTGGTAGTAATTCTATGGTAATCCACCGAGGTTTGAATAGCCTTTTCATCTTTAAGTCGGTTTCCTTTTCTGCTATCACGCCGAAGCTTTCCTGCTCACAGCTTTGGCGCTGTGTCAACCTTCGTATTCTTTGGGCTTCTCCCACTGTGGTACCGATTCGAGTCCGAAGATACCTGTTCATTCATTATACTCCAGAAACATTGTTAAATTATGTTTTTGAGGACCTTCGGAAGCCGAAGGCCCCCAACAGTAGCCCCTCGCAATATTAATTTGTTAGGATAATAAATTTAGATTGCGACATGGACGAAGGCCTTAAGCCGAAGGTCCGAAAAAACACCTTCCCTTTGCTAGAATAGCAACATTCACTGACAAGCGGGGTCTTCTAATTTTCAATGCACCGGGCGTATAAATAAGAGCATACCACGAGCTCAGTTGGTACGCTTTCTTGCCATCTGCTCTTGGTTACTCGATTTTTAGCTCTTGCGCACCAACACTTGCTTAGCTTTTTAAGTTTTAAGCTTCGGCTTTGAAAACAGTTTTTTAGCATTTTCGAAGATGTCTGAAGATAAAAAGGCTGCTATCGAGATGAAGCTGAGTCTCTCTGAAGAGAAAAACCTGGGGTTTCTTGAAGCAATGTCGAAAACAAATACAGAAAAGATCACCAAAGAGATTTTAGAAGGTTTATCTGAAGATACTGATGACAGCGACAGTTATGATGCGGATAGTGGTGGTGAAGACTCCGAAGATCGCCCTTGGCGACCAAGCCATGCAGTTTTCGGCAAATCAAGTATCAAAGAAAATCATCTTGTCAACATAAGGGGAAGATATTTCCGGGACTTGTCCGTTGTGAGGACCGACGAAGGAGAGAAGACTTGTCCGACCCCTGAGGAAAATGAAGTCGTAGTATTCCGAAGCTTTTTGAAAGCTGGACTACGATTTCCCCTGAGCAGCTTTGTCGTAGAGGTGCTGAAAATATTTGAAATCTATCTTCACCAACTTACCCCCGAAGCAATCATAAGGTTGAATATCTTCGTGTGGGCCGTGAGAAGCCAAGGTCTGGAACCTGATGCGAAAAGTTTCTGCAACATACATGAATTGTTATACGAGACAAAACCCTAGGGTAAGGAGCAGTATCACAATAATTTCGACTGCTACAGTTTTGTCTCTCGGTCTGGGTCAAGCTGCCCCGTGCCAACCTTTCGGAAGAGATGGCCCGGCGACTGGATGACAGAATGGTTTTATGTGAAGAATGACCTGAAAACACGGGGAGATATTAAAGGTATAATTATGCGCCCTATTTGGCAACGCTTCGGCCTACGGAGGCCGAAGGTTGAGATGAATGAAGCTGCCGAAGAATGCCAGAGAGCTTTCGGAGTTATTTGCTCTTTTATTGGAACGAGGGATTTGGTCCAAGAGCATATTGCCTTCAGAGTATGGCCGCTCGCGGAAAAATGGGAAATGCCGCAAGAGACCATAAAGGAGGCTGACGAAGGTGGACTTATCAGGCTGAAGTATGCTTTCAAGTTCGGAGATAAATTCGTTGAGCCAGACGATGACTGGCTAAAAAGCATTGAAAATTTAAGTGATGAACTACTTGGGGTTTATTCAAAGGCCGAAGATACTGCATTGTCAGCAGCCTTCGGAGGCCGGAAAAAGAAAAGACTGAACCGAGTGTTTGACGCAATTGGGTTCGTGTACCCCGACTACCACTATCCAGCGCGGGGCCAAAAAAGAAAAAGCGCAACTTCTGCACAAAAAACTGCTTCAGCCGCTCCCAGCGAGCCAGCGCCGAAGAGACAAAGGGTAAAGGTTCTCACACACCGGCCACGCTACATTGAACCAGCTACAGTGCCTGAGTTTGCCGGTGAATCCTCTTCGGCCACCGAAATTAAAGAACCAACTTTAGTGCCGAAGATTGAAGAAAAAGCTGAAGCACCCTCAGCAGAGAAAGCAGAAAAACCGAGAACTGAAGGAACAAAAATATTGGAAATTTTAAGTCCTTCAGCAAGTGTTGAGACAATAAAAAACCAAAAAGGCCCGGCAATGACCCCGAAGAGAAAAAGAATGGTCAATGTGCTAGATGTACTGGAGACAATTAAGTCCTCAAGAACGACTCCGAAGAAGACTTTTGAAATTTCCGAAGCGGAAACTGAAATCTTTGATACTAAAGCTCCAAAGCGACAAACTGAGACTAAAGCTGGGCCTTCAGAGCCCACGAAGGTA
Organism: Zea mays; assembly: GCF_902167145.1. NCBI lineage: Eukaryota > Viridiplantae > Streptophyta > Magnoliopsida > Poales > Poaceae > Zea > Zea mays. The sequence continues at coordinate 72,021,711 of NC_050105.1, read as the reverse complement.
AAATCCTTGGAAACCGAGGAGGAAGAAATGACGGAGCCAATTCTTGTTGAAGAAACCAGTGCTGTTGCCCCCGAAGCATCCCCCAAAGTCCTTGATTATATTGTTCGATATGCTTCGGGGAAAAAGTTGTCTGAAAAAGAAAAGCAAGAGGCCCAGTTTTACACCCAAAAACTGAAATATCCAAAGGGGGCGTTGATATTCAACGGCAGCGGAGAAGAAGACTTCTTGTATTGTCTCCCTGACAGCAAGGAGATTTCTGTCTGTCGGGAGATGAGCAAGAGCTTCGGATTCCCAACACTAGAAGACGGGCTCTCAGTGTTGTCGAAAAACGAGCTGGCCGACAGCTTGGCGTACAATAGCTTAAAGGTGCAAAAAAAATGAGGTCTTTGTATTTTTTCTTGAGACCAAAATTTTTCGTTTGCTTAATTTTATTGACGCACACACATTTTTCTTTGCAGGGCCTTATACTTAGCAATGCTCTCAGGGCCCAAAAAGATGCCGAAGACGAAGGGTGTGTTATGGCCCTGAGCAACCTTCGTTCCGAAGTAATTGAACTAAGGAACGAAGGTCTCGAAAAAGATAAAATATTACATTTATTGATAAATAAAATAAAAGAAGACGAAGCTACTTTTAAAGGTCAAGCTGAGGCTCAGAAGCGTGAAATTGAAGATCTTCGAATACAACTAGCCAGAGCTAAAGAGGAACGCATACTTGAAGAAACGAAGCGAGAACTTAGCGACCAATGGGCAAATCATTTAGAAGGAACTGTTGAAGAGCTTCGTTCGTTCAAGAAAAGATGCTATGACAAATCTATGGAGTGTGTTAAGAAAATGAAAACTAGCTTCACCAGCGTTAGCGCATTCTCGAGCGAAGAAAACTTTACAAGAGGCAACCCTGAAGGTCCCATCGAATGGATTAATCACGAAGCTGAGGCCTTTGAGGAAATTTTAAATAGCCGCGGAGACATATGTGCTTTTTCGGGTGCCAGGGGATTGCCACCATTTTGGAGAAAAAGGGCTGCGAACATGTAAAGATTTTAGCGCAATCCGAAGCTACCTTGTCCTTCGAAGATGCAAAAGATCCTTCAGCCGAAGCTAGCATGGTTGGTGGAAAATTTTTCACCGATGTCTGGGACAATGGTGGTCGAGAAATGGCCCGAGAAATTATCCAGAAAAGCGAAAAGGGCATCCATGATGCTAGAAAAGTAGCAGAGGCTGCTGAGAAAAGTGCAGAGCCCGAAGGACAAATAGGTATTAACTAATGGTTTTTATTGTGTTGTAATTTTTGATTTTAAACTTCGTTCGCAATTTGTAATAGCAATGTAGCCATATCCTGTCCTCCTTCAGATCCTACTAAAGCGTCTCCGGGCCCTCACCCAAAAGAAGACGACAAAATTAAAAAGATGGCTGAAGCTATCATGGATCAAGTTGTTAATCAACTCCTGAACGAAGCTGCGGAAGTTATACTTAGGGAAGACTAAGTGCTATTGTAAAAACTTCTGAAATGTAATATGTGTAATATCTTGTAACCCTGAATGTAATATACTTGTTTTTTATGGTTCAATTCTTTACGATGCATGAAATTTTACATACGTACCGTTTTTGAGTCTTTGACGAAAAAAACACCTTCCCTTCTTTTCATGCTTCGTGAAGAAGAATTTTCATTTATCACAACAATACTCATAGTGTTCTGATGAAGAATATCCAAGCTTCGTGAGAATATTTTCCGAAGCTACATTCCGAAGATCAATATTGTATCTCCTTGTGACTTAGCATGTTTTCCCTTTTTTCAAAGCATTCTTCCAAAGATCGATATTGTGTCCCCTTCTTGTGCCATATGCAGCATGATGTATGATGCTTATGCTATGCGAAATGATGTGATGATGTTATGCTATGTAAAATGGTATTTATTCCGAAGATACATGCACATCCCCGCAATAAAACACATAATCTTTTTAAATCAGCGTTGACTTTTCGCTGTAACCCTCCCTTAGGAGCTTCTTCGCCTTTTACTTCAGCGGAATCAGCGTTTATTTTTCGCTGTAAGCCTCCCTTAGGAGCTTCTTCGCCTTTTACTTTCGGCGGTATTCGCGTTGACTTTTCGCGCTTCGCCTTTTACTTAGGCGGTATCAGCGTTTATTTTTCGCTGTAAGCTCTGCATTCCCTTTGGAACGACTTTTGAGCAGAAAACTTACGCTGCGCTCCCCTTTGGAACGGCTTTTTGTAACTTCAGCAAACTTACTCTGCGTTCCTTAGAACGACTTTTTGTTGCTTCGAAGAATTCATACCGTGCCTTTTAAAATAAATTTTTGATGATTCGAAGGTCCTCCTTGCTATCGCAAATCTTTAAGCTTCAACAACTTAAGCCTGTGGGGAAGATATATTTTCCTTGTGGCAAACAATGAAACTATTACATGAGATTTAAAAAGAAAATGTCTTTTATTACACAGAAAATAAAACTGAATGGAAAAGACTACTATCAAGGTAGGATATTTGTCAATAAATGTGCTTCGACTCTGGCACAGTGCTATTGACTGTGCGAGCTTCGGACTGTTCTCTGAAGTCCCTTTGTTGTTGAGCATATTGGCCCCCTTCTGGCTGCTGGCCTTGTTGCATCTGTGGTGGAGGCGGAGGCTGTTGCCAGGAAGCTTGAGGTTGACTCGCCGAAGCAACAGAAACTGCAGGGTGGTTGCCTACATATTCTGGGATATAAGGCGAATGATACGAAGCAGTGTGCATGATCTGCTTCGGCTGACCCTGTTGTGCTGCAGCTTCGGCTATCTCCTTTTGCTTCTGGATGGTAACATGGCACATCCTGGTGGTATGGCCCTTGTTTTCACCACAGAACAAGCAAAATATTCTCCTTGGTTGATCTCCAAATCTTCCGCCGAAGCCCCTGGCGCCTCTGCCTCTTGGAGCTGGCGGCCGGAAGGAGCTTTGTTGTTGCCCCGAAGCCTGTGAGGAGCACTGTGGCCTTTGCTGCTGACTCCCCTTATCATCATTTTGAGTAGAGTTGTGAATTGACCTAACGTGCCTCGGATAAAATCTTCCTCCGAAGCCCCTGGTCATTTCGGAAAACCTGAAAGCCTCCTCCCTTCTTTGACGAAAATCATTGTCGGCACGAATATACTCGTCCATCTTCTGGAGCAGCTTCTCCAAAGTTTGAGGAGGCTTCCTAGCAAAGTACTGAGCTGAAGGTCCTAGCCGAAGTCCCTTGATCATGGCCTCAATGACAATTTCGTTGGGCACTGTTGGTGCCTGTGCCCTCAAACGCAAGAACCTCCGGACATACGCCTGAAGGTATTCTTCGTGATCCTGGGTGCACTAGAATAGAGCTTGAGCAGTGACCGGCTTCGTCTGAAACCCTTGGAAACTGGTTAACAACATGTCCTTCAGCTTTTGCCATGAAGTGATCGTTCCTGGTCGAAGGGAGGAATACCAGGTTTGAGCAACACTCCTGTTGGAGACTTGTTCTCAAATGCTATGAGTTAAGAACAAGGCAACACAGAAAATGTTAAACATTAAGGTCCTTCGTCCTTTGAAGCATTATTTCCCTTAGGATATAACGATCTCCGGACGAAGGTCATGAAGGACTAACCTTCATCATTACAGCATACATTAGTAAAAGACGAAGTATATGAAACATAAAAGATAGCATAAATAATCATATAACATTATTCATCTAACTTTATTAACTCATCATAGAGAAATAGAGACAATATTGAATTATAAATGTACCTTCGGCTTGGAAGGAGATGAAAATACAAGTGTGACGCAAAAGCAAATGCCAAGTCAACGTGAACAGTACGGGAGTACTGTTCACCTATTTATAGGCACGGGGTACATCCCATACAAAATTACATACATGCCCTTTACATTTGGTGATAATTCCATAGCAATCTATCGAGGTCTAAATGGCCTTTTCATCTTTAAGTCGGTTCCCTCTTCTGCGAACATGCCGAAGCTTTACTGCTTCACAGCTTCGGCGCTGTGTCAACCTTCGTATCTTTTGAGCTTCTCCCTTTCTGATACGAGTCCGAAGATACCTGTTCACACATTTATACTCTAGAAACATTGTTAAATTATGTTTTTGAGGACCTTCGGACGCCGAAGGTCCCCAACAGTAGCCCCTCGCAATATTAATTTGTTAGAAATAATAAATTTAGATTGCGATATGGACGAAGGCTTTACGCCGAAGGTCCGAAAAAACACCTTCCCTATGCTAGAATAGCAACATTCAATGACAAGTGGGGTCTTTCAACTTTCAACGCACCGAGCGTATAAATACGGCCATACCGCAAACTCATTTTGCACGCTTTCTGGCCAACCACTCCCGCTTACTCAGTTTTTAGCTCTTGTGCACTGTGTTTTGCTAAGCTTTTTAGCTTTGAAGCTTCGGAATTGAAAACAGTTTTTTAGTGCTTCCGAAGATGTCTGAAGCTGCTAAGAAGGCTGCTGCTGAGATGAAGCTGACTCTTGATGAAGAGAAGAATTTAGGATTTCTTATAGCGATGTCAAAGACCAACACAGAAAAAATCACCAATGAGATTCTGGAAGGACTGTCTGAAGATACTGGTGACAGTGAAAGTTATGATGTAGACAGTGGTGGCGAAGACTCCGAAGATCGCCCCTGGCGACCAAGCCATTCAGTTTATGGTAAATCAACTATCAAAGAGAATCATCTTGTTAATATGAGAGGAAGGTATTTCCGGGATTTGTCCATTGTGAGGGCCGACGAAGGGGAGAAGACTTGTCCACACCCTGAGGAAAATGAAGTCGTAGTATTCCGAAGCTTTTTGAAGGCTGGGCTGCGATTGCCCTTGAGCAGCTTCGTCGTGGAAGTGTTGAAGATTTTTGAAGTCTATCTTCACCAACTTACCCCCGAGGCTATCATAAGGCTGAACATCTTCGTGTGGGCCGTGCGAAGCCAAGGTCTGAAGCCTGATGCAAAAAGTTTCTGCAATATGCACGAATTATCATACGAGACAATACCTTGGGGTAAAGAACAGTATCACAACAACTTTGGCTGCTACAGTTTTGTTTCTCAGTCTGAGTCAAGCTGTCCCGTGCCAACTTTTCGGAAGAGGTGGCCTAGCGGCTGGATGACAGAATGGTTTTATGTAAAAAATGATTTGAAAGCACGGGAAGACATCAAAGGTATAATCATGCGACCTATTTGGCAAAGCTTCGGCCTTCGAAGGCCGAAGGTGGAAATGAATGAAGCTGCCGAAGAATGCCAGAGGGCCTTCGGCGTTGTCTGCTCTTTTATAGGAACAAGGGACTTAGTACAAGAGCATATCGCCTTCAGGGTGTGGCCGCTTGCTGAGAAATGGGAAATGCCACAAGAAACCATAAAAGAGGCCGACGAAGGTGGGCTTGTGAGACTGAAGTACACCTTCAAATTTGGAGATAAATTTATTGAGCCAGATGATGAGTGGTTGAAAAGCATTGACAATTTAAGTGATGAGCTGCTCGGAACCTACTCGAAGGCTGAAGATAATGCAATGTCAGCAGCCTTCGGAGGCCGAAAAAAGAAGAGACTGAATCGGGTATTTGATGCCATTGGGTTTGTCTACCCTGATTATTGCTATCCCATTCGGAGGCAGAAGAGAAAAAACACAACCTCTGCAAAAGAAGAAGCTGCAGCTGCTCCTAGCGAACCAGAACCGAAAAGGAAAAAGATAAAGGTTCTTACGCATCAGCCGCGTTATATTGAACCAGCTTCGGTGCCGGAGTTTACCGGGAAAACTCCTTCAGCCACCGAAGCTGAAAAACCAATCGAGCCAGCCTTGTTGCCAGAGATCGCAGAAACGGCCGAAGTGCCACCAAAGATAGAATCAGAACAATCAAACATTTTGTTGTCAGAAACAAAAGAGAAAACCGAAGCGCCGCTCACAGAAAAAATTGAAGAGGTAAAAGAAGCAACTGAGGGCTCCAAAACATCAGAAGTTTTGAGTCCTACAGCAATCATTGGGACAGCAAAAAATGAAAAAGTGCCAGCTGCAACTCCGAAGAGAAGGAGAATGGCTAATGTGCTAGATGTATTGGAAACGATCAAATCTTCGAGCACACCTCCGAAGAAAGCTGCTGTTACTCCTGAAACAACAGTTGAAATTTCTGGTTCTACAGCTCCAGAGCAAGAGATTGAAGCCGAAGCTGGGCCCTCAGAGCCCGCAAAAACTTTGGAAAGTGAGGCAGAGAAAATAACAAAGCCAACTTTTGAAGAAACTAGCGTTGTTGCCCCCGAAGCATCCCCCAAAATTCGTGATTATATTTTTCGTCATGCTTCGGGGAAAAAATTATCAGAAAAAGAAGAACAAGAGGCCCAGCATTATGCCCAAAAACTGAAATATCCAAAGGGGGCGTTAATATTTAATGGCAGTGGAGAAGAAGACTTCTTGTACTGTCTCCCCGACAACAAGGAAATTTCTGTCTGTCGGGAGATAAGCAGAAGCTTCGGATTCCCAACTTTAGAAGACGGACTTTCGGTGCTGTCAAAAAACGATCTGGCTGACAGCCTAGCTTATAACAGTTTAAAGGTACGATAAATGAAATCCTTGTATTTTTCCGTTCATTTAAACCCACTGACACACACACATATTCCTTTTTGCAGGGCTTGATACTTAGCAATGCTCTCAGAGCACAGAAAGATACTGAAGACGAAGGGTGTACAATAGCCCTGAGCAACCTTCGTTCCGAAGTAATTGAACTGAGGAACGAAGGTCTCGAAAAAGACAAAATATTATACTCATTAATAAATAAAGTAAAAGAGGACGAAGCTGCTTTTAAAATTCAAGCTGAAGCTCAAAAACGTGAAATTGAAGACCTTCGGAAACAGCTGGCCAGAGCCAAGGAAGAACGCATACTCGAAGAAACAAAGCGTGAACTCAGCGATCACTGGGCAGATCACTTAGAAGTGACTGTTGAAGAGCTTCGTTTGTCCAAAAAGAGATGCTACAACAAATCTATAGATTGTGTTAAGAAATTAAAAGCTAGCTTTGCCAAGGTCGGAGCATTCTCAAGTGAGGAAAATTTTTCCAGAGGCAATCCCGAAGGTGTTATTGAATGGATTGGCCGCGAAGCTGAAGCCTTCGAAGAAATTTTAAATAGCCGAGGTGATATATGCGCCTTCTCTGGCGCCAGAGGGATTGCCACCATCTTAGAAAAGAAGGGCTGCGAACACGTAAAGATTTTAGCACAGTCCGAAGCCTCCTTGTCCTTTGAAGATACAAGAGATCCTTCGGCCGAAGCAAGCATAATTGGTGGAAAGTTTTTTACTGATATCTGGGATAACGGTGGCCGAGAAATGGCAGGAGAAATTATTCAGAGAAGTGAAAAGGGCATCCACGATGCTAGAGAAGTGGCTAAGGCTGCTGAAAAGAGCACAGAGCCCGAAGGTCAACTAGGTATTAACTAATAATTTGTATTGTGTTGTAATTTTTAGTTTTAAACCTCATTTTCCGTTTGTAATAGCAGCATAGCCGTGTCCTGTCCTTCAGATACGACTAAAGCACCTTCGGACCCTCAGCCGAAGGGGGACGACGAAATTAAAAAGATGGCCGAAGATATTATGGACGAAGTCGTGAATCGGCTCCTGAATGAGGCTGCAGAAGTCGTTTTGAGAGAGGATTAAACATTTTTGTAAAAAACTTCTGAAATGTAACATTTTGTAATCGTGAACGTAATATATCTATTTTTGTTATTCAATTCTTTACGATGCATGAAACTTTACATACGTACCGTTTTTGAGTCTTTGGCGAAAAAACACCTTCCCTTCTTTTCATGCTTCGTGAAGAAGAATTACCATTTATCACAACAATATCCGAAATATCCTGGAAAAGTGCTGAAGCTTCGTAGAAACAATCTTCAAGGCTATATTTCAGAAATCAATATTGTTTCTCCTTGTGACTTGGCATGATTTGCCCCTTTTTCAAAGCGTTTTTCCGAAGATTAATGTCATATCTCTTTCTTGTGCCACATGCATTATGATGTATGATGCTTATGTTATGCAAGGATGATGTGATGATGTTATGCTATGTAAGGTGATATTCCGAAGATACACGCATATTTGCGATAAAACACATAATCTTTTTGTGAATCAGCATTGACTTTTCGCTATAAGCCTCCCTTAGGAGCTTCTTCGTCTTTTACTTCAGCGGAATCAGCGTTGACTTTTCGCTGTAAGCTCTGCATTCCCTTAGGAACGTCTTTGGAGCTTCTTCGCCTTTTACTTAGGCGGTATAAGCTCTGCATTCCCTTAGGAACGTCTTTGGAGCTTCTTCGCCTTTTACTTAGGCGGTATCAGCGTTGACTTTTCGCTGTATGCTCTGCATTCCCTTAGGAACGACTTTGGAGCAGAAAACTTACACTGCGCTCCCTTCGGAACGTCTTTTTGTGACTTCGTCAAACTTACTCTGCGTTCCTTAGAACGACTTTTTGTTGCTTCGAAGAATTTTCGATAGTCCGAAGGTCCTTTTATTATCACAAGCCTGTGAAGAAAACATATTTTTCTTGTAGGAATCAACGAAACTAGTTACATGACACCTAAACAATGTCCTTTATTACAGAAAATAAAACTGAATGAAAAACATTGCTATTAAGGTAGGATATTTGTCAATAGATGTGCTTTGATTCTGGCACAGTGCTGTTGACCGTGCGAGCTTCGGACTGTTCTCTGAAGTCCCTTTGATGCGGAGCATATTGGCTCCCTTCTGGCTGCTGGCCTTGTTGCAACGGAGGTGGAGGTGGAGGCTGTTGCCAGGAAGCTTGAGGCTGACTCGCCGAAGCAGCAGAGACTGCAGGATGGTTGCCCACATATTCTGGGATGTAGGGCGAATGATACGAAGCTGTATGCATGACCTGCTTCGGCTGGGCTTGTTGTGCTGCTGCTTCAGCTATTTCCTTTTGCTTCTGTATAGTAACATGGCACATCCTGGTAGTATGGCCTTTGTTCTCACCGCAGAATAAGCAAAAGATTCTTCTCGGTTGATCGCCAAATCTTCCTCCGAAGCCCCTGGCGCCTCTGCCTCTTGGAGCTGGTGGCCGGAAGGAGCTTTGCTGTTGTCCAGAGGCCTGTGAGGAGTTTTGTGGCCTTTGCTGTTGGCTTCCTCTGTCATCATTTTGTGTAGAATTGTGAATTGATCTCACATGCCTCGGGTAAAACCTCCCTCCGAAGCCCCTGGTCATTTCAGAAAACCTGAAAGCCTCCTCCCTTCTTTGGCGAAAATCATTGTCGGCCCGAATGTATTCATCCATTTTCTGGAGAAGCTTCTCCAAAGTTTGAGGAGGCTTCCTGGCGAAGTACTGAGCTGACGGACCTGGCCGAAGCCCCTTGATCATGGCCTCGATGACAATTTCATTGGGCACCGTTGGTGCCTGTGCCCTCAGACGCAAGAACCTTCGGACATATGCCTGAAGGTATTCTTCGTGGTCCTGATTGCACTGGAACAGAGCCTGAGCAGTGACCGGCTTAGTCTGAAATCCTTGAAAACTGGTTAACAACAAATCCTTCAACTTCTGCCATGAAGTGATCGTTCCTGGTCGAAGGGAGGAATACCAGGTTTGAGCAACACTTCTAACAGCCATAACAAAAGATTTGGCCATGACTGAAGCATTGCCACCATACGAAGACACTGTTGCTTCGTAGCTCATCAAAAACTGCTTCGGGTCTGAGTGGCCATCGAATACAGGGAGCTGAGGCGGCTTGTATGACGGGGGCCAAGGTGTAGCCTGCAACTCAGCGGACAGAGGAGAAGCATCATCAAAAACAAAATTCCCATGATGGAAATTGTCATACCAATCATCTTCGTTGGGAAAACCCTCCTGATGAAGGTCTTGATGCTGAGGCCTTCGGTGTTGCTCGTCCTGAGCAAGATGACGAACTTCTTCAGAGGCTTCGTCTATCTGCCTCTGCAGCTCAGCTACTCTGGCCATCTTTTCCTTCTTGCGTTGAACCTGCTGCTGAAGGATTTCCAGGTTTTGAATCTCCTGATCTAGATCATCCTCCGGAGGTGTTGGACTGGTAGCCTTCCTCTTCTGGCTTCGTGCCTCCCTAAGAGAAAGGACGTCTTGATTGGGGTCGAGCGGCTGCAGCGTGCCAGCCCCTGGTGCTGAAGCCTTCTTCGGCGGCATGACGAAGGTAATGCTTGCCGAAGGTGTTGAAAAGCTCAAGGAGTGGAAGTGAGTTCACCGGAGGTGGGCGCCAATGTTGGAGACTTGTTCTCAAATGCTATGAGTTAAGAACAAGGCAACACAGAAAATGTTAAACATTAAGGTCCTTCGTCCTTTGAAGCATTATTTCCCTTAGGATATAACGATCTCCGGACGAAGGTCATGAAGGACTAACCTTCATCATTACAGCATACATTAGTAAAAGACGAAGTATATGAAACATAAAAGATAGCATAAATAATCATATAACATTATTCATCTAACTTTATTAACTCATCATAGAGAAATAGAGACAATATTGAATTATAAATGTACCTTCGGCTTGGAAGGAGATGAAAATACAAGTGTGACGCAAAAGCAAATGCCAAGTCAACGTGAACAGTACGGGAGTACTGTTCACCTATTTATAGGCACGGGGTACATCCCATACAAAATTACATACATGCCCTTTACATTTGGTGATAATTCCATAGCAATCTATCGAGGTCTAAATGGCCTTTTCATCTTTAAGTCGGTTCCCTCTTCTGCGAACATGCCGAAGCTTTACTGCTTCACAGCTTCGGCGCTGTGTCAACCTTCGTATCTTTTGAGCTTCTCCCTTTCTGATACGAGTCCGAAGATACCTGTTCACACATTTATACTCTAGAAACATTGTTAAATTATGTTTTTGAGGACCTTCGGACGCCGAAGGTCCCCAACAACTCCTGACAGCCATAACAAAAGATTTTGCCATGACTGCAGTATTGCCACCATACGAAGATATTGTTGCTTCGTAGCTCATGAAAAACTGCTTCGGGTCTGAATGGCCGTCGAATATGGGAAGCTGAGGCGGCTTGTAGGACGGAGGCCAAGGTGTAGCCTGCAGCTCAGCGGACAGAGGAGAAGCATCATCAAAAGCAAAATTTCCATGGTAGAAATTCTCATACCAGTCATCTTCGTTGAAGAAACCCTCCTGATGAAGGTCTTTATGCTGAGGCCTTCGATTCTGCTCATCCTGAGTAAGATGACGAACTTCTTCAGAGGCTTCGTCTATCTGCCTTTGCAGTTCAGCTAGCCTGGCCATCTTTTCCTTCTTCCTCTGCACCTGTTGATGAAGCATCTCCATGTCTCTGATTTCTTGGTCTAGCTCATCCTCTGGCGGTGTCGGGCTGACAGCCTTCCTCTTCTGGTTTCGGGCCTCCTGAAGGGAGAGAGTCTCCTGATTGGGGTCCAGCGGTTACAGAGCTGCAGCCCCAGTTGCTGAAGCTTTCTTCGGCGCCATAGCGAAGGTTTATGATTGCTGAAGGTGTTCAAAACTCAAAGAGTGGAAGTGAGTTCACCGGAGGTGGGCGCCAATGTTGGGGACTTGTTCTCAAACGCTATGAGTTAAGAACAAGGCAACACAAAAAATGTTAAACGTTAAAGTCCTTCGTCCTTCGAAGCATTATTTCCCTTGGGGATATAATGATTTTCGGACGAAGGTTATGAAGGACGTACCTTCATAAACACAACACATAACAATGAAGAAGAAAACATATGAAATATAAAGGATGACGTAAACAATTATATATTATTATCAACTCATTTTTATATTATTATTATGGAAGAATAGGAATGATATCAAATTACAAATGTACCTTTGGCTTAAAAGAAGGTAAAAGCACAAGCGTGACGCAAAAGCAAATGCCAAGTCCGCCTGAACAGTACAGGAGCACTGTTCATCTATTTATAGGCACGGGACACAGCCCATGTAAAATTACACCCATGCCCTTTACATTTGGTAGTAATTCTATGGTAATCCACCGAGGTTTGAATAGCCTTTTCATCTTTAAGTCAGTTTCCTTTTCTGCTATCACGCCGAAGCTTTCCTGCTCACAGCTTTGGCGCTGTGTCAACCTTCGTATTCTTTGGGCTTCTCCCACTGTGGTACCGATTCGAGTCCGAAGATACCTGTTCATTCATTATACTCCAGAAACATTGTTAAATTATGTTTTTGAGGACCTTCGGAAGCCGAAGGCCCCCAACAGATACGGGCATAGTTCCCAAAGCATTACCCTGTAGTCTGGACTATAAGTTGGTCACAGTAGGTGTGCCTTATGCAGTTTGACCATTTCCAGCATTTGCATAATGAGGACTCTAGGGAGAAGCCTCGTAGTGAGACCCTGGCCATTCACCTCGGAAGTGAATACGGGTCTAGCTAACCCAGGCTAGAAGGGAATCGCGACTCATGGGTAAAGATGCGCCACCTCTGCAGAGTGTAAAACTGATATATCAGCCGTGCTCACGGTTATGAGCAGCCTGGACTCCTCACATGATAATTGAACTTGAAGATAGAAATAAATCGAGATTCGATGATCTGCCAATGGTTTTGCTTAAGTGGTTTCACTTAAGTGTTTTTGATATACTCTTATACCTTTGTTTAATGGGAATACTTGGGATTCACACTTATTAGTAAGACATGTGTTGATAATAAAATGTTGACCAACTAAAATGCTTACTGCTCAACATCAGCCTCACCTTGTTACCTTGCATTAGTTTTTCCCCCACTTGCTGAGCCCCAACCATAAGTGAGCTCACCCTTGCTTAATTTTGATCAGAAGTTGCAGATGAGGATATGATGCTGAACTCTATGGATGCTAGTCTAGCGATACCCTCGGTCATCTTCCTGTGGATGGATGTCCATGTCTCGCTGTACTTTGATGAATAAAGGTTAAGACATATTGTCTGTTCGAAGTGTAATATGTTAATATAATCGTTATTTACGCTTTTATGCATTGTCCTTTTGATATATTACACTTGTGACGTCAACATATGTGTGGAAATAGATCATGGCACACATATGCGATGCACCCGGCTCTGCCCCTCAGAAAAGGGTGTGACAACTAAGTGCCATTTGGCAACTCTCGTCTTCGGCATCCTTTGGGCCTTCAAAGCTTTACTCGGGATTAGACCCTGCAAAATAAAACAAAAAAGTAAACAAAAAATGTAAGAACTACTAAAAACAGTTTGGAAAGAACTAAAACACGAAGCCAAAATTTGCAAACCTTCAAGCTATTGAAAGCAAGGTTGTTCGCAAGTTCATCCTTTGACATAGTAGATAAATCGAGCTCGAGCTTCAGAAATCCCATATTGTTCATCATCTCGCGACAAATGTTGATTTCCTTATTATTAGGAAGACAATAGAGGAAGTCCTCTTCGCATCCCCTCCGTATACCAAGGACCCTCGGGGGTACTTTAGGTCCCTGGCATAATGCTCGACTTCAATAATCTGCTCTGAAGTCTAGCTCTTTATGAGGTTCTTCATAAGCAGGAGATTTAAGTTTCTCAGGAGCACTCTCTTTCACCAGGGCTATCGGCGCAGTTTCCGAAGGTCCAGCTTCGGTAGGAGCGTTGGTCGCGCTTGCATTAGCAGCTTCTCTTGCATCCTTAATTTGTTCGCTAGGAGCTTCGGCAGAGGCAGGAGCTGATGTCTTTACGGATTCCAAAACAACATCTAGCACACTAGCCATTCTCCTTTTTCTCGGAGTTGATGCAGAAATACTTGATGGCTTCGGCAGTTCTGTTGTAGTTGCTGGGCTTAGTACCTTCAGTTGTTCCGCTGCCTTCTCCGATTTCGGTTCTTCGGCCGGATCTGTACAAGTTTCGATTGGCATGACATGACCTAATTCTGGGGCAGATGGGCAGTCTCTGCACCTTTAATAAGCTTTGGCACATCGGCCGTCTCAATGCGTCCCAGTCTACGTGTCAAGACCTTCTTCACTTTCTTCGCCTTCGATGCACTAGACGATGCCGAAGTAGCAGTTTTCCTTTTTCTCCCTTGTTTCCGAACAGGAAAACAGTAATCAAGGTAAACAAACCCGATAACATCAAATACCCAGTTCAGCCTCTTTCTCCCTCGAGCGCCGAAGGCGACCGTCATATCTTTATCTTCAGCCTTCGAGTAGGCTCCAAGCAGCTCATCACTAGTTGCCTCTCTAGCATCTAGCCATTGATTGTTTAGTTCATCAAATTGGCTTCTACATCGAAAGGTATATTTGAGATAGACCAAGCCATTTTGGCTGGAGCCAGCGGCAGCCTCCTTCGGCATTTCCCATCCACTTGCGAGGGGGCCACACTCTGTAAGCAATATGCTCTTGGACCAAGTCTCTTGTGCCAATATAGGTGCACACTGTGTTGAAAGCTGCCTGGCATGCTAGCACGTCATTCCCATGTGCAATGAGTGGCCTCCTAATGCCAAAGCGAGACCATATAGTGCGTTGAATAATCCCTTTCACATCCTCTCTCTTACTCAGATCATTCTTCATATAAAACCACTCCTGCATCCAAGAGCCTGGCCACCTTTTCCGAAATGTGGGCACAAGGTAACTAGCCTCAGAGCGAGGCACGAAGCTGTAACAACTGAAGTTATTGTGGTATTGCTCTTTCCCAGTCGCTTTCGTCCGATATGATAACTTGTGAATATTACAGAAGCACCTGACATCTGGCTCTAGCCCTTGCCTCCTCATGGCCCATATAAAAACCCCTACTCTAATAAGAGCTTTGGGGGTAATCTAATGAAGATATATCTCAAACGTTTTCAAAACATCGACTAGCATTTTATGAAGCGGGAAACGAAGCCCAGCCTTCATGAAGCTTCTGAAGACTACCACCTCATTAGCTTCGGGAAGAGGAACGATATTCTCCCCTCCGACCCTCACAATAGAAATATAACAAAAATATCTGCCTTTCATCGCTTCGATCTGCCCTTGCTTAACAGTTGACCTTCCAAAAACAACATGGCTCGGCATCCATGGCCGGTCTTTGACATCTTCATTTCCACTCTTTACGTATAAACTCTCACTATCGCTGGAGTTTTCAGACAACCCGGCCAACATCTCATTAGTGATTTTCTCTGTGTTGGTCTTCTCCATAGCTTCATAAAACCCAGCAAGTGTGGGGTTAGTGATCTTCTTCTCCTCAGCCATTCGGACGATGGTTGGGAAGATGCCGAAACTCAAAAGTCAATCGAGCTCGAGAAAGCAAAGAAAGTTAAAATAGCACACACAGTACAAACAACTAGATAACACGAAAAATACTCATGACACAGGTCTCTATATATACACTTAGAGCCCCATAGCTCGGTGGGCCCCACGGGTCAGAATGATTCGCTATTCTAGCAAAGGGAAGGTGTTTTTCGGACCTTCGGCTAAAGGCCTTCGTTCTTGTCGCAGTCTGAATTTGTTACAATAAAACAAATTAATACTGCGAGGGGCTACTGTTGGGAGCCTTCTACTTCCGAACGTCCTCAA
Organism: Zea mays; assembly: GCF_902167145.1. NCBI lineage: Eukaryota > Viridiplantae > Streptophyta > Magnoliopsida > Poales > Poaceae > Zea > Zea mays. The sequence goes on along the minus strand of NC_050105.1, from coordinate 72,006,275 downwards.
AAACATAATTAACCATTTGCTTTCAGCATAAGCTATTACAGGAATCTTTGTCTTCAGGATGCAAGCCTCTTCCTCATGACGAAGGCACACAAGATGAAGACAGACCTAAAGAGTAAACGCCGAAGCTACCACCAGATGGACAACTTCGGCTCACAACGGATAGTAGCACTGTACACGCTAAATTGTAATCACTCTCTCGCGTCTCTACCTTCGAGCAAGCCAAAGGTATCAATGTAATATGAATTCTGTTAATATTGATACATGTGTTATAGAATGCAAATATGAATGAATTAACGAGATGCAGTTACTGTCTTCATCCTTTTGCATTCTTATTCACATATTAAATGATGAAGGTATGTCCTTCTTGACCTTCGTCCGATGAGCATTATACCCATGTGGAGATAATGCTTCGGAAGACGAAGGTCCGTAATAATTAACAATTGTGTTGTCTTGTTCTTGATCCACAACATTTGAGAACAAGTGACCAACATCGATCATCTCGGCAAATGTGTCCGCTAATTCGTACTACTTCTCAACCATCTTAGTAAGAGTATTTTTATGGCGGAACATGGTCTAGCAACTTCAGAGTTGTACTCAACCAACTTTTCTATGAATTTCGATCGGTCACATGCTTGGAGCTGCTTGATCTTACTTAAAATCGTATCCTTGATCAATGCAAGCTGAATATGAATGGTATGATGACCATAAGGGTCGGGACGAGGGACATAAAAAATGTTTGCCCTGCCCCTTTGCTATGAAATAATACACAATAATTAATAAGTCATAATTATTAAGTCGAACATAAGGATATAGTTATACATAAAACATTTGTCATGCACAGCATGCAGTTGTGCACATGGATGTCATGTCTGTTTTGTCATAAACTAACCTCAGATTGTACATGGACAGTATGGACAATAGAATAGCAAGTTTCTGTGTTGCTTTGGAACTAAAAATTGTAATATAAGTGAATGCTTGAAATATACCCAGAAATATATTGAGTGGTATGAAAAAACGAAGTATATGATATCCATTACGAGTTTATGCGGACTGCTACAAAAACTAATAGTGATGCTACAGATATACCACATGTCCATAATAAGTGAAATGCATATTTATGCAGGGTGATAGCTTAACATTTTTTTGTATAAATGTGAGAGCACCTAGAGGAGGGGGGTGAACAGGTGATCCTGTAAAAAATAGCTTAATAAAACAAACTTGGAATAATATTAGATTAGTGAAAGCTAAGGCCAAGTTCGAGCGACGAGAATGAGCGGAGAAAACTTCTTCTCTTAATTGCTCTTCACAAGATGAGTATTAAACTTAGAGCAATTATGAAGTGAATAGGAGTAGAGAGAATCCCACAAGAATAAAGATAAGTGACACAACAATTTTTATCTCATGGTTCGGCCAAGTGGAACACTTGCCTAGTCCACGTTGTGGCGTCCCAACGAACGAGGGTTGCACTCAACCCCTTTGAAGTGATCCAAAGATCAACTTGAATACCACAGTTCTCTTAATCTCAAGTATATCCCTTTGTGAGGAATCTCCAGACTTTGGAGTCTCTCACGCCTTACACAAAATGATCTCGAATGAGCACAGGAGTAAGGAGGGAATAACAACACACACAAAAGCGAGAGTCACAGCACTAACACACACAAGACGAGAACGAGCACACGAAAGCAACACAACGAAGTTACGACTCAGAAAAGTGCTTTAATCTCTATCACATTGAATCAAATGCGTGAAGGCTAAGTCTCGACGTCTTAGGATGTTCAAGAGGTGCTTGGTGTGTGTTTCATGCGCCTAGGGGTCCCTTTTATAGTGTCACACCCGGATTTAAGGGATAAAGCCAGGTGCGTCTCATATGTGCGCCAAGGAAGAACAACACATATAATAACAGAGTGCATAGAGATAAATGTCATAAATATCATAAATGTACTTATTATATAGCGGAAGTCTTACAAAATAAATGATAAATATAAAACAAACTAAATATTATTTCCTTGGCGCCACAAAGCTGACTCGGAGGCGCCACCTAGATCAAGTCGAACTCCTCGTTGTGTGGCTCCTCTTCGACCACCTGCTCTTCACCTGTGGGGGGTGTGAGGCAGCAAGGGTGAGCTCACATATATTTATCGCTCAACAAGTTGTGGGGAATAATGTGCATGAACTCACCAAAGGTTGATCAACAAAGTAAAGGTTGAAGCTAAGCATTGCTTTTATAAGTTGGTCAAAATTTTATTAGAAGTTACTAAGTGTAAGTAAATACCAAACCATAGTAATAAAAGTAATAATAAAATAATCCCAATGCGAGCAAATGATAAATTGAATTTAATTCCATAAATTAATCATGTGAGGGTCCGAGCTGCTCATGACCATGAGCACGGCTAGTATACCAGTTTTACACTCTGCAGAGGTTGCGCATCTTTACCCATAAGTCATGTTACCCATCTGCCAAGGGGTCATGAATCCCATACACCTTTATCAAGGAAGCGAGACAGGGTAACACTACGAGGCCTTTACAAAGTTCCACTAGCTTCAGAAAACCCGCTACAGTTTCTAGGAAGCTCCAATGCAGGGATCCCTCGCCTGACCGCCATCGCAGCAAAATCAACCCAAGAACCTCCCTACACTGACCACTCCCCTATTGCCCTTGCCCCTTTCGGGTAAGGTAGTCCTCCACTAGCTTTCCTAGTTAGTCAGCCAAGGGCGTCCCATACCACCCTTGTGGTAGCACTATTTTTCCGGGTGGTCGCTCCATGTTCCAAGTAACATAATGATCTTAACATGAACATTAAATAATAAACAAATAATAGAAATGTGATCATGAATAATGTATCTGCATACCCAAAACCACATAAAGCAATAGCAAGTACTACCCAAAAAGTTCAGTGGAATCAAGGTATAAAGATAGTCAAACTAGGGTAACCTAAAGGGTCCCATCAAAATTAACCTATGCAGATCATTATGATTAATAAGAACATGACTGGGTAAAAAGAAGTGATCAAGGGCACAACTTGCCTTCAACGAGCTCCTACTCGGCAGTCTCCACCTGCTGAACCCCTGGATCCTCAGTGGCTTGCTTGTCTACTCGCATCAATACAAACATACATAGTATAGCAAAAATTAACATCAGACCAAACAATATAACCGAATGCATGATAATAATCTACGCTGCGTAGCGAGATCGTAGGAACAAGAATCAATAAATTCGGAGTTACGATTATCAAGTTATGAATTTTTGAAGTTATTAAACACATAGATTAGATTAATTCAAATGAACAATTTTAATTCAAGTTTCATGGTTAAATAGTGTTACTAGTTGATAGACAATATTGAAACAAAACTAATGCCACTGGAATGAACTAAAAAGGATTTAATATGAATTTTCTATGATTTTATTGAGTTTCTTGATTTATTTATACACTAAAAAGTATTTCCTATATTGTTTTTACTATTTTCTTGGTTCACTGGACCGGGCGTCAAATTCAAGATAATGCAGGGGCTAATTCAGACGATTTACACAGGTACAGAAAAACCAAAGTCGGACGGCAGGTTGATTTCATTTAACCCGAGGGCCTTATTTGCAAAGCGTGCAAGCCGAAGAGGTATCGGCCAGATCTGGCCATTGGATTTGATTTGGACGACACAAATTAGATCTGCCATACTGGAGTAATCCCATGCCATCCCAGCCGTCCGATTCAACCCCAGCGCCCCAGATCATAACGCGAACCGGTACGAGCCCGCGAGCGCAGGATCCCGATCCAACGGTCTAAAAGCATGATTCCCTTTCGCCCGCACATCCACCGATCTCCGGCCGAGATCGACTTGGCTGAATCGGTACGCTGGCTCATATCGTGGCCGTTGACAAAGAATCCAACGGTTGTGCATCAATTCGGCTGAGCGGCTACGGTCATCCGATCCCCACCGTACAGGGTTGGATCGACGGTCATGCATTCATCTTGAACCTCAGGCACTAGCGCGCGCGTTTATCCCCGGCGACGGCGATGATAAAGCATCGCCCCGGTCCAATCCCACAGCGTCGGACACAAACGGATACAGCTATACACCCGGGGAATCAGATTAACTCGATTAGGAGCATTCTTACCGACTGATTATGTCGTGGGCGCGGTCGGCCACGCAGCTGGGTGGACGGTCGTAGTAGGTGAACTCCGGCGAGCGATTTCCGCTGGAAAACCGATGTTTCGCTCCATCCCTTGACTCTACCAACTTGCACACGTACTGGCAAACACAATGAGCAAATCACCGGGGCCCGAGCGACATGTAGCAGGAAAGGGGATGGCAGCGACTCTCTCCCACACGGCGCGACGACGTAGTGCGTCACCCACGCCAGGGCAACTAGAAATCCGAAGCAAGGAAGTGGTGGGGAGAAGAAAGGGGCACGATCCTCGGCTTATAGACCCTGATCGGGTGCCTAGGCTGCAACGGCGCCCGGATCTTGCGCCATAGCTGAACCTCCACGCGGATTTGGGGGAAGAAAAGGGTAAGGCACTGCCAGGGAGGACCCACCCGCCAGAGAACGGCAGCAGAGCTGAGGCCCGGTGAGGCATGCAGTCGCTGACCACGCGAGTCCCACTGGTCGGCGCCCGCAAGGTTGGGCCGCGGGAAGAGAAAGGTTAGATGGGCCGAGAACTGGGCCCAGTCGTCGGGATTCCCTTTTTCTTTTATTCTTTTTATTTTATGTTTCCCTTTTTCCTCTTTTCCAAATTCAAACTCCAATTCCAATTTAATCCAAACCTTTGTAGGAATTTTTCCTTCACATTAAAATGTTTATTTTGAACATGGTATGGGATAATTTATTATTTTTTTATAATTTTATTTTGTTTTGTACAGTACTTCTCTCTTTCTATATTATTCCCAATTTTCCCTAATTTGCACTTTTAGGGTTAAATCCAAATTCTCAACTTATTATTATCTTTTTATCCCTGTTACTATTTTATTAGATGCACAAACAACTAAACTCTAGCATGATGCACATTTTATTGAGGAATTATCCACTTTATATAAGTCTCCTAATAATTCTCATGAATGAAGAGATACTACACATGAAGATTTATTTCTTGCTCTTATATTCCTAAGTTGGGTATTACAAATCCTACCCCCCTACAAAGAATCTCGTCCTCGAGATTTAGGAAGGACTAGGAAAGAGGTGGGGAAAGTCTACGCGTAGTTCTTCTTCTCTTTCCCAGGTAGCCTCATCTTCACCATGGTGACTTCATTGTACTTTGCACATTTTAATCACTTTACTTCTCGTGACACGAGTCAAAGTATCAAGGATCTTGGTAGGATACTCCGTATAAGTCAGATCATCTTGAACACTAAGATCCTCCATAGGTAGCTGCTCTTCAGGTACCCTTAGACACTTCTTCAATTGTGATAAATGGAAAACATCATGTACATCCGCAAGATGATCGGGTAATTCTAGTTGATATGCAACTTCTCCCACTCGCTTCAGGATCAAGAAGGGTCCAATAAAGCGAGGGGACAACTTTCCTTTAATTTTAATCTTCGCATACCCCGGATTGGTGACACCTTAAGATACACGTGATCACCCTCCTTAAACTCTAATACTCTTCTCCGGATATCCGCATAGCTTTTCTGCCTTGACTGTGATGTTCTCAAATTCTCCCTTATTTGACGGACTTGTTCTTCTGCCTCTTGTATAATCTCTGGTCCAAAGAACTGCCTTTCACTAGTTTGATCCCAATACAATGGAGTCCTGCACTTTCCGCCATACAAAGCCTCAAACGGGGACATCTTAAAACTGGCCTGGTAACTATTATTGTAAGAGAACTCCACATAGGGCAAACTCTTATCCCAACTACCACCATGTTTAAGAGCACAAGCTCTTAAAATATCTTCTAGTACTTCGTTGGTCCTCTCAGTCTGCCCATCAGTTTGAGGATGGTAGGCCAAACTAAAATTCAATCTTGTATCCAAGCACTCGTGCAACTTCTGCCAATACCAAGAAGTAAACTGTGATCCCCGGTCTGACACAATCTTCTTAGGCACACCATGTAAGCATACAATCTGTGCCATGTATAACTCTGCTAGTTTGGCTCCTGAATACGTGGTCTTTACTAGAATAAAGTGGGCTACTTTAGTTAGCCTATCCAAAATCACCCATATAGAGTCATACCCAGTAGATGTGTGGGGTAGACCCACAATGAAGTCCATGCCAATCTCTTCTCATTTCCACTCAGGTATCTTAAGCGTATAGAGTCATACTTTGATGTTCCGCTTTCACCCTCTAGCAAACATCACATAGTGCTACATGTGAAGCAACATCCTTCTTTAGTCCATACCACCAATACTTATGCTTCAAGTTTTGGTACATCTTGGTACTACCAGGGTGGATGGAGTAAACTGAGTCATGTGCCTCCTTCAATATGGTTTCACGAAGACTATCAATATTAGGAACACAAATCTGGTTCTTGAACCATATCGTTCCCTCCTCATCCTCCGTGAAATATAGGCCTCTACCTTCCGTTATCAGATCCTTGATCTCCTAAATTTTGGCATCACCGATCTGACCCTTTCGTATTTCTTGCTCTAAGGTAGGTTCCACTTCTATGGTAATTCCTTCAGTATGAGCAACTATTCCCAGACTGAGCCTCTCAAAATCTTCTACTAACTCATCGGGTAACTGGGTGACAATAGTTGCATGGACATGCTCCTTCCGACTCAAGGCATCCGCAACCAGATTTGCCTTACCCGGATGATAGTGAATTTCTAAGTCATAATCCTTGATGAGCTCCAACCATCGGCGTTGCCTAAGGTTGAGATCCTTCTGAGTGAAGATATATTTTAAGCTCTTGTGATCGGTGTAGACTCGGCACTTGGTTCCCATAATATAGTGTCTCCAAATCTTGAGAGCATGCACAACGGTTGCCAGTTCTAAGTCATGAGTAGGGTAATTCAACTCATGTTTCCACAACTGGCGAGACGCATATGCAATGATGTGTCCTTCTTGCATAAGCACACATCCCAGGCCTTGGCGACTTGCATCACAATATATATCAAAATTCTTCTGTAGATCTGGCATAATCAGCACTGGAGCAGCCATCAATTTAGACCTCAATTGATTGAAGCTTTCTTGGCATTCCCCAGTCCACTTAAACTCCTTGCCCTTCTCTAACAATGAGGTCATAGGCTTAGCAATCTTGGAGAACCCTTGAATGAATCGCCGATAATAGCCTACGAGTCCCAGGAAACTCCGGACCTCCGAGACTGTACTTGGTATCATCCAATCAACTATTGTTGTTACAATAGCCAGATCCACAGAAGTTCCTCCTTTGGAGACGATATGCCCGAGAAAATGTACGTCATCAAGCTAGAACTCACACTTGGTAAATTTGGCGTAAAGTTGATTATCCCATAACTTCTGTAGCACCATCCGTAAATGTTCCTCATGATCACTATCATTCTTGGAATAAATAAGAATGTCATCGATGAATACCATGACAAATTTATCGAGATATTCCATGAACACCTTGTTCATCAAGTTCATGAAGTAGGCTGGTGCGTTGGTTAAGCCAAATGACATGACTGTGAATTCATATAAACCATATCGGGTTCAGAAAGCCGTCTTGGGAAATCATATGGCCTAATCTTCATTTGATGGTAACCCAACCTGAGGTCAATCTTAGAAAACACCCTAGCACCTCTCATCTGATCAAATAAGTCATCAATACGAGGTAACGGGTACTTGTTCTTAATGGTGACATCATTAAGTGATCTATAGTCCACACACATCCGTTGCGAACCATCCTTCTTCTGTACAAACAGTACTGGCGCTCCCCAAGGTGAGGAACTCGGACGAATGTACCCAGCCTCCTGTAACTCAGTTAGTTGCTTCTTAAGTTCTTTTAACTATTCTACGGACATCCGGTATGGGCATTTAGAAATAGGAGCAGTCCCAGGTAATAGATCAATGACAAACTCAACTTCCCTATCTGGTGGCATCCCTGGTAACTCCTCCGGAAAGACATCTAGAAAATCCCTAACCACACGAATGTTGTCACCAACAAACTTCCCATCTAATAAGAATACCGCACGTATGGTAAAGGTAGTTACTGTAATTTCAACTTCAAATCTTTCTCCTTTAGTGCTGGTGAGTTCTACAGTAGCCCTACCACATTGTATAACGGCCTTTGCCTTCTTAACCATGACATGCCAAGGATCAGATCTATACTGATTTCCTCTAATATTATAGGGGTAGCCCAGAATTCTCTTCCTATAATTGTCAATGTCAATCTATGTGTCATATAATTTGCCTCAACATGCCCTTTAGGTGTAATTACTACCATTGGTGTTTTCATATTTTTCAGTGGTAACTCATTTGTGTTGGCATATCGAGCAGACATAAATGAATGTGTAGCACCAGAATCAAATAATATTGTTGCAGGAATTGCATTAATATAAAACATACCAAGTGCGATGTCAGCCCCTTCAGCAGTAGCATCAGTGCTGACTTGATTAACCCTGGCAATAAAGAATCCCTTGCTAGGAGTCTGTTGCTTGTTCTGAGCTGGTGCACTGGAATTCCCCACCGGACAAGCATTAGCATAGTGCCCAATCTGACTGCACTTGAAGCATGTAGGGCCGGTCTTCTGTCCTGTGGGCCTCGCCGGGGTGCTAGTGGGGTAGCCTGACGAGTGTGGGGTGTCCGAGGAGTCCCCTGTGGAGCGTACTGAGCTGGGCGTGGTCCTCCTCCAGGACGAGCTGGTGTACCCTGGGGTCCTCTATGTGAAAAACACTTGTTTTGGTAAATCAAGAAATCTTTCAAGAGTAATTTTGATCAAGTGCCAAAAACTTCCCCTTTTCCCATAATCAAATTTCTCTCCTACAAGAGAACAATTTTTGCAATAAGACGGTTTTGATCAAACACCAAGAGTCTAACACTAAAATTTTGAAATTCACAAGTGGTTGGCTGATCCAGTTGCTTTGGCCTTAATTTCTCCCCCTTTGGCATTAAGCACCAAAATAGGAGAACTATTTGGCCCTTTAACCTCATTGCCTCACACAAATGTCAAATAACCTCAAAGGCGATGAGAAAACACAAATAGGAACTTGGGACAAGATACATTGATACCAGAATGTAGTGGAAGCCCTTTCTTTGTCCAAGTTCACCATTTCCCTTTCAATTCAACTTTGAGATTATATCAAAAGTACTCAAGCAAACACGTTAGTCTCAAAGGATCAAGTTGTAGTACATCCTCCCCCTAAACATGTGCATCATGTGCATAGGGACTTGTGAGGTCCGGGGATGACTTGTACAACTTGAGCACCAAACATAAGCAAGTAAAGACATTAATGCTTAAAGTAACATGATCAAAGGCATAAAACACATGTATGTTATAGATCAATCTAAGTTCCGCGAATCTAAGACATTTAGCTCACTACGTAGTCTGCAAAACCTTTTCTCATCTAAAGGCTCGGTGAAGATATCGGCTAGCTGGTTCTCAGTGCTAATATGGTAAATATCGATATCTCCACTTTGCTGGTGGTCTCTCAAAAAGTGATGTTGGATGTCTATATGCTTAGTGCGGTTGTGTTCAACTGGATTATCCACCAAGCGGATTGCACTCTCATTATCACAAAAGAGTGGGACTTTGCTCAGATTGTAGCCAAAGTCCAGGAGGGTTTACCTCATCCAAAGCAATTGCGCGCAACACTGTCCTGCGGCAACATACTCGGCCTCAATGGTGGATAGGGCAACTGATGTTTGTTTCTTAGAGTTCCAGGACACCAGGGACCTTCCCAGAAACTAACAAGTCCCTGATGTGCTCTTCCTATCAACCTTGCACCCGGCATAGTCGGAATCTGAATATCCGATTAAGTCAAAGGTGCCCTTTGGATACCAGATCCCGAAGCAAGGTGTAGAAACTAAATATCTAAGAATTCGCTTAATGGCCACAAAGTGACATTCCTTGGGGTCGGATTGAAATCTAGCACACATGCATATGCTAAGCATAATATCCGGTCTACTAGCACAAAAATAAAGTAAAGAACCTATCATAGACCGGTATGCGTTTTGATCAACAGACTTACCTCCTTTGTTGAGGTCCAAGTGTCCGTTTGTTCCCATCGGTGTCTTCGCGGGCTTCGCATCCTTCATCCTAAACCTCTTGAGTAAGTCTTGGGTGTACTTTGTTTGAAAGATGAAGGTTCCTTCCTTGAGTTGCTTCACTTGGAATCCAAGGAAGTAGTTCAACTCTCCCATCATAATATCTTGAATTTCTGCATCATCATCCTACTAAACTCTTCACAAGACTTTTGATTAGTAGAACCAAATATTATGTCATCGACATATATTTGGTATACAAACAAATCACCATTACAAGTCTTAGTAAAGAGAGTAGGATCAGCTTTCCCAACCTTGAAAGCGTTAGAAATAAGAAAATCTCTAAGGCATTCATACCATGCTCTTGGGGCTTGCTTAAGTCCATAGAGCGCCTTAGAGAGCCTATAAACATGGTCGGGATACCTATCATCCTCGAAGTTAGGGGATTGTTCCAGATATATTTCCTCCTTGATTGGTCCATTGAGGAAGGCGCTCTTCACATCCATTTGAAACAACTTAAACGAGTGGTGAGCAGCATATGCCAATAATATGCGAATTGATTCTAGCCTAGCTACAGGAGCAAAAGTCTCCTCAAAATCCAAACCTGCGACTTGGGCATAACCTTTTGCCACAAGTCAAGCCTTGTTCCTTGTCACCACATAGTGTTCATCTTGCTTGTTGTGGAACACCCACTTTGTTCCCACAATGTTTTGCTTTGGACGTGGCACCAGGCTCCATACTTCATTTCTTTTGAAGTTGTTGAGCTCTTCCTGCATGGCCAACACCCAGTCCGGATCCTGCAAGGCTTCTTCTACCCTGAAAGGATCAATAGAAGAAACAAACGAGTAATGCTCACAAAAAATAGCTAAACGTGAGTGAGTAGTTACTCCCTTGTTGATATCACCCAGAATTTGATCCACTGGATGATTCCTTTGAATTGTTGCCTGGACTTGAGTTGGAGGAGCTTGTTGTGCTTCTTCCTCCTTATCATGTTCTCCATATGCTCCCCCTTGATCCATGCCTTCATCTTGAGGTACCCATTCCTTATCTTGAGTTGGGGGATGCACCAGCGTTGAGGAAGATGGTTGATCTTGATCTTGGTGTTCATGCGGTCGCACATCACCTATCGCCATTAATCGCATTGTGGCCATTGGAACCTCATTCTCATCTACATCATCAAGATCAACTTGCTCACTTGGAGAGCCATTTGTCGCATCAAATACAACGTCGCTAGAGACTTCAACTAAACCCGATGATTTGTTGAAGAACTGGTTAGGAGTTCGTATGATGTCTTCTTGAGGAGGCGATGAAGATACAACCGGTTTATGGTGTGGCAAGCTGTATTTACAGCTTTCGACCAAAACTGCTCAGGCATCTTGTATTCACCAAGCATTGTTCTTGCCATGTCGATGAGCGTCATGTTCTTCCTCTCTACCACACCATTTTGTTGTGGTGTGTAGGGAGCGGAGAACTCATGCTTGATGCCTTCCTCCTCAAGGCATTCTTCTACTTGAAGGTTCTTGAACTCAGATCCATTGTCGCTCCTTATATTTTTCACCTTTAGCTCAAACTCATTTTGAGCTCTCCTTAAAAAGCGTTTTAAGGTACCTTGGGTTTCAGATTTGTCCTGCAAAAAGAACACCCAAGTGAAGCGGGAAAAACCATCAACAATTACAAGACCATACTTATTTGCCCCGATGCTAAGTTAAGCAACGGGCTCAAAGAGATCCATATGTAGGAATTCCATTGGTCTTGATGTCGTCATCATGTTCTTGCTTTGATGAGTAGTTCCCACCTTCTTTCCTGCCTGGCACGCTGCACAAGGTCTGTCTTTCTCAAAACAGACATTGGTTAGTCTTAACACATGTTCTCCCTTTAGAAGTTTATGAAGATTCTTCATCCCAACATGTGCTAGACGGCGGTGCCAGAGCTAGCCCATATTAGTCTTAGCGATTAAACATGCATCTAGATCGACATTCTCTTTTGAGAAATCAACTAAATAGAGCTTGCCGTCTAATACATCTCTAAAAGCTAATGAACCACCACTTCTTCTAAAGACAGATACATCAATACTTGTAAACAAACAATTATAGCCTATGTGACATAATTGACTTACATACAATAAGTTGTAGCTGAGTGATTCTACTAGGAATACATTAGAAATTGAATGCTCTGCATTAATGGCTATTTTACCCAAACCCTTGACCTTGCCTTGATTCCCATCTCCAAAGATGATAGTGTCTTGGGAATCCTTGTTCTTGACGTAGGAGGTGAACATTTTCTTCTCTCCCATCATGTGGTTTCTGCATCCGCAATCAATGATCCAGCTTGTGCCCCCTCGATGTATAAACCTACAAGGTAATTTAAGCTTGGGTTTTAGGTACCCAACTCTTGTTGGGTCCTACAAGGTTAGTCACAAAAGACATTGGAACACAGAGGCAAGTTTTGTCTCTCTTGCACTTAGGTCCCAAACTTCTAGCAACTACTTTATCATTTTTGCATAAAAGAACAAATGAAGCATCATGTGTTTGATAAAGCATGGTTGGTCCATTTGATGCCTTCCTAGGCACACGAGAAGCAACATGATGGCACACACACACACACACACATATATATATATATATATATTATCTTCAACCTCAATATCTCACATATTCTTTGTCAACAATCAATATCTACTTGTCTACTACTAGACCTTCATCATGTGGCGCCTGCTGGGAAACCCTAGCCACCACCACCCTTACCTCATCTCCTCCCGCTGCGCCGCCGCCCGAGCGAGCTGCCGACAACTCGTGCGGCCCACGGGGAAGGTGGCGGCGGGGCCCTCCCTCCTCTTTTCTAGTGGATTGGGATGGGCACGGCTGCCTGGTCCTCCCGAAGGCCTCCTCGTCGGCGTTGACGGGCTGGCGGGGGAGGAGGAAGGGGCCACTAGATTCGGCGTCCCATCGGCTGGATTCGGTGGCCGTGCGATGAGAGGCGCGTGCTGTGTGTGGGGGGCACCGACAACGATGGCGGCCAGCGCAGGTATCGTCGGTCCGGGTGCCACGGGCGTCACGAGCATAGATGGTGGACGATGTCGTCGACCCCACTGCTCACTGGTGTTGCTTCTCGTTGGTGGTTGATGTGGACACCGCCGACCTAGCCCTCCGCTGGTGTTGCTCATCATCCATGGTTGATGCGGGCATCGTTCTCGGCTGCCTCTAGGGCTGCTACCCTTCGGCGCCGTCGGCCTCTTCCGGTGCTATGTGTGCCGACAGATCTGGGGGGCACGCCTTCAGATTTTGTGCCTCGGCTTTGGACACGATGGTTTAGGCTGCTCGTTTTTGCCTTCGATTGGCGGTCGGCTGCCATTGTAGTCTTGCAGAGGTCCACGTTGTGGCATTTATCGGATTGGCAAGGTGATTGTTTGTCCTTCTCATAACGGCGTCTTCATTGCATGTGTTGTTCATACATACTTTGTGACTTGTATCATCTTAGTATAGATTGACGACTTCACTTACTTAGACAACACATCATCTATAGATGGAACCTACGGACTGATTTTGTGTGCCAATAGCATGTTCGTGAATTAGTCATCGTAGATGTGCTCATCTATGGATTGTTGTGTCTATCGTAGAGTTTGTGGTAGTTATTATGGGCTAAGACTGAGTGGTATATACCAGCACTAGCTAGGTTTGGGGTGGTGGCGGAATTTTGGATCTCCGATATGGTGATACTATATGTATCTGTTTCTTCGATTTCAAGGAGAAATCCCTAGGTCTGATCTTAGTTGGTTGTACCTAGCAACGGTCTCGTTGAAGCCATTGTTTGAAATTCGAGGTTCCATTTTCTATGGTGAAAACCTTTGGCCTGGCCTTAACTGGTTGGAACATTACAACGGCGGTGCGTGAGCGTATCGTATTCTCTTTGGAGACGTTGTCGTTGGAGAACCTTCGCAGGATCCAAGTGTTGCTTTGGTAGTGGTTGGTTTTGAAGGCTAAGTTGTGTGGTGTCGTTTACTCTGACATGATAGATGTTGTTATGTCTTTTCTTTTGTTTCTTCGTGGCTGTGTACACTCTAGTTGTGTAGAGGCCAGAAGTCTTCTTAGTGTATTGTATCACTCGATGTAATTGGCTAAGATTAATACAACTTCCTTTTCTAAAAAATGACCTTCATCATGTTGTACCCATCTTCATTATTTTTATACTAAAATAAATGAGAACCTAGTAGATTAAATAGACTGTCCCGAGACATGATCAGATTCTTGATCTGCCCTTGAAGCAGCCTAAGCCACCCGTACATTAAACTCCAACTTCATCAATTATCCAAATAGTAGGCAACCTACAAATTATGTACCATTTCTTAAATAAGTAAGTTTTTTTAACGACAATTTCCAAGCCATGCACAGAATCGAACAAAACCAACTCTACAGCTATGCAATTGACTTCAATCGAGCTAACATCAAGTATATTGATAGTAATGCTGCATCAATAAGCCAACAAAACTTGTTATCCTGACGACAAACACTCGAATATATATTTATCATATTTGATGAGTGACTCAGTGACGGCCTCGCCCGCGGGGGTCACCGTGCTGCCGATGGTCTTCGTCGACAGCGAGCAGAGCGTGGACCTAGGCACGGTCACTGTGCAACCATCGTTGGGCGGTGTGAAGCAGCTATAGGTTGTGGTGGCAAACCGTGTGGGCATCATGCCATACCAGATCTCAGAGTTCTTTCCGTGGCCCACTGCACCGGCCATGTGCCCCACTATGATGCCACCAACCTCGCCGTCACACGGGAGGGCTTCGGGTGCTACGTCTTTGTTAGGGTCGTTCCTTTAGGCCCCGTTCGGCAGCTCGGTTTTAGTTCCAGGCCAGGAACAGTTCCAGACCAGGTTTTAGTTGATTCGGGTCTTTCACTTGTTCCGGGCCTTTCACTTGATCAGCCCAGGTTTCAGCTGGAATAATTCTCTGTTGCTCCGTTCGGCAGCCTCGGCCCCGCACCGCGTGCGCACCGCCTCTGCCTCGGCCGCCAGCCGCTCCGTCACCGCGGGCACGGCCGAGTACGACACCACGCCGCCGTGCTGCACGTAGCCCGGCACCACCTTCATGAACTCCTTGCGCCGGTACCCCATGCCCGTCACCAGGGACAGGAACCGGGTCGCGCCCCCGAACAGCCCTACCGTGATGCGCCCCGCCGACTCGCCGCCGATCGACACGTCCAGGAAGGCCTTCACGGTGACGGGCAGCTCGGCGAGGCACGACGTCACTGCGGCAGCGACCTCGGCTTCGGCTTCCCGCACCTTGGACGACGCCGACGAGATGGCCAGGAGAGCCGGCGTGGCCACGATGGCGATTGACGCGCCGACGGCAGTGCGGCGGTGGCAGCTGCGTCGGCACTGGCGTATGCACACCGCTCGCTACTCTCGCCCCCCCCCCCTTCCATATCCGTCAAGAACAAGAAAAAAGTGAGGATGGGAGAGCTCAGTACTCACCGGTGAGAAGGTGCCGGGGAGGCTCGCCGTCGGGGCTGCGCGGCGCCGGCCCGCCGTCACCTTGCGCCGCCACGCAGTGACCTCGCACCGTCCTCATGCATCGCCAGCGTCTCGCCATCGCTTTGGCCAGGAATCGATTCGGAGGAGACGAGGCCAGGGTTTGTGCCAGGCCTTGGAGGGAAGAGAAAGTCAAAACCGGACCGAGTTTACTTCCGGTTCAGGCCCAAACGAACGGGAACAGTGACACCGATCAAATTCCAATCCGGGCCAATTTATTCCGCCCGGAACTAGGCCAGAAACGACCCAATCCGACGGAAACGAACGGGCCTTTAGGGGGGTGACAGATGCGGCCACTCCGATTCCCCAGTTTCATGGGCCCCACCTCCAGTAGGTCAGGTCAACAACATATTACTACATGTGTTTCAATATACTCTCACATGATCCTTGTGACAAATAAATAGTTTAGAGCGCTTGACTCACATAGCACATGCAGCGATTCATGTGTCTCATCTCTCGCGCCTAATAGGTACCGCGTGGTACAACCCATTGGAAGATCGCTTTAAACGAGTTTGTGATGCACGACTTGTGATTATGACTGTTGCATCAGCTGAAAGGAGGTCTTCAAAGTTGAAGTCGCAAGAAGGACTAAATAGTTTTACTACTTTAGTATCGAGAAGATATTATTGAATAATTGACTTCACATCGAGACATGGTAGAAGAAAATTTTAGTGTGACCACATATTATGTAGTTTTTACTTGAGATGAATAATTTTATATATGTTTGAGTATTCATTAGTAGCATATGTGTCGGTACCCTGAAACAGGGGTACCCCTTACTACAGTATGAAGGCGATGGTGCCCGCGCGGCTATCCCTAGTCGCGTGGTAAACAGCGACCGACCTCGCCACGTGGACGGCTCCAGGGTCGCCACATGGCCAGAGAAGACGATACACTCCAAGGTATCAACAGTGGGTCCGGACCCCCATGGGAAAGTGTCGGACCCCTGCGTATACAGACTGGACCTCCGGGAGAAGTCAGGGAACTCCACGGGTGCAAACCGTACCCCTGGGACTGGTCCCAGACCCCTCTGTGTGGGGTCCGGGCCACTCACAGCAGGGTCCCGAGATTCCGGGACAAAGAATACCGTGTACGCCTCTGCTCCCCGCTTAGGCGGAGCCCCGATGCTGCCACATGGCCTACTGCCCGTGACGTAAGCCAGCGGGCGGAGCCTGATGTAAGGCCTCTGGGCCGCGCGGTCGCTGCATTTATTGCAGATAAGGCGCGCCGCATGTCAATTCGACTGGCAGACAGCGACCAGGCCATCCCACAGGCGGCGTGCCTGTCCATTCCATTGGCAGGCAGTACGCCCGTGCTGCGGCGTACACTGTGCTCATCATCACACGCGCGTTACCAAGGAAGCAGCGCAGGATATCAATACTATATGCACTACGGACATTATGGAGATCGGAGATCGCCCAGGCGTTACAACATTAGTTACTTCCCTCCATTTTGCCCCTGGGCCCACATGTCAGGGCTCAGTATCCTTGTACGTGCTCCCTTGAGCTATAAAAGGGAGGGCACACGATGTTACAAGGCAGAGACACTCACACTCACTCAGACCCAACTTAGACTCTCAGACTCACAAGTTAATACAAGCTCTCAAGCTCAATACAGCACACAGTGGAGTAGGGTATTACGCTCCGGCGGCCCGAACCACTCTAAACCCTTGTGTGTTCTTGTGTTCATCCCGAATCCATCTAGCAAGCGAAACGCTTAGTCCCCTTCTCATCTTAGAATTTAGGGCGGGTGCGTTCTGCCACCCGGCCGGAGAATTTCCTCATCTTAGAATTTCCTCATCTTATGTTTAAGTCTTGTTCTGGCCCTGATTTGTCACGATAGCCTCTGGTCTTTGCAGGGCTCCACCGTGATATAAGAAGGGAGCCAACGACACGGCCACGACCGCGGAGAAGACCATCTTGAAGTGCCTCTCACCCACGGATCTGGCGTGCCTGGTCGGCCCTCCCCTTCCCCACGCCAAATGAGGCGCGACTGTGGAAGATGCAGAGGCAGCACCACTGGTACCTAATGATGATGGTGCATCCTTTTAGAGATAGTAGAATATTTAAAACAACATTTTTTACTAAATATATGATCAATCATTACACATTTGGATCACATAAGCATAGGTTCTTGCGGTCAATTACCTTCCTGCTTCCCCATAGGTATCGATCAATGCATTGGGCTATGTTCGTTTAGTCCCAAATCCTTGAAGATTGAAGGGGAATAAATCCACTATTGGTTAAAATCCACCCCAATCCATCTACATGGTTTAGCTATAAAACGAGCAATGCCTTAGGGCTTGTTCGTTTTGGTGATAATCCACATGTGTTGGGTGGGATTGAGCCGGTTTAAATCCATAACAAGTCAAATACATCCCAATCTCACCCAATACACTCCAATACACATGTAATATTAATAACCGAACAAGCCCTTAGGGACTTGTTTGGGACAAAGGGTAATGGAGGGGATTGAGGGAGCTATAATCCCTCACTATTTAAAATTAAGTAGTGAGGGATTCTAGCCCCCTCAATCCCCTCCATTACCTTTGATCCCAAACAAGCCCTAGGTGGGAAGTGGTATACCCCTGTGCCATTATCGGGGACTCTTCCAGCTGATGACCAAGAGATAAGGCTGAAACACCGTGGAAAGCCCAACAGCGGTGTCACTGGGCTAGATTGGGTCCATTAGACTTACAACCTTGTAATTTTCCTTTATCATTTTTGTTGCAGGAGGATTTATATATAGACAATAGTACCTGGGAGTGGAGCGTGGCATGAGAAGGGAGTTGATGGTGGCGTTGGCTGACATGTAGGATCAGACTCCTATAAACCCTGAATTCCAATAAGATACTTCATGAGAGCTGGAGAGCACCAGGAGCGGTGCTCGCGATCTCAATACATCATGTTAGTAGTGTTACAATTGGTATCAGATTCATCTCCGATCCTAGCGGATCCTCTGGCGCATACCTTGTGTCCGCAATACCAGATGCGTCCAGAAGCAGTCCGAAGCAATGGAGATATGGCAGCTCTCCTTCAGTCCATTCAAGCGCAAAATGATGTGATTAAACAGGCTTTGGAGGTGTTGACGCCTTTTCGGAGCGCCAAATATTCAAGAAGAACCGGCGGCGGTGCTCTCTGGTCAGGCGCGGACGGTCCGCGGCCTGGGGCCGGACGGTCCGCGACCTGGCGCAGGGGCTAGGTTTTCCTGCCTGACGTCCGGACGGTCCGCGCCCTGGGGCCGGACGGTCCGCGCGTGTGCAGGGGCGGCGGAAGACTCGCCGGCGGCGCCTGGATCTCGCTCCCGGGAGGGACCCCGTCGGGGAGGAGAGATCCTAGGGGTTGTCTAGGCTCGGGCCGGCCGACCTAGACTCCTCTAATCGACGTAGAGTCGAGGAGAGGCGGAGAAATTGGGGATCGAGAGGCTAAACTAGAACTAGACTAGAACTACTCCTAATTGTACTGGAAATAAATGCGAATAGAAGTTGTATTGATTCGATTGTTTATTGTTACAAATCGGCCGTAGACCTCTCTATTTATAGAGGAGGGGGGCTGGACCCTTTACACAACTGATTCCGAGCTAATTCCGCGAATATAGCTAACAACCGTAGCACAAAACTCGGAACCCTAATCTGTTCTGCGCACGCGCGGACCGTCCGGCCCACAGGCGCGGACTGTCCGGACCGCGGACCGTCCGGCCTCAGGGCCGGACCGTCCGCCGGCTCTTTTTTGGCTCGAACATATGCCCCCCTGCCTTTTGGTGGAGCTGGGCGAACCAAAAGCAACTAACTCGATGTGATCACATCGGTTCTCTTAGGCATCTTGCCACATACTAGGATGGTACTGTTTGAGGAAACGCCCATTCAAAGCCTTTGGTAAATCCTTGCCTTGTAATGTTTGTAGCAAATAGGCGTTACCAGACATTACCTGTTTTATTTTATAAGGACCTTCCCAGCTTGGCGACCATTTCCCAAACTTTCGGTCTTTATTCCTTAGAGGTAAGATGGTCTTCCACACCAGATCCCCTACTTGAAATGACTTTGCTTTGACCTTCTTATTGTAGGCTCTGGCTACCATAATCTTGTCCTTTTCTATTGCTCCCAAAGCTATCACCCTCTTGTCGGTCACCTCATCAATATTATCCATCATTGAATTATAATAATCAGTGACAGTTAGATCATTTTGTCTGGCGAATCTGACAGCATTCAAACTTATTTCCACAGGCAATACTGCTTCCTGCCCATAGACAAGCTCAAAAGGAGATACTTTAGTAGCACTATGTTTAGATATTCTATGAGCCCATAAAGCTTCGGACAAAATCTTATGCCAATGTTTAGGATTATCAGATATCTTCTTTTTTATCAAATTAATCAATGTCCTATTACTAGACTCGGCCTGTCCATTGGCCTGAGCATAATATGGAGATGAGTTAAGTAGCTTAATTCTGTATAATTCAGCAAATTCACGTACCTCCTTTGACATAAAAGAAGTCCCTTGATCTGTAGTCAAGGTCTGGGGAATGCCGAATCTATGAATAATATGCTCAGTTATGAACTCAATTACCTCCTTGTGCGTCATGTTTTTTAGAGCAACAGCTTCAGTCCATTTGGTAAAGTAGTCAGTGGCAACTAACACGAACCGATGCCCCTTTGATGATGAAGGATGAATTTCTCCAATA
The DNA here is from genome assembly GCF_902167145.1 of Zea mays. Lineage (NCBI taxonomy): Eukaryota > Viridiplantae > Streptophyta > Magnoliopsida > Poales > Poaceae > Zea > Zea mays. Next base: position 71,985,976 of record NC_050105.1, on the reverse strand, counting down.
AAGTCTAATCCCCATCCTCTGAAAGGCCAGGGCTTGATAATAGGATGTAATTCGGCTGCAGGGACCAACTGTAGGTCACCGAATTTTTGACACACTTGGCAACCCTTGTAGTACTTGAAACAATCAGCTATCATGTTAGGCCAATAAAAACCAGACCTTCGCAATAACCACTTCATCTTTGGAGCTGATTGATGAGTACCACAAATCCCTTCATGTACTTCGGCCATGGCTAATATAGCATCATCTGGGCCCAAGCACTTAAGCAGAATGTCATTGACTGTTCGGCGGTAAAGTTCATCACTCATCAAAACATACTTGAAAGCTGTTCGCCGAATGTTCTTATCTGTTTTGATATTAGGATTTCGTAAATAATTAAGTATAGGTGTCCTCCAATCGCTTGCATCGGCTTCATTGTCAGCCGAATCGATTAAGAGAACATTTCTGGTAACCCCGGACGGTCTGGCGCCATCACGCGGACGGTCCGCGACCTGGGAATTTGGCTCTGCACTGGTTATCAGATTTTCGGTCTTGTGGAATTTCCCTCTCTTTATCCGATAACCTGATGCATCTTGTGCCAAATCGTTAGCTCTATGATTCTCAACTCTAGAGATATGCCGAATACTGAATTCGTCAAAAGAATGAATTATGCTCCAACATTTCTCAAGGTAACTATTTAGAGTACCATCAAAACATTGATATTCTTCTAACACTTGTTGGACAACCAGCTGAGAATCACCAAATACCTTCACATGTTTTACTCCCATACCATTTAAAAGCTCTAAACCGAATAGGAGGGCCTCATATTCAGCTTGATTATTAGTGCAATAAGTTTTCAATCGGCTAGAGAAATCAAAGGAGATATTACTTGGTGAAACAAGCACAATGCCAATTCCTTGACCTTCATTGCAAACCGATCCATCAAAATATAAAGTCCAAGGAGTAATAGTGAGGTATAACATATCTAGTTCATGAATATCATTAACCCGATGTTCTACAATGAAATCCGCTATGACTTGGCCTTTCATAGATTTCAATGGTTCATAGGCCAAGTCATATTCTATGAGTGCATAAGCCCACTTACCAATTCTACCACTCATAATTGGGTTATGCAACATGTATTTGATCACATCGGCTTGACCAGAAACAGTGCAATGACTAGACAGTAAATAACATCTACATTTGGTGCATGCATAAAACAAGCATAAGCATAACTTTTCAATAAAAGTGTACCTTGTTTCAGCATCCACCAACCTTCGGCTTAGATATGTCACCACATGCTCCTTTCCCTCAGTTTCTTGTGTCAGAACAGCCCCAATAACCTTGTCTTCAGCTGCAATGTATAATCTGAATGGTGCTCCTACTTGTGGTGCTTTTAACACGGGAGCCGAAGACAAGTATTTTTTAATGAGATCAAATGCTTCCTGCTGCTCTGCCCCCCAAGTGAATTCAGCATCATTCTTAAGCCGAAGGATAGGGGTGAAGGCATCAATCTTCCCGGCTAAGTTAGAAATAAACCTTCGTAAATAATTCACCTTGCCGAGAAACCTCTGCACTTCGACCTTACACGTCGGAGGCCCCACATTCCGAATAGACTTGATTCGGTCAGGGTCTATTTCTATACCATGTTCATGGATGACAAATCCTAAAAACTTACCAGCCGACACTCCAAAAGCACATTTACGTGGGTTCATTTTTAAACCATACCGACGCATTTTATCAAAGGCTTTGCGCAAATCAGCTATATGAGAACTAAACTCAGTCGATTTGACTACAATATCATCAATGTAGACTTCCACAGTGTTTCCTAACAACTCATGGAAGATCAGATTCATAGCCCTCTGATAAGTAGCACCAGCATTTTTAAGACCGAATGTCATGACAACCCATTCAAATAAACCAATGAAGCCTGGACATATAAAGGCCGTTTTAGACGCATCTTCTTCGGCCATGAAAATCTGATTATATCCGGCATTACCATCAAGGAAGCTAATAATTCTATTCCCTGATGCATTATTGATTAATGTGTCGGCTATGGGCATGGGATATTCATCTTTAGGAGTTGCTTTATTTAAATTACGAAAATCAATGCATACTCTAAGCTTACCTGACTCCTTCTTCTCCACCGGCACAATATTGGAGACCCACTCTGCGTATCTGCAAGGTCTAATAAAATTAGCTTCTAGCAGCCGGTGGATTTCGTCCTTGATTCGTGGGAGAAGATCTGGACGAAATGTTCTAGCTTTCTGCTTGAAAGGTCTGAAACCAGGCTTAATAGGCAGCCGATGTTCGACAATTTCTCGGCTTAGTCCAGGCATTTCAGTGTAATTCCAAGCAAAACAATCTGAATATTCCTTCAATAGACCGATCATCTCATTTCTAGAATCGGTCTCCAGGGTCTTGTTTACAAAAGTCGGCCTTGGAGTTTTACCATCTCCTATGTCAATCTCCTCCAAAGGATCGGCCGATGTAAACCCCTGTCCTAGTTTATCAAGATCTCTGAATTCCTCTATCATGTCCCCCACAGAGGAATCAGATGATCTTTGCGTGATGGCGGACTTTCCGGTCTCGGGGACCGGATCATCCGTAATACTGTCTTTTCGCTGTGGTAGATGTTCGGCTTTAAAGTCCGAACTCTTTTGTGAAAGACCAGACCATCCGGCCTTGGCGGCCGAACTGTCCGTGACCAAAGACTCATGAACTTTGTGTGTATTCATCATTTAACTTTATTTAGGATTTAGCCGATTCTCCATCGGCTCTAGCATTACAGGAATGAAACCTTTCTTATCTATACTTATGAATTGATAATCAGAAAAGTCTACTCCTGTGAGACATGTAGCAGTCTCATAAGTCCAGAGTACAGGAGCATCGGCCACAGCGATGCAGGCCGATACATCAGCATGTACTTGTTCTATGTCATCGCCTACCCATTGTATCAGCATTTGATGTAATGTAGAAGGTATACATTGATTGGCGTGAATCCAATCTTTGCCTAGGATTAAACTGTAATTTCCTTCTACATCAGCGACGAAGAATGCAGCAGCAAGGGTCTTAGTCCCGATGGTTAATTCAACGGACGTGACTCCCCTGGCTTTGATCGAACTATCAGTTCCAACACCGCTGAGGGTCATGTTGGTCTTGACAAGTTCGTCATCTTGTTTACCTAATTTTCTGTATAATGAATAAGGCATTAGATTTATAGCCGCCCCTCCATCTACCAACATCTTAGCAATCGGCATCCCATCAATGTGACCGCGCACGAAGAGCGGCTTTAAATGATTTATCGATTCTTTTGGTTTAGTAAAGGCGGCTTCTTTAGGACCAAAATCAAACTGGGCAACAACAGGTTCATCGTCGCCGATAATAGTACAATCGGCAGAAAATGTAATAATATTTACATCCATACCTGGGTGTTCTGGAGAAGCCTCGTAGTCGACCAGGTCTTCTCCCAGCAGGTCGTCCTCTTCCATTGATGTTGTCGTGTCGTCGGAGGCTTCCTGGTGAACGGCGGACGGTCCGCGTGAGGTGGCCGAACGGTCCGCTCCTGGTGCAGGTTGTCCAGAGACTTCCTGGTGAACGGCGGACGGTCCGCGCGTAGGGGCCGGACGGTCCGCGCTTGGTGCAGATTGACTTTCTATTTCTGTGGCCGTTTGTTTTTTCTCAACGGCCTTCGGTCTCCATTTCTTTTGCGGTGGCGGGTATAATGGATGTGTGTCATTAAATGTCTTTTCCGCCTCCTTCTCCTGGCTCTCCTTTGCTCTTAGGTGCTGTAATTTTCTCTTTTGGGATCGTGTCAATCCCGCTGGGCACCATCGAGGCATGGAGTATTTTGGATCGGCTGTTTTGATGGTAGCCGTATCCTTTTCGGTTGCGTTGGCCGATTCGCCGAAAATCATCGGCCCTTTATTGTCTCCCTGTATGACAACATCTGCGGTGCCTATTTTGATGATGTCCCCTTTTGTTGTTTTTTGAGTTGCTGCAGGCATATGCCCCCCTGCCGGATTGGTCGGCCTTGAAGGCCGAGTAGTCCGGCAATCCTGTTGGGTTTGTGCCTGGTGACCGGATTGAGCAGTGCTCAATCGGTCTTGTACTGGTGGCGTCAACCTGTTGAAAACAGATGTTTGGGGTGCCCCCCAGGCGGGGTACTGCGGCATCCCAAATGGATATGGTGGCATGCCCCACATTTGATTTGGGACATATGGCGGAGGTAAATATGTGTACGGATATGGCATAGGTGGATATGGAGGTGGAGGTGTCCATGCAGGTATGTTAGGTCTCACTTGTATAGTATGACCTTTCATTTCTTCCGATTGGTGGGGTGGTCCAATCGGCCTGACCTGACGCTGCTCATGAATGGGTGAGCGGGGTCGCTTTGCTGGCCGGTCACTGGGGCCGGCCTTCTTTTTTACGTATTTAGACAATAATTGATCAAAAGTTGGGCCGACTTTAACCAACCGACCAGCTGCTTTGAATGTATTTGTTTTCCACGTACCTATCTCTGGTCGTCGTGGTTTGAAAGTACGTGGACGTTGTGAATCCTGAGTACGGCCGGACCGTCCGCCGGAGCTCTCCGGACCGTCCGGTGGGGTCCCGGACCGTCCGTGCCTACGTGCCGGACCGTCCGGGATACGCAGCACGGGCTCCTGCATCTGTCTCCCTGTCTGCGCTTGCCCCCCAGTACTGGAGGCTGTGATGGTCACCTTTAGGGTCTCCCCTCCATCGGGAGTCTTCTCGGCCACCACTTTCCTGCAAGAAACTTTACGATCCCCATCGGCCTCTTTAGCATTGCCGATGATTGTCTCTTTGCCTTTGTCTTTATCGGCTGTGTTTGGCCGAACTAGGACTTTCTTGCCCTCGAAGTCAATCATGTTTATTGGAAAGGGCTCTGTATCCACCTGCATTTCCTGAAATTTCAATCGTCCTTCGTTAATGGCCGATTGAATCTGTCGACGGAATACATTACAATCATTAGTGGCATGAGAAAATGAGTTATGCCACTTGCAATATGCACGACGTTTTAGCTCGTCGGCGGATGGAACAGTGTGATTTATTTTAATGTTGCCATTTTTAAGTAATTCATCAAATATTCTATCACACTTACCAACATTAAATGTAAACTTAACCTTCTCTTGTCGTTTCTTTTGAACCGGCTGTAAGGAGGCACAAGCCGAAGATTTGGCCTGCTTTGGCCAAACCATTTCAGCAGCATACACCTCTGCTGATTCGTCTTCTGAGCTACTTTGGTCGCATTCTACTACATGTACGTTGTGACGAATTGTTTTAGCAGTTTCTTTGCTTCGGCTTTCACAAGTCAAAGCTCTCTGGTGTAATTGTGCTAGTGTAAAGAATTGGATGCCTTCTAATCTTTCTTTTAAATAATATCGCAGACCATTAAAGGCTAATCCTACTAGCTGTTTCTCTGCTAAATGAATTTGAAAGCATCGGTTTCTTGTATCTCGGAATCTCCGGATGTAATCATTAACCGATTCATCTTTTGTCTGTCGCAACGACACTAAATCTACCAAATCCAACTCATAGTCACCGGAGAAAAAATGATCATGAAATTTTTGTTCTAGATCCCCCCATGATGAAATGGAATTAGGAGGTAAAGTGGCATACCATGCAAACGCGGTTCCTGTTAGCGATAATGAAAATAAACGTACGCGAAATGCCTCTGTGTCGGCCAATTCTCCCAATTGTGCTAAGAACTGGCCTATATGTTCACGTGTGTTTTTCCCTTGATCACCCGAAAATTTTGCGAATTCGGGTATCCTGGTTCCCTGTGGGTATGGGTGGTGATCAAATCGGCTGTCATAAGGTTTCTGATATGATTGCCCCCCAGGGACCATGCTTACTCCGAGCTTATCTCGGAACGCCCCGGCTATTTCTTCCCTTACTATATCAATGGCAGCCGGTGCGAGACCACCGGCTCTCTGGTCAAACATAGGTGGGGTTGGCTGGACATTAGCACGTTGTCTTTCCCCCCATTGGTTTGAGTTACGTGGTGCATTTTCATTTGCCCTATATGGGTCATAGGTTTGATCGTTTCTTTCCGGCCTTCTAGGTGGGGCCGGAAATCTTTCTTGGGCTTTGGATCCTGAATTAATGGGCTGGTGCATCGCATAGTGTGATGGGAAGTGTTGCTGGGACGGGCGAGGATTCATGTAATAATCTTCCTCAAAAGACTCATGCGCGGACTGTCCGGATACGTACCCGGACCGTCCGTGGTTATATGCGGACCGTCCGTCGTTGTATGCGGACCGTCCGACTGGGTAGTTTGGGTTCTGTGCCGTGTGTGGTGGCTCGGGCGCATATCTAGGTAACTCATTAAAAATAGGCCCGACTGTTGCTGGCCCGGACAGTCCGCGCTCACGTGCGGACGGTCCGGGCATGTGCAGATCGGCTGGTTTGCTGCCGATTTGCGGTTGCTTAGGGTATGTGTCCATCGGCATCCCATAAAGGGGTTGTGACTGGTCGTGACAACCTGTAGCCGATGTGTTACACGCGTTATCTCCTAACTCAACCTCGTGCGAAGGAAAATTTGCGGTACTAGATTTATCAAATGCATGTACTAGTCTCCTACAATCGTTTTGCATAACCCCTATGATATTTTGCATCTGTTCTCGCTGTTCGTCTATGTAAGCTTTAAGAGATTGGAGTTCGTTGGTGCTACTTACATTTGGGGTAATCGTAGTAGGTCGGAGCGAAGCCAGATCTGTCGCCCGTTGCCGAACGACTTTGTTGTTCTTGTCCACTTTGAAGTCAGCCAGGAACTTCGCCTTTGCTTCTTGGATCAGCTGCTCCTGGCGCTCCTCGAACAGGAGCTGTTCTTCAGCCGGCAAGGCTTCCCATGTCGGTGTGATGATATTGCTGGTGGAAACCTCAGAGCTATCTTTTGAACCGGCCATTGAGGGCCGATTTGATGAGCCTAGATGTGTTGTCCCCAGCGGAGTCGCCAAAAAGTATGTTGACGCCTTTTCGGAGCGCCAAATACTCAAGAAGAACCGGCGGCGGTGCTCTCTGGTCAGGCGCGGACGGTCCGCGGCCTGGGGCCGGACGGTCCGCGACCTGGCGCAGGGGCTAGGTTTTCCTGCCTGACGTCCGAACGGTCCGCGCCCTGGGGCCAGACGGTCCGCGCGTGTGCAGGGGCGGCGGAAGACTCGCCGGCGGCGCCTGGATCTCGCTCCCGGGAGGGACCCCGTCGGGGAGGAGAGATCCTAGGGGTTGTCTAGGCTCGGGCCGGCCGGCCTAGACTCCTCTAATCGACGTAGAGTCGAGGAGAGGCGGAGAATTTGGGGATCGAGAGGCTAAACTAGAACTAGACTAGAACTACTCCTAATTGTACTGGAAATAAATGCGAATAGAAGTTGTATTGATTCGATTGTTTATTGTTACAAATCGACCGTAGACCTCTCTATTTATAGAGGAGGGGGGCTGGACCCTTTACACAACTGATTCCGAGCTAATTCCGCGAATATAGCTAACAACCGTAGCACAAAACTCGGAACCCTAATCTGTTCTGCGCACGCGCGGACCGTCCGGCCCACAGGCGCGGACTGTCCGGACCGCGGACCGTCCGGCCTCAGGGCCGGACCGTCCGCCGGCTCTTTTTTGGCTCGAACAGGAGGAGAATACATCCGTGGTTTGAGATCTTGCTACGTGGAAGCCACACATGGAGGTTGAGGTGAGTTCTCTCCGCGCCGATGTGGGACATTTATCACAGAAAGTGGATACTCCAGTAGCCTTTCAGGAAGCTCTGCACCCTGCACTCAAGGTGTTCGATCGAATGCCTCAGGACTACACAACCCCGGTTGGTGCTCAGAAGGATTCAGTTCTTCTTCATCAGCACTTGGGTCATCGCAATTTAGACTCCCACCTGAGTGATGGATATGGGGTATTCACTACCTTGACTCCATCTATAGTCACGGGTATTCATAATGCTCCTCCACCTGTTACACCAATTCATTCTCCATTGCATACTGCTCCCCATCAATTTGAACACTTATTGTCTGTATACTCTATTCAATTGGCTGTCTCTTTACCCCAACTCAGTTTTCCTCGGTTTGATAGTCAGACCACCCTAAAATGTGAAAAACAAAGTGTGAATAATATTTTGAAGTGTTTTCCATACCACACGAATTGTGGGTAAAAATTGTTACTCTTCACTTTACCGGATCGACTGCATTCTGGTTACAGTCTGTCGACCTTCACATCTGTTTCACCACGTGGCCAGAATTTTGTGTGGCTGTTCGTGCTCGATTCGAATGTGACCAACACAATCAACTTATTATCAATTCTTTCACATTAGATAGTCGGCTAGTGTCACAGAATATATAGATCATTTTGACTCACTTATGCATCAAATCTTAGCTCAAGACCCCACTTTCAGTGTCTCTGCTATTGTGAGCCGTTTCATTGACGGTCTTAAACCTGATATTAAAGCTATGGTGTTTATACATAGACCATTGGATTTGGATTCTGCTATTTCCCTGGCTTTGTTGTAGGAGAAGCTACTGACACCTTCAGCTAAAATTACGTCCAATTATAGTTAACAACATTCTAAACCCAAAGTTCTACCCTATTCATCTTTATCATCCACTCCATCGACAGTACTCAAAACTGACAGTGGTTCTAAATTGAAATGGTCTGAGTCTTGTCGACCAACTGATCCTCCTAAACCGGATTCAGAAACCAATAAGGGGCTGCTGCTCTCATGGCATATCGTAAGGCCAAAGGTTTATGTTACAAATGTGGTTTGCGCTGGGGACCAACACACAAATGCAGTTCTACCATCCCTCTACATGTTGTCGAAGAGCTCTGGCAAGTGTTGGAAAATGTTGTGCCATTGGATACTCCACAAAGTCCTCCTGAAGATTCTGGTGATGATCTGATGACATTGTCTGTTCATGCTGTTCTAGGAATTGAACCACCTCAAACTATTAAGCTGGTGGAATCATTGTTGAACAAAACAGTGGTTATGTTAGTTGATTTAGGCAATTCTTCGTCCTTCATTAGTGAACAATTGGTTATTGGTAATCATCCTCTAGTTCCTTTAGCTCAACCTGTCCAAGTTCGTGTAGCCAATGACCAAATCATTAGTTGTACCCAGGAGCTGTTAGGATTTATGGGCTTGGCCCAGTTAAGAAATTCTAATAAATCCCAGGAAAATCTCAAAGCCCATACAAGTAGATGGCTAGGGAATTAGTGGAACCAATAGCACCATATTGCTAGTTCTAGTGGAGTAGAGCTAACTTAAATATGGAAGCCACACTCACTCACCAAGTCATGGATGCGAGGAGAGAGTGTGGAGAGCCACACGCACGCGCGCTCGCTCGCCTCGCCTCGCCTGGCCTGGACGGGGCGGGGCGGAGGGCGCGGGCGCACGACATACGCGTGAATGGTCCGCCAAAATTGTAATACTCAAATTTGTATACACAGAATACATAGTGAATTCCTCAATTTTATGTGCCTTAATTGCATCATAAAAAGAGCACACAGATAATAATTAGTGCTTAATTAAAAAACAAATGATGTAAAAATAAAAGAAAGAGCATTTTGTTGGAGTTTTATATGCTTGTGCATTAAATAGAATAATAAGGAAAAAAAATAATAAGATAATGGACATTAGAAGTGGAATTAAAACCCTAAAATTGAAAGTAGGGTTTTGAAAATAAGAAGAAAAAGGACATAAGAATATAAATAATATAATTATATTTCCAAAGTTGGTATTTTTAATCTCACAATTTGATTTGAGAATAAATTTGGCACAAATTTGAATTTAAAATTCGAATTCAAATTAAACTTAAAAAAAGAAAAAAAAAAGAAAAAGATAAAGGAAAAAGAGAAAGGAGGCCTGTTGGGCCAAATTCTCCACGCGCGGCCCATCTAACCTCCCTCAACCGCGCGCACTGCTACTACCGATGACCAGTGGGACCCACGTTGTCAGCATTTCTGTCGCGCTCGCCGGGACGCTCGTGACTCGCGCGCCTTACTTCACCGCCAAGTGGGACCCGATGCCCCTCTCTTCACGTCGCGTGTGCGCTCTGGCACTGTCATGTGGGCCCTACTCGTCAGGAGCATCTTCACAACAGAGCATGCCGCGACCGCTTTTGCCGCCGCGGAGATCGCGGAATCCCGGCCGTGGCGGAACTTGCCGCGAACCTCGGAGCCATTGACCGAAATCCCCACCTCGGCTTCGTCCCTAGGCACTATAAGAATCTCATCTCTTCTCTCTCCTCCTCAATTTCGCGTGCGCCGCCGCCACACCTTCTCGCAGTTCGGCCATCGGCGGGGATTACTTGGCGCTGTAGATTGGGCCTCGGTGTGGCGCTGCGACGTTGCGTTGGAGCTCGGGGGGTGTGTTCGTGGTCTCGGTGGTGGCGTCAGTGCTCCGGGGGCGAGCGAATTGCTCGCCGCAGTCGCAGTGTCACCGCAAGTCCACCCTTCACCGTGGGCGGCGGATTCCTCCTTCGCATTTTCCGGTGAGCAAGCACTATTACCTCTGTACTATCGTCTACTACGTATAGGACCGATCGGATTTAAGTTTGGGGGCCGGAATGGCACGCGACCGCTTCACCGGCCATGGCGCCACCGCGGGAACACAGGCGCCGCCGCGTCTGGCCACCAGGAAGGGCTAGTGCGCAGTGGAGGTGCGCGGACCGTTGATATTTTATGCAACGGTCGTGATTAGAACAGAGGGTATCGGTTGGGTTGGATCAGCCTGCGCCGTTTGATCAAGATCCAATGAACGGAGGCTGGTCTGGGTGTTTTAAATCTGGGGCCTTGATCTTGGATCCGACGGTGGCATGAGAGAGTTAGGGTTTACCTGGGTCGACTTAATCACGGCCGTCCGTGCCTAATCGATCGGCCCATATTCACGGATACCCCTTCGCCGATCGCTTTTGCATAAGAGACCTTGGGTTATTAGAAAACCAACCCGCCATCCATGCGTCAGTGGCCTGAGTCATGGGAAAATTTTGGTTTAACCCCCTGCACTTCTCTATATTTGACGCCCAGTCCAGAAAATTAATAAAATCAGGAAAATAGGTTAGAAAATGGTTTTTAGTACAAATTTAATTGCAGAAACTTGTTTAAATTGTAGAAAATCCATATGAACTCCAAATTGATCCATTCCAGTTCCAAAATTTTTATAATATTATTGTCTAACCATTAGTGCCTCTGTTTTAACGTGAAAGATGATTTAAAATTTATCTAGCACTTAATCTTGTATTAAGCACATAAAACATTAGAAAATCCATAACTTAAAATATATAACTCCAAATTTAATGATTCCAGTTCCTGTGATCATATTTTAATGTCTAGTTCATTACTGTATATTCTATTTGCATGTTTGATGTGATGTTAATTTATGCTATGCTATGTATGTATTGTGTTGATACGAGTAGACGAGCAAGCCACTGTGGAATCTGAGGTTCAGCAAGTAGAGACTGCTGAGCAGGAGCTTGTGGAAGGCAAGTTGTGCCCTTGATCACTTCTTTTACCTATCCATGTTCTTATTATTCATAATGATCTGCATAGGTTAATTTTGCTGGGACCCAATAGGTTACCCTAGATTTGACTATCTTTATACCTTGTTTCACCACTGGTTTTACTACTAAAGTTTTGGGTAGTTCATGCTATTGCTTTATGTGGATTTGGGTATAGAGATATTCATCACTCATTTTTACACCTGTTATTATCTGTTCATTATTTTATGTTCATGATAAGATCATTATGTTAATGGGAACATGGAGAACCACCCGGGAAAACAGTGCTACCACAAGGGTTTAATGGGACACCCTTGGCTGATTAACTAGGAAAGCTAGTGGAGGGCTACCTTACCCGAAAGGGGCAAGGGCAGTAGGGGAGTGGTCAGTGTAGGGAGGTCCTTGGGTTGATTTTGCTACGATGGCGGTCAGACAAGAACCCTGCACTGGAGCTTCCTATAAACTGTAGCGGGTAGTCTGAAGCTAGTGGAACTTTGCAAAGGCCTCGTAGTGGTACCCTGCCTCGCTTCCTTGGTAGAGGTGTATGAGGTCTGATCAACTCCATGGCAAATGGGTAACACGACTTGTGGGTAAAGATGCGCAACCTCTGCAGAGTGTAAAACTGGTATACTAGCTGTGCTCACGGTCATGAGCGGCTCGGACACTCACATGATTAATCTATGGAACTTAAACTTAACCTGTCATTTCATTGCATTTGGGATTATTTTATTATTACTTTTACTTATTATTACTATGGTCTGGTATTCACTTACACTTAGTAACTGCTAATAAAATTTTGACCAACTTATAAAAGCAATGCTCAGCTTTAGCCTTTATTTCATTCATCAGCCTTACACTTCATGAACTCCCACCTTTGGTGAGTTCATGCCACATTATTCCCCACGACTTGTTGAGCTATGAACGTATGTGAGCTCACTCTTGCTGTCTCACACCCCCCCCCCACAGGAGAAGAGCAGGTGGTTCAGGAGGAGCCACAGGGCGAGGAGTATGATCTGATATAGGTGGCGTTTCTCAGTTGACATTGGCGCTGACGATCCTTAGTTTGATTTATGTTTATTCTTTTATTTTGTATTAAGTCTTCCGCTATGTAATAAATACTCTGATGTTATGACATTTATCTCTATACACTCTGTTATTATATATGTTGTCTTCTTTGGCGCATGTATGAGATGCACCCGGCTTTGTTCCTTAAAGCCGGGTGTTACAGAAGTGGTATCAGAGGAATGTTGACTGTAGGACGAAACCTAGATAGAAATGGACAACCCTTACCTACTTATCTCATTCTGATTCATTCTATACTTACCTTACTCTGGATCTCTCTATACTTATCTTGAGCCCGTCTCACCTTCTACTGTTCTACTCTGATCATTCTTACCTTTTCTTTTCTAAGACAAGATGGATTTCATACCTTGGAATCCCTACCCCTATAACATTTTTAAGAGATAGGAGACCTAAGACAAAAAAAATATTTTCTCTATTAAAAATGTTGTTTGATTGTTCTGATGAAAAATGTCTGATTTGCTCCTTTGATTGATTGAAATATTATATATGGACATCTTAGCATGTGCCAGCATAAGGTAATAAATTAGCTATGGTGGGTAAAATATTAATCTGCTTAGCTAATAAATCCCCCAAAGTAACATGAGTCGTAATTACTGCCTTGTCTACTGCTCTCTCTTACCATATGTATCTAACTCAGATGGTCAATACCAGGAAAGGAAAGATTATCACGCAAAAGCAAACAGAAATGAATCCTCCAAATCCTCCACCTGTTGAAATCGATCAAGTGATTGCAACCCAAAGGCTGGTAATACAACAATTGACAGACATGGTGACCGAAATGCAAAACCAGATAAGACAAGAACGCGAGGAAATACGTCAGGCCCGTCTGGAGATACATCAAGAAATAAGGCAATCACGGTTGGAGAGACAACGACAACAACAACCACTAGCTCCACCAAGCTACATAAACATATATATAAATTACTACTATTTGTAAGATCTACATGTTCCTTTAGTTAGTATTCGGTATGATACTATTTTAGGAGGAATAAAAAGGTCTATCTGACCCCATGTGTTGCTAATAAAATTATGTGTCATGCTGAGATTTTGGTTTGTGCATAAGTGTTGGACAATATGAGAAAACCCATGATAGTAATTACACCTAAAGGGCCTGTTGAGGCGAATCAAATGACACGTAGATTGACATTGACCATTATGGGTAGAGAATTTAGAGCTACTGCTATAATATTAGAGTCAAGCAGTATAGATCTGATCCTTGGTATGTCATGGCTAAGAAAGGCAAAGGCCGTTATAGCATGTGGTAGAGGTACCGTAGAACTCACTACCACTAAAGGAGAAAGATTTCAAGTTAATATTGCAGTAACCTCCTCATCCATGCGTGCAATGTTCTTTATGCCTGAGGAGTTTGTTGGTGACAACATCCGGGTGGTTAGAGATTTTCCGGATGTCTTTCCAGAGGAGTTACCAGGGATGCCACCTGATAGAGAAGTTGAGTTTGTTATTGATCTCTTACCTGGAACCGCCCCTATTTCTAAACGGCCATATAGGATGTCCGTGGAGGAGTTGAAGGAACTTAAGAAGCAGTTAACTGAGTTGCAAGAGGCTGGGTACATTCGTCCGAGTTCCTCACCTTGGGGAGCACCGGTTTTGTTTGTACAGAAGAAGGATGGATCTCAGCGGATGTGTGTGGACTATAGATCACTCAATGATGTCACTGTGAAGAACAAGTATCTGTTACCCCGTATTGAGGATTTATTTGATCAGATGCGAGGAGTCAGGGTGTTCTCGAAGATTGATCTCCGATCGGGATACCATCAGATTAGGATTAGACCATCAGATATTCCTAAGACGGCTTTCTCAACTCGATATGGATTATATGAGTTCACTGTTATGTCATTTGGATTAACCAATGCACCAGCTTATTTCATGAATTTGATGAATAAGGTGTTTATGGAGTATTTGGACAGATTCGTCGTGGTGTTCATCGACGATATTCTTATCTATTCTGGGAGTGAAAGTGATCATGAACAACATCTAAGGTTGGTGCTACAGAAGCTACGAGATAATCAACTCTACGCTAAGTTCAGTAAGTGCGAGTTTTGGATTGACAAGGTGCCATTCCTTGGTCATATTATTTCTAATGGAGGAATAGCAGTGGATCCTGCTAAAGCGAAGGAGGTAATGGAGTGGAGAGTGCCCACTACAGTTACTGAGATTCGTAGTTTCTTGGGACTCGCAGGATATTATCGGAGATTTATTGAAGGATTCTCTAAGATTGCCAAGCCTATGACATCGCTTCTGGAGAAAGGAAGAGAATTTAAGTGGGATGATAAATGTCAAGAGAGCTTTGATCAATTGAAGGAGAGATTGATGTCACCTCCAGTGTTGGTAATGCCAGACTTACAGAAAGGATTTGATATCTATTGTGATGCATGTGGCCAAGGATTGGGATGTGTGCTCATGCAAGAAGGACATGTGATCGCCTATGCATCTCGTCAGTTGCGGAAACATGAATTGAACTACCCCACTCATGACTTGGAATTGGCTGCCGTTGTGCATGCACTTAAGATTTGGAGACATTACATTATGGGAACTAAGTGCCAAGTATACACGGATCATAAGAGTTTGAAGTATATATTCACTCAGAAGGATCTCAACCTCAGACAACGTCGTTGGTTGGAGCTCATCAAGGATTATGATTTGGAGATTCACTATCACCCGGGCAAGGCGAATTTGGTCGCAGATGCCTTGAGTCGGAAAGAACATGTTCACTCCGCTTTTGTTGTCCAGCTACCCGATGAATTAGCAAAGGATTTTGAGAGACTCAACTTGGGGATTGTTACACACACTGAAGGAGTCACCATCGAGTTGGAACCTACCTTGGAGCAAGAGATTCGTAAAGGTCAGGTTGGTGATGCTAAGATTCAAGAGATCAAGGACCTTATTACTGAAGGAAGAGTTCCGGAATTCACGGAGGATAGGCAAGGTACTATGTGGTTCAAAGATCGGATATGTGTTCCAGAGATCGATAGCCTCCGTGAGGCTATATTGAAAGAAGCTCATGATTCTGATTATTCTATCCACCCTGGTAGCACTAAGATGTATCAAGATTTGAAGCAAAAGTATTGGTGGTATGGACTGAAAAGAGATGTTGCTGCCCATGTGGCTAAGTGTGATGTGTGTCAAAGAGTTAAGGCTGAACATCAAAGACCAGCTGGATTACTGCACCCATTGAAGATACCTGAGTGGAAATGGGAAGAAATTGGTATGGATTTCATTGTTGGACTACCCCGCACCCCTGCTGGGTATGACTCTATTTGGGTAATTGTGGATAGATTGACAAAAGTGGCTCATTTTATACCGGTGAGGACTAATTATACGGGAGCCAAGCTAGCAGAATTGTATATGACTCGGATAGTTTGTCTACATGGAGTACCTAAGAAGATCGTGTCTGATCGAGGATCACAGTTTACTTCTCGATTTTGGAAGAAATTGCATGAGAGCTTGGATACAAAGTTGAATTTTAGTTCAGCCTACCATCCCCAGACTGATGGACAGACAGAAAGAACTAATCAAGTGCTGGAAGATATGTTAAGAGCTTGTGCTCTCAAGCATGGTGGCAGTTGGGAGAAGAGCTTACCCTATGCTGAGTTTTCTTATAATAATAGCTATCAGGCCAGTTTGAAGATGTCACCATTTGAAGCTCTGTATGGTAGAAAATGCAGGACCCCACTGTATTGGAATCAAACTGGAGAAAGACAGTTCTTTGGGCCTGAGCTTATTCAAGAGGCAGAAGAACAAGTTCGAATGATAAGGGAGAATTTGAGAATTGCACAATCAAGGCAAAAGAGCTATGCTGATAATAGGAGAAGATTACTGGAGTTTAAGGAGGGTGATCATGTCTATTTGAAGGTGTCACCTCTCCGGGGTATGAGGAGATTTAAAGTTAAAGGAAAGTTATCCCCTCGCTTCATTGGACCTTTCTTGATCTTAAAGCGAGTGGGAGAAGTTGCATATCAACTGGAATTACCCGATCATCTGTCAGATGTACATGATGTATTTCATGTGTCTCAGCTAAAGAAGTGCCTCAGGGTACCTGAGGAGCAGCTACCACTGGAGGACCTCAGTGTTCAAGATGACCTGACTTATGCTGAGTACCCTATCAAGATTCTGGACACTTTGACCCGAGTTACCAGAAATAAGGTGATAAAGATGTGCAAAGTACAATGGAGTCACCACGGTGAAGATGAAGCAACGTGGGAGAGAGAAGAAGAGCTTCGCATAGATTTTCCCCATCTGTTCTCTAGTCCTTCCTAAATCTCGAGGACGAGATTCTTTCTAAGGGGGGTAGGATTTGTAATACTCAAATTTGTATACACAGAATACATAGTGAATTCCTCAATTTTATGTGCCTTAATTGCATCATAAAAAGAGCACACAGATAATAATTAGTGCTTAATTAAAAAACAAATGATGTAAAAATAAAAGAAAGAGCATTTTGTTGGAGTTTTATATGCTTGTGCATTAAATAGAATAATAAGGAAAAAATAATAAGATAATGGACATTAGAAGTGGAATTAAAACCCTAAAATTGAAAGTAGGGTTTTGAAAATAAGAAGAAGAAAAAGGACATAAGAATATAAATAATATAATTATATTTCCAAAGTTGGTATTTTTAATCTCACAATTTGATTTGAGAATAAATTTGGCACAAATTTGAATTTAAAATTCGAATTCAAATTAAACTTAGAAAAAGAAAAAAAAAGATAAAGATAAAGGAAAAAGAGAAAGGAGGCCTGCTGGGCCAAATTCTCCACGCGCGGCCCATCTAACCTCCCTCAACCGCGCGCACTGCTACTACCGATGACCAGTGGGACCCACGTTGTCAGCATTTCTGTCGCGCTCGCCGGGACGCTCGTGACTCGCGCGCCTTACTTCACCGCCAAGTGGGACCCGATGCCCCTCTCTTCACGTCGCGCGTGCGCTCTGGCACTGTTATGTGGGCCCTACTCGTCAGGAGCATCTTCACAACAGAGCATACCGCGACCGCTTTTGCCGCCGCAGAGATCGCGGAATCTCGGCCGTGGCGGAACTTGCCGCGAACCTCGGAGCCATTGACCGAAATCCCCACCTCGGCTTCGTCCCTAGGCACTATAAGAATCTCATCTCTTCTCTCTCCTCCTCAATTTCGCGTGCGCCACCGCCACACCTTCTCGCAGCTCGACCATCGGCGGGGATTACTTGGCGCTGTCGATTGGGCCTCGGTGTGGCGCTGCGACATTGCGTTGGAGCTCGGGGGGTGTGTTCGTGGTCTCGGTGGTGGCGTCAGTGCTCCGGGGGCGAGCGAATTGCTCGCCGCAGTCGCAGTGTCACCACAAGTCCACCCTTCACCGTGGGCGGCGGATTCCTCCTTCGCATTTTCCGGTGAGCAAGCACTATTACCTCTGTACTATCGTCTACTACGTATAGGACCGATCAGATTTAAGTTTGGGGGCCGGAATGGCACGCGGCCGCTTCACCGGCCATGGCGCCACCGCGGGAGCACAGGCGCCGCCGCGTCTGGCCACCAGGAAGGGCTAGTGCGCAGTGGAGGTGCGCGGACCGTTGATCTTTTATGCAACGATCGTGATTAGAACAGAGGGTATCAGTTGGGTTGGATCAGCCTGCGCCGTTTGATCAAGATCCAACGAACGGAGGCTGGTCTGGGTGTTTTAAATCTGGGGCCTTGATCTTGGATCCGACGGTGGCATGAGAGAGTTAGGGTTTACCTGGGTCGACTTAATCACGGTCGTCCGTGCCTGATCGATCGGCCCATATTCACGGATACCCCTTCGCCGATCGCTTTTGCATAAGAGACCTTGGGTTATTAGAAAACCAACCCTCCATCCATGCGTCAGTGGCCTGAGTCATGGGAAAATTTTGGTTTAACCCCCTGCACTTCTCTATATTTGACGCCCAGTCCAGAAAATTAATAAAATCAAGAAAATAGGTTAGAAAATGGTTTTTAGTACAAATTTAATTGCAGAAACTTGTTTAAATTGTAGAAAATCCATATGAACTCCAAATTGATCCATTCCAGTTCCAAAATTTTTATAATATTATTGTCTAACCATTAGTGCCTCTGTTTTAACGTGAAAGATGATTTAAAATTTATCTAGCACTTAATCTTGTATTAAGCACATAAAACATTAGAAAATCCATAACTTAAAATATATAACTCCAAATTTAATGATTCCAGTTCCTGTGATCATATTTTAATGTCTAGTTCATTACTGTATATTCTATTTGCATGTTTGATGTGATGTTAATTTATGCTATGCTATGTATGTATTGTGTTGATACGAGTAGACGGGCAAGCCACTGTGGAATCTGAGGTTCAGCAAGTAGAGACTGCTGAGCAGGAGCTTGTGGAAGGCAAGTTGTGCCCTTGATCACTTCTTTTACCTATCCATGTTCTTATTATTCATAATGATCTGTATAGGTTAATTTTGCTGGGACCCAATAGGTTACCCTAGATTTGACTATATTTATACCTTGTTTCACCACTGGTTTTACTACTAAAGTTTTGGGTAGTTCATGCTATTGCTTTATGTGGATTTGGGTATAGAGATATTCATCACTCATTTTTACACCTGTTATTATCTGTTCATTATTTTATGTTCATGATAAGATCATTATGTTAATGGGAACATGGAGAACCACCCGGGAAAACAGTGCTACCACAAGGGTTTAATGGGACGCCCTTGGCTGATTAACTAGGAAAGCTAGTGGAGGGCTACCTTACCCGAAAGGGGCAAGGGCAGTAGGGGAGTGGTCAGTGTAGGGAGGTCCTTGGGTTGATTTTGCTGCGATGGCGGTCAGACAAGAACCCTGCACTGGAGCTTCCTATAAACTGTAGCGGGTAGTCTGAAGCTAGTGGAACTTTGTAAAGGCCTCGTAGTGGTACCCTGCCTCGCTTCCTTGGTAGAGGTGTATGGGGTCTGATCAACTCCATGGCAAATGGGTAACACGACTTGTGGGTAAAGATGCGCAACCTCTGCAGAGTGTAAAACTGGTATACTAGCCGTGCTCACGGTCATGAGCGGCTCGGACACTCACATGATTAATCTATGGAACTTAAACTTAACCTGTCATTTCATTGCATTTGGGATTATTTTATTATTACTTTTACTTATTATTACTATGGTCTGGTATTCACTTACACTTAGTAACTGCTAATAAAATTTTGACTACTTATAAAAGCAATGCTCAGCTTTAGCCTTTATTTCATTCATCAGCTTTACACTTCATGAACTCCCACCTTTGGTGGGTTCATGCCACATTATTCCCCACGACTTGTTGAGCTATGAACGTATGTGAGCTCACTCTTGCTGTCTCACACCCCCCCACAGGAGAAGAGCAGGTGGTTCAGGAGGAGCCACAGGGCGAGGAGTATGATCTGATCTAGGTGGCGTTTCTCAGTTGACATTGGCGCCGACGATCCTTAGTTTGATTTATGTTTATTCTTTTATTTTGTATTAAGTCTTCCGCTATGTAATAAATACTCTGATGTTATGACATTTGTCTCTATACACTCTGTTATTATATATGTTGTCTTCTTTGGCGCATGTATGAGATGCACCCGGCTTTGTTCCTTAAAGCCGGGTGTTACAAAAATCCGGCCCCTCGCCTTACGGGGGCGCGGCTATCTTTTGCCGTTTGATTTTTTGGTTTCTTGGCTGTTACGTTTATCCTAACCGATCGCTATAAAATCTCAACTGATCGCGAGATTTTTGTGGGCGGATAAGATCGGGGGTCGCGGACTCAGCCCTATAAAAGGAGCCCGGCAGCCAGCCTCCAAATCATCCCAG
Organism: Zea mays; assembly: GCF_902167145.1. Classification (NCBI taxonomy): domain Eukaryota; kingdom Viridiplantae; phylum Streptophyta; class Magnoliopsida; order Poales; family Poaceae; genus Zea; species Zea mays. The sequence continues at coordinate 71,965,599 of NC_050105.1, read as the reverse complement.
TTCGCTTTCGCCTCTCTACACAGCTGAGCCGCCTTCCAGTTCTCTTCATCCTGACCGCAGAGGTGCATCTGCGATCAGGAGAGCAGGTCTCCGGAACCCTTCGCCTTCTAGATCCTGCACCAGGAGAGGCCGAATAAGGTTTTTGGGAAGCGTCTTCACGCGACTGCTCGTGATCTTCTGACCTCGTCGACCCTGCTGATTTCGCTACTTCGACGTCGTCGACCCTGCTGATTCCGGCGCGCGCCATCTATCAGTATGTCTAATCAGTTCGCATCATCTGATTTGACTTTTTACTTCAGTGCTTGTGATTTTGTCATGATTTATATTCGGAATTTAATCTGGAATTTGTCTAATTATTCAACAATCCAAAAACCTTATTGTAGACAATTTCCTAGTTTTTCTATGGCTGCTTTTGCCGACGCGCTGAAGCCAGAAAAGTTCAATGGTATGCACTTTAAGAGATGGCAAGTCAAGGCCACGCTCTGGCTTACTGCTATGAATGTCTTCCATGTTAGTAAAGGCAGACCTGAGGGTCCACTGACTCCTGAATAGGAGAAAGAGTACGACCATGCCAATACTATCTTTACGGGAGCCGTTCTTATCCTTGTTGATCGTCTGGTTGATGTGAATATTCAGTACATAGACATGAAAGAGTTATGGGACGCACTTACTACCAAGTATGGTGCATCGGATGCTGGCAGTGACCTGTATATCATGGAGAGCTTTCATGATTATAAGATGGTTGATAATCGCTCTATTGTAGAGCAAGCTCATGAAATACAGTGTATAACCAAGGAGCTCGACCACCTTAAGATAGTCCTTCCTGACCGATTTTGTGGCTGGGTGCATTATTGCAAAGTTGCCTTCTACATGGAGGAACTTCGCCACATCTCTGAAACATAAGAGACAGGAGATATCAGTTGAAAATCTGATAGCGTCTCTGGATGTTGAGGAGAAAGCTCGGACTAAGGACACGGGATCGAAAGGAGGCGAGGGCCACTTCAGCGCCAACATGGTTCAGAGGAACCACAACAAGGGCAAAGGAAAGCCAAAATCTAACAAGCCCAACAAAACTACCAACTTCAAGAAGAAGAAGAACAAGGCTGAACTGACATGTTTCGCATGTGGCGAAACGGGTCATTTTGCCAAGGATTGTCCTGATCGAGCGGATCGCCGTGGCAAAAAGGGCAATGTCAACACAGTGATCGCTAGCAATGAGGAAGACAAAGGGTATGGTAATCTACCTTTCATCTTCTCAGTATTTCAATCACCTAGTTGGTGGCTTGATATTGGTGCTAATGTTCATGTGTGTTCTGACATTAACTTGTTCTCTTCTTATCAGGGTGCCCGGGATTCTTCCGTCCTAATGGGGAATGGGTCACATGCTTCTGTTCATGGCACTGGCACGGTGGATCTGAAGTTTACTTCGGGAAAGATCGTGCAACTGAAGAACATGCATCATGTCCCTTCTATACACAAGAATCTCGTTAGCGGAACCCTTCTGTGTAGAGATGGGTTCAAGGTAGTTTTGGAGTCCAATAAATTAGTTGTGTCTAAGTCTGGACAATTTATTGGTAAAGGCTATGACTGCAGAGGCTTGTTCCGCTTTTCTCTGTTAGATTTCAATAATAAGTCTGTGAACCATATTTGCGCTAATGTTGATGATCTTACGAGTATTTGGCATTCTCGTTTGTGTCATATTAATTATGTCTCGGCTTGCAACCATGAGTTTAATTCCGAATATCACCATAGTCAAAGGTTCTAAGTGCCATAGTTGTGTGCAGTCGAAGCAACCTCGAAAGCCTCACAAGGCTGCTGAGGAGAGACACCTGGCACCTCTAGAACTCATACATTCTGATCTTTGTGAGATGAATGGTGTGTTGACAAAGGGTGGTAAGAGATACTTCATGACATTAATTGATGATGCGTCTAGATTTTGCTATGTATACTTGCTAAAAACTAAAGATGAGGCTTTAGACTACTTTAAAATCTATAAGGCTGAAGTTGAAAACCAACTAGAGAGAAAGATCAAACGTCTTAGATCAGATCGTGGTGGCGAGTTCTTTCCCAAAGTCTTTGACGATTTCTGTGCAGAACATGGCATTATTCATGAGAGGACCCCTCCCTATTCACCCGAGTCAAACGGGATTGCTGAAAGGAAAAACCGTATGTTGACTGACCTGGTGAATGCCATGTTAGACACTTGTGGTTTATCTAAGGTATGGTGGGGGGAGGCAGTCCTGACTTCATGTCATGTTCTGAATAGAATTCCTATGGGCAAAGAAGAGAAAACCCCTTATGAGAAGTGGGTTGGGAGAAAACCATCACTTTCATACTTGCGCACTTGGGGGTTGAGAGCACCTAGAGGGGGGGTGAATAGGTGATCCTGTAAAACTTTAAATCTTAAGCCACAAAAACTTGGTTAAGCGTTAGCACAGTAAATGCCAAGTGGCTAGAGAGGAGTCAAAACACAATAACCACAAGAAATCAATCACAGAGATGGCACGGTGGTTATCCCGTGGTTCGGCCAAGACCAACACTTGCCTACTCCACGTTGTGGCGTCCCAACGGACGAGGGTTGCAATCAACCCCTCTCAAGCGGTCCAAAGACCCACTTGAATACCACGATGTTTTGCTTGCTTTACTCAATCCCGTTTGCGAGGAATCTCCACAACTTGGAGCCTCTCGCCCTTACACTTGAAATTCACAAAGAAGCACAGAGCAAGGGAGGGATTAGCAACGCACTCAAGACAAGAAATCACAGCAACACCACGCACACAAGTCGCAATGAGAGCTCACAACACAACTCAATGAGTTCACCACTCAACTAGAGCTCTAATTGCTATCGCAAAGAATCAAAGGCGCGGAATCGATGTCTTGGTGCTTAGGAATGTTATAGGAATGCTTGGTGTGCTCCTCCATGCGCCTAGGGGCCCCTTTTATAGCCCCAAGGCAGCTAGGAGCCGTTGAGAGCAATCTAGGAAGGCTGATCTTGCCTTCTGTCGACTGGCGCACCGGACAGTCCGGTGCACACCGGACACTGTCCGGTGCCCGATTTCCTTCCATAAACGGCGCAGTCGACCGTTGGCGGCCAGAGAGCCGTTGGCGCACCGGACATGTCCGGTGCACACCAGACAGTCCGGTGCCTCCTACTAGCCGTTGGCTCGGCCACGTGTCCCGCGCAGATCGCGCGGCCGACAGTTGGCCCGACCGACCGTTGGCTCACCGGACAGTCCGGTGCACACCGGACAGTCCGGTGAATTATAGTCGTACGTCGCCGATGAATTCCCGAGAGCGACGAGTTCGCCTGTGAACGGCCCACCGGACAGTCCGGTGAATTATAGCCGTACACCGCCGTCGAAGTCCCGAGAGCAGCCTGTTCGCCAGAGTCAGCCTGGCGCACCGGACACTGTCCGGTTGAGAGCACCTAGAGGGGGGGGGGGTGAATAGGTGATCCTGTGAAACTTGAAAACTTAAGCCACAAAACTTGGTTAATTGTTAGCACAATAATTGCCAAGTGGCTAAAGAGGAATCCTCAACAAAACACAATATCCAACAAGAATCAATCACAGAGATGGCACAGTGGTTATCCCGTGGTTCGGCCAAGACCAATGCTTGCCTACTCCACGTTGTGGCGTCCCAACGGACGAGGGTTGCAATCAACCCCTCTCAAGCGGTCCAAAGACCCACTTGAATACCACGGTGTTTTGCTTGCTTTATCTCAATCCCGTTTGCGAGGAATCTCCACAACTTGGAGCCTCTCGCCCTTACACTTGAAATTCACAAAGAACACGGAGCAAGGGAGGGATTAGCAACGCACACAAGACACAAGAATCAGAGTGTCAACACGCACAGAAATCGCAACAAGAGCTCGCAACACAACTCAATGAGTTCACAACTCCACTAGAGCTCTATATGCTATCACAATGAAACGAATGCGCGAAATCGATGTCTTGGTGCTTAGGAATGTTGTAGGAATGCTTGGTGTTCTCCTCCATGCGCCTAGGGGTCCCTTTTATAGCCCCAAGGCAGCTAGGAGCCGTTGAGAGCAATCAGGGAAGGCAATTCTTGCCTTCTGTCGTCTGGCGCACCGGACAGTCCGGTGCACACCGGAAACTGTCCGATGCCAGATTTCTTTCCTTAAATGGCGAAGCCGACCGTTGGCAGACCTGGAGCCGTTGGCGCACCGGACATGTCCTGTGCACACCGGACATGTCCTGTGCACACCGGACAGTCCGGTGCCCCCTTCTAGCCGTTGGCTCGGCCACGTGTCCCGCGCAGATCGCGCGGCCGACCGTTGGCCCGGCCGACCGTTGGCTCACCGGACAGTCCGGTGCACACCGGACAGTCCGGTGAATTATAGCCGTACGTCGCCGGTGAATTCCCGAGAGCGGCCAGTTCGCTCAAACTAGCCTGGCGCACCGGACATTGTCCGGTGCACCACCGGACATTGTCCGGTGCACCACCGGACAGTCCGGTGCTCCCAGACTCAGCAGATTCTTGGCTGCTCGAGCCAAGACATTTCCAATTGGATTTTTCCTGTTTCCAGCACTTAGACACAATACATTAGTCCATAAAACAATGTACTAAGTCTGAGAAACATACCTTTATTCTTGATTTGTACTTTGTCCACCTTTTTACACTTAGGCACTTGTGTTGGACACTAAATCACCAAAATACTTAGAAATGGCCCAAGGGCACATTTCCCTTTCACCGGTGCACCACCGGACAGTCCGATGCTCCAGACTGAGCAAAGTCTTGGCTGCTCGAGCCAAGGCATTTTCAATTGGATTTTTCCTGTTTCCAGCACTTAGACACAATACATTAGTCCATAAAACAATGTACTAAGTCTGAGAAACATACCTTTATCCTTGATTTGTACTTTGTCCACCATTTTACACTTAGGCACTTGTGTTGGACACTAAATCACCAAAATACTTAGAAATGGCCCAAGGGCACATTTCCCTTTCAATCTCCCCCTTTTTGGTGATTTATGCCAACACAACATAAAGCAAGTAGAACAAGTACAAAATCAATTCAACTAAGAACTCAAAATTGTTTTGATTCAATTTGACATATATGGATCACTCTATGCCACCACTTGGTTTGTTTTTGCAAATCAAACTCACATTCCTATCTCTAAGTCAAATCCACTTGTAGAGACATAAAGAGAGGTTTTACAAAGAAATTTGATCAAGGATTTCAAAAACTCCCCCTTTTTCCCATAATCAACACTTCTCCCCACAAGAGGCCAACTTTTGACATACAAGACAATAAAAGAGTTTTGACAAACCAAAAGCTCTAATCTACTATTTTCAAAATCTCTCAAGTGGTAGCTGATCCATCTATTGCTTTGGCCTTTATTTTCTCCCCCTTTGGCATCAAGCACCAAAACGGGATCAATCTTGGCCCTTTAACCCCATTGCCTCACCAAAATCTTCAAATAAGAACACAAAGGCAATAAGAGTATAAAGATGAACTTAGAAAAGTTACTCTTTTCATCGGAGTGCAGTGGAAGTCTTGCATGGTCCAAGTACACCTATTCCCTTTCAATCCTCCTTTGAGACTAAAACAACCAAACTCAAGAATATGGTTAGTCTCAAAGGGTCAAGTTGTAGCACAGCTCCCCCTAAATATGTGCATCACTTGCAAAACGGACTTGTGAGGTCCAGGGAGTGTTTGTACAACTTGAGCACCACAATAAGCAACAAAATGCAGAATGAACATGATCAAAGGCATAAACACATGTATGCTACAATTCAATCCAATTCAATCAAAGGCATAAACACAATAAGCAACAAAATGCAGAATGAACATGTATGCACCACCGGACATTGTCCGGTGCACCACCGGACAGTCCGGTGCTCCCAGACTCAGCAGATTCTTGGCTGCTCGAGCCAAGACATTTCCAATTGGATTTTTCCTGTTTCCAGCACTTAGACACAATACATTAGTCCATAAAACAATGTACTAAGTCTGAGAAACATACCTTTATTCTTGATTTGTACTTTGTCCACCTTTTTACACTTAGGCACTTGTGTTGGACCCTAAATCACCAAAATACTTAGAAATGGCCCAAGGGCACATTTCCCTTTCAATCTCCCCCTTTTTGGTGATTTATGCCAACACAACATAAAGCAAGTAGAACAAGTACAAAATCAATTCAAATTAGAACTCAAAATTGTTTTGATTCAATTTGACATATATGGATCACTCTATGCCACCACTTGGTTTGCTTTTGCAAATTAAACTCAAATTCCTATCTCTAAGTCAAATCCACTTGTAGAGACATAAAGAGAGGTATTCCAAAGAAAATTGATCAAGGATTTCAAAAACTCCCCCTTTTTCCCATAATTAGCTGATCCATCTATTGCTTTGGCCTTTATTTTCTCCCCCTTTGGCATCAAGCACCAAAACGGGATCAATCTTGGCCCTTTAACCCCATTGCCTCACCAAAATCATCAAAAGAGAACACAAAGGCAATAAGAGTATAAAGATGAACTTGGAGAAGTTACTCTTTTCATCGGAGTGCAGTGGAAGTCTTGCATGGTCCAAGTCCACCTTTTTCCTTTCAATTCTCCTTGGGGACTAAAACAACCAAACTCAAGTACATGGTTAGTCTCAAAGGGTCAAGTTGTAGCACAGCTCCCCCAAAATATGTGCATCACTCGCAAACAGGACTTGTGAGGTCCAGGGAGTGTTTGTACAACTTGAGCACCACATTAAGCAACAACATGCAGAATGAACATGATCAAAGGCATAAACACATGTATGCTACATTTCAATCCAAGTTCCGCGAATCTAAGATATTGAGCTCACTACGCAGCCTGCAAAAGGTCTTCTCATCTAGAGGCTTGGTAAAGATATCGGCTAGCTGGTTCTCGGTGCTAACATGAAACACTTCGATATCTCCCTTTTGCTGGTGGTCTCTCAAAAAGTGATGCCGGATGTCAATGTGCTTTGTGCGACTGTGCTCAACAGGATTTTCCGCTATTCGGATAGCACTCTCATTGTCAAATAGGAGTGGGACTTTGCTCAGATTGTAGCCAAAGTCCCGGAGGGTTTGCCTCATCCAAAGCAGTTGCGCGCAACACTGTCCTGCGGCAACGTACTCGGCCTCAGCGGTGGATAGGGCAACGGAGGTTTGTTTCTTAGAGTTCCATGACACCAGGGACCTTCCTAAGAATTGGTACGTCCCCGATGTACTCTTCCTATCGACCTTACATCCAGCATAGTCGGAATCTGAGTACCCAATCAAGTCAAAGTTAGACCCCTTTGGATACCAGATCCCGAAGCAAGGCGTAGCGACTAAATATCGAAGAATTCGCTTCACAGCCACTAAGTGACACTCCTTAGGATCGGATTGAAATCTAGCACACATGCATACGCTAAGCATAATATCCGGTCTACTAGCACATAAATAAAGCAAAGAACCTATCATGGACCAGTATGCTTTTTGATCAACGGACTTACCTCCTTTGTTGAGGTCGGTGTGTCCGTCAGTTCCCATCGGCGTCTTTGCGGGCTTGGCATCCTTCATCCCAAACCGCTTTAGCAAGTCTTGCGTGTACTTCGTTTGGGAGATGAAAGTGCCGTCCTTGAGTTGCTTCACTTGGAACCCAAGGAAGTAGTTCAACTCGCCCATCATCGACATCTCGAATTTCTGCGTCATCACCCTGCTAAACTCTTCACAAGACTTTTGATTAGTAGAGCCAAATATTATGTCATCGACATAAATTTGGCATACAAAAAGATCACCATCGCAAGTCTTAGTAAAAAGGGTTGGATCGGCTTTCCCAACCTTGAAAGCATTAGCAACTAAAAAGTCTCTAAGGCATTCATACCATGCTCTTGGGGCTTGCTTAAGTCCATAGAGCGCCTTAGAGAGCTTACACACGTGGTCGGGGTACGGTTCATCCTCAAAGCCAGGAGGTTGCTCCACGTACACCTCCTCCTTGATCGGCCCGTTGAGGAAAGCGCTCTTCACATCCATTTGGTACAACCTGAAAGAATGGTGGCGGCATATGCTAGCAAGATACGAATTGATCTAGCCTAGCCACAGGAGCAAAAGTCTCCTCAAAGTCCAAACCTGCGACTTGGGCATAACCTTTTGCCACAAGTCGAGCCTTGTTCCTTGTCACCACCCCGTGCTCATCCTGTTTGTTGCGGAACACCCACTTGGTTCCCACAACATTTTGCTTGGGACGAGGCACCAGTGTCCAAACTTCATTGCGCTTGAAATTGTTGAGTTCCTCCTGCATGACCAACACCCAGTCCGGATCTAGCAAGGCCTCTTCTATCCTGAAAGGCTCAATAGAAGAGACAAACGAGTAATGCTCACAAAAATTAACTAATCTTGAACGAGTAGTTACTCCCTTGCTAATATCACCCAAAATTTGGTTGACAAGATGATCCCTTTGGATCGTCGCTCGAACTTGGGTTGGAGGTGCCTGAGGTGCTTCTTCCTCTTCAACCTGAACATCCTGTGCTCCCCCTTGATCATGCGCCTCCACTTGAGGTACCTGTTCGTCATCTTGGGTTGGGGGATGCACCATAGTTGAGGAAGACGGTTGATCTTGCTCCAAATGTTCCTGAGGCCGTACATCTCCAATCGCCATGGTGCGTATCGCGGCCGTTGGAACGTCTTCTTCATCTACATCATCAAGATCAACAACTTGCTCTCTTGGAGAGCCATTAGTCTCATCAAATACAACATCGCTAGAGACTTCAACCAAACCCGATGATTTGTTGAAGACCCTATACGCCTTTGTATTTGAATCATAACCTAATAAAAACCCTTCTACGGCTTTGGGAGCAAATTTGGAATTCCTACCCTTCTTCACTAGAATGTAGCATTTACTCCCAAATACACGAAAGTACGATACATTGGGTTTGTTACCAGTTAGCAGCTCATATGAAGTCTTCTTGAGGAGGCGGTGAAGGTAGACCCTGTTGATGGCGTGGCAAGTCGTGTTCACGGCTTCCGACCAAAAACACTCGGGGGTCTTGAATTCTCCAAGCATAGTCCTCGCCATATCTATGAGCGTCCTGTTCTTCCTCTCTACCACACCATTTTGCTGAGGTGTGTAGGGAGCGGAGAACTCGTGCTTGATTCCCTCCTCCTCAAGGAACTCCTCCACTTGAAGATTCTTGAATTCGGACCCGTTGTCACTCCTTATCTTCTTCACCTTGAGCTCAAACTCATTTTGAGCTCTCCTGAGGAAGCGCTTGAGGGTCCCTTGGGTTTCAGACTTATCCTGCAAAAAGAACACCCAAGTGAAGCGGGAAAAGTCATCCACAATAACTAGACCATACTTACTTCCTCCTATGCTTATATAGGCGATGGGTCCGAAGAGGTCCATATGCAGCAGCTCCAGAGGTCTTGACGTGGTCATCACATTCTTGCTGTGATGTGCTCCTCCCACCTGTTTCCCTGCTTGACAAGCTGCACAAGGTCTATCTTTTTCGAAATGAACATTGGTTAGACCTATCACGTGTTCTCCCTTTAGAAGCTTGTGGAGGTTCTTCATCCCCACATGTGCTAAGCGGTGATGCCACAACCAGCCCATGCAAGTCTTAGCCATTAAGCATGCATCTAGACCGGCCTCTTCTTTTGCAAAATCAACTAAGTAAAGTTTGCCGTCTAGTACACCCTTAAAAGCTAGTGAACCATCACATCTTCTAAAGACAGACACATCTACATTTGTAAATAAACAGTTATATCCCATATTACATAATTGACTAACAGATAGTAAATTATATCCAAGACTCTCCACTAAAAACACATTAGAGATAGAATGCTCATTTGATATTGCAATCTTGCCTAAACCTTTCACCTTGCCTTGGTTCCCATCACCGAATATGATTGAATCTTGGGAATCCTTATTCTTGACGTAGGAGGTGAACATCTTCTTCTCCCCCGTCATATGGTTTGTGCATCCGCTGTCGATAATCCAGCTTGAACCCCCGGATGCATAAACCTGCAAGGCAAATTCAGGCTTGGGTCTTAGGTACCCAACTCATGTTGGGTCCTACAAGGTTAGTGCAAATATCCTTAGGGACCCAAATGCAAGTTTTGTCTCCCTTGCATTTTGCCCCTAACTTCCTAGCAACTATTTTCCTATCCTTTCTACAAATAGCAAAGGAAGCATTTAAAGCATGATAAATTGTAGAAGGTTCATTCATTACTTTCCTAGGAGCATGAATAATATTCTTTCTTGGCACATGATGAACAGCATTTCTCCTAGACATATCTCTACCATGCATATAGGAAGAACTAGAAGTAAACATGGCATGAGAATCAGAAACATCATAAGCATTATAATTCCTATAAGCATTTCTAGTTTGTCTCCTACCATGGTACATAAAAGCATGGTTCTTTTTAGCACTATTTGCCATAGGTGCCTTCCCTTTCTCCTTGGCAGAGATGGGAGCCTTATGGCTTGTCAAGTCCTTGGCTTCCCTCTTGTAGCCAAGTCCATCCTTAATTGAGGGGTGTCTACCAATCGTGTAGGCATCCCTTGCAAATTTTAACTTGTCAAATTCATTCTTGCTAGTCTTAAGTTGGGCATTAAGACTAGCCAATTCCTCATTTAATTTGGAAATTGAAACTAAATGATCACTACAAGCATTAATGTCAAAATCTTTACACCTATTGCAAGTTTCAACAATTTCTACACAAGAATTAGATTTACTAGCTACTTCTAGTTTAGCATTTAAATCATCATTAAAACTTTTTAAAGTAGCAATGGTTTCATGACAAGAAGATAATTCACTAGAGAGCATTTCATTCCTTTTAATTTCTAGAGCAAGAGAATTTTGTGCACTAACAAATTTATCATGCTCCTCATATAAAAGATCCTCTTGTTTTTCTAGTAATCTATTCTTGTCATTCAACGCATCAATCAACTCATTAATCTTATTAATTTTAGATTTATCTAATCCCTTGAATAAGCATGAGTAATCTATCTCATCATCATCACTAGATTCATCCTCACTTGAAGAAGCATAAGTACTAGTATCGTGAGCGCTTACTTTCTTCTCCCTTGCCATGAGGCAAGTGTGACGCTCGTTGGGGAAGAGGGATGACTTGTTGAAGGCGGTGGCGGTGAGTCCTTCATTGTCGGAGTCGGAGGAGGAGCAATCCGAATCCCACTCCTTTCCGATATGTGCCTCGCCCTTGGCCTTCTTGTAATGCTTCTTCTTCTCCCTCTTGTTCCCTTGGTCCTGATCACTATCATTGTCGGGACAGTTAGCAATAAAATGACCAAGCTTACCGCATTTGAAGCATGAGCGCTTCCCCTTGGCTTTGGTCTTGCTTGGCTGTCCCTTGCGACCCTTAAGCGCCGTCTTGAATCTTTTGATGATGAGGGCCATCTCTTCATCATTAAGTTCGGCCGCCTCAATTTGTGCCACCTTGCTAGGTAGCGCCTCCTTGCTTCTTGTTGCCTTGAGAGCAAGGGGTTGCGGCTCGTTGATCGGACCATTCAAAGCGTCGTCCACGTACCTTGCCTCCTTGATCATCATTCGCCCGCTGACAAATTTTCCTAGGACTTCTTCGGGCGACATTTTGGTGTACCTGGGATTCTCACGAATATTATTCACCAAATGAGGATCAAGAACGGTAAAGGACCTTAGCATCAGTCGGACGACGTCGTGGTCCGTCCATCGCGTGCTTTCGTAGCTCCTTATTTTGTTGATAAGGGTCTTGAGCCGGTTGTATGTTTGAGTTGGCTCTTCTCCCCTTATCATCGCGAACCGTCCAAGCTCGCCCTCCACCAACTCCATTTTGGTGAGCAAGGTGACGTCGTTCCCCTCATGAGAAATCTTGAGTGTGTCCCAGATCTGCTTGGCGTTATCCAAGCCGCTCACTTTGTGGTATTCCTCCCTGCACAATGAAGCTAGAAGAACAGTAGTAGCTTGTGCATTCTTATGAATTTGTTCATTAATGAATATGGGACTATCCGAACTATCAAAGTGCATTCCACTCTCTACAATCTCCCATATACTAGGATGGAGAGAGAATAGGTGATTACGCATTTTGTGGCTCCAAAATCCGTAGTCCTCTCCATCAAAATGTGGGAGCTTGCCGAGTGGAATGGAGAGCAAATGCGAATTTGAACTTTGCGGAATACGAGAGTAGTCAAAAGAAAAGTTCGAATTAACCAGTTTCCTTCTCTCGTAGTCATTGTGGTCGTCGTCCTTTTGGGAAGAAGTAGACTCATCGTTATCGTCGTAATAGACGATTTCCTTGATGCGCCTCGTCTTCTTCTTCTTCCCTTCCTTCCGTCTATGTCCCGAGCCGGAGTCGGTAGGCTTGTCGTCCTTCGGCTCGTTGACGAAGGATTCCTTCTCTTTGTCGTTGATCACGATACCCTTCCCCTTAGGATCCATCTCTTCGGGCGGTTAGTCCCTTTGTGAAGAGAACGGCTCCGATACCAATTGAGAGCACCTAGAGGGGGGGTGAATAGGTGATCCTGTGAAACTTGAAAACTTAAGCCACAAAACTTGGTTAATCGTTAGCACAATAATTGCCAAGTGGCTAAAGAGGAATCCTCAACAAAACACAATAACCAACAAGAATCAATCACAGAGATGGCACAGTGGTTATCCCGTGGTTCGGCCAAGACCAATGCTTGCCTACTCCACGTTGTGGCGTCCCAACGGACGAGGGTTGCAATCAACCCCTCTCAAGCGGTCCAAAGACCCACTTGAATACCACGGTGTTTTGCTTGCTTTATCTCAATCCCGTTTGCGAGGAATCTCCACAACTTGGAGCCTCTCGCCCTTACACTTGAAATTCACAAAGAACACGGAGCAAGGGAGGGATTAGCAACGCACACAAGACACAAGAATCAGAGTGTCAACACGCACAAAAATCGCAACAAGAGCTCGCAACACAACTCAATGAGTTCACAACTCCACTAGAGCTCTATATGCTATCACAATGAAACGAATGCGCGAAATCGATGTCTTGGTGCTTAGGAATGTTGTAGGAATGCTTGGTGTTCTCCTCCATGCGCCTAGGGGTCCCTTTTATAGCCCCAAGGCAGCTAGGAGCCGTTGAGAGCAATCAGGGAAGGCAATTCTTGCCTTCTGTCGTCTGGCGCACCGGACAGTCCGGTGCACACCGGACACTGTCCGGTGCCAGATTTCTTTCCTTAAATGGCGAAGCCGACCGTTGGCAGACCTGGAGCCGTTGGCGCACCGGACATGTCCGGTGCACACCGGACAGTCCGGTGCCCCCTTCTAGCCGTTGGCTCGGCCACGTGTCCCGCGCAGATCGCGCGGCCGACCGTTGGCCCGGCCGACCGTTGGCTCACCGGACAGTCCGGTGCACACCGGACAGTCCGGTAAATTATAGCCGTACGTCGCCGGTGAATTCCCGAGAGCGGCCAGTTCGCTCGAACCAGCCTGGCGCACCGGACACTGTCCGGTGCACCACCGGACAGTCCGGTGCTCCCAGACTCAGCAGATTCTTGGCTGCTCGAGCCAAGACATTTCCAATTGGATTTTTCCTGTTTCCAGCACTTAGACACAATACATTAGTCCATAAAACAATGTACTAAGTCTGAGAAACATACCTTTATTCTTGATTTGTACTTTGTCCACCTTTTTACACTTAGGCACTTGTGTTGGACACTAAATCACCAAAATACTTAGAAATGGCCCAAGGGCACATTTCCCTTTCACCGGTGCACCACCGGACAGTCCGGTGCTCCAGACTGAGCAAAGTCTTGGCTGCTCGAGCCAAGGCATTTTCAATTGGATTTTTCCTGTTTCCAGCACTTAGACACAATACATTAGTCCATAAAACAATGTACTAAGTCTGAGAAACATACCTTTATCCTTGATTTGTACTTTGTCCACCATTTTACACTTAGGCACTTGTGTTGGACACTAAATCACCAAAATACTTAGAAATGGCCCAAGGGCACATTTCCCTTTCAATCTCCCCCTTTTTGGTGATTTATGCCAACACAACATAAAGCAAGTAGAACAAGTACAAAATCAATTCAACTAAGAACTCAAAATTGTTTTGATTCAATTTGACATATATGGATCACTCTATGCCACCACTTGGTTTGTTTTTGCAAATCAAACTCACATTCCTATCTCTAAGTCAAATCCACTTGTAGAGACATAAAGAGAGGTTTTACAAAGAAATTTGATCAAGGATTTCAAAAACTCCCCCTTTTTCCCATAATCAACACTTCTCCCCACAAGAGGCCAACTTTTGACATACAAGACAATAAAAGAGTTTTGACAAACCAAAAGCTCTAATCTACTATTTTCAAAATCTCTCAAGTGGTAGCTGATCCATCTATTGCTTTGGCCTTTATTTTCTCCCCCTTTGGCATCAAGCACCAAAACGGGATCAATCTTGGCCCTTTAACCCCATTGCCTCACCAAAATCTTCAAATAAGAACACAAAGGCAATAAGAGTATAAAGATGAACTTAGAAAAGTTACTCTTTTCATCGGAGTGCAGTGGAAGTCTTGCATGGTCCAAGTACACCTATTCCCTTTCAATCCTCCTTTGAGACTAAAACAACCAAACTCAAGAATATGGTTAGTCTCAAAGGGTCAAGTTGTAGCACAGCTCCCCCTAAATATGTGCATCACTTGCAAAAAGGACTTGTGAGGTCCAGGGAGTGTTTGTACAACTTGAGCACCACAATAAGCAACAAAATGCAGAATGAACATGATCAAAGGCATAAACACATGTATGCTACAATTCAATCCAAGTTCCGCGAATCTAGGACATTTAGCTCACTACGCAGTCTGCAAAAGGTCTTTTCATCTAAAGGCTTAGTGAAGATATCGGCTAGCTGGTTCTCGGTGCTAACATGAAACACTTCGATATCTCCCTTTTGCTGGTGGTCTCTCAAAAAGTGATGCCGGATGTCAATGTGCTTTGTGCGGCTGTGCTCAATAGGATTTTCCGCTATTCGGATAGCACTCTCATTGTCACATAGGAGTGGGACTTTGCTCAGATTGTAGCCAAAGTCCCGGAGGGTTTGCCTCATCCAAAGTAGTTGCGCGCAACACTGTCCTGCGGCAACATACTCGGCCTCAGCAGTGGATAGGGCAACGGAAGTTTGTTTCTTAGAGTTCCACGACACCAGGGACCTTCCTAAGAATTGGCACGTCCCCGATGTACTCTTTCTATCGACCTTACATCCAGCATAGTCGGAATCTGAATATCTAATCAAGTCAAAGTTAGACCCCTTTGGATACCAGATCCCGAAGCAAGGCGTAGCGACTAAATATCTAAGAATTCGCTTCACAGCCACTAAGTGACACTCCTTAGGATCGGATTGAAATCTAGCACACATGCATACGCTAAGCATAATATCCGGTCTACTAGCACATAAATAAAGCAAAGAACCTATCATGGACCGGTATGCTTTTTGATCAACGGACTTACCTCCTTTGTTGAGGTCGGTGTGTCCGTCAGTTCCCATCGGCGTCTTTGCGGGCTTGGCGTCCTTCATCCCAAACCGCTTTAGCAAATCTTGCGTGTACTTCGTTTGGGAGATGAAGGTGTCGTCCTTGAGTTGCTTCACTTGGAACCCAAGGAAGTAGTTCAACTCGCCCATCATCGACATCTCGAATTTCTGCGTCATCACCCTGCTAAACTCTTCACAAGACTTTTGGTTAGTAGAACCAAATATTATGTCATCGACATAAATTTGGCACACAAAAAGATCACCATCACAAGTCTTCGTGAAAAGAGTTGGATCGGCTTTCCCAACCTTGAAAGCATTAGCAATTAAAAAGTCTCTAAGGCATTCATACCATGCTCTTGGGGCTTGCTTAAGTCCATAGAGCGCCTTAGAGAGCTTACACACGTGGTCGGGGTACCGTTCATCCTCGAAGCCAGGGGGTTGCTCCACGTACACCTCCTCCTTGATCGGCCCGTTGAGGAAAGCGCTCTTCACATCCATTTGGTACAACCTGAAAGAATGGTGAGCGGCATATGCTAGCAAGATACGAATTGATCTAGCCTAGCCACAGGAGCAAAAGTCTCCTCAAAGTCCAAACCTGCGACTTGGGCATAACCTTTTGCCACAAGTCGAGCCTTATTCCTTGTCACCACCCCGTGCTCATCCTGTTTGTTGCGGAACACCCACTTGGTTCCCACAACATTTTGCTTGGGACGAGGCACCAGTGTCCAAACTTCATTGCGCTTGAAATTGTTGAGTTCCTCCTGCATGACCAACACCCAGTCCGGATCTAGCAAGGCCTCTTCTATCCTGAAAGGCTCAATAGAAGAGACAAACGAGTAATGCTCACAAAAATTAACTAATCTTGAACGAGTAGTTACTCCCTTGCTAATATCACCCAAAATTTGGTCGACGGGATGATCCCTTTGGATCGTCGCTTGAACTTGGGTTGGAGGTGCCTGAGGTGCTTCTTCCTCTTCAATTTGAACATCCTGTACTCCCCTTGATCATGCGCCTCCACTTGAGGTACCTGTTCGTCATCTTGGGTTGGGGGATGCACCATAGTTGAGGAAGACGGTTGATCTTGCTCCAATTGTTCCTGAGGCCGTACATCTCCAATCGCCATTGTGCGAATCGCGGCCGTTGGAACGTCTTCTTCATCTACATCATCAAGATCAACAACTTGCTCTCTTGGAGAGCCATTAGTCTCATCAAATACAACGTCGCTAGAGACTTCAACCAAACCCGATGATTTGTTGAAGACCCTATACGCCTTTGTATTTGAATCATAACCTAATAAAAACCCTTCTACAGCTTTGGGAGCGAATTTGGAATTCCTACCCTTATTCACTAGAATGTAGCATCTACTCCCAAATACACGAAAGTACGATACATTGGGTTTGTTACCAGTTAGCAGCTCGTATGAGGTCTTCTTGAGGAGGCGGTGAAGATAGACCCTGTTGATGGCGTGGCAAGCCGTGTTCACGGCTTCCGACCAAAAACACTCGGGGTCTTGAACTCTCTAAGCATAATCCTCGCCATATCAATGAGTGTCCTGTTCTTCCTCTCTACCACACCATTTTGCTGAGGTGTGTAGGGAGCAGAGAACTCGTGCTTGATCCCCTCCTCCTCAAGGAACTCCTCCACTTGAAGATTCTTGAATTCGGACCCGTTGTCGCTCCTCATCTTCTTCACCTTGAGCTCAAACTCATTTTGAGCTCTCCTGAGGAAGCGCTTGAGGGTCCCTTGGGTTTCAGACTTATCCTGCAAAAAGAACACCCAAGTGAAGCGGGAAAAGTCATCAACAATAACTAGACCATACTTACTTCCTCCTATGCTCAGATAGGCGACGGGTCCGAAGAGGTCCAAATGCAGCAGCTCCAGAGGTCTTGAAGTGGTCATCACATTCTTGCTGTGATGTGCTCCTCCCACTTGTTTACCTGCTTGACAAGCTGCACAAGGTCTATCTTTTTCGAATTGTACGTTAGTCAAACCTATCACGTGTTCTCCCTTTAGAAGCTTGTGAAGGTTCTTCATCCCCACATGTGCTAAGCGGCGATGCCACAGCCAGCCCATGCTAGTCTTAGCGATTAAGCATGCATCTAGACCGGCCTCCTCTTTTGCAAAATCAACTAAATAAAGTTTGCCGTCTAGTACACCCTTAAAAGCTAGTGAACCATCACATCTTCTAAAGACAGACACATCTACATTTGTAAATAGACAATTATATCCCATATTACATAATTGACTGACAGATAGTAAATTATATCCAAGAGACTCAACTAAAAACACATTAGAGATAGAGTGCTCATTGGATATTGCAATCTTGCCTAAACCTTTCACCTTGCCTTGGTTCCCATCACCGAATATGATTGAATCTTGGGAATCCTTATTCTTGACGTAGGAGGTGAACATCTTCTTCTCCCCCGTCATATGGTTTGTGCATCCACTGTCGATAATCCAGCTTGAGCCCCCGGATGCATAAACCTGCAAGGCAAATTTAGGCTTGGGTCTTAGGTACCCAACTCTTGTTGGGTCCTACAAGGTTAGTCACAATTTCCTTAGGGACTCAAATGCAAGTTCTATCACCCTTGCATTTTGCCCCTAATTTCCTAGCAACTATCTTCCTATCCTTTCTACAAATAGCAAAGGAAGCATTTAAAGCATGATAAATTGTAGAGAGACCATTCATAACTTTTCTAGGAACATGAACAATATTCTTCCTAGGCACATGATGAATATTTTTCCTAGGCATATCTCTACCATGCATATAGGAAGAACTGGAAGCATACATAGCATAAGGGTCATAGGTATGTGAATCAAAAACGTTACAACTCCTATGAGACTGTCTTTCTCATTGTACATAAAAGCATGGTTCTTTTTAGTACTACTTGCCATAGGGGCCTTCCCTTTCTCCTTGGCGGATATGGGAGCCTTATGGCTTGTTAAGTTCTTGGCTTCCCTCTTGAAGCCAAGCCCATCCTTAATTGAGGGGTGTCTACCAATCGTGTAGGCATCCCTAGCAAATTTTAGTTTATCAAAATCACTTTTGCTAGCCTTAAGTTGGGCATTAAGACTAGCCATTTCATCGTTTAACTTTGCAATAGAAGCTATGTGTTCACTACAAGCATCAATATCAAAATCTTTACATCTATTGCAAATAACAACATTTTCTACACAAGTTGTTGATTTACTAGCTATTTCTAACTTAGCATTCAAATCATCATTAATGCTTCTCAAGCTAGAAATTGTCTCATGGCAAGAAGATAATTCACAAGAAAGCATTTCATTTCTCTTAACTTCTAAGGCATGATATTTTTGAGCTTCTACAAATTTGTCATGTTCTTCATACAACAAGTCCTCTTGTTTTTCTAAAAGCCTATTTTTATCATTCAAGACATCAATCAATTCGTTAATTTTATCTACCTTGGTTCTATCTAGGCCCTTAAATAAACATGAATAATCTATTTCATCCTCATCACTAGATTCGTCCTCACTTGAAGAAGCATAAGTAGAGTTTCGACTACATACCTTCTTCTCCCTTGCCATAAGGCATGTGTGACGCTCGTTGGGGAAGAGGGATGACTTATTGAAGGCGGTGGCGGCGAGTCCTTCATTGTCGGAGTCGGAGGAGGAGCAATCCGAGTCCCACTCCTTTCCTAGATGTGCCTCGCCCTTGGCCTTCTTGTAATTTTTCTTCTTTTCCCTCTTGCTCCCGTGTTCCTAGTCACTTTCATTATCGGGACAGTTAGCAATAAAATAACCAATCTTACCGCATTTGAAGCATGAGCGCTTCCCCTTGGCTTTGGTCTTGCTTGGCTGTCCCTTGCGACCCTTAAGCGCCGTCTTGAATCTCTTGATGATGAGGGCCATCTCTTCATCATTAAGTCCGGCAGCCTCAATTTGTGCTACCTTGCCGGGTAACGCCTCCTTGCTCCTTGTTGCCTTGAGAGCAATGGGTTGAGGCTCATTGATTGGACCATTTAGAGCGTCGTCCACGTACCTCGCTTCTTTGATCATCATTCGCCCGCTTACGAATTTTCCAAGGACTTCTTCGGGAGACATTTTGGTGTACCTGGGATTCTCACGAATGTTATTCACCAAATGAGGATCAAGAACGGTAAAGGACCTTAGCATCAGTCGGACGACGTCGTGGTCCGTCCATCGCGTGCTTCCGTAGCTCCTTATTTTGTTGATAAGGGTCTTGAGCCGGTTGTATGTTTGTGTCGGCTCCTCGCCCCTTATCATAGCGAATCGTCCAAGCTCGCCCTCCACCAACTCCATCTTGGTGAGCAAGGTGACGTCGTTCCCCTCATGAGAAATCTTGAGGGTGTCCCAGATCTGCTTGGCGTTATCCAAGCCGCTCACTTTGTGGTATTCATCCCTGCACAATGAAGCTAGAAGAACAGTAGTAGCTTGTGCATTCTTATGAATTTGCTCATTAATGAACATGGGACTATCTGTACTATCAAAGTGCATTCCACTCTCTACAATCTCCCATATACTAGGATGGAGAGAGAACAAGTGACTACGCATTTTGTGACTCCAAAATCCGTAGTCCTCTCCATCAAAATGAGGAGGTTTACCAAGTGGAATAGATAATAAATGAGCATTTGTACTTTGAGGAATACGAGAGTAGTCAAAAGAAAAGTTCGAATTGACCGGTTTCCTTCTCTCGTAGTCGTTGTGGTCGTCGTCCTTTTGAGAAGAAGTAGACTCATCGTTGTCGTCGTAGTAGACGATCTCCTTGATGCGCCTCGTCTTCTTCTTCCCTTCTTTGCGTCTATGGCCCGAGCCAGAGTTGGAAGGCTTGTCGTCCTTCGGCTCGTTGATGAAGGACTCCTTCTCTTTATCGTTGATCACGATACCCTTCCCCTTAGGATCCATCTCTTCGGGCGGTTAGTCCCTTTGTGAAGAGAACGACTTTGATACCAATTGAGAGCACCTAGAGGGGGGTGAATAGGTGATCCTGTAAAACTTTAAATCTTAAGCCACAAAAACTTGGTTAAGCGTTAGCACAGTAAATGCCAAGTGGCTAGAGAGGAGTCAAAACACAATAACCACAAGAAATCAATCACAGAGATGGCACGGTGGTTATCCCGTGGTTCGGCCAAGACCAACGCTTGCCTACTCCACGTTGTGGCGTCCCAACGGACGAGGGTTGCAATCAACCCCTCTCAAGCGGTCCAAAGACCCACTTGAATACCACGGTGTTTTGCTTGCTTTACTCAATCCCGTTTGCGAGGAATCTCCACAACTTGGAGCCTCTCGCCCTTACACTTGAAATTCACAAAAAAGCACAGAGCAAGGGAGGGATTAGCAACACACTCAAGACAAGAAATCACAGCAACACCACGCACACAAGTCGCAATGAGAGCTCACAACACAACTCAATGAGTTCACCACTCAACTAGAGCTCTAATTGCTATCGCAAAGAATCAAAGGCGCGGAATCGATGTCTTGGTGCTTAGGAATGTTATAGGAATGCTTGGTGTGCTCCTCCATGCGCCTAGGGGCCCCTTTTATAGCCCCAAGGCAGCTAGGAGCCGTTGAGAGCAATCTAGGAAAGCTGATCTTGCCTTCTGTCGACTGGCGCACCGGACAGTCCGGTGCACACCGGACACTGTCCGGTGCCCGATTTCCTTCCATAAACGGCGCAGTCGACCGTTGGCAGCCAGAGAGCCTTTGGCGCACCGGACATGTCCGGTGCACACCGGACAGTCCGGTGCCTCCTACTAGCCGTTGGCTCGGCCACGTGTCCCGCGCAGATCGCGCGGCCGACCGTTGGCTCGGCCGACCGTTGGCTCACCGGACAGTCCGGTGCACATCGGATAGTCCGATGAATTATAGCCGTACGTCGCCGATGAATTCCCGAGAGCGACGAGTTCGCCTGTGAACGGCCCACCGGACAGTCCAGTGAATTATAGCCGTACACCGCCGTCGAAGTCCCGAGAGCAGCCTGTTCGCCAGAGTCAGCCTGGCGCACCGGACAGTCCGGTGCTCCAGACTGAGCAAAGTCTTGGCTGCTCGAGCCAAGGCATTTTCAATTGGATTTTTCCTGTTTCCAGCACTTAGACACAATACATTAGTACATAAAACAATGTACTAAGTCTGAGAAACATACCTTTATCCTTGATTTGTACTTTGTCCACCATTTTACACTTAGGCACTTGTGTTGGACACTAAATCACCAAAATACTTAGAAATGGCCCAAGGGCACATTTCCCTTTCAGGGGTGCATGGCGAAAGTCAATGTACCAATTAATAAAAAGCGCAAGCTTGGTCCAAGGACAGTGGATTATGTCTTTCTTGGATATGCTTCGTGTAGCATAGCATATAGATTTTTAGTAGTTAAATCTGAAGTTCCTGATGTATATGTTGATACTATTATGGAATCACGTGATGCTACTTTCTTTGAACGTATATTTCCAATGAAAGACATTCATAGCAATTCTAGATACTCTTCTGAGATAACTCCTGAACATAGTACACCTATTGAGAGTTTTGAACAGCCACATGAAATTGTCCTAGAGGAGGATGACAATGATGCTCCTAAAAGGAGCAAGAGACAAAGGGTTGAAAAATCCTTTGGTGATGATTTCATTGTGTACCTTGTGGACGATACTCCTACTACCATTGCAGAAGCATTTGCATCTCCAGATGCAGATGATTAGAAAGAAGCAGTTCATAATGAGATGGACTCCATTCTTTCAAATGGTACGTGGGAAGTCACTGATCGACCCTATGGATGCAAACCTGTGGGGTTGTAAGTGGGTGTTTAAAAAGAAGCTCAAGCCTGATGGTACAATTGAAAAGTACAAGGCTAGGCTTGTGGCTAAAGGCTATACTCAGAAAGAAGGAGAAGACTTCTTTGATACTTACTCACCTGTTGCTAGAATGACCACTATTCGAGTACTACTTTCTTTGGCTGCCTCGTATGGTCTCCTTGTTCATCAGATGGATGTAAAGACAGCTTTTCTTAATGGAGAGCTGGACGAGGAAATCTATATGGAACAACCCGATGGATTTGTAGTAAAGGGTCAAAAAAGCAAGGTGTGCAAGTTATTGAAATCTCTGTATGGTCTGAAGCAAGCACCAAAGCAGTGGCATGAGAAGTTTGACACGACTCTAACGTCTGCAGGCTTTGCCATTAATGAGGCAGACAGGTGTGTATATTATCGTTGTGGTGGGGGCGAAGGAGTTATATTGTGCTTATATGTTGATGATATATTGATATTTGGCACAAACATTGATGTGATCAATGAAGTCAAGTCTTTTCTATCAAAGAGTTTTGATATGAAAGATCTGGGAGAAGCTGATGTGATTCTAAACATCAAGCTGATTAAGGCAGATGGTGGGATTACTCTCTCGCAATCTCACTATGTTGAAAAGGTTTTGAAGCGATTTGGCTTCTCTGAGTGCAAACCTTCTCTAACACCTTATGATCCCAGTGTGACACTGCGAAAGAACAAGAGAATTGGTTTAGACCAATTGAGATACTCTCAGATTGTCGGTTCACTCATGTATCTTGCTGGTGCAACAAGGCCCGATATCTCGTTTGCTGTGAGCAAATTGAGCAGGTTCATGTCAAACCCCGGGACTGATCATTGGCATGCACTTGAGCGGGTTATGCGCTACCTGCAAGGTACAATGAGTTATGGAATTCACTATTCTGGTCAGCATGTAGTACATAAAGGATATAGTGATTCGAACTGGATATCTGATGCAGACGAGCTTTATGCCACTAGTGGTTATGTCTTTACTATTGGTGGAGGTGCGGTATCATAGAGGTCATGCAAGCAGACCATTTTGACGAGGTCAACCATGGAAGCCGAGCTAGCTGCACTTGACACAACAACCGTTGAGGCAGAATGGTTGCGTGAACTCTTGATGGACTTGCCGGTGGTTGAGAAACCAATACCAGCTATCCTTATGAACTGTGACAATCAGACAGTGATTGCTAAAGTGACGAGTTCTAAGGATAATGGAAAGTCATCAAGACATGTCAAAAGATGAATGAAGTCTGTCAGAAAGTTGAGAAACTCTAGAGTTATAAGTGTGACTTATATTTCAACAGATAAAAATCTGGCAGATCCTTTTACCAAGGGACTACCACATAATGTGATAGAAATCGCATCGAGAGAGATGGGTATGAGACCCTAATAAAGTTGCCATGGTGGAAACCCAGTCTATGTGATCGGAGATCCCGTGAATTAGGTCCTGGGAAGAACAAGCCATTGGTGAACTGAGGAGAGTAACCTTTGACCCTCTCTAAGAAAAGATGCAATACTCTCAAATACTGTAAGGCAGGTTGGCTTTGTGCCTTAATGTGTTCTGTTGGCTTGTATTAGCAAAGATGTTGTCCTGTAGAACATTCTTGAAAGAACACACCTATATGAGTTAGACTGTCTAACGTCACAGTTTATGAGATCTGGGTGATCTCTAGTAAACTCATGAAGAGACCTTGGAGTACGACGTATATGCTCCACCCGAGAAGGGGACTACTGGTAGCCAAGTACTAGTCATGACTTCAAGTGAAACCCATTCACGCAAAACTTGCAATTCAAGGCATAGTCCATTGTCCAAGTTGTGGGTTGGTGTAGCTTGGAGTTTTAGGCGGAAGTTCAACTTAACAGTCTCTGTTGAAAAACTAGTATATTAAACAGTAGTGAACAGTGGCAAAAACTGCAGATGGGCATTTGAGATCTGGTGGGGGATTGTTAGGATTTAGGGCTTGGCCTAGTTAAGAAATTCTAATAAATCCCAGGAAAATCTCAAAGCCCATACAAGTGGATGGCTAGGGAATTGGTGGAACCAATAGCACCATATTGTTAGTTCTAGTGGAGTAGAGCTAACTTAAATATGGAAGCCACACTCACTCACCAAGTCATGAATGAGAGGAGAGAGTGTGGAGAGCCACACGCACGCGCGCTCGCTCGCCTGGCCTGGCTGGGCCGGGCCGGGGCGGGGCGGGGCGTGGGCGTGGGCGCACGACATGCGCGTGAATGGTCCACCAAAATCCGGCCCCTCGCCTTGCGGGGGCGCGGCTACCTTTTGCCGTTTGATTTTTTGGTTTCTTGGCTGTTACGTTTATCCTAACCGATCGCTATAAAATCTCAACTGATCGCGAGATTTTTGTGGGCGGATAAGATCGGGGGTCGCGGACTCAGCCCTATAAAAGGAGCCCGGCAGCCAGCCTCCAAATCATCCCAGTTCGCTTTCGCCTCTCTACACAGCTGAGCCGCCTTCCAGTTCTCTTCATCCCGACCGCAGAGGTGCATCTGCGATCAGGAGAGCAGGTCTCCGGAACCCTTCGCCTTCTAGATCCTGCACCAGGAGAGGCCGAATAAGGTTTTTGGGAAGCGTCTTCACGCGACTGCTCGTGATCTTCTGACCTCGTCGACCCTGCTAATTTTGCTACTTCGATGTCGTCGACCCTGCTAATTCCGGCGCACGCCATCTATCATTATGTCTAATCAGTTCGCATCATCTGATTTGACTTTTTACTTTAGTGCTTGTGATTTTGTCATGATTTATATTCGGAATTTAATCTGGAATTTGTCTAATTATTCAATAGGAGCTACCTCAGTGCGAAGTGACTATCTAGAACCACACCTTCATGATTAAACTGAAAGTTTTACCATTACACTGTTATGATGTCATTCTCGGTATGGATTGGTTAGCTTCTAATAGCCAATGCAGATTAATTGGTTGGAGAAGTGGTTAGTGTTTTCAGTGGACAAATCTAAAGTGGTCTTGCATGGTCACTAATCTGATTTATCTTCATTGGACATCATATCCATTCCCCAATTGAATCATCTAGTCTCTTTAGATGAAGTCTGGTGTGTTTTGGAACTGCAACAGATATCTGAAAATGATTCACAACAGGGAGTAAACGGGGAAATTCAAATGTTGATCAAAGAATATAGTTCCTTGTTTGACAAACCTTCTAGACTACCCCACCCTGCTCTCACTGCCATTCCATACCCTTAATACAAGGAGCCACACCTTTTCGCCTCTGACCTTATTGATATAATCTTGCTCGGAAGGACGAGATCGAACGTCAAGTTAAGGAACTACTACAAAATGGAATGATTCAACCAAGCAATAGTCCTTATGCTTCACCGATTATTTTAGCTCGCAAGAAAATCGGCGATTGGCGCCTTTGTGTGGATTATCGTCGTCTCAATGCCTTAACTGTAAAAAACAAGTACCCTCTACCACTAATAGATGAACATTTGGACGAACTTCAAGTGCTATGTGATTTACAAGATTAAACTTAAACTCTGGGTATCATCAAATCCAAATGGAACTGTTCGATATCCCTAAGACGACCTTTCAGACTCAGAATGGTCACTATGAGTATCGCGAATGCCCTATGGAGTTACTGGTGGTCCGGCTACATTTCAACTCACAATGAACTAAGTGCTACCTCCTTTGCTCACGATGTGTGTCATGGTTTTCATTGATGATATATTTGTTTATAGCACAAGTTGGGCTGCTCACTTGGACCACCTTCAAGTTGTTTTTGACATCTTAGATACTCATCAGTTCAAAGTCAAACTCTCTAAATGTTCATTTTCTCACACCAGTTTACACTACCTTGGTCACATCATTAGCAAAGATGGGGTTGCAACTAATCCAGACAAAGTTGAGGTAGTGAAATCTTGGCCCACACCAAGATCATCAAAGATGTCGCAGTTTTTTGGGTTTAGCCAGATACTATCGCAAATTTGTGCATAATTTTAACATCATGAGTCGTCCTCTTATCTTTACTCAAGAAAGGCCAGTATTTGTTTGGACAGATGAGCATGGGAAGGCCTTCTAGGCTCTTAAAAATGCTTTGATTTTGGCTCCGATTCTTGCCCTTCCTAATTTCACCAAACCCTTCGAATTGGAAACAAATGCCAACGATGTAGGCATTGGAGCTGTCCTTCACCAAGCCTACCATTCGATTGCATTCGTCAGCAAAGCTTTAGGACCTCGTTATCAAGCCCTTTTAACATACGAAAAAGTCACACGTGGACCCATGGGCGGGGTGGCGGGTGGCTAACCTCTTGGATGTGTGCTTAAAAAGGTTGGGAGAGTTAGAGTTAGTTGTTGGGCTTATTGACTACAAGAGTGCACACCTAATTTTACCGCGTGAATATTACGTATGGGTAATCGGGTTCGAGTTCTGCTTTTCTGTATCCATATCCATTATCCAATGGAGCAAGAATTTCTCCCCCATCTATACCGTGGAGATTAAAATCTTCCCATATCCTAACCCTAAGGGCTAATTTGATAACCTCATTTTTTAAAGAGATTTTCTGTTTTCTTAAGGAAAAATAAATTAGTTTTCTTTAGAAAATATTTTTTTTAAAAAATAAAGTTGTCAAACTAGCCAAAATAGTCATAAGAGAGGATAAAGCAATTTCCTATGAGTTATCGGGTGTCGAATTAAAACCTCTGGTTCACCCGCTTCTTCTCAGAATTCCAAATTTATCGGCCGAATGAGAAGAAATTTGTGATTTTGCCACTCTTAATTTTGGTTGTCTGTTATTATGTCATTCCATGTCTATAACTGGTGAGACCATCTGTATCTATGATTTATGGTTCGATGACATAATGACGAAGCCCACAAATCATAATGCAAAATTGCCAATTTCTCGCCGAACGAGTTCACCCATCGCCCAGTTCTCTCTTCTCTTTCTTTCTTCCCCTTCCTACACCGCCGCACCCCACTCCCAGATCCCACTGCTCCCCAGATCCGCGCCCGAGCCCTAGTCCCCAGATCCGCCGCGGCGCCGGAGATCTACTCCTCGTCTTGGCGTCCGCGGCGCCATGGCGTGCCTCGCGATCTCTCTGCAGCCGGTGAACGGCCCGGACATCCTACTGCAAACGCGGTCCTGGTTCCCCGTCTCCCGCGCCCTCGCCGCCGTCTCCGCCTTTCGCCTCGCGCGCCTCCACCTTGCACGCGGCAAGCAACAGTCCTCCTCATCCTCCGCCTCCTCGGCCTCGCTCGACGCCATCGGCGACGACCCGCTCGCCGCCGCGTCCGGGCAGCTCGTTGTCGGCGTCGAGTCACAGTACCGCGTGGTGTACCGCCTTGTCAACTCCATCTACGTTCTGGGTGTCACCACCGCAGGCTCTGACCATGCTGCCCCTGCTGTCAACGCCTTCGCCGTCGCCGACGCTGTCAACCAGTCCGTCTCCGTCGTCGTTGCAGCCTGCCGTGGCGTCGACGTCACCCCTGAGAAGGTGCACCGCAAGTACCCTGAGGTCTATCTCGCTCTCGACCTCGTCCTCCACGGCGTTGGCTCCGTCCGCCTCTCTCAGATCCTCGCCACCATCCATGGCGACAACCTCGCGCGCATGGTCAACTCCTCGCCCGACGCCGAAGCCCGGGCCCGTGGCGCGGATCCCTGGCCCGTCGTCGAACACCTCGCGCAGGACCGCCACGCTGCGAGGGAGGGCTTCTCGGGCGCCTCTTTCGAGCTTCCCCAGGAGACGCTCGCGGCTGGTGACGAATTCTCGTCTAACATCGCCCCCGCGACCACTGTTGCTACTGGGGATGAACCACCACCTGAGGAGGCAGCACCTGTGGAAAAGGATCCTTTCGCAGCCAGTGACCTGATTAACAACAAACCGGAGGAGGCATTGGTGGGTGGGTTCAAAAAGAACAAAGAGACTGCCCTTGTGGTTGCTGATCCTGCAGCTGCGCTAGCTGGATTGGAGGTTACGACTTTGCCACCAGCTGAGGCGACTAAGCCGACATTTATTGGAGTTGAAGGGTTTGAGGGTGATTATGGTGGCATTGAGTTTGGCAACGATGAGACTTCACTTGCTGAGGCATTTGAAGGGCTCAATGCGCCATTTGGTGGTGGCCTGGATGCTTCTGAGTTTGTTACAACAACGAAGAAGGATCACAAGGACAGGACCGTCACTGGGCTTGAGTTGCTAGTAGCAAGTGGGCAGCCACCGAATGCAGCTGCTGGTACTCCATTGGAGAATCTCTTGCTGACTAAGCGCGCAGAAATGACCGCTCCTGAGTTGTTTATTGCTGAGGAGATCAATGCAGAATTCAAGGAGTCTATTCTTGTGCGTGTTGGATTGAAGGGTACAATCTTCCTGCGGACCTTGCCACTGAATAAGGCAGCGGGTAAGGAGACAGAGTTCTCATTTCGTCTTGAGGGCACATCAGGAATGAAGAGGGCTGCATTGCAGAGTAATGTCTTGAGTAACCTACAAAATGGACTGTTCCATGTCAGGACCGTGTCGAAAGAAGAACCCATTCCCCTCATGAAGTACAGCTTCCTGCCGAAGCACTCACCTCTCCCTTTGAGGATGCGCCTAGTGAAGCGCCATAGTGGAACGTTACTCTCAGTGATGATACAGTACGCATCCAATCCAATGCTGCCCCAGCCTCTGAGCAATGTTACATTCGTTGTTAAGCTTCCTGTGGATCCTACTCTGCTCAATGTTTCACCCAAGGCTGTGCTAAACCGGGCAGAGAAAGAGTTTAGATGGCATATTTCAGACATTCCCCTGAAAGGTCCAGCCGGCAGGCTCAGGGCGCGGATGCCTGTTGACCAAGACTCCAAAGATGGTGAGCTAGAGGTTGTTGGGATGGTGAAGTTTGCTTACCAAGGTCCATTCACATTGTCTGGCATTAAACTATGCCCAGCCACTGATGGCATTGCCCAATTTAATGAAGTTGGCCATACCTTCTCCAGTGGGAGTTACCTGTGCATTTGATAGGTACCTGCTTGTGCTGTAGGTGCTTGTTCACCTGTTTTATGTTTGTTTCTACAGCAGGGTGTGAAAATCCTATTGTATGTAGCAAAGTGTGTTTCTTTCACTGAGGCTGAAATTCCATCACGTTTTTGAGTTGTCTGTTTCTTGGTAAGTCATTTGTGGTTACTCATGAAGGCTACTTTATGCATCAAGTTTATCATTCATACGAAGAAACAATGTACTGCTCTATTTAATTACTATTTTATTGCTTCTCATTTTTCTTAGCATCAGTGTTTTTAAGGCGTCACCTAGGCGACGCCTAGGCGTCCAGGCGCTCGTATAATTCTAGGGGTCTTGCCTGCCTAGGCGTTAAGGCAGTCGTCCAGCTCCTCACCTCGCCTTACCTCCTTAAGAACATTGCTTAGCATGCTTTACTTAGAGATGTTATTGCTTCTGTTCAGAAGAGAATGCCACTGTAATTAGTTACTTTTAGATGATGTCTAGTTATTCATGCAGTGCAACTAGGGGTGGTAACGGGCCATTTTATTTAGCCTAGCAAATTTAAGGATCGAATCAAGTTAGGGCCGGATCATAAAACAATACAATTTTGAACTAACAAAATTAAAGGCCTTGTTGGTTTGTGAAGCAAGTATTAGGGCCATGATCCATTACCACCCCTAAGTGCAACTGATTGATTTTTATTATGAAAAGATTGAAATGATTGCATTCTCTTTTTTTATTGTATGATATCCCTGTTCATCAAGTTAAAGTTAGGAAGATGACACTAATATGGGTTATTCCCTCACTTCCCTCTGGCCACTAATGTAAGTATCTTAGGGACATTGACATGATTTACATGGTGGAAATTTTATTGCCAATTTCTATGAAAATATGTAGCTAAAATAAAAAATCATGTCTTGAAACTATTTTCTATGATATAAGTGTACCAGCACCAATATTAAGTTCTCAATCTATCTAGTTAGTTTTATTGTGATGTTCAAAGTTGAAAATAGGAATCCTATAGTGACTTGTATTATGAGGAAATACTCGTTTATCAATTAGGATCAAGTTTCAATTTCAGTTTCATATAAAATCCACTGTAGAGCTTTCTCTGGACAGAAAGAATTCTTTACCGATGCAAGTTAACAGTCATGGGAAGCAATAACCAAAGACAATATCAGGGGACAACTGACAAGAAGAGTATTGTTCAACATATGCTCAAGTGCTATCTTGAGTGTTGTATCTGATCTGATTGGCCCAAGTGAAGGGATGGAGTTCCCTCATAATTGGGTCGACTTATGCTCAATTAGATTTAGTCAAAATAAAACTTAAAAGTGATAAGAGGTAATTCGATTTAGTCAAATTTAAAGTGATAAAAGGTATGGGGGAGTTCCCACTTCTCACCTTCGGGCCACTCAGATTAGATCCAATACACAAGATTGAGTCTGTGCATGTATACTCTTATACACCTTATATTTCCTCATAATTAAATTACTGGCGAGCTGAGCATGTTCATGATTATTGTGCCCGCCAGCCAGTTTGGGACACTACTATTGTTTTCTGGTTATTTATTAGTGAATGAAAATGGTACTGTATAAACGTTCTTCAATCATTAACCTCAAGTGCCACTCATTTGACACTGAGAAACCTGTGTTTTTTGTTTGTTACTTTTAAGTAATTCCTAAACTCCTAATAAGAGTATAAGACGTGAATACGTGATATCCTAATCTTGCAAAGTTGCAATACTAATTCCCTTGCACCCATTGATTCATTGAAGTTCATGTTTAACTGAGATCTCGTTAAGGTCATCATCGCAGTCTCATATTGTTTGTGTCAATACCGATTATGAAAGTTTATACTGCCTATAGTGAGCATGGTCTCATCTTGTTCAGATTTGTTTGTGCTGGCACATTAGATCAATATTGGTACCCTGAATAGATTATTGCTTCTACGTTGCCGTGAAAAAACTGTCTCGGACAGTACAAGTCCATTTAGTACAATGGTAAATAAAGAAGTGATCTCAAATGTGGATCAAATAGTTTGTGTGGTGACCAACACCTGCATGATAATGTAAATTGGTTACTTAAAAATGACATGAATTTAGTATGTTTATCAGAAAATGTCTTCAGAGTATGTAATTTTATATATGTATATATTATTGACATGAAAATTAATGGCTGAACTTTTGTCTGGTAGGTTTTAGTTCAGAATATATTAACCGGAAGTAGTAGCTGCTGCTTCCATTCATTTCTGAAGTAGCCCAACTAATGTCATCTATTCCCTGAAGGTTTGTAATGCTATGGTTATTTCTCAAATTGATGCTTGCATTTAGCTGTCTAATATTGATCTTGGGAAAAACAGTGCCTTGTGATTATGAAGAACATGTTTTCTAGTTTTTTTGGATCAGTTGGAGCCAAATAATATGTTTGACTTGGTTTAAGCCACTGCTTGCACTTAGAGGATCTATATTTTGTTATTACATTAAAAAACATTACACTCTTTTGTTTCTTATGGGTATTATACTATTTTTTTATTTAGTTGTTACCTTATAGTATCAGTTTGTCTGTAACTTCATATTCTGAGTTGTTTAATGTTGAGACGAAGTATGAAAAAGGTAATATTTAACTGTGAAGTAGAATATGTGGGTCTTTAGTGATTGGAGTGGAATATGTATTTTGGTAAAATGACAGTTGGTGATGATGTAAGACATATACTGCAGGATGTTTGAGATGGTGTGTAATGTGGATAGAGATGAATTATTTTTTTAGTGGTAAGTGTTCTAACAGTCATTTTGTTTGGAGAGCAGTGGTAGATACATTTTTTTTTCTAGAAATAATGTATTGATCTCTGCAAGTTATGTGCAACTTATTTTTCATTGGGTAGATGTACAAGCTCAAACTATAACTTACTGGATTTATGATTGACTTTAGTTGGTGGATCTTAAAAAATAAAATCAGATTGAGCTAAACACGTTTTGGGAGTATTGTTTTGGGTTAAGCTAGTTTTAGGCAGTTGTTTTTGCTAATGTGAAGTTCGAGGAAACTTTGTGGGCTACAAACGCGCTGCCATAGCACTTCGCTGAGTTATGCACTGTTGCAGGTGCTGCTGCGCAGAAGCAGGCCGCTTGCTGTTGACTGTCAGGAGGATGCAGGTGACAATTGAGCTGTGGCCGGTAGCATGGCCTAGTAAAAATGTGGTCTGTTGGAGCATGCAACATGGTTTATGTAAAACTTGTTTTCTTATAGAAACGAGTAAAAGTTGTTTTGTCCAACACTCGGAACTTCTGGGCTTTCCGGGTACTTGTTTTTCTTGAACACGAATTTGTTAAGAGGATATGAGCAAAGTTATTATTGGTTAGGCTAAAATGATAATCAAGAAATTTGGTTTTCCTCAAATGCATCACCGAAACATCCCTTATAACCCGAAGTCGATATTGGAGCATAGAATTGAAAATTGGAATTAGCTTTTCTAAATTCTGTTGTTTAGTTACACATAGAATTGAGATTTGGAATCAGAGACCCGAATTCTTTATAATAGAGCGTTATCACGTACAATTTGAAACTTCAATTCAGCGACAAACAATAGAATTGAAATTACATCCCATTTCAATATCATGGCTGATTTGGTATTGAATTCAATTCAGTTACATGTCTTTTAATATCGACATCCAAACCGAGCATTATATATTCTGACCTTCCAGCTAATTTGCTGGATACTCTGATATTTTATTGAAACTGAATCTGTTACAAGTCAAAGCAATACGTAATCTTCGCAAAATGCTCAATGAGGTGAGGTACAGGCAATCCAGTGATTGAACTTGAATGAATAGATAACAATTTGGAGCAAGACGACCCACTAGTCTGTAGGCCTTTTGATATATCTTTTCTGTTGTAACTTGTAAGTGCAGTACTCAAGATCTTGCTTGGCAGCTAAACCATGTTTTTTTTTTCTTTGCTCAAAGTTTCATTTCGTCATTTTAGATGGAGTACTTCTTGATTTTGTTCACCAATTTCTGTGAAAATGTTGTGAGCCATGAAGTTTATGGTTAAGCATCAAGCTATCAGCCACGCAAGACATTTGTAACAAACCCATTTGCTAAACCTCTTTAACATGTGTCTAACATCATCATGAACATCATTAGCATATAATACTAGTGCCGTTTTATTGCATTTAAATGAGCATTTGAATTTTTTAATTATGCTTAAGGGGGTGTTTGGTTTCTAGTGACAAATTTTTAGTCCCTAGAAACGAAACACTCCTTAAATAGTACTTATGAAGCAACTCAACATTTCGCAATGCGACTGTGCTATGTTTTGTTACATTATACATTTTGCTACATTTAAATACTACGTGTGAAAACATGGTTTCACAACATATTTTTTGCTTGTTTTTTTAGAATTGTATGATTAACCTAAAAATTGGTAGAAGTTTCAAAATTGAGCATTTAGCCTTTTTAAATTATGATCAAACCAAAACATCTCTATAAATATTCTTGATCAAAATGGAACCCTCTTCATTTTATCTTTCCAATGGTTGGGTAAAGTTTAGAGCACCACTCATACCGGTGAGCTTCCCTTAGCACCACTCATACTAGTGTCATTGTGTGCATCTTCTCCGACCTCCGTCCTCTTGCCCGCCGTTTCCCCACAACATTGTGCGTTGTGCATGCTCCCATGGACACCCTCAAATGTATTGACTAGGCGGGTCCTTTGATCTAGGCCAGACTGACAACATGGCTTGACAACATAGCCTGACTGAGGTGTAGCATAGCCTGAGATCTAGCACCCTTAAATATCATGTTATTCATCAAACATCAAAATCTAAATTTAATGGTCAATAATATTTAGTTTATGACAATAATAAAATTCATGCATCTAGGAAAATTAAAACATCTTATAATTTAAAAGAAAAGAAGTAACATACACTTGCTAGATGTCCTGTTTGAATATTTTTTAAAAGAAAAATGTATGTTTCTACATAAATAGCTTGAAACAAGAAAACAATCTATGTTTGTGGTGGTTAGTTGAGCGGTGACTTTTTTTTTAAAAAAAAGTTATTGTAAACTATGAGCTGTGAAAAAATTATATTGTAATATGGTTTGTGAGAAGGTTAAAAGCCATTTGGCTAAGCATTTGTGGTTTCTAAAAAGTCTTTTTAAGTTAAAATCCATTTGGCTAATTCCGGTATCTTTTAAGTACATGTATATATGTTTGTCACCACTCAAATCTCTCCCTCTTAGTGAAAGGGAAATGTGCCCTTGGGCCATTTCCAAAGTGTTTTGGTGATTAAGTGTCCAACACATTTTCTCTAAGTGCTAATTTGTGCCAAAGAGTGAAGAAGTGCAAATCATATTACAAGGTACGTTTCTAGACTTAGTACATTGATTTGAGTACTAATGTATTGTGTCTAAGTGTTAGAAACAGGAGAAATTGGTTTGGAATGGAGTTGGCTGTGTACACTGTACAGCCAAATGCAGCTCGGTCTGGGTGCACCGGACAGTGTCCGGTGCGCCAGGCCAGCCTCCGGTGAACAGGCCACTCTCGGGACTTGACGACGACGTACAATTATAATTCACCGGACTGTCCAGTGGTGCATCGGACTGTCCGGTGAGTCATCCGCGGCGAAGTCGTCGCTCTCGGGAAACGTTCAACGACGTACGGCTATAATTCACTGGACCGTCCGGTGAGGCACCGGACTGTCCGGTGAGCCAACGGTTGACTGCGCCAACGGTCGGCCGCGCAATCCACGCACGACGCGTGGGCCCGCCAACGGTCGGCAGGGGGCACCGGACTGTCCAGTGTGCACCGGACAGTGTCTGGTGCGCCAACTGCCAGAAATCTGCAACGGTCGGATGCGCCAGAAAAAGGAAGGAGATCACGCACCGGACAGCTATAGGGACTGTCCGGTGGCACACCGGACTGTCCGATGCGCCACCCGACAGAAGGCAAGATTTGCCTTCCAAAGTTGCCTCCAACGGTTCCTAGCTGCCTTGGGGCTATAAAAGGGACCCCTAGGCGCATGGAGGAGACACCTAAGCGTACTTTGAGCATTCTAAGTCTTCCACACTCTGTCTCCGCGCACTTGATTGACTTTGTTAGTGATTTGAGCTCCGTTCTAGTGGTGAACTTGTTGCGATTCATTTGAGCTCAAGTCTTGGCTGTGTGTGTGCGTATTGCTGCGGATTTGTGTGTGTTGCTTCCCACCCTAACTCTAGTGCTTTCACTTTGATCTTTGTTGTAAGGGCGAGAGACTCCAACTAGTGGAGATTCCTCGCAAACGGGAAAAGAGATAAGCAAGAACAACACCGTGGTATTCAAGTTGATCATTGGATCACTTGAAAAGGGTTGAGTGCAACCCTCATCCATTGGGACGCCACAACGTGGAGGTAGACAAGTGTTATACTTGCCGAACCACGGGATAAACTCGCGTGTCTTGTGTGATTGATTTTGTGTGATACTTGTGGTCGCAAGAGCTCACTACTTAGCCGTACTATCACTTAACAAAGTTTTGTGGCTATTTAGTTGTCGATTTTTACAGGATCACCTATTCACCCCCCTTCTAGGTGCTCTCAATTGGTATCAGAGCTGTTCTCTTCACGAAAGGGACTAATCGCCCGAAGAGATGGATCCTAAGGGAAAGGGGATAGTGGTCAATGATAAGGAGAAGGAGTCCATCTTCAACGAGCCGAGGGACGACAAGCCCACTGACTCTAGCTCGAGTCATAAGAAGAAGGACGGGAAAAAGAAGAGGCGCATTAAGAAGATCGTCTACTACGACAGCGACGAGTCTTCTTCTTCCCCAAGAGACGACGACTACGACGAGAAAAAGAAACCGGTTAAGTCAAACTTTTCTTTTGATTATTCTCGTATTCCGTATAATTCCAATGCCCATTTGCTTTCTATTCCTCTTACTAAACCTCCACACTTTGATGGAGAGGACTATGCTTTTTACAGTCATAAAATGCGTAGTCACCTTTTCTCTCTCCATCCTAGTATTTGGGAGATAGTTGAGAATGGAATGCAATTTGATAGTACGGACAACCCTGTTTTTATTAACGAACAAATTCACAAAAATGCACAAGCTACCACTGTTTTGTTAGCATCGTTGTGCAGGGATGAATACAACAAGGTGAGCGGCTTGGACAACGCCAAGCAAATATGGGACACCCTCAAGATCTCGCATGAGGGGAATGACGCCACCATAATCACCAAAATAGAGTTGGTGGAAGGCGAGTTGGGAAGGTTCGCGATGATCAGGGGGGGTGGAGCCGACGCAAACTTACAACAGGCTCAAGACCCTGGTCAACAAGATCAGGAGCTATGGAAGCACGAGATGGACGGACCACGACGTCGTCCGACTTATGCTCAGGTCTTTTACTGTCATTGACCCTCATCTTGTGAACTCAATCAGTGAGAATCCTAGGTACACAAAGATGACGCTCGAGTAAATACTCGAAAAGTTTGTGAGCGGGCATATGATGATCAAGGAAGCAAGATACGTTGATGATGCATTGAATGGTCCAATGCCCATCTATGAGCCCCAACCCGTTGCACTCAAGGCAACAAGCAGCAGCAGGGAGGCGCTACCTAGCAAGGTGGCACAAGTTGAAGCTGCCGGGCTAAATGAAGATGAAATGGCCCTCATCATCAAGCGTTTTAAGACGGCGCTAAAAGGACAAAAGGAGCATCCCAACAAGAGCAAAGCAAAGGGAAAGCGCTCCTATTTCAAATATGGTAAGACTGGTCATTTCATAGCAAATTGTCCCGATAACTCTAGTGACCAGGAACAAGGAAAGGACGGGAAGAAAGAGAAGAAAAAGAACTATAGGAAGGCAAAGGGCGAGGCACACATCAGAAAGGAATGGGACTCGGACTGCTCGTCTTCTGATTCCGACGACGAAGGACTCGCTGCCTCAGCCTTCAAAAAGTCCTCTCTCTTCCCAAACGGACGCCACACCTGTCTCATGGCAAAGGAGGAAAAGGTAAGCGTTCAAGAAACTCCTAAGTATACTACTTCAAGCGATGATAAATCTAGTGATGATGAAGTAGATTATATTGATTTATTTAAGGGCTTAGATAGAGCAAAGGTAGATAAAATTAATGAATTAATTGATGCCTTAAATGAAAAGGATAGACTTTTAGAGAAGCAAGAAGATATTTTGTATGAAGAACATGATAAATTTGTTAGTGTACAAAAATCTCTTGCTTTAGAAACTAAAAGGAATGAAATTCTATCTTCTAAAATATCTGCTTGTCATGAGTCTATTTCTAGCTTAAAGAGTGTTAATGATGAATTAAATGTCAAGCTAGAAGTAGCTAATAAATCTAGTTCATGTGTAGAACATGTTGTTATCTGCAATAGATGCAAGGATTTTGATGTTAATGCTTGTAATAAACATCTCACTGCTATTACAAAATTGAATGATGAAGTAGCAAGTCTTAATGCTCAACTTAAGACTTGCAAAAGTGACTTTGATAAGTTAAAATTTGCTAGGGATGCCTACACGATTGGTAGACACCCCTCAATTAAGGATGGGCTTGGCTTTCGCATGGAAGCCAAGAACTTAACAAGCCAAAGGGCTCCCATTCCCAACAAGGAGAAAGGGAAGGCCCCTATGGCTAGTAGTATTCAAAGGAATCATGCGTTCATTTATGATAGAAAATTTTCTAGGAATGCTCATTATAATAGGAGTTATGATGCTTATGATTCACATGCTATGATTGCTTCAAGTTCTACTTTTGTGCATGGTAGAAATAGGCCTAGGAAGGGAAATGTTATTCATCATGTGCCTAGGAAAATGCATAATGAATCTGCTACTGTTTTCCATGCTTGCAATACTGCTTTTGTACTTTCATATAGAAATAAGAAAGGTTGCTAAGAAGTTGAGGGCCAAATGCAAGGGAGACAAGACTTGCATTTGGGTCCCAAAGGCTATTGTTACTAACCTCGTAGGACCCAACAAGAGTTGGGTACCTAAAACCCAAGCCTAATTTGCCTTGTAGGTTTATGCATCCAGGGCTCAAGCTGGATTATCGACAGGGGATGCACAAACCATATGACGGGGGAGAAGAAGATGTTCACCTCCTACGTCAAGAACAAAGATTCTCAAGATTCGATCATCTTTGGAGATGGGAACCAAGGCAAGGTTAAAGGACTAGGAAAGATAGCTTTTTCATCCGAGCATTCCATATCTAATGTGTTCTTAGTTGAATCGCTCGGGTACAACTTGTTGTCCGTTAGTCAACTATGTAATATGGGTTACAATTGTTTATTACCAATGTAGATGTGTCTGTCTTTAGAAGGGGTGATGGTTCATTAGCTTTTAAGGGTGTACTAGACGGCAAACTCTACTTAGTTGATTTCTCGAAAGAGGAGGCCGATCTAGATGCATGCTTAATTGCTAAGACTAGCATGGGCTGGCTGTGGCATCGCCATCTAGCACATGTTGGGATGAAGAACCTTCACAAACTTCTAAAGGGAGAACATGTGTTAGGTCTAACCAATGTGTTTTTCAAAAAAGATAGACCTTGTGCAGCTTGTCAAGCAGGTAAACAGGTGGGAAGCACTCATCACAGCAAGAATGTGATGACTACATCAAGACCTCTGGAGCTACTTCACATGGACCTCTTCGGACCCGTCGCCTACCTCAGCATCGGGGGAAGTAAGTATGGTCTAGTTATTGTTGATGACTTTTCCCGCTTCACTTGGGTATTCTTTTTGCAGGATAAATCAGAAACCCAAGGGACCCTTAAGCGCTTTCTAAGGAGAGCTCAAAACGAATTTGAGCTCAAGGTGAAGAAGATAAGAAGCGACAACGGGTCTGAGTTTAAGAACTTACAAGTGGAGGAGTATCTTGAGGAGGAAGGAATCAAGCACAAGTTCTCCGCTCCCTACACACCACAGCAAAACGATGTGGTAGAGAGGAAGAACAGGACGCTCA
Organism: Zea mays; assembly: GCF_902167145.1. Lineage (NCBI taxonomy): Eukaryota > Viridiplantae > Streptophyta > Magnoliopsida > Poales > Poaceae > Zea > Zea mays. The sequence continues at coordinate 71,926,495 of NC_050105.1, read as the reverse complement.
TAGACATGGCGAGGACGATGCTTGGAGAATTCAAGACGTCCGAGCGGTTTTGGTCGGAAGCTGTAAACACAGCTTGCCACGCCATAAACTGGCTATACCTTCATCGCCTCCTTAAGAAGACCTCGTATGAACTACTAACCGGTAACAAACCCAACGTTTCATATTTTCGTGTATTTGGGAGTAAATGTTACATTCTAGTGAAGAAAGGTAGGAATTCCAAATTTGCTCCCAAAGCTGTAGAAGGGTTTTTGTTAGGTTATGACTCAAATACAAAGGCGTATAGAGTCTTCAACAAATCATCGGGTTTGGTTGAAGTCTCTATCGATGTTGTATTTGATGAAACTAATGGCTCTCCAAGAGAGCAAGTTGATCTTGATGATGTAGATGAAGATGACGTTCCTTCGGCCGCAATTCGCACCATGGCTATAACACCCCTGGTGTTACTATAACTAAAACATGAGCATGGCATCATGAGCATTGGCATTGCATATGTTTGATACACCTAGAGTGCATTCACTAGGTAAAAATTTCAAACAAGTTGTATTGTTTTAATGTTTTGCAAATAGAACCCTGGTTAAAGGACTTAACCCTAAATAGTGGTTAAAGGGGTAAAACTTAACCCAAGTTGAGAAAACCTAAAAGCTTTAGGGTAAAAGTCATGAAATGACCCCAAAAATAAAGTTGAATCACATTTATACCCCTGGGATACCAGAAACCCTAATTGGAACCCTGGAAAACCCTGAAACCAAACCCTAGGGGCTTATGTGCAAAAGTGATGAACCTTTGGACTAAAGTGTAAAAACTACTATGTTTAAACATATAAAGTCATTTGGTTCACAAATATGTGGACTTGAAAGCCAAACCCTAAGTTTTGGGTTTATTTGCAAAAAGTACCACTTGACCTCTATATAGCCTAAGTCTGAAATCAGTGTTGTGAGCACAACTTTGAGCCTTTGTAACTTTCAAAGCATAGGGTTTTTGCCCTAGGTCACCACATCAAAGTTGAAGACCAAACATAGGAGAACAACTTTGCTTAAAGGTGTGGGCTTTGTTGTTAAGAAAAATCCAGAGATAATTAAGCCCAAGGTTGGACTGTCAGGCTGATACAATCTGAATTTCAGATGGACAGTGACTTGGATCCAAGTTTGAGAGCCAATTTAGCCCTGATCCAGAGAGAATCTGTCTTGGAGTGCTATAATAAAGATGTAACTGATTTGTAGCTCTCCAACTTTACTGCAGAGCATGGAATATGTTACCATAGGGATTTGTGAGCAAATCGAGCCTAAATATTGGCTGTCAGGCCAACTGAATGGTTTAGTCGATGGTACAGTAACCTGCTTGAGTTCAGAGCACTTCACCCCGTCGATCACTCCTCCGCCGCAATACGTGTCGCCGGCGTTGGGATTCACGCTCGGGTGGATGGATAACATCGCGAGAGGAAAGATCTTTGTCGTCGGTGGGCTGGAGGTCACTCCGGTGACTCACCGTCACCATCTCCTTTCTGTTTTGCGGCTGAGCAGATAAGCTCGCCGGGGAACCACCGTCGCACGGCCTTGCGCCACGTATCTGAGTACCTGCACCGCATCGCCGCGCTTCGTTTTAGCTTCCCGCCGATCACTGGAGTTGTCGCCACGACGGTTGCCACGAGTTCACTTGTACCAGTAGCCTTTTTCCTCTCCGGCCACCACCGCGCTTAACCCAAATTCCCGGCCACCGCTATCACCCCCTATAAATTGAAGCCACCGTGAGCTCTGCAAGGTCATCATGCACCCAGCCACCAGATATCGTCCTCAATCGTTCACCTGAGAGCTCGAATTTTGGATTCCCCCCAATTCGGTTTCCGCCGCCGCGATGAACACCTCCCCGTGGCCAGCCCAACTCAGGTTAGTTCCAGTGTCCCAGTTGCTTGTTCTAGAGTCCTTAGACCCTCCTCAAGCTCTACGACCCACCTAATTGAGCTAGACCACCCTGGGTTGCCGTGAACGCTCGTGTTCTTCCCCGATACCCGCGGTCACCGTGGCCAGTGCAAACTCAATAGCCATTCTTGGAATTAGTGGGGGGAAAACACTCACTAGATCTTGAATTTGGGTTCGGCCAAAGATGGGCGCCAGTCTTTGAGCAATTTGTCCGATGCGCGTGCTCGTCGGAGTTCCGCACGACGCCGTCCGCCGTCGAGGGTGTCGGCGTGTAAAAGAATAAGAACACAGGGGCCTTTCTGATAATGTCAGTGACTCCCCGAAATAGTGCAAGGGTTTCTTCTGTGTTTATTCAAGGCGCCAGGGTCGTTTGTGCAAAGTCGCCTTGGTCATGCGCGCGCGGGCACGACTTTCCCTCTGGGCTGGGCCGTATGGGTTGCTTCTGGCCCAGCACTGTTTAACTTTTCTCCTTTTCTTTTTCAGTAGAGCTTTGAAAACCTATAGAAAATGATAGAAAAATCCTAAAAATATGAGACCAATTTTCTTAGAACCCTAATTTCCTATAGTATTTAATAAAAATAAATTCATGATTTTTAGATCAAATAGGGAATTCTAGAGTATTTAAAATAGCCTAAAATACTGGTTCTGGATTTTTAGAAAATAGATAATAATCCCAAAATTGCCCAAACTTTTTATGTGAGCTTTTCACATTATTTAGAAGCCATGGGTAGAGTTTGGTTTGATTTGAACATTGTTTGATAACTAGAACCCAAAACCACCCCCCCTGCCCTTTGAACTCCTTTACTGACTCCGGAAACCCTAAGTTCTCGGAGTTCCGTGAAGGAAAGTTGTATTCAAGACATAGATAATAAGTTTATATTATCTTTGGATCCTCATGCACATTACATGGCATCCATTCTTATATATATATACCTATATGGTTATATTTAGAAAACGAAGAAGAGAGTGAAGTGACTCAAGAGAAGACACCACCACCTTTGGAATCTCGGGCAAGAACTTGGCTCTACTTCAACATCTGCGGGTCCGAGCCTGATTCACCTGTGAACAAAGGCAAGCCCCGGTGCATGCAACCCCTTTCCTTGTGTTTTTAAATACTTTTCGCACACTTAAGTCTAGTGAAATGTGCATTAGGTTCATAGGAGTTACTTGAAACCCTTGATGCATTGCTTTCCTTGATATCCATACCTTTATAGATACTTCTGTGAAGTATCAAAATTATGATTTACAAAAATGCTTAGCCTTGCTTAGATCTTGTGGATAGAGGTTGTCCTCAATTTAACCCGGGAGAGGATGGTTTCTACCTGCAAGAATATTTTCATTTGGAGCAATGGTGGGATCTTACTGCAAAGCTCCCTGTGATGCTCTTTTCATCCGTGGGAACAGAAACAATCCTAAGGATGGAAGTATGTAAATCGAGACTTGGGTTAGGAACAGGTGATGTTCTACCCAGGTTGATTAAGGATTAACGCGTATGTAGGCTTGATGATCGAGGACCCTTTAACTGGTCACATGCCTCGTCATGGGTAAGCCTTGCCTCGGGCAGACTAAGGCCGGAATAAGATAACACGAAATGGGCGTGGAGCGGTGGCGAGAGTAGCGTGTACCCTCCGTGGCAAGAGGCTGGACGGTGGTGTATCTGTGCTCTCGGTTTGCGTGAACCTGATCCGGTCTTAAGAACCCCGGTGGCGGGTTGACATATGCAAGGGTTAAGTGCTACATATGTCGTGTGATTGGAGATCCTCAGCTGAGTATAATCGATTCGGATCGCCGTACCTTCGCGGTTATGAAGACTTGGTCACTGCCCTGCAACCTAAAGTCAGGATGTGAACACTATGGATAAAAACGATGTTGTATTGATGAGATGTTGAAATTAGACTAGATGCAAATAGAGTCTATTAATACTTAATATGGCGTTAAAAGATTGAAAGTAAGGACTCACTTTAGTAAGCTACTTCTGCAAAAGTATAAGTTGATTTTTGCTAAAGCCTCTCCTTGACTCCTATTTATCCAGCATACCCTTGAGAGTCTTTTCCTTAGTCGGGTAAGACTTGCTGAGTAATTCCATACTCAGGGTTTATCCCTTTGTTGTTTTTAGGTGAGGAAGCAACGAAGTTTTGTTGCTTTTGCTCCAAGGTGGTATCTAATGAAGAAAAACAAGAATGAAGATACGGGAGGACTTGGTCCTCCACATAGGATCTTTTTGTTTGATAGTTATTGGGAGGAGTTTTTGCCTCCCTTGATATGTGTAATAATAATACTCAGCACTCGTTTATAGCTCTGGTCTGTAATAAGTAACTTGATCTTACTTTCTAAATAAATGTAAGTTTATGTATTTGCTTCCGCACTTCTATGTCTCCGATGTTCTGTAATGTCTGCAAGACGGGTGAAACGTTCCTGGTAAGGTAAGGAAAGATACCAAACTTGTCAGGTAACTTAGGACATCTACAGGGTGTCTGATGTCCGTTGGACAAGGACAACTGTAGGTGGGCCTAATTACTTGGGAGGTTCCGTCACAATGGCAATTGGAGATGTGCGACCACAGGAACACCAAGAGCAAGATCAACCCTCTTCCTCAACGATGGTGCATCCCCCAACTCAAGATGATGAACAGGTTCCTCAAGAGGAGGCGTGTGATCAAGGGGGAGCACAAGAAGACCAAGTTGTGGAGGAAGAAGCACCACAGGCCCCTCCAACTCAAGTTCGAGCAACGATTCAAAGGAATCATCCCGTCGACCAGATTTTGGGTGATATAAGCAAGGGAGTAACAACTCGCTCATGTCTAGCTAATTTTTGTGAGCATTACTCGTTTGTCTCTTCTATTGAGCCTTTCAGGGTAGAAGAGGCCTTGCAAGATCCGGACTGGGTGTTGGCCATGCAGGAAGAGCTCAACAACTTCAAGCGAAATAAAGTTTGGACCCTGGTGCCACGTCCCAAGCAAAATGTTGTAGGAACCAAGTGGGTGTTCCGCAACAAGCAAGACGAGCACAAGGTGGTAACGCGAAACAAGGATCTCAAGTTATGCCTCCTTTTAGAGCCATTCTCTTGATCAGCTGATGTAGGTTGAAGTCTCTAGTGTATTTGGCCTCTCCTTGCGGATCGTCGTGTTGCTCTATTAACCCAACCTAGAAAGGACATGTCCGACCATTTTCCTTGAATTTGATGCCTTTGGTTTCTTCATATCTATCGAAGGCATACCAACTTAATCCTTGACCTTGTGATCTCTACGATGTGCATAGAAATATGCTGGGGCTGAATCAACAGTCTCCCATCGTACTTCTTTCATCAAGTTTAGGTTATGGCCATGCCTTGGGCCATGATCTATTTGGCGCTCTACTTGTAACCATCTTTACTAGTGGAGTATCTCGTTGTGTAGTCACCCTTGCTCAATCTATTGGTGTCGCATGAGATTTCTTATTGGTTATGTCTGGTATTGGCGTTATGACTAAAATTGATGATGCCGCGCCAAAACCGAGGGCCTCTTGTGGGTATACACACAAGGTTGTGCTGCTCGATGCACGCTTGTATCACAGTTGGTAGTCATAAACCATTATGAGATTATATCAATATGTTATCTCTATGCAAATCGTTCTTATCACGTGAGATCCATTATTGGTGCCAGTTTTGTAATGGTGTCATGATTAAGAACTTATGGTACCGCGGCGAAACTGAGAGCCTCCTGTGAATGTACACACAGGATTCTGCTGCTTGGCGCATGTTGGTATCGAGGTCTCTGGTCATGATCCATTGTGAAACTACACTGATGTGTGATCTTCTGTGGACTCCTTCCTTAAAACAATTTCTTGTTGTTTGTGAAGAGATCAAGCAACATCTGTCATTTCCATTGGATCAAAAGGGCATACCACTTTCATATGTGGTTTTATTTCTTTTGATCTTGGTAGTGACTCCTCATACAAGTTCCCTTTACATCCTTTGTGTAAAGGTGGAGCCTTGGAGCTTTTTAGTGTCGAGAGATAAATGATTAGCTCTCAAAATGGAGATTGGATTTCCTCTGCTGCTGAGATGCAGGAGTTTGTTCATTCGTTTTCCTAATTAATCCATGTATTCCCTAACCAAGTGGATAATTCATCTTGCATGAAGAAACGGATGAACAACATGACCAAATGGATTTTTACCCAAATACATGACCTTTTACTTGCAAATGTGAACTCTCAACCCCTTGGCTTACCAATGGTACTGAGAGGATTTGCTTAATGTCAAAAGTAGTTCAACAAGTTGGTTTTAACTAACTTGTAACTGCCCGTTGAACGAAGGTTGAGTTTAGAGATCGTTTTATCGAGTTGTCTAAGCTCACTTTTGTACAACCCCTCTTAAGGAAGAATTTTCAAGAATCGAGATTAAGTCGGTCAATAACCACCTAACCATCGCTCTAGTCGTGCCTCGATTGCCTCATGTATGCTTTTCCAGCATAAGTGATTGGGTCGAGCCATGTCTAGTGTCCGATAAAATGGACTAGTTGCAAAGTCCGCATTTTTAGATCCCTCCACTGGTGATTTTTCTTGAATCAATATCACCTTTCGTGAATTTGGATTCCCTGGCTAACACGAGTTGACCGTGATGTTATTCGACATTCACACTCGTCTCGTGTGCTATGAACTTACTGTAACCACTTGTTGGTAAACCTCTTCTTGTGTGTTTTACCCAAGATGGTGCATCTGATTCTATTTGGGTAAAGTTGCATAATTGCCACCCAACAGACTCAGATAGTACAGTGTCATCAGAAAAAGTAAGTTGCACACGTGGAAATGGGAAGATATTGTATGGACTTTATCATGGGATTACCCAGGACTACAAAAGGGTATGACTCTATCTGGGTTATTGTTGATCGGCTTACGAAAATTGCTCATTTTCTGCCAGTCAAGACAGATCACCCGACTACTGTCTATGCCCAATTGTACATTGCTCACATTCTTGGTCTGCATGGTGTTCCGAAGACCATAGTGTCGGATCGTGGACCTCAATTTGTAGCCAAGTTTTGGGAAGCACTTCACAAATCCTTGGGTACTAAGTTGCTCCACAATTCGGCCTATCATCTTCAAACCAGTGGGCAGACTGAAAGGGTAAACCAAATGCTGGAAGATATGCTACGGGCATGTGTTCTGAAATTCCCACAGAAATGAGATGAATGTTTGCCCTTAGCGGAGTTTTCATATAATAATAGCTATCAAGAAAGTATCAAGATAGCACCCTTTGAAGCCTTATATGGACGACGATGTCGTACTCCGCTAAATTGGTCTGAACCTGGAGAAAGGTACTTCTTTAGGCCTGATATGGTGAAAGAGGTCGAAGAAAAGGTTCAGAGAATTATTCATAATATGAAGAAAGCTCAAACTCGACAAAAGAGTTATGCAGACCGACGACGACAACCCTTATGCTTTCTGGTAGACAGTTATGTCTACTTGAAAGTTTCACCAATGGAGGGTGTATCGCGTTTCGGGGTTAAAGGAAAGCTTGCACCCAGGTACATTGGTCCATTCCTGGTGATTGAGCAATGTGGACCAGTGGCATATCGACTTCAACTACCCGAAACATTGTCTGCTGTGCATAATGTGTTCCACGTGTCACAATTGAAGAAGTGTCTTCGGGTTCCTGATCGAACCGTTGAAGTGACTGATGTTGTCCTGGAACCAGATTTAACATACTCGGAACATCCCATTCGAGTTCTGGATCAAAAGGACAGGGTTACCCGAAGAAAGACTCTCAAGTTTTACAAGATACAGTGGAACCAGCATTCTGAAGATGAGGCTACATGGGAAACCCAAGACTTTTTAGATAAGAATTTCCCAGGCTTTTTAGCCTCTTGTAAACTGTAAAGTCTGTATAGCTGTGTTATAAAGAAGTGACTCCCACATCACCCCTGCCTTGTACCAGAATTTGGGAAATAAAAATGTGATGTGTTTCCTTTACCATTACCTACCCTAGGATTTTGAATCTCGGGACGAGATTCTTTTATGGGGGGAAGGATGTAACACCCCTGGTGTTACTATAACTAAAACATGAGCATGGCATCATGAGCATTGGCATTGCATATGTTTGATACACCTAGAGTGCATTCACTAGGTAAAAATTTCAAACAAGTTGTATTGTTTTAATGTTTTGCAAATAGAACCCTGGTTAAAGGACTTAACCCTAAATAGTGGTTAAAGGGGTAAAACTTAACCCAAGTTGAGAAAACCTAAAAGCTTTAGGGTAAAAGTCATGAAATGACCCCAAAAATAAAGTTGAATCACATTTATACCCCTGGGATACCAGAAACCCTAATTGGAACCCTGGAAAACCCTGAAACCAAACCCTAGGGGCTTATGTGCAAAAGTGATGAACCTTTGGACTAAAGTGTAAAAACTACTATGTTTAAACATATAAAGTCATTTGGTTCACAAATATGTGGACTTGAAAGCCAAACCCTAAGTTTTGGGTTTATTTGCAAAAAGTACCACTTGACCTCTATATAGCCTAAGTCTGAAATCAGTGTTGTGAGCACAACTTTGAGCCTTTGTAACTTTCAAAGCATAGGGTTTTTGCCCTAGGTCACCACATCAAAGTTGAAGACCAAACATAGGAGAACAACTTTGCTTAAAGGTGTGGGCTTTGTTGTTAAGAAAAATCCAGAGATAATTAAGCCCAAGGTTGGACTGTCAGGCTGATACAATCTGAATTTCAGATGGACAGTGACTTGGATCCAAGTTTGAGAGCCAATTTAGCCCTGATCCAGAGAGAATCTGTCTTGGAGTGCTATAATAAAGATGTAACTGATTTGTAGCTCTCCAACTTTACTGCAGAGCATGGAATATGTTACCATAGGGATTTGTGAGCAAATCGAGCCTAAATATTGGCTGTCAGGCCAACTGAATGGTTTAGTCGATGGTACAGTAACCTGCTTGAGTTCAGAGCACTTCACCCCGTCGATCACTCCTCCGCCGCAATACGTGTCGCCGGCGTTGGGATTCACGCTCGGGTGGATGGATAACATCGCGAGAGGAAAGATCTTTGTCGTCGGTGGGCTGGAGGTCACTCCTGTGACTCACCGTCACCATCTCCTTTCTGTTTTGCGGCTGAGCAGATAAGCTCGCCGGGGAACCACCGTCGCACGGCCTTGCGCCACGTATCTGAGTACCTCCACCGCATCGCCGCGCTTCGTTTTAGCTTCCCGCCGATCACTGGAGTTGTCGCCACGACGGTTGCCACGAGTTCACTTGTACCAGTAGCCTTTTTCCTCTCCGGCCGCCACCGCGCTTAACCCAAATTCCCGGCCACCGCTATCGCCCCCTATAAATTGAAGCCACCGTGAGCTCTGCAAGGTCATCATGCACCCAGCCACCAGATATCGTCCTCAATCGTTCACCTGAGAGCTCGAATTTTGGATTCCCCCCAATTCGGTTTCCGCCGCCGCGATGAACACCTCCCCGTGGCCAGCCCAACTCAGGTTAGTTCCAGTGTCCCAGTTGCTTGTTCTAGAGTCCTTAGACCCTCCTCAAGCTCTACGACCCACCTAATTGAGCTAGACCACCCTGGGTTGCCGTGAACGCTCGTGTTCTTCCCCGATACCCGCGGTCACCGTGGCCAGTGCTAACTCAATAGCCATTCTTGGAATTAGTGGGGGGAAAACACTCACTAGATCTTGAATTTGGGTTCGGCCAAAGATGGGCGCCAGTCTTTGAGCAATTTGTCCGATGCGCGTGCTCGTCGGAGTTCCGCACGACGCCGTCCGCCGTCGAGGGTGTCGGCGTGTAAAAGAATAAGAACACAGGGGCCTTTCTGATAATGTCAGTGACTCCCCGAAATAGTGCAAGGGTTTCTTCTGTGTTTATTCAAGGCGCCAGGGTCGTTTGTGCAAAGTCGCCTTGGTCATGCGCGCGCGGGCACGACTTTCCCTCTGGGCTGGGCCGTATGGGTTGCTTCTGGCCCAGCACTGTTTAACTTTTCTCCTTTTCTTTTTCAGTAGAGCTTTGAAAACCTATAGAAAATGATAGAAAAATCCTAAAAATATGAGACCAATTTTCTTAGAACCATAATTTCCTGTAGTATTTAATAAAAATAAATTCATGATTTTTAGATCAAATAGGGAATTCTAGAGTATTTAAAATAGCCTAAAATACTGGTTCTGGATTTTTAGAAAATAGATAATAATCCCAAAATTGCCCAAACTTTTTATGTGAGCTTTTCACATTATTTAGAAGCCATGGGTAGAGTTTGGTTTGATTTGAACATTGTTTGATAACTAGAACCCAAAACCACCCCCCCTGCCCTTTGAACTCCTTTACTGACTCCGGAAACCCTAAGTTCTCGGAGTTCCGTGAAGGAAAGTTGTATTCAAGACATAGATAATAAGTTTATATTATCTTTGGATCCTCATGCACATTACATGGCATCCATTCTTATATATATATACCTATATGGTTATATTTAGAAAACGAAGAAGAGAGTGAAGTGACTCAAGAGAAGACACCACCACCTTTGGAATCTCGGGCAAGAACTTGGCTCTACTTCAACATCTGCGGGTCCGAGCCTGATTCACCTGTGAACAAAGGCAAGCCCCGGTGCATGCAACCCCTTTCCTTGTGTTTTTAAATACTTTTCGCACACTTAAGTCTAGTGAAATGTGCATTAGGTTCATAGGAGTTACTTGAAACCCTTGATGCATTGCTTTCCTTGATATCCATACCTTTATAGATACTTCTGTGAAGTATCAAAATTATGATTTACAAAAATGCTTAGCCTTGCTTAGATCTTGTGGATAGAGGTTGTCCTCAATTTAACCCGGGAGAGGATGGTTTCTACCTGCAAGAATATTTTCATTTGGAGCAATGGTGGGATCTTACTGCAAAGCTCCCTGTGATGCTCTTTTCATCCGTGGGAACAGAAACAATCCTAAGGATGGAAGTATGTAAATCGAGACTTGGGTTAGGAACAGGTGATGTTCTACCCAGGTTGATTAAGGATTAACGCGTATGTAGGCTTGATGATCGAGGACCCTTTAACTGGTCACATGCCTCGTCATGGGTAAGCCTTGCCTCGGGCAGACTAAGGCCGGAATAAGATAACACGAAATGGGCGTGGAGCGGTGGCGAGAGTAGCGTGTACCCTCCGTGGCAAGAGGCTGGACGGTGGTGTATCTGTGCTCTCGGTTTGCGTGAACCTGATCCGGTCTTAAGAACCCCGGTGGCGGGTTGACATATGCAAGGGTTAAGTGCTACATATGTCGTGTGATTGGAGATCCTCAGCTGAGTATAATCGATTCGGATCGCCGTACCTTCGCGGTTATGAAGACTTGGTCACTGCCCTGCAACCTAAAGTCAGGATGTGAACACTATGGATAAAAATGATGTTGTATTGATGAGATGTTGAAATTAGACTAGATGCAAATAGAGTCTATTAATACTTAATATGGCGTTAAAAGATTGAAAGTAAGGACTCACTTTAGTAAGCTACTTCTGCAAAAGTATAAGTTGATTTTTGCTAAAGCCTCTCCTTGACTCCTATTTATCCAGCATACCCTTGAGAGTCTTTTCCTTAGTCGGGTAAGACTTGCTGAGTAATTCCATACTCAGGGTTTATCCCTTTGTTGTTTTTAGGTGAGGAAGCAACGAAGTTTTGTTGCTTTTGCTCCAAGGTGGTATCTAATGAAGAAAAACAAGAATGAAGATACGGGAGGACTTGGTCCTCCACATAGGATCTTTTTGTTTGATAGTTATTGGGAGGAGTTTTTGCCTCCCTTGATATGTGTAATAATAATACTCAGCACTCGTTTATAGCTCTGGTCTGTAATAAGTAACTTGATCTTACTTTCTAAATAAATGTAAGTTTATGTATTTGCTTCCGCACTTCTATGTCTCCGATGTTCTGTAATGTCTGCAAGACGGGTGAAACGTTCCTGGTAAGGTAAGGAAAGATACCGAACTTGTCAGGTAACTTAGGACATCTACAGGGTGTCTGATGTCCGTTGGACAAGGACAACTGTAGGTGGGCCTAATTACTTGGGAGGTTCCGTCACAATGGCAATTGGAGATGTGCGACCACAGGAACACCAAGAGCAAGATCAACCCTCTTCCTCAACGATGGTGCATCCCCCAACTCAAGATGATGAACAGGTTCCTCAAGAGGAGGCGTGTGATCAAGGGGGAGCACAAGAAGACCAAGTTGTGGAGGAAGAAGCACCACAGGCCCCTCCAACTCAAGTTCGAGCAACGATTCAAAGGAATCATCCCGTCGACCAGATTTTGGGTGATATAAGCAAGGGAGTAACAACTCGCTCATGTCTAGCTAATTTTTGTGAGCATTACTCGTTTGTCTCTTCTATTGAGCCTTTCAGGGTAGAAGAGGCATTGCAAGATCCGGACTGGGTGTTGGCCATGCAGGAAGAGCTCAACAACTTCAAGCGAAATAAAGTTTGGACCCTGGTGCCACGTCCCAAGCAAAATGTTGTAGGAACCAAGTGGGTGTTCCGCAACAAGCAAGACGAGCACAAGGTGGTAACGCGAAACAAGGCTCGACTTGTGGCAAAAGGTTATGCCCAAGTCGTAGGTTTGGATTTCGAGGAGACTTTCGCTCCTGTGGCTAGGCTAGAGTCTATTCGCATTCTACTAACCAAAAGTCTTGTGAGGAGTTTAGCAGGGTGATGACTCAGAAATTTGAGATGTCGATGATGGGCGAGTTGAACTACTTCCTTGGGTTCTAAGTGAAGCAACTCAAGGACAACACCTTCATCTCCCAAACGAAGTACACGCAAGACTTGCTCAAGCGGTTCAGGATGAAGGACGCCAAGCCCGCAAAGACACCAATGGGAACTGACGGACATGTCGACCTCAACAAAGGAGGTAAGTCCGTTGATCAAAAGGCATACTGGTCTATGATAGGTTCCTTGCTTTACTTATGTGCTAGTAGACCGGATATTATGCTTAGCGTTTACATGTGTGCTAGATATCAATCCGACCCAAGGGAATGTCACCTTGTGGCTGTTAAGCGGATTCTTAGATATTTAGTTGCTACGCCTTGCTTTGGGATCTGGTATCCAAAGGGGTCTACCTTTGACTTGATTGGATATTCAGACTCCGATTATACCGGGTGCATGGTTGATAGGAAGAGTACATCAGGGACGTGCCAATTCCTAGGAAGGTCCCTGATGTCTTGGAGTTCAAAGAAACAAACTTCCGTTGCCCTATCCACAGCTGAGGCCGAGTATGTTGCCGTAGGACAGTGTTGCGCGCAACTACTTTGGATGAGGCAAACCCTCCAGGACTTTGGCTACAATCTGAGCAAAGTCCCACTCCTATGTGACAATGAGAGTGCAATCCGCATGGCGGATAATCCTGTTGAACACAGTCGCACTAAGCACATAGACATCCGGCATCACTTCGTGAGAGACCACCAGCAAAAGGGGGATATCGAGGTGTACCATATCAACACCGAAAACCAGCTAGCCGATATCTTCACCAAGCCTTTAGATGAGAAAAGGTTTTGCAGGTTGCGTAGTGAGCTAAATGTCTTAGATTCGTGTAACTTGGATTGATCTATAGCATACATGTGTTTTATGCCTTTGATCATGTTCATTTATGCATTCAATCTATTTTTGTTCATTTGTGGTGCTCTAGTTGTAAACATGATCCCTGGACCTCACAAGTCCATGTGCAAGTGATGCACTTATTTAGGGGGAGGCATGCTACAACTTGACACTTCGAGACTAATCTTTGTATTTGAGTTCTTGATTTAGTCTCAAAAGTGTATTGAAAGGGGAAGGTGAACTTGGACCATACAAAGACTTCCACTGCACTCCAGTAATAACTCCAAGTTCATATCTATGCTCTTATTGCCTTTTTGCTCTTAATTGACAATTTTGGTGAGGCAATGGGGTTAAAGGGCCAAGAATGATCCCGTTTTGGTGCTTAATGCCAAAGGAGGATAAATTAAGGCCAAAGCAAATGGATCAGCTACCACTTGAGAATTTTGAAAATAGTAGAGTTAGAACTTTTGATTTGTCAAAATACTCTTATTATCAAAAATTGGCCTCTTATGGGGAGAATGTAGGATTATGGGAAAAGGGGGAGTTTGTGGCTCTTGATCAATTTTTTCCATTTGAATATCTCTCTTTGTGCCTAAACAAGTGTGTTTGACTTAGAGATAGGAAAATGAGTTTGATTTCAAAAATAAACCAAGTGGTGGCAAAGAATGATCCAAATATGCCAAATTTGAATAAAAACAATTCTTGTTCTCAATCGTATTGATATAGCACTTCTTTTAGTTGCTTTTTGATGTGTTGGCATAAATCACCAAAAAGGGGGGAGATTGAAAGGGAAATGTGCCCTTGGGCCATTTCCAAAGTGTTTTGGTGATTAAGTGTCCAACACATTTTCTCTAAGTGGTAATTTGTGCCAAAGAGTGAAGAAGTGCAAATCATATTACAAGGTACGTTTCTAGACTTAGTACATTGATTTGAGTACTAATGTATTGTGTCTAAGTGTTAGAAACAGGAGAAATTGGTTTGGAGTGGAGTTGGCTGTGTCCAGCCAAATGCAGCTTGGTCTGGGTGCACCGGACAGTGTCCGGTGCGCCAGGCCAGCCTCCGGTGAACAGGCCACTCTCGGGACTTGACGACGGCGTACGGCTATAATTCATCGGACTGTCCAGTGGTGCACCGGACTGTCTGGTGAGTCGACCGCGGCGAAGTCGTCGCTCTCGGGAAACGTTCAACGATGTACGACTATAATTCACCGGACCGTCCGGTGAGGCACCGGACTGTCCGGTGAGCCAACGGTCGACTGCGCCAACGGTCGGCCGCGCAATCCGCGCGCGACGCGTGGGCGTGCCAACGGTTGGCAGGGGGCACCGGACTGTCCGGTGTGCACCGGACAGTGTCCGGTGCGCCAACTGCCAGAAATTTGCAACAGTCGGATGCGCTAGAAAAGGAAGGAGATCGCGCACCGGACAGCTACAGGGACTATCCGGTGGTACACCGGACTGTCCGGTGCGCCACCCGACAGAAGGCAAGATTTGCCTTCCAAAGTTGCCTCCAACGGCTCCTAGCTGCCTTGGGGCTATAAAAGGGACCCCTAGGCGCATGGAGGAGACACCTAAGCGTACTTTGAGCATTTTAAGTCTTCCACACTCCGTCTCCACGCACTTGATTGACTTTGTTAGTGATTTGAGCTCCGTTCTAGTGGTGAACTTGTTGCGATTCATTTGAGCTCAAGTCTTGGCTGTGTGTGTGCGTATTGCTGCGGATTTGTGTGTGTTGCTTCCCAACCTTACTCTAGTGCTTTCACTTTGATCTTTGTTGTAAGAGCGAGAGACTCCAACTTATGGAGATTCCTCGTAAACGGAAAAAGAGATAAGCAAGAACAACACCGTGGTATTCAAGTTGATCATTGGATCATTTGAAAGGGGTTGAGTGCAACCCTCGTCCATTAGGACGCCACAACGTGGAGGTAGGCAAGTGTTATACTTGCCGAACCACGGGATAAACTCACGTGTCTTATGTGATTGATTTTGTGTGATACTTGTGGTCGCAAGAGCTCACTACTTAGCCGTACTAACACTTAACAAAGTTTTGTGGCTATTTAGTTGTCGATTTTTACAGGATCACCTATTCACCCCCCTTCTAGGTGCTCTCACTCAGTGATAAGGAGACCTTGCTTGTCAGCCCTTTTTTTGCTTCTTCCCATTGACAGTGCATGCCATCAGCCCCTTCCTCTCATGCCGCCTTAAAACTTCTTTGGTTGTACAGAGATTGAAGAAAGATTAAATCTGCTCCTATTCAATTTTATCTAAGGAAAGATTTAATTCCCTTCAAATTTCTTCTAACCGAACACGTCCAACCTACACAAACCACTATGGCCGACCACGTGACGCTAGTGTTGATTGTGTCTCCCCACTCTCGACTAGGGCTTTCCGCACCAAGACAGGCCATGGCTTCGGTGGTCTTAGGAAAAGGGAAATACTTTAAAAAAATTTAAAAAATAGAGTTGTCAAATTAACCCTTATAAAAATAAAAATATGGTCAGAAAACTCTAACCCTTATAAAAACAAAAGATGGTCAGAAAACTCAACCAAAGAGGACATATATCTATATACAACGTTTATAGTCGGGTTGATAACAATATTTTTTCTAGTTCTAAGACAACAATGTGGTTTTTGAGCATATTATGATATTTTAGGACAAAATATATTTGAGAGTACATCTAGAAAATCCATATTTTAAACCATGGTTTCACCAATTAATTATTACGTGCGGCCCATTGCAGATGGACAGGGATACGTTGGCGTGTTGGAAAGCGATGCGACTGGAGGAACGCCGTCCCTCGTGTCGTGTGTCCTGCTCGACGATCCGCCCGCCGTAGCCAGGATCCGTCGGAAACTGACGTGCCAGTGGCCACTCCGGCGGGCACAAGCTTGCTTGACGCCTTGACGGCTGATTCGGATTACGGCGGATGCTTGACGTACGTGTCGTGAGGGCCAGCAGCTTATTAGAGATGAAGCACACGCAGAATGGGCTTTCCAGACATCGCCCGTGTTTTTTTTTGGGTAGATTATTCATGCGAAGAGAACGGACGACCGGAGGCTGATGGTATGGGTTTTCCAGGTAATCAACCTAGACTAGCTAGCTACCAAAGACCATCGTCTGTAGACGAGTCGATCGTGCTCATAGTAGGTCCTACGCATGCATCCGTCCAAAAGAAAAAAAAAGGTAAGATGGGATGCGTTCGCAACTTTGTGTCAAGATCATATCATCAAACTGTTCTGAGGTAGTGAGGTGTCGCTTACCCGTCCGTGTTGTCAACTGTATTTATACATGTCCATATAGGTTGGCCTGTGATCTGACCCGCTCGTTGGTCTGACATGATATGGTGTGTCATGCTTGAGTTGCATATACGGTCCGTGGTGTAAGCATGACCCGGCCCAGTACTGGCCCGCCTCCACGAGTGCGCGGCTGCGCGCACATGTATACACACGCACACCGCCCGCTAGCTAGCTTCCAGGTTCAAGCTCCTCTCGCCCGCCCCGTTGGCTGTTGCCTCCTCGACGAGAATCTGGTGCTCTGGTTTCAGGTCTAGCCTGCATCGCTTCTCGCTTGCTCCATTTCCAGGTTTTAGATCTGCTCTGGGTATCGGATTCCAGTGATGTGATCTCCTCTCCGTTCTTGCCTTCTACTACCTTCTAGCTACCCCTCCTGCCCTCCATTACCTCCTACCTTCTCTGTTTGGAAACCATAATCCTCAATCTTTCAAGATCTCTGCTCTATTTTCTCCTTCTCGGCGAATCCGGTGCTACGGCCGCGCAGCCCAGATGATAGTACCACTACCATCTACATCTTCTCTCTCGTGTTCTTTGTTGGTTATCCTGATAGTAACTATTTGTTGTTATACATCATGCCTCCGGTCTAGCATGGTCCGAGTAAGAGTTAGACGTGCCAGGCCTAGGCCTGGCTGTTGGGGCGAAGGCAAAGACGCCACCCTTCGCTCGTCGCCTTTCGCCGCAGTCGCTGGTCTGACAAAGACAAAACGGGCAGGGACACCCTTCGCTTCATTCAGCACCAGACGAAGGCCTGCGGTGACGTCTCCCCGCAGCACGGCCTCGTCCTGCTCTGAGGCCCACGTGTGATCTGGCCCATTGTAACGGGCCCCGCGTGGCCGCCTTTGTGTAACGGGCCTAGTTTGTAAAGGCATTCTTGTAATTACAGCTTGTAACCCTGCTTTATGGGATATTCTGGGGACAAACTAGGTGTCTGAGGGCACATGCGTCCTTAACACAAGGCGCTGGTCACTCAGATACCTATAAATACCCCCGCACAGTGCCCGTGAGTGGCTAGATTAACAGAGCTATTGCCCCCGAGCACGTAACCCTGTTGTCACCACCGTTCACCCTTGTTGGCCTCCTTGCCGCTGAGAGCAAGTTCCAACATTTGGCGCCCACCGTTCGTGCTACGACAAGACCACCCGCGATGGCACCCAAGAGAGCTAACCCGAAGGCTGACGAGGCTGCGAAGGCAGCACTGCTGGCCGCAAGAAAGGGCAAGGCCCTCGCCCTCACCCAATCCACCCACCAAGAGCCCACTGAAGACAATATTCCCCGCACCTGCGAAGACGACACCTTCCGCACCTGCGGGCCCGAAGGACAATCGCAGTCGCCCCCAGGCTTCGCCCCACTGGAGGGCGCGGATCTCACCGAGGACGGCGAGGTCCTCGGCGTCTCAACAGAAGAACAGTTACAGCTGCGCGCCCTGCGCCTCAAGAACCGCAATCTCCAGAGGCAGAAAGAGATACTGGAAGCCAAGCGCCAGCGTGTGTCCGCACTAGCCAAGGTGCGGCAAATGATACGCGACGAGGAGCAGAAGGCCCAAGACCTCGAGCGCGAGATCGCGCTGATGCAGCGCGAAGGCCACCTCGGTCTACAACAAGAGCCACCCCTCCAGCAGCGCGCACAACCGGAAGACACGCGCGAAGGCCACCTCGGCCTGCAGCATGGCCCACCCCTGCAACACCGGGCGCAGCCGGAGAACCCGCGTTTCCCCCAGCATGACTACGCCTTCCAGCGCGGAGCGCCATTCCAAGGGGTCAACTACCTCGACGAGCGAAGTCCCCTGGCGCCACACCTGCAAGTGACGCCTTGGCCAGCTAACTTCCGAGCAGGGGCATATCCCAAGTACAACGGCAGCACCGATCCGGCGCAATACATAATGAGTTATCAAGTCGCCGTTGCATCCGCCGGAGGGGACGACACCACAATGGCGAAGTCTTTCATCATCGCCCTAGAGGGCCCAGCACTCACCTGGTTCACCAGATTGCCTCCGCTGTCCATTGATTCGTGGAGAAGTCTCAGGGACAAGTTCCTCCTCAACTTCCAAGGGTACCGTCCAGACACCGACGCTTTGGCCGAGCTCTCGCTCTGCAAACAGCTGGAAAAGGAGACTCTGCGGGAGTATTACCGCAAATTCTTAACACTCAAGTCACAGCTGCCCTCCGTCGATGATCAGATCGCTATCCACTACGCCATCAGTGGCCTTCGGGCCGGCGTCCTCTACAGCCACTGTATCAGAGATCCACCCAAGAACCTTCAGGAGCTATATCAGCTCTTTGAAAAATATGCCAAATCCGAAGAGCTCCACCAGCGCAAAGTTGAGTCACAGCGGAAGCCCAAAGATACCCCGCAGTCCAGCCGCACATGGACGAGGACTCCGCAACCAGACTCCGGTCGAGATGGCCGCAGTCAACAGCAAGTGCACAACATCGCCAACCAGCAGCCTGCTGCTGACCCCCCTCGTCGCCAGGAATATCCCCCCCAAGGCCGCGGAAACGGAACTCGTGGCAGGGGCCGAGGGCGCGCGCAGCCGCCGCGCCGGTTCTACTGCCTTTTCCACGGCGAAGACTGCGCCCACCAAACCAAAGACTGCCCCGAAACGAAGGCCACCAGAGACAGAATGGCGCGGGCGCAGCCAGCCGACAATCCCAGAATTGTCGCGCATAATTACCAGCCACCCCCTCCACCATATATCCACGCTCCCGCTACGCATCCACCGCACCACGCTTACCAACACCATCAGGAAGTACAAATCGTACCTCCTCCACCCCCACCACCACACCAGCAACACCAAAACATCCCCCATGCCCCAAAGCAGGAAGACTTCGCCGATCAACCATATCGCGGAGTCATTCACATGATAACAGGGGGGTCCAGCACTGACTTCAACACCAAGCGGCAGAAGCGGGACCACTACCGCAGCATCAACCATGTCGCGGTCACCGGCCCAGTCGTGCAGACGAAGTGGTCCCACATACCGCTAACCTTCGATGCACGAGACGTCGACCTGCGCAGCGCCCCCCACATCGACGCTATGGTCATCAATTGCAGCGTGGCAGGCTGGGACCTACACAAAGTCCTAGTCGACAACGACAGTCAGGCAGACATCATCTTCCTCCACGCCTTCGACCGCATGGGTATAAGCCACAGCCTGCTCAAGCCTTCGGACAATCCGTTATATGGCTTCGGCGGCAAAGGCACCTTTCCCGTTGGCAAAATAGAGCTTCCCCTCTCCTTCGGTGTAGCACCCAATGCCCGAAGTGAGCAAGTAACCTTCGACATTGTCGACATGGTATATCCGTACAACGCCATCATGGGCCGGGGCTCCATCAATAAGTTCGAAGCTGCCATCCACGGACTGTACCTATGTATGAAGATACCAGGTCCGCTAGGCGCTATCACGATCTACGGCAACCAGCAGACGGCGCGCAACATAGAGCGGGACTTCGTGCCTGGTCAGAGGAACGTACACTGTCTCACGACCCAGCGCGAGGTCCCTGCGCCCGCCAGCCCAACCGACAAGCAGCACGAGAAGGCACAGTTGCAGAGCCAAGACGGAACCAAGACTGTTCCCCTTGATCAGGCCACGCCCAAGCAGACAGTCACTATCAGCGAAGACCTTACATCACATGAAGAAGAGAAGCTTCTCTGCTGCCTGGCCAAGAATAAAGATGTCTTCGCCTGGTCCGCCCTAGACCTGGTCGGAGTCAGCCGATCCATAATTGAGCACAGCTTGGGAATTGACCCTTCGGTGCGACCAAAAAAGCAAAGGCTCCGCAAAATGTCCGACGAAAAGACAGAGGCCGCCAAGGCGGAAGTGCACCGCCTCCTAGAAGCTAAATTCATCGAGCCAGTGGCTTACCCCACGTGGCTCTCCAATGTCGTAATGGTGCAGAAAAAAGCGGGAAATGGCGAATGTGCATAGACTTCACCAGTCTCAATAAGGCCTGCCCGAAGGACAATTTCCCGTTGCCGCGGATCGACAAAATAGTCGATAGCGCGGCCGGATGCGAGGTCATGTCACTCCTCGACTGCTTCTCCGGCTATCACCAGATATACATGAAGGAGGAAGACAAGGCTACCACCAGCTTTATAACACCCTTCGGCACTTATTGCTTCATCAGGATGCCGGAGGGACTCAAGAATGCGGGGTCCACCTTCTCCAGACTCACCAAAACAGTACTCGAAGGGCAGGTCGGTAGAAACATATTTACATATGTGGACGACATCGTCGTCGCCAGCAAGAATAAGGAGGACCACCTCGCCGACCTCGCCGAAACATTCGCGAACATGCGAGATGCACGACTCCGCCTGAACCCGGAAAAGTGCGTCTTCGGTGTTCGCCAGGGCAAGATATTGGGTTACCTGGTGTCACACCGCGGCATCGAGGCCAACCCAACCAAGATCCAGGCCATCGTCGACATGTCGCCTCCGCAGTCTGTCAGGGACGTCCAGCGTCTGACAGGCAGATTGGCCGCTCTCAACAGATTCATCTCCAGGTCCGCCGAGCGAAGTCTCCCCTTCCTCAAAACACTTCGCGGTGCGAAAGACTTCGCTTGGGGGCCAGAGCAAGCAGCGGCCTTCGCCTCATTAAAACAGTACTTATCGGAGCTGGCCATCCTCACAAGCCCCGACTCCTCGCTCCCCCTATTGCTCTATGTCGCGGCTTCGCCGCACGCGGTCAGCGCGGCACTAGTGCAGGAGCAGACTGTTGAAGGCACAGTCAGACAGTGCCCTATTTACTATGTCTCCGAAGTCCTGACACCGTCCAAATGCAACATGACAGAGCTGGAGAAGATCGCCTACACAGTTGTAATGTCCTCGCGCAAACTGCGCCATTACTTTGAAGCATTCAAGGTCTGAGTCACCTCTGACAGGGGGCTCGGCGAACTATTCAGAAACCCGGAGGCATCGGTGAGGATTGCCAAGTGGGCAGCCGAACTCTCCGGCTACCACATCAGCTTCGAGCCCAGGACAACCATCAAGTCGCAAGTCCTGGCAGACTTCATCGTCGACTGGACTGGGCCAGCAGCATAGCCGGACCCGTCCACAGAAAAGGTCTGGACCATCCATTGCGACGGCGCATGGTGCCACGCGGGGGCAGGCGTCGCTGCAATCGTCACCTCACCAACCGGAGTCAAACACAGATATGCAGCACGCCTCAGCTTCGCTCTGGAGTCCGACAGATGCACAAACAACATCGTAGAGTATGAAGCGGTTATCCTCGGCCTCCGCAAGCTAAGGGCCCTCGGAGTCACCACATGTATCATCAAGACAGACTCCAAGATAGTTGCCGGCCAGATCGAGAAAGACTATGCAGCAAAGGACCCCGCGCTCATGCAATACCTCGCGGCTATCCGAAGTCTCGAGAGACAGTTCAAGGGATTCACCTTGCAGCATGTGGATAGGGCCAAGAACGAGGAGGCCGACGCATTGGCCAAGGCTGCCGCCAGGGGCGAGCCCTTGCCCTCCGACGTGTTCTTTCACACCATCGGCACGCCTGTTGTCCGGAGCCCCGAAGGGCTCCAAATAACTAATGATAGCGAGGGCCACCGTATAGTCAACCTAATCATGACCGAAGACTGGCGGGCACCAATAACCCTGTTCCTACAGGGGTACTATCATCCAACTGACGTCAGTGAGGCAAAGCGCCTCAGACATCGAAGCCGGGACTTCGCACTGATTGAGGGCCAATTATACAAGAAAGGGGTCAGTCAGCCAATGCTTAAATGCGTCACCGAAACCGAAGGCATGCAGATCCTACGCGAAGTCCACAGTGGCACGTGCGGCTCGCACGCAGGGCCAAGGGCCCTGGCTGCCAAGGTGATCCGACAAGGGTTTTACTGGCCCGCAATGATCTGCGCCGCAAATCGGGTCACAAGGTCCTGCGAAGCCTGCCAGAAGTTCTCTCCTCGGTCAGGCAACCCCTCGCAATATACAAAGCTGATTGCCCATACATGGCCTCTCCAGCGCTGGGGCCTGGACATCGTCGGGCCCCTGCCCACCGCTCAGGGGAACCTTAAGTTCGCCTTCGTAGCCGTCGAATACTGCACCAAATGGATTGAAGCGAGGGCTGTTTCCACAATCACATCAAAGACTGCCCAAAAATTCTTCTGGCAGAACATCGTTTGCCGCTTCGGAGTACCGTCCGAGCTAATAGTTGACAACGGCAAGCAGTTCGACAGCCAAGATTTCAAGGATTTTTGTTTCTCCATCGGCACCAAGCTTGCCTTCGCTTCAGTCTATCATCCGCAGTCCAACGGGGTCGTGGAGCGTGCCAATGGGAAAATATTCACAGCTGTCAAAAAGATGCTCCTCGATGAAAAAAAAGGCAGATGGACCGATTTATTACCGGAGGTAGTCTGGGCGCTAAACACAACTGAGTGCAGGGCGACCGGGTTCACTCCTTTCCGCCTTCTATACGGATCGGAGGCAATGACCCCGCAAGAAATAAAGCATGGGTCCCCGCGTACAGTTCCGTCAGCCGTCCCCGACGTGGACGAGCCAACTTCAAAAGATCTCATTGACGGAGACCGGGTCTTCGCCCTACAGGCCCTAAACAAATACCAAGCCCAGACCAAAGCATGGCGCGACCACGCAGTCATCCCGAGGGAGTTCAGCGAGGGGGACCTCGTACTCGTCCAAACAGCTCGGACGGAGTCCAAGGGCAAGTTGGAGCCCAAGTGGGAGGGCCCCTTCATAGTCAAGTCAAAAGCTTCCCCCAGCGCTTACAGGCTCACAACGCCAAATGGCGAGGACCTGGAGCACTCCTGGAACATCGACAACCTTCGCAAATTTTTTGTTTGACCCATTTAGGGCTAATTTCGCCCTTGTAATTTGCCGCAAACAATCTTGTACCGGCCCGCACTCTTTTCCTCCCGGGGGGTGAGGTTTTTAACGAGGCGGAGCCATGTAATATATGTGAGAAAAATCCCCCGCAAAAACATGTGTCGAAAAAAGACCGCGACAACGGTCTTCGGCATTCGACCAATTCGAAGTCACCGCGAGGCTAAGCGCTAGCCACCCTCGCGTGCGACAAATCCGCGCAGAAGTCGCCCAAGGGTGCAGCCGGACTAAGCACAACAAGTGCAAAAAAATCCGATGTCTGTCGCGAAGACTATCCGCGCAGAAGTCGCCCAAGGGTGCAGCCGGACTAAGCACAACAAGTGCGAAAAAATCCGATGTCTATCGCGAAGACTATCCGCGCAGAAGTCGCCTAAGGGTGCAGCCGGACTAAGCACAACAAGTGCGAAAAAATCCGATGTCTGTCGCGAAGACTATCCACGCAGAAGTCGCCTAAGGGTGGAGCCGGACTAAGCACAACAAGTGCGAAAAAATCCGATGTCTATCGCGAAGACTATCCGCGCAGAAGTCGCCCAAGGGTGCAGCCGGACTAAGCACAACAAGTGCGAAAAAATCCGATGTCTATCGCGGAGACTATCCGCGCAGAAGTCGCCTAAGGGTGCAGCCGGACTAGCACAACAAGTGCGGAAAAACCCAAAGTCTATCACAAAGACTCCGCGCAGAAGCCGCCTAAGGGCGCAGCCGAACTAGTACAACAAAAGCAGAAACGATAGCATCAAACCATCCGTGCTAAGAACGACTATAATCACAACAGCACAGCATAACCAACCATACCAGACAAAGGCACACAACGTCCTCGCAGGCACAGGCACGCGAGGGCACACAACTTCATCGTACAAACCCCTACACATATACAAGCGAGGGCACCACACTCTACATCGGCTCAACCTTAGGAATAAGTCCCATCTCTCTATAGTTAAATAACATTATCCTAAGCTCCTCACCCGCAAAAAGACTTCGCAGTTCCCTTTCCCCTGTACTCGCAGCGGCCGGCAAAGACAACAGTTCCTGACGACCAGCCCTACTCACACGAAGCCGAGCCCCCTCCTCCGCGCTAACCCTACGTTTTGCAACCGCCCTTCGTCGTCGGCGCCCGGTGCTAGGACCTGGCACGTCTGGCGCGTCCGCGGCGTGTGACGAAGCCTCCGCCGCAGCCACGTCCAAGGCCGCAAAATAATCCAAGTCCTCCTCCGACGACTCCTCAGTCCACTCAACCGAGCTCCCAGAGTCAGTAAAATCAAAAAACTCAGATACAGACCCACCATATTCATTCCCACCTTCCGCGGTCGAAGCCGCCAAAAACTCAGTAGTAGCGCTTGCGTGCGCAGGCCCAAAATCTTGAACCTGCGCAGCAACCAAAATTCAGCACAGCATCCAAAAATTCCCCAACCCTAAACACCTACTACGCCACCTGCGAAGGCCCTGACGCTGCGGGAGCCTCCGCCGTTGGCTCCGCCCTTGGCTCCGCCGCCACCGCCGCGGGATCTTCAACACTCGGCACAGCAGCTGCGGGGGCATCAGGGGCGCCTTCGGCCACCGTCGGGGGCAGGTCTTCGCCGGCCACAGCGGCTGTGGGGGCAGCCGTCGCGATCGCTGCGGTCTCCGGGGTTGGCTCCAGGGCGACCCCAGTCACAGCCTCCGCGAGGGTCGGCTCCGGGTCTGGCAGCGCGCTGTTCAGGGCCCCAAAGTCGTCCACCCGCTCGCCGCGCTCCGCCTAAGACAAGACACACAGATTCAGCAATCACACGCACAGCCTGCATACAGCAACCGCCAAACAAACAACAACGTTACCTGAGCCCTCGCAGTCTCGGCCCGCTCCCTGACCACCTCACGACCGTACAGACCCCACATCCGGTCATAAAGGGCCCCGACGGATTCCTTCACAACGGGGTCTTCGACCTTATAGATATCTCGATCAAATTCTTCATCCACCTGGTCGAAGGCCTCGAAGTGCCGGCACCCTTCGCGGGAGAGAGCGTTCATCGCCCCCTCGCAGGTGACCAGGGAGGCGTACGACATCAACCCCCCCGCGACGGCTGGAAGTTCCAGCAGCTCCTCCTGCACCCACTGCAGACAGCGAAGCCCGGGCTCTCGGTCCGGCACCTCGAAGTCACCGGTCCGCGCACCCAGCTCACGATATGTATCCATAAGCTGCGTGCGCGTCCGTTCGGCCTCCGCATGCATCGCGGCCTCGGCCTCCTTCGCGCGGCTCTCCAGGGCGGTGAGCCGCTCTTGCAGATGTTCGGCGAGCTCCTTGGCAAGATTGCCCTCCGCCCGCGCCAGCTTGGCCTCCGCCTGCGCAGCTTGCCCCTTGGCGACGGCCTCGTTGGCTTCCCTCCTCTCCGCCGCCAGCTGGCGCCGGAGGTCGGCCTTCTCCCTCTCCAGGGCGGCCACCCTGTCCGTCAGCTTACGGCACTTGCTGTCGAAGGCCGACTTCTCACGGACAGCGTCTGCATGTTGTGTCCGAAGTCTCTTGACTTCGGCAGACACAGCTGCCGTGAGGGCCCCCGATGCAGTACGGCTGGCGAAGTCAGCCACCTGCAAAGCACACGTAAGGCCATTGACGTAAAAAAAAGAAAGGGGGGGAGAGACTATAGCTCAGCGGACCTGACTCAGCGCCTCCGTCGCCTGACTCAGCGCCTCCGTCACTCCCTTCAGCCGGCGGGTCGCCACGCCCGCCTCGTCCCTGACCAACGCGAGGGCCGACACCTCGCCTTCGGCGCCAAGCGCCTCGCCCCTCGCCTTCGGCACCATGACGGCCGTCGCGATCGCCGCGCCAGGCGCAGCTATAGCAAGCTGGCCCTCGCCCGGCCCTGCAACGCGTCAACAAATTTAAAAAAAACAATAATCGGCCAGCGACTTACCATCAAGATAGTCGTCCACAGTAATATCGGTGCCGAAGTCGGCAACACGTTTGCCCGACAACGACAACGCTTGGGCCAACTTCGAAGCCTCCGCCACTCCGCTGGCCGGCGGCGCCACCCTCGTTGACTTGGAGCCTCCGGCGCCCGCCGTCGCCTCCGGCGCCTTGCTAGGTGCAGCGGCGCCCGCCTTCGCCGCCAGCGGCGGCTTGCCTCCGACGGAGGCCGCAGCCTTCGGAGCCCCCCGCTGCCTCTTCGGCCTAGCTTCATGCAGCCGGACAGTCGCCTGGCGTTTTTGCGCCGCACCTTGGCGATCCTTGTCCATCACTGCCCACACAACAACACCGATATTTCGCCCGTAAGGAAAAACTCTCCACCGATGAACCATACGAGATGTAAAACAGTCCTCCTCAGCCGCGCAGGGGATAGGAACATTTCTAGGCCAGCAGCCTCCGGTAACCCTCAGCATCCGAGCTGAAGATTCCTGGAGCTCGGGCGAAGACATCCTTTTCCCCGGGGCCGCACACGTCCTCATCAACTCTCTAGCAAAACTGTCAGACACCCCAAGTCCTCCCATCGCAGTACCTAATTTTCTCTTTTTTGAGGAAGGGGCGGCCGCTGGCGCAGGGTCGTCTCCAGTCTCCACCGCCGGTTTCTTCCCACGGCGGTCCGCTTCGTCTTGACCGGGATAGCCGTCGTACGGCAATTGATTTAATTCGAAGACCCTGTTCAAACGGTCATTTGACCCGTGGATATCAAAGCTGCGCTGGCCTTCCGTCCTCGGCACGTAACGTCCCACGAGCCGCACCGCCAAGTCCTCCGCATCACGCACAAAGGCGGCCGGGTCACGGTTTCGCAAATTCAGTGCGAAGGCAGGACTTCGCACCACCCTTCCTCCGTGAAAAGGCATCTGGCGAGGGCACACTTCGCCCAACGCCCAGCCGTGCGCCAAGGGCCAGACCCCGTACGCCACGAACTCTTCAACTAAATCACGCCCACTGCTCTGACCGGCGGCGCACCGAAGGGCCCCTTCGTCTGCATCCTCTTCCGCCACTTCAAAGGGCGGATACGCAGAGTAATAATGAGAGCACATCTCAGACACGCGGAGTCCCTCATGGTCTTCGACAGCACCCTCAGCAACGTAAAACCAAAATTCATTCCAATTGCCCCACTTGTTGCGGGCGCACGGAACCAACTCCACTACTGGCATTGTGGTCTTGCCGGTCTTCGGCGTGAATGTGCATGACCCAAACTGGGCAACTCCGTCCCCAACCATCCTCTTCTGCCAATGCAAACAATAATTCTTCGCAAAAACTTCAACCGACGGCTGTCCGCCGTACGAAGTCGTCGCCCAGACATACTTCGCCAGCGCCACCATGGCATTCGGTGTCAGCTGATGTATTTGAACGTTGAATCTACGCAGGACTTCGCCAACAAACCGGTGCGCAGGCAAGCGGAGACCGGCGGCGAAGAACGCCTCGAAAACGATCAACTCACCCTCCGGCTCGGGGACTTCCTCCGTCCCCGGAGCACGAGCAACTCCGCCGCCAAAGTAGCCCAACCGCTGCATATCTTCGACGCGGGCTGACGTCATCCGTGACACACCAAAATCAACAGAGTCACCGGCGCGCAACTCCTCCACCATCAAGCTACTCAACGTCTCCTCAGACGAGGCGGCCGCCGGCGGCGTGGTGTCGGCGGAAGAAGAAGAGGACGACATTGCTACGTACCGTCGGCGGCGGCGGGCGGTCTGCTTCACTCGAGCCAGATCTCCGGCGATCAAGAGCACGGCGGGCAGACGAGCAGCAAGACGGCGGCGGCTAGGGTTTTCGCGGAGCGCGGAAGGCAAAGTTCAAAAAGCACCGGCCCCCGCCCCCTTTTATAGGCAGGGCGCGGCTCTTCGGGAAACCCGCAATCCGACAGGGCGCGGCGCTTCGGGAAACCCGCAATCCAACAGTACGCCGTCCATCAACGGTCACATCGAAAACCCCCGCGGAACCACTTCGAGCGAGGGCAGCGTCTCCGCCATCTAGGTCTTCGGCACCAGGTGACTTTGTCGAACTGGTCCCTCGGAGGGCAAATGTTGGGGCGAAGGCAAAGACGCCACCCTTCGCTCGTCGCCTTTCGCCGCAGTCGCTGGTCTGACAAAGACAAAACGGGCAGGGACACCCTTCGCTTCATTCAGCACCAGACGAAGGCCTGCGGTGACGTCTCCCCGCAACACGGCCTCGTCCTGCTCTGAGGCCCACGTGTGATCTGGCCCATTGTAACGGGCCCCGCGTGACCGCCTTTGTGTAACAGGCCTAGTTTGTAAAGGCATTCTTGTAATTACAGCTTGTAACCCTGCTTTATGGGAATATTCTGGGGACAAACTAGGTGTCTGAGGGCACATGCGTCCTTAACACAAGACGCTGGTCACTCAGATACCTATAAATACCCCCGCACAATGCCCGTGAGTGGCTAGATTAACAGAGCTATTGCCCCCGAGCACGTAACCCTGTTGTCACCACCGTTCACCCTTGTTGGCCTCCTTGCCGCTGAGAGCAAGTTCCAACACTGGCCCAACACCGGAACTGTTGGTGTGCCGGTTTTGGCCTCGTCATATCCAGCTCGGGCCTAGAACACTGCAGAACTGGAGTGTCTTCTACAAAAGGTCAACAACACTGTATGTAGGACTAGGAGTGGCACCGTCGCTAGCATGCCGTTAACCGCAAGGGACAACTCCGGCGATACACTCACCGCGTGATTGGATACCTGGCCGCGTGCGTCTGGGCTCTCCACATTCCGTTGACCGCATTTAACCAGTGATTGGTGGGCTGTATGTATGGAGACGAGCTTGTACGCACCGATGCAACTTAGTGGCTTTTTATTGTGTCAATTTGCATGCGTGGAGATACGGTGAGGGAGCATCCCTGCGCATCCAGGCCACCGCGAGCCTTGCGCCCACGAGCTGGACGTCCAATCACGCTCTCAGCGATCCAAGACAGATCGCGGGACAGAGCGAATATCAATCGAGCGAGACAGACAGCGAGGAGACAGATGATCTGTTGCCGTGTTTCCTACCGGCCTTAACGTACGATTCTCTCTCTGGCGATCGAGGAGCTAAATAGCAAGCCTACTAGTAGGCTATACTAGTAATACAGTTCGTTCCTGGCTAGACGTAAAACCGCAGCTAATAATCTCCTTTGTTCGTTGCCCTCCGCCTCTACCAGTAGAAAAAGAACTCTAAAATAGCGGCACGCAAACATTTATACTGACGATTTCAGTTACCGCGAGTCAGTGAAAATAAACAGACAGTACCGCCTTAACTGAACCATCAGTGAAAAACAAATATTTACACTGACAGTTCACTTAACTGATCACCGTCAGTGAAAAACAAATATTTACACTGGCGGTTCACTTAACTGAACCGTCAGTGAAAAACAAATATTTACATTGGCGGTTGTTTTAAGTGAACCGTTAGTGAAAATATCATATACACTTGTGACGGTTCACTTAACTAAACCGTTAGTGGAAATATCATACAAATGTTGCAACTAAATAACCAATCTCCCGTTATGTATGTAGTGCCACAAGCAACCACAAGGATCGGTCCTATGTGGGTTCTATGCGTGCGAGTTTATGAGAATGAACGAACGATACATCACAAACCTTAGCAAGGTATTATTAATAATAGTCCTATTTGTATTTGTTATTAAAGAAGCAAATGTGTTATCAAGTGTGAATAGATGATGTTTATAAACTCCCTTTACAGGAATTTCAAAAGGCAAATCTGGAGAACTTGACCGAATGTGCATTGTATGGTATAGTTGAAGACCTATGCACATTCATATTAAAAGAGGTCATTCCCGCTGAAGGGAAATATCATGACGCTTCCAGTACATTAGCTATGCCAGAGTTTAGAATATTAACATAAGTTAGTAGATTATCTCTTAAACGAGATAGTTACTAGAGCACATGTGAAAACTTTTGATGTATAGAATGTGTGAAGCATATATGGTTGTAAATAGAAGAATTTTATGTATATAATGTATGATAGAATTTAATTCAGTTTTGTTTAAAAATTTATGGATGTAAACGGAAGAATATATGGTTGTAAACAGAAGAATTTGTTTTAATAAATATAAAATTCGGTTTTTTTAAAAAAATTGAAAAAGGCGGGAAAACTTATACGGCGGAAAATGTTAAGGAAATCGCTAGTGAAAATAACATTTCCAGTGACGATAACATTTTCACTGATGGTTTCCTTAAACAAACCGTCCGTGAAAATAACATTAGCACTGGCGGGTTGTTTAAAAAACGGCAGTGGAAACAAGATTTGCACTGACGGTTTTTAAGCAACCACCAGTGAAAATAACATTAGCATTGGCGGTTTTTTAAGCACCCTGCGAGTGCTAATGTTATTTTCACTGGTGGTTGTTTAAGAAAACCGCCAGTGCAAATCTTGTTTCAACTAGCGGTTTTCTTAAGTACCCCACGAGTGTTAATGTTATTTTCACTGGTGGTTGCTTAAGAAAACTGCTAGTTGTTTCTACAGGCGGTTTTCTTAAGCAACCAGTTAGTGCTAATGTTATTTTCACTGGTGCCAGTGAAAAGGCCGATTTCTACTAGTCTCTAGTACTGGTGACACTAAAAAACACTAGTGTATATAGCTCTAGGATAGTCACTAGGTGCCGATCGACTCCGTTCTGTCCCCGCGCCACACGTCGCGTATTATGCCACCAATAACCTATCCCGTACGTAGAGCTAGCCCGTTACACCGTCACCGTCTCCCCACACGTGAGCTCTCATTGATGCAAAGTTCAATCAACGATTGGGTGCTAAGATCAGGTTACTTTAATATGATTGTTTCTGTCGAAAGAAGCAGTGGTGATTGCATCCTTAAAGATTAGGTCATGAAACCACACCCGTTTCGGTTTGCATGCCTCACATCTCTCAGATGTGTTGTTCCGAAATTGTTTCCTTTTTTTACAACCTTAGAGTGACCGATAAAGGAATGGATTTACGACGCGTCACGTGTTCAAACGAGATTTCGGTACCATAAACTTATTGTTCTCTACTGTATTATTTTTGGATGTGCAAATGAAGGACAACCTGATTATGCTGTCGAAATATGGTTCAAACCCATGACTCGACACACGTTCATAGTTTATAGACCACTCTCAGGTGGGTTTAGAACCTATACTTATAAATCGTATTGTTGCATTGTTTAGTCTTAAGTATGGATGTGGATCATCAATGGGTATATGACGATGGAAAAAGGATGTTACTTTTCATGAGTGGGTAACTAAAACAGAGGAGCTTGTCAATCTTATCTTAAAAATATATGTTGTAGTTAAACAATATGTCCTTATGTTGTAGCAAGAAGGACGTCGACTTGACACAAAATGAGAGGGATAAAAATCGGCAAATTATTGTACAGTTCATTATTTGTCTTAATTATTGATTTCAATATTCCTTGTTTTAAAATGAAATATGTTTGTGTAGGTATCAATTTCGTGGATGGTTACCCATCAACGTGTTGTTCGCTCGTACATGGATTAAAGGAGATTAAGAGGGATTAAAACTCTTTCTATTCAATTTCCACGTGTTAGGAACGTATTTAATCTCCTCCTAATCGAATATGTGCCAAGAGGTTATGCAGTGAGGTCTTTTAACATCTAGATGCATGTTTTTTCTATTCAGACTGCATATGGTCAAGGAATGATCAATCGCCATGGAGAGGACCACGATTGGAGAAACACACATATTGATCCCCTGACCATTTATGCTAGCGGAGGTAGAAAAGCCCATAAACGACGACTTCTTCATCGACTTTTGTTTTGTTGATGCAAGTAAAGGTAGGTATTCTAAACCTACTGCGTTGATGCATTTTTGTAGGTACCAAATATTCGATAGAATGATTAATTCCAAGCAAGTGAGAGCAAAAATACTAGCAACATCATGGTCGTATGGTGGTAGATCTCGTCGATATTATTGCTTCTTGATAAGGTATTGATATTATTGCTTATTTTCTCAAATTCCAAATTTGGTATATTATGTGGTCTAAAATAAGTAAAGCTAACACAATGGATCAATAAACATTAGGCTATGACATTAGTGGACACAATTTTTCATACCAAAGAAAGGCTAGTGCAAATGGACACAACTATTGCTGAGTTGCCAAAACCTTGCCAGGCCAGTTCTTCTGCTCTGGCTACACGTGCATAGGATGATCCATCTAGTCTAGTTCTTCAAGGCAACTAGGTTGGTTTTCCTAGGGTTGGCTTTAAGGCCAATTTGAATGACTGGAGAGCTCTCATTAATGCATATCTACATCTAAGCACTAGAGTTGATATAAGTATTTGACATAGTTCATTCAAATTTACTTTGCATGATAACGAATTATATTAGAGAACTACCAAAGATCTGGTACTAATGTTTTAGGGTGATGATCAAGCTAGAAGCCATAGGAGAAGTCCATGAAGGCACTTGTGATTCAAATCAATCGGTTCTAAAGACGAAGCAGTTATTATGTTAGGTTGGTTTTTATTGGCTGACTATGGTTGTCAATTGCTTTCTTTACTACAAAGGCTATGATGCTAATGGATCAATAATGTTCAGCTCATCCCTGTTGTGTTGACGTGTCCAACTGTCAAGCAAATGGTAGTTTAGAGGTTGGGAGCTAGATATGATTGGCCAAATTTAACCCTCTTCATCAAAGCGACATTTCTATGTCTTGGTTATTATGGATTATTTCAATAAATGAACTGAGGTTGTTCATATAAATAACATGACACACAAAGTGGTAATTGATTTTATTATTTAAGCATAGAATACATAGATTCAACATTCTCCAAATATTACTATGGATCAAGAGACATCTTTTATGACAAAAGAGGTGAGGGTTTTTGCCGAATTATATAAGATTAAGATGCTCAATCCATTTCTATATTATGCTTAATATAATGCCAAGCGGAATAAATCAACTAAACTTTGATCAAGTTAATCAAAAAAAATAAGATAATCATAGGAGGTGGCTTGAAGTTCTATCTGATGTTTTATGAGCTCATTGCATCTCTAGGCATGGTGCTACTAAAGTTACTCCTTTCAAGTTAGTATATGGGTAAGAAATTGTGTTACCCATTGAAGTAAGTTTGGATGCATATAGATTAGGAAGGCAAAATAATATATATGCTGTTATGTACCATAATATGATGATGGATAACATTGACGATGTGACTGATTAAAGGATGCAAGCTCTAAAGAGGATTGAAAGAGATAAAGCTAGAGTTGCTTGTGTCTATAACACGAAAGTGAAAACCAAGTGTTTCTAACTGTGAGACTTAGTGTGGATGACTATTCTGCATTTTAGAACAAAGAGCAAAGCGAAGTAGTCACCAAGTTGGGGAAGTCAATTAGTAGTGATCAAAGTGGTATTAAAAAATCCATATATGCTAGAGAAGTTGCAATGTGATCGTCTCCCTAGAGTAATTAATCAAAGGCATAAAAATATTTTCTAAGTGTTTGGCAAGAAGTCTGAAGTGCAATCATAATAATGGGTGACACATGTATCACCCTTAGAATCTGGGTGCTACACTTCTAAACTAGCTAGATTGTTGGCAAGGCTGCTCGGCCTATTTAAAACCGGCCAGGCCAGCTTGGCGACCTAGCCAGACTGATTTTGTATCCTATTCTGAACCGATCATCTTCCGCACCTGTGATGGCTCCAGTCAAAAGTGTTCTTCAATATTCTTCATGTTTCATTTAAAACAGGCTAAACAATAATTGTTAAGTTAGTGTTTTGAGGATTTTTGGGGGAACAAGGCCCTAACAGTATCCATTGCGTCTCTCAGCAAGATCTAAAAATATTCTAGGTATCCTTGATGACCTAGGACATCCTTGGGAAATGTCTCCTAGGCAGATGTTCCTGTGAGGTGTTTCTGAGTTCTTGCGGTAAAGGAGAGGCTTATGGGTCCCTTGATTGGTCATGCTAGTTTTAAAGTTGTTTGATGTGTGATAGGTCATGTATTACCTCAAATGTGGTAGACTATGTTGGTGTGTGACTGTCGATGTTTGGAGCCCGACCGCACACCTAGGGTTACCTCTCACGGTGCTTTTGGGTAGGACGATGTTGTTGACTGTAACACAATGGTTCGTGCAGGTTGCACGAGAGATGACAGGCAATTTTCTATAGGTTTGGGCCGCTTAGAGAGGCGTAATACCCTACTGAAAGGGAAATGTGCCCTTGGGCCATTTCTAAGTGTTTTGGTGATTTAGTGTCCAACACAAGTGCCTAAGTGTAAAAAGGTGGACAAAGTACAAATCAAGGATAAAGGTATGTTTCTCAGACTTAGTACATTGTTTTATGGACTAATGTATTGTGTCTAAGTGCTGGAAACAGGAGAAATCCAATTGGAAATGTCTTGGCTCGAGCAGCCAAGAATCTGCTGAGTCTGGGAGCACCGGACTGTCCGGTGGTGCACCGGACAGTGTCCGGTGTGCCAGGCTGGTTCGAGCGAACTGGCCGCTCTCGGGAATTCACCGGCGACGTACGGCTAAAATTCACCGGACTGTCCGGTGAGCCAACGGTCGGCCGGGCCAACGGTCGGCCGCGCAATCTGCGCGGGACACGTGGCCGAGCCAACGGCTAGAAGATGGCACCGGACTGTCCGGTGTGCACCGGACATGTCCGGTGCGCCAACGGCTCTCAGGCCGCCAACGGTCGGCTTCGCTATTTAAGGAAGGAAATCGGGCACCGGACAGTGTCCGGTGTGCACCGGACTGTCCGGTGCTCCCGACGACAGAAGGCAAGAATGGCCTTCCAGATTTGCGCTCAACGGCTCCTAGCTGCCTTGGGGCTATAAAAGGGACCCCTAGGCGCATGGAGGAGTACACCAAGCATCCTTTGAGCATTATTGATCACTCACACTTCATTCTTGCGCACTTATTCGACATTCTAGTGATTTGAGCTCCATTCTAGTGTGCTAGTCTCTTGAGCTCAAGTCTGGGTTTTGTGTGTGCGTATTCGCTGTGATCTTTGTGTCGTGTGTGAGTTGCTAATCCCTCCCTTGCTCCGTGATTCTTTGTGAACATCTTTTGTAAGGGCGAGAGGCTCCAAGCTGTGGAGATTCCTCGCAAACGAGATTAAGAAAAGCAAAGCAACACCATGGTATTCAAGTTGGTCTTTGGACCGCTTGAGAGGGGTTGATTGCAACCCTCGTCCGTTGGGACGCCACAACGTGGAGTAGGCAAGCGTTGGTCTTGGCCGAACCACGGGATAACCACCGTGCCATCTCTGTGATTGATAACTCTTGGTTATTGTGTTGTGTTGAGATCCTTCTCTAGCCACTTGGCAAATTACTGTGCTAACAATTAACCAAGTTTTATGGCTTAAGTTTTTGAAGTTTTACAGGATCACCTATTCACCCCCCTCTAGGTGCTCTCAATTGGTATCAGAGCCGTTCTCTTCAAGAAAGGGACTAACCGCCCGAAGAGATGGATCCTAAGGGCAAGGGGATAGTGATCAACGACAAGGAGAAGGAGTCCTTCGTCAACGAGCCCAATGATGATAGGCCCACCGACTCAGGCTCGGGCCACAAAAGAAAAGATGGGAGGAAGAAGAAGACAAGGCGCATCAAGGAAATTGTCTACTACGACAGCGACGAATCTTCCTCCTCCCAAAAGGACAACGACGACTACGACAGGCGAAAGACGGTTAACTCAAACTTCTCTTTCGATTATTCGCGCATTCCGCATAGCTCAAATGCTCAATTGCTCCCCATTCCACTTGGCAAGCCCCCTCACTTTGATGGAGAGGACTACGGATTTTGGAGCCACAAAATGCGTACTCACATGTTTTCTCTCCATCCAAGTATTTGGGAGATTGTGGAAAGTGGAATGAAATTTGATAGCTCGGATAGCCCTGTGTTTATTAATGAACAAATTCATAAAAATGCACAAGCTACTACTGTGTTGCTAGCCTCTTTGTGCAGGGATGAGTATCACAAGGTGAGCGGCTTGGACAATGCCAAGCAGATCTGGGACACCCTCAAGATCTCTCATGAGGGGAACGACGTCACCTTGCTCACCAAAATGGAGTTGGTGGAGGGCGAGCTTGGAAGGTTCGCGATGATAAGGGGCGAGGAGCCAACTCAAACATACAACCGGCTCAAGACCCTTATCAACAAAATAAGGAGCTACGGAAGCAC
Organism: Zea mays; assembly: GCF_902167145.1. Taxonomy (NCBI): domain Eukaryota; kingdom Viridiplantae; phylum Streptophyta; class Magnoliopsida; order Poales; family Poaceae; genus Zea; species Zea mays. The sequence goes on along the minus strand of NC_050105.1, from coordinate 71,889,838 downwards.
ACGATGGATGGACCACGACGTCGTCCACCTAATGCTAAGGTCCTTTACCGTTCTTGATCCTCATTTGGTGAACAATATTCGTGAAAATCCCAGGTACACCAAGATGTCGCCCGAAGAAGTTCTTGGGAAATTTGTTAGCGGGCGAATGATGATCAAGGAGGCGAGGTACGTGGACGACGCCTTGAATGGTCCGATCAACGAGCCGCAACCCTTTGCTCTCAAGGCAACAAGAAGCAAGGAGGCGCTACCTAGCAAGGTGGCACAGATTGAGGCGGCCGGACTTAATGATGAAGAGATGGCTCTCATCATCAAAAGATTCAAGACGACGCTTAAAGGTCGCAAGGGACAGCCAAGAAAGACCAAAGCCAAGGGGAAGCGCTCATGCTTCAAATGCGGTAAGCTTGGTCATTTTATTGCTAACTGTCCCGACAATGATAGTGATCAGGATCAAGGGAACAAGAGGGAGAAAAAGAAGAACTATAAGAAGGCAAAGGGCGAGGCTCATCTTGGCAAGGAGTGGGATTCGGACTGCTCCTCGTCCGACTCCGACAATGAAGGACTCGCCGCCACCGCCTTCAACAAGTCATCCCTCTTCCCCAACGAGCGTCACACTTGCCTCATGGCAAGGGAGAAGAAAGTAAGCACTCATAATACTAGTACTTATGCTTCTTCAAGTGAGGATGAGTCTAGTGATGATGAGATAGATTACTCATGCTTATTCAAGGGATTAGATAGAACCAAGGTAGACAAAATTAATGAATTGATTGATGCCTTGAATGACAAGAATATGCTTTTAGAAAAGCAAGAGGATTTGTTGTATGAAGAACATGATAAATTTGTAGAAGCACAAAAATCTCTTGCTCTAGAAATTAAGAGGAATGAAATGCTCTCTAGTGAATTATCTTCTTGTCATGAAACTATTGCTAAGTTAAAAAGTTTTAATGATGATTTAAATGCTAAACTAGAAGTAGCTAGTAAATCTAATTCTTGTGTAGAAATTGTTGAAACTTGTAATAGGTGTAAAGATTTTGACATTGATGCTTGTAGTGATCATTTAGTTTCAATTTCCAAATTAAATGAGGAATTAGCTAGTCTTAATGCCCAACTTAAGACTAGCAAAAATGAATTTGACAAGCTAAAATTTGCAAGGGATGCCTACACGATTGGTAGACACCCCTCAATTAAGGATGGACTTGGCTACAAGAGGGAAGCCAAGGACTTGACAAGCCATAAGGCTCCCATCTCCGCCAAGGAGAAAGGGAAGGCCCCTATGGCTAGTAGTGTGCAAAAGAACCATGCCTTTATGTACCATGATAGGAGACAATCTAGGAGTTGTAATGCATATAATACCTTTGATTCTCATGCCATGTTTGCTTCTAGTTCTTCTTATGTGCATGATAGAAATGTTGGTAGGAGAAATGTTGTTCATAATATGCCTAGGAGAAATGTTGTTAATGTTCCTAGGAAAGTTAATGAACCTTCTACAATATATCATGCTTTAAATGCTTCTTATGCTATTTGTAGAAAGGATAGGAAGATAGTTGCTAGAAAATTAGGGGCAAGATGCAAGGGAGACAAAACTTGCATTTGGGTCCCTAAGGATATTTGTGCTAACCTTGCAGGACCCAACATGAGTTGGGTACCTAAGACCCAAGCCTAAATTTGCCTTGCAGGTTTATGCATCCGGGGGTTCAAGCTGGATTATTGACAGCGGATGCACAAACCATATGACGGGGGAGAAGAAGATGTTCACCTCCTACGTCAAAAACAAAGATTCCCAAGATTCAATAATATTCGGTGATGGGAATCAAGGCAAGGTAAAAGGGCTAGGTAAAATTGCAATCTCCAATGAGCATTCTATCTCTAATGTGTTTCTAGTGGAGAGTCTTGGATATAATTTACTATCTGTTAGTCAATTATGTAATATGGGATATAACTGTTTATTTACAAATGTAGATGTGTCTGTCTTTAGAAGATGTGATGGTTCACTAGCTTTTAACGGTGTACTAGACGGCAAGCTTTACTTAGTTGATTTTGCAAAAGAAGAGGCCGGTCTAGATGCATGCTTAATGGCTAAGACTTGCATGGGCTGGTTGTGGCATCGCCGCTTAGCACATGTGGGGATGAAGAACCTCCACAAGCTTCTAAAGGGAGAACACGTGATAGGTCTAACCAATGTTCTTTTCGAAAAAGATAGACCTTGTGCAGCTTGTCAAGCAGGTAAACAAGTGGGAGGAGCACATCACAGCAAGAATGTGATGACCATGTCAAGACCTCTGGAGCTGCTACATATGGACCTCTTCGGACCCGTCGCCTATCTAAGCATAGGAGGAAGTAAGTATGGTCTAGTTATTGTTGATGACTTTTCCCGCTTCACTTGGGTGTTCTTTTTGCAGGATAAGTCTGAAACCCAAGGGACCCTCAAGCGCTTCCTAAGGAGAGCTCAAAATGAGTTTGAGCTCAAGGTAAAGAAGATAAGGAGCGACAACGGGTCTGAATTCAAGAACCTTCAAGTGGAGGAGTTCCTTGAGGAGGAGGGGATCAAGCACGAGTTCTCCGCTCCCTACACACCTCAGCAAAATGGTGTGGTAGAGAGGAAGAACAGGACACTCATAGATATGGCGAGGACTATGCTTGGAGAGTTCAAGACCCCCGAGTGCTTTTGGTCGGAAGCCGTGAACACGGCTTGCCACGCCATCAACAGGGTCTACCTTCACCGCCTCCTCAAGAAGACTTCATATGAGCTGCTAACTGGTAACAAACCCAATGTATCGTACTTTCGTGTATTTGGGAGTAAATGCTACATTCTAGTGAAGAAGGGTAGGAATTCCAAATTTGCTCCCAAAGCCGTAGAAGGGTTTTTATTAGGTTATGATTCAAATACAAAGGCGTATAGGGTCTTCAACAAATCATCAGGTTTGGTTGAAGTCTCTAGCGACGTTGTATTTGATGAGACTAATGGCTCTCCAAGAGAGCAAGTTGTTGATCTTGATGATGTAGATGAAGAAGACGTTCCAATGGCCGCGATACGCACCATGGCGATTAGAGATGTACGACCTCAGGAACATTTGGAGCAAGATCAACCGTCTTCCTCAACTATGGTGCATCCCCCAACCCAGGATGACGAACAGGTACCTCAAGTGGAGGCGCATGATCAAGGGGGAGCACAGGATATTCAAATTGAAGAGGAAGAAGCACCTCAGGCACCTCCAACCCAAGTTCGAGCGACGATCCAAAGGGATCATCCCGTCGACCAAATTTTGGGTGATATTAGCAAGGGAGTAACTACTCGCTCGAGATTAGTTAATTTTTGTGAGCATTACTCTTTTGTCTCTTCTATTGAGCCTTTCAGGGTAGAAGAGGCCTTGCTAGATCCGGACTGGGTGTTGGCCATGCAGGAGGAACTCAACAACTTCAAGCGCAATGAAGTTTGGACACTGGTGCCTCGTCCCAAGCAAAATGTTGTGGGAACCAAGTGGGTGTTCCGCAACAAACAGGACGAGCACGGGGTGGTGACAAGGAACAAGGCTCGACTTGTGGCAAAAGGTTATGCCCAAGTCGCAGGTTTGGACTTTGAGGAGACTTTTGCTCCTGTGGCTAGGCTAGAATCAATTCGTATCTTGCTAGCATATGCCGCTCACCATTCTTTCAGATTGTACCAAATGGATGTGAAGAGCGCTTTCCTCAACGGGCCAATCAAGGAAGAGGTGTACGTGGAGCAACCCCCTGGCTTCGAGGATGAACGGTACCCCGACCACGTGTGTAAGCTCTCTAAGGCACTCTATGGACTTAAGCAAGCCCCAAGAGCATGGTATGAATGCCTTAGAGACTTTTTAATTACTAATGCTTTCAAGGTCGGGAAAGCCGATCCAACTCTTTTTACTAAGACTTGCGATGGTGATCTTTTTGTGTGCCAAATTTATGTCGATGACATAATATTTGGTTCTACTAACCAAAAGTCTTGTGAAGAGTTTAGCAGGGTGATGACGCAGAAATTCGAGATGTCGATGATGGGCGAGTTGAACTACTTCCTTGGGTTTCAAGTGAAGCAACTCAAGGACGGCACCTTCATCTCCCAAACGAAGTACACGCAAGATTTGCTAAAGAGGTTTGGGATGAAGGATGCCAAGCCCGCAAAGACGCCGATGGGAACTGACGGACACACCGACCTCAACAAAGGTGGTAAGTCCGTTGATCAAAAAGCATACCGGTCCATGATAGGTTCTTTGCTTTATTTATGTGCTAGTAGACCGGATATTATGCTTAGCGTATGCATGTGTGCTAGATTTCAATCCGATCCTAAGGAGTGTCACTTAGTGGCTGTGAAGCGAATTCTTCGATATTTAGTCGCTACGCCTTGCTTCGGGATCTGGTATCCAAAGGGGTCTAACTTTGACTTGATTGGGTACTCAGATTCCGACTATGCTGGATGTAAGGTCGATAGGAAGAGTACATCGGGGATGTGCCAATTCTTAGGAAGGTCCCTGGTGTCTTGGAACTCTAAGAAACAAACCTCCGTTGCCCTATCCACCACTGAGGCCGAGTACGTTGCCGCAGGACAGTGTTGTGCGCAACTACTTTGGATGAGGCAAACCCTCCGGGACTTTGGCTACAATCTGAGCAAAGTCCCACTCCTATGTGATAATGAGAGTGCTATCCGAATAGCGGAAAATCCTGTTGAGCACAGCCGCACAAAGCACATTGACATCCGGCATCACTTTTTGAGGGACCACCAGCAAAAGGGAGATATCGAAGTGTTTCATGTTAGCACCGAGAACCAGCTAGCCGATATCTTTACCAAGCCTCTAGATGAGAAGACCTTTTGCAGGCTGCGTAGTGAGCTCAATATCTTAGATTCGCGGAACTTGGATTGAAATGTAGCAAACATGTGTTTATGCCTTTGATCATGTTCATTCTGCATTTTGTTGCTTATTGTGGTGCTCAAGTTGTACAAACACTCCCTGGACCTCACAAGTCCTGTTTGCAAGTGATGCACATATTTAGGGGGAGCTGTGCTACAACTTGACCCTTTGAGACTAACCATGTACTTGAGTTTGGTTGTTTTAGTCTCCAAGGAGAATTGAAAGGGAAAAGGTGGACTTGGACCATGCAAGACTTCCACTGCACTCCGATGAAAAGAGTAACTTCTCCAAGTTCATCTTTATACTCTTATTGCCTTTGTGTTCTTATTTGAAGATTTTGGTGAGGCAATGGGGTTAAAGGGCCAATATTGATCCCGTTTTGGTGCTTGATGCCAAAGGGGGAGAAAATAAAGGCCAAAGCGATAAATGGATCAGCTACCACTTGAGAGATTTTGAAAATAGTAGAATAGAGTTTTTGGTTTGTCAAAACTCTTTTGTTGTCTCTCTTGTCAAAAGTTGGCTTCTTGCGGGGAGAAGTATTGATTATGAAAAAAAGGGGGAGTTTTTGAAATCTTGAATCAATTTCTCTTGGAATGACTCTCTTTATGTCTTAACATGTGTGTTTGACTTAGAGATAGAATTTTGAGTTTGATTTGTAAAAACAAACCAAGTGGTGGCATAAAGTGATCCATATATGTCTAAATTGAATCAAAACAATTTTGAGTTCTTATTTGATTTTGATTTTGTACTTGTTCTACTTGCTTTATGTTGTGTTGGCATAAATCACCAAAAAGGGGGAGATTGAAAGGGAAATGTGCCCTTGGGCCATTTCTAAGTGTTTTGGTGATTTAGTGTCCAACACAAGTGCCTAAGTGTAAAAAGGTGGACAAAGTACAAATCAAGGATAAAGGTATGTTTCTCAGACTTAGTACATTGTTTTATGGACTAATGTATTGTGTCTAAGTGCTGGAAACAGGAGAAATCCAATTGGAAATGTCTTGGCTCGAGCAGCCAAGAATCTGCTGAGTCTGGGAGCACCGGACTGTCCGGTGGTGCACCGGACAGTGTCCGGTGTGCCAGGCTGGTTCGAGCGAACTGGCCGCTCTCGGGAATTCACCGGCGACGTACGGCTAAAATTCACCGGACTGTCCGGTGTGCACCGGACTGTCCGGTGAGCCAACGGTCGGCCGGGCCAACGGTCGGCCGCACAATCTGCGCGGGACACGTGGCCGAGCCAACGGCTAGAAGATGGCACCGGACTGTCCGGTGTGCACCGGACATGTCCGGTGCGCCAACGGCTGTCAGGCCGCCAACGGTCGGCTTCGCTATTTAAGGAAGGAAATCGGGCACCGGACAATGTCCGGTGTGCACCGGACTGTCCGGTGCACCCGACGACAGAAGGCAAGAATGGCCTTCTAGATTTGCGCTCAACGGCTCCTAGCTGCCTTGGGGCTATAAAATGGACCCCTAGGCGCATGGAGGAGTACACCAAGCATCCTTTGAGCATTATTGATCACTCACACTTCATTCTTGCGCACTTATTCGACATTCTAGTGATTTGAGCTCCGTTCTAGTGTGCTAGTCTCTTGAGCTCAAGTCTGGGTTTTGTGTGTGCGTATTCGCTGTGATCTTTGTGTCGTGTGTGAGTTGCTAATCCCTCCCTTGCTCCGTGATTCTTTGTGAACATCTTTTGTAAGGGCGAGAGGCTCCAAGCTGTGGAGATTCCTCGCAAACGGGATTAAGAAAAGCAAAGCAACACCGTGGTATTCAAGTTGGTCTTTGGACCGCTTGAGAGGGGTTGATTGCAACCCTCGTCCGTTGGGACGCCACAACGTGGAGTAGGCAAGCGTTGGTCTTGGCCGAACCACGGGATAACCACCGTGCCATCTCTGTGACTGATAACTCTTGGTTATTGTGTTGTGTTGAGATCCTTCTCTAGCCACTTGGCAAATTACTGTGCTAACAATTAACCAAGTTTTGTGGCTTAAGTTTTTGAAGTTTTACAGGATCACCTATTCACCCCCCTCTAGGTGCTCTCACCTACTTCCTAGTGCGGGTCTTTATGTGGTAGGTTACAAGGGAAGTCTCCGATGTGAAGAAAAGCTAATGAAATAGGTGGAAGGTTGATGGAAATGATGGGGTACCCCCTAGGCATTATATACTCGACCGTGGGGCACTACATGCGTATGTGATGATGATTTATACCTAAATAACAGTGAACCGACTGAACTGATCTTCCTACAATCTTGCCGACTTATCCCGAATCTACCCCGATATTCAAGGGCGTTGCGCGCGGGAAAGTCGAGTGGGCGCTTTGGATAGCGCTTAAGTCTGACGGGTCGTTCGGGCCTGAATCCGCTTCTTTCCCACATTGGTCCATTCCACCAGTAGTCCTCCCCTGGCCCACAAAGGGATGGCCTTGTGAGATAACGGGCCCAAAGCCTCTCGTGAGGCCTTCTTGCCTTCTAGTGGACCCGGGGGATATCTGTCCCCCACAAGTCCCCAATCTTTGAGTTGATTTGGAAATAATCAGCCCAAAGATTCTAGGTCTGGCTCGTAGGTTTGTTTTGTGGCACGGTTTGCACTCTGCTAATGGGAGTACCGAAAATGCACCCATTGGGTGTAGATTATAAACTTTGAGTAAGTCATTAAAAATAGCCCACTCAAAGGTCTTCATTTTATGCTTTGGAGATCAACATCTTGTCTTCTAAGATTAAGAATCTATTGGGTGCACCGAAGCTGCACCCAATGGGTGTAGCCCCCAAGCTTTGAGTGGATTTTTGAAAAATAATCCACTGAAAGGTCTATATCTTGTGCTTTAGAAACCAGCATTATATCTTCGTCTTATGCTTTAGAAATCAGCATTTCGTCTTCTTGGATTAAGAATCTATTGGTGCACCCAATGGGTGTAGCCCTCGAGCTTTGAGTGGATTTTTGAAAATAATCCACTCAAAGGTCTATATCTTGTGCTTTAGAAACCAGCATTCTATCTTCGTCTTATGCTTTAGAAATCAACATTTTGCCTTCATCCCATGTCCTTACGAATTCAAACAATGCTATCTGTCCACACCTTGTTAGGTCTGAAATTTATTTGATCAGTGATAGATTGGATGTCTGGCTAATGGGGGTAGATGGCTCTCAGCTGGACATCACCCTGCTCTGTGCTTCAATGCTTCTGCCGATTAGAATTGCGGTCCAGTAGCTGTATTTGGACTTCCTCCCGTCTTGGCCGATCTTCTCCTTTTGTCTTAATACATTCATTGCGTATACTGTATGGATATGACTTCTTCAGAAAATCTTTTGAAAATTCCTGGCTACACACCCCATGGGTGTGCCCAATGGGTGTCTTGGTACACAGAGCGTTTAGCATATTGTCCTAGAGTAGTAACTTGATGTGACCGTGGGGTGTAATCATATCGCTCGAGCAGTTGACCTTGGTCCAAACGGTGTCGTGTTACGCGAAACGGTTTCGCGTCTGTTGCCTGACTCATTTTCAGGCGGTTTGAATTGCTTATTGAATACTTGTGACTGTTCGACGAGCGTGGTAGGAAGTGGATGGTCACCCCCAGCCTCTATAAATAGCCTGCTTGCACCGTTGTTCACTTCACTCATCTTTCGGTCATCTGTTGCTTTCTTCTCCCTTTCTATTCTTCTCCAACCAATCATGGACAAAGGCAGGAGAGGCCGAGGCTCGCCTCACCGTGTTGGCGACAAGCGAAAGTGCATCCCAAGTCCTCCCTTGGAGGACTTCGGCGATTCGGAGTACTCGAAGGAAGTTTCCTCCGGGTTTGAGGGGATCGCCGACGCCGCTTCTCCTCCTACATCGTTCGATGACTCGGACGACTCCCAGGGGTTGGCCGCTGAAGTCTGGACGTACATCTGTTTCGTCGAGCGCGCTGGGCTCAAAGGATCGGATGAGTCGGAGGTCTCCTCGGATGAGGAGAACTCCTTCGGCTTGTATGAGGAGTAGAGCGGCGACGACGGTGATGACGAGGATGACGGCAGTGGCGACGACAGCGGTGGAGGTGGCAGCGGCAGTGGCGGCGACGACGGCAGCAAGGGCGGTGGTGAAGGTGACGGTGGCGACGGTGGCGGCAAGGGCGATGGTGGCGACGACGGCAGCAAAGGCGGCGGTGGCGACGGCAACAACAGCGGCAAGGGCGGCAATAAGGCCAGTGGCATAGTGCCGCTGGTCTAAATATTAGTATAGATAGTTAGTAGTAGCAGTAGTTGTAGTAGTAGCAACAGTAGTAGTAGAATAATGTAGTGGTAGTTAGTGTAGTTTAGCATAAGTAGTAGGTAGTGTAATGTAATGTAATGTGGTAAAAAGGGTGGAAAAAGGTCGACTCATAATGAGTCGGCTTTTGAGTTTGTGTAACCCCCTCCAATATTAATCAAGAAATTAGTTGTCTCAAGTGATCGCTGTCTTTTGCTGCTTTTCTGTTTACACGTTTGATAGCTCGTCTGGATGATATTGCCAGTGTTTTAGAGGTAACTGCCGAGTGATGCCTGAGGATTTTGCTTTTCCGAGTGGTAACCTGGCACTTTAGAGATAGTGCCCGACCCAAGAAACCCCATTTATACTCGCGCTGACGTGCCTTTTTTATTTCTGAGCCCTAGCTTCACTTTTTCCCTTTGGTCATTTCTCTTTTTCCTTGAAATTCCGAGCCCGCTCGTTCCGCCGGAGAGATCGTGATGGCCCCCAAGCGGAAGAGGCAGAGCACCACTGCTGCTATCATCCCGCCCATCGATCCCAACAGCCAGCTTCCATTCGCTGGTAACCACATGTCTATCAATTCTGAATCCGACCTTGTTCATCTCGTTGAGGTTGGGGTTTTGCTTCCAAAGGAGCTCTGCTCTTGGCGGATTTGCCGCGGTATCACTGTTCCGACAAAGGATACTCATGAGTCCATCATTTACATTCCATTTCTCATTCGCGGGCTTGCTCTTCTCATCTCCCCCTTTTTCCTTGGTCTTCTTGATTTCTATGAGCTGAATCTGACGCACCTGAACCCTAATTCCATTCTGCAAGTTGCCATTTTCATGCATCTGTGCGAGGCCTTTCTTGGGATTCCCCCTCACTTCGGTCTTTGGAAGTATCTTTATCATTGTCGGCCCGGGATGGCTGGTGGACAGCACCAGCTTGTTGGCGGCGCAAGTTTAGAGCTTCACCAGGGAAGGAAAGCAGAGTACCTTGACATTCCTCTCAAGAACAATATCAAAGGGTGGCGTCTTGAGTGGTTCATTATGGAAAATCCCAGCAAATCTCTCCCCCTCGATCGGGGAGGCAACCAGATGTCCGCACACCTAGCTAGGTAGAGTCTCCTCCTTTTTCAGAAATAACAGAGGCCAAAGTGCTAATCACTGAGATATGCTTGCTGAAGGATGGGGTCTGACTGCTAAAGCTGTGGTTGCTGACTTCGTTTTCAAAATATTCAACCCTTGAAGGACAGAATTTACCCCGCTTACTTATATAGCGGCGTCAATGATTCCACCCGGGTTACGAACAGGAGGATTCCCAATGAAGACTTGCTGAGACGACTCGACATGATTTTGAGGGGCAGTCTCAAATGCTGGTGCTCCTGTGGCATACTCTGCGTGTGCTCCTGTGGCATACTCTGCGTGGAACGTGCCACCACATAGGCCATTCTCTGAATTTGTCTCCAATCCTCCTGCTCATGACGGTAGCCCGGGTCATAGAGTGCGACCCTCTCTTGAGGACATCGAGGCCTTGATTGCTCCACTTTGGAGCCTTCCTGAGAATGAGAGGTAGACTCACTTTGAGATGCTAGCCAGCACTGATGATGCTGAGATGGATGCTGTGCTTAGCCTGCTGGCTGGGGAATCGTTCGACTCTACCCGAACCGAGTCGGTGGCCACCACGATTGGGCAAGAATTTGGTGAAGAGGAAGATATTCGGAAACTTGAAGGTGCTCGCCCAAAGCGTTCACATCGAGTGAGCCACCTGACTGCACCTGTCGAGAAAAAGAAGAGGAGGTGACTTCGGCAACTATCGTGCTTGGATCAAGATGCTGGCCCCTCTGCTCCAATTCATGACGATGTCCCGGTAGACACCTGTCGGGGACCATAATTAGGGGTACCCTCAAGGCTCCTAATTCTCAGCCGGTAACCCCCATCAGCACAAAGCTGCAAAGGCCTGATGGGTGCGATTAAGTCAGGGATCAGTCCATTCGAGGGACTCGATCACGCCTCGCCCGAGCCTAGCCTCGGACAAGGGAAGCCGACCTCGGAGGATTTCCGTCTCACCCGAGGCCCCCCTTCAGCGGCGAACATATTCCCGGCTTGCCCGAGGCCCTGCCTTCGCCAAGAAGCAACCCTGACCAAATCGCCGCACCGACCGACCAATTCGCAGGAGCATTTAATGCAAAGGTGGCCTGACACCTTTATCCTGACGCGCGCCCCCAGCCGGCAGAGCCGAAGTGACCGCCGTCACTTCGCCGCTCCACTGACCGGCCTGACAGAAGGACAGCGCCGCCTGCGCCACTCCAACTGCGGTGCCACTTGACAGAGTGAGAGTGACGGGCAGTCAGGCCCGGCCGAAGGCTCCATAGGAAGCTCCGCTTCGCCCGACCCCAGGGCTCGGACTCGGGCTAAGTCCCGGAAGACGGCGAACTCCGCTCCGCCCGACCCAAGGCTCGGACTCGGGCTAAGTCCCGGAAGACGACGAACTCCGCCCGACCCAGGGCTCGGACTCGGGCTAAGTACCGGAAGATGACGAACTCCGCCCGACCCAGGGCTCGGACTCGGGCTAAGTCCCGGAAGACAGCGAACTCCGCCCGACCCAGGGCTTGGACTCGGGCTATGTCCCAGAAGACGACGATCTCCGCCTCGCCCGACCCAGGGCTCGGACTTGGGCTCGGCCCTAGAAGACGACGATCTCCGCCTCGCCCGACCTAGGGCTCGGACTTGGGCTCGGCTCCAGAAGACGACGAACTCCGCTTCGCCCGACCCCAGGACTCGGACTCCGCCCCGGCACCAGCCGCCAATCTCTGCCTCACCCGACCCGGGGGCTCGGACTCGACCTCGGCTTCGGAGGAGCTTCCACATCGCCCAACCTAGGGCGCAGACCAGCCACGTCTACAGGAGGCGCCATCATCACCCTACCCCGAGCTGACTCGGGTCGCAGGGAACAAGACCAGCGTCCCATCTGGCTCGCTCCGCCAGATAGGCAATGATGGCGCCCCGCATGCTCTGTGACGACGGTGGCTCTCAGCCCCCTTACGGAAGCAAGAGGACGTCAGCAAGGACTCAACCGCTCCGACAGCTGTCCCTCCGCCAAGCTCCATCGCTCCTCCGATGGCCACGACATCACACCAGCTGGGTGCCAAGGTCTCTCCGGCTGCCACAACGGCATGTACCTAGGGCGCTAGCTCTCCTCCGCTAGACACGTAGCACTCTGCTACACCCCCCATTGTACACCTGGATCCTCTCCTTGCGCCTATAAAAGGGAGGACCAGGGCCCTCTTAGAGAGGGTTGGCCGCGCGGGGACGAGGACGAGACACGCGCTCGCTCGGAGCCGCTCGCTCCCTCTCCCGTGTGGACGCTTGTAACCCCCTCCTGCAAGCGCACCCGACCTGGGCGCGGGACGAACACGAAGGCCGCGGGATTCCCACCTCTCTCACGCCGGTCTCCGGCCGCCTCGCTCTCCCCCCTTCGCGCTCGCCCTCGCGCTCGAACCATCTGGGCTGGGGCACGCGGCGACATTCACTCGTCGGCTCAGGGACCCCCCGGTCTCTGAACGCCGACATTTGGCGCGCCAGGTAGGGGCCTGCTGCGTGTTGACGAATAGCTTCCCGTCAAGCTCCAGATGGGCAGTCTCCAGCAACCTCTCCAATCCGGGACGATGCTCCGTTTCGGGAGTCTTGAGTTCATGTCCCTCGACGGCAGCTACGACATGATACTCCTTCCACCGCCGCGCGACAACGATAGTGGCGGCCGACAGCCTGCCTGCCGGCGGCGGAATCGACGACGTCTTCCCCGCGTTGTAGAAGAACGACCTTCGAGCTCATCCTGCCCTCTTCCCCGCCGGCGAAGGGGAAGACGGGGCAACCAAGGCCAAGCAGGAGACAGCGCCTCGCCGGCTGTCGAGCGAGTCGATGGCCCCAGCGCCCCAACGGGGGGCGCACCGGGCGTCGACCTCGCGTTTGAGACGAAGGCGAGCGCCGCCTCCCCGCGACACGCCAAACCCGAGCAAGCGGATGATGCCAGCACGCTCGCGAAAAGCTTGCTGGACGTCACCCTCATACCTGAGACGACGGTGCAGTCAGCCCCCGACATGACATTATCGCCGCTCGTCGACCAAAAGGTACCGACCGATTCCCATCCCACGTCTTTCGGATTCAGCCTCGACCCGCCTAGCGGCCTCGCTTTGGCGGGCGCTCTCGTAGAGGCAGGTCCAAACCCTCTGGGGTTTCGTATGCGGTCACCTTGGGACCGGCTGACGGACGTCTCGACCTACGGGCCCTCTGGGTCCGAGGAAGACGGCGAACCCAGCATCTGTTGGGATTTCTCTGGACTTGGCAACCCCAGTGCCATGCGGGACTTTATGACCGCATGCGACTACTGCATTTCCGACTGTTCCGACGGTAGCCGTAGCCTCAGCGACGAGGACTGCGGCCCAAGTTGCGAATGCCTCCACGTCGATCTAGAGGGTCCCTCCGAAGGCAACCATCTCGGCATGCCGGAGGACGGTGACCTCCCTAGGCCGGTGCCTCGCGTTGACATCCCACGGGAGCTAGCTGTGGTCCCCGTTCAGGCGGGGGGCCATGACCCATGGCTCGAGCAAATCCGCGGGGTGCAGGCCAGGCTCGACGAGGGAGCAGGAACGCTTGAGCCGATCCGTCGGGACGTCAGGCAGGCATGGGCGGGCCAACCCCCGGCCGGGGAAATACGTCATCTACCCCAGGGCTTCCAGCACCGTGTCGCCGACGATGTCAGGGTCAGGCCACCACCCGCATCCAGTGGGGTCGGCCAGAACCTGGCGGCAGCAGCAATGCTTCTTCGCGCGATGCCGGAGCCATCAACCACCGAGGGGCGGCGAATCTAGGGAGAGCTCAAGAATCTCCTGGAAGGCGCCGCGGTCCGACGGGCCGAGAGCTCTGCCTCCCGAAGGCAGGGGTACCCCTCGGAACCTCATGCCGCGACTTCCCGATTCATGCGGGAAGCCTCGGTCTACACCGGGCGCGCGCGCAACACAGCGCCTGCGGCCCCGGGTCGCCTCGGCAACGAGCACCATCACCGCGACCGTCGGGCCCACCTCAACGAGAGGGTGCGCCGAGGCTACCACCCCAGGCGTGGGGGACGCTACGACAACGGGGAGGATCGGAGTCCCTCGCCCGAACCACCCGGTCCGCAGACCTTCAGCCAGGCCATACGACGGGCGCCGTTCCCGACCCGGTTCCGACCCACGACTACTGTCACAAAGTACTCGGGGGAGACGAGACCGTAACCGTGGCTCGCGGACTACCGTCTGGCCTGCCAACTGGGTGGAACGGACGATGACAACCTCATCATCTGCAACCTCCCCCTGTTCCTCTCCGACACCGCTCGCGCCTGGTTGGAGCACCTGCCTCCGGGGCAGATCTCCAACTGGGGCGACCTAGTCCAAGCTTTCGCCGGCAATTTCCAGGGCACTTACGTGCGCCCCGGGAATTCCTGGGACCTCCGAAGCTGCCGACAGCAGCTGGGAGAGTCTCTCCGAGACTACATCCGGCGATTCTCGAAGCAGCGCACCGAGCTGCCCAACATCACCGACTCGGATGTCATCGGCACGTTCCTCGCTGGCACCACCTGTCGCGACCTGGTGAGCAAGCTGGGTCGCAAGACCCCCACCAGGGCGAGCGAGCTGATGGACATCGCCACCAAGTTCGCCTCCGGCCAGGAGGCGGTCGAGGCTATCTTCCGGAAGGACAAGCAGCCCCAGGGCCGCCCATCGGAAGATGCTCCCGAGGCGTCAACTCAGCGCGGCGCCAAGAAGAAGGGCAAGAAGAAGTCGCAAGCGAAACACGACGCCGACGACGCGGACCTTGTCGCCGCCGCCGAGTACAAGAACCCTCGGAAACCCCCCGAAGGTGCCAACCTCTTCGACAAGATGCTCAAGGAGCCGTGCCTCTATCACCAGGGGCCCGTCAAGCACACCCTTGAGGAGTGCGTCATGCTTTGGCGCCAATTCCACAGGGCCGGGCCACCCGCGGAGGGTGGCAAGGCCTGCGACGACGACAAGAAGGAAGATCACCAGGCAGGAGAGTTCCCCGAGGTCCGCGACTGCTTCATGATCTATGGTGGGCAAGCGGCGAATGCCTCGGCTCGGCACCGCAAGCAAGAGCGCCGGGAGGTCTGCTCGGTGAAGGTGGCGGCGCCAGTCTATCTAGACTGGTCCGACAAGCCCATCACCTTCGACCGAGACGATCACCCCGATCATGTGCTGAGCCCGGGGAAATACCCGCTCGTCGTCGACCCCGTCATCGGCGATGTCAGGCTCACCAAGGTCCTCATGGACGGAGGCAGCAGCCTCAACATCATCTACGCCGAAACCCTCAGACTCCTGCGCGTCGATCTGTCCTCCGTCCGAGCAGGCGCTGCGCCCTTCCATGGGATCATTCCCGGGAAGCACGTCCAGCCCCTCGGACAACTCGACCTTCCCGTCTGCTTCGGAACACCCTCCAACTTCCGAAGGGAGACCCTGACGTTCGAGGTGGTCGGGTTCCGAGGAACCTACCACGCGGTACTGGGGAGGCCATGCTACGCGAAGTTCATGGCTGTCCCCAACTACACCTACCTGAAGCTCAAGATGCTGGGCCCCAACGGGGTCATCACCGTCGGCCCCACGTACAAACACGCGTTCGAATGCGACGTGGAGTGCGTGGAGTACGCCGAGGCCCTCACCGAGTCTGAGGCCCTCATCGCCGACCTGGAAAGCCTCTCTAAGGAGGTGCCAGACGTGAAGCGTCACGCCGGCAACTTTGAGCCAGCGGAGACGGTTAAGTCTGTCCCCCTCGACCCCAGCAGCGACGCCTCCAAGCAGATCCGGATCGGCTCCGGGCTCGATCCCAAATAGGAAGCAGTGCTCATCGACTTTCTCCGCGCGAACGCCGACGTCTTCGTGTGGAGTCCCTCGGACATGCCCGGCATACCGAGGGATGTCGCCGAGCACTCGCTGGACATCCGAGCCGGAGCCCGACCCGTCAAGCAGCCTCTGCGCCGATTCGACGAAGAGAAGCGCAGAGCCATAGGCGAGGAGATCCACAAGCTAATGGCAACAGGGTTCATCAAAGAGGTATTCCATCCCAAATGGCTTGCCAACCCTATGCTTGTGAGAAAGAAAGGGGGGAAATGGCGGATGTGTGTAGACTACACTGGTCTCAACAAAGCATGTCCGAAGGTTCCCTACCCTCTACCTCGCATCGACCAAATCGTGGATTCCACTGCTGGGTGCAAAACCCTGTCTTTCCTTGATGCCTACTCAGGGTATCACCAAATCAGGATGAAAGAGTCCGACCAGCTCGCGACTTCTTTCATCACACCCTTCGGCATGTACTGCTATGTCACCATGCCGTTCGGCTTGAGGAATGCGGGCGCGACGTACCAGCGATGCATGAACCATGTGTTCGGCGAACACATCGGCCGCACGGTCGAGGCCTACGTCGATGACATCGTAGTCAAGACGAGGAAAGCCCCCGACCTCCTTTCCGACCTTGAAGCGACGTTCCGATGTCTCAAGGCGAAAGGCGTCAAGCTCAATCCCGAAAAGTGTGTCTTCGGGGTGCCCCGAGGCATGCTCTTGGGGTTCATCGTCTCCGAGCGGGGCATCGAAGCCAACCTGGAGAAGATCACAGCCATCACCAGCATGGGGCCCATCAAGGACTTGAAAGGCGTACAGAGAGTCATGGGATGTCTCGCGGCTCTGAGCCGCTTCATCTCACGCCTCGGCGAAAGAGGTCTACCTCTGTACCGCCTCTTGAGGAAGGCCGAGTGCTTCACTTGGACCCTTGAAGCCGAGGAAGCCCTTGGGAACCTGAAGGCGCTCCTCACAAAGGCGCCTATCTTGGTGCCCCCAGCTGCCGGAGAAGCCCTCCTGGTCTACGTCGCCGCGACCACTCAGGTGGTTAGCGCCGCGATTGTGGTCGAGAGGCAAGAAGAGGGACATGCATTGCCCGTTCAGAGGCCAGTCTACTTCATCAGCGAGGTACTGTCCGAAACCAAGATCCGCTACCCACAAGTTCAGAAGCTGCTGTACGCGGTGATCCTAACGCGGCGGAAGCTGCGACACTACTTCGAGTCTCATCTGGTAACTATGGTGTCATCCTTCCCCCTGGGAGAGATCATCCAGTGCCGAGAGGCCTCGGGTAGGATTGCAAAGTGGGCGGTGGAAATCATGGGCGAGACAATCTCGTTCGCTCCCCGGAAGGCCATCAAGTCCCAGGTCTTGGCGGACTTCATGGCTGAATGGGTCGACACCCAGCTACCGACGGCTCCGATCCAACCGGAGCTCTGGACCATGTTCTTCGACGGGTCGCTGATGAAGATAGAAGCCGGCGCAGGCCTACTCTTCATCTCACCCCTCGGAAAGCATCTACGCTACGTGCTACGCCTCCACTTCCCGACGTCCAACAATGTGGCCGAGTATGAGGCTCTGGTCAACGGGTTGCGGATCGCCATCGAGCTAGGGGTCCGACGCCTCGACGCTCGCGGTGACTCGCAGCTCGTCATCGACCAAGTCATGAAGAACTCCCATTGCCGCGACCCAAAGATGGAGGCCTACTGCGATGAGGTTCGGCGCCTGGAAGACAAGTTCTACAGGCTCGAGCTCAACCACATTGCCCGGCGCTACAACGAGACTGCGGACGAGCTGGCTAAAATAGCCTCGGGGCGAACAACGGTTCCCCCGGACGTCTTCTCCCGAGACCTGCATCAACCCTCCGTCAAGATCGACGACACGTCCGAGCCCGAGGTACCCTCGGCTCAGTCCGAGGCACCCTCGGCTCAACCCGAGGCGCCCTCGGCTCAGTCCGAGGCACCCTCAGCTCGGCCCGAGGCGCCATCGGTCCAGTCCGAGGTACCCTCGACCCCCGAGGGTGAGGCACTGCGCGTAGAGGAGGAGCGAAGCGGGGTCATGCCTAATCGGAACTGGCAGACCCCGTACCTGCAAAATCTCCACCGAGGAGAGCTACCCCTCGACCAAGCCGAGGCTCGGCGGTTGGCACGGCGCGCCAAGTCGTTCGTCTTGCTGGGAGATCAGAAGGAGCTCTACCACCGCAGCCCCTCAGGCATCCTCCAGCGATGCATCTCCATCGCCGAAGGTCAGGAACTCCTGCGAGAGATACACTCGGGGGCTTGCGGCCATCAGGCAGCGCCTCGAGCCCTTGTCGGGAATGCTTTCCGGCAAGGCTTCTACTGGCCGACGGCGGTGGCCGACGCTACCAGAATCGTCCGCACCTGCGAAGGGTGTCAATTCTACGCGAGGCAGTCCCACCTGCCCGCTCAGGCTCTACAGATGATACCCATCACCTGGCCTTTTGCTGTGTGGGGTCTGGATCTCGTCGGCCCCTTGCAAAAGGCACCCGGGGGCTACACGCACCTGCTGGTCGCCATCGACAAATTCTTCAAGTGGGTCGAGGTCCGACCCCTGAACAGCATCAGGTCCGAGCAGGCGGTGGCGTTCTTCACCAACATCATCCATCGCTTCGGGGTCTCGAACTCCATCATCACCAACAATGACACCCAGTTCACCGGCAGAAAGTTCCTAGACTTCTGCGAGGATCACCACATCCGGGTGGACTGGGCCGCCGTGGCTCATCCCATGACGAATTGGTAGGTAGAGCGTGCCAACGGCATGATTCTACAAGGGCTCAAGCCTCGGATCTACAACGACCTCAACAAGTTCGGCAAGCGGTGGATGAAGGAACTCCCCTCGGTGGTCTGGAGTCTGAGGACAACGCCGAGCCGAGCCACGGGCTTCACGCCGTTCTTTCTAGTCTATGGGGCCGAAGCCATCTTGCCCACAGACTTAGAATACGGTTCCCCGAGGACGAGGGCCTACACCGACCAAAGCAACCAAGTCAGCCGAGAAGACTCGCTGGACCAGCTGGAGGAGGCTCGGGACAAGGCCTTGCTATACTCGGCGCGGTACCAGCAGTCCCTGCGACGCTACCAAGCCCGAGGTGTCCGGTCCCGAGACCTCCAGGTGGGCGACCTGGTGCTTCGGCTGCGACAAGACGCCCGAGGGCGGCACAAGCTCACACCTCCTTGGGAGGGGCCGTTTGTCATCGCCAAAGTTCTGAAGCCTGGAACGTACAAGCTGGCCAACAGTCAAGGCGAGGTCTACGACAACGCCTGGAACATCCAACAGCTACGTCGCTTCTACCCTTAAGATGTTTTCAAGTTGATCATATACCTCGCACCCACGCAAAGTTTAGTCATCAAGGAAGGGTCGGCCTCGCCTCGGCAAAGCCTGACCCTCCCTCGGGGGCTAAAAGGGGGGAACCCCCTCTGCGTCGAAATTTTCCTCGAAAAAAGATCTCTTCTGCCAGAATGTCTTTCACGCTTTTTGGCTACTTTGAAAGTGGATCCTGAAAACGACGGAGTACACGTAAGCAGCCAAGGCTGACCGAGCCGAGGGACTCCTACGCCTCCGGGATACAGATACCTCACTCATCACCTTCTGCGATAAGTAACTCACGTTCGGATAAGTGATTCTGCGGACCGAACAAGTCTTCACGTTCGAAAGCTCTTCTGCCGAAGCGATCCTTCGAGCCTTCTCGACTGCGTCGGTGACAGAGCCCCATGGACGGGTAAGAGTGCGCGTAAGCGGCAAGGCCGACTGAGCCGAGGGACTCCTATGCCTCCGGGATACGGATACCTCACTCATCACCTTCCGCGAGAAGCAACTCTTGCTCGCACAAACATTTCTTTACCGACAAAAAAGTCCAGATACTCGAAACAAAAGGAAAAGAGACACAGCTTTACAACACGGCGAGGGTGTGTTTAGGCCTCGGCGGCCGCAGGAAACACACGCTACAAGACAATCCGATCCTGCAGGCTCGGATCTTGACGGCTGGAGGGAGCAGCAGCAACCTCAGTATCGACGATGCCTTCGGCGAGGTCCGACCTGGCCTCGGACGGCGACGCGGTCCGAGGATCTCCACTCTGAAGGACGACGTCATCGCCACGCTCGGGCCATCACCGCCAGGGTCTTCTCCGGGAATCTGGCCTGAGCAGGCGGCTCGGCCGGTCACCCTGGGGCCTCGGCCAGCTGCCCTCCAAGGACGTCAGCCCAACCCGAGGCTTCGGCTGGTCAGTTCCGGCGTCTGTCCCGCTAACGGACGACCCGGCCAGGCTCAGGCCAACCAGGTTTTCTTTTTTGAGCCAACTCTGCCTCTGTTCATGTTGACACCGCCACCCCTGGCCTCGGCTCATCGAAGAGCGGCCGAGGGTTTCCTTTAATTAAGCTAGAGAAGCCTCGGACAACAAGGTCGACCGAGCCGAGGGACTCCTACGCCTCCGGGATACGGATACCTCACTCGTCACCTGTACACGGGGTGACTCACGCTTGGTGAAGCGGTTCAGACAACCAACAGGCGAGTCTTAGTGCTCGAAAAGGAGGAAAAAACACGGCTCCGTGCCAAAGTTACATACATGTTCAGGCCTCGACAGCCACAATGAACACTGGCATTCGAAGTGCCATTACAAACGGAACTCCGGTTCCACCTTCGCAGGTACGAACGACCCCACTCAATGGGGGGGCTGTGGAGCAACAGAAGACCGACGGACGGCTCGCCGTCTCCCGCTCCAGCAGCAGCGACAACGACCCCCTCTACGGGTGGCCAAACTACAGCGGCGATGGCCTTAGGGCGAACGCTGCTGCAACCTTGCCCTCGCCCACGCCGACGCTCGAGGGGCGAGGACAAGTACAAAGAGCCAGAGGCCCGAAGCGCAGATGGTGGCGGTGATCCCGTCGACGACGGGGACTTCTCGAGCCGCCTCCACCTCGGCACCGACGACGGGGGCCGTCAGCCCACTGGCAGATCCCCACTCGGATCCTCCCGGACGAGCATGGCACCGACCTCCTCGCGGAGGCACCGTACCGGTGCAAAGGCAGGACCGCCCCAGAACACGAACGCCGCCCTAGCAGCGCGCGACATCTTGGGCGGTCCTCCCGTGCACACGGCGCTGCAGCCGCCTTCCGGCAGGAGAGGGCACTAGGCGCCAAGCCGGCGAGCCCGGCGCGCTGGGGCAGACGACGCCTGCCGTCGACTGGCCCCGCGTTGTCGAAGTCCGACCCGCCCGCAGGGCCGGCGAGCGCCCTCTCCCTCAAACGCCGCAGGAGAGGGTGACCCACGAGCTCAGCCCGGCCTCCACCCCAGCGAGGATGATGAACATCCTTGAAGCTGAGGGTGGGACCAAGATCGCAGCCCGGCTTGCTTCCCCCCACCCAGGGGCTGGTGGTCACCATCTTGGGTGACCGCCGGCGAGGGGGAGCAGCCGGGCTGGCTGATGAAAATCCTTGAAGCCGAACAATGGCTGAAAGGTACCAACTCCCGTGGAGTTGCGTTTCCTCCAACGACGAGGCAGAAAGACGGCGGATATCCCCCATCCGGGGGCTTGGAAGGCGGAAAGACGCGATGCATAAGGGAGCGCGAAGACATGGTCGCCTCCCAAGGGGATCACCCTCCTTTTAAAGGCGGCTCTCCCTACTTGCGTCCCCAGCCATCACAGGCTGAGTCTTCTCCAACACACTCCAAGGTCCTCCCCTGCGGCGCGGGGGCTGGGTCCCACATGTCATGCAAGCCGACTCAGAGCAGAAGAAGCCAAACCGCCGCGCGCGGTGCGTACAACCGCCCAGCGGTTACAAGCGACCCTCCACTTTTGCCCAGACCAGCGGGCGAAAGGGTGGGCAGCCATGCAGGCGGCATGCAACCGCGCCAAGTGGGCGCGCTTCTCCGACTCCCAACACGCCCGGCATGGTGGCCCACGCCCACGTGTCATGCAACCGGCGCGCCGAATGCTTCGTGCATGCAACTGCACCGCCACTTGCGCCACTACCGCGCCTCCTCGACTGCGGAACCAATACCGCGACTCGAGGTGACCCAGCGCGCGACCCAGCAGCACCAGCCTGGCGCGATGGTCAATGCGGCCAAAAGTGGGCCGGCAGTAATGGCGGTGGTAGGCGGGCAGGAGCAGCGGCCACGTCGTCAGCCAAGCTCACGTCCCGTCCGGGGGCAGCGAGAGAACCCTCTCTCACGACGTGAAGACAACACGCCCGTGATCCGTTCCTCGAACGGCTCGCGCACGCGCAACGGTCGCTCCTCCAACCACTCGCCCCGTCGCATTAACTCCACGGCGGGACACGCGGCGCCTCTGGCAGGAGAAGCGGGCGACGCTTCGCCTTCGCCATAATGACCGCGTCCAAAAAGGTACGCCGCGTCGTTCGATTTCGTATCCTTTTCCTTTTTCCTCTTTCTCTCTCTTGCAACAGGGACCGGGAAAGGGGGATACCCCGAAAAGGATCCTTCCCCGTGAAGGAACCAGGCTCCGAGCCTCCCTACTGATCAGAGGTTCGAAGGCTGGCCCCTCGGAAGGGTTCGACAGCCGCCTCAGATCACGTGGGCCCTACACCCACTACTGGTCAGAGGTTCGAAGGCCGGCCCCTCGGAAGGGTTCAACGACCGCCTCAGGTTACTCGGGCTCCGCGCCCAATACTGATTAGGGGTTCGAAGGCTGGCCCCCGAAGGGTTCACAGCCGCCTCAGACGCCGAGCGAGGGATGACCATGGGTACGTTCGATACATAACCAAGGCTCGGGCTGCGCTCCCGAGGTACCCTAGGACATTTCCGAGACCGGCGGGAACGATCTTGTAACAGAATCCCATCAGAGGGAGGCATCGAGCCCTCGGACCCCGTCGCCAGGGGACCGGGTCCGGCAGATCACCCGCAGGTACTTTTGGTCGTGCCTCTGGGCCCCTAGCCGACCCCTAACGAACGGGGCACGGACGTCCACTCGGATCACCCGCTTGCAGCTCAATGGAGACACCATGTTCGGCGCCCATCGAGGGCAACATGGCGCTTTCCCCCCCTCCTCCTTGCGGAAAGGCGACGCATGGGCGTATGTAAAAAAGCTGAGTCTGTCCCTGATCGCCCTCTCGCCCTGTGCAGAGGCTCGGGGGCTGCTCTCGCAAACCCGGCTCCAGCCGAACCGTTGACAGCGTCAACATACCGGCCCGAGAACTTGGGACCCGACCGTACACCTGGGCTACGGCCAGCTCGCATGAGGGAACGATCAGACCAGCCGAAGCATTACGCGAGGCATTAAGACCTCGAAGGAGTGAAACCACTCCTCCGAGGCCTCGGGGGCTACACCCGGCGGGTGCGCTCGCGCGCACCCACCGGAACAAAACGCAACCGAGAAAGGCTGGTCCCCTTGCAAAAAAGTGCGACGAAAGCCTCCAAGCGAGTGCAAACACTCCCTTCGAGGCTCGGGGGCTACTGTCGGGGACCATAATTAGGGGTACCCTCAAGGCTCCTAATTCTCAGCTGGTAACCCCCATCAGCACAAAGCTGCAAAGGCCTGATGGGTGCGATTAAGTCAGGGATCAGTCCATTCGAGGGACTCGATCACGCCTCGCCCGAGCCTAGCTTCGGACAAGGGCAGCCGACACCGGAGGATTTCCGTCTCGCCCGAGGCCCCCCTTCAGCGGCGAACATATTCCCGGCTCGCCCGAGGCCCTGCCTTCGCCAAGAAGCAACCCTGACCAAATCGCCGCACCGACCGACCAAATCGCAGGAGCATTTAATGCAAAGGTGGCCTGACACCTTTATCCTAACGCGTGCCCCCCAGCCGGCAGAGCCAAAGTGACCGCCGTCACTTCGCCGCTCCACTGACCGGCCTGACAGAAGGACAGCGCCGCCTGCGCCACTCCAACTGCGGTGCCACTTGACAGAGTGAGACTGACGGGTAGTCAGGCCCGGCCGAAGGCTCCATAGGAAGCTCCGCTTCGCCCGACCCCAGGGCTCGGACTCGGGCTAAGTCCCGGAAGACGGTGAACTCCGCTCCACCCGACCCAAGGCTCGGACTCGGGCTAAGTCCCGGAAGACGACGAACTCCGCCCGACCTAGGGCTCGGACTCGGGCTAAGTCCCGGAAGACGACGAACTCCGCCCGACCCAGGGCTCGGACTCGGGCTAAGTCCCAGAAGACGGCGAACTCCGCCTGACCCAGGGCTCGGACTCGGGCTAAGTCCCAGAAGATGATGATCTCCGCCTTGCCCGACCCAGGGCTCGGACTTGGGCTCGGCCCCAGAAGACGACGATCTCCGCCTCGCCCGACCCAGGGCTCGGACTTGGGCTTGGCCCCAGAAGACGACGAACTCCGCTTCGCCCGACCCCAGGGCTCGGACTCCACCCCGGCACCAGCCGACAATCTCCGCCTCGCCCGACCCGGGGGCTCGGACTCGACCTCGGCTTCGGAGGAGCTTCCACATCGCCCAACCTAGGGCGCAGACCAGCCACGTCAACAGGAGGCGCCATCATCACCCTACCCCGAGCTGACTCGGGCCACAGGGAACAAGACCGGCGTCCCATCTGGCTCGCTCCGCCAGATAGGCAATGATGGCGCCCCGCATGCTCTGTGACAACGGCGGCTCTCAGCCCCCTTACGGAAGCAAGAGGACGTCAGCAAGGACTCAACCGCTCCGACAGCTGTCCCTCCGCCAAGCTCCATCGCTCCTCCGACGGCCACGACATCACACCAGCTGGGTGCCAAGATCTCTCCGGCTGCCACAACGGCATGTACCTAGGGCGCTAGCTCTCCTCCGCTAGACACGTAGCACTCTGCTACACCCCCCATTGTACACCTGGATCCTCTCCTTGCGCCTATAAAAGGGAGGACCAGGGCCCTCTTAGAGAGGGTTGGCCGCGCGGGGACGAGGATGAGACACGCGCTCGCTCGGAGCCGCTCGCTCCCTCTCCCGCGTGGACGCTTGTAACCCCCTACTGCAAGCGCACCCGACCTGGGCGCGGGACGAACACGAAGGCCGCGGGATTCCCACCTCTCTCACGCCGGTCTCGGGCCGCCTCGCTCTCCCCCCTTCGCGCTCGCCCTCGCGCTCGACCCATCTGGGCTGGGGCACGTGGCGACATTCACTCGTCGGCTCAGGGACCCCCCGGTCTCGGAACACCGACAACGCCATTCCTGAGGTTGTCGCCAAAGGTTGTGATCATGCGTAGGTTACCGGCGGTATGTTTGCTGAGGATGAAGTGGAGGAAGAAGAAGAAATTCCACTGATCCGCAAGAACAGCTGGCACTATAGAGGCAGTGAGGGGAGTAGCGATATTCCTTCTCCAGCTCTGTCGGCACTTGTCAGTCTTCAGGGGCTTTCAATATCAGATTTGGATCAAGCACTGGAGGAGGTCATTCCTGAAGATATACTATCAGAGCCTCCTGAAGATGATATCACAGCCGTCTGTTTAGAGGTCCTAGATGGTGGGCTTTCATTGCTTGTTTCTGCCGGGCAAGAGGTAACCCGAGTGGTGTCTCATGCATCGTTGACCTTGGAGGGCAGTCTTTCATGCAAAGACATTGATCTGAGTCACCCGACTCCCATGGAGGTGGCTAAGGGGCCTTCAGCCTTAGAAGTGGCTGCTGCAGAAGACCCAGCCTCCGAGGGTGGCGCTGGCAGCTACCCAGCCCCGAGGGTGTTGCTGGTAGTGACCCAGCTCTTGTGGGTATTGCAAGCTGTAACCCAGCCCCCGAGGATGTTCAGGCGTGCTCTCTCTGCAATGCTTCCATGGATGTCCACATCGGGTCGTCCCCAATCCGGTCCGATGGGGTGACGGTGGCACGTGCTTCTACTGCTTTAACTGGACAGGTCGCCTTAGAGATCGGCGAGCCAGACGCAAGGAGCCTGATGTCTGCTAGTGGGACTGAGGTCACCCCGGATAGTGATCTCCATATTCTTCCTACTGATCTTCCCTCATCAAGCCATGCTCCAACTCCCCCTGCCTTGGATCTTCCGTTGTTCCTGTAACACCCGGCTTTAAGGAACAAAGCCAGATGCATCTCATACATGCGCCAAGAAGACAACATATATAATAACAGAGTGTATAGAGATAAATGTTACAAACATCAGAGTATTTATTACATAGCGGAAGACTTATTACAAAGTAAAAGAATAAATATAAAACGAACTAAGGATCATCGGCGCCAATGTCGACTGAGAAACGCCACCTAGGTCAAGTCGAATGCCTCAGTGTTAGGCGGCTCCTCTTCGACCACCTGTTCTTCTCCTGTGGGGGGTGTGAGACAGCAAGAGTGAGCTCACATACGTTCATAGCTCAACAAGTCGTGGGGAATAATGTGGCATGAACTCACCAAAGGTGGGAGTTCATGAAGTGTAAGGCTGATCAATGAAATAGAGGCTGAAGCTGAGCATTGCTTTTATAAGTTGGTCAAAATTTTATTAGCAATTACTAAGTGTAAGTAAATACCAAACCTTAATAATAATAAAGAAAAGTAATAGTAAAATAATCCCAAATGCGATGCAAATGTCAAATTATATTTAAGTTCCATAATTAATCATGTGAGGGTCCGAGCCGCTCATGACCGTGAGCACGACTAGTATACTAGTTTTACACTCTGTAGAGGTTGCACATCTTTACCCACAAGTCATGTTACCCATCTGCCAAGAGACGGCCAATCCCATACACCTCTACCGAGGAGGCGAGGCAGGGTAACACTACGAGGCCTTTACAAAGTTCCACTAGCTTCAGAAATCCCGCTACAGTTTATAGGAAGCTCCAGTGCAGGAATTCCTCGCCTGACCGCCATCGCAGCAAATCAACCCAAGGACCTCCCTACACTGACCACTCCCCTACTGCCCTTGCCCCTTTCGGGTAAGGAAGACCTCCACTAGCTTTCCTAGTTAATCAGCCAAGGGCGTCCCATTAAACCCTTGTGGTAGCACTGTTTTCCCGGGTGGTCGCTCCATGTTTCCATTAATTTAATGATCTTAACATGAACAATAATAATAATAAGATAATAAAAGAGTAATCATGAATGTTGTATCTCTATATCCAATCCACATAAAGCAATAGCAAGTACTACCAAAAAATGTTTCAGTGGTGAACAAGGTATAAAGATAACCAAAACTGGGGTAACCTAAAGGATCCCATCAAAATTAACCTATGCAGATCATTATAATTAATAAGAACATGGCTGGGAAAAGTAAGTGATCAAGGGCACAACTTGCCTTCAATGAGCTCCTGCTCAGCTACTTCTACTTGTTGAACCTCAGAATCCACAGTGGCTTGCTCGTCTACTCGCATCAACACAATACATACATAGTATAGCATAAATTAACATCACATCAAACATACAAATAAAATATACAGTAAAAATCTACCCATTAAAATGAGATCATTGGAACTGGAATCATTAAATTTGGAGTTATAGATTTCAAGTTATGAATTTCCTAAGGCTTAATGTGCTTGAATTAGGATTAAATGATAAATTAATTTTCTTACTGTTTTCATGTAGAAACAGAGACTCTAGATGATGGAGAATAAAATTACAAAATTTTAGGAACTGGAATGGAGTGATTTGGACTAAAAATGGATTTTCTATGGATTAAATAAGTTCTAGGAATTGTTTTTATATTAAAAATCCATTTCTGAATTTGTTTATTTGATTTTCATGAGCTCTGGACTGGGCGTCAATATCTGGAAAGTCCAGGGGCTATTACAAAAGAATTCCTAAGACTCAGAACATAGTGTACTAGGACGGCAGGTTGATTTTCTGTTTACCAGGGTGCTCTTTAATAAAAGTGCCAGCGCGAAAGGGTACGGTTAGATCTCGGCCGCTAGATCTGATCTGAGCGGTCCAGATTAGATCAGGATTTTAAGTGAACCAGTACGCATACTGGACCGTCAGATTGAAGATCAATGGCCCAGGTTTTAAATACCGAGATCGATTCGCACTCGTCGGATCAAGATCGGACGCCCCACAACGATTTGGCTGAAGCGATACGGGGATTCTAATCCTAGCTGTTCATCAAGATCCAACGGCCCACGCGCTACTACGGCCATAGCCCTTCCTAGTGGCCAGACACGGCGGCGCCCGCTACCGTGGCGGCGCCATGGCCGGTGAAGTCGAGCCGAGCCCCAGGCTTCCCAATCGCGAGCCGGCTAATGCTACACCATGCGAAGGACTAAAGGAATACATCTAGGGTCTTATTACCTGCAAATGAGAAGTAGCCGAGGCCGACCACGAGCAGCGGCGAACGCCGAGCTCCAGCGTGAAATTCCGGTGCCGCCCCGAGTCCTTCTTCCAATCCGATCCTTCGGCCACCACCGCTGAGACCCGCTAAAGCTTCACCGGTCGATACCGAGGCCAACCACGGCGACGGCAGTGGAAATCGTCGGCGGCGGGTCACGGTGGTGTTTCCCCCCAACGCGCACAGGCACCCTGGTGATGGTGGTGCCCAGGTCAATTGACAAGGGTGAGAAAGGGGAAGGATTCCCGAGACCGTTTATACCCCGGCCACGTCCCCATGCCCACCAGAACGAGCTGGATCTCAGGCGGCCAGCGCGCCATGCGCGGAAGTCGTTCGGTGGGGAAGGTAAGTCCGCCAAGCGGGGCCCGCCAACTGGTGACACGCGATCAGCAGATCACACAGGCGCGCGATAGGGTAGGCTGACAACCGGGTCCGGTTGACCAGTGAACGGGTAGCTGCGCAGCGGTGAGGACGCCCGGTGGGCTCCGTTGTCAGGCCGGCAACGCGCTCAATCGTGCCAGCGAGGGACTGCACTGTGGGGCCCGCTGGTCGGTGTGTGCGGTATGCACAAGGGGGCCGCGCAGGAGTGGTTCGAAGTTGGGCCAAAAAAAGAAATAGGGCCCAGGTAAGCTCTTCTTTTATTTTATTTTATTTTCTGTTTTATTTCCTTTTTGATTTAAATTTCCAAATTGTATCTTAAATCTGTGGTGAATTTGTCTTCATTTTAATGTACAATTGAATTCACCAGTTAGGTATGAATTTTATTCGTATTTTTATTTTATTTTATGTAGTATTTTCTCATTTCTTTCCCATTTCTAGTTTTATTATTCCAATGCTCTAAATTGCAATTCGTTGATTTAATTCTAATTTAGACATTAGCACATTTTATTAATCCAGCTAGTATTAGATGCACAAACAAAACTCTAATATGATGCACTCCCTTTTATTTTAGTGTCGTTGGTTAAATTTAATCACTCTTAATTTTATGTATGCTCTTTTCATGATGCAAATAAGGCACATAAAGTTGAGGAGATCTCTCTATTATTCTTGGTATACAATTTTGAGTATTACAAATCCTACCCCCCTTAAAAATAATCTCGTCCTCAAGATTTAGGAAGATCTAGGGAAAAAGTGAGGAAAATCTATGCGAAGCTCTTCCTCTATTTCCCAAGTTGCTTCATCTTCACCGTGGTGATTCCATTGAACTTTGCACATCTTTATAACCTTATTCCTCGTAACTCGAGTCAAAGTATCCAGAATCTTGATGGGGTACTCAGCATAAGTCAGATCCTCTTGAATACTAAGGTCCTCCATTGGCAACTGCTCTTCAGGTACCCTAAGACATTTCTTCAGCTGAGATACATGGAATACATCATGAACATCCGCGAGATGATCCGGTAACTCAAATTGATATGCAACCTCTCCCACTCGCTTTAAGATTAAGAAGGGTCCAATAAAGCGAGGGGACAACTTTCCTTTGACTTTGAACCTTCTCATACCCCGGAGTGGTGACACCTTCAAATAGACATAATCTCCCTCCTTAAACTCAAGCAGTCTTCTCCGGGTATCAGCATAGCTCTTCTGCCTTGACTGTGCAGTTCTCAAATTCTCCCTTATTTGCTGAACTTGCTCCTCTGCTTCTTGTATAATCTCAGGCCCAAACAACTATCTTTCACCAGTTTGATCCCAATACAATGGAGTCCTACACTTTCTGCCATACAAAGCCTCAAACGGTGACATCTTCAAACTGGCCTGGTAGCTATTATTATAAGAGAACTCCGCATAAGGCAAACTCTTATCCCAACTTCCACCATGTTTAAGAGCACATGCTCTCAACATATCCTCTAACACTTGGTTGGTCCTCTCAGTCTGCCCATCAGTCTGTGGATGGTAAGCCGAACTAAAGTTCAATCTCGTATCCAATGACTCGTGCAACTTCTTCCAATATCGAGAGGTAAACTGTGATCCCCGGTCTGACACAATCTTCTTTGGCACACCATGTAGGCATACAATTCGTGCCATGTACAACTCTGCCAACTTGGCTCCTAAATACGTGGTCTTCACTGGAATAAAGTGGGCTACTTTGGTTAGCCTGTCCACAATCACCCATATAGAATCATATCCAGCAGACGTGTGGGGTAATCCAACGATGAAGTCCATGCCAATTTCTTCCCATTTCCACTCAGGTATCTTCAGTGGATGCAGTAGTCCGGCTGGCCTCTGGTGTTCAGCCTTAACTCTTTGGCACACATCGCACATAGCCACATGTGCAGCCACATCTCTCTTCAATCCATACCACCAATACTTTTGCTTCAAATCCTGATACATCTTAGTACTCCCAGGGTGGATAGAATAAACTGAGTCATGTGCCTCCTTCAATATGGTTTCCCGAAGACTATCAATATCGGGAACACAGATCCGATTCTTGAACCATATGGTGCCTTGCTCATCCTCTGTGAACTCCGGGCCTCTACCCTCTGTTATCAGATCCTTGATCTCCTGAATCTTAGCATCACCAATCTGACCTTTACGAATTTCATGCTCCAAGGTAGGTTCCAGCTCAACGGTAACTCCTTTCGTATGTGTAACAATCCCCAGGTTGAACCTCTCAAAATCTTTTGCTAATTCATCAGGTAGCTGGACGACGAAAGCGGAGTGAACATGCTCCTTCCGACTCAAGGCATCTGCAACCAAATTTGCCTTGCCTGGGTGGTAATGAATCTCCAAGTCATAATCTTTAATAAGCTCCAACCAACGGCGTTGCCTAAGGTTGAGATCCTTCTGAGTGAATATGTACTTCAAGCTCTTATGATCCGTGTATACTTGGCACTTAGTTCCCATATTGTAGTGTCTCCAAATCTTAAGTGCATGCACAACTGCTGCCAGCTCTAAATCGTGAGTGGGGTAGTTCAATTCATGTTTCCGCAGCTGACGAGATGCATAGGCGATCACATGTCCTTCTTGCATAAGCACACATCCCAATCCTAGGCCACATGCATCACAATAAATGTCAAATCCCTTCTGCAGATCTGGCATAACCAATACTGGTGGTGACATCAATCTCTCCTTCAATTGATCAAAGCTTTCTTGGCACTTCTCATCCCACTTGAATTCTCTTCCTTTCTCCAAAAGCGAGGTCATAGGTTTGGCAATCTTAGAAAATCCTTCAATAAATCTCCGATAATATCCTGCAAGTCCCAAGAAACTACGAATCTCCGTAACTGTAGTGGGCACTCTCCACTCCATAATCTCCTTGACCTTAGCAGGATCCACTGCTATTCCTCCATTAGAAATAATATGTCCAAGGAATGGCACCTTGTCAATCCAAAACTCGCACTTGCTGAACTTAGCGTAGAGTTGATTATCTCGCAGCTTTTGTAGCACCAACCTTAGATGTTGTTCATGATCACTTTCATTCTTAGAATAGATAAGAATATTGTCGATGAACACCACGACGAATCTGTCCAAATACTCCATAAACACCTTATTCATCAAATTCATGAAATAAGCCGGTGCATTGGTTAATCCAAATGACATAACAGTAAACTCATATAATCCATATCGGGTTGAGAAAGCCGTCTTAGGAATATCCGAGGGTCTAATCTTCATCTGATGGTATCCCGATCGGAGATCAATCTTCGAGAATACCCTGGCTCCTCTCATCTGATCAAACAAATCCTCAATACGGGGTAATGGATACTTGTTCTTCACAGTGACATGATTAAGTGATCTATAGTCCACACACATCCGTTGCGATCCATCCTTCTTTTGTACAAATAACACTGGTGCTCCCCAAGGTGAGGAACTCGGACGAATATACCCCGCTTCTTGTAACTCAGTTAACTGCTTCTTAAGCTCCTTCAATTCTTCTACAGCCATCCTATATGGTCGCTTAGAAATAGGGGCAGTTCCAGGTAAAAGATCAATCACAAACTCAACTTCCCTATCTGGTGGCATCCCTGGTAACTCCTCTGGAAAGACATCCGGAAAATCTCTAACCACCCGGATGTTGTCACCAACAAACTTCTCAGGTATAAAGAACATTGCACGCATGGATGAGGTGGTTACTGCAATATTAACTTGAAATGTTTCTCCTTTAGGACTAGTGAGCTCTATAGTACCTCTACCACATGCTATAATGGACTTTGCCTTCCTTAACCATGACATACCAAGAATCAGATCTATACTACTGGCATCTAATATTATAGCAGTAGCTCCAAATTCTCTTCCCATAATTGATAATGTCAATCTACGTGTCATTTGATTTGCCTCAATAGGCCCTTTTGGTGTGATTACTATCATTGGTTTTCTCATATTTAGCAGGGGTATCTCATTAGTGTTGGCATATCGAGCAGACATGAATGAATGTGTAGCACCAGAATCAAATAATATTGTTGCAGGAAGGGCATTAATGTAAAACATACCGAGTACGATGTCAGCACCATCAGGAGTATCATCAACGCTGACTTGATTCACCCTGGCTATAGAATATCCCTTGCCAGGAGTCTGTTGCTTGTTCTTAGCTGGTGTTCCAGAATTCCCCATAGGACAAGCATTAGCAAAGTGCCCAATCTAACTGCACTTGAAGCATGTAGGGCCAGTCTTCTGTCCTGTAGACCTTGTCGGGGTGCCAGTGGGAGTAGCCTGACGAGTAGGTGTCCGTGGAGAGCCCTGTGGAGCATACTGAACTGGGCGTGGTCCTCCTGGTCAAGTCGGTGTACCCTATGGCGGTACGTAGCGGGGACGAACACTGCTGCTACCCTGTCCCTGCGAGATAGCCTTCCTCTTCAAATCACCCAGTTGAACACGCTTGTGTTCAATAGCAAGAGCCTTATCCAGCAGCCTCTGAAAGGATGGAAAGGTGTGGGCAACCAGTGCATACTGCAAGGGTCCATTAAGTCCTTCAATAAAGTGCTTCTGCTTCCTCTCATCCTCGGCAACTTCCTCCGGAGCATATCTCGACAGCTGAATGAATTTGTCTCTGTACTCGCTGACCGACATGTTGCCTTGCTTCAATGACAGAAACTCCTTCTTCTTGATCTTTATCATACCAGCTAGAATATGGTAGTTCCTGAACTGTGTACTGAACTCTGCCCAAGTAATAGTATCAGCAGCATCGTGGGCAACAGTATAAGAATCCCACCAGTCAGCAGCAGGACCTGTCAGACGACCTGAGGCATAAAGAACTTTCTCCCGGTCTGAGCATTGGGCGATGTTGAGCATCTTCTCAATTGCTTTTAGCCAATCATCTGCATCAAGTGGATCTGGCGAGCTGGCGAAGGTCGGTGGCTTATGGCTCATAAATTCCCGGTGCTTATCACGAGGTGGAACTGGTGGTGGTGGTGGAGGCAATGGCACTTGTTGCTGTTGCTGCTGTTGTTGAAGTTGTTGTTGCAGCTGTTGTTGTTGCGCCCTTCTCTCCTGGCGTATCTCCTCTCTCTCCTGGCGCAACTCCTGGCGTATATCTTCTCGTTCCTGACGCATCTCCTGGCGTTCTTGCTGCATCTGGACACGCATATCAGCCATAGTGTCCGCCATTTGCTGCATCACCGCCATCTGAGCTGCAATCAGTGGATCAACTCCGCCTGGTGGAGGATTAGGAGGATTCATCTCTGCTGGCTGTGGTTGAGGTTGTCTATATATCCTTCGAGTGTGTCGATTAGGAGGCAAATCAATTCCACCACCCCGCCTGGTATTTACCATCTG
The DNA here is from genome assembly GCF_902167145.1 of Zea mays. Taxonomy (NCBI): domain Eukaryota; kingdom Viridiplantae; phylum Streptophyta; class Magnoliopsida; order Poales; family Poaceae; genus Zea; species Zea mays. The sequence continues at coordinate 71,855,986 of NC_050105.1, read as the reverse complement.
AGTTAGATACATAAGGTAAGAGAATAGTAGACAAGGTAGTAATTACGAATCGTGTTACTTTGGGGGATTTATTAGCTAAGCAGATTAATGTTTTACCTACCATAGCTAATTCATTACCTCATGGTGGTACATACTAAGATGTCCATATACAATACTTCAATCAATCAAAGAAGCAAATCAGACATTTTTCATCAGAACAATCAAACAACATTTTTTAATATAGAAAATAGTTTTGGTTTGGTCTTAGGCCTCCTTTCTCTTAAAATGTCATAGGGGTAGGGATTCCAAGGTGTGAAATCCATCTTGTCTCAGAGTAGAAAAGTTAAGAATGGTCAGAGTAGAACAGTAGAAGGTGAGACAGGATCAAGATAAGTGTAGAAAGAATCAGAGTAAGGTGAGTGTAGAATGAATCAGAATGAGATAAGTAGGTAAGGGTTTGTCCATTCTATCTAGGTTTCATCCTACAGTCAACATTTCCTCTGATACCACTTCTGTAACACCTGGCTTTAAGGAACAAAGCCAGGTGCATCTCATACATGCGCCAAGAAGACAACATATATAATAACAGAGTGTATAGAGATAAATGTTACAAACATCAGAGTATTTATTACATAGCGGAAGACTTATTACAAAGTAAAAGAATAAATATAAAACGAACTAAGGATCGTCGGCGCCAATGTCGACTGAGAAACGCCACCTAGATCAAGTCGAATGCCTCAGTGTTAGGCGGCTCCTCTTCGACCACCTGTTCTTCTCCTGTGGGGGGGTGTGAGACAGCAAGAGTGAGCTCACATACGTTCATAGCTCAACAAGTCATGGGGAATAATGTGGCATGAACTCACCAAAGGTGGGAGTTCATGAAGTGTAAGGCTGATCAATGAAATAGAGGCTGAAGCTGAGCATTGCTTTTATAAGTTGGTCAAAATTTTATTAGCAATTACTAAGTGTAAGTACATACCAAATCTTAATAATAATAAAGAAAAGTAATAGTAAAATAATCCCAAATGCGATGCAAATGTCAAATTAAATTTAAGTTCCATAATTAATCATGTGAGGGTCCGAGCCGCTCATGACCGTGAGCACGGCTAGTATACTAGTTTTACACTCTGCAGAGGTTGCGCATCTTTACCCACAAGTCATGTTACCCATCTGCCAAAAGACGGCCAATCCCATACACCTCTACCGAGGAGGCGAGGCAGGGTAACACTACGAGGCCTTTACAAAGTTCCACTAGCTTCAGAAATCCCGCTACAGTTTATAGGAAGCTCCAGTGCAGGAATCCCTCGCCTGACCGCCATCGCAGCAAAATCAACCCAAGAACCTCCCTACACTGACCACTCACCTACTGCCCTTGCCCCTTTCGGGTAAGGAAGACCTCCACTAGCTTTCCTAGTTAATCAGCCAAGGGCGTCCCATTAAACCCTTGTGGTAGCACTGTTTTCCCGGGTGGTCGCTCCATGTTCCCATTAATTTAATGATCTTAACATGAACAATAATAATAACAAGATAATAAAAGAGTAATCATGAATGTTGTATATCCATATCCAATCCACATAAAGCAATAGCAAGTACTACCCAAAAATGTTTCAGTGGTGAACAAGGTATAAAGATAACCAAAACTGGGGTAACCTAAAGGATCCCATCAAAATTAACCTATGCAGATCATTATAATTAATAAGAACATAGCTGGGAAAAGTAAGTGACCAAGGGCACAACTTGCCTTCAATGAGCTCCTGCTCAGCTAGTTCTACTTGTTGAACCTCAGAATCCACAATGGCTTGCTCGTCTACTCGCATCAACACAATACATACATAGTATAGCATAAATTAACATCACATCAAACATGCAAATAAAATATACAGTAAAAATCTACCCATTAAAATGAGATCATTGGAACTGGAATCATTAAATTTGGAGTTATAGATTTCAAGTTATGAATTTCCTAAGGCTTAATGTGCTTGAATTAGGATTAAATGATAAATTAATTTTCTTACTGTTTTCATGTAGAAACAGAGACTCTAGATGATGGAGAATAAAATTACAAAATTTTAGGAACTGGAATGGAGTGATTTGGACTAAAAATGGATTTTCTATGGATTAAATAAGTTCTAGGAATTGTTTTTATATTAAAAATCCATTTTTGAATTTGTTTATTTGATTTTCATGAGCTCTGGACTGGGCGTCAATATCTGGAAAGTCTAGGGGCTATTACAAAAGAATTCCTAAGACTCAGAACATAGTGTACTAGGACGGCGGGTTGATTTTCTGTTTACTAGGGGGCTCTTTAATAAAAATGCCAGCGCGAAAGGGTATGGTTAGATCTCGGCCGCTAGATCTGATCTGAGCGACCCAGATTAGATCGAGATTTTAAGTGAACCGGTACGCATACTGGACCGTCAGATTGAAGATCAATGGCCTAGGTTTTAAATACCGAGATCGATTCGCACTCGTCGGATCAAGATCGGACGCCCCACAACGATTCGGCTGAAGCGATACGGGGATTCTAATCCTAGCCGTTCATCAAGATCCAACGGCCCACGCGCTACTACGGCCATAGCCCTTCCTGGTGGCCAGACACGGAGGCGCCTGCTACCGCGGCGGCGCCATGGCCGGTGAAGTTGAGCCGAGCCCCAGGCTTCCCAATCGTGAGCCGGCTAATGCTACACCATGCGAAGGACTAAAGGAATACATCTAGGGTCTTATTACCTGCAAACGAGAAGTAGCCGAGGCCGACCATGAGCAGCGGCGGATGCCGAGCTCCAGCGTGAAATTCCGGTGCCGCCCCAAGTCTTTCTTCCAATCCGATCCTTCGGCCACCACCGCTGAGACCCGCTAAAGCTTCACCGGTCGTTACCGAGGCCAACCACGGCAACGGCAGTGGAAATCGTCGGCGGAGGGTCACAGTGGTGTTTCCCCCCAACGCGCACAGGCACCCTGGTGATGGTGGTGCCCAGGTCAATTGACAAGGGTGAGAAAGGGGAAGGATTCCCGAGACCGTTTATACCCCGGCCACGTCCCCATGCCCACCAGAACGAGCTGGATCTCAGGCGGCCAGCGCGCCATGCGCAGAAGTCGTTCGGTGGGGAAGGTAAGCCTGCCAAGCGGGGCCCGCCAACTGGTGACACGCGATTAGCAGATCACACAGGCGCGCGATAGGGTAGGCTGACAACTGGGTCCGGTTGACCAGTGAACGGGTATCTGCGCAGCGGTGAGGCCGCCCGGTGGGCTCCGTTGTCAGGCCGGCAACGCGCTCAATTGTGCCAGCGAGGGACTGCACTGTGGGGCCCGCTGGTCGGCATGTGCGGTATGCACAAGGGGGCCGCGCAGGAGTGGTTCGAAGTTGGGCCAAAAAAAGAAATAGGGCCCAGGTAAGCTCTTCTTTTATTTTATTTTATTTTCTGTTTTATTTCCTTTTTGATTTAAATTTCCAAATTGCATCTTAAATCTGTGGTGAATTTGTCTTCATTTTAATGTACAATTGAATTCACCAGTTAGGTATGAATTTTATTCGTATTTTTATTTTATTTTATGTAGCATTTTCTCATTTCTTTCCCATTTCTAGTTTTATTATTCCAATGCTCTAAATTGCAATTCGTTGATTTAATTCTAATTTAGACATTAGCACATTTTATTAATCCAGCTAGTATTAGATGCACAAACAAAACTCTAATATGATGCACTCCCTTTTATTTTAGTGTCATTGGTTAAATTTAATCACTCTTAATTTTATGTATGCTCTTTTTATGATGCAAATAAGGCACATAAAGTTGAGGAGATCTCTCTATTATTCTTGGTATACAATTTTGAGTATTACAGTTCCTTTCTAATCTCCAGGTGAGTTGGTCTTTTGCTCTATGCTGTTTGTACTATCGAATTATCTTACTTCTACTCATCTGTCTATAACCATAGGATTTTGTTAATGGAGTATCTGCCTAGTTGAGGTCCTGCGGTGCTGCTGTTCCCGAGCAAGCTCTATCTCTGATGCAGTGGAATCCTTTGCTGCTCCAGAAACAGATAGATGACTTAAAGGCGTCGAATGCTTGTTAGTGACCTTACGGTTTCTTTAGCTGTTTCAATTGATCAACTTATTTTTAATCATACATTCCCTTTCAACTGCATTATCAGATATGGCTCAGCGATGCTTTGACCTTGAGGAGAAGTATTCTCAGAGTCAGACTGACTTAGCTCAGACTTCTGCCTTTCTAGATAGTGCACGCTCTCTAAACTCTTCTCTGAATACCCAACTTGATTCTAAATGGATGGCACATGAAGTAAGCTTCCCTGGCTGACCCTGCTCTGTTATTATTGCCTCAGTGCTGAATGTTGTTTTTTGTTTGTAGGAGGAGAAACGAGCACTTGTTTCCTCTCGCGACAATCTTGACAGGCTGTACCGTGATGCCAGTAACTCCTTGACCATCCTGGAGAGGAGCCACCGCTTCACTATGTCTGAGTTAGATCATCACCACCATGAGCTGCAGGCGTCTCAAGATGAAGTTCTGCGACTTGGACGATTGCTGTCGACCAAGGATTCCGCCATCAAGGATCTGCGCGTTTCCAAGAAGCTTGTCGCGCAGGAGCTAGAGGCCACTCAGCTTGCTGTTAAAACTCTAAAGGACAACTGCACCATCCTGAAGGCCCAGCGTGACAAAGCTATGGATAAAGCCATTCGCGCTGGACGGATCCTGATGAGGAGGTCTGGCGTCATGGTGCCTGACGATATTGTTGCCGATGTCAAGGCCACGCCTGATGCTACAAGCCATCCCTCTTCTTCTGTTGCTCCTACGAAGGATACCGTCTGCAAGGATGTTTCGACGCAGTAATGTCCTGTAAAACACCTAAACAGCGCAAATGCAAGTATACTGCGCTGGCTTGAGGTGTGTTCCGACTTAAGCCAGTTGCCTCGCTGGTAGGGCATAGCGGTCACCCTAAGTAAAATGAGTCGGAATATATTGCATCGACCTAAGTCGATTGCACTGCTAACATGGTATAGTGATCACCCTAAGTCAAGTAAACATGAGCATGTCGCACCGACTTAAATCATCGCCGACTTAAGCCGATTGCTCCGTCAGCAGGGCATAGTGGTCACCCTAAGTTAAGTAAGCGTGAGCATGTTGCACCGACTTAAGTCGTCGCCGACTTAAGCTGATTGCTCCGTCAGCAGGGCATAGTGGTCACCCTATGTCAAGTAAGCGTGAGCATGTTGCACCGACTTAAGTCGTTGCCGACATAAGCCGATTGCTCCGTCAGCAAGGCATAGTGGTCACCCTAAGTCAAGTAAGCGTGATCATGTTGCACCGACTTAAGTCATCGCCGACTTAAGTCGATTGCTCCATTAGCAGGGCATAGTGGTCACCCTAAGTCAAGTAAGCATGAGCATGTCGCACCAACTTAAGTTGTCGCTGACTTAAGCCGATTGCTCCGTCAACAGGGCATAGTGGTCACCCTAAGTCAAGTAAGCGTGTTGATTTCAAGTCTAGCCCAATCGAAGTCAGCTGTAAGTCAGGAGTCTGAATGCCTTTGGAGAATGAAGACTTTATTGATGATGAAATCCTCAGATTTACAGAGTACAATGTTCCTTCAAGAATTTTGAGGCCTTGCTAAGGATAGAATTTTCTGAGGTGTTCTATGTTCCATGAGTTCCCCACTTTTGTGCCGTCCATCTGAGTTAGCCGGTATGATCCTGGTCGAGTGACTTCTGATATGATGAACGGTCCTTCCCATAGTGGTGATAGCTTGTGCCGCCCTTCCCCCGTTAGAATTCGGTGAAGGACCAAGTCTCCCACTACAAAGGATCGGTGCTGCACAGCTTTGTCATGGTAGCGCCTCAAGGTCTGCTGGTACCTAGCCGACTGAATTACTATGTTCAATCACTCTTCCTCCAGCACATCAATATCTTCTAGTCTGGTCGCTTCTGCTTCAGCTATGCTTTCGAAAGTTAACCTTGGTGCCTCGAAGATTAGGTCGGCGGGCAGCACTGCCTCTGACCCATAAACCATGAAAAACGGGGTATTTCCATGCAGAGCTCGACTGGGTTGAGTTCTCAGGCTCCAGACCACGTATGGCAGCTCTCTAATCCATTTTCCTGCAAGTTTTTTACTCTTGTCAAATACTTTTTTCCTGAGTGCTTCTAGTATCATTCCATTGGCTCTTTCTACTTGGCCATTGGCTCTTGGGTGTGCCACTGATGCATATTTAATCTAGATGCTCCGCTGCTCACAGAAATCAAAGAATTCAGAGCTGGTGAAGTTGGATCCCAAATCAGTGATGATACTGTTTGGTATCTCAAACCTAAATATTATGTCTTGTATAAATTTTACTGCTTTGGCTGAGGTCAAAGAAGCAATTGGCTTGTACTCTATCCATTTTGTGAATTTGTCGATGGCAACCTGTACATGAGTATAGCCTCCCTAAGCCTTCTTAAAAGGTCCAATCATGTCCAGCCCCCAGCATGCGAACGGCCACGTTACAGGAATGCTCTGCAGCTGCTGCGCAGGTAAGTGCTATTGCTTTGATAGGAATTGGCATGCTTCACACTTCTGGACTAACTCGGCAGCATCGCTCTTTGCTGTTGGCTAATAGAAACCGGATCTGAAAGCCTTCCCGACCAGAGTCCTTGACGCTGCATGTATTCCACACTGCCCAACGTGGATTTCATCCAATAATTGTTTCCAGTAGTCGAGTGAATACATTTCATGAGGATTCCTGCTGCACCTCTCCTGTACAATAAATCCCCTATGATGGTGTAGTGGGCCGACTGCCTTGCGATGTGTTCCGCTGCAGCCTTGTCATCTGGCTCTTCTTCATTTTTTATATATCTAATGATAGGCTCTCTCCAGTCATTGGGGTCCGACTCCGGTTGGCTCAAGGTATTGCACTCTTCCACCTGATTCGAGATGATGCTTGGTTGTGATATTTATTGAACGAAGATCCCAGGTGGAGCCTAGGCCTGACTAGATCTCAGCTTCAACAACGCATCTGCTGCTATGTTGTGGTCTCTTTCCACGTGATGGAACTCTAATCCTTCGAATTTGTCCTCCAGTTTTCGCACAACCGCGTAGTACTTGCCCATGGAGTCAGTCGAGCAGTCCTAGTCTTCGTTTATCTAGCTTATGACCACTAGCGAATCACCATATACCATCAGTTTCTTGATGCCGAGTGATACGGCGATGCTTAAACCGTGGATCAGTGCTTCATACTCTGCTGCATTATTTGACGCTGGAAATAGTAGCTAGAGTGCATACTTGAGTTGCTCACCTCCAGGAGCAATAAAGAGAATCCCTTCACCCGCTCCCTGCAGTTTCAACGAGCCATCAAAGTACATTTTCCACACCTCGATAACCTCTGGGCTGTCTGGGACCTGATGTTCAGTCCATTCTGATATGAAGTCAACCAGCGCCTGAGTTTTGGCTGCCGTGCGGGGCCGAAACTCTATGTCGTGAGCTCCCAGCTCACACGCCCACTTAGCTATCCTTCAAATAGCTTCTTTGTTGTGGAGAATGTCCCCTATTGGAAATCTTATGACTACTATGACTTTGTGGTCGTCAAAGTAGTGTTGGAGTTTGCGTGTGGTTAGAAGTACCGCATACAACAACTTCTGGACTTGAGGATACCTTAACTTTGAGGGCCCAAGGACTTCACTGATGAAGTATACTGGATGTTGCACTGGGTACGCATGTCCTTCCTCCACCCGCTCGACTACTAATGCAGTGCTTACCACGTGAGTCGTGCAGGAGATGTATAACAGCAAATCTTCCGCCGGCTGATCTAGCGTAGCTCGTCGTGGTGGCTTGAGCACTAGTGGTGTAGTTAGGAATCTTTTCAGTGCCTCTAGAGCTTCCTGTGCCTCTGCGGTCCACTGAAACTTATCCACCTTTTTGAGCAATTTGTAGAATAGCATGCCTTTCTCACCTAGCCTTGATATGAACCTGCTCAAGGCTGCCATGCATCCAGTGAGCCTCTGCACCTTTTTCTGCGATTGTGGTGCTTCCATTTTCATAATGGCCTCGATTTTTTCTGGGTTAGCCTCGATCCCTCAGTGGCTGACAATGAATCCGAGTAACTTCCCTGCCGGTACTCCGAAAACACACTTTTCTAGGTTGAGCTTCCACCGGTAACGCCTCAAGCTATTGAAGACCAGATGCAAATCTTCAATGAAGTTTTCTGAGTTTTCCGTTTTGATCACCACATCATCGACATAGGCTTCCACTCGCTTGCCCCAGTGATCGGCTAAGAGAGTCTGAATGGCTCTCTGGTAAGTTGCTCCTGCGTTCTTGAGGCCGAACGGCATGGAGGTATAGCATAAAGCTCCAAATAGGGTGATGAAAGTAGTCTTCTCCTCATCTTCTTTTGCTAAGCTGATCTGATGGTACCCAGAATAACAGTCTAGGAAGGACAACATAGAACAGCCAGCGGTCGAGTCAACCACCTGATCTATTCTAGGGAACCCGAAGGGATCCTTTAGACAATGCTTGTTGAGATCGGTATAGTCAACGCACATGCGCTAATCTACTTTATTCTTTTTGAGTACAAGAACAGGATTCGCCAGCCACTTGGGATGCAGCACTTCCCTAATGAACCCCGAAGCCACTAAGCGGGCCAACTTGGCTCGAATAGCTTCTCTTTTATCAGGCGTGAAACGACGTAGCTTCTATCGGATTGGCCTTGCTTGAGGATAGACCTTCAATTTGTGCTCGGCCAGTTCTCTCGGGACTCTCGGCATATCCGCAGGTTGCCATGCGAATACGTCTCGGTTGTCTTGCAGGAACCGAACGAGCGCGCTTTCCTATTTATCGTCAAGGCTGGAACTAATGATGGCAGTCTTGCACTCATCGGCAAATCCCAGGTTGATCCTTTTAGTTTCCTCAGTCGGTCGTATAGAGGTCACGGCTTGAGCTTCATTAGCAGGTATTGTGTGGCCTTCCTCTGGCTTGGTGTCCGCCTACACGAGGGGAGCTGTTAGGGGCCTGGTGATGAGGGCCACTTGAATGGCTCCCCGAAAGCACTCCACGGCGCCATGGAAATCAGCACGCACGGTGATGATTCCTTGAGGTCCCAGCATCTTCAATATCATGTACGAGTAGTGCGGAATGGCCATGAACTTCGTCAGTCCTGGCCTACCGATGATGGCATTGTATCCGCAGTCGAAACGTGCCACCTCAAACCTCAGGAACTCGGTTCTGTAGTTCTCCAGAGTCCCAAAGGTGACGTGCATGTAGATGTGTCCGAGTGGGTACTCCCCTTCAGTCGGCACGATGCCGGAGAAAGGAGCATCTGACTCAGTGAGGTCTTTGAGTGCGACCCCCAAGGCTAGAAGCATTCGGGGGAAGGTAACATTAATGCTACTTCCCCTGTCCACTAGTACTTTTTTACCCTACTTTCTCGGACCACCGGATCAACGAGGAGCGGGTACTTGCCGGGATGGTCGAAGTTGAGCCACTGATCGACTCGACTGAAGGTTATTGTGTGCTTCGACCACCGATAAGGAGCTAGGGCATTGGTGGTTGCTGCCAGGACCTGTCGGTCATTGAGCTTCTGTTGCCTTCTGTTCTCCTACGACCCGTGTCCTCCGAATGTGACATTGACCTCCCTGTCAACACGTAGGAATGCTCCACCCCCTCCCCCTTCTGGCTGCTGAGGCTGCCTGGGCTCGCCAGGCCCTCCTCGTGGTGGGGGAGGTGGTAGAGGCTAGAACGGACAGCCATGTCCGACGGAGTGCTTGAAGTCCCTACAGTTCCGTAGGGTGTGGCACATGTCCTTATGGTACGGGCACTGGGCGTCGAGGATGTCATCCAGCGTCCTGGGTGGCGGTTGTGTAGACGGCCAACCAGCCCCTCGGGTCCTGCTTAGGCTTGTACTTGTCGACGTTGGAGACTTTGAAGTTAGGGGGCCATTGGATGGCCCAGAGACACGGAGTAAGCGCGGATACCCCACATGTGTCTTCTTGTCGGTGTTCATGGTGTCGGCCCTGGGAAGGGGAGTTGGTGATGTGTCGTCTCGACCGTCCCCGGATCGGACCACTAGTTGAGGCTGCAACCGACTCAACTCGGGTGGCGTGGCTTCGGGCCGGGACGCCATGGTCCTGGTCATACTCCTCCCGGCGCCTTATCTCGTTCTCATATCGTCGGTCGCGCGAAGCATTGATGGAGCTCTGTGCGTCCCGTCGACTGTTGATGGCGTGTCGTAGGTCGCCCGGGGGATGGGCGATAGGCAGAAGGTAGTTAGCTGCCCTAGTAAGCAGCCACCGATAGCCTTCAGCGTCTGGAGTTCGCGAAATGCCATCAGCTATCTGGGCCAACACTCCTCCGACTTCGCTCGGCGTGTTCATTGCACGAGCAAAGTCAGGGTTTAGGTTTCAAGCAAAGAGGGGATTCTCTCGTCATAGCCTTGCGCCTTGCTCGGCTTGTTCTCGATCTCGGTCCTGAGATTGTCGGTGATCGTGCCGGCGAGAATTCTGCCTTTCTCGGTATACCCGCTCATTAGGAGTTTCGCCTACTTCTGAAACTTCATCTTGAGATACGGGCTGCGCTGGGTCCCGCTCCCCAGCCTCGTGGTGTCGCTGAATATTCTGGCGCCTGTTCCTTCATCGTCGTGCTTCACGCTGGGGAGGCTCTTCCCCCTGCATGGTTGGCTCATCGTTGGAGATGGGAGACGATTCCAATCTACCCCCGATGAAAAGGATGTCGGGGTAGAAAGGAGTCGCCGTGATGGTGAGTTCCTTTCCGTCCTCCTTTGAGGTCGAAGGCGCCAAAAAGATAGTTTGGCAGAGTTCTATCCCTTTTTGAGGAACGCTTGCTTCTTTCTTCGTTGTAATCCGTGTCCACTCCTTTATGGGAGAAGTGGGCAGCGGAGTTCTTCGGGCGAGTAAATTCTCGATTCTTGGCTTGCAAGAAACAGTCTTTGCCCGAGGCGTAGAAGGCTGCGTTATCCGTTGCCTTGTTCCAACTTTCCTGAGAATTTCCGAGGAAAACTCCTTCTTCGGTGGATCTGCTATGCGGTGCAGAATTCCTTTCTCATCTGCTACAGACAAGATGGTTTCGAAGCAGAACATGGATCAAGGGCAAAGAGCGATGTTGCACTAGGAAGTAACGGCCATTGAGCTAACTTGGATCAACTAAACACCCCCTACCTGGCGTGCTAGCTGTCGGTATTTGGAGCCTGACCGCACACCTAGGGTTACCCCTTGTGGTGCTTTTGGGTAGGACGATGTTGTTGACTATAACTCAATGGTTCGTGGGGGTTGCACAAGAGATGACAGGCAATTTTCTACAGGTTCGAGCCGCTTGGAGAGGCGTAATACCCTACTTCCTGGTGCGGGTCTTTATGTGGTAGGTTACAAGAGAAGTCTACGGTGTGAAGAAAAGCTAATGAGATAGGTGGAAGGTTGATGGAAATGATGGGGTACCCCCTAGGCCTTATATACTCGACCATGGGGCACTACATGCGTATGTAATGATGATGTATACCTAAATAATAGTGAATCGACTGAACTGATCTTCCTACAATCTTGCCGACTTATCCCGAATCTACCTCGATATTCAAGGGTGCTGCGCGCGGGAAAGTCGAGTGGGTGCTTTGGATAGCGCTTAAGTCTGATGGGTCGTTCGGGCCTGAATCCACTTCTTTCCCACGTCGGCTCATTCCACCAGTAGTCCTCCCCTGGCCCACGAAGGGATGGCCTTGTGAGATAACGAGCCCAAAGCCTCTCGCGAGGCCTTCTTGCCTTCTAGTGGACCCGGGGATATTTGTCCCTCAAAGTGACCCAATTCGATACCAATAGAGAGAATTTTTGGGAATATATTATGAAAAAATATTTTGTGCATGTAACGAGATAGGGTACTGTTCGAATAGTACAAACATTTGAAGACCATGTAATAAATGGATATTTTTATTCATAAATACCTTGATATGAGGCACCTTGACCCTGATATCCAAGGCTATGCTTATTGCAGCTACAGTAGAAGATTGCTCCTCATACATATAGTATAGAAGTAATCAAACAACTATATTGTACTTAGTGCATGTACAACCTCATTTAATATATAGTCTCTCAAGGAGTCTCTAAGTGTTAATTAGAAAAAAACAAGACTCTTCATGCTTATTTTTTCTTAACTGCATTTAAGATCCAGAGGTTCATGGTTGTATCATGCAATCTCTTAGACCATCCTTAGTGGTGAGTTTCAACCACTGTTTCCAATGCTGCTATATCAAATTTAAACTAGTTAATCATGTATGCAGTGTTTCATCCCTATAAAACTCTACTATCTTCCATGAAACTCCCTATATATCTTCTCTTAAAGTCTTAATTGCACTGTCATATCACCAAATTTGATGATGTGTCACCATATTTAATGAGTATGAAACTTTGTTAAGAATGATGTTACCCGTCTCTTGTATTTAGAAAACCGGTTCAAATTTGTAGGCTTAGGCTGTCTCCAGTAGCGTCCCCTAAATTTTGTCCCCTAAAGGAATATTCCCTGTACTTTACAGGACACTCTAAAAGATTTTGTCCTCTATATCTTTTGTGTCTCCAGCAACGTCCCCTAAATTCGATCCCCTAAAGCTATAGTGTTAACAGAATTCCTTTTTCCATTTCTTTTTCTGTTTTCTTTGTTTTGTACCCATTTCATGCTATTTAAAGGATGCTAAAAAATTTGTAATCAATAATTTTAGAAATAATAATCTAAAAACAATGGTTGATTAATAATTTCAAAATGTACAAAATAAATAACATTGCATTTTATGTTGTGTGTAATTATTGTCGAAAAAATGTGTCACGGTATTTGAATCATCTGAAAAAATTGTTAGGAATTCACATGCTTCCACCGTAAGCCACGACACTTCTTGAACAAGCCATTGTCTAGCTTCGGCTGCACGACAAGAGCATGGCTTCTCTCCGAAGCCTATCCCTTCTATAAATAATCACTACTTCAACACTTCACTCACACTTCGCATACACTCCTCCACAACAATGGACCGGTTCGTAGATTCCAATATTTTTCTTAGGATGGCACAAGACATGGAAGATGAAGACCATGAGCTCGAGGTTGCGACGTACAAACATCGTAGGCGTCGTGCACTTAACGAGCGTCGGTATGCTGGTTCCATTCCCGGTCGTGTTCGAATCCATCGTGACCATATCAGTGGTGATGCAAGAATCCGAGCTGACTACTTTTGCGCGCAACCGGTTTACACGGATGCACAATTTTGGAGGAGGTATGTTTATTCATACGCACATCTATTCACGTCCATAGTACGTAGTAGACAATTGTACTAAAAAAAGTTTGCAATATAGGTTTCGCATGCATCGCCATGTGTTCGAGCGCCTCGTTGTTGCTGTGCAACAAGTGGATCCCTACTTCGTTCAACGTCCAAACTGTGCCGGTGAGCTAGGCCTATCTGCCCTTCAGAAAGTTGTTGCTGTCGTACGTATCCTTGCATACGGTGTTCCTGCGGATGCCGTTGACGAATACGTACGAATTGGAGAATCTACAGCACATGAGGCTTTGAAACACTTTTGCACCACCATCCAAACTGCTTTTGGGGGGTACTATCTTAGGAAACCTACTCCTGCTGATATCGCTAGGCTTCTCCAAGTTGGAGAATCACGCGGCTTCCCTGATATGCTTGGTAGTGTGGATTGCATACATTGGGAGTGGCGTAACTACCCAACTGCATGGAAGGGGATGTTTACCGGTCGCGGTAAACACCCTACAATGATCCTCGAAGCTGTTGCCGCATATGACCTATGGATTTGGCATGCATACTTCGGCATGCCCGATAGCTGTAACGACATCAATGTTCTTCAGCGTTCAAACCTGTTTGATTCGCATCTTAATGGTGATAGTCCACCAGTGAGTTTGTCCGTCAATGGACACACGTACAACATGGGATATTACCTAGTAGATGGTATTTATCCAGACTGGCCAGCGTTTGTCAAGACAATCCGTCATCCGTATGATGTGAGGACCCAACATTTCACCACTGTTCAAGAGTCTGCTAGAAAAGACATTGAACGAACATTTGGAGTACTACAGAAGCGATGGGCCATAGTTCGTGGTCCTGCATATGGTTGGTCTCCACAACACATTGGAGATATCATGAAAACATGCATCATATTGCACAACATGATCGTAGAAGATGAAGGTCCTTCGTCTTTGAACACAAGCTTCGACAACATCGGAGTTTTGGCGGACACTAATCATGGTTCCATTTCGGAGCGGAATGAGTACATCAACAACAGGTACGACCAACTACATGATCCAGTGAAATATAATCAGTTGCATGTTGATCTAATCCACCACCATTGGGCGCGGCTTGGATCCAGAGCTGCTTAAGTATGAAGTTTATGTCTGTGATGTGTTAAGTTGAATATATGTCTGTGATGTGTTAAGTATGTTTGTCTTATTGTCATGTCTAGTGTGTCATGTCGTCGGTTCTGTTATTCCAAAGCTACAACGTGTTAAGTATGAAGTTTATGTTTGTAGTATGTGTTAAGTATGATGAAGTTTATGTTTGTACTATGTGTACTGCAAACAGATCAAGTTCTTCACATTTGTGGTTGGCCAATGTGTAATGCTTTAATTGACGAATGATATAACAAGTCTACTATTATTAAGCAACATGACTGAGTTCAAATATCACACAACAGAAAATTGTCAAGTGCAGAAACATAAAATTGTTCTCGAAAACAAATTAGAGTACTTCCTCAACCACTAGAATCTACTTTCACTTGCTTGACGACGAGCTTCCAGTAACCCTTGCGAGAATCTCCTGTTGTTTTGCCTCGTAGTACTGTCGAAGTAGGGGGTTACATTTTGTCAAATCCATGCTCAATATGAGAACCTCCTGTTCCGTGTCCTCCTTCACCTTTTGTCGTTCCATCTTCATCTTCTCTAAATTTAGCTTCTTCCTCTCCAATATCAGTTTCTGCCTCTCCTGTTTTTCATGAACTCTAACTTCTTCTCCTCAGTTGAAGCTACTGATTTGTAGACAGATAACCGTTCCAAAGATAGCTCACCCATCCGTGTTAGGTACTCGGAATCAGTGGATGATGTGTTCTCTGATCTTTGCTTCTTTGCCTTTTCCTTGGCTGAATCACGACCAAGCGGCCTCTTAGAAGTAAAGCTTGATGGACCTGAGTCTTCAGCAGCATCTAAGTCAATAGTATTTGATTAGGTACCAATTGGGTTGGGTGGAGGATTTTGGTTGCCCATGTGTTGGTCCATCCATTTTGGTTGATCCTTCAATATGGACCAACAATGTAAGAAATGGAAGGGCTTCTTTTCAATAGCAGCAAATCGAGTAGCCGCAAGCGAAGTCTGCAAAACAAAATCAGTTGGTTTTGTCGAACATTTACGTACAAAAGGCTGTTAGCTTGTTCTGAACATTTACGAACATTTACGTACCTTATCTGCATCAGTCATGCCACTTGGGTTTTGTCGAAGCACAGCCATCATGTATCCAGCAAAGGTAGAACATTGAGTTTTGATACTGTCCCACCTGCTCATGAGAGATTTCGTAGACCTCTCTGGCATTGATCCTCTACGAGAGTTGTATGCCTCTATAATCCGATTCCAAAATCCTTGACGCTTCTGACCAGTGTTCACAATGGGATCACAACTCACAGCCAACCATGCTTGACAAACCCTCATATCCTCTTCAGACGTGAAATTGGCTAGCTTTTGTGCGTTGAGGAGGCTTCTTCACTGGAGGTGCTGCTGGTGATGCCTGGGCTGGTATATCAGGCGGAGGAGGAAGTGGAGTGTTGTCAAACTGAGTGCCATCATCCTCGGATAGGAAACTGCCATATTGTGGCATAACTTGGTTCCAATCCGTACCCATGCTGTACATTGAAGGTCACATCAAAAATACATGAGATTTAATTGAATAAGTGAACTACATTTCAGACAAGCATTTCAAATGAAAGCACAACCATGTCAAAGTAAACAGGACAGGCAGAAGAAACTCAGAAGTGCTGGAGACTAGACATATTGCAAAGTTCATAACATTTAACAGACCACGTTAACATAAACATGTCATCAACATCGCGTCTGGATAGGTGTCGACAACATAAACATGACATAAACTAAATCACTAACTTGTGCCACACATCTGTTGTGTTGACATACAAAAGACTAGTTCGACTAACATAAACCTAACACATACACATATTCCTTAGGTGCATGCTAATCTAGTAGGGATAGGTGTCGTCGGTGGAGTAGTCGCGTCCGTCGTCGTAGCCGACGATATCGTCAGGATTCAACTCTGAATCATAATCAAACAGAAGCTCATCCTCTGTTTCTGATGATTCAGCAATTGGAGAAGGGGCCATGTGCTCCATCTCCTAGTCTTTTTCCAGAGCTAGGTGATCAAGGTCCTTGGCGAGGTCCTCGATCTGAACTAAAGCACGATTCATTTCATTGAGGACTGGTCCGCTAACTGGTTGGAAGGCACCGTGGACGACATCGACGATGTCGGCACAACGCTGCTCCACTACTCTGATTAAATGAGCGAGTGCTCTTCGGAGCTTTGCGTTCTCCGAATCCATGGTCTACATAAAACATATGGTTGTGTTAATATATGTACGTGAAAATTTTATGTATACCGTGGCCTAGTTGGTACATTAATTGATGGTAAATATAATCTGGAGCAGCTAGTATTGGCAGTAGGCAGTTCAAATCAGCACATGAGTTATGAACATCAATTATGAAGATAAAACCTAGTGGTCATGATTCAGTGTGTCAAAAGCATTGGCCAAGTCATTGTGAATACACCTCGATTCCTATATGAACAAAGCTTCTAGCACAAAGATATTTGCTTAATGTGAACATCAATTATCAAGAGATATCATAGTGGTCATGATTCAGTCTGTCTAAAACCTAAACCCATGTATTTGTAAATACACATCGATGACTAGAACAGAGAAAGCTTGTACCACAATCAAATTTTCTTAATGCCAACCAAAATTATGAACAGAAAACGGTGAACCGAACCCTAGATCTGGACGAGTTGTAGCATTTGAAGTACTAGAATCATAGAAAGCAAAATCGATCTTCAATGTTTACCTTTTTTTCTTCGGATCTGGACCACCCGACCTAATGGAAGACGATGACGATGGCGGCGTCGAGATGCGCTTGCGTTTCTCCCCACCTTCCTTCATCGGCGTCGTGGATCTTCTCAGCTTCTTGGCGATGGTGGTTCGACGGCGACGAACACCGACGGTCGCACCCGCTCCTTGGATCTTTGAGTCGTCGACGCCCACCTCCTTGCCTCCAGCCACCGAGAGCGGTCCGCCTCCGGACCCGCTCGAGCATGGCCTCTTGGAGCCCAGCTTGGCCGTCGCCGCCGAGGAGCAGCGCCGCGAGGCCCCCTCGCCGAGATGGATCGAAGTCGCCAGCGACGGCACAACAGCGCCTCCGGATTTTTCACCCCCGCGCGAGCCCGACCCCTCGCCCGGATACCGGACGTCTGGAATTCTCCACATCTAGGGTACGTGCGGCGTCCTCTAAAATTTAGAGTGCCATATAGAGTACCTTGCTGGGCGCGTAGAGGACGTGTCTGAACTCTAAGTACAGGACGCTTTACTGTGTATTGCTGGAGCCAGTCTTACTCCGCTAAAGTAGCGGACTACTCGCAGCGGACTACTCGCACGCACGATATAGCTGGCGGGTCACTCGGTGTCCGCTGTCCTATTCCCATCTGTGGCGCGGGAGGCAGAAACACCGTACAAAAAGGCATGCAGTTGCGGCGGATGATATGTGTGGCAACAACCATATATCTGGTCCATCTCGGCGTGCATGGTGGGGTAGTCAGTAGTGTGGGTTGAGTGAGGCTACAACTGCTACTAGTCGAGAAAGTCCAGCTACTGTTTGAGAAGAATAGTACTACTGTAGTAGAGATTTAGAAAATGTTGCCGGAGAAAAAGAAGATATACCTTTTAGAAAAAACTATAAATGACATATATAGAGAAAAAATACAGAGACAACCTTAGAGTTGTACATGCATGCCCTAGCCACAGCTGATCTCCCAACATTAAACACCCAAACAGAAAGAAAGAGGGAAAAGGTTTATTGAAACCAGAAACACGACGAAAAACGAAGCTGAACACTAACAATAGGCACCGCCTTTGCTCGTGCCTTTCAACTTCCACCAACAACATTTGGCGCCACTCGCGTGACGCCACGCACGCCGCCGTGCACGCGCCGGTTCACCGGCCGGCGCCGCACTCTCGGCCTTCACGGGCCGCACCAGCACAGCCTCGATCCATAACCAACAGTCCAACACCAACACCTGCCGTACGTACGTCGTACGTTACGTCCACCTCGATCGCTCTGTCGATCGTAGGCTCAGACCGTACTGACTGTACGTACGTGCCTACACTACACCAGCCTCACCGGCGCCGCGGCAGCCGCCACGGGCTCGAGGCCCTTGCAGCTGAGCGACCGTATGAGCCTCCACGGCGCCCACCCCGCGGCGGAGGATGGCGGCCGCTCGTTCCCGGCGGGGCCACCGGCCAGAGCCAGCTGCCGCGCCCTCAGGCGCCTCCTGATCTCGCCCATGTCCATGGCCGCCGGCACGCGCGCGGACCCGAACGCCATGTCGTGCCACCGCACCTGCTGCTTCCTTGGTGTTGGTGGCGCCGCCGGCGTCGCGGCCACGACGCTTGGCGCTCCGCGGCGCGCGCGCAGCTGGGGAGGCTGCGGCTGGGCCGCCGTCGTGGCCGCAGCCTGGGCGACGGTTCTTGGACGCTCCGTGCGCGCGCTGTGCCGGCGCCGCGGCCTGGGTAGGAGTGGCGTGAACTCGAAGCCGTCGTCTTCGTAGTAGTCGGAGGAGGAGGAGGAGGACAGGTGGTAGCGGTGCCCATGGGCTGCGGTGGTGAGCGCGGCGACGGATGACGGGGAGAGAGATGACCCCATGTCTCTTTCTCTCTCTCTCTCCAGATAGAGGGGGAGATGGGAGTGTATGTGAGCTCGAGGTGTGTGTATAGAAGCTAGAAAGAGGTGTGTGCCCTTTTGCGTCTTGTGAAGGCCGTGTTTGTGTTGCGGTGATGACTGATGAAAAAGTAGAGACTAGAGAGAGAGATGCCGTGATGGTTTGCCACGCCATGCCTGCCTTTTGTGGCCTCGCGGCCGCTGAGCCTGTCGTTGAATAAAACGCTTTGCTTTCTGCGTAGGTAAGGTAGACTGGTGTCTGCTGACGTTGATGTGGAAGCATCCGAAGGCTGCATAATCTGACCATGATGCACATCTATATTATACAGTACTTTTACTGTTTTAAATTACAAAAAAATATTTTCAGATGGATAGTTTTTTTAGTAGATTTTGAATATAAATCATAGTATATCTATATAAGTAAGCAAAAGAAAAATATGTTTTATAATTTAAAATAGAAAAAAATAGTTAGCATGTCTGGCGTTTTTCTAGATTGGTTTATTTTATAAATTGGAGACAGTTTTTATTAGGTAGGCTCCCTGGCTATATGTCGACAAGAAGTCACCTTGTGCTGACTATGTTAATTTTAAAATCTTCCGTTCCGGTCTCTCGGAGAGGCTAGGAGAAGGAGGCCAGTCTCAGTGGTTACTATTTCCTTTTCATGTCCCAGTTTTTAAGACTGTAGCTGTTAGAAACAATGTAAAGTTTTTATCTTCATAAAACTTATTTTATCATATAAAATTTTTACCATCGATTTCTTTACGTAGACCATGTCATGCATGCTAGCTTATTTATTTAGTGTCCATGAAACTCTTATTACGAGTGGCCTAATAGAATATAGTGTGGGTATATGTGTTTAATTTTTAGGGGATAAATGCAATCGAGCATTTCGTGTGTGTATTTAAAGAAAATAACGTGTGATCCCTCTTTATCTTTTATTACTGGCTTGTTGAAAATGGCGATGAATAAGTTCGTATTATGACGTATATACGAAACGTGCACAAAGTCTATATAGTAAAGTTTACTGTTTCGAGGGACGTACTACTGGGCTTAACAAACATACACGTGTGCACTTTACGAGCCATCATTTTAGTTCAATTGTTTCTAGATGCTTTGTTGACAAGTCGATCGAGAGAGTGACCATACCTGAAAAAGATGTACAATAAGCTAAGGTGTGTGGAAAAAGGCAGGTCGTAGAAGACATAACACCTGCGTCAAGTTTCTGGAAGCTAGGCTAGCTAGTTAACTTAGGTGCAGTTTGATTCACATATTGGTAACGTAATGGGTAACCAATAACGTTAAATTATGTTTGTTTAAGTTCAACCGTAATCGATACCACATTATAAATGGATACCTCCTTATTCAAATTTGTTACCGCCGGTATTTGAACGTGAATCGTTACCATTACCATTTACGTTACATTTTGTGAACCAAACGGCATCTTAGTTCGTACGTACAGCCAGTTCAGATTTTCAAAGAGAGAATTCATCTCCACGCTGTCGAAGCTTAAGCTTTTCTACAAGGGTCCGTTTAGATCCTTTGAATATTGAAAATTCTATTCTAAAATTCATAATTTAGATATAGGTTAATTAAGTTAATATGGTAAATATATTTTTATATACTAGTGTTGGTCACATGAGAAAGATATTTATATATGTGCTACATTTGTAATATAGGAAAACGAGTTCGAAGAGCATGTCTGGTGATACATAAAATTAATTTTCACTTCCCACTTTATTAATTTGAGATAGTTTTATATTTAAACTTTGAAAAGTGATGGGATGTTAAATAGCAAACCAAATAGCCAACCCAATTATATTACAATTCCTAAAGTTGAAGGGGTTTTGGCGCTTTTGTCAAGTTTTGAATGGAAATAGTGACCATTTTCATTATGTCTTCACTCTCGATCGGAACCAAACCTTCTGTCACTGTCAGAAAATATTTTAGCAAAATAAAGGTCGGTTCGTCGTTTCTAATTCCTAACCGACAGAAATGTCCTTCTAACCAGGGTCGGTCATAGACAGATCGGTTAACGGTGTTTCTATTTTATTTTATTTTAGTTTCTAAATTACTAAATACGTAGTTTTTATATTTATTAATTTAAAAACTAAAATAAAATAAAATGGAGGAACTAAAAATTAGTCTTTATAAACCAAACATCGTACCTGGTGTATACAATTGCAGTCGGTTCAATACACAAGCCGACGGTATTAGGGCATGTACAGTAGTGTTTAATATAGAGCCTTTTGAAGTGTCTAAAGAGAGTATTTGCAAAAAAACAATCGTGGACCGTGAAGAAAAGTCTTGGCTCATACCCAAGTAATAAAAGAAGCCTTCACTTCTCTTGTACAAATACATCGTCTGTTATATCTATTTGATGCTATACAGACGCATTCACTTATGCATTTATTAATAAACTACATCTATAGACACTCCATTATATAATAGAGTCTCTTGGTTGTCGATTGTACTTGTGAGAGCACCTGGAGGGGGTGAATAAGTGATCCTATAAAAATTAGCTCACAAAACAAACTTGGACTAATATTGGATTAGTAAAAGCAAGAGCTAAGTCCGAATGAAGAGGATAACAGGAGTGAAATTTTTCACTTAATTGCTCTCACAAGGTGAGTATTAAACTTAGATCAATTATGAAGTGAAGTGAACTATAAGAAAGAGTAGAATTTCTATAGGGTATAAAAACAAGTGTCACGACAATTTTATCCCGTGGTTTGGTCAAGCATAAAATGCTTGCCTAATCCACGTTGTGGTGTTCCAATGGACGAGGGTTGCACTCAACTCCTCTCAAGCAATCCACTGATCAACTTGAGTACCACGGTTCTCTTTCTTATCTCAACTTTTTCCATTGTGAGGAATCTCCACAAACTGGAGTCTCTCACGCCTTACACAATTTGATCTCAAATGAACTCAAGAGTAAGGGGGAGTAAAACACACACAAGAGACAAAGTTACAACAACACACACAAGTCGAGAGAAGAGAACAAGAGACAACTCAATGGAGTTAGAACTTAAAACAATTGCTCGGATCTCAATCTTTCAAAGCAATAGCATGGTCGCAGTGTTTCGGTGTCTTAGGATGTTCAAAGGATGCTTGATGATTTGCTCCATGCGCCTAGGGGTCCCTATTATAGTCCAAAGGGACTTAAGAGCCGTTGGAGCTCCAATAGGCAAGCTCTGATTGCCTTCTATCCGTAGGAGCACCGGACAGTCCGGTGTACCACCGGACAGTGAATAGTGCGTGATTCCCTTCCTTGTTTGGCGAAGCTGACCGTTGCTGGCCTCCGGTCCTATGGCACATGGACAGTCCGGTGGTGCGTGCGAACTGGTGACCGTTGGTCGAGTCCACGTGTCGGCCGCTGATCGCGCGGTCGACCATTGGCTAGGTTCGCGGCTGGCACACTAGACAGTCCGGTGAATTGTAGCCGCGACGCCTGGCTTTTCCCGAGACCGGCCTGTTCGCCGGGTACGCCAGCCTGGCACCGGACACTGTCCGGTGCACCGTAGGCTAGTGCAAGTTTGCCTAGACTTAGCCAAACTTCTCCAATTGAATTTCTCTCGATTTAAGAAGACCCGTGGCACTTAGTAGAACATAGTTAGTGCCATAAACAATTTACCGAGTGCTGGAATCATACCTTTGGAAAGTTTGCAATTTACTTCTCTTTAACTCTGATATCATATTAGTCTAAACAAAATGTGTTGAGCATATAATCACCAAAACAATATAGAAATGGCCTAAGGGCACATTTCCCTTTCAACTTGGAGAACCGTTTTGGTGTCTCTCCACTATACATATCCTTATATCTATGAGCTGTCGGTTGGTACATTAAACTGTTATGGCCTGTTTGGGAGTAAAGTTTATCAATACCACATTTTTATAACACTATAGTATTTGAATGCTAAAGCACAACCAAAGTTCCAATACCACAGTTTCACACGCATAATACTATGGTTTTACTAGTGTATTCGCAATACCGTGGTTTTTAATACAAAGTTTTTGGAACTTTTGCCAACACCATTTGTATAAATAAAATACCAAAGTATTGTCAAATACCATGGTATTGCATTGGTATTGTCGGCTTCATACCTGAACCAAAAGTGATCATATGTATAGCACTATTTACTTATGTGTCGCTACTATATGAATCTTAACAAATATAGTTATTGGGTTGCCGAGGCGGGCAAGCATCCGTCTCATAGCTCCAACTGCTAGCTATAAGGATCCTTGTAGCCTATCATTTAGCCTATTCGTATAGTGATTATCTCTTAAGTATTAATGCATGACTTCACTTGTCTCTCTCATAAAGCTTTTTAGTTCTTGTGTCAAAGCCGACTATAAGTTTACAACTCGCTTCTCCTCTCTCTCATCATTTCTCTTCTCCGACTCATCATTTAGCTAGCTTATAGCTTTTTATTATACTTGTCTACCAAAAGCTAGTGTTAACGCGGCTTTAAGGAGGAGGGCTCCATTAATACGATTAACGCAAGCGGTCTTCTTATAACGACCACCTGCATTAACAACTATTAAGGGTATGTACAACCCCATTAATTAAGGGGTTTATAGGGGTATAAGTGAAAACAAAATCAAGAGACGGGTTCTTCACGAAGAGTCTGTCTCTTCACCACTTTATATACATATTGTCAACGAATTTGTTGCTTCATCTAAATGTGTAAAAGATCATAGTATACTTAAAACAGAGTACTCTACCATTAAGTTAGTAACCCATAAAAATGGACCTCTTAGGTTTTATCAAAATAAAAAAATCGATGAAATTACACCACATTGAATCGACAAGACATCAAATGAAAGATTTTCCAATGCATTAAAACACTCAAATACCAAAATGAACAGATCGGGTAAATTTTTACTAAGGCTATGGTTAAAAATATGCGTCTTCGTTATTCACTTTCTAATTTTTAAAAATAGTTTTCTAATAACTAACTTGAATTTGAATTAGATTTCTATTTTCACAATTTAAATACAGATAGTATATATTGAGAACGTAGAGAATACACGTGTAGAGAACATGCACGCCGCGCACATAGGCGCGTGCACACACAAAGAGAGATAACACGAACAATATAAGTTACATATTATGTATATTAGCATATAGCCTGTACTAATTCTATGATCCCGTGGAGGGGAAGAGTCGACGACGGCGTCGACAACGTGAGGGGAGATGTTGATGGCGGCGGTGGCGTGAGCGAGGGGAGGGGCAGCGCCGCAGCGGGGAGGGGGATGATGGGGGCGGTGGGGTCGTGGGGAGGGAGATGAGAACAGATGAGATATAAGGAATGATCCAAATAATATTGTCCATTAGATTTGGGTAAGGGAGGAAGGGTTATCAAGCGATCTGAATCGTTGGACGGGAGACGCAATCACGACTCGCCCGAGACCAACCTCGGCTGGAAGACACAGTCACGACTCGTACGAGGCCAACCTCGACCGAGAGACGCAGGGACGACTCGCCCAAGGCCATCCTCGAGCAGGAGACGCAGTCACACCTCGCTTGAGGCCATCCACGAACGGGAGACACAGTCACACCCGAGGCCATCCTCGGATGGGAGACACAGTCACGCCTCGCCCAAGGCCATTCTCAGATGGGAGAAGCACTCACGCATCGCCCGAGGCCAACTCCTGGTGGGAGAAGTGAAAGGGAAATAGGGTCAAACCTTTTCCTATAAATATTTTGGTGGTTGAATTGCCCAACACAAATATTGGACTAACTAGTTTGCTCTAGATTATATGTTCTACATGTGCCAAAGGTTCAACACAAACCAATAAAAAGATTAAAGTTAGGGTTCAAAAGAAAGGAGCAAAAGAAACCAAAGTGAACCCTGGTCTGGCGCATCGGACTGTCCGGTGTGCCACTGGACAGTGTCCGGTGCACCACCAGACAGTGTCCGGTGCACCAGGGTGGATCGACCTCAAACTATTCACCTTCGGGTTTCTGAGGCCGCGCTCCGCTATAATTCATCGGACTGTCCGGTGGGTCACCGGACTGTCCGGTGTGCCAGCGGAGCAACAGCTCCCACGGGCAACGGTCGACTCCAACGGTCGACTGACAACTGAACAGTGCGCAAACAGTTCGCGCAGATTCAGAGCAGCGCCAGAAGGCGCACCGGACAGTGAACAGTGACTGTCCGGTGCGACACCGGACTGTCCAATGGCCCAGGCTGTCAGAGCTCGAACGGTTGAAACCGTCAGAACTCTAACGGTTGGGTGACGTGGCTGGCGCACCGGACAGTGTCCGGTGGCGCACCGGACTGTCCGGTGCGCCCATCGACAGCAGCCCTCCCCAACGGCTGTTTTGGTGGTTGGGGCTATAAATACCCCCCAACCACCACCATTCAAGCAATTCAAGTTTTCAGTATAGTGCATTCAATACAAGAGCTCTAGACTTCACTCCAAGACACAAACAAGAGATCAAATCCTCTCCAAAGTCCAAAACCACTCCAAACACTTGGTGACTTGTGAGAGAGAGATTTTTGTGTTCATTTGAGTTCTTGTCGCTTGGATCGCTTTTCTTCTTCCCCATTCTTGTTCTCAAGACATTTGTAATCAAAGCAAGAGACACCATTGTGTGGTGGTCCTTGTGGGGTCTAAGTGACCCATTTGATTGAGGAGAAAGCTCACTCAGTCTAGGTGACCGTTTGAGAGAGGTGAAGGGTTGAAAGAGACCTGGTCTTTGTGACCACATCAACGGGGAGTAGGTTTGCAAGAACCAAACCTCGGTAAAACAAACCACTGTGTCATCCGCTCTATTTCTTTGGTTGATTTGTTTTCACCCTCTCTTTCGGACTCAGTTTTATTTCTAACGCTAACCCCGTCTTGTAGTTGTGCTTAAAGTTTATAAATTTTAGATTTGCCTATTCACCCCCCTCTAGGCGACTTTCAATTGGTATCAGAGCCCGGTACTTCACTAGAGTTTAACCACTCGAAGTGATGTCGGGAGAACACGCCAAGAAGGAGATCGTGACCGGCGGTGACAAGTCTAGAAGCCACGGGATGGCTCCATCAGGGGAGTCTGGCAACAAAATGAAGGAAGCCCCTTCACATACCAAGTCGCATCAGAGTGGCGACAAGAAAAAGAAGATAAAGAAGGTGGTCTACTACGAGACTGATTCCTCGTCATCATCCACCTCCGGCTCTGACACTCCGTCCGTCACTTCTAAGCGCCATGAGCGCAAGAAGTTCAGTAAGATCCCCCTACGCTACCCTCGCATTTCAAAACACACTCCTTTACTTTCTATCCCATTAGGTAAACCACCGGTTTTTGATGGTGAAGATTATTGTATGTGGAGTAATAAAATGAGGCATCATCTAACCTTACTCCACTTTAGCACTTGGGACATTATTTAGATTGGAGCGTAGGTACCATCCGTGGGGGATGAAGCATATGACTCGGACAAGGTTGCCCAAATCCGGCATTTTGACTCCCAAGCCACCACTATACTCCTCGCCTCTCTATGTCGAGAGGAGTATAATAAGGTGCAAGGGTTGAAAAGTGCCAAAGAGATTTGGGACGTGCTCAAGACCACGCACGAGGGAGATGAGGTGACCAAGATCACCAAGCGGGAGACGATTGAGGGGGAGCTCAGTCGATTCATCCTCAACCAAGGAGAGGAGCAACAAGCCATGTACAACCGGCTCAAGACCTTGGTCAACCAAGTGCGCAACCTCGGGAGCACCAAATGGGATGACCATGAAATGGTCAAGGTTATTCTAAGATCACTTATTTTTCGTAATCCTACACAAGTTCAATTAATTCGTCGTGATCCTAGATATAAGCTAATGTCTCCCGAGGAAGTGATAGGAAAGTTTGTGAGCTTTGAATTGATGATCAAAGGCTCCAAACAAATCGTCAAGCAAGGCAGCACCTCCACACCCGAGGTGCAACCCGTCACATTCAAAGCGACGGAGGAGAAGAAAGAAGAGTCCACGTCAAGTAGGCTCCCCATCGACGCCTCCAAGCTCGACAACAAGGAAATGGCGCTCATCATCAAGAGCTTCCACCAAATCCTCAAGCAAAGGAGGGGAAGGATTATAAACCCCGCTCCAAGAAAGTGTGCTACAAATGTGGTAAGCTCGGTCATTTCATTGCTAAATGTCCATTATCAAGTGATAGTGATAGGGGCGATGACAAGAAGGGAAGAAGGAAGCAGAAGAAGAAGTACTACAAGAAGAAGGGCGGCGATGCCCACGTGTATCGGGAATGGGACTGCGATGAGAGCTCCACCAACTCCTCCTCCGACGAGGACGCCGCCAACATCGCCATCACCAAAGGCCTCCTCTTCCCCAACGTCGGCCACAAGTGCCTCATGGCAAAGGCACGGCAAAAAGAAGAAGGTAAAATCTAGAGCCTCCACTAAATATGCGACATCTAGTGATGAGAGTAGCTCTAGTGATAATGAAGATAATTTGCTTGCTCTTTTTGCCAACCTAAACATGCAACAAAAAGAAAAATTGAATGAATTGATAGGTGCTATTCATGAGAAGGATGAACTCTTGGATAGCCAAGAGGAATTCCTTATTAAGGAAAACAAAAAACATGCTAAAGTTAAAAATGCTTATGCTCAGGAAGTAGAGAAAAATGAAAATTTATCTAAGGAGCTTAGCATTTGCCATGACACTATCTCTAACCTTAGAATTGAGAATGCCAAATTACTTGCTAAGGTTGAAAAGAGAAATGTTAGTGATGATTCATTTGCCAATCTTAAAAATGATAATGCTAGTTTGATTGCTAAGATTGACAAATTGAATGAATCACTTTCTTGCCTTAAGATTGAGAATGATAAATTAATTTCTAAGGCTAAGGATTTAAATGTTTGCAATGTTTCTATTTCCCGTCTTAGAGATGAGAATGCCATGCTAAAATCTAAGATAGATGAATTAAAATCTTTGCAAACCCTCTACATCCACTGTTGATCATGTTTCTATTTGCATGAGATGTAGAGATATTAATGTTGATGCTATTCATGATCACCTAGCTTTAATTAAATAACAAAATGATCACATAGCTCAACTAACTGCTAAAATTAATGAGCATGAGATAGAAAATGAAAAATTCAAATTTGCTAGAAGCATGCTCTATAATGGGAGACGTCCTGGCATTAAGGATGGCATTGGCTTCGAACAGGGAGACAATGTCAAGCATAATGCCCCTAAGAGATTGTCTAATTTTGTTAAGGGAAAGGCTCCCATGGCACAGGATAACGAGGGCTATATTTTATATCCTGCTGGTTATCCTGAGCACAAAATTAGGAGAATTCATTCTAGGAAGTCTCATTCTGGTTCTCATCATGCTTTTATGTATAAGAATGAGACATCTAGTTCTAGGCATTCTACCCATGTTAAAATGCCTAAAAAGAAATCTCCTGTTGCATCAAATGATCATAACATTTCATTTAAGACTTTTGATGCTTCTTATGTTTTAACTAACAAATCAGGCAAAGTAGTTGCCAAATATGTTAGGGCCAAACACAAGGGCTCAAAGACTTGTGTTTGGGTACCCAAGGTGCTTGTTTCTAATGTGAAAGGACCCAAGACCGTTTGGGTACCTAAGAACAAGGCCTAAACTTGTTTTGTAGGTTTATGCATCCAGGGGCTCAAGTTGGATCATTGATAGCGGGTGCACAAACCACATGACAGGGGAGAAAAGAATGTTCTCCTCTTACGAGAAAAACGAAGATCCCCAAAGAGCTATCACATTCGGGGATGGAATCAAGGTTTGGTCAAAGGACTTGGTAAAATTGCTATATCACCTGACCATTCTATTTCCAATGTTTTTCTTGTAGATTCTTTAGATTACAATTTGCTTTATGTTTCTCAATTATGCAAAATGGGTTACAACTGTCTTTTTACGGATATAGGTGTTACTGTCTTTAGAAGGAGTGATGATTCAGTAGCATTTAAGGGAGTATTAGAGGGTCAGCTATACTTAGTTGATTTTAATAGAGATGAACTCGATACTTGCTTAATTGCTAAGACTAATATGGGTTGGCTCTGGCATCGCCGACTAGCCCATGTTGGGATGAAGAATCTTCACAAACTTCTAAAGGGAGAACATATTTTGGGACTAACAAATGTTCATTTTGAGAAAGACAGGGTTTATAGCGCATGTCAAGCAGGGAAGCAAGTTGGTACCCATCATCCACACAAAAACATCATGACGACCGACAGGCCACTTGAGCTACTCCACATGGATCTATTCGGCCCGATAGCTTACATAAGCATCGACGGAAGTAAGTATTGTCTTATAATTGTGGATGATTATTCTCGCTTCACTTGGGTGTTCTTTTTGCAGGAAAAATCACAAACCCAAGAGACTTTAAAGGGATTCTTGAGACGAGCTCAAAATGAGTTCGGATTGAGGATTAAGAAAATAAGAAGCGACAACGGGACGGAGTTCAAGAACTCTCAAATAGAAGGCTTTTTTGAGGACGAGGGCATCATGAGTTCTCTTCTCCCTACACACCTCAACAAAATGGTGTAGTGGAGAGGAAGAATAGAACTCTACTTGACATGGCGAGGACCATGCTTGATGAGTACAAGACTTTGGATCGGTTTTGGGCTAAGGCGATTAACATCGCCTGCTACTCCATCAACCGGCTCTACCTTCACCGAATCCTCAAGAAGACATCATATGAACTCCTAACTAATAAAAAGCCCAATGTTTCATATTTTAGAGTCATTGGTAGCAGATGTTTTATTCTTGTTAAAAGAGGTAGAAAATCTAAATTTGCTCCTAAGGCTGTAGAAGGCTTTTTACTAGGATATGACTCAAACACAAGGGCATATAGAGTCTTCAACAAATCCACTGGATTAGTTGAGGTTTCTTGTGACATTGTGTTTGATGAGACTAATGGCTCTCAAGTAGAGCAATTTGATCTTGATGAGCTAGATGATGAAGAGGCTCAGTGTGTCGCACTAAGGAACATGTCCATTGGAGATGTGTGTCCTAAGGAATCCGAAGAGCCTCCATAAACATAAGATCAACCATCATCTTCCATGCAAGTATTTCCACCAACCCAAGATGAGGATTAGGCTCAAGATAATGAAGAAGAAGATCAAGAAGATGAGCCACCTCAAGAGGAGGACAATGGTCAAGGGGGAGATAATGATGATCAAGACAAGGAAGATGATCAAGAAGAATAGGGTCAAAGACCGCCACACCCAAGAGTTCACTAGGCGATACAAAGAGATCACCCCGTGAACTCCATCCTCGGCGATATTCATAAGGGGGTAACAACTTGATCTCGTGTCGCTCATTTTTGTGAACATTACTCTTTTGTGTCTTCTATTGAGCCATACTGAGTGGAAGACGCATCAAGAGATTCGGATTGGGTGTTGGCAATGCAAGAGGAGCTCAACAACTTCATGAGAAATGAGGTATGGCATCTTGTTCCACGTCCTAACCAAAATGTTGTAGGAACCAAGTGGGTATTCCACAACAAGCAAGATGAGCATGGTGTGGTGACAAGGAACAAAGCCCGACTTGTGGCCAAGGGATATTCACAAGTCGAAGGTTTGGATTTCGGTGAAACCTATGCACCCGTAGCTAGGCTTGAGTCAATTCGTATATTACTTGCCTATGCTACTTACCATGGCTTTAAGCTTTACCAAATGGACATGAAAAGTGCCTTCCTCAATGGACCAATCAAGGAAGAGGTCTATGTTGAGCAACCTCTCGGCTTTGAAGATAGTGAGTACCCTAATCATGTTTACAAACTCTCTAAGGCGCTTTATGGGCTCAAGCAAGCCCCAAGAGCATGCTATGAATGCCTAAGAGATTTCCTTATCACTAATGGCTTCAAAGTCGAAAAAGCCGATCCTACACTTTTTACTAAAACCATTGCAAATGATTTGTTTGTATGCCAAATTTATGTTGATGATATCATATTTGGGTCTACTAACAAATCTACATGTGAAGAGTTTAGTAGGATTATGATTCAAAAATTCGAGATGTCTATGATGGGGGAGTTGAAGTATTTCTTAGGATTTCAAGTGAAGCAACTCCAAGAGGGCACCTTCATCAGCCAAACCAAGTACATTCAATATATACTTACCAAGTTTGGAATGAAGGATGCCAAGCCCATCAAGACACCCATGGGAACCAATGGGCATCTCGACCTTGACTGTAATGCCCTGAATTTGGGGGTAGATTTTTCTTCTTCTTTTCACTCACCAAATTCGGGCGTTACTCTCTTTTCTCTTCCCGTTTCACTCCTTCCCAATTTCAAACCAGTATAGTGACGGGTGTCCGTGTCATGTATAAACAAAACCTAAGTGTCATGAGTGTTGCATCATGCCGAAGCGCATTTCTTTGTCTGATGTCGCGTGTTCGTCTTGTCCCGTTTCGGATTTCGGTTCGCGATTGGATTCCGTTTAGTGGTCGTGCGTGTCGTGTGTTTTGATCTGCATTGTGGCCTAGCCCGGCCCGGTCCGGCCCGCGCGCCCCTGGCGCCCCCTGCCCTCCCCATGCGCGCGCCCCCTCCCTCCCCTTGATCCATTTGTCTCATTTGATTTCTCCCGCGCAGTAACCTCCCTCTCCCTCTTCCACCTCTCTCTCTCTCTCCCCGTGGTGCCCTAGGGTTTGGAGTCGAGATCGCCGGAATTTGGATCCCCGGAGGTGAGTTTTTCCCCTCCCCTTCCCTTCTCTCTCTCTCTCCTCCCCTCCCCTTCTTCTCCCCCTCCCCTTCTTCTCCCCCCCGTGCGGCCTTCCTGCCCGCGCCCGCGGCATCCCTGCCCACGCGCCCGCGCCGCCCCCTCGGCCCGACCCCGCGCCCGACGAGCGCCCTCGCCCCGGCGAGCCCCGCCCCTGGCGAGCTCGGCCTCCCGCGCCTCTCCCCTCCCCGCGCCGAGCCCTCTCCGGCGCCCGGCGAGCGCCCTCCCCCCGGCGAGCCCCTGCCCCGTCGAACCCGCGCGCCCCCGTGCCCTAGCCGCGCCGCGTGCCCCGCGTCCCGCGCCTCGGCCCCGCGCGCCGCGCCCTCAGCCGTGCCCTCGGCTGCGCCCTCGCACGCCCCTGCCTGAGCCCGTGCCCTGGCCTCGCGCCCCGCGAGCCTGCACGGTTCGCGTGGCCTCGGCACGCGCAGCGTGCTCTCGTGCGTGCGACCATTGTCGCGCTGCATTTAACCCTCGTTCTAATATATTTTAATTTTGGTTTAGTCGATATGCTGCGTCGCGCGCTTCGCCGCGCGACAGTTCATTCTAAATTCATCTTTATTAATATGTTGCATCGCGCGCTTCGTCGCGCAACGATTCTTTTAATTTATATTTATTAAAGTGCGGCGTTGCGCGCTTCGTCGTGCGATGATTCGTTTAAATGCAGTTTAGTTGACGTAAGCTGTCGTGCGTTTCGTCGCGCAACACTTAACGTTTGTCTTTAATTAATGCAAGAACCTCGTTGCGCGCTCTGTCGCGTGGTGAGTTGTTTACTTCTTAATTCAGTCTAAATGTTATGTCGTACGTCTCGCCGTGCGACCACTCCCTTTCATTCATCTTTATCTATTTATAATGATTAAATGTGGAACATGACTTTACTTTATGCTTAACGTAGTGTCCAAATTAATGCCCTTCTGATAAACGAGTGGTTTAATTTATAATTATGTAACGTGATCGCTTCTCGACCGTAGACGCGACTGTCTTCTCCTCTTTCTCTCTTAACCATAATTGCGAGTCCCGCATGGAACGTCTGTTTATTTATTGCATTCTATTGTATGGTGTAATGTTCTTTTGTATTAAATGTATGGATGTATGTATGTTTGCGCTCGTATAGAGAACGATCTGGTTGAAGAGCCCGAGGAACTCACAGGAGAAGCCCTTGAGCAGCAGCTGGTTGGTGGAGGCAAGTGTCTGTTGACCTATCTTTGTCCTATACATTCTATAATTCACTCCCCGCATTTACACAGTTATACCTAAGCATTGACTAGCTTTTGTTATTCATGTCCTTGTTTACCTATTTGGGTTGGATTATTATTGTTTAGATTTATGCTATCGCTTAACTCTAACCAATGAACATGATGAGATTTATCAATGATACGTTGTTTCCCTTATTTATTATGATGTTATACTTTTATCATTCAAGGGGGCTCGAGCGGTTTCTCGAGTGCCTCTCCGTAAGGACCTGTTCGTTGGATGACCGCCCGGGAAAACAGTGCAACCATGAGGGTGGAATGGGATGCCCTTAGCTGAATAATTAGAGGAACTGGGGTGTAGTTCACTTAGCCGTCGTGCCGTTAATGGGGCTCGGTGTATGCGGCTCGCTCTGCCAAGTTGGTTCGCTCCTTGGGGAGGAGTGCGGTGCATTTAGGACACCTAACGGGCGGCTACAGCCCCGGGGAATCTTTGTAAAGGCTACGTAGTGATACCCTGCTGGGTCACCTTGGTAGTGATCAATGGAGAGTCATGATCTCCGGGCAGAAAAGGAATCACGACTTGTGGGTAAAGTGCGCAACCTCTGTAGAGTGTATGAAAACTGATATATCAGCCGTGCTTGCGGTTATGAGCGGCTAAGGGAGCTCCATTGATTAGTGGTACTTGATCAGAGATGTTCGGATTATAGGTGGCAATGAGATTGATGTTTTTTGGTATTGACTCTGGTAATGATAAGTGGTACTCTTTCCGTTTGGAAAGGAGTACGCTTGGGTTAATAACGTGGGTTAATTCTAAAACTTGGCTTTCTGTACTAGTAATAATAACCTGACCAACTAAAAGCAACTGCTTGACTTACCCCCACATAAAGCTAGTCCACTACAGCCAGATATGATACTTGCTGAGTATGTTGATGTGTACTCACCTTTGCTCTACACACCAACCCCCCCATCCCCAGGTTGTCAGCATTGCAACCCCTGCTCAGGAGAGGATGAAGCTGTGGAAGGAGACCACCAGGAGTTCCAAGATTACGATGAGTTCTAGGTGTGGGTTAGCGGCAACCCCCAGTCGGCTGCTTGTGAACGCCGCGTGTATCTACGTTTCTTTTCCGCACTTTGATTATTGTAAAGACTATGTGGATGTCTCAGACATATGATGTAATCGACTATTATTCCTCTTTTATATTATGATTTGAGCACTGTGTGATGATGTGCAGTTATGTAATTGCTGTGTACGTGAATTGCTGATCCTGGCACGTACATGGTTCGCATTCGGTTTGCCTTCTAAAACCGGGTGTGACATCGACACGGGAGGTAAATCCGTAGATCAAAAGGTATACTGGTCGATGATAGGATCTCTACGCTATTTATGTGCATCTTGACCGGATATTATGCTTTCCGTATGCATGTGTGCAAGATTCCAAGCCGATCCTAAGGAAGTTCACCTTAGGGCCGTGAAAAGAATCTTGAGATATTTAGTTCATACACCTAAGTTTGGTCTTTGGTACCCCAAGGAATCCACCTTTGATTTAATAGGTTATTCAGATGCTGATTGGGCAGGGTGTAAAATTGATAGAAAGAGCACACCAGGGACTTGTCAGTTCTTGGGAAGATCCCTGGTGTCTTGGGCTTCATAGAAACAAAATTCAGTAGCTCTTTCTACCGCCAAAGTCGAGTATATTGCCGCAGGGCATTGTTGTGCGCAATTACTTTGGATGAGGCAAACCCTTAGGGACTATGGCTACAAATTTAGCAAAGTCCCTCTCCTATGTGATAATGAGAGTGCAATCCGCATGGCGGATAATCCCGTTGAACATAGCCACACTAAGCACATAGCCATTCGGTATCACTTTTTGAGGGATCACCAACAAAGGGGGATATTGAGATTGCTTATGTTAGCACCAAAGAACAATTAGCCGATATCTTTACCAAACCATTAGATGAGAAAACCTTTACCAAACTTAGGAATGAGCTAAACATTCTTGATTCTCGGAACTTTGATTGATACTTTGCACACATAGCTCATTTATATACCTTTGATCATATCTCTTTTATGTCTACGACTAATGTGTTTTCAAGTGTATTCTTATTGTAAGTCGTAGATTGAAAGGGAAATGGAGTCTTCGTCGAAGACAAGGCTTCCACTCCACTCTATTGGTATTATTTACCCTTCGCCATCACTCCACACCGCTCTCCACTTTGGTATGATCTTCACTCATATTTATTTGTACCATTGGATAGAAAGTAAGAAGTGCTCTAAAGACTCCATTTTTGGCGATTAATGCCAAAGGGGGAGAGAGTATTAGCCCAAAGCAAAAGGACCGCACCACCACCAATTTCAAAGTTTTAAATGAAGTTTTCCATTGGTATCTTATGATGAAATATTTAAAGGAGGATTTTTCAATTGGTTAGTATTTTTCAAATTGGTATAGTTAATCTTCTTTCAATTGATAAAACCCTCTTGAACACTAAGAGGAGAATTTCATCCAAGGGAAGTTTTGTTTTAGTCAAAGGAAAAGCATTTGAAACAGGGGGAGAAAATTTCAAATCTTGAAAAAGCTTCTTGCAATCTTATTCATATACCTTTAACTATTTGCAAAAGAACTTTGAAAAGATTTTCCAAAAGAATTTACAAAAACAAAACAAGTGGTGCAAGCGTGGTCCAAAATGTTAAAAGAAAGAAAGCAATCCATGCATATCTAATGAAAAGTATAAATTGGTTTAATTCCAAGCAACCTTTGCACTTACCTTGTGCAAACTAGTTCAATTCTGCACTTATATATTTGCTTTGGTTTGTGTTGGCATCAATCACCAAAAAGGGGGAGATTGAAAGGGAAATAGGGTCAAACCTTTTCCTATAAATATTTTGGTGGTTGAATTGCCCAACACAAATATTGGACTAACTAGTTTGCTCTAGATTATATGTTCTACAGGTGCCAAAGGTTTAGCACAAACCAATAAAAAGATTAAAGTTAGGGTTCAAAAGAAAGGAGCAAAAGAAACTGAAGTGAACCCTGGTCTGGCGCACCGGACTGTCCGGTGCACCAGGGTGGATCGACCTCAAAATCTTCACCTTCAGGTTTGTGAGGCCACGCTCCGCTATAATTCACCGGACTATCCAGTGTGTCACCGGACTGTCCGGTGTGCTAGCGGAGCAACAACTCCCACAGGCAACGGTCGACTGACAACTGAACAGTGCGCGGACAGTTTGTGTAGAGTTAGAGCAGCGCCAGAAGGCGCACCGGACAGTGAACAGTGACTATCTGGTGCGACACCATACTGTCCGGTGGCCCAGGCTGTCAGAGCTCCAACGGTCGAAACCGTTAGAACTCTAACGGTTGGGTGACGTGGCTGGCGCACCGGACAGTGATCGGTGGCGCACCGGACTGTCCGGTGCGCCCATCGACAGCAGCCCTCGCCAACAGCTGTTTTGGTGGTTGGGGCTATAAATACCCCCAACCACCACCATTCAGGCAATCCAAGTTTTCAGCATAGTGCATTCAATACAAGAGCTCTAGACTTCACTCCAAGACACAAACAAGAGATCAAATCCTCTCCAAAGTCCAAAACCACTCCAAACACTTAGTGACTTGTGAGAGAGAGATTTTTGTGTTCATTTGAGTTCTTATCGCTTGGATCGCTTTTCTTCTTCCCCATTCTTTTTCTCAAGACATTTGTAATCAAAGCAAGAGACACCAATTGTGTGGTGGTCCTTGTGGGGTCTAAGTGACCCATTTGATTGAGGAGAAAGCTCACTCGGTCTAGGTGACCATTTGAGAGAGGGAAAGGGTTGAAAGAGACCCATTCTTTGTGACCACCTGAACGAGGAGTAGGTTTGCAAGAACCGAACCTCGGTAAAACAAATCACTGTGTCATCCACTCTATTTCTTTGGTTGATTTGTTTTCGCCCTCTCTTTCGGACTCGGTTTTATTTCTAACGCTAACCCCGGCTTGTAGTTGTGCTTAAAGTTTATAAATTTCAGATTTGCCTATTCACCCCCCTCTAGGCGACTTTCAAGAAGCATTAACGCCTCGCCCGAGGCCAACCCCTGATGTGAGACGTAATTACGACTCGCCCGAGGACAACCCAGGGCGGGAGACTCAATCACGACTCGCTCGAGGCCAACCACGGGCGAGAGAGGCAGTCACGACTCCCCTGAGGCCAACCCAAGGCTGGAGCGGCAGTCACAACTCGTTCGAGGCCAATTCCGGGCAGGAGACACAGGTACGACTCGTCCGATGCCATACTCAACTAGGAGACAGTCACGGCTCGCCCAAGGCCAAGTCCAAACGAGAGACACAGTCACAGCTTGCTCGAGGCCAACCGTGGGCGGGAGACGTAGTCACGACTCGCCTATGGACATCCTTAGGCGCGAGACGCGATCACGACTCGCCTGAGGCCATCCTCGGATGGGAGACACAATCACGGCTGGCCCGAGGCCATTCTCGGATGGGAGACACAGTCATGGCTCGCCCGAGGCCGTCCTCGAGCGGGAGACTCAGTCATGGCTCGCCCAATACCATCCTCGGATGAGAGATGTAGTCACCGGTCACCCGAGGCCATCCTTGGATGCAGATGCAGTGACACCTCGCCTGAGGCCATCCTCGAACGAGGCTGGCCTCAGGCGAGCCGTGACTACTTCTCGCACCCAGGGATGGCCTCAAGCGAGCCGTGACTGCATCTCCCGGCCGAGGTTGGCCTCGGGCGAGCCGTGACTACATCTCTCGCCCGAGGTTGGCCTCGGGCGAGGAGTGACTACGTCTCCCACCCGAGATTGGCCTCCAGCTTGAGGAAGGCCTCATGTGATTCGTGACTGCCTCTCCAGCCCATGGTTGGCCTCAGACGAGTCATGATTGCGTCATCTACTGCCCGAGGTTGGCCTCAGGCGAGTCGTGGCTGCATCTTTGCCTGGGGATTGACTCAGGCGAGTCGTGACCATTTCTCGTCGTCGCCATCTCCGTCCTCCGGGTCCGGTCCATCTGAGATGGACACGATGATCTTCTTGCATGCCTCATACCCACACTCCTCGAGGTCCTCGTTGTTGTAGTCCGACGCCAGGGTGGGGAGCAGCTCGGGTGCCTGCTCGATGGCCCTAGGCTCCTGGCCACGTTTGAGTCGAATGTGTGGGCGGGCGAACGCAAGTAGAGGAATAGGAGACTGGAGAGTCTTTAAACCAAATCACCCCACACCCAACCAAATTGCAGTGTTGAGGAAGATTGCGGAATCTAGGCGGTGGAGGTGGAGGCGGATTTGATGCCCAGGGACGTCTTAGGAGAGCGGGGCCTTCGCAGTGAAGACATGAGTTGTGGAGGATTTAGCGGCGGCAGTAGCGTCATCCTCGGTGGCGGCGGTCGCCGTGGTGTAGGCGCGTTCAGGCTGGGTGGGCAGGCGCCGAGGCGTGCGAGCGCGTCCGTGGAGGATTTGGCGGCAGCAGAAACGTCGTCGTTGGCGGCCTCGTCACAGAGAAGGTTTGACGGGGCGGTTTCACGGGGCCAAGACTGCGGAGGAAGACACGAGCGAGTGCGGGTGTGTTTCTGCGTGAGAGTGTGTGCGTTGAGATGATCCATTAAAGACAGGACGTCCGATGTGTTTCAACAAGAGAGACGTGGGGGACATGCGTGTGAGAGCGCGTGCGTTGAGGATGATCCAAAAAAGGTTGGCCATCGGATGTGTTTCAGTAAGACTAAGTAGACAAAAGAAACGATTTGGAATGTTGGTATTTGACAGTGGGATTTGTCTGGAGTTAATAGGCTGGGTGTATTTAGCAGGGGCATGAGTACCTGGGATATTTTGTATGGTGTACTTAGCTTAGTTTTAACTGGTGGGTTTAAGGGGTAGAGATAAAACTTAGAATTCTAATAAAAATCTCCAGCATGATATGTTGATCCAATAGTAATATAATTTTCTTATATTATCATTTAATATTTTTTATTATTTTTGTGTGACTATTTTTATTTTATATGGTTACTAGACTCAATATATACATCACAAATCTATCCAGATGTATATTACAAATGTTATAATAATATATATGTTACAACAAAAATGTGTATATTATTATTGTTTCTCCATCTAGGGTCGATTATAATCTTTCTTGTACTTCAATCTTTTCACTGATAAAAATCCTTTTCCACTCACCATCTCCAACACCTGATGAAGGCTGCTAGCTCATTTTAAATCTTCTTATCTCCAATTCTACCATCTTATTTCGGCAAAGTCTCTTGCACTACCATTGAAGCAAGACGATATCAAAATGCACAAGCGTTAGGTTAAATAGTAGCGTGTTTTATTGAATTAACTAATATACATGAAATGGAAAGCGTACACACTATTTTATCTCCTTCACTTGTGCTCATGATGAGGTGTTGGTGCATTGCCCATATCTTGTAGAACCCACCCATTTTGTTGGCCATCAACTAATCTAGGGTTCACATATCCATATAATCAATATCAAATAGCCTTGACCGATTCTCGTCCAAATTTTCCTCGACATTGTTTAACATTATAAATTGTGAAAGGCAAGACACTAAAATATGCTATCTGATTAGAAAATTTTGTCGTTGGTTTCACGTACTTGTTTAGCACTTTTCATAGTGTTCCATTCTCATCGAGTCCCACACCTTGATACATGATTGAGCAAGTTTGATGTCTATGAGGTTGAAATGGAACATGCACTCACAAAGTCATACTTAAAAAATAATTTATAAAAAGATAACAATCACAAAAAATAGGGACTAGAACACATATTGGCTGTTGTAGGCTAGGAGTATGCTAGATTTGTCTCTGATTTTAAATATGATTATGGTCTATTGGTGAATCGGATCTTCCATATTAGTGCCATTAGCAATGTTGTATGTTGCCTCATTTACGTACATGGGATCCAAGACAGTTAAACGATCTGGTTGTTTCTATAATCAATGTTTAGCCTCTAACCTACAAAAGCATGGATTATGTACAAATGTTAAAGACGTAGTTAAGATAACATTGTGATTGTAGCTGAGGTACTTACAAAGTCCATAGCATCAACATTTGGGCATCGAATCCCGCTTCTAGAAGAGTAGAAACAAGTATCATATGAGACATAGCGCCTTTCATATCCTTTTTACTAAAAACATATGAAGAAGGGATAACAACATTGAAAACATTGACATCGACTTTATTAGTATCAAACGACTAATAACCATGTAGTTGACACATACATGAAAGATGCCAATTCTTTAAGCTCTCCTTTGGTAGCCACCATATCTTTGTCTTTTTATAATTGTATGTTTCTTTTGTCATTTGTACTTCTTTTTGGCAACAAAAGACATGCTCAACTTCCTCCATTGAGCAATCCAAAGCCTTAGTCAGGATCCATATTTGTAGCATTAAGGGGCGAAGCTAGGCTGTACCTAGCGGATGCAAATGCACTCCCTCAAAATGCAAATTCTATAAATGCAGTTAAAATTTCACCATATATGCACCCCTAGAAAAAAAATTAGTATGCATCAACTAGACCAATTGTACTCTCCTAAATTTTACTTTAGCTTCGCCACTGGTAGCATTTTGATAGTCTGTTCTTCTATTAATCTTTGTTGATTGCTTAAAATTCTGGTTTGCCTTGCGTAATGGCTAGGCCGAGGTGTGCCCATTAGATTCAAAAGTGATAATTTTGCTCCCTTGCTTACCTTCACATCTTCTTTTAGTGGTTTCATCATGGTAATTATTCTCTTGCTCATCAGTTACTTTTTTAATCAGATTTATGAGCATAACCTATCTTATTGTTGGTCACTTGTTCTCAAATGTTGTGTATCAAGAACAAGGCAACACAATTGTTATTTATTATGGACATTCGTCTTCCAAAGCATTATTTCCACATGGATATGATGTTAATCAGATGAAGGTCAAGAAGGACATACCTTCATTGTTTAATATGTGAACAAGAATATAAAAGGATGAATATAATAACTGCATCTTATTAATTCACACATATTTGTATTCCATAAAACATATATAGATATTAATAGTATTAATATTACATTGATACCTTCGGTTTGCTCGAAGGTGAAGACGCGAGAGACTGATTACCATTCAACGTGAACAGTATGGTGTTATTGTTCATCTATTTATAGACATGAGACGCAGCCCAGGTAAAATTATATCCATGCCTCTGAACATTTGTTTATAAACAACTTAAACTAATAAGGTCTATCTAGTCTTTTCCTTTTTTGCTTTATCTGAGTCGAAGCTGACGGTAGCTTCGACGTCCTGCATTGTTGCTTCTTCCCGAGGTCTTCGTCTTGAGAACCTTCGGCAGAAGGAGGGCGGACCTCTGTAGCATTTTGTCGAAGATGTTTATGTCTTGAGGACCTTCGACGGAGAAGAAGACCCCCAACAGTAGCCCCTTCGCGGTGCTAGATCGTTTTTTTCGTAACGAGCTCGGTCCGCGAAAAACTCGACGGCTTCAGAATGCCGAAGGTCCAAAAAACACCTTCCCTTTGCTTGTTATCAAAAAACGATTAAAATATTCTGAGCGCTGGTCGATCCACCGTTCAGCCAGTGTACACGTTCTGACGGTTCGCCTTCTTCTCCTGCAACACTATATAAGCAGACATGTTGGTGAGAAGTTACCACATCATTCATTGTCATTGCACTGTTGTGCTGTTCAAAATTTTCACCGAAGCTGAAGCTTTCTGCATTACGCCTTCGAACAAGTGCTTCGTCACTCGAGATCAACTTCGTCTTATGGAAACTAAACACTGAAATGGCCAGAGTAAGATCCACTGCTAGGGTGTCCCGTGAGGGAGACGAGGCTAAAGTAACTGAAACAACACCGATATCAGAAGTGATGAGACGATCAGATCTGGTTGTGCCGGGAGAAGCTATTGCCGAAGGTGCTACTTCCGAAGCTGAACAGGCTGTGGCCGAAGGCGGAAGTGACAATGAAAGTGAGGAGGACAACAGTATTCTGAGCCCAATGAAACCAAGTCACATTGAATTTTGGAAAGTCGACCGTAACAGCAGAGGACTTGGTTGTGATGAAAAAGCTAGGCTATTTTGGGGAAAATGAAGATTAACTTATTCGCTTTGCTGGAGAAGAAGTAATACCGGAGCCGAAAGAAGATGAAGTTGTTGTGTTTAAGAGTTTCTTTACGGCAGGGCTTCGGTTCCCCTGTACGATATGATAGGGGAAGTTTTGAAAAGATTTGAAATATATCTCCATCAGCTGACACCGAATGCCATTGTTAGGCTCAGCATTTACATATGGGCTCTCCGAAGCCAAGGTAAAAGTGCCAATGCCGAAGGGTTCTACCGAGTGCACGAACTGCACTATCAGACGAAGGCCAGAGCTGATGGTCTACACAAGAACTTTGGGTGCTATAATTTTGCATACTGGAAGGACACCAAAGCACCGGTGATTGGCTACGCACTAAATGTCCAATCGGATAGACTAGTGAATGGTTTTACATGAAGGCTGATGAGAAGAATAGGGAGAAGCTCATGACCATGGTAATGAGTCCCCTGAAACTGAGCTTCGGCATGACTCGACATTTGTGCAATATGCAGCTAGGGTCACCCTGCCAACTAGCCGAGGTGGAATTTAGGGTGGTGGTTGGGCATATTAGCACTAGGGATCTGGTGCAAGAATAATTGGCAAACAGAACCTTCCCAACCTCCAGCAGATGGGGAATGCCAAAGAAGAAGGAAGGAGGGAAAAAGTATGAACTTGTTCGACTCCCTTACCGCTTCAAATTTCAGAAGACATTTAAGAACCATGAACGGAGTGGCTAGAATTGATAGAGACAATGTGCAACGAGATTCTAGGGAACTATACAAAGAAGGAAGACCAGTTGATGACTGCTGCCTTCGGCTCCCGGCCAAAACGAAGGTTGAACCATGTTATGGGTGCTCATAATTTTGAGTATTCTGACTATGAGAGGCTTGACGAAGGGGCCGGAGGGGGCAAAAGAAAAAGGGTTGTAAGTATTCTTGGTAGGCAAGCTACCCGACCTGTCAAGGAGGACCAAAAAGCTTCAAAGAAACAGAAGACTCTTTCGGATCCGATGGATTCGGCTCCCAAGAAGCGAAAACTCGTGGGGATATCTTCTGCTGATACGAAGGCACAAGATGTGCCAGAGAAGACTATGAGTCCTCCTTCGCCCTTTGCTACTGAAGTTTCGGAAATTCTGAAGGTAATGACTGAATCCATACCATTTGCACTGCTAAGTCCTCTAAGGTTAGATCTAACTAGCCTTTTGCAATCAAAGGAAACCGCTCCCTCTGCGGAAGAGAAGGCCGGGGCAGAAGAAATGACGGATGATAAATGTGTTGCAAACTATTGAACATACACTGCCCCCAGCTTCGACGACAAAAGTAGCTAAGCCTGTCGATGCCGAAGATACCACCGGAGCCAAAGCTGATGAACTCACAACCACAATGTCGGAAATCGATAGACTCATATCGGATGTGGTTGCCGAGGAAAATGTAACCGCAGCGCGTGACAAAGGAAAAAGAATTGAAGATGCCTCTTCGAAAGATAAAGATTTTGCCCTTCGGCACTTGGATGGCCAAGAACTTTCTGAAGAGGACAAATCAGAATTAAAAGAGTTTGCTATATCCTGCGGTTACCAGCCCGGATCCATACACTTCGGCGGGGTCGACAAAGAGATCTTAGGATGCATTCGCGACCGCGCCGGGGTGAAAATCAAAAGCACCTTATCCAAGAGTGTTGGATTTCCGTAGCTGGAAATGGACATTAGTTGCTATAAGCGGCAACACATTATTGGCAGTTTGTTCTACTCAAACTTTAAAGTAAGACTTCTCTACAGTTCCCTATTGGTACCTTCGTGGTGATTTGGATATTCTAACTTTGCTTGTTTTTCAGGGTCTGCTGCTGAGCAAGGCCTTGAAGATGCAGCAGGATGTCGAGGACAGAAAAAATGAAATAATTATCGAAGGCTTTGAAGATAAAAAAAGATCGAAGATTCCTTGAAAGAAAAAGATAGCCCGCTGCGCTCAGCCGAAGTTTCACTCGTCGAAGCGCGATCTGAGAATGAAAAATTGAGCAAAGATCTGAACGAAGCCCGAACAACTTTGGAAAAGAAATCAGAGTGCTTCGACCACGAGTCCAAAGCATTGAATGCAAGAGTCGAAGCAGAAGTTGAAAAGAACGTTAAACTGAGCGAGATAATCGCAAATCTTCGGGATAGATGCTTCGGCTTTGCCACTCAATGCATTGCCCGATAGAGGGGATATTCAATTTTGTCAGAGCCATATCTGAAAAAGTTACCCCTTCTGTCGTAGATATTTCCGGAGCCCTCAAGCATATTGAAAAATAAGTTGAGGCCCTCGACGAAGTCATAACTGGGCACAGAGATTTCTGTGCACTGGTGGCTTCTCGTGGCACAGCTGCAGCTTTCATGAAGGCCAGATGCAATCACGTGAGGACTGTCAATAGGCCAAATTTCGGCATGTCACTATCTGATCTAGTTGATATTCCGGCCGAAGCCTGGAGTATAGGTAACAGATTTATCACTCAAATCTATGC
Source organism: Zea mays (assembly GCF_902167145.1). NCBI lineage: Eukaryota > Viridiplantae > Streptophyta > Magnoliopsida > Poales > Poaceae > Zea > Zea mays. The sequence goes on along the minus strand of NC_050105.1, from coordinate 71,811,643 downwards.
GAAGGGCGGCCGCAAGCTAGCTGGAGACAAAGCTCGAAACCTGCTCAACAAAGTATAGAAAATCTCTTTACCATTAGGCTTTTATTTTATTTTTTTTCCTTACCATGTTCCTTATTACCCTTGCTTTTGTCCTTTTTCAGGGTGATTGTGCCAAAGGTCCATGAGCCGAAGCTAGCTTTGGAGCGCTGAAAGCCTTATAAATGCATTTTGCTGACATCTGTAGAAAAACTTGGAAATTCTTTGTACAAGAGAGTGTATTATTTGACAAAGAGTTGTAACTGAAAGTGAACAGATTATTGTAAATATGTGTAAATGCTTTGTAATGCTATTTACCTTTTGTTTATATGTCATCTGCTTTGATGTGGATGAAACCAACACTTGTAGCCTTTTGAGCCGAAGGCGAAAAACACCTTCCCTTCTTTTCATTCACATCAAAGCGTCTTTCGTATACAATGAAGTTTCATTTGAGATGAAGCATCTTCGTATACAACGAAGTTTCATTTTAGATGAAGCATCTTCGTTTACAACGAAGTGTTTTCTCATTGAAGGCAGGAATCCCCGCTTTTCCTGTTAATGCTTCATGCTTTATGTGATGATGATCCTACGAATGCCTAATGTATGGTTGTATGAATGCAAAAAATGATGTGATGAAGTGTGCAAATGTATGCCAAAGATAAAACAACTCACACGGATACACCCCCAGACTCTGTATCCCCTTAGGAACGACTTTGGAGTCTCTTCACCTTTTACTTAGGTAATATTTCAGCTCTGCATTCCCTTAGGAACGACTTTGGAGGTAAGCTCTGCATCCGCTTATGAACGACTTTGGAGCTTCTTCACCTTTAACTTAGGTGGCATTTAAGCTCTGCATCCCCTTAAAAACAACTTTGGAGCTTCTTCACCTTTGACTTAGGTGGCATTTAAGCTCTGCATCCCCTTAGGAACGACTTTGGAGCTTCTTCACCATTGACTTAGGTGGCTTCTTAGCTCTGCATCCCCTTAGGGATGACTTTGGAGCTTCTTCATACTTTTTTACACTCGATGGTGTAATCCTAGATTTTACATTTCACATGTGGGGGAATTTGTCCTTTGTATCGCACGGGGCTGCAGAAGAAAAAAAATGAAAATTACAACCTATGGCCCCATTAAAAACCTTTTTCCCCTCGTCAAAGGAAATTGTGTCGTAGGAAAAATAAGAAAATTACATAGTTTACACATAATATCTCTGAAGCTCATCCGCATTCCAATACCTTGGAATGTCATTGCCGTCCAAGTCTTTCAACCTGTATGATCCAGGTCTTGACGATGATATAACCAAGATAGGACCTTCCCACTTAAGCTAAAGCTTGCCCACTGTATCTGGGTTGGCCACCCTCCGAAGCACTAGGTGACCTGGCCTGATGTTTTTCAGTTTTACCTTTCGATCACATCATTTAATTGTTTTGGCCTAATACTTCTTGATGTGGTCTACTGCTTGGAGTCTTGTCCCTTCTATGGTGCCCTTTGTTATTTTGCAATTCCCTTCATCTTCTACGGAAGCAAAGGTCCTTATTGAGCCCCTTCTTGCTTCTTCCGGTGTTATTGCTTCGTCACCGAACAGAAGCTTGAATGGGGTAAAACTCGTTGACCTTGAGACAATAGTGTTGTGGTTCCACACCACCTTTATTAATTCGTCCGACCATTTTCCTCTGGGCTAGTTGAAGATTGACTTCATTATCCTTGTTATTATGATTCCATTTGCTCTTTCTACCAGTCCATTTGATTCAGGATGTTGTTGGGGGCCTTCTTCTCCACCGAAGGTCCTCTAAGCAAAAACACCTTCGGCAAGACGATATGCAAGCACATACGACATGAAGATATATGCCGAAGCTACAATCGAAAGAGCTTCGGCATGATGACATGCATAAGACGAAGGATGGCACCGACTTAAAGAGGAAAAGACCACATAGTCCCTGATAATTTGTATTATGGTTATGATTAGTTATCAAGGACACGAATGCAATTTTGTCTGGGCTGCGCCCTGTACCTATAAATAAATGAACAGTACCCCCATACTATTCACGCTGACTTGTAATCACTCACATGTCACTCTCAGATTTTTACCTTCTGTCAAGTCGAATGTACAAATGTAATTTAAATATCATTAATGTTTGTTCATGATTATATAATGACAATGTGAATAATCTGATGATTTAAAATGATTATTCATGTTCTTTCTGCGTTTCATACGTCCATGTTTATATCTTTGCATATTGAAATGATGAAGGTACGTCCTTCATGACCTTCGTCCGAAGATCATTATATCCAAAAGGAAACAATGTTACGAAGGACGACGGTTTTTAATCATTAACATTTGTGTTGCCTTGTTCTTGATCTATAGCTTTTGAGAACAAGTGACCAACATTGGCGCCCACCTCCGGTGAACTCACTTCCACTGTTGTGACGATAGCTGTTGGAACTTGCTCTCAATCGCAAGGAGGCCAACAAGGGTGAACAGTAGTGACAACAGGGTTACGTGCTAGGAGGCAACAGCTCTGTTAATCTGGCCTCCCACGGGCACTGTACAGGGGTATTTATAGGTACCTGAATGCCCAGCGCCTTGTGTTAAGGACGCATGTGCCCTCAGCTACCTAGGTTATCCCCAGAATATTCCCATAAAGCAGGGTTACAGACTGTAATTACAGGGATGCTTTTACAAATTAGGCCCGTAACACGCGGCGGCTACGCAGGGCCCGTTACAATGGGCCGGATCGCACGTGGGCCTCTGAGCTGGACGAGGCCGCACTGTGGGATGCCTTCGTCGCCGGTCTTCGTCTGGTGCCGATCAAGCGAAGGGTGTCCCTGCCTGCTTTGTCTGTCAGAGCAGCGGCTGAGCAGCGGAGACTTCGAGCGAAGGGTGGCGTTTCTGCCTTCGCCCCAACATTTGCCCTCCGAGGGACCAGTTCGACAAAGTCACCTGGTGCCGAAGACGTCGCTAGATGGCGGAGACGCTGCCCTCGCTCGAAGTGGTTCCGTGGGGGTTTTTGATGTGACCGTTGATTGACGGCGTACTGTTGGGTTGCGGGTTTCCCGAAGCGCCGCGCCCTGTTGGATTGCGGGTTTCCCGAAGAGTCGCGCCCTGCCTATAAAAGGGGGCGGGGGCCGACGCTTTTTGAACTTTACTTTCCGCGCTCCACGAAAACCCTAGCCGCCCGCCGTCTTGCTGCTCGTCTGCTCGCCGTGCTCTTGCTCGCCGGAGATCTGGCGCGAGTGAAGCAGACTGCCCGCCGCCGCTGACGGTACGTAGCGATGCCGTCCTCCTCTTCTTCCGCTGCCGCTACGCCGCCGGCCGGTTCCTCGCCGCCGGCCGGTTCCTCGCCGCCGGCCGCCGCCTCGTCGGAGGAGACACTGAGTAGTTTGGTGGCGGAGGAATTGTGCGCCGGCGATTCTGTTGATTTCGGCGTGTCGCGAATGTCGTCGGCCCGCGTGGAGGATATGCAGCGGTTGGGCTACTTCGGCGGCGGAGTTGCACGTGCCCCGGGGACGGAGGAAGTCCCCGAGCCAGAGGGCGAGTTGGTTGTTTTCGAGGCGTTCTTCGCCGCCGGTCTCCGCTTGCCTGCACACCGGTTTGTTAGCGAAGTGCTGCGCAGGTTCAGCGTTCAAATACATCAGCTGACGCCGAATGCCGTGGTGGCCCTGTCGAAGTATGTCTGGGCGACGACTTCATACGGCGGACAACCATCGGTCGAAGTTTTTGCGAAGCATTATTGTTTACACTGGCAGAAGAGGATGATCGGGGACGAAGTTGCTCAGTTTGGGTCCTGCACATTCACGCCAAAGACCGGCAAGACCACAATGCAGGTAGTCGAGTTGGTTCCTTGCGCCCGCAACAAGTGGGGCAACTAGAATGAATTTTGGTTTTACGTTGCTGAGGGTACCGTCGAAGGCCATGAGGGACTTCCCGTGTCCGAGATGTGCTCTCATTTTTACTCGGCGTACCCGCCCTTTGAAGTGGCGGAGGATGATGTGGATGAAGGGGCCCTTCGGTGCGCCGCCGGCCAGAGCAGTGGGCGCGACTTGGTTGAAGAGTTTGTGGCGTACGGGGTGTGGCCCTTGGCGCATGGTTGGGCGTTGGGCGAAGTATGCCCTCGCCAGATGCCTTTCCGCGGTGGAGAGGTGGTGCGGAGTCCCGCCTTCGCGCTAAATCTGCGAAACCGTGATCCGGCCGCCTTTGTGCGTGAGGCGGAGGATGGGGCGGTGCGGCTTGTTGGACGTTATGTGCCGAGGACAGAGGGCCAGCGCAGCTGGGAGATCCGCGGGTCGAATGACCGTCTGAACAGGGTCTTCGAATTGAACCAACTGCCGTATGATGGCTATCCTGGTCAAGACGATGCGGACTGCTGAGGGAAGAAGTCGGTGGTGGAGACTAAAGACGACCCTGCGCCGGCGGCCGCCCCATCCTCTAAGAAGAGGAAGCTAGGTACTGCCATGGGAGGACTTGAGGTTTCCGATGGCTTTGCTAGAGAGTTGATGAGGACATGCGCGGCCCCGGGGGAAAGGATGTCTTCGCCCGAGCTCCGGGAGTCTTCGGCTCGGATGCTGAAGGTTACCGGGGGTTGCTGGCCTAGGAATGTTCCTATCCCCCGCGCGGCCAGCGGGGACGTTTTTACATGTCGCATGGTTCGCAAATGGAGAGTTTTTCCTTACGGGCGGAATATTGCTGCTGTTGTGTCGGCAGTGATGGACAAGGATCGCCAGGGGGCTGCACAAAAGCGCCAGGCGGCTGTCAGGCTTGTTGAAGCCAGGCCGAAGAGGCAGCGGGGGTCGGCGAAGGCTGCGGCCCCTGGCGGAGGCAAGCCGCCGCTGGCGGTGAAGTCGGGCGTCCCTGCGTCTAGCAAGGCGCCGGGGGCTCCAAACTGGCGAAGGCTGTGCCGCCGCCCAGCAGGGTGGCGGAGGCCGTGAAGGCGGCCCGAGCGTTGCCGTCGGCTGGCAAGCGTGTCGCCGACTTCGCCACCGATATTTGTGTGGAGGACTATCTTGGTGGTAAGTCGCTGGCTCCCCTCTTTTTTTAATGTATTATTATTTTTTCGTTGATACGTTGCAGGGTCGGACGAAGGCCAACTTGTTATAGTTGCGCCTGCCGCGGCGACAGCGGTTGCTGCCGCAGCGCCGAAGGCGAAGGGCGAGGCTCTTAGCGCCGGAGGCGAGGTGGCGGCCCTCGCGGCTGTGAGGGATGAGGCGGGCGCTGCGTCCCGCCGGCTGAAGGAGGTGGTGGAGTCGCTAAGTCAGGTCCGCTGAGCCAGACTTCGCTCTCTCTCTCTCTCTCTTTTTTTAGCGGCATCGCGGTCTTATGTGTGTTGTGCAGGTGGCTGACTTCGCCAACCGCACGGCGTCGGGGGCCTTTACGGCAGTTGTGTCTGCCGAAGTCGAGAGACTTCGGACGCAACATGCTGACGCCGTTCGAGAGAAATCGGCCGCCGACAGCAAGTGCCGCAAGCTGGCGGACAAGGTGGCCGCGCTGGAGGGAGAGAAGGCTGACCTCCGGCGCCAGTTGGCGGGGGAGAGAAGGGAGACCAACGAGGCCCTCGTCAAGGCGCAAGCTTCGCAGGCGGAGGCCAAGCTGGCCCGAGCGGAGGGAAATATTGCCAGGGAGCGCGCCGAGCAGCTGCAGGAGCGGCTCATCGCCCTGGAGAGCCGCGTGGAGCGGGCCGAGGCCGTGATGCGCGCGGAGGCCGAACGGACGCGCACACAGCTTGTGAACACATATCGTGAGCTGGGTGCGGGGACCGGTGACTTTGAAGTGCCGGACCGAGAGCCCGGGCTTCGCTGTCTGGAATGGGTGCAGGAAGAACTGCAGGAACTCCCCACTGTCGTGGGGGGGGGGGGGTTCATGTCGTACGCCTCCCTGGTCACCTGCGAGGGGGCGATGAACGCGCTCTCCCGCGAAGGGTGCCGGCACTTCGAGGTCTTCGACCAGGCGGATGAAGATTTTGATCGAGATGTTTATAAGGTTGAAGGCCTCGTGGTGAAGGAATCTGCCGGGGCCCTCTACGACCGGATGTGGGGTCCGCACGGTCGCGAGGTGGTCAGGGAGCGGGCGGAGACAGCGATGGCTCAGGTAACATTTTCGTTTGTCTGGCGTTTGTTGGATGTGGGGTGTGCGTGTGTTTGCTGAATTTTGCGTGTTTTGTCTTAGGCGTTGCGTGGCGAGCGGGTGGACGACTTCGGGTCGTTGAACAGCGCGCTGCCTGACCCGGAGCCGACCCCGGCGGAGGCCGCGACTGGGGTCCCCCTGGAGCGAACCCCGGGGACCGCGGAAGACGCACCGGATGCCCCCGCATCCGCTGCGGCCGGCGAAGACCGGCCCCCAAAGGTGGACGAAGGCGCGCCTGATGCCCCCGCAGCCGCTGCGCCGAGTGTTGAAGATCCCGCGGTGGTGGCTGCGGAAACAACAGCGGAGGCAACGGCGGAGCCAACGGCGGAGGCTCCCGCAACGTCAGGGCCTTCGCAGGTGGCGTAGTGGGTGTAGAGGGTTGGGGAATTTTGGATATGTTACTGAATTTTGGTTGCTGCGTAGGTTCAAGATTTTGGGCCTGCGCACGCAACCGTTACTGCTAAATTTTTGGCGGCTTCGACCGCGGAAGGTGGTAATGAATGTGGTGGATCTGCATCTGAGTTTTTTGATTTTACTGACTCTGGGAGCTCGGTTGAGTGGACTGAGGAGTCGTCGTCGGAGGACTTGGATTATTTTGCGGCCTTGGACGTGGCTGCGGCGGAGGCTTCGCCACACGCCGCGGACACGCAAGATGTGCTAGGTCCTAGCACCGGGCGCCGACGACGAAGGGCGGTTGCAAAGCGTAGGGTTGGTGCGGAGGAGGGGGCTCGGCTTCGTGTGAGTAGGGCTGGTCGGCAGGAACTGTTGTCTTTGCCGGCCGCCGCGAGTACAGGGGAAGGGGAACTGCGAAGTCTTTTTGCGGGTGAGGAGCTTAGGATAATGTTATTTAATTATAGGGAGATGGGAATTATTCCTAAGGTTGAGCCGATGTAGAGTGTGGCGCCCTCGCTTGTATATGTGTAAAGGCTTGTATGATGAAGTTGTGTGCCCTCGCTTGCCTGTGCCTGCGAAGGCGTTATGTGCTTTGTCTGGTATGTTTTGTTATGCTGTGCTGGTGCGACAGTCTTCGCGGTAGACTTCGGCTTTTTCGTATTTGTTGTGCTTAATCCTGCTGCGCCCTTAGGCGACTTTTGCGCGGATAGTCTTCGCTGTAGACTTCGGTCTTTTCGCACTTGTTGTGCTAGTCCGGCTGCACCCTTAGGCGACTTCTGCACGGATAGTCCTCGCAGTGGACTTCGGTTTTTGCGCACTTGTTGTGCTAGTCCGGCTGCACCCTTAGGCGACTTCTGCACGGATAGTCCTCGCGGTGGACTTCGGTTTTTGCGCACTTGTTGTGCTAGTCCGGCTGCACCCTTAGGCGACTTCTGCACGGATAGTCCTCGCGGTGGACTTCGGTTTTTGCGCACTTGTTGTGCTAGTCCGGCTGCACCCTTAGGCGACTTCTGCACAGATAGTCCTCACGGTGGACTTCGGTTTTTGCGCACTTGTTGTGCTAGTCCGGCTGCACCCTTAGGCGACTTCTGCGCGGATTTGTCGCACGCGAGGGTGGCTAGCGCTTAGCCTCGCGGTGACCTCGAATTGGTCGAATGCCGAAGACCGTTGTCGCGGTCTTTTTTCGACACATGCTTTTGCGGGGGATTTTTCACGCATATATTACATGGCTCTGCCTCGTTAAAAACCTCACCCCCCGGGAGGAAAAGAGTGCGGGTCGGTACAAGATTGTTTTTGGCGAATTACAAGGGCAGAATCGGCCCTGATGAGTCAAACAAAGAATTTGCGGAGGTTGTCGATGTTCCAGGAGTGCTCCAGGTCCTCGCCGTTTTGCGTTGTGAGCCTGTAAGCGCTGGGGGAAGCTTTCGTCTTGACTATAAAGGGGCCCTCCCACTTGGGCTCCAGCTTGCCCTTAGACTCCGTCCGAGCTGTTCGGACGAGTACGAGGTCCCCTTCGCTGAACTCCTTCGGGATGACTGTGTGGTCGCGCCATGCTTTGGTCTGGGCTTGGTATTTGTTTAGGACCTGTAGGGCGAAGACTCGGTCTCCGTCAATGAGGTCCTTTGAAGTTGGCTCGTCCACGTCGGGGACGGCTGACGGAACTGTTCGCAGGGACCCATGCTTTATTTCTTGCGGGGTCATGGCCTCCGATCCGTATAGAAGGCGGAAGGGAGTAAACCCGGTTGCTCTGCACTCAGTCGTGTTTAGTGCCCAGACTGCCTCAGGTAACAAATCGGTCCATTTCCCCTTTTTTCATCAAGGAGCATCTTCTTGACAGCTGTGAAGATTTTCCCGTTGGCGCGTTCCACGACCCCGTTGGACTGCGGATGATAAACAGAAGCGAAGGCAAGCTTGGTGCCGATGGAAAAACAAAAATCCTTGAAGTTTTGGTTGTCAAACTGCTTGCCGTTGTCGACTGTTAGTTCGGACGGCACTTGCAAACAATGTTTTGCCAGAAAAATTTCTGGGCAGTCTTTGACGTTATTGTAGAAACAGCCCTCGCCTCGATCCATTTGGTGAAGTATTCGACGGCGACGAAGGCGAACTTAAGGTTCCCCTGAGCGGTGGGCAGGGGCCCGACGATGTCCAGGCCCCAGCGCTGGAGAGGCCATGTATGGGCGATTAGCTTTGTATACTGCGAGGGGCTGCCTGACCGAGGAGAAAATTTCTGGCAGGCTTCGCAGGACCTTGAGACCCGGTTTGCGGCGCAGATCATTGCGGGCCAGTAAAAACCTTGGCGGATCACTTTGGCGGCCAAGGCCCTTGGCCCAGCGTGTGAGCCGCACGTGCCACTGTGGACTTCATGTAGGATCTGCATGCCTTCGTTTTCGGTGACGCACTTAAGCATTGGCTGACTGACCCCTTTCTTGTAGAGTTGGCCTTCAATCAGTGCGAAGTCCCGGCTTCGATGTCTGAGGCGCTTGGCCTCGCTGACGTCGGTTGGATGATAGTACCCTTGCAGGAACAGGGTTATTGGTGCCCGCCAATCCTCGGTCATGATTAGGTTGACTATGCGGTGGCCCTCGCTATCATTAGTTATTTGGAGCCCTTCAGGGCTCCGGACGGCTGGCGTGCCGATGATGTGAAAGAACACGTCGGAGGGCAAGGACTCGCCCCTGGCGGCGGCCTTGGCCAATGCGTCGGCCTCCTCGTTTTTGGCCCTATCCACATGCTGCAAAGTGAATCCCTTGAACTGTCTCTCGAGACTTCGGATGGCCGCGAGGTATTGCATGAGCGCGGGGTCTTTTGCTGCATAGTCTTTCTCGACCTGGCCGGCAACTATCTTGGAGTCTGTTTTGATGATACATGTGGTGACTCCGAGGGCCCTTAGCTTGCGGAGGCCGAGAATAACCGCTTCATACTCTGCTATATTGTTTGTGCATCTGTCAGATTCCAGAGCGAAGCTGAGGCGTGTTGCATATCTGTGTTTGACTCCGGCTGGTGAGGTGACGACTGCAGCGACGCCTGCCCCCGCGTGGCACCATGCGCCGTCGCAATGGATAGTCCAAACCTTCTCTGTGGACGGGTCTGGCTGTGTTATTGGCCCAGTCCAGTCGACGACGAAGTCTGCCAGGACTTGTGACTTGATGGCTGTCCTGGGCTCGAAGCTGATGTGGTAGCCGGATAGTTCGGCTGCCCACTTGGTAATCCTCACCGATGCCTCCGGGTTTCTGAAGAGTTCGCCGAGTCCCCTGTCTGAGGTGACTCGGACCTTGAATGCTTCAAAGTAATGGCGCAGTTTGCGCGAGGACATAACGACTGCGTAGGCGATCTTCTCCAGCTCTGTCATGTTGCACTTGGACGGTGTCAGTACTTCGGAGACATAGTAAACAGGGCACTGTCTGACCGCACCCTCAACTGTCTGCTCCTGCACTAGTGCCGCGCTGACCGCGTGCGGCGAAGCCGCGACATAGAGCAGTAGGGGGAGCGAGGAGTCGGGGCTTGTGAGGATGGCCAGCTCCGACAGGTACTGTTTTAGTGAGGCGAAGGCCGCTGCTTGCTCCGGTCCCCAGGCGAAGTCTTTTGCACCGCGAAGTGTTTTGAGGAAGGGGAGACTTCGCTCGGCGGACCTGGAGATGAATCTGTTGAGAGCGGCCAATCTGCCTGTCAGACGCTGGACGTCCCTAGCGGACTGCGGAGGCGACATGTCTACGATGGCCTGGATCTTGGTTGGGTTGGCCTCGATGCCGCGGTGTGACACCAGGTAGCCCAATATCTTGCCCTGGCGAATACCGAAGACGCACTTTTCCGGGTTTAGGCGGAGTCGTGCATCTCGCATGTTCGCGAATGTCTCGGCGAGGTCGGCGAGATGGTCCTCCTTATTCTTGCTGGCGACGACGATGTCGTCCACATATGTAAATATATTTCTGCCAACCTGCCCCTCGAGTACTGTTTTGGTGAGTCTAGAGAAGGTGGACCCGACATTCTTGAGTCCCTCCGGCATTCTGATGAAGCAATAAGTGCCGAAGGGTGTTATAAAGCTGGTGCTAGCCTTGTCTTCCTCCTTCATGTATATCTGGTGATAGCCGGAGAAACAGTCGAGGAGTGACATGACCTCGCATCCGGCCGCGCTATCGACTATTTTGTCGATCCGTGGCAACGGGAAATTGTCCTTTGGGCAGGCCTTATTGAGACTGGTGAAGTCTACGCACATTCGCCATTTTCCGCTTTTTTCTGCACCATTACAACATTGGAGAGCCACGTGGGGTAAGCCACTGGCTCGATGAATTTAGCCTCTAGGAGGCGGTGCACCTCCGCCTTGGCGGCCTCTATCTTTTCGTCGGACATTTTGCGAAGCCTTTGCTTTTTTGGTCGCACCGAAGGGTCAATTCCCAAGCTGTGCTCAATTATGGATCGGCTGACTCCGACCAGGTCGAGGGCGGACCAGGCGAAGACATCTTTATTCTTGGCCAGGCAGCAGAGAAGCTTCTCTTCTTCATGTGAGGTAAGGTCTTCGCTGATAGTGACTGTCTGCTTGGGCGTGGCCTGATCGAGGGAGACAGTCTTGGTCCCGTCTTGGCTCTGCAACTGTGCCTTGTCGTGCTGTTTGCCGGTTGGGCTGGCGGGCGCAGGGACCTCGCGCTGGGTCGTGAGACAGTGCACGTTCCTCTGACCAGGCACGAAGTCCCGCTCTATGTTGCGCGCCGTCTGCTGGTTGCCGTAGATCGTAATAGCGCCTAGCGGACCTGGTATCTTCATACATAGGTACAGTCCGTGGATGGCAGCTTCGAACTTATTGATGGAGCCCCGGCCCATGATGGCGTTGTATGGATATACCATATCGACAATATCGAAGGTTACTTGCTCACTTCGGGCATTGGGTGCTACACCGAAGGAGAGGGGCAACTCTATTTTGCCAACGGGAAAGGTGCCCTTGCCGCCGAAGCCATACAACGGGTTGTCCGAAGGCTTGAGCAGGCTGTGGCTTATACCCATGCGGTCGAAGGCGTGGAGGAAGATGATGTCCGCCTGACTGCCGTTGTCGACTAGGACTTTGTGTAAGTCCCAGCCTGCCACGCTGTAATTGATGACCATAGCGTCGATGTGGGGGGCGCTGCGCAGGTCGACGTCTCGTGCGTCGAAGGTTAGCGGTATGTGGGACCACTTTGTCTGCACGACTGGGCCAGTGACGGCGACATGGTTGATGCTGCGGTAGTGGTTCCGCTTCTGCCGCTTGGTGTCGAAGTCAGTGCTGGACCCCCCTGTTATCATGTGAATGACTCCGCGTTATGGTTGATCGGCGAAGTCTTCCTGCTTTGGGGCATGGGGGATGTTTTGATGTTGCTGGTGAGGTGGTGGGGGTGGAGGAGGTACGATTTGTACTTCCTGATGGTGTTGGTAAGCGTGGTGCGGTGGATGCGGGGCGGGAGCGTGGATATATGGTGGAGGGGGTGGCTGGTAATTATGCGCGACAATTCTGGGATTGTCGGTTGGCTGCGCCCTCGCCATTCTGTCTCTGGTGGCCTTCGTTTCGGGGGCAGTCTTTGGTTTGGTGGGCACAGTCTTCGCCGTGGAAAAGGCAGTAGAATCGGCGTTGCGGCTGCGCGCGCCCTCGGCCCCTGCCACGAGTTCCATTTCCGCGGCCCTGGGGGGGATATTCCTGGCGACGAGGGGGGTCGGCAGCGGGATGCTGGTTGGCGATGTTGTGCACTTGCTGCTGACTGCGGCCGTCTCGACCGGAGTCTGGCTGCGGAGTCCTCGTCCACGTGCGGCTGGACTGCGGGGCATCTTTGGGTTTCCGCTGTGACTCAACCTTGCGCTGGTGGAGCTCTTCGGATTTGGCATATTTTTCAAAGAGCTGATATAGCTCCTGGAGGTTCTTGGGTGGATCTCTGATACAGTGGCTGTAGAGGACGCCGGCACGAAGGCACTGATGGCGTAGTGGATAGCGATCTGATCATCGACGGAGGGCAGATGTGACTTGAGTGTTAAGAATTTGCGGTAATACTCCCGCAGAGTCTCCTTTTCCAACTGCTTGCAAAGCGATAGCTCGGCCAAGGCATCGGTGTCTGGGCGGTATCCTTGGAAGTTGAGCAGGAACTTGTCCCTGAGACTTCTCCATGAATCAATGGACATCGGAGGCAGTCTAGTGAACCAGGTGAGTGCTGGGCCCTCTAGGGCGATGATGAAGGACTTCGCCATTGTGGCGTCGTCCCCCCCGGCGGATGCAACAGCGACTTGATAACTCATTATGTATTGCGCCGGGTCGGTGCTGCCGTTGTACTTGGGATAGGTCCCTGCTCGGAAGTTAGTTGGCCAAGGCGTCACTTGTAGGTGTGGCGCCAGGGGACTTCACTCGTCGAGGTAGTTGATCCCTTGGAATGGCGCGCCGTGCTGGAAGGTGTAGTCACGCTGGGGGAAACGCGGGTCTTCCGGCTGTGCTCGGTGTTGTAGGGGTGGCCCATGCTGCAGGCCGAGGTGGCCTTCGCGCGTGTCTTCCGGTTGTGCACGCTGCTGGAGGGGTGGCTCTTGCTGCAGGCCAAGGTGGCCTTCGCGCTGCATCAGCGCGATTTCACGCTCGAGGTCTTGGGCCTTCTGCTCCTCGTCGCGTATCATTTGCCGCACTTTGGCTAGTGCAGACACACGCTGGCGCTTGGCCTCCAGTATCTCTTTCTGCCTCTGGAGATTGCGGATCTTGAGGCGCAGGGCGCGCAGCTGTAGCTGTTCTTCCGCTGAGACGCCGAGGACTTCACCGTCCTCGGTGAGGTCCGCGCCTTCCAGTGGGGCGAAGCCTGGGGGCGGCTGCGATTGTCCTTCGGGCCTGCAGGTGTGGAAGGTGTCGTCTTCGCAGGTGCGGGGAACGTTGTCTTCAGTGGGCTCTTGGTGGGTGGATTGGGTGAGGGCGAGGGCCTTGCCCTTTCTTGCGGCAAGCAGTGCTGCCTTCGCAGCCTCGTCAGCCTTCAGGTTAGCTCTCTTGGGTGCCATCGCGGGTGGTTTTGTCGTAGCACGAACGGTGGGCGCCAAATGTTGGAACTTGCTCTCAATCGCAAGGAGGCCAACAAGGGTGAACAGTAGTGACAACAGGGTTACGTGCTAGGAGGCAACAACTCTGTTAATCTGGCCTCCCACAGGCACTGTACAGGGGTATTTATAGGTACCTGAACGCCCAGCGCCTTGTGTTAAGGACGCATGTGCCCTCAGCTACCTAGGTTATCCCCAGAATATTCCCATAAAGCAGGGTTACAGACTGTAATTATAGGGATGCTTTTACAAATTAGGCCCGTAACACGCGGCGGCTACGTAGGGCCCGTTACAATGGGCCGGATCGCACGTGGGCCTCTGAGCTGGACGAGGCCGCACTGTGGGATGCCTTCGTCGCCGGTCTTCGTCTGGTGCCGATCAAGCGAAGGGTGTCCCTGCCTGCTTTGTCTGTCAGAGCAGCGGCTGAGGAGCGGAGACTTCGAGCGAAGGGTGGCGTTTCTGCCTTCGCCCCAACAATAGCTTCGTACAACAACCAAGCTGTCGTACCTTCGGTCACGAAGCTGGTGCTCCCAATCACAGGTGGATCGAGCTAAGAGCCACCCAACAAGAAACAGAAGAAGGAAGCACAAAGAAGAGTGCAGCATGTTGGGGTGCAAGGACCCTTCATTAGATCCAAGTGGTCTCACATCCCAATTACCTTCTCCTAGGAAGACCTTCAGCTTAAAGAATATCCTCATAATGATGCATGGTTATATCTTGTGTCATCAAGGGATTTCTGGTCCATAATGTTCTGGTTGACACAGGCAGTGCAGCAGACATCATCTTTGCAAAGGCTTTTAGACAGATGCAAGAGCCAGAAGACAAGATACATGATGCAACACACCCTCTTTGTGGCTTCAGAGGAAGACAGATTGTGGCACCTGGCAAAATAACAATGTTAGTTACCTTCGGTTACATCCACAACACAAGAACTGAACAAGTTGTCGTTGACATTGTTGACATGGAGTACCCATATAACACAATCATTGGTCGAGGGTCGCTTAATGCCTTTGAAGCAATACTCCATCCAACATACTTATGCATGAAGATACCTTCGAAACAAGGGCCTATTGCTGTTCATGGGAGCCAAGAAGCTGCGAGGAGGGCTGAAGGGAGTTGGACGAATTCAAAGGCTATCCATAACATAGATGGAGCTGAAGCTTGTCAGCAATATAAACACAAAAGAGAGAAGGCTGCTTCAATAGATCAACCGAAGCCTATGCTCCTGTGTGAAGACATAGCAGATCAAAAGGTACTGCTGGGGTCTCAATTATCTGGTGAACAAGAAAAGACTCTGCTAAGGTTTTTGTTCAACAACAAAGATGTTTTTACTTGGACAGCTAATGATCTCTGTGGTGTTAATAGAGATGTCATTGAGCATTCACTCAATGTGGATCCATCTTTCAGGCCAAGAAAGCAAAGACTTCAGAAAATGTCTGAGGATAAAGCCGAAGGTGCTCGGAATGAAGTAAAAAGACTTCTCAGTGCTGGTGTTATCAGAGAAGTAACATACCCAGAGTGGCTAGCTAACACTGTTATGGTGAAGAAGGCTAATGGGAAATGGAGAATGTGTATTGATTTCACAGACCTCAACAAGGCATGTCCGAAGGATGAGTTCCCTTTACCAAGAATAGACTCCGTTATAGATGCAGCAGCTTCTTCGGAACTCATGAGCTTATTGGACTGCTACTCGGGCTATCACCAAATTTGGATGAAGAAAGAGGATGAGCCAAAGACAAGCTTCATAACTCTCAGTGGTACTTATTGCTACCTTCGGATGCCTGAGGGGCTCAAAAATGCTGGAGGAAGCTTCAGTAGAATGACTGCCAAGGTTCTTCACTCCTAAATAGGTAGAAATGTGCTAACTTATGTTGATGATATTATAGTAAAAAGCACAAAGCAAGAGAATCATGTTGTCGACTTGCAAGAGACATTTGCCAATTTCAGGCAAGTTGGCCTCAAGTTGAATCCAGAAAAGTGCGTCTTCGGAGTGAAGAAGGGTAAGTTTCTTGGCTGTCTAGTATCAACAAAGGGTATCGAAGCTAATTTAAGCAAGATCGAAGGTATCCTTCAAATGGAACCGCCAAACTCGAAGAAGGGGGCTCAACGGTTGGCAGGGAGACTGGCATCATTGAACAGATTTATATCAAGATCAGCAGAAAGAAACATACCATTCTTTGAAATACTGAAGTCAGCTGAAGTCTTTTAATGGGTTCCAGCTCAACAGAAAGCCTTCGAAGAGTTAAAACAATATCTGATAGATTTGACAACTCTAACTCCACCTTCATTAGGAACTCCATTACTCCTGTATGTGGTTGCCTCCCATTCTGCAGTTAGTGCGGCACTGGTACAGGAAAAGCAAGATGACCAAGCAAAAAGACAAGCACTGGTATACTTCGTCTCCGAAGTACTCAGTTTATCAAAGAAAAACTACACAGATTTGGAGAAGGTATTGTATGCTGTGTTGATGGCCTCCAGGAAACTTCGGCATTATTTTTAAGCATATCATATAATAGTACCTTCATCACAACCTATGAAGGATATAATGAGAAACAAAGAAGCTACAGGAAGGATTGGAAAATGGGTTGCGGAGCTTAATGAGTTCAGCATCGATTATGTACATAGATCCTCAATTCAATCTCAGGCATTGGCAGATTTCATTACTGATTGGACGCCAGGGGCTCAGGGAGAAGAAGCAACCAAAGATACCGAAGCCTGGACGGTATTATGTGACGGTTCTTAGGGAACCTTCGGCGCAGGAGCGGCTGCTGTTCTAGTAGCGCCCTCTAAAGTCAGGACATGCTATGCAGTAAAACTGGATTTTAGCTGTACAAATAATATTGTCGAGTATGAAGCTCTTCTGTAGGGCTTCAGAAGCTAAAGGCAATGGGAATAAGAAGGGCAATACTCAAAACTGATTCTCTAGTTATTTCTGGTCATGTAGACAAAAGTAGCAAGGCAAGGGATCCGAAGCTTGAAAAATATTTGGATGCAGTCTGAAGATTGGAAGCTTCTTTTGAAGGATTTTCTGTAAAAAATATTCCAAGGGGGGAAAATGAGCATGTGGATTTACTAGCTAAGTCAGCAGCACAGGGGCTCCCTTTGCCTTCGGAAGTGTTCTTTGAGACAATAAAAGCACCTTCAGTCGAACTTATGGAGAGGGCAGTGCTCGCAATATCACCTGTACATAGTGAAGATTGGAGGATTGAGATTATATCTTTCCTCCAAGGCAACTGTCTTTCAGATGACGAAGTTTATAATAAAAGAATGGAAGAAAGAACAAGACCATATGTAATCATAGAAGGGGAGTTATATAAATATGGAGTATGTTCTCCATTACTCAAGTGTTTGTCCAGAATCGAAGGTCAAGAATTGATGAAGGAAATACATGCAGGATTATGTGGATCTCATATTGGGTCTAGGCCTTTGCTGGGGAAGGTTTTCAGACAAGGATTTTATTGGCCGAAGGCAGCTTCGGATGCAGCAGATCTGGTTCAAAAATGTGAAAATTACCAAAGATGTGCAAAGGACCAGAAACAACCTTCGTCTTTAACCCAGTTAATACAGCCAACTTGGCCACTGCAAAGGTGGGGTCTGGATTTGCTAGGTCCACTCCCACCAGCTCAAGGGAATTTGAAATATGTTGTCGTAGCTGTGAATATTTCTCTAAGTGGATTGAAGCAAAGCCTCTAGCCACAATAACTTCAGCCACAACACAGAAATTCTTTTGGCAAAATATTGTTTGTCGCTTCGACGTGCCGAAGGCAATAACCGTTGACAATTGAGCTTAATTTGATGCTGAAACGTTCAAAGATTTTTGTGACCGAATTGGTACAAAAATTCATTTTGCATCAGTAAGGCATCCAAAATCAAATGGGTTAGTAGAGAGAGCAAATGGAATTATAATGACAGGAATAATGAAGTTAATCTTCAATCAACCTAGAGGAAAGTGGCCAGAAGAGTTCATCAAAGTGGTGTGGAGCCATAACACAACTGTCTCAAGGTCAACAAGTTTTACACCTTTCAAGCTCTTGTTCGGTGACGAAACAATAACACCAGAAGAAGCAAAGGCAGGATCAATAAGAACCACAGCTTCAGCAGAGGACGAAGCTGATTCTCAAATAACAAAACACACTATAGAAGGGACCAGACTTCAGGCCATAGAACACATCAATAAGTATCAGGCCAAAACAATAAAGTGGCGTGATAGGAAAGTTCGATTGAAAAACATCACGCCAGGTCATTTGGTGCTTCGAAGAATAGCCAACCCAGATACAGTGGGCAAGTTACAACTGAAGTGAGAAGGTCCTTTTGTGGTAGTATCTTCGTCAAGACCCAGTTCTTACAGATTGAAGGATATGGACGACAACGATATACCCAGATCTTGGAACGTGGATGAGCTTCGGCGGTACTATGTGTAATTGATGTAATCTTTTCTATTTTTCATATGGCACCCTTTTCCTTTCAGGAGGGGAGAAAGGTTTTTAATGGGGCCATAGTTTGTAATTTTCATTCTTATTTAGCCCCATGCAATACAAGGGCCAAAATTCCCCAAAGATGTAATATGTAATATCAGAACCCGCACCATCGAGTGCAAAAAGAAAACAGGAAAAAGCTCAAAAGACGTCCTTAAGAGGATGCAGAGCTATAATCACCCCAAGGAAGACAAAGTTGCAAAAGTCGTTCCTAAGGGAGCGCAGCGTAAGTTCCGAAGCTCAAAAGTCACTCCTAAGGGAATGCAGAGCCAAATACCACCGAAATATAAGGTGAAGAAGCTCCAAAGTCGTTCCTAAAGGGATGCAGAGCTTAAATGCCACTAAAATAGAAGGTGAAGAAGCTCCAAAGTCATTCCTAAGGGAATGCAGAGCTTAAAGACTCCAAAGTCATTCCTAAGGGGATGCAGAGTCTAGGTGTGGCTTCGTGTGCATCTGGGACATTCATTTGCATATAACATCACATCATGCATTGCATCCATACAGACATTCATTTAGACATTCGTAGGATCATCATCATCATGACATAAAGCACGAACAGAAATACTCTGGCTTCAATGACAAAGTGCTTCGATGAACATGAAGAAGCTTCGTGTCAAACATACACATTTTATGCAAAGGAAGTGATTCGTTGTGTACGAAAAGAAGGGAAGGTGTTTTTCGCCTTTGGCTCAAAAGATACAAGTTTCGTCCATAGCAAAGCAATTCGTACATGGATAAAAAGGTAAAAATATATTACAAGGTATGGACAAATATACACAGTACTGTTTAATTCTCGTTTACAATCTTTTGCAAAGATAATGCAAATATTCCTAAGCTCTATGCAGAAAGGCTTAAAGAGAAGCTTCATCCTGGCAACCTTCGGAATATGCTTTGAGTTATCAATCTTGGGCACCGCTATCCTACAGACAAACAATGGTATGAGGTAAAAGTAATTATAAGAATCAAGGCAAACAACAGGTATAAGTTCTGTACCGGTTTAAGCAGGTTTCGAGCTTTGTCCCCAGCCAACTCTCGTCCACCCTTAGCCCAAATCTGAGTTATGAATCTGTTTCCGGTGCTTCAGGCTTCACTAGGAATATCAATCAAATCTGATGGCGACAGGCTGAAGGTCAGCCTGTTCACTGTCTTCGCATGTGTGCAACCGACTTTCAAGAATGCAGCAGCTGTGCCGCGAGAAGCTAGCAAAGCACAGAAGTCACCATGCAACTATCACTTCATCGAGTGCGTCAACTTCATTTTCAATATGTTTGAAGGTATTTGATATGTCTTTAGATGAAGGGGTAATATCTTCAGAGCTGGCCCCAACAGAGCTGAAGACCCCTTTCAACCGTTGCACGCAGCGGCTGCCAAAATCCAAACATGTATCCCGAAGGTCCTACAAAGATTTCTGCAGCTTTGTATTTTTATCAGCTTCAGCTTCATATTTTGCTTGCAGACCTTTCTTCTCTTGTTCGAAGCTTTCTGATTTTTCTTTTAAGAATGTCTGACTTTGGAGAAGCTCCTCGCTTAATCTAGCATTTTCAGCTTGAATTTCTGCAAGCGAACCCTCTGTTGCTTGGAGTAGGAAGTCCTTCTTCTCTAGAGAAGCTTCGTAATCCTTAATTTTACTCTCCAAGCCCTCGATTATGATTTCATTTTTCTTGTCTTCGAGGTCTTGTTGCATCCTCAGTGCTTTACTTAGTAGCATACTCTGTGGAAATAAACTGACATAAGAAAATTTTGATTCATCACAAATATAACAGAAGTCTAGGTAAAAAAGAACTTTACCTTGAAATTAGAATAAAACAGACTGCCGACGATATGTTGCCGCCGGTAGCCGCTGATATCAGCCTCAAGCTTTGGGAAACCGACACGCTTCGATAGAGTGCCGATTATTTTTGCCCTGACGCGACCGTGAATGCATCCTAAGGCTCCTTCATCAATTCCACCAAAGAGCATAGCTCCTGGCTGGTAGCCACAGGATATCCCATATTCCTGTAGCTCCTTCTTCTCAGCCTCGGACAATTCTTGACCCACCAGGTTCCGAAGGTTAAAGTCCATTTCTTCTGAAGCAGCATCAGCAATCTTTTTCCCCTTGTCAGGCACTACGGCCATGACCTGCTCTACAACCTTTGCTGTCTCTTCTGCAGCCATATCCGAAAGAATTTTATCAATCCCTCACAGTGTACTTTCAAGATTGGCAGCTTCGGTAGCAGCTACAGCTTCGACAAAGGTATTAGCTTCGGCATTGGCCTCGGCACTTAAAATAGGTGCTATTTTGGATGTCGAGGCCAGCAGTGATGTCCGCTCAATGGCTTGCATGACATTAACAATTCTTTGTTTTTATGACCGTCAGCCTTCTCCTTTGTAGCCGAAGGCTCATCCTTCTTCTATAAAAGTTTTGCCAGTTCTGGCCCAGAGGACATAACAGCTTGATGGGTAAAGATTCAGTCATTACCTTTAAAATTTCTGCTATTTCGGCAGCAGGGGGCGTCGAAGGAGTATCCTCTGTTGCCTCAGTTATCTTCGGCTCCGGAGTTTCAGCTTTCCTCTTCTTTGAAACTGCCGCCTTTGGCTCAGTAGTGGATTTTCTCTTCTTTGAAGCCTTCTCATCCTCCTTTACCATTCTAGCAGCTTGCCTGCTCAGAATGTTGACAATTCTTGTACTTTTTACCCCTCGGCACCTTTGTCAAGCCTTTCATAATCAGGGTATTCAAAATTCAAGGCGTCCATTACCCGGTTCAACCTTCGTTTTGGCCGGGTGCCGAAGGCTGCGGTCATCAATTGATCTTCCTTTTTGGTGTAATTCCCAAGTATCTCGTTGCACATAGTCTCAATCATGTCTAGCCATTCTTTGCAAGGCTTCTTGAATTGTTTTTCAAATTTGAAACGGTAAGCAAGACGAACAAGTTCATGCTTCTTCCCTGCTTCTTTCTTCTACGGCATTCCCCAGCCACTTGACGTTGGATATGTTCTATTCGCCAAGTATTCTTGCACCAAGTCCCTAGTACTGATTTGCTCAGCTACCACTCTAAATTCTACTTCGGCCAGCTGACAGGGTGACCCCAGTTGCATATTGCATAAAGGCCGGGTCATTCCGAAGCTCAAACTTAGTGGACTCATGACCATGGTCATCAGCTTCTCCCTCTTTTTCTCGTCAGCCTTCATATAGAACCATTCATTTTTCCAACCGGTTGGCCACTTCGTACGGTAGCTGAGGACTGGTGCCTTTGTATCCTTTCGATACGCAAAATTGTAGCAGCCAAAATTTTCGTGAAATCTGCCCTGGCCTTCGTCTGATAGTGCAGCTTGTGTACTCGGCAGAAAGCTTCGGCATCTAGGATCATCCCTTGGCTTCGGAGGGCCCAGATAAAGACGCTGAGCCTAACAATAGCGTTGGGAGTCAGCTGATGAAGATGTATTTCAAAGTTCTTCAAAACTACCCCTATCATCTCATTTAGAGGGAATCGCAGCCCTACTCTGAAGAAGCTCTTGAAAATGACAGCTTCATCTTTCTTCGGCTCTGGATAGTTTCTTCTCCAGCAAATCGAATAAGCTTACTCTCAGCCTCTCCAAAAAAGCCCAATTTCATCATCATAGGCATGTCATCTTCATTCACAGTAGATTTTTCAAAATCTAGATGACTAGGCTTCGTTGGGATCAAAATGTTGTAGTCTTCTTCACTCTCAACAACATCTTCACCCTCAACCACAGTCTGTTCAGCTTCGGCATTAGAAGCACCTTCGTCAGCCACAACCATACCTCATCGCTTCATTACTTCTGAAATCGGTGCTGTTTCAGCGGTTTTGGTTTCATCCCCCTCACGAGACACTCTAGGAGTTGATCGCACTCTGGCCATTTCGATGGTTTTTACCGTATGACGATGTTAACCTTAAATGATGAAGCATTTGCTCGAAGGCGCAACGTAGAAAGCCACTAGTACAATTTGGCTCTATACAAGCGGTAGGCTTTTTACATCACAGGCGGTTCGGTTAGAAAACCGCTTGTGATGTCCCAGGCGGTTCAGTACGCCTGTGATGTAATAGTATCACAAGCGGTTTTTGTTTAGGACCGCCTGTGGTGCTCTATCCTTTTCACAAACGGACCCTAAGAAAAAACCGCCTGTGATTGTAAAAATATGAAAATACAATTTAAATATGAAAATAATTTTAATTTTTAACAGAAATATGCAAATACAATTTAAATGAATTAATATTTAATTTTTAACAGAAATATGCAAATACAATTTAAATGAATTAATATTTAATTTTTAACAATAATATGCAAATACAATTTAAATATGAATTATAATAGCACACATAGATAACTAGAGAGATTTTAAATTAATTGGCAACCACAATTCATAGTCGATCATACATGATAACAAATACAATTTGATTCATACAATTTTTCATGAACTACCATTTTTCCGCATGTATGGCTTTAAGTTCTTATCAATTTTCTTTTCCACACGCTTGATTCTCTCTGGACCGTTAAAGACGAACATCTCTTCATACTTATTGTATTCCTCATCTTGATCTCCCACATTCTCAACTCCAACAATTTTTTGCTTTCCAGAAATAACTACATGCATCTTCTCATCTGCTGGATCGAGTACATAGAACACTTGTGCAACACATTCGGCGAGAACCCACGGGTCATCTTTATATCCTACTTTCTTTAAGTCTACCAGTGTGAGTCTGTAGTTATCCACTATCACCCCCACGGGATGTTGTACCCATTGGCACTTAAATAAGGGTATTTTCATGCTTGGGCCATAATCAAGTTCCCATATTTCCTCTATGAATCCAAAATATGTGGTCTTCTGTCCATGTAGGTCAAAAGCATCGATACGAACACCGCTATTTTGTGCAACACTTTTCATGTCTTTTGATTTAGTGTAGAATGTGTACCCATTGATGTCATATGCTTGCCATGATGTCACAAAACACGATGGCCCAGAAGCCAAATTCTTCATTGTTTTCTCTTCCAAAGAGTCTCCGAATGGGATGTTTTGTCCATTAACCATTCGCTGAAACGATGTTTGTGCTCCCTCATGATCCAGTCCTCTGTGCGGTTCTGATTTTCTTTACGAAGCTCATCCAGGTGTTCCTCTATGTAAGGCTCGGCTATCGTGAGATGTTGTAGTACACTACCATGAGCACAATGTACTAGCTTGTAATCCTCAACGTGAAAAGTTTTCTTGCCCATTCTCCCTCTCCCACATAGTTTACCCTCATGTTTAGGTACATGCACACCTATCATTGTTCCATCACTGATGTAATCTATACAGCTCTCAATCACTTCTTCTGTAGTGTATCCCTCCATGATTGAACCCTCTGGGTGAGCGCGATTTCGCACATAACCTTTTAATACTCCCAGGTATCGCTCCAACTGAAACATATGATGTAAATATAGTGGCCCTAATATTTTTATCTGATCCACGAGATGTATGATTAGGTGTACTTGCATATCAAAAAATGATGGAGGAAAACACATTTCAAGCTTGCACATAGTCTCGATGATGTATGCCTTTAGATAGTCCAAGTCTTCTAAAGCTATTACTTTTTGTGAAACCGCATTGAAAAAGTAACACAAGCGTGTGATGACAACTTTGACATACTCTGTTTCGAGGGCTCTTACTGCAATTGGGAGGAACACCGTCATCATCACATGGCAGTCATGAGAGTTGTAGCCAAATAGAGACAAGTCCTTCATCCTGACTAGTCTGCTGATATTGGATGAGAAACCTGTGGGCACTTTGACCCCACGCAAACATTTGCAAATCTTTGTTCTCTCCTCAACTGACAAGTTGTAGCTAGCTGGGGGGAGGTAAGGCTTCCCTTTGCCACTATCCACTGGATGAAGTTCCGGTCTGATTTGAAGATCTACTAGATCATTGCGTGATTTGAGTCCGTTTTTTGTCTTACTCGGCATGCCCAGCAAGGTTCCAATGATGCTGTCAAAAACATTTTTTGTTACATGCATCAAATCAATGCTGTGGCAAATTTCCATATCCTTCCAGTATGGGAGGTACTTGAAAAAAATTGATTGCTTCTTGAAAGTTGTGTAAGTTGAAGGGTCAGTTCTCTTTCTCTTTTCTCCTTTGTTTTTCCCTTTCCAAATACAACATGAATGTTCTTTACAATTTCAAAAACAAGTTTCCCACTATAAGGCTTTGGTGCACCTTCACTTTCCAGTTGATTGTTAAATTCCGCTTTCATCTTTCGGTACTTATGCTGCTTCATCAAGAACCGTATGTGTCCCATGAACACCAACTTCTTGGATGATTTAAGGTACATGGAAGCAGTTCCATTGACGCACACTACACAACCATTCTTTCCTTTAGTCTTTTGCCCTGATAGTGTGGCGCCACCGGGAGAATCATGGATGGTAACAAATATAATTGCTCTTAAGTTGAAATACTCATGGCAATACTCATCCCATATTCTAACTCCTTCATTCCAGAGCTTTGTCATATCTTCCATAAGAGGTTCTAGGAACACATCAATATCAACACCAGCTGATTTCGGACCTTGAATAAGAATAGTCAACATAATGTACTTTCTTTTGTGACATAGCCATGATGGAAGGTTGTACATCGTTAAAGTCACGGGCTAGGTGCTATGTACACTTCTTTTTTCACCAAATGGATTCATTCCGTCTGTACCCAAAGCAAATCTTACATTTCTGGTTTCTTTGGCAAACTCAGGATACATAAGATCGAAATTTTTCCATTGTGATGCATCAGCAGGGTGTCGAATCTGTTTGTTATTCTGCTTGCGATTTTCAGCATGCCAACGCATAAGCTCAGCCTCCCTAGGATTTGAGAACAAACGTTTTAAGCGATCAATTACTGGAAGATACCACATCACCAAAGCTGGGTTCTTTGACTTCTTTTTCCCATCCATGTCATCAAAAGTGTCATCGTCACTTTCAGGTCCAATAGTGGATTTCTTGTTTTTATTTTTCTTCGGGAATTTTTTTTACACAGTCTTGATTGTAGCTCTTCTTGTATCGACTGACATTGCAAACTGGGCATCTTGATGCGTTCTCAAAATCGCCACGATATAGAATACAATGGTTCGGACATGCATGAATTTTTTGCACACCCAGAGCTATGGGAGATATAAGCTTCTTCGCTTTATAAGTGCTTGTTGGTAGTTTGTTGGGTTTTGGTAGTAATTGGGACAGAAAATTCAAAAGATCTGTGAAGCTAGTATCAGACCATCCGGCGCTAGCCTTCAACTTCAGAAGTTCTAGAACTGTACGCAGTGTAGTAAACTCTTTGTCACAACCTTTTGATTCATCATATAAAGGTTCTTTTGAAGCACTTTCCAGTCCCTCCATTTTAGATAGCCCTTTCTGCGATCCCACAGAACTCAACATTTCTGGTTCCATATGGCGCAACATCTCTTTGCAATCAAATTCTTCAAAATCTTGATTAGCATCCACATTGTCCACTTTACAATCAACTTTAAGATCTAAAATTCCGACAACTCTCTCGTCATTACCAGGCACTTCACACGGATCCAACTCACCATGTTCTGACCATATCGTGTAATTGTTTTTAAACCTTCTTTTTAGCAGATGTGATTGGATTACTCCTGTATCTCTCCAAGCTATCTTATTATCACAGTCGATGCACGGACATAATATCTCCTTGCTCTTTCGCAAATTCGCGTGCTTTTTGGCCGCTTCAATAAAGCTTCTCAAATTTCGAATGTACAACGGATGTGGTCTTGGCACATTGTACATCCAACCTCGGTCCATTACCTATCCTTATATTGATTAACATCAATAAAATCATTAATTAATTGAATTCATCCATAAAACATGAAACGAGATGATATGTATGAAAATAAAACAAACATTGCAACAATAGATACCTTGAGGTGAGACAATTGTGTTTTTAAAGAATCTTTAAACTAGATCAACTATTATAAGTCCAAATCTTGAATTCCAAAGCTTTTCTTCAAATCCGTTCTATATTACAAAATTGAGGCAAAAAATCGCATCAAAATGAGAAAGAAAACAAATGGAGATCATATATATGCATAAACTATTGAAATCAATCAATAAACTCAAAAACAAAACCTTCTCCCTGTAGATCTCAAAAAAACCCGTCGCCGCTACAGTGCTATGAATTAGGGTTCTGCGAGTTAGGGTTCTGGAACCCGTCGGGGGCTAGCCCTTTTATAGTGTACACACATCACAGGCGGATATTTAGCAAAACCGCTTGTGATAGATAACATCACAGGCGGGTTTTTACATCGACCGCCTGTGAAGTTAATTTATCACAGGCGGTCGGAATTAACAACCGCCTGTGATGTTGTCTATCACAGGCGGTTTTGCTAAATATCCGCCTGGGATTCTTTACAATATAAAAGGCTCGTTGGTCGGCAGGAACCCTAACTCTTCCTGCCCGAGCTGACACAGTGCGCCGCCAGGCTGCCGCCGTGTCCCCGTCCCCGAGCACGAACCCGAGCGCCGCCGTCCCCGTCCCCGAGCTCGAGCGCCGCCGTCCCCGTCCCCGAGCCGGAGCGCCTCCGTCCCCGTCCTCGAGCCCGAGCGCCGCCGTCCCCGAGCGCCCGAGCAACGCCGTCCCCTTCACCGAGCCCGAGCGCCGCCATCCCCTTCACCGAGCTCGAGCCCCGCCGTCCTCGTCCCCGAGCCCGAGCGCCGCCGTCCCCGAGACCGAGCCCGAGCGCTGCCGTCCCCTTCACCGAGCCCGAGTGCCCGCCGTCCCCGAGCCCGAGCGCCGAGTCCCCGAGCCCAAGCGCCGCCGTCACGGTCCCTGAGCCCGAAGCGTCGCCGTCCACGAGCTCTGTCTTCTTCCTCTCGATAAGGTCGAAGTTCAGGTTCCATTTCTTCTTCCCCGAGCTCTTAATTCAGTTCAGGTTCCATTGGCTACAAGCAAGCAATGTTCTACAAATTGTGTATATGCATTCTTATTGTGTATTTCATTGTGTATATTCTACAAGCAAGCAATGTTCTACAAATTGTGTATATGCCAAGCAGAATTGTGTATTTAATTGTGTATATTTCAGTTCAAGTACTTGGAGTATTTCATTGTGTATATTTCATAAGTGCATATTGACAAATTGTGTATATGCATTCTGCCCAATCGATGGCTATCCCTGATTATCAGTGCTTAGATTAAATGTTTGTCAATATGCTTATTGCTTATTGTTTGGTTATTGCTTATTGCTTATTGTTTGCATATTCATATGTGCATATTTTCACTTACATATATTGTCAATATGCTTATTGCTTATTGTTTGGTTGTCAATTACTTCTTATATGAAGTCTATTTTTAGTGTTTTTTGACTACCTATCTTTGTTTGATAATCATTAGGCCAAATGTGCTTATGGCCACATACATCATGGAAGTACATAGCCATGACAATGGTATTATATCCCTATGTTATAAGACTTGTTCTTATCTCCCTTCTAAGTTTTTTGAATACCTATCTTTGCTTCCCAACCCTATGTTATAAGACTTGTTCTTATCTCCCATCTTTGACTTGTTCATAGCCATGACAATGTTATTTGGACCCTTCTTTTTGCCCTATAAGCCACATCCTTGTTTTCCCTCTGATCCCTGCCTTTGTTGCCTTTGTTCTTTTGATTGTGAGACTTGGTCATTTTCAGTTTCAGAGATGGAAAAAGAGCCACTTGACATGGTTGAGACCTCAGTTCAAGTCATCGAGACACATGTTGACATCATTCGCAGTCTAGTGACTGATGGGGTTGTGGATACTAGTGAACCGGAATTAGTGTACACACTTAAGACCACTTTGTTTCAAATTGGAGATGTATGCGACATGCTTGAGAAGTGTGCTCTGTCCATCAAAAAGTATGCCGACTCCAAGAGGGCTAAAATTATTCAAGATGAAGCCCTGCAATATGCTGAAGATGATGAAGCTGCAGATGATTTGGAGGAACTCCCAAGCCCAGATCTCCTTACTCAAGCCGACATATTGGAAAAATATTTTGGAATTGAGTATGATAGCGACCAGTCAAGGGGTTGTTGATGTTTAGTCCTAAACAACACAATATGAGTATCGTAGGTTTCACTCTTAGAGATAATGTATTTTGTATGAACCTCTTAGAGAGTGTCAAGTCAATGAACTATCTTCGAGTACTATTGGGAAGTGGATCTCTTTGATGTATTTTTTTTTCTAGTGATATCGATGGTGCCGAGTAGCACCAAATTTGGACTTGTGTCCATATCTATAGATGCTAGTAGTTGAGCACTAGCGCCTACAATCTTGACTACCTCATCCCTATTTTCTGTTTGGGACTTATATGGAGAATGGCATCGGCGGAATGCCTGAATCGGGTCGGGAAGCAAGCTCGCAGATAGAAGTGCACTTTCCAATGCAGTTAGACCGAGAAGGCATGGATGTGATGTTATAATGCTGAAGGACCCCAAGAAGAGATTAAGCCCTGTAGTCTACCACTTCCCGTTATTTGTGGGCTTCACCGATGGCTGGAAACATTTGGTGATAGCAAACGACCTTCGGGCTGAAGACGTCTGCGAGCTTGTTAAGGGGCCAGACGATGGTGAGCCAGTGTACTATGTCCGGATGTGTGGTCACAAAATTTAAAGCCGCCCCGGCTTCATGTGTGTGCTTCTCTTCTCTTA
This sequence comes from Zea mays, assembly GCF_902167145.1. Taxonomy (NCBI): domain Eukaryota; kingdom Viridiplantae; phylum Streptophyta; class Magnoliopsida; order Poales; family Poaceae; genus Zea; species Zea mays. The sequence continues at coordinate 71,782,971 of NC_050105.1, read as the reverse complement.
GGTGGGGTGCTAAGTGATCTTAGTAGCCGACATAAGAGAAGAGAAGCGCACAGATGAAGTCGGGGCGGCTTTAAATTTTGTGACCACACATCCGGACAGAGTACACTGGCTCACCATCGTCTGGCCCCTTAACAAGCTCGCAGACGTCCCCAGCCCGAAGGTCGTTTGATGTCACCAAATGTTTCCCGCCCTCAGTGAAGCCCACAAATAACGGGCAGTGGTGGACGACAGGGCATAATCTCATCTTGGGGTCCTTCAGCATTATAACATCACAGCCATGCCTTCTCTGTCTACTGCATTGGGAAGTGCACTTCTATCTGCTCCGTGCTTCCCGGCCCGATCCTGCCCCGGAGGCGGGTTTGGGCTCGATTTCTTTTGAATCACCTTTTCTCCAAGTTCCCTTATTGATGGAACCAGTATATCAGACTAACAGTATATCCCTTTATCGATGGAACCAGCTTGAATGGCAGACAACGAGCAGCCTAGTATGGATGTGGTCTGCACCGGTGCGTCTAACAAAGTTGATGAAGACGTGACCAAACTTGAATGGCAGACAACGAGCAGCTCCGGTGAAGGGAGCGGGGAGGATAGTTCTAGTGACGACAATCCTTGTACTCCTATACCTCCAAGGAAGAAAAAAACATCAGATGAGCTTGATGTCGTCTATATTCCCAACGATGAAGAGGTAAATAGAAATATGCCGACTATATTCTAAAATAATGTTCATATATGAAAGGCCATTATTTGTTTCACTATATAGATTTCAAATGAAGAGAAGAAAGAGGATGCATGTTCTACACGAAACACGGAGGATGCTCCGATGCCTGAATCATCCGTTTCACATAAGCGGAAACGAGGGCGACGAGGTCCGAATCAGATGAAAGAAGGTGCAGTTATGTACGTAACAAAACTAAATGCAGAGGGGTTTCCTGAAGAACCACTTGACGTGGTTACAAAGTTTCGAAATTCCTGCGGGTCTACTGTTAGAGATATAGTGCCAATCACACTTCAAAAATGGAAGGATTTAGATGAAGACACCCGCAATAAGCTATGGGCTAAGTTGTCTGAGTCATTCAAGTTCCCAAAAGGCACAGAGGATGCAGTAAGGAAGTCGATGCTCTCTGCTATGGCCAAGATGTTTCGTGGGTGGAAGGCCAAGATGAATAGGGAATTTGTTAAGAAGAATAAGGTTCCTCCGCCCAAGAAAATGGGGAAATCACTCAAGCTCAGTGGGAGGAATTTGTTCGTCAGAAGACCGAACTGAAGGCCAAAGAACTGGGCGAAACTAATTCTCAGAGAGCGAAGATGAACAAACACCCCCATCGCCTGGGGTCAACCGGATATCACCATAAAGTTGTGCAGTGGAACAGGATAATCGAGGAAGCTATAGCTAACGGCACTTTGGACCCAATATTAAAAGATATCGATGAGCGAGCTATTTGTTGGATCTTAGGTTGGGCAGGATTGAGTGAGGACGGCAAACTTTTGCATCCAGAATTGGTAGGCAAAGTTTCGACAAAAATTCAAGAATATGCAGATAAGAGAAAAAAAGGAGAATTTATGCCTCGGAGAGAGAATGACATACTAACTGCAGCACTAGGCAATCCTGAACACACTGGACGGGCTCGGGGAATCTCTTCTAAGATTTCCTGGAGAGAGGCGTTTCCAGAGTATGCGTCGTCATATAGGAAACACGAGAAGTCGAAAAGGACCCTTGAAGAGACTATTGATGAAAGGGTACAAAAGGCTATTAATGACGTGATGAACAAAATGAAGAAAACAGAATGCATATCATTTGAACTCAAGCCAAGCCACATGAGTCCACCTATAGTCCCTAGCAGCGTAGGATCTGTGCAAGACTTGACCAAGTACCCTGTAGACGTTATTGTTGAGGACAAGCCTTGCTTTCTTCATATTCCAATCAATCGATCTAGGACAAAAACAAAGCAAGCTGCTATTGGTTTGGTAAAACCAGGACTTGTTAACTACAAGGATAATCCTGTCCCGCCACACTATGCTGTGGTCCAAGTTCTAGAAATCACAGATAGTGGTTGTGAAGATTGGGAGATAGATTTTCCAGTTGAGGGGATCATAACTTTGCAGGAGGCAATGAACGAGTTGGTCCTTTGGCATCGACGCGACATCAAGTTGGGTGATGAGCCGAATTCAACACCAATGCAACAAAAAGATAGTTCGATCATTCCACACCCCATGGTGCAGGAAAATATGACACCGACCTCCAAAAAAATCGTTGAAACAATCATATCGCCTCTTGCGAAGGAACTCGACAAGGGGGACGTAGACAAAATTGTTCCTCAGAATGTCGACGTCAACATCAAAAAGGAACCAAAGGTTGGCACCAATGTTGAAGGGACAACTATTTCGAAGAAAATTCATAAGCGAATCGCTACTGACGATGTCAAGAAACCGTCAGAATCAGTGGCACGCTACCTGCATAAATTGCAGAGAGTTATGACAAATCAATCAAAAGCGGAATCAACATCTCATGGAGTAGGCACACGGTCCCAAATAGACAATTTCGAAGTATGGGAAGAAGATGGAATGATTCATACTTGAGAATCATTACGTCTTAAAACCAATATCTCGGTATACAAGAAGGAGGATGTTCCTCCAAAATTTGTGAATGGGAGGCCGTTCTTGACGACGGTGCAACTTTCTAAGTTGTCGACTCCGGAGATTAGAATGCATGAGTGGTACATGGTGGCTAGCAACAAATACAAACTCGAGGACTTCACATTTGTTGTGCCAGAAGATGCATTTTGGAGCAATGATCATATAGATCCTGTGCGGCATTTATTCTTTGACGATCTCTGGTCGTTGTACCACCGACAAAGGATGGAAACCAACTACTTAACCCTCTTTTGCTTGTAAGTACCTCTAAACTTTCATATTTGTTAGTTTTGTACACGCACACATAAACGAGAGTCTAACGATTAACACTATTACACGTAGGATGCAATACATGGATGATAAGAAGAAACAACTTAAGACAGGGTTTCTTGACTCGTTGATGATATCCCAAGCTCGTTACAAAGTAGTTGCTCGGAGGCATGGAGAAGAATACAAAGACATGGACGATGCTGAATTTGAGAAAGCCGTCAAACATAATTAGAGAAAGAAAATGAAGGTAATGGCGGCATACATTGGACGAGCCATGTATAATCATGTACAACATGGCAAGGACTTAATAATAATTCCGCACCACTTTAAGTAAGTTATCGACATGGTTTAATTTTGAACTATAAATTATGGCAATCGTGATCTTAACATGTGTTTTCGTCTATGTCTATATAGTGACCACTACATTTGTATCATGATCTTTCCAAAGGATGGTAAAGTCGTGGTCTTCGACTCACTGAGAATGGAAAAGGCTACGTATAATGACTTCTTGAAGATTTTAGAGAAGTATGATTATTATTGCACACTTGTACTTATTACAACTTAACAAATGTATTCTTAATCTCACAATGCTATTCTTATATGCAGTGCATACCGTTTTTATTGGAAAGATCTTGGCGGCGAACATCCAGAGGACAAGCCTAATTTATCAATATCATTATTTCCATATGGTGACAAACAACCTCCGGGTACTGTCCTGTGCGGTTGTTATGTATGCGAATGGTGTCGTGTCATCTTCCATTACATGGTCAATCGTGAGGATGTAAGTTCGCTATCATTGTCTATGTTGCAATTTTTATGTTATATTGTTGCTCATCACATTACTCTTAGCACTGCTTGTTTTTTGCTTTCATTGCAGGTTCCTAAATCCAAGATCAATGCTGAATGGTTAGAAAGAGATATGGTTTCCGTCGGCGTGGCTAAGGTTGTAAGAGACTTGCTTTACTTTATGCGTCGTGAAGTTCTTCATCAACAAGGGCTATTCTACAATACAAATGGAAATTTGCAACAATTCCCAGAACTAAGTTTGTACACAATATCACACAGTGTTTAGGTCTTTAGTTAGGAACTTTAGATGTTTAGTTGTCTATGGAACTTGATATGTGTATAAATCTGTGTATGACGATGGAACTTGATATGTGGATGAATATGTGTATTATGGAACTTGATATGTATAAATCTGTGTATGCAATCTGTGTGAATCTGTGCATGAAATCTGTGTATAATCTGTTTGAAAATTTTGTATATGAATCTGTATATTAAAAAACCGTCTATGATTTATATTGTATGCAGTCGGACTTATATTAAAAACCGCCTGTGATGTGTGTCTATCACAGGCGGTTCCTTTGAACTGGACCGCCTGTGATGTCTGCCTTCACAGGCGGTTTTTGATTGACCGCCTGTGATGTTGTTTTACATCACAGTCGGTGCACCACAAGCGGTTCCTAGAACCGTCTGTGTAGAGGCTAATCGGACCGCCTGTACAGAGGTTTCCTGTAGTAGTGAGCTTCAGCTACGGTTAAATTTTTTAACAGCACAACAATGCGATGGCAATGAATGTTATGGTAACTCCTCACCAACCCGTCTATTTATATAGTGCTACAGGGGGGAGGTGAACCGCCAGGCCACCTACACTCGCTGAACGGTGGACCGCTCGACGCCTGGAATATTATAATCGTTTCTCGACAACGAGCTCAGGGAAGGTGTTTTTTGGACCTTCAGCATTCCGAAGCCTTCAAGTTTTTCGCGGATCGAGCTCATTACGAAAAACGATCTAGCACCGCAAAGGGGCTACTGTTGGGGGCCTTCTTCTCCGCCGAAGGTCCTCTAAGCAAAAACACCTTCGGCAAGATGATATGCAAGCACATACGACATGAAGTTATATACCGAAGCTACAATCGAAAGAGCTTCGGCATGATGGCATGCATAAGACGAAGGATGGCACCGACTTAAAGAGGAAAAGACCACATAGTCCCTGATAATTTGTATTGTGGTTATGATTAGTTATCAAGGACACAAATGTAATTTTGTCTGGGCTGCGCCCTGTACCTATAAATAGATGAACAGTACCCCTGTACTGTTCACGCTGACTTGTATTCACTCGCACGTCACTCTCGGATTTTTACCTTCTGTCAAGCCGAAGGTACAAATGTAATTTAAATATCATTAATGTTTGTTCATGATTATATAATGACAATGTGAATTATCTGATGTTTTAAAATGATTATTCATGTTCTTTCTGCGTTTCATATGTTTATGTTTATATCTTTGCATATTGAAATGATGAAGGTACGTCCTTCATGACCTTTGTCCGAAGATCATTATATCTAAAAGGAAATAATGTTACGAAGGACAAATGTCTTTAATCATTAACATTTGTGTTGCCTTGGTCTTGATCTATAGCTTTTGAGAACAAGTGACCAACAGATGTCTCACTAATGCAAAGTGTATTTTTGTACCAATCTGGACACAAAAGGCTTTGAAAGTTTCAGCATCAAATTGAGTTTCGTTATCAACTGTGATAGCCTTCGGCACACCGAAGCGGCAAACAATGTTCTGCTAAAAGAACTTCTAGACTGTGGCCGAAGTTATTGTAGCTAGGGGCTTAGCTTCGATCCACTTTGAAAAGTACTCCACTGCTACCACAACATATTTCAAGTTACCTTGTGCTGGTGGAAATGGGCCTAGCAAATCTAGGCCTCGCCTTTGTAGTGGCCAAGTGGGCTGAATTAGTTGGGTTAAAGATGAAGGTTGTTTCTAGTCTTTGGCACACTTCTGGCAGTTCTCACAATTTTGAACCAAATCCGCCGCATCTGAAGCATCCTTCGGCCAATAAAATCCTTGTCTAAAAACATTCCCCAACATTGGTCTAGACCCAATATGAGGTCCACATTGTCCTGCATGTATCTCCTTCATCAGCTCTTGACCTTCGGTTCTAGACAAACATTTTAGTAATGGAGAGCAGACTCCTTGTTTGTACAACTCTCCCTCTATGATTACATAGGGTCTTGTTCTTGCTTCCATTCTTTTGTTGTAAGCTTCGTCATTCGAAAGACAATTGCCATGGAGGAAAGATACAATCTCAGTCCTCCAATCTTCGCTGTGCACTAACGAGATTGTAAGCACTGCTCTCTCCATGAGCTCGACTGAAGGTGCTTATATTGTTTCGAAAAATGCCTCCGAAGGTAACGGAAGCCCCTGTGTCACTGACTTAGCTAACAAGTCTGCATATTCATTTTCTCCTCTTGGGATGTTTTTACAGAGAAACCTTCGAAAGAGGCTTCCATTCTTCGTACTGTGTCCAGATACTTCTCGAGTTTTGGGTCCGTTGCTTTACTACTTTTGTCAATGTGACCTGAAATGACTTGTGAGTCAGATTTGAGTATTGTCCTTCTTATTCCCATTGCCTTAAGTTTCCAAAGCCCCAAGAGAAGGGCCTCATACTCTACAATGTTATTTGTGCAGCTGAAGTCCAACCTTGCTACATAGCAGGTTTTGATTTTAGACGGTGAAATTAAAACAGTTGCTGCTTCTGCACCAAAGGTTCTCCATGACCCATCACAAAATACTGTCCAAGCTTCAACATCGTTTGTTCTCTCTTCGTCCTGAGCCCCTGGCGTCCAATCAGGAATGAAGTCTACTAATACTTGGGATTGGATCGAAGATCTATGAACGTAATCAATAGTGAATTCATTCAACTCTGTGGCCCATTTTCCAACTCTTCCTGTGGCTTCTATGTTTCTCATTATATCCTTGAGAGGTTGTGAAGAAGGTACTATGATATGGTATGTCTGGAAGTAATGCCGAAGCTTTCTAAAAGCCATCAATACAGCATATAGTACCTTTTCCAACTCTGTGTAATTTTTCTTTGATGGACTAAGTACTTCGGAGACAAAGTACACATGCACTTGCTTCTTTGCCTGGCCATCCTGCTTTTCTTGCACCAGCGCTGCACTGACCGGAGCGTGGGAAGCAGCTACATACAGCAGCAATGGAGTTCCTAACGAAGGTGGAGTTAAGGTTGTTAATTCTATCAAATATTGCTTCAGTTCTAAGAGCACCTAGAGGGGGGTGAATAGGTGATCCTGTAAAATTCAGCAACTAATAGCCACAAAACTTGGTTATAAAGATGTTAGTGCTCAAAAGAACCAAGTGGTTATAGAGTGAGCTTCTTGCGAATCACAAAGAAAGACAACACAAGAGACACCATGATTTATCCCGTGGTTTGGCCAAGTATAACACTTGCCTACCTCCACGTTGTGGCGTCCCAATGGACGAGGGTTGCACTCAACCCCTTTCAAGTGATCCAGTGATCAACTTGAATACCACGATATTCTTCCTTATATCTTTTCCTGTTTGCGAGGAATCTCCATAAGTTGGATCCTCTCGCCCTTACAACAAAGATCACAATGAAAAACACAAGAGTAAGGTTGGGAGCAACACACACAAATCCGCAGCACAACACACGCACATAAGCCAAGACTTGAGCTCAAATGAAGCAAAGAGAGTTCACAGCAAGAACGGAGCTCAAATCACTAACACAATCGATCAAGTGCGTGAAGACAGAGTGTGGAGACTTAGAATTGCTTAGTGAATGCTTGGGTGACTTCTCCATGCGCCTAGGGGTCCCTTTTATAGCCCCAAGGCAGCTAGGAGCCGTTGGAGACCAACAAGGAAGGCAATTCTTGCCTTCTGTCGGGTGGTGCACCGGACAGTCCGGTGCACCACCGGACAGTCACTGTAGCATGTCCGGTGCGGATCTCCTTCCTAATTTGGCGCAGCCGACCGTTGCAACTCCGGGCTGGTTGGAGCACCGGACACTGTCCGGTGCCCCCAGCCGACCGTTGAAGCGGGCCACGCGTCGCCCGCGGATTGCGTGGCCGACCAATGCGCTAACGGCCGTTGGCTCATCGGACGGTCTGGTGCACCACCAGACAGTCCAGTGAATTTTAGCCGTACACCGTTGAACTTTTCCCGAGAGCGACGACTTCGCCGCGGACGACTCACCGGACAGTCCGGTGCACCACCAGACAGTCCAGTGAATTATAGCCGTACGCCACCATCGAGTCCCGAGAGTGGCTGGTTCACCGTGGACTTGTCTGGCGCACCGGACACTGTCCGGTGCACCACCAGACAGTCCGGTGCACCCAGACCGAGCAGCAGTTGGCTGTACACAGCCAACTCTTTTCCAATCTATTTTCTCCTGTTTCTAGCACTTAGACACAATACATTAGTACCCAAATCAATGTACTAAGTCTAGAAACGTACCTTGTTACATGATTTGCATTTCTTCAATCTTTGGCACAATTTAACACTTAGAGAATATGTGTTGGGCACTTAATCCCCAAAACAATATAGAAATGGCCCAAGGGCACATTTCCCTTTCAATCTCCCCCTTTTTGGTGATTTATGCCAACACATCAAAAAGCAAATGCAAAACATGCAACATTGATTCAAATTGAAGACTAAATTGTTTTTACTCAAATTTGGCATATTTAGATCATTCTTTGCCACCACTTGGTTTGTTTTTGCAAATCAAATTCATTTTCCTATCTCTAAGTCAAACTCACTTGTTTGGGCATTAAGAGAGATAATCCAAGAGTGAAAATTATCAAGATCCAAAAACTACCCCTTTTCTCATAATCATAAATTCTCCCCACAAGAGACCAAATTTTGACAATAAGAGTATTTTGACAAATCAAAAGTTCTAACTCTACTATTTTCAAAATTCTCAAGTGGTAGCTAATCCATTTGCTTTAGCCTTAATTTCTCCCCCTTTGGCATTAAGCACCAAAACGGGATCATTATTGGCCCTTTAACCCCATGGCCTCACCAAAAATGTCAATTAAGAGCAAAAAGGCAATCAGAGCTTAAGAATGAACTTGGAGGTTAGTACACTAATACCAGAGTGCAGTGGAAGTCTTTGCATGGTCCAAGTTCACCTTTCCCTTTAAATTCACCTTTGAGACTACATCAAGTAAACTCAAGCACAAATGTTAGTCTCAGAGGGTCAAGTTGTAGTACTTCTCCCCCTAAATATATGCATCATTCACATATGGACTTGTGAGGTCCGAGGATCCCTTACACAACTTGAGCACCATAAATAAACAATGAATCTCATAAATGCATAAAGTAACTTGATCAAGGGCATAAAACACATGTATTCTATAGATCAATCCAAGTTACGCGAATCTAAGACATTTAGCTCACTACGCAGCCTCCAAAAGGTTTTCTCATCTAAAGGCTTGGTAAAGATATCGGCTAGCTAGTTCTCGGTGCTAATATAGAACACTTCGATATCTCCCTTTTGCTGGTGATCTCTCAAAAAGTGATGCCGGATGTCTATGTGCTTAGTGCGGCTGTGTTCAATAGGATTATCCGCCATGCGGATTGCATTCTCATTGTCACATAGGAGTGGGACTTTGCTCAGATTGTAGCCAAAGTCCCAGAGGGTTTGCCTCATCCAAAATAGTTGTGCGCAACACTGTCCTGCGGCAACATACTCGGCCTCAGCGGTGGATAGGGCAACAGAGGTTTGTTTCTTTGAACTCCAAGACACCAGGGACCTTCCTAGGAATTGACACGTCCCTGATGTACTCTTCCTATCAACCTTGCATCCAGCATAATCGGAGTCTGAATATCCAATTAGGTCAAAGGTAGACCCCTTTGGATACCAGATCCCGAAGCAAGGCGTAGAACCTAAATATCTAAGAATCCGCTTAACGGCCACAAGGTGACATTCCCTTGGGTCGGATTGAAATCTAGCACACATGCATACGCTAAGCATAATATCCGGTCTACTAGCACATAAATAAAGCAAGGATCCTATCATAGACCGGTATGCCTTTTGATCAACAGACTTACCTCCTTTGTTGAGGTCGACATGTTCGTCGGTTCCCATTGGCGTCTTCGCGGGCTTGGCGTCCTTCATCCCAAACCTCTTGAGAAGATCTTGAGTATACTTCGTTTGGGAGATGAAGGCGCCGTCCTTGAGTTGCTTCACTTGGAACCCAAGAAAGTAGTTCAACTCGCCCATCATCGACATCTCAAATTTCTGTGTCATCACCCTGCTAAACTCCTCACAAAACTTTTGATTAGTAGAACCAAATATTATGTCATCGACATAAATTTGGCACACAAAAAGGTCACTGTCACAAGTCTTAGTGAAAAGCGTGGGATCGGCTTTCCCAACCTTGAAAGCATTAGCAATTAAGAAATCTCTAAGGCATTCATACCATGCTCTTGGGGCTTGCTTAAGTCCATAAAGCGCCTTAGAGAGCTTAAAACGTGGTCAGGATACCTATCATCCTCAAAGCCAGGAGGTTGTTCAACGTACACCTCCTCCTTTATTGGCCCGTTGAGGAAAGCGATCTTCACATCCATTTGAAACAACCTGAAAGAGTGGTGAGCGGCATAGGCTAACAAAATGCGAATAAACTCTAGCCTAGCCACAGGAGCAAAAGTCTCCTCAAAATCCAAACCTGCGACTTGGGCATAACCTTTTGCCACAAGTCGAGCCTTGTTTCTTGTCACCACCCCGTGCTCATCTTGCTTGTTGCGGAACACCCACTTGGTTCCCACAACGTTTTGCTTTGGACGTGGCACCAGGCTCCAAACTTCATTTCTCTTGAAGTTGTTGAGCTCCTCCTGCATGGCCAACACCCAGTCTGGATCTTGCAAGGCCTCTTCTACCCTGAAAGGCTCAATAGAAGAGACAAACGAGTAATGCTCACAAAAATTAGCTAATCGTGAGCGAGTAGTTACTCCCTTGCTTATGTCACCCAGAATCTGATCAATGGGGTGATTCCGTTGGATCGTCGCTCGGACTTGAGTTGGAGGGGCTGGTTGTGCTTCTTCCTCCATAACTTGTTCTTCTTGTGCTCCCCCTTGATCACACGCCTCTTCTTGATGAACCTGTTCATCATCTTGAGTTGGGGAGTGCACCATCGTTGAGGAAGAAGGTTGATCTTGCTCTTGTTGTTCCTGTGGTCGCACATCTTCAATCGCCATGGTGCGTATTGCGGCCGTCGGAACATCATCTTCATCTATATCATCAAGATCAACTTGCTCTCTTGGATAGCCATTAGTGTCATCAAATACAACGTCGCTAGAGACTTCAACCAAACCCGATGATTTGTTGAAGACTCTATATGCCTTTGTATTTGAGTCATATCCTAGTAAAAACCTGTCGGTGTTTCGACCCCGGGGGGGTCCCTGGACCGACGAGTAAATTGTCGCTGCGTGTCCCAGCCCAGATGGGTCGGCACGAGACGAAGCACGAAGGGGGGGGGAAGAGGAGACAGGCAAAAGGGGAAACCCGCGGCCTTCGTGTTGTCCTGCGCCCAGGTCGGGTGCGCTTGCAGTAGGGGGTTACAAGCGTCCGCGTGGGAGAGAGAGAGAGGGAGGCTTATACGCGCCGGCCCATTCTCCCGCACGACCAACCTTCTCGTACGAGAGCCCTGGTCCTTCCTTTTATAGGTGTAAGGAGAGGACCCAGGTGTACAATGGGGTATGTAGCAGTGTGCTAACGTGTCTAGCAGAGAGGAGCTAGCGCCCTAAGTACATGCCGTCGTGGCAGCCGGAGAGGTTTTGGCACCCTGTTCATGTAATGTCGTGGCCGTCGGAGGAGCGCTGGAGCCTTGCGGAAGGACAGCTGTCGGGGCTGTCGAGTCCTTGCTGACGTCTCCTTGCTTCCGTAAGGGGCTGAGAGCCGCCGTCGTCATGGAGCACACGGGGCGCCATCATTATTTGTTTACCGGGGTGATCCAGATGGGACACCGGTCTTGTTCCCTGTAGCCTGAGCTAGCTAGGGGTAGGGTAATGATGGCCCCCCTGTGACGTGGTCGGTCCGAGCCCTGGGTCGGGCGAGGCGGAGGCTCCTCCGAGGTCGAGGTCGAGTCTGTCTTCCGAGGTCGAGGTCGAGTCCGAGCCCCGGGTCGGGCGAGGCGGAGACCGTCGTCCGAGGCCAAGGCTGAGTCCGAGCCCTAGGGTCAGGCGAGGCGGAGTTCGTCGTCTTCCGGTGCCGAGGCTGAGCCTGAGCCCTAGGGTCGGGTGAGGCGGAGTCCATCGTCCGAGGCCGAGAGGGGGGCCGAGCCCTAGGGTCGGGCGAGGCGGAGCTTCCTATGGCGCCCGAGGCTGGACTTGGCTGCTGTCAGCCTCACTCTATCGAGTGGCACAGCAGTCGGAGCGACGCAGGCGGCGCTGTCTTCTTGTCAGGTCAGTCAGTGGAGCGGTGAAGTGACTGCGGTCACTTCGGCTCTGTCGACTGAAGAGTGCGCGTCAGGATAAGGTGTCAGGCCATCCTTGCATTAAATGCTCCTGTGATACGGTCGGTCGGCGTGACGATCTGGCCAAGGTTGCTTCTTGGTGAAGACTGGGCCTCGGGCGAGCCGAAGGTGTGTCCGTTGCTTGAGGGGGCCCTCGGGCGAGACGTGAATCCTTTGGGGTCGGCTGCCCTTGCCCGAGGCTGGGCTCGGGCGAGGCGAGATTGTGTCCCTTGAGTGGACCGAGCCTTGACCTTAATCGCACCCATCAGGCCTTTGCAGCTTTGTGCTGATGGGGGTTACCAGCTGAGATTAGGAGTCTTGGGGGTACCCCTAATTATGGTCCCCGACAGTAGCCCCCGAGCCTCGAAGGGAGTGTTAATACTCGCTTGGAGGCTTTTGTCGCACTTTTTTGCAAGGGGACTGTAATACCCGATTTGTAATTTGCAAGAGCTAATATCAAAGGGAGAAACAAGTTCACTTTATCTATGTGGGAGTTTGAACTTTTTGTGCCATCACATGTGAACACCATATTTTAAAACAGATAATTATAAAATATGTATACCACTAAATCATTGCATCATGATGAAATTTTATTTTGTGTGCATTATTTGTGACAATATAATAATAATAATAAAAGAAATATAATAATGAGAGGAAATTGGAATCCTAAATAGAGAATTAGGGTTTGAGTTAGAGAAAGGAAATATTATGCAAAATAGAATAAATGGAGAAATAAATAAATTTATCCATACTATGTGCAGAGGAATTGAGCATATAAATGTGAAGACAAATTTGCCGTGAACTTTGAATTTCAATTGGATTTGGGAATTGAAAACCAAATTCAAATTTGTAAATGGAAATTCCAATAGAATAAAAGAAAAGGGGTAATTAACTTAGCTAGGCCTTTGGCTTGCAATTCAGCCCACCCTGTGAACTCCTCTACGCAGCCCAATTCTCTAAACCGTGCGCCAGTCACCGACGTGTGGGCCCCAACTGCAGCCGTCTGCCTCAATCGTCCACCACGGGCTTCGCTGCGTGCTTCGCCGTGTGGGCCCAGACGTCAGTCTCCAACCGTGCCCGCTTTTCCGATGACCGGTGGTCCGGTGCGACAGTCCTTGACCATAAATCCATCGCACTGAACAGCGGGGCCCCCGGTCAGCTCCTTCTCCTTCGCTGGTTACCCGTAATAGACGCCGTGCGCATCGCGCGCTCTGCTGACCAGATTTCCCCCTCTTCTCGGGCCGTTGCGGTGCCCTCGCAGGTTTAAGTATCGGGTGCCGCTATCCCATCTCGCAGCTATTCTCATCTAGCCATGCTGCGTTGTGCACAGTCGCGCAAACCGGGGTGATGAGTGGTCGCCATTGACGAGTTCGTGGAGATGAGAAGGAATCACGGGCGCCAATGGATTTGGGGGCGTGTGCTTCATCTCGGTATCCTGGACGCAGACCGGTGCGCGCGCAAGACCGTACCGAGCGCGTACTGGTGGCCGCGGGGGAACAGGGAGGACACCGGGAGCCCTCACCTGACCCAGTGGATTCGCCACGGGCCATACCTCGCCGTGGAAGGTGTTCATCACGGCATCTTCGCCAGTAAGTGGCCCCCTTCGTACCGTCATCCTTACTTATGCACTATCACCGGTTAGGTTCGTGATTGGGTCACCTGGGGGTGGGCTCGCGTTGCTCCGGTGAGGAAGTGGCAACGCGGGCTTCGACACGTAGCTCTAGCCGCGTCGTGAGGTTGAAGAAGCCTGGGGGCAAATTGCCGTTGCCGTTGATTGACGGGTCGACGGTGCAGATTAGGGCAGCGGTCGTACCGCTTCGCGCATTGGTTCTAAGCCGTCGGATGCTATCGGACGGACGTGAACCTGCCGCGGTCATTTTTTTTAAATCCACACCGTTGGTCTCTGATCCGAGGGACGTCGTCGCGTAACGTTTCATAATAGGCCAGATCTAATCGTAGCCGTCCGTTGTCGATCTTGCGGCCAGAGATCCCCCATACCCCTTCGTCCTGGGACTTTTGCAAAAGAGCCCTCGGACTCTTTTCAAATGAACCCGCCATCCGCGCACAGTGTTAAATAATTAGAACCGAGCCCTGGAATTTGTAGTTTAAGCCCCGAACTCTCTGTTAATTATGTCTGTGGTCCAGAACTCTTAGGAAATTCAGGAATAATAAAGAAAATAGGTTTTTAGTATAAAAACAATTCCAGAAACTTGGATAAATCATATTAAATTCATTATAGCTCCAAATTGAGCCATATTTCTAAAATTTTTTAATAATATCCTCTATCATTTAGTGCCTCTGTTTTGGCATGAAAACAGTAAGAAAATTAATTTATCATTTAATCCTATCTCAAGCACATTAAACCTTAGGAAATTCATAACTTAAAATCTATAACTCTAAAAATTATGATTCCTGTTCCTAGGTTCTTATTTTAATGCGTAAAATTTTATTGTGTATTTTATTCACATGTTTGGTGCAATGTTAATTGGTGCTATACTATGTATGTATTGTGTTGATGCGAGTAGACGAGCAAGCCACTGTGGAATCTGAGGTTCAGCAAGTAGAGATAGCTGAGCAGGAGCTCATTGAAGGCAAGTTGTGCCCTTGATCACTTACTTTTCCCAGCCATGTTCTTATTAATTTTAATGATCTGCATAGGTTAATTTTGATGGGATCCTTTATGTTACCCCAGTTTTGATTACCTCTATACCTTGTTCACCCCTGAAATATTTTTGGGTAGTACTTGCTATTGCTTTATGTGGATTGGGTATGGAGTTATACTACACATGATTATCCTGTTATTATCTTGTTATTATTACTGTTCATGTTAAGATCATTAAATTAATGGGAACATGGAGCGACCACCCGGGAAAACAGTGCTACCACAAGGGTATAATGGGACGCCCTTGGCTGATTAACTAGGAAAGCTAGTGGAGGTCTTCCTTACCCGAAAGGGGCAAGGGCAGTAGGGGAGTGGTCAGTGTAGGGAGGTCCTTGGGTTGATTTTGCTGCGATGGCGGTCAGGCAAGAACCCTGTATTGGAGCTTCCTATAAACTGTAGCGGGATTTCTGAAGCTAGTGGAACTTTGTAAAGGCCTCGTAGTGTTACCCTGCCTCGCCTCCTCGGTAGAGGTGTATGGGATTGGCCATCTCTTGGCAGATGGGTAACATGACTTGTGGGTAAAGATGCGCAACCTCTGCAGAGTGTAAAACTGGTATACTAGCCGTGCTCACGGTCATGAGCGGCTCGGACCCTCACATGATTAATTATGGAACTTAAATTCAATTTGACATTTGCATCGCATTTGGGATTATTTTACTATTACTTTATTTATTATTATTAAGGTTTGGTATTTACTTACACTTAGTAATTGCTAATAAAATTTTGACCAACTTATAAAAGCAATGCTCAGCTTCAGCCTCTATTTCATTGATCAGCCTTACACTTCATGAACTCCCACCTTTGGTGAGTTCATGCCACATTATTCCCCACGACTTGTTGAGCGATGAACGTATGTGAGCTCACTCTTGCTGTCTCACACCCCCCCCCACAGGAGAAGAGCAGGTGGTTCAGGAGGAGCTACAAGGCGAGGAGTTTGATCTGATCTAGGTGGCGTTTCTCAGTCGACATTGGCGCCAACGATCCTTAGTTCGTTTTATATTTATTCTTTTATTTTGTAATAAGTCTTCCGCTATGTAATAAATACTCTGATGTTTTATGACATTTATCTCTATACACTCTGTTATTATATATGTTGTCTTCTTGGCGCATGTATGAGATGCACCCGGCTTTGTCCTTTAAAACCGGGTGTGACAGAAGTGGTATCAGAGGAAATGTTGACTGTAGGACGAAACCTAGATAGAAATGAACAACCCTTACCTACTTATCTCATTCTGATTCATCCTATACTTACCTTACTCTGACTCTTTCTATACTTACCTTGATCCTGTCTCACCTTCTACTGTTCTACTCTGATCATTCTTACCTTTTCTACTCTGAGACAAGATGAATTTCACACCTTGGAATCCTACATTTATGAACTTTTTAAGAGATAGGAGACCTAAGACAAAATTAAAACTATTTTCTCTATTTTTTAAAAAAATGTTGGTTGATTGTTCTGATGATCAATGCCTGATTTGCTTCTTTGATTGATTGAAAAATTATAGTTGGGCATCTTAGCATGTACCACCATAAGGTAATATATTAGCTTTAGTAGGTAACACACTAATCTACTTAGCTAATAAATCCCCCGCAGTAACATTTCTCGTAATTACTCGCCTTGTCTACAATTCTTTCTTTCGTCCCCTGTGTTTCTAACCCAGATGGGCTACCCCTATAGTGTTAGAAGAGAGCACTATAGACATGATCCTTGGTATATCATGGTTAATAAAGGCAAAGGCAGTATATACACCGTGCTAAGGGAACCGTAGAACTCACCAGTTCCAAAGGACAAAGATTTGAAGTTGAAGTTGCAGTAACTACCACCATCAGACTAGCGGCAATCTTAGTAGATGAGAAGTTTGTGGGTGACAACATCCGTGCAGTTAGAGATTTTCTGGATGTCTATCCAGAAGAGTTACCAGGGATGCCACCATATAGGGAAGTTGAGTTTGTCATAGATCTCTTACCTGGAATTGCTCCTATTTCTAAATGGACACATAAAATGTCTGTAGAAGAGTTAAAAGAACTAAAGAAGCACTTAACAGAGTTGCAAGAGGCTGGGTACATTCCTCCGAATTCTTCACCTTATGGAGCGTCGATTCTAATTGTACAGAAGAAAGAAGGATCGCAAGGAGTGTACGTGGATTACAGGTCCCTTAACGACGTCACTGTGAAGAACAAGTGTCCATTACCCCGCATTGAGGATTTATACAGACAAGAGGTGCAAGGGTATTCTCGAAGATTGATCTCCGATCGGGTTATCATCAAATGAAGATTAGGTCATCGGATATTCCCAAGACATCTTACTCGACTCGATATGGATTATATGAGTTCTCTGTTATGTCGTTTGGATTAGCTAATGCACCAGCTTATTTTATGGATTTGATGAATAAGGTGTTTATGGAGTATTTGGACAGATTCGTCGTAGTATTTATGGACGATATTCTTATCTATTCTAAGAGTGAAAGTGATCATGAGGAACACCTGAGATTGGTGCTACAGAAGCTACGAGATAATCAACTCTATGCCAAGTTTAGCAAGTGCGAGTTTTGGATTGACAAGGTGCCATTCCTTGGTCATATTATTTCTAATGGAGGAATAGCAGTGGATCCTGCTAAAGTGAAGGAGATAATGGAATGGAGCGTGCCCACTACCGTCACTGAGATTCGGAGTTTCTTGGGGCTTGTAGGATATTATCGGAGATTTATTGAAGGGTTCTCTAAGATTGCCTAGCCTATGACCTCGCTTCTGGAGAAAGGAAGAGAATTAGTGGGATGAGAAATGCCAAGACAGCTTCGATTAATTGAAGAAGAGATTGATGTCACCACCAGTATTAATTATGCCAGATCTGCAGAAGGGATTTGACATTTATTGTGATGCATGTAGCCAAGGATTGGGATGTGTGCTCATGCAAGAAGGACATGTGATCGTCTACTCGTCTCGTCAGTTACGGAAACATGAGTTGAACTACCCCACTCATGACTTAGAACTGGCAACCGTTGTGCATGCGCTTAAGATTTGGAGACATTATAATATTGGAACCAAGTGACAAGTGTATACGGATCATAAGTATTTAAAGTATATATTCACTCAGAAGGATCTCAACCTTAGGCAACGCCATTGGTTGGAGCTTATTAAGGATTATGATTTGGAGATTCACTATCACCCGGGCAAGGCAAATTTGGTTGCAGATGCCTTGAGTCGAAAGGAGCATGTTCATTCAGTTGTTGTTGCCCAGCTACCCGATGAGATTGTTGAGGATTTTAGGAGACTTAACCTGGGGATAGTTGCTCACACTGAAGGAGTTACTATTGATGTGGAACCTATTTTGGAGCAAGAGATCCGCAAAGGACAAATTGGTGATGCTAAGATACAAGAGATGAAGGATCTGATTACTGAAGGGTAGAGGCCCGGAATTCACAGAGGATGAGCAAGGCACGATATGGTTCAAGAATCGGATCTGTGTTCCCGATATTGATAGTCTTTGGGAAACCATATTGAAGGAGGCCATGACTCGGATTATTGTATTCATCTTGGTAGCACTAAGATGTATCGGGATTTGAAGCAGAAATACTGGTGGTATGGATTGAAGAGAGATGTGGCTGCACATATGGCAATGTGCGATGTGGGTCGAAGAGTTAAGGCTGAACACCAGAGGCCAGCTAGACTACTACACCCATTAAAGCTACCCGAGTGGAAGTGGGAAGAGATTGGTATGGATTTCATTACTGGATTGCCTCGCACCCAGAAAGGATATGATGCTATATGGGTTATTATGGATAGATTGACTAAAATAGCTCACTTCATTTCTTTCAAGACTACTTATAAGTGATCTCAACTGGCTGAGTTATATATGGCTCGGATTGTGTCTCTACATGGTGTACCGAAGAAGATCATTTTGGATAGAGGATCACAATTTACCTCCAGATTTTGGAAAAGTTGTCGTGAGAATATGGATTTGAAGTTGAATTTTGGTTTGGCCTACCATCCTCAGACTGATGGACAGACTAAAAGGACTAATCAAGTATTGGAGGACATGTTGAGAGCTTATGTCCTTCAGCATGGTAGTAGTTGGGACAAGAGTCTACCTTATGCTGTGTTCTCATAATAGTTACCAGGCCAGTCTGAAGATGTCACCGTTCGAGGCTCTATATGGCAGGAAATGCAGGATTCCTCTATATTGGACCAGACTAGAGGAAGACAGTTCTTTGGACCCAAACTTATTCAATAGGCAGAAGAACAGGTCTGTATAATCAGGGAAAATTGTCCCCTCGCTATATTGGACCGTTCTGAGTTTTTAGGCAAGTTGGAGAGATGGCCTATCAACTCGAGCTACCTGATAATCTATCTGATGTGCATAATGTATTTCATGTGTCTCAACTTAAGAAGTGTCTCCGTGTCCCTGAGGAACAGCTACCAATGGACGAGCTCAGTGTTCAGGAGGATTTGACTTACACGGAGTAACCTATCAAGATTCTGGATACATTAACTTGAGTTACAAGAAATAAGGTGACAAAGATGTGCAAAGTGCAATGGAGTCACCATGGAGAGGATGAAGTAACTTGGGAAAGAGAAGAAGAACTCCGCATATATTTTCCCCACCTTTTCACTAGACCTTCTTAAATCTCGAGGATGAGATTCTTTTTAAGGGGGGTAGGATTTGTAATACCCGATTTGTAATTTGCAAGAGCTAATATCAAAGGGAGAAACAAGTTCACTTTATCTATGTGGGAGTTTGAACTTTTTGTGCCATCACATGTGAACACCATATTTTAAAACAGATAATTATAAAATATGTATACCACTAAATCATTGCATCATGATGAAATTTTATTTTGTGTGCATTATTTGTGACAATATAATAATAATAATAAAAGAAATATAATAATGAGAGGAAATTGGAATCCTAAATAGAGAATTAGGGTTTGAGTTAGAGAAAGGAAATATTATGCAAAATAGAATAAATGGAGAAATAAATAAATTTATCCATACTATGTGTAGAGGAATTGAGCATATAAATGTGAAGACAAATTTGCCGTGAACTTTGAATTTCAATTGGATTTGGGAATTGAAAACCAAATTCAAATTTGTAAATGGAAATTCCAATAGAATAAAAGAAAAGGGGTAATTAACTTAGCTGGGCCTTTGGCTTGCAATTCAGCCCACCCTGTGAACTCCTCTACGCAGCCCAATTCTCTAAACCGTGCGCCAGTCACCGACGTGTGGGCCCCAACTGCAGCCGTCTGCCTCAATCGTCCACCACGGGCTTCGCTGCGTGCTTCGCCGTGTGGGCCCAGACGTCAGTCTCCAACCGTGCCCGCTTTTCCGATGACCGGTGGTCCGGTGCGACAGTCCTTGACCATAAATCCATCGCACTGAACAGCGGGGCCCCCGGTCAGCTCCTTCTCCTTCGCTGGTTACCCGTAATAGACGCCGTGCGCATCGCGCGCTCTGCTGACCAGATTTCCCCCTCTTCTCGGGCCGTTGCGGTGCCCTCGCAGGTTTAAGTATCGGGTGCCGCTATCCCATCTCGCAGCTATTCTCATCTAGCCATGCTGCGTTGTGCACAGTCGCGCAAACCGGGGTGATGAGTGGTCGCCATTGACGAGTTCGTGGAGATGAGAAGGAATCACGGGCGCCAATGGATTTGGGGGCGTGTGCTTCATCTCGGTATCCTGGACGCAGACCGGTGCGCGCGCAAGACCGTACCGAGCGCGTACTGGTGGCCGCGGGGGAACAGGGAGGACACCGGGAGCCCTCACCTGACCCAGTGGATTCGCCACGGGCCATACCTCGCCGTGGAAGGTGTTCATCACGGCATCTTCGCCAGTAAGTGGCCCCCTTCGTACCGTCATCCTTACTTATGCACTATCACCGGTTAGGTTCGTGATTGGGTCACCTGGGGGTGGGCTCGCGTTGCTCCGGTGAGGAAGTGGCAACGCGTTGCTCCGGTGAGGAAGCCGCGTCGTGAGGTTGAAGAAGCCTGGGGGCAAATTGCCGTTGCCGTTGATTGACGGGTCGACGGTGCAGATTAGGGCAGCGGTCGTACCGCTTCGCGCATTGGTTCTAAGCCGTCGGATGCTATCGGACGGACGTGAACCTGCCGCGGTCATTTTTTTTAAATCCACACCGTTGGTCTCTGATCCGAGGGACGTCGTCGCGTAACGTTTCATAATAGGCCAGATCTAATCGTAGCCGTCCGTTGTCGATCTTGCGGCCAGAGATCCCCCATACCCCTTCGTCCTGGGCCTTTTGCAAAAGAGCCCTCGGACTCTTTTCAAATGAACCCGCCATCCGCGCACAGTGTTAAATAATTAGAACCGAGCCCTGGAATTTGTAGTTTAAGCCCCGAACTCTCTGTTAATTATGTCTGTGGTCCAGAACTCTTAGGAAATTCAGGAATAATAAAGAAAATAGGTTTTTAGTATAAAAACAATTCCAGAAACTTGGATAAATCATATTAAATTCATTATAGCTCCAAATTGAGCCATATTTCTAAAATTTTTTAATAATATCCTCTATCATTTAGTGCCTCTGTTTTGGCATGAAAACAGTAAGAAAATTAATTTATCATTTAATCCTATCTCAAGCACATTAAACCTTAGGAAATTCATAACTTAAAATCTATAACTCTAAAAATTATGATTCCTGTTCCTAGGTTCTTATTTTAATGCGTAAAATTTTATTGTGTATTTTATTCACATGTTTGGTGCAATGTTAATTGGTGCTATACTATGTATGTATTGTGTTGATGCGAGAGTAGACGAGCAAGCCACTGTGGAATCTGAGGTTCAGCAAGTAGAGATAGCTGAGCAGGAGCTCATTGAAGGCAAGTTGTGCCCTTGATCACTTACTTTTCCCAGCCATGTTCTTATTAATTTTAATGATCTGCATAGGTTAATTTTGATGGGATCCTTTATGTTACCCCAGTTTTGATTACCTCTATACCTTGTTCACCCCTGAAATATTTTTGGGTAGTACTTGCTATTGCTTTATGTGGATTGGGTATGGAGTTATACTACACATGATTATCCTGTTATTATCTTGTTATTATTACTGTTCATGTTAAGATCATTAAATTAATGGGAACATGGAGCGACCACCCGGGAAAACAGTGCTACCACAAGGGTATAATGGGACGCCCTTGGCTGATTAACTAGGAAAGCTAGTGGAGGTCTTCCTTACCCGAAAGGGGCAAGGGCAGTAGGGGAGTGGTCAGTGTAGGGAGGTCCTTGGGTTGATTTTGCTGCGATGGCGGTCAGGCAAGAACCCTGTATTGGAGCTTCCTATAAACTGTAGCGGGATTTCTGAAGCTAGTGGAACTTTGTAAAGGCCTCGTAGTGTTACCCTGCCTCGCCTCCTCGGTAGAGGTGTATGGGATTGGCCATCTCTTGGCAGATGGGTAACATGACTTGTGGGTAAAGATGCGCAACCTCTGCAGAGTGTAAAACTGGTATACTAGCCGTGCTCACGGTCATGAGCGGCTCGGACCCTCACATGATTAATTATGGAACTTAAATTCAATTTGACATTTGCATCGCATTTGGGATTATTTTACTATTACTTTATTTATTATTATTAAGGTTTGGTATTTACTTACACTTAGTAATTGCTAATAAAATTTTGACCAACTTATAAAAGCAATGCTCAGCTTCAGCCTCTATTTCATTGATCAGCCTTACACTTCATGAACTCCCACCTTTGGTGAGTTCATGCCACATTATTCCCCACGACTTGTTGAGCGATGAACGTATGTGAGCTCACTCTTGCTGTCTCACACCCCCCCCACAGGAGAAGAGCAGGTGGTTCAGGAGGAGCTACAAGGCGAGGAGTTTGATCTGATCTAGGTGGCGTTTCTCAGTCGACATTGGCGCCAACGATCCTTAGTTCGTTTTATATTTATTCTTTTATTTTGTAATAAGTCTTCCGCTATGTAATAAATACTCTGATGTTTTATGACATTTATCTCTATACACTCTGTTATTATATATGTTGTCTTCTTGGCGCATGTATGAGATGCACCCGGCTTTGTCCTTTAAAACCGGGTGTGACAGGGACCGGCCTTTCTCGGTTGCATTTCGTTCCGGTGGGTGCGCGCGAGCGCACCCGCCGGGTGTAGCCCCTGAGGCCTCGGAGGAGTGATTTGACTCCTTCGAGGTCTTAGCGCGTTTTGTGATGCTTCGGCCGGTCTGGTTGTTCCCTCTTGCGAACTGGCCGTAGCCCGGGTGCATCGCCGAGTCCCAAGTTCTCGGGCTGGTATGTTGACGCTGTCAACGGTTTGGCCGGAGCTGGGTTTGCGAGAGCAGCCCCCCGAGCCTCTGCAAAGAGCGAGAGGACGGTCAAGGACAGACTCGACTTTTTTACATACGCCCCTGCGTCGCCTTTCCGCAAGGAGGAGGGGGGAAAGCGCCATGTTGCCCTCGGAGGGCGCCGAACATGGTGTCTCCAGTGAGTTGCTAACGGGTAATCCGAGTGGACGCCCGTGCCCCATTCGTTAGGGGTTGGCTAGTGGCCCGGAGGCGCGCTCCAAAAGTACCTGCGGGTGATTTGCCGGACCCGGTCCCCTTTTGACGGGGTCTGAGGGCTCGATGCCTCCCTCTAGTGGGATTTCGTTACAAAATCGTTTCCATTGGTCTCGGAAATGTCCTAGGGTACCTCAGGAGCGTAGCCCGATCCTTGGTTATGTATCGAATGTACCTAAGGTCATCCCTCACTCTGCGTGCTGTGAGGCGGCTGTCAGAACCCTTTGAGGGCCAGCCTACGAACCCCTGATCAGTAGTGGGCGTGGAGCCCGAGTGGCCTGAGGCGGCCGTTGAACCCTTCCGAGGGGCCAGCCTTCGAACCTCTGACCAGTAGTGGGCGCGGAGCCCGAGTGCTCTGAGGCGGCTGTTGAACCCTTCCGAGGGGCCATCCTTCGAACCTCTGATCAGTAGGGGGCTCGGGGCCCGCTTCCTTCACGGAGAAGGATCCCTTTCGGAGTATCCCCTTTCCCGGTCCCTATGGCAAGAGAGAGAAAGAGGAAGTGGAAAAGGATACGAAATCGAATGACGTGGCACACCTTTTTTGACGAGGTCATCATGGCGGAGGTGAAGCGTTGCCTGCTTCGCCTGCCAAAGGTGCTGCCTGTCCTGCCGCAGAGTTAATGCGACGGGATGAGTGGCCCGCGGGGCGGCCGTTGTGCGTGCGCGAGCCGTTCAAGGAACGGAACACGGGCGCGTCGTCTTCACGCCATGGGAGAGGGTCCTCTCGCTGTCCCAGGAGGGGACGTGAGCTTGCTGACGACTTGACCGCTGCTTCCACCTACCTGCCGCCGCCATTACTGTCGGCCCATTTCTGGCCATATCGACCGTCGCGCCTTCTCCCGTGATTGACTGACCCGTGACCGATGTGCTCGGTTGGCACAGTCGGGTCACGCGCAGGGTTGCCTCGAGTCGCGGCACCGGTTCCGCAGTCGAGAAGGTGCGGTACTGGCCTGAGTGGCGGTGCAGTTTCTTGCACGTAGTAACCGGCGCGCCGGTTACATGACGTGTGGGCCTGGGCCTCCATGCTGGACGTGTCAAAGTCGAAAGGGCGCGCCCCCTTGGTGCGGTTGCATGCTGCCTGCATGGCAGTCCGCCCTTTCACCCGCTGGTCTGGGTGAAAGTGGGGGAGCGCTTGTAAACGCTGGGCAGTTACGTGCACCGCGCGTGGCGGTTTGGCTTCTTCTGCCCTGGGCCAGCTTGCATGACGCGTGGGACCCAGCCCCCACGTCGTAGGGGGAAGACCTTGGAGCGTGTTGGAGAAGACTCAGCCCGCGACGGCTGAGGACGCAAGTGGGGAGAGTTGCCTATAAAAGGAGGGTGACACCCTTGGAAGGCAACCAAGCCCACGCACTCCCTTCATGCGTCGCGTTCTTCCACCTTTCGAGCCCCCGGATGGGGAGCGCCCGTGGTTCTTCCGCCTTGTCGTCATTGGAGGAACGCAACTTCGTGGAGGTTGGTACCTTTCATCCATCACTCGGCTTCAAGGATTTTCATCAGGCAGCCCGGCTGCATCCCCTCGCCGGTGGTCACCCAAGACGGTGACCACCAGTTCGATGGTGGGGAGAAGCAAGCCGGGCTGCGACCTCAGTCCCGCCCTTAGCTTCAAGGATCTTCATCATCCTCGCTGGGGCGGAGGCCGGGCTGAGCCGGAGCTCTACCTCCCGCGCGGGTTCGTGGGTCACCTTCTCCCTCAGCATTCAAGGGAGAGGGCACTCACCGGCCTAGCGGGAGGGTCGGACTTCGACAACGCGGGGCTGGCTTGGCGGCGAGCGTCGTTAGCTTCAGCGCATTGGGCTCGCTGGCTCAGCTGGCTCTGGCTCGGCTCCCGGTGCCCCCTCCCGTCGTGAGAGCGGTCGTCGCGCCGCGCGCACCGGAGGACCGCCCAAGACGTTGCGCGCTGCTAGGGCGGCGTTCGTGTTCTTGGGCTGTCCTGCCTTTGCCCCGGTATGGCGCCTCTGCGCGGAGGTCGGTGCTTGCCCGCCCGGGAGGATCCGAGTGGGGATCTGCCGGTGGGCAGATGGCTTCCATCGTTGGCGCTGAGGTGGTGGCGGCTAAAGAAGTCCTCGTCACCGATGGGATCACCGCCACCATCCGTGCTCCGGGCCTCCGGCTCTTTGGCTTTGATGTCTGGTTCGCGTCTCTTGAGTGGGGACGCGAACGAGAGCCTTCCGGTGGCTACGTCCGTCTTGGGACCATGGCCGCTGCTGCAGAGGTCGCTGGCGAGTCACCCGGTGCTTGTCGCCCCGTAGGCTCTCCGGTGTGGAGGTTGCTCATACCCGCAGGGGCGGAACCGGAGTTCCGTTTGTAATGGCACCTTGAGTGCTGGTGTTTGTTCATTGTGGTTGTCGGGGCCTGAACATGTATGTATTTTTGGCACGGAGCCGTGTTTTTTCCTCATTTCGAGCACTAGGACTCGCCTGTCGGCTAACTGAACCGCTTCACCAAGTGTGAGTTGCCCCATGCGAAGGTGACGAGTGAGGTATTCGTATCCCGGAGGCGTGGGAGTCCCTCGGCTCGGTCGGCCTTGCCGCCCGAGGCTTCTCTTGCTTAGTTAAAGGAACCCTCGGCTGCTCTTCGATGAGCCGGAGCCGGAGGCAGCGGTGTCAGTGTGGACAGAGGCAGAGTTGGCTCGAAAAGAAGACTTCATCGGCCGGAGCCTGGCCGGGCCGTCCACTGGCGGGAACGGCGCCGGAGTCGAGTTGCCGAGGCCATGAGCCGGGTTGATGTCCTCAGGGGACAGCTGGCTGAGGCTTCGGGGCAGCCGGCCGAGCCGTCTGCTCGAGCTGGATTCCTGGAGGAGACCCTGGCGGCGATGGCCCGAGCGTGGTGCCGACGTCGTCCTTCGGAGCGGAGATCCTCCAACCGTGTTGCCGTCCGAGGCTCGGTCGGACTTCACCGAAGGTGGAGTTGACGCCGAGGGTGCTGCTGCTCTCCCTCCGTCAAGGTCTGAGCCTGCAGAATCGGTTTATCTTGTAGTGTGCATATGTTTTCTGCGGCCGCCGAGGCCCAAACATACTGTCGTTGTGTTGTAAACTGCGTTTCTTTTCCTCTTGTTTCGAATATCAAGACTTATTTGTCGGTAACAGAATTGTTAGTCCGAGCGAGACTTACTTTTCGCGGAAGGTGATGAGTGAGGTATCCATATCCCGGAGGCGTAGGAGTCCCTCGGCTCGGTCGGCCTTGCCGCTTACGTGTACTCTTTACTCGTCCGTAGGATTCTGCTATCGATGTAGTCGAGAAAACCCGAAAAACCGTTTCGGCAGAAAGGTTTCTGAGCATTAAGACTTGTTCGGTCAGCGGAATCGCTTATCCGAGCGTGAGTTACTTATCGCAGAAGGTGATGAGTGAGGTATCCTTATCCCGGAGGCGTAGGAGTCCCTCGGCTCGGTCGGCCTTGGCTGCTTACGTGTACTCCATTGTTTTCAGGATCCCACTTTCGAAGTAGTCAAAAAAGCACGAAAGACGTTCTAGCAGAAAGACTTTTTCCGAGGAAAATTTTGACGCAGAGGGGGTGCCCCCCTTCTAGCCCCCGAGGGAGGATCGGGCTTTGCCGAGCAAGGCTGACCCTTCCTTGATGGTTAGACTTTGTATGTGAATGAGGTGTACGAACAACTTGAAAGCATCTTAAGGGTAGAAGTGACGTAGCTGTTGGATGTTCCAAGCGTTGTTGTAGACCTCGCCTTGACTGTTGGCCAGCTTGTATGTTCTAGGCTTCGAAATCTTGGCGATGATGAACGGCCCTTCCCAGGGAGGCTTGAGCTTGTGCCGCCCTCGGGCGTCTTGTCGCAGCCGAAGCACCAAGTCGCCCACCTAGAGGTCTCAGGACCGAACCCCCCGGGCGTGGTAGCATAGCAGGGATTGCTGATACCGCGCCGAGTGTAGTAAGGCCATGTCCCGAGCCTCTTCCAGCTGGTCCAGTGAGTCTTCTTGATTGGTCTGGTTGCTTTGGTTGTCGTACGCCCTCGCCCTCGGGGAACCGTATTCTAAGTCTGTGGCAAGATGGCCTCGGCCCCAAAGACTAGAAAAAACGGTGTGAAGCCCGTGGCTCGGCTCGGCGTTGTCCTCAGACTCCAGACCACCGAGGGGAGTTCCTTCATCCATCGCCTGCCGAACTTGTTGAGGTCGTTGTAGATCCTCAGCTTGAGTCCTTGCAGAATCATGTCGTTGGCACGTTCTACCTGCCCATTCGTCATGGGGTGAGCAACGGCGGCCCAGTCCACCCGGATGTGGTGATCCTCGCAGAAGTCCAGGAACTTTCTGCCGGTGAACTGGGTGCCGTTGTCGGTGATGATGGAGTTCGGGACCCCAAAGCGATGGATGATGTTGGTGAAGAACGCCACCGCCTGTTCGGACCTGATGTTGTTTAGGGGTCGAACCTTGATCCACTTGGAGAATTTGTCGATGGCGACCAGCAGGTGCGTATAGCCCCCGGGTGCCTTATGCAAGGGACCGACGAGGTCCAGACCCCACATAGCAAACGGCCAGGTGATGGGTATTGTCTGCAAAGCCTGGCTGGGCAGGTGGGTCTGCCTTGCGTAGAATTGACACCCTTGATAGGTGCGGACAATTCTAGTGGCGTCGGCCACCGCGGTCGGCCAGTAGAAACCTTGTCGGAAAGCATTTCCAACCAGGGCTCGAGGCGCTGCATGATGACCGCAAGCCCCCCGAGTGTATTTCTTGTAAGAGCTCCTGGCCTTTGGAGATGGATATGCATCGCTGAGGATGCCGGAGGGGCTGCGGTGGTAGAGCTCCTTCCCGTCACCCAGCAAGACGAATGACTTGGCGTGCCGCGCCAGTCGCCGAGCTTCAGCTCGGTCGAGGGGCAGCTCTCCTCGGTGGAGATATTGCAGGTACGAGGTCTACCAGTTTCGATTAGGCGGGACACCATTCTACTCTTCCTCGACGCGCAGTGCCTCACCCTCGGGGGCCGAGGGCGCCTCGAGCCGAGCCGAGGGTGCCCCGGGCAGGGCCGAGGCCTTCTCGGGCTCGGGCGTGTCGTCGGTCTTGATTGAGGGTTGATGTAGGTCTCGGGAGAAGACGTCCGGGGGAACCGTTGTCCGCCCCGAGCCTATCTTAGCCAGCTCGTCCACAGTCTCGTTGTATCGTCGGGCGATGTGGTTGAGCTCGAGCCCGTAGAACTTGTCTTCCAGGCGCCGAACCTCGTCGCAGTAGGCTTCCATCTTCGGGTCGCAGCAGTGGGAGTTCTTCATGACTTGGTCGATGACGAGCTGCGAGTCGCCATGAGCGTCGAGGCGTCGGACCCCTAGCTCGATGGCGATGCGCAACCCATTAACCAGAGCCTCGTACTCAGCCACATTGTTGGACGCCGGGAAATGGAGGCGCAGCACGTAGCGTAGGTGCTTCCCGAGGGGCGAGATGAAGAGCAGGCCCACGCCTACCCCTGTTTTCATCAGCGACCCATCGAAAAACATGGTCCAGAGTTCCGGTTGGATCGGAGCTGCCGAGAGCTGGGTGTCGACCCACTCAGCCACAAAGTCCGCCAAGACTTGGGACTTGATGGCCTTCCGAGGGGCGAACGAGATTGTCTCGCCCATGATTTCCACCGCCCAATTTGCAATCCTACCTGAGGCCTCTCGGCAATGGATGATCTCTCCTAGGGGGAAGGATGACACCACAGTCACTGGATGAGACTCGAAGTAGTGTCACAACTTCCGCCGTGTCAGAATCACCGCGTACAGCAGCTTCTGAATTTGTGGGTAGCAGATCCTGGTCTCGGACAGTACCTCACTGATGAAGTAGACCGGCCTCTGGACGGGCAATGCATGCCCCTCTTCTCGTCTCTCAACCACGATCGCGGCGCTGACCACCTGAGTGGTAGCGGCGACGTAGATCAAGAGGGCTTCTCCGGCAGCAGGGGCACCAAGATGGGCGCGTTCGTAAGGAGCGCCTTCAGGTTCCCGAGGGCTTCCTCGGCCTCGGAGGTCCAAGTGAAGCACTCGGAATTTCTTAAGAGGCGGTACAGAGGTAGGCCTCTTTCGCCGAGGCGCGAGATGAAGCGGCTCAGAGCCGCCAGGCATCCCATGACCCTCTGTATGCTTTTCAAGTCCCTGATGGGCCCCATGTTGGTGATGGCCGCGATTTTCTCCGGGTTGGCCTAGATGCCCTGCTCGGAGATGATGAACCCCAAGAGCATGCCTCGGGGGACTCCGAAGACACACTTCTCGGGATTGAGTTTCACGCCTTTCGCCTTGAGACACCAGAATGTTGTTTCAAGGTCGGAAAGGAGATCGGAGGCTTTCCTTGTCTTGACTACAATGTCATCGACGTAAGCCTCGACCGTTTGACCAATATGTTCGCCAAACACATGGTTCATGCACCTTTGGTATGTCGCACGCGCATTCCTCAAACCAAATGGCATAGTAACGTAGTAGTACATGCCAAAAGGTGTGATGAAAGAAGTCGCAAGCTGGTCGGACTCTTTCATCCTGATTTGGTGATACCCTGAGTAGGCATCGAGGAAAGACAGGGTTTCGCACCCAGCAGTGGAATCCACGATTTGATCGATGCGAGGCAGAGGGTAGGGAACCTTCGGACATGCTTTGTTTAGACCAATGTAGTCTACACACATCCACCATTTCCCTCCTTTCTTTCTCACAAGCACAGGTTGGCAAGCCATTCGGGATGGAATACCTCTTTGATGAACCCTGCTGCCATTAGCTTGTGGATCTCCTCGCCTATGGCTCTGCGCTTTTCTTCGTCGAATCGGCGCAGAGGCTGCTTCACGGGTCAGGCTCCAGCTCGGATATCCAGCGAGTGCTCGGCGACATCCCTTGGTGTGCCAGGCATGTCCGAGGGACTCCACGCAAAGACTTTGGCGTTCGTGCGGAGAAAGTCGACGAGCACTGCTTCCTATTTGGGGTCGAGCTCGGAGTCGATCCGTATCTGCTTGGAGGTGTCGTTGCTGGGGTCAAGAGGGACGGATTTGACCGTCTCTGCTGGCTCGAAGTTGCCGGCATGGCGCTTTACGTCTAGCGCCTCCTTGGAGAGGCTCTCCAGGTCGGCGATGAGGGCCTCGGATTCGGCGAGGGCCTCGGCATACTCCACGCACTCCATGTCGCATTCGTACGCGTGTCGGTACGTGGGGCCGACGGTGATGACCCCGTTGGGGCCCGGCATCTTGAGCTTGAGGTAGGTGTAGTTGGGGACGACCATGAACTTGGCGTAGCATGGCCTCCCCAGCACTGCGTGGTAGGTTCCTCGGAAACCGACCACCTCGAACGTGAGGGTTTCTCTTCGGAAGTTGGAGGGAGTCCCAAACTAGGCGGGCAGATCGAGTTGTCCGAGGGGCTGGACGCGTTTCCCGGGGATGATCCCGTGAAAAGGCGTCGCGCCTGCCTGAGCCGAGGACAGATCGATCCGCAGGAGCCCGAGGGTCTCGGCGTAGATGATGTTGAGGTTGCTGCCTCTTTCCATGAGGACCTTGGTGAGCCTGACGTTGCCGATGACGGGGTCGACAACGAGCGGATACTTCCCCGGGCTCGGCACGCGGTCGGGGTGGTCGCCCTGGTCGAAGGTGACGGGCTTGTCGGACCAGTCTAGGTAGACTGGCGCCGCCACCTTTACCGAGCAGACCTCCCGACACTCTTGCTTGTGGTGCCAAGCCTAGGCGTTCGCCACTTGCCCACCGTAGATCATGAAACAGTCGTGGACCTCGGGGAACTCCTCTCCCTTGTGATCCTCCTTCTTGTCGTTGTTGTGGGCCCTGCCACCCTCCGTAGGTGGCCCGACCTTGTGGAAGTGGCGCCGAAGCATGACGCACTCCTCGAGGGTGTGCTTGACGGGCCCCTGATGATAGGGGCATGGCTCCTTGAGCATCTTGTCGAAGAGGTTGGCGCCTCTGGGAGGTTTCCGAGGGTTCTTGTACTCAGCGGCGGCGACAAGGTCCGCGTTTCGCTTGCGACTTCTTCTTGCCCTTCTTCTTGGTGCCGCACTAACTGGACGCCTCGGGGACATCTTCCGACTGGTGGCCCTGGGGCTGCTTGTCCTTCCGAAAGATGGCCTCAACCGCCTCCTGGCCAGAGGCGAACTTGGTGGCGATGTCCATCAGCTCGCTTGCCCTGGTGGGGGTCGTGCGGCCCAGTTTGCTCACCAGGTCGCGGCAGGTGGTGCCGGCGAGGAACGCACCGATGACATCCGAGTCAGTGACGTTGGTCAGCTCGGTGCGCTGCTTCGAGAATCGCTGGATGTAGTCCCGGAGAGACTCTCCCGGCTGCTGGCGGCAGCTTCGGAGATCCCAGGAATTCCCAGGGCGCACGTACGTGCCCTGGAAGTTGCCGGCGAAGGCTTGGACCAGGTCGTCCCAGTTGGAGATCTGCCCCGGAGGCAGATGCTCCAGCCAAGCCCGAGCGGTGTCGGAGAGGAACAGGGGGAGGTTGCGGATGATGAGATTGTCATCGTCCGCTCCACCCAGCTGGCAGGCCAGTCGGTAGTCCACGAGCCACAGTTCCGGCCTCGTCTCCCCCGAGTACTTTGTGATAGTAGTCGGGGTTCGGAACCGGGTCGGGAACGGCGCTCGTCGTATGGCCCAGCTGAAAGCCTGTGGACCAGGTGGTTCGGGCGAGGGACTCCGATCCTCCCCGTTGTCGTAGCGTCCCCCACGCATGGGGTGGTAGCCTTGGCGCACCCTCTTGTCGAGGTGGGCTCAATGGTTGCGGTGGTGGTGTTTGTTGCCGAGGCGACCCGGGGCCGCAGGCGTTGTGTTGCGCGTGCGCCCGATGTGGACCGAGGCTTCCCGCATGAATCGGGAAGTCGTGGCGCGATGCTCCAAGGGGTACCGCTGCCTTCGGGAGGCAGAGCTTTCGGCCCGTCGGACCGCGGCATCCTCCAGGAGATTCTTGAGCTCTCCCTGGATATGCCGCCCTTCGGTGGTCGATGGTTCCGGCATCGCACGGAAAAGTATTGCTGCTGCAGCCAGGTTCTAGCCGACCCCACTGGAAGCCGGTGGCGGCCTTGCCCTGACGTAGTCGACAATGCGGAGCTGGATGCCCTGGGGCAGATGACACGCTTCTCCGGTCGGAGCTCGGTCTGCCCATTCCTGCCCGATGTTCCACCGGAACTGCTCAAGTGTTCCTGCTCCCTCGTCGAGCCTGGCCTGCACCTCGCGGATTTGCTTGAGCTGTGCGTCCTGACCCCCCACAGGGACTGGGACCACAGCTAGCTCCCGAAGGATGTCAACGCGAGGCGCAGGCCTAGGGGGATCGCTGTTTTCCGGCATACCAAGATGGTTGCTTTCGCCGGGACCCCCTAGATCGACGTGGAAACATTCACGACTTGGGCCGCAGTCCTCGTCGCCGAAGCTGCGGCTACTGTTGGAAGAATCGGAAAGGCAGTAGTCGCATGCGGTCATGAAGTCCCGCATGGCACTGGGGTTACTGAGCCCGAAGAAATCCCAACAAAAGTCGGGCTCGTCATCTTCCTCGGAACCCGAGGGTCCGTAGGTCGAGATGGCCATCAGCCGGTCCCAGGGTGACCGCATATGATACCACGGAGGGTTTCAACATGCCTTTATAAAAGCGTCCACCAAAGCGGGGTCGCTCGGCGGGTCGCAGCTAGATCTAAAAGGCACGAGATGGGAATCAGTCGGTACCTCTTGGTCGACGAGCGGTGACGAAGTCGCGTCAGGGGCGGACTGCACCTTTGTCTCAGGTACGAGGGTGACGCCCAGCAAGTCCCTCGCGAGCGTGCTGACGTCGTTCGTCCGCTTGGAGCTGGCGTGTTGCGGGGAAACGGCGCTCATCTTCGTCTCAGACGCAAGGTCGACGCCCGACGTGTCCCCCGTTGGGGCGCCGGCGCCGTCGACTCGCTCGACAGCCGACGAGGTGCCGCCTCTTGCTTGGCCATGCCTGCCCCGTCTCCTCCTCCGTCGGCGGGGAAGGTGACAGGACAGACCCAAATGTTGTTCTTCTGCCACGTGGGGAAGACGTTATTGATTCCGCCGACGGCGGGCGGGCTGTCGGCCGCCATTGTCGCTGTCGCGCGGCGGAGGAAGGAGTATCATGTCGTAGCCGCCGTCGAGGGACATGAACTCAAGACTCCCGAAACGGAGAATCGTCCCGGGTTGGAAAGGTTGCTGGAGACTACCCATCTGGAGCTTGACGGGAAGCTATTCGTCAACACGCAGCAGGCCCCTACCTGGCGCGCCAACTGTCGGCGTTTCGACCCCGGGGGGTCCCTGGACCGACGAGTAAATTGTCGCTACGTGTCGCAGCCCAGATGGGTCGGCGCGAGACGGAGCACGAAGGGGGGGAAAGAGGAGACAGGAAAAAGGGGAAACTCGCGGCCTTCGTGTTGTCCTGCGCCCAGGTCGGGTGCGCTTGCAGTAGGGGGTTACAAGCGTCCGCGTGGGAGAGAGAGAGGGAGGCTTATACGCGCCGGCCCATTCTCCCGCGCGGCCAACCTTCTCGTACGAGAGCCCTGGTCCTTCCTTTTATAGGAGTAAGGAGAGGACCTAGGTGTACAATGGGGGATGTAGCAGTGTGCTAACGTGTCTAGCAGAGAGGAGCTAGCGCCCTAAGTACATGCCGTCGTGGCAGCCGGAGAGGTTTTGGCACCCTGTTCATGTAATGTCGTGGCCGTCGGAGGAGCGCTGGAGCCTTGCGTAAGGACAGCTGTCGGGGCTGTCGAGTCCTTGCCGACGTCTCCTTGCTTCCGTAAGGGGCTGAGAGTCGCCGTCGTCATGGAGCACGTGGAGCGCCATCATTATTTGTTTACCGGGGGCGAGCCAGATGGGACGCCGGTCTTGTTCCCCATAGCCTGAGCTAGCTAGGGGTAGGGTAATGATGGCCCCCTGTGACGTGGTCGGTCTGAGCCCTGGGTCGGGCGAGGCGGAGGCTCCTCCGAGGTCGAGGTCGAGTCTGTCTTTCGAGGTCGAGGTCGAGTCCGAGCCCCGGGTCGGGCGAGGCGGAGACCGTCGTCCGAGGCCAAGGCTGAGTCCGAGCCCTGGGGTCGGACGAGGCAGAGTTCGTCATCTTTCGGAGCCGAGGCTGAGCCCGAGCCCTGGGGTCGGGCGAGGCGGAGTCCATCGTCCGAGGCCGAGACGGGGGTCGAGCCCTGGGGTCGGGCGAGGCGGAGCTTCCTATGGCGCCCGAGGCCAGACTTGGCTGCTGTCAGTCTCACTCTATCGAGTGGCACAGCAGTCGGAGCGACGCAGGCGGCGCTGTCTTCTTGTCAGGTCGGTCAGTGGAGCGGCAAAGTGACTGCGGTCACTTCGGCTCTGTCGACTGAAGAGTGCACGTCAGGATAAGGTGTCAGGCCATCCTTGCATTAAATGCTCCTGCGATACGGTCGGTCGGCGTGATGATCTGGCCAAGGTTGCTTCTTGGTGAAGACTGGGCCTCGGGCGAGCCGAAGGTGTGTCCGTTGCTTGAGGGGGCCCTCGGGCGAGACGTGAATCCTTCGGGGTCGGCTGCCCTTGCCCGAGGCTGGGCTCGGGCGAGGTGAGATCGTGTCCCTTGAGTGGACTGAGCCTTGACCTTAATCGCACCCATCAGGCCTTTGCAACTTTGTGCTGATGGGGGTTACCAGCTGAGATTAGGAGTCTTGAGGGTACCCCTAATTATGGTCCCCGACAAAACTCTTCTACAGCTTTGAGAGCAAATTTGGAATTTCTACCTTTCTTCACCAAAATGTAACATTTGCTCCCAAATACACGAAAGTATGAGACGTTGGGTTTGTTACCAGTCAGAAGTTCATACGAGGTCTTCTTGAGGAGGCGATGAAGGTAGAGCCGGTTTATGGCGTGGCAAGCTGTGTTCACAGCTTCCGATCAAAACAACTCAGGCGTCTTGAACTCTCCAAGCATCGTCCTTGCCATGTCTATAAGTGTTCTGTTCTTCCTCTCTACCACACCATTTTGCTGTGGTGTGTAGGGAGCGGAGAACTCGTGCTTGATGCCTTCCTCCTCAAGGTACTCCTCCACTTGCAGATTCTTGAACTCGGACCTGTTGTCGCTTCTAATCTTTTTCACCTTGAGCTCAAATTCGTTTTGAGCTCGCCTTAGAAAGCTCTTAAGGGTCCCTTGGGTTTCTGATTTATCCTGCAAAAAGAATACCCATGTGAAGCGGGAAAAATCATCAACAATAACAAGACCATACTTACTTCCCCCGATGCTTAGGTAGGCGATAGGTCCGAAGAGGTCCATATGTAGTAGCTCTAGTGGTCTTGATGTTGTCATCACATTTTTGTTGTGATGAGTGCTTCCCACCTGTTTTCCTGCCTGACAAGCTGCACAAGGTCTGTCCTTTTCGAAGCATACATTGGTTAGTCCTAACACATGCTCTCCCTTTAGAAGTTTATGAAGGTTCTTCATCCCAACATGTGCTAGACGGCGATGCCACAGCCAGCCCATACTAGTCTTAGCGATTAAGCATGCATCTAGATCGGCCTCCTCTTTCGAAAAATCCACTAAGTAGAGTTTGCCATCTAGTACACCCTTAAACGCTAATGAACCATCACTCCTTATAAAGACAGATACATCAACATTTGTAAACAAACAATTGTAGCCCATGTGGCATAATTGACTAACAGACAGGAGATTATAGCCTAGCGACTCTACTAAAAATACATTAGAAATAGAGTGCTCATTTGTGATGGCTATCTTGCCCAAGCCTTTGACCTTGCCTTGGTTCCCATCTCCAAAGATAATCGTATCATGGGAATCCTTGTTCTTGACGTAGGAGGTGAACATCTTCTTCTCCCCCGTCATGTGGTTTGTGCATCCGCTGCAAGACAGTTTACGCTTGGGTTTTAGGTACCCAACTCTTGTGGGGTCCTACAAGGTTAGTTACAATAGCTTTTGGTACCCAAATGCAAGCCTTGTCTCCTTTGCATTTGGGTCCCAATTTTTTAGCAACCACTTTTTCATTTTTACATGAAAGAACAAACTTAGTGTTGCAAGCATGAAAGACAATAGTAGGTTTATTACACATTTTCCTAGGAGCATGAGACACAAAATTTCTCCTAGGCCTATCATTAGAACTTGAAGCAAACATAGCATGTGAAACATAGGCATCATAATCATATCTCCTATTATGACTGACAATTTTCCTATTATACATGAAAGCATGATTCTTTTGATTGCTACTAGCCATAGGGGCCTTCCCTTTCTCCTTGTTGGAAATGGGAGCCCTTTGGCTTGTTAAGTTCTTGGCTTCCTTTCGAAAGCCAAGTCCATTCTTAATTGAGGGGTGTCTACCAATAGTATAGGCATCCCTAGCAAATTTTAGTTTATCAAAATCAACTTTGCAAGTCTTAAGTTGAGCATTAAGACTTGCCACCTCATCATTTAGTTTAGCAATAGAAGCAAGATGTTCATCACAAGCATTGATATCAAAATCCTTGCATCTATTGCAAATAACAACATGTTCAACACATGAACTTGATCTATTAGCTACTTCTAGCTTAGCACTTAAATCATCATTCAAAGTCTTTAAACTAGAGATAGATTCATTGCAAGTAGATAACTCAGAAGATAGTAATTCATTCCTCTTAATTTCTAAGGCAAGAGACTTTTGAACACTAACAAATTTGTCATGTTCCTCATATAGAATGTCCTCTTGCCTCTCTAGTAGTCTATCTTTTTTATTTAAAGCATCAATCAATTCATTAATCTTTTCTACTTTAGCTCTATCTAATCCTTTGAACAAGCTAGTATAATCTACTTCATCATCACTAGAATCCTCATCACTAGAAGTAGAATACTTAGGGGTTTCTCGAACGCTTACCTTTTTCTCCTTCGCCATGAGGCAAGTGTGGCGTTCGTTGGGGAAGAGAGAGGACTTGTTGAAGGCTGAGGCAGCAAGTCCTTCGTCGTCGGAGTCGGAAGAAGAGTAGTCTGAATCCCATTCTTTGCCAAGGTGCGCCTCGCCCTTCGCCTTCTTGTAGGCCTTCTTCTTCTCCCTCTTCCCGTGTCTTTCTTCTCCCTGGTCATTTTCATTGTCGGGACATTGAGCAATAAAATGACCAGTCTTACCGCATTTGAAGCACGAGCGCTTTCCCCTTGCTTTGTTCTTATTGGGGTATTCCTTGCGTCCTTTCAATGCGGTCTTGAAGCGCTTGATGATAAGTGCCATCTCATCTTCATTGAGGCCAGCAGCCTCCACTTGTGCCACCTTGCTTGGTAGCGTCTCCCTGCTGCTGGTTGCCTTGAGGGTAATAGTTTGAGGCTCGTGGACGGGGAGTGGACCGTTTAGAGCGTCGTCCAAATATCGGGCCTCCTTCACCATCATGCGCCCGCTCACAAACTTTCCAAGAATCTCTTCGGGCGTCATCTTGGTGTACCTCTAGGATTCTCACGAATTAGGTTAACAAGATGGGGGTCAATTACCGTGAATGACCTTAGCATAAGTCGGGCGACGTCGTGGTCCGTCCATCTTGTGTTCCCATAACTCCTAATCTTGTTGACTAGGGTCTTGAGACTATTGTATGTTTGTGTTGGCTCTTCTCCCCTGATCATTGCGAACCTTCCCAGCTCGCCTTCCACCAACTCCATCTTGGTGATCATGGTGGCATCATTACCCTCATGAGAGATCTTGAGGGTATCCCAAATTTGCTTGGCGTTGTCCAAGCCGCTCACCTTGTTGTATTCATCCCTGCACAACGAAGCTAGCAAAACAGTGGTAGCTTGTGCATTCTTATGAATTTGCTCGTTAATAAATACAGGGTTATCCATACAATCAAATTGCATTTCATTTTTGACTATCTCCCAAATGCTAGGATGGAGAGAGAATAAATGACTACGCATTTTGTGACTCCAAAAGGAGTAGTCATCTCCATCAAAGTGTGGAGGTTTACCAAGAGGAATTGAAAGCAAATGAGCATTGGAGTTAAAAGGAATACGAGAATAATCAAATGAATAATTTGAATTAACTGGTTTCTATTTCTCATCGTCGTCTCTTGGTGAAGAAGAAGATTCGTCGCTGTCGTAGTAGATGATCTTCTTGATGCGCCTCTTCTTCTTCCCATCCTTTTTCTTGTGACTCGAGCCAGAGTCAGTGGGCTTGTCATCTCTAGGCTCGTTGAGGAAGGACTCCTTCTCCTTGTCATTGACCACCATCCCCTTTCCCTTAGGGTCCATCTCTTCAGGCGATTAGTCCCTTACGTGAAGAGAATGGCTCTGATACCAATTGAGAGCACCTAGAGGGGGGTGAATAGGTGATCCTGTAAAATTCAGCAACTAATAACCACAAAACTTGGTTATAAAGATGTTAGTGCTCAAAAGAACCAAGTGGTTATAGAGTGAGCTTCTTGCGAATCACAAAGAAAGACAACACAAGAGACACCGTGATTTATCCCATGGTTCGGCCAAGTATAACACTTGCCTACCTCCACGTTGTGGCGTCCCAATGGACGAGGGTTGCACTCAACCCCTTTCAAGTGATCCAATGATCAACTTGAATACCACGGTATTCTTCCTTATATCTTTTCCTGTTTGCGAGGAATCTCCACAAGTTGGAGCCTCTCGCTGTCGGGGACCATAATTAGGGGTACCCCCAAGACTCCTAATCTCAGCTGGTAACCCCATCAGCACAAAGCTGCAAAGGCCTGATGGGTGCGATTAAGGTCAAGGCTCGGTCCACTCAAGGGACACGATCTCGCCTCGCTCGAGCCCAGCCTCGGGCAAGGGCAGCCGACCCCGGAGGATTCACGTCTCGCCCGAGGGCCCCCTCAAGCAACGGACACACCTTCAGCCCGCCCGAGGCCCAGTCTTCGCAGAGAAGCAACCTTGGCCAGATCGCCACGCCAACCGACCATATCGCAGGAGCATTTAATGCAAGGATGGCCTGACACCTTATCCTGACATGCGCTCTTCAGTTGACAGAGCCGAAGTGACCGCAATCACTTCGCCGCTCCACTGACCGACCTGACAAGAAGACAGCGCCGCCTGCGTCGCTCCGACTGCTGTGCCACTCGATAGAGTGAGGCTGATAGCAGCCAAGTCCGGCCTCGGGCGCCATAGGAAACTCCGCCTCGCCCGACCCCAGGGCTCGGGCTTAGCCTCGGCTCCGGAAGACGATGGACTCCGCCTCGCCCGACCCCAGGGCTTGGACTCAGGCTCGGCCCCGGAAGACGACGAACTCCGCCTTGCCCGACCCCCAGGGCTCGGACTCAACCTCGGCTCCGGAAGACGACGAACTCCGCCTCGCCCGACCCCAGGGCTCGGACTCAGGCTCGGCTCCGGAAGACGACGGACTCCGCCTCGCCCGACCCCAGGGCTTGGACTCAGGCTCGGCCCCGGAAGACGACGAACTTCGCCTCGCCCAACCCCAGGGCTCGGACTCAGCCTTGGCCTCGGACGACGGTCTCCACCTCGCCCGACCCAGGGCTCGGACTCGACCCCGACCTCGGAAGACAGACTCGACCTCCACCTCGGAGGAGCCTCCGCCTCGCCCGACCTAGGGCTCGGGGCGACCATGTCACAGGGGGAGTCATCATTACCCTGCCCCTAGCTCGCTCAGGCTACGGGGGACAAGACCGACGTCCCATCTGGCTCGCCCCGATAAACAAATAATGATGGCGCCCCGCATGCTCCATGACGACGGCAGCTCTCAGCCCCTTACGGAAGCAAGGAGACGTCAGCAAGGACTCGACAGCCTCGACAGTTGTCCTTCCGCAAGGCTCCAGCGCTCCTCCGACGGCCACGACATCACATGAACAGGGTGCCAAAACCTCTCCGGCTGCTGCGACGACATGTACTTAGGACGCTAGCTCCTCTCTGCTAGACACATTAGCATACTGCTACATCCCCCATTGTACACCTGGGTCCTCTCCTTACGCCTATAAAAGGAAGGACCAGGGCTCTCGTACGAGGTGTTGGCCGCGCGGGAGAACGGGCCGGCGCGTATAAGCCTCCCTCTCTCTCTCCCACGCGGACGCTTGTAACCCCCTACTGCAAGCGCACCCGACCTGGGCGTAGGACAACACGAAGGCCGCGAGTTTCCCCTTTTGCATGTCTCCTCTTTCCCCCCTTCGTGCTCCGTCTCGCTCCGACCCATCTGGGCTGGGACACGCGGCGACAATTTACTCGTCGGTCCAGGGACCCCCCGGGGTCGAAACACCGACAGTTGGCGTGCCAGGTAGGGGCCTGCTGCGTGTTGATGAACAGCATCCCGTCAAGCTCCAGATGGGTAGTCTCCAGCAACCTTTCTAACCCGGGACGATTCTCCGTTTCGGGAGTCTTGAGTTCATGTCCCTCGACGGCGGGTACGACATGATACTCCTTACTCCGCCGCGCGACAGCGACAATGGCGGCCGACAGCACGCCCGCCGGCGGCGGAATCAACGACGTCTTCCCCATGTGGCGGAAGAACAACATTTGGGTCTGTCCCGTCACCTTCCCCGCCAACGGGGGAGGAGACGGGGCAGGCATGGCCAAGCAGGAGGCGGCACCTCGTCGGCTGTCGAGCGAGTCGACGGCGCCGGCGCCCCAACGGGGGACACGTCGGGCGTCGACCTCGCGTCTGAGACGAAGACGAGCGATGTTTCCCCGCAACACGCCAGCTCCAAGTGGACGAACGACGCCAGCACGCTCGCGAGGGACTTGCTGGGCGTCACCCTCGTACCTGAGATAACGGTGCAGTCCGCCCCTGACGCGACTTCGTCACCGCTCGTCGACCAAGAGGTACCGACTGATTCCCATCTCGTGCCTTTTAGATCCAGCTGCGACCCGCCGAGCGACCCCGCTTTGGTGGACGCTTTTATAAAGCATGTTCAAACCCTCCGGGGTATCATATGCGGTCACCCTGGGACCGGCTGACGGCCGTCTCGACCTACGGACCCTCGGGTTCCGAGGAAGATGATGAGCCCGACTTTTGTTGGGATTTCTCCGGGCTCAGTAACCCCAGTGCCATGCGGGACTTCATGACCGCATGCGACTACTGCCTTTTCGATTGTTCCGACGGTAGCCGCAGCTTCGGCGACGAGGACTGCGACCCAAGTCGTGAATGTTTCCATGTCGATCTAGGGGGTCTCGGCGAAAGCAACCATCTTGGTATGCCGGAAAACGACGATCCCCCTAGGCCTGCGCCTCACGTTGACATCCTTCGGGAGCTAGCTGTGGTCCCAGTCCCTGCGGGGGGTCAGGACGCACAGCTCGAGCAAATCCGCGAGGTGCAGGCCAGGCTCGACGAGGGAGCAGGAACACTTGAGCAGTTTCGGCGGAACATCGGGCAGGAATGGGCAGACCGAGCTCCGGCCAGAGAAGCGCGTCATCTGCCCCAGGGCATCCAGCTCCGCATTACCGACGACGTCAGGACAAGGCCGCCACCGGCTTCCAGTGGGGTCGGCCAAAACCTGGCAGCAGCAGCAATACTTCTCCGCGCGATGCCGGAACCGTCGACCACCGAAGGGCGGCGTATCCAGGGAGAGCTCAAGAATCTCCTGGAGGATGTCGCGGTCCGACGGGCCGAAAGCTCTGCCTCCCGAAGGCAGGGGTACCCCTTGGAGTATCACGTCGCGACTTCCCGATTCATGCGGGAAGCCTCGGTCCACACCGGGCGCACGCGCAACACAGCGTCTGCGGCCCCGGGTCGCCTCAGCAACGAACACCACCACCGCAACCGTCGAGCCCACCTCGACGAGAGGGTGCGCCGAGGCTACCACCCCATGCGTGGGGGACGCTACGACAGCGGGGAGGATCAGAGTCCCTCGCTCGAACCACCCAGTCCGTAGGCTTTCAGCCGGGCCATACGACGAGTGCCGTTCCCGACCCGGTTCCGAACCCCGACTACCATCACAAAGTACTCGGGGGAGACGAGGCCGGAACTGTGGCTCGTGGACTACCGACTGGCCTGCTAGCTAGGTGGAACGGACAATGACAATCTCATCATCCGCAACCTCCCCATGTTCCTCTCCGACACCGCTTGGGCCTGGCTGGAGCATTGCCCGTCCAGAGGTCGGTCTACTTCATCAGTGAGGTACTGTCCGAGACCAGGATCCGCTACCCACAAATTCAGAAGCTGTTGTACGCGGTGATTCTGACACGGCGGAAGTTGCGACACTACTTCGAGTCTCATCCGGTGACTGTGGTGTCATCCTTCCCCCTGGGAGAGATCATCCATTGCCGAGAGGCCTCGGGTAGGATTGCAAAGTGGGCGGTGGAAATCATGGGCGAGACAATCTCGTTCGCCCCTCGGAAGACCATCAAGTCCCAAGTCTTGGCGGACTTTCTGGCTGAGTGGGTCGACACCCAGCTCCCGGCAGCTCCGATCCAACCGGAACTCTAGACCATGTTCTTCGACAGGTCGCTGATGAAAACAGGGGCTGGCGCGGGCTGCTCTTCATCTCGCCCCTCGGGAAGCACCTACGCTACGTGCTGCGCCTCCATTTCCCGGCGTCCAACAATGTGGCTAAGTACGAGGCTCTGGTTAGTGGGTTGCGCATCGCCATTGAGCTAGGGGTCCAACGCCTCGACGCTCGTGGCGACTCGCAGCTCGTCATCAACCAAGTCATGAAGAACTCCCACTGCCGCGACCCGAAGATGGAAGCCTACTGTGACGAGGTTCGGCGCCTGGAAGACAAGTTCTACGGGCTCGAGCTCAACTACATCGCCCGACGATACAACGAGACTGCGGACGAGCTGGCTAAGATAGCCTCGGGGCAAACAACGGTTCCCCTGGACGTCTTCTCCCGAGACCTACATCAACCCTCAGTCAAGACCGACGACACGCCCGAGCCCAAGAAGGCCTCGGCCCTGCCCGAGGCACCCTCGGCTCAGCCCAAGGCGCCCTCGGCTCGGCCCGAGGCGCCCTCGGTTCAGCCCGAGGCACCCTCGGCCCCCGAGGGTGAGGCACTGCGCGTCGAGGAAGAGCGGAATGGGGTCCCGCCTAATCGAAACTGGCAGACCCCGTACCTACAATATCTCCACCGAGGAGAGCTGCCCCTCGACCGAGCCGAAGCTCGGCGACTGGCGCGGCGCGCCAAGTCGTTCGTCTTGCTGGGTGACGGGAAGGAGCTCTACCACCGTAGCCCCTCCGGCATCATCCAGCGATGCATATTCATCGCCGAAGGCCAGGAGCTCTTACAAGAAATACACTCGGGGGCTTGCGGTCATCACGCAGCGCCTTGAGCCCTGGTTGGAAATGCTTTCCGACAAGGTTTCTACTGGCCGACCGCGGTGGCTGACGCCACTAGAATTGTCCGCACCTGCCAAGGGTGTCAATTCTACGCATGGCAGACCCACCTGCCCGCCCAGGCTCTGCAGACAATACCCATCAGCTGGCCATTTGTTGTGTGGGGTCTGGACCTCGTCGGTCCCTTGCAGAAGGCACCCGGGGGCTACACGCACCTGCTGGTCACCATCGACAAATTCTCCTAGTGGATCGAGGTCCGACCCCTAAACAGCATCAGGTCCGAACAGGCGGTGGCGTTCTTCACCAACATCATCCATCGCTTTGGGGTCCCGAACTCCATCATCACTGACAACGGCACCCAGTTCACCGGCAGAAAGTTCCTGGACTTCTGCGAGGATCACCACATCCGGGTGGACTGGGCCGCCGTAGCTCACCCCATGACGAATGGGCAAGTAGAGCGTGCCAACGACATGATTCTGCAAGGACTCAAGCCACGGATCTACAACGACCTCAACAAGTTCGGCAAGCGATGGATGAAGGAACTCCCCTCGATGGTCTAGAGTCTAAGGACAACGCCGAGCCGAGCCACGGGCTTCACACCGTTTTTTCTAGTCTATGGGGCCGAGGCCATCTTGCCCACAGACTTAGAATACGGTTCCCCGAGGGCGAGGGCGTACGACGACCAAAGCAACCAGACCAATTGAGAAGACTCACTGGACCAGCTGGAAGAGGCTCGGGACATGGCCTTACTACACTCGACGCGATATCAGCAGTCCCTGCGACGCTACCACGCCCGGGGGGTTCGGTCTCGAGACCTCCAGGTGGGCGACTTGGTGCTTCGGCTGCGACAAGACGCCCGAGGGTGGCACAAGCTCACGCCTCCCTGGGAAGGGCCGTTCATCATCACCAAGATTTTGAAGCCCAGAACATACAAGCTGGCCAACAGTCAAGGCGAGGTCTACAGCAACGCTTGGAACATCTAACAG
Organism: Zea mays; assembly: GCF_902167145.1. Taxonomy (NCBI): domain Eukaryota; kingdom Viridiplantae; phylum Streptophyta; class Magnoliopsida; order Poales; family Poaceae; genus Zea; species Zea mays. Next base: position 71,738,529 of record NC_050105.1, on the reverse strand, counting down.
CTACGTCGCTTCTACCCTTAAGATGCTTTCAAGTTGTTCGTACACCTCGTTCACATACAAAGTCTAACCATCAAGGAAGGGTCAGCCTTGCCTCGGCAAAGCCCGACCCTCCCTCGGGGGCTAGAAGGGGGGCACCCCCTCTGCGTCAAAATTTTCCTCGAAAAAAGTCTTCCATCAAAAAGACTTTCGCGTCTCCCGGTTATATCAGTAACAGGACCCCAAGAAACAAATAAGGGTGCATGTAAGTGGCAAGGCCGACCGAGCCGAGGGATTCCTACGCCTCTGAGATACGGATACCTCACTTGTCGCCTACCATGAAAAATAACTCTTACTTGGGTAAGCAATCCTGCTACTGACGAACGAGTCCGGATACGCAAAACAGGAGGAAAAGAGACACAACCTTATATTACGATGATAAAGTGTTCGTGCCTCGGTGGCCACAAAAGACACACATGCATTCAAAATAAACTGCTCCGGCAGAATCAGGTGTTGCCTGGAGAAGGAGTCGCGCCCTCGGCTTCGTCTCCACCCTCGGCGAGATTCGCCCCGGCCTCGGACGATGGCGCAAGCGGGAGGATCTCTGCCTCGAAGGTGGTCGCCAGCACCGCGCTTGGGCCCGCGGCGGCCGTGTCAAGCCTCTGAACTTCGGCCAAGGCAGCTTCATCTTCGTCAGGAAGGCAATACCCCTCGCTGACCCGCTCCAGATCCACGTCATAGTGGGAAGCGAGCACGACGAAGGCCCGCCTGACGCCGTGATGCAGCGCCTCGCGGAGTCTGCCGCGCGCATGGTCACCCAAGGCCTGCAGGCGACTTTGAGGGGAGCTTCCCGAGGGGACGTCGTCGAAGCCAAAGACCCGGCAGAAGGCCGAGATGGCCTCGGACATGGCCGCGTGGTCGGCCTCCCTCTGCTCGGCCGCCTGATCAAGCGCCTTGGCGGAATTATCAAGGGCAGACTCGAGCTCTGCGAACAGCCAAAGCGGAAGACTTCAAACACGAGTTGAGGAACGAAGCCGAATCAAAATCTTAAAACAGCCAAGACATACCTTCAGCTCAGGCGCGTTGCTCCGAGGATGCGGCTTGGGCCACGGCTAGGTCTGCTGCAAAGGCCCCGGCCCGAGCAGACGCCTCGGCTAACTGGACTCCAAGAGCCTCAGCCCGGCTTTCAGCCTCGGCGGCCCGGCCCCGAGATTGGTCCCGCTCGCCGATGACCTGGACGAGCTCCAACTGCCGCCGCTGCGCCTCTACGCGTGCCGCTGCTGCCTCTGCTCCCAGATCGACACAGAGCAACCGAAGGTCCGCCACCTCGGTGCTCCGTTGGGAGAGGCGCTCGGTAGCCCTGGCAAGCATGGTCCTTAGGGACCGCAGCGAACCCCAGACATCGGCCTCGCGGCGGATGAACGACGACTTGGCGGCGCTCAGATCCGTCAGATCCTGAGGGCAGGAAGCGGGGCGTCACAAAGAACGCCTTAATCACGTAAAAGGTATGCTTGAAATCATTACCTGGAGGATCTTGGGAACGTCCCTGCAAAGGACCTCCAAGTTTGACTGAAGCGACCCCACCGTTGCCTCGACACACTCATGAAGCCTGTCCCAAGACTGCTCCTCTCGCTCATCATCAAGAACGAAGAGGGGATCTGAGGCCCCACGGGTCCGGAACCGGAGCAACTGACGTCGCCCGTCGGAACCGTGCCGCGTGGGGACAAGGTTGCCGCTCCCCGGGACGGGTCGCGGTTCCGCGCCCCCCTCCTCCGAGGCACCAAGTAGCGACGCCTTGGCCATCTCAGCATCGGCGGCGACGGGTGACTCGACGGCCAAAACGGCAACGGCCTCGGCAGCAGCCGGTGCCAGCGCTGGCGACATGTCTGGTGGGCCCGAGGCCACAGCTGCGCCAGCAGCCTCCCCCAGCGCGACGGCCGCCTCGACAGAGGAGTCAGCCTCGGGAGCTCGCCCCACGGCAACTGGTGCCACCTGAGCCCCCTGCTGTGGGGCGTCTTGCGAGGGGGTCAGCTGGCCGGCGAGGCCCGGCGCGGCACTAGCTGTAGAAGCCGACGCCGTCTTGAGGACCTTCCGGGGAGCCAGACCGGTCGAACCGTGCCTCCGCTTGCTAAGGAGAAAAGGAAAATCAGGATCAGGACATGCGAAGGAGGGGCCAGGATGAAGATATCCTAAGATACTTACCCACTCCGGGCCATGATCAATCGTGCCTGTGGGGAGGTCTCTCGAACCTCGATCCCCGAAGGTACCACCGAGGTCTGCCCCGCTGCCGGCTTCGGTACCGTCCTCGCCTTGGGCGCCCGAGGCACCCGAGGGACGGACTGCCCAGGCGCAGCCACGACGACCCGAGGGTCGCCCTCCTGCACAGTCGGCACGGGCAACAGTTCTCGGGGAACAGGCAGCTCAGCCTGACTCCCCAGGGTCACCTCAACTACCTCGGCCGAGGGGTCAAGTACCCCCTCGGACTGCCCCCGCTCTTCGGACCGGGACCCTGACGTCCCGGCCCCAGATAACGACGGCACCAGCCCGCTCGGGGGCTGGCTTGACGACCCCTGGCCCAGCCTCAGATCCGGGCTGAGGCCGAGGCGGGCAGCCATGACGTCGTCTTCATCATCGTCTTCATCGTCGTCGTCGTCGTCAGGCGTCTCCGGCGACGGCTCCCTCGAGAGCCCATCCCTCTTCAGCCGACGACGGAGCCTTTCCAAGGCGTCCCGAGCCCGCGTCCGCTCGCGGGCTTGAGCCTTCTTCGCGTCCTTCTTCTCCTTCCTCTTGTCCGCGGCGACCCTCCGCGCAGCTCGGTCCACCGCGTCCTCCAGGACCGGTGGCAGGGAAGGCTTGTGAGCCCCTACCTCTTGGAAACGAACGAAAAGTCTCGGCTGTGAGAATCAAGGGCAATCCGACACAAGAAGAAAGAAGGAGCAGACACTCACCAGGGACACACACCCGCAACCGGGACGCATCAAGAGCTGGGAAAGGGTGCTGGCGTCTGACTTCCCTACCGTGTCGGCTACCTGCCTATGGAGGTCGTCGACGAGAAGGGGATCCGAGGACATCCGTAAACCCACCAAGTCGACCCCCGGCGTCATCTCCCAAAGCGGCAGCCGCCGCTCCGTCAAGGGGAGAACCCTCCGGCGATGAATGGCGGCAACCACCCCCGCGGCGGTGAGCCCTCCTTCTCGCAGCTCCTCCAGGGCCTTCAGAAGGGGCTGGAGATTCTTCTGTCTGTCGCGCGGGGTCCCATAGCGCCAGTTATCGGCGGCGGCGGTCACCACTAGCTGAGAAAATGACTAGAGCCTCCCGTCGTCATTTCGGAGATAAAACCACCGGCGCTGCCACCCTTTGTTCGAAGACGCGAGGATGGCAGGGATGTACTGCAGCGCCCACGCCTGCCTCAGCTGGAGGATGCAGACACCGTCCCGCACCGCCATGCGAACCCTTCTTTCCCCCATCGGCGAGGCAAAAAGCTCCGCGGAGAAGAGATGGGTCCATAGGTCCCACTGAGGGTCAATCCCCAAGTATCCTTCACAAACCGCCGCGAAGATGGCGGCTTGCGAGATGGAGTTGGGACTGAGGTTGTGCAGCTCCACCCCGTAGACGTGCAGAATCGCCCGCATGAAACGGCTTGCCGGCACTCCGAACCCCCGCTCGTGAAAGGAGACGAAGCTCACCACATACCCCGGCGGCGGGGACGGGGCAGCTCCACTCGGAGGGGCCATCCACTCCGGTTGTGAGTCACCGGAGAGAGGGCGAAGCAAACCCTCAGCAACAAGGGCCTCCTGGTCATCCGCCGTGACGGTGGAGAAAGCTACGGGTCGCGCGGCGAAACAATGGTCACCCGGTCGGCCATCACCAAGCAGAAGAGGTGGCGGCGTAAAGGATTGGGTGTGCGGTTCCCTTTCTCTGGCTATTCCCTCGGGTTGCGAAAACTTAAGTGGGAGGCGAGCAGCAGAGTAAAGAACCGTCATCGGTCCCTCTCCCGAATATATAAAGGCCCAGGCGAGACCCGTTCAACACTTCGCCCGAACCCGCCGCGAGATTCAAAACACAAAGCGAGACGCCCGTTCCTCGAACGGCTCACGCACGCGCAATGGCCGCCCCGCGAGCCACTCGTCCCGTCGCATTAACTCTGCGGCAGGACAGGCGGCACCTTTGGCAGGCGAAGCACGCGACGCATCACTTCCGCCATGATGACCGCGTCAAAAAAGGTGCGCCACGTCATTCGATTTCATATCCTTTTCCACTTCCTCTTTCTCTCTCTTGCCACAGGGACCGGGAAAGGGGATACTCCGAAAGGGATCCTTCTTCACGAAGGAAGCGGGCCCCGAGCCCCCCCTACTGATCAGAGGTTCGAAGGCTGGTCCCTCGGAAGGGTTCAACAGCCGCCTCAGAGCACTCGGGCTCCGCGCCCACTACTGGTTAGAGGTTCGAAGGCTGGCCCCTCGGAAGGGTTCAATGGCCGCCTCAGGCCACTCGGGCTCCGCGCCCACTACTGATCAGGGGTTCGTAGGCTGGCCCCCGAAGGGTTCGACAGCCACCCCAGACGCAGAGCGAGGGATGACGATGGTACGTTCGATACATAACCAAGGCTCGAGCTACGCTCCCGAGGTACCCTAGGACATTTCCGAGACCGACGGGAACGATTTTGTAACGGAATCCCACCAGAGGGAAGCATCGAGCCCTCGGACCCCGTCAAAAGGGGACCGGGTCTGGCAAATCACTCGTAGGTACTTTTGGAGCGCGCCTCCGGGCCACTAGCCGACCCCTAATGAATGGGGCACGGGCGTCCACTCGGATTACCCGTTAGCAACTCACTGGAGACACCATGTTCGGCACCCCCCGAGGGCAACATGGCGCTTTCCCCCCCTCCTCCTTGCGGAAAGGCGACGCAGGGGCGTATGAAAAAAGTCGAGTCTGTCCTTGACCGTCCTCTCGCTCTGTGCGGAGGCTCGGGGGCTGCTCTCGCAAACCCGGCTCCGGCCAAACCGTTGACAGCGTCAACATACCAGCCCGAGAACTTGGGACTCGACTATGCACCCGGGCTATGACCAGTTCGCATGAGGGAACAACCAGACCGGCCGAAGCATCACGAAACGCGCTAAGACCTCGAAGGAGTCAAACCACTCCTCCGAGGCCTCGGGGGCTACACCCGGTGGGAGCGCTCGCGCGCACCCACCGGAACGAAACGCAACCGAGAAAGGCCGGTCCCCTTGCAAAAAAGTGCGGCAAAAGCCTCCAAGCGAGTATCAACACTCCCTTCGAGGCTCGGGGGCTACTGTCGGGGACCATAATTAGGGGTACCCCCAAGACTCCTAATCTCAGCTGGTAACCCCCATCAGCACAAAGCTGCAAAGGCCTGATGGGTGCGATTAAGGTCAAGGCTCGATCCACTCAAGGGACACGATCTCGCCTCGCCCGAGCCCAGCCTCGGGCAAGGGCAGCCGACCCCGGAGGATTCACGTCTCGCCCGAGGGACCCCTCAAGCAACGGACACACCTTCGGCCTGCCCAAGGCCCAGTCTTCGCAGAGAAGCAACCTTGGCCAGATCGCTACGCCAACCGACCGTATCGCAGGAGCATTTAATGCAAGGATGGCCTAACACCTTATCCTGACACGCGCTCTTTAGTCGACAGAGCCGAAGTGACCGCAGGCACTTCGCCGCTCCACTGACCGACCTGACAAGAAGACAGCGCCGCCTGCGTCGCTCCGACTGCTGTGCCACTCGACAGAGTGAGGCTGACAGCAGCCAAGTCCGGCCTCGGGCGCCATAGGAAACTCCGCCTCGCCCGACCCTAGGGCTCGGGCTCAACCTCGGCTCTAGAAGACGACGGACTCTGCCTCGCCCGACCCCAGGGCTTGGACTCAGGCTCAGCCCCGGAAGACGATGAACTCCGCCTCGCCCGACCCTAGGGCTCGGACTCAACCTCGGCTCCGGAAGACGACGGACTCCGCCTCGCCCGACCCCAAGGCTCGGACTCATGCTCGGCCCCGGAAGACGACGAACTTCGCCTCGCCCGACCCTAGGGCTCGAACTCAGCCTTGGCCTCGGACGACGGTCTCCGCCTCGCCCGACCCAGGGCTCAGACTCGACCCTGACCTCGGAAGACAGACTCGACCTCGACCTCGGAGGAGCCTCCGCCTCACCCGACCTAGGGCTCGGGCCGACCACGTCACAGGGGGAGTCATCATTACCCTACCCCTAGCTCGCTCAGGCTACGGGGGACAAGACCAGCATCCCATCTGGCTCGCCCCGATAAACAAATAATGATGGCGCCCTGCGTGCTCCATGACGACGGCGGCTCTTAGCCCCTTACAGAAGCAAGGAGACATCAGCAAGGACTCGACAGCCCCGACAGCTGTCCTTCCGCAAGGCTCCAGCGGTCCTCCGATGGCCACGACATCACATGAACAGGGTGCCAAAACCTCTCCGGCTGCCACGACGGCATGTACTTGGGGCGCTAGCTCCTCTCTGCTAGACACGTTAGCACACTGCTACATCCCCCATTGTACACCTGGGTCCTCTCCTTACGCCTATAAAAGGAAGGACCAGGGCTCTCGTACGAGGGGTTGGCCGCGCGGGAGAATGGGCCGGGGCGTATAAGCCTCCCTCTCTCTCTCTCCCACGCGGACGCTTGTAACCCCCTACTGCAAGCGCACCCGACCTAGGTGCAGGACAACACGAAGGCTGCGGGTTTCCCCTTTTGCCTGTCTCCTCTTTTCCCCCCTTCGTGCTCCGTCTCGCGCCGACCCATCTGGGCTGGGACACGCGGCGACAATTTACTCGTCGGTCCAGGGACCCCCCGCGGTCGAAACGCCGACACTCGCCCTTACAACAAAGATCACAATGAAAAACACAAGAGTAAGGTTGGGAGCAACACACACAAATCCGCAGCACAACACACACACAAGCCAAGACTTGAGCTCAAATGAAGCATAGAGAGTTCACAGCAAGAACGGAGCTCAAATCACTAACACGATCGATCAAGTGCGTGAAGATGGAGTGTGGAGACTTAGAATTGCTTAGTGAATGCTTGGGTGATGTAACGCCCTGAATTTGGGGGTAGATTTTTTTCTTCTTTTCACTCACCAAATTCGGGCGTTACTCTCTTTTCTCTTCCCGTTTCGCTCCTTCTTCCCAATTTCAAACCAGTATAGTGACGGGTGTCTGTGTCATGTATAAACAAAACCTAAGTGTCATGAGTGTTGCATCATGCCGAAGCGCATTTCTTTGTCTGATGTCGCATGTTCGTCCCGTTTCGGATTTCAGTTCACGATTGGATTCCGTTTAGTGGTCGTGCGTGTCGTGGGTTTCGATCTGCATTGTGGCCCAGCCCGACCCAGTCTGGCCCGGTCTGGCCCGTGCGCCCCTGGCGCCCCCTGCCCTCCCCATGCGTGCGCTCCCTCCCTCCCCCTGATCCATTTGTCTCATTTGATTTCTCACGCGCAGTAACCTCCCTCTCCCTCTTCCACCTCTCTCTCCCCCCGTGGTGCCCAAGGGTTTGGAGTCGAGATCGCCAGAATTTGGATCCCCGGAGGTGAGTTTTTCCCCTCCCCTTCCCTTCTCTCTCTCTCCTCCCCTCCCCTTCTTCTCCCCCCCCACGCGGCCTCCCTGCTCGCGTGCCCCGCGCTGCCTTGGCCCCTGCGCCCGCGTCGTCCTGCGGCCGCGCCCCGCGCCGCCCCCTCGGCCTGACCCCGCGCCCGGTGAGCGCCCTCGCCCCGGCGAGCCCCGGCCCCGGCGAGCCCCTCCCCGCGCCCGCGCGCCCTCCCTGCCCCGCGTCCCGCCCCGCCCCCGGTGAGCTCAGCCGCCCGCGCCCCTCCCCGCGCGCTCGCGCCCCCGGCGAGCCCTCCCCGTGCCACGCCCTCCTCGGCCCCCAGCGAGCCCCGCCCCTGGCGAGCTCGGCCGCCCGCACCCCTCCCCTCCCCGCACCGTTCCCTCCCTGGCCCGGGCGAGCCCTTCCCTGGCGGCCCGAGCCCCGCCCTCGGCGAGCCCCTGCCCCGGCAAACCCGCGCGCCCCCGCGCCCTAGCCTCGCTAGCGGCCGCGCCGCGCGCCCCGCGTCCCGTGCCTCGGCCCCGTGCGCCGGTGGCCGTGCCCCGGTCCACGCGCCGCGTGCTCAGCCGTGCCCTCGGCTGCGCCCTCGCACGCCCCTGCCTGAGCCCGTGCCTCGGCCTCGCGCCCCGCGAGCCTGCACGGTTCGCGTGCCCCGTGCTCTCGTGCGTGCGACCGTTGTCGCGCTACGTTTAACCCTCGTTCTAATCTATTTTAATTTTAGTTTAGTCGATGTGCTGTGTCGCGCGCTTCGCCGCGCGACAGTTCATTCTAAATTCGTCTTTATTAATATGCTGCGTCGCGCGCTTCGTCGCGCGAGGGATTCTTTTAATTTATATTTATTAAAGTGCGGCGTTGCGCGCTTCGTCGCATGACGATTCGTTTAAATGCAGTTCAGTTGATGAAGCCGTCGTGCGTTTCGTCGCGCAACGCTTAACATTTGTCTTTAATTAATGCAAGAACCTCGTTGCGCGCTCTGTCGCGCGGCGAGTCGTTTACTTCTTAATTCAATCTAAATATTGTGTCGTACGTATCGCCGTGCGACCACTCCCTTTCATTCATCTTTATCTATTTATAATGATTAAATGTGGAACATGACTTTACTTTCTGCTTAACGCAGTGTCCAAATTAATGCCCTTCTGATAAACGAGTGGTTTAATTTATAATTATGTAACGTGATCGCTTCTCGACCGTAGACGCGACTGTCTTCTCCTCTTTCTCTCTTAACCATAATTGCGAGCCCCGCGTGGAACGTCTGTTTATGTATTGCATTATATTGTATGGTGTACTGTTCTTTTGTATTAAATGTGTGGATATATGTATGTTTGCGCTCGTATAGAGAACGATCTGGTTGAAGAGCCCGAGGAACTCACAGGAGAAGCCCCTGAGCAGCAGCTGGTTGGTGGAGGCAAGTGTCCCTTGACCTATATTTGTCCTATACATTCTATAATTCACTCCCCGCACTTACACAGTTATACCTAAGGATTGACTAGCTTTTGTTATCCATGTCCTTGTTTACCTATTTGGGTTGGATTATTATTGTTTAGCTTTATGCTATCGCTCAACTCTAACCAATGAACGTGATGAGATTTATCAATGATACGTTGTTTCCCTTCTTTATTATGATGTTATACTTGTGTCATTCAAGGTGTCCCAAGCGGTTTCTCGAGTGCCTCTCCGTAAGGACCTGTTCGTTGGATGACCGCCCGAGAAAATAGTGCAACCATGAGGGTGGAATGGGATGCCCTTAGCTAAATAATTAGAGGAACCGGGGTGTAGTTCGCTTAGCCGTCGTGCCGTTAATGGGGCTCGGTGTATGCGGCTCGCTCTGCCAAGTTGGTTCGCCCCTTGGGGAGGAGTGCGGTGCATTTAGGAAAACTAATGGGCGGCTACAGCCCCGGGGAATCTTTGTAAAGGCTACGTAGTGATACCCTGCTGGGTCACCTTGGTAGTGATCAATGGAGAGTCATGATCTCCGGGCAGAAAGGGAATCGCGGCTTGTGGGTAAAGTGTGCAACCTCTGCAGAGTGTATGAAAACTGATATATCAGTCGTGCTCGCGGTTATGAGTGGCCAAGGGAGCTCCATTGATTAGTGGTACTTGATCAGAGATGTTCGGATTACAGGTGGCAATGCGATTGATGTTTTTTGGTATTGACTCTGGTAATGATAAGTGGTATTCTTTCCATTTGGAAAAGAGTATGCTTGGGTTAATAACATGGGTTAATTCTAAAACTTGGCTTTCTCTACTAGTAATAATAACCTGAACAACTAAAAGCAACTGCTTGACTTACCCCCACATAAAGCTAGTCCACTACAGCCAGACAGGATACTTGCTGAGTATGTTGATGTGTACTCACCCTTGCTCTACACTCCAAACCCCCCCATCCCTAGGTTGTCAGCATTGCAACCCCTGCTCAGGAGAGGATGAAGTTGTGGAAGGAGACCACCAGGAGTTCCAAGATTACGATGAGTTCTAGGTGTGGGTTAGCGGCAACCCCCAGTCGGCTGCCTGTGAAGGCCGCATGTATCTACGTTTCTTTTCCGCACTTTGATTATTGTAAAGACTATGTGGATGTCTTATACATATGATGTAATCGACTATTATTCCCCTTTTATATTATGATTTGAGCACTGTGTGATGATGTCCAGTTATGTAACTGCTGTGTACGTGAATTGCTGATCCTGGCACGTACATGGTTCGCATTCGGTTTGCCTTCTAAAACCGGGTGTGACATAGGTGGTATCAAAGATGTGCTGACTAGAGGACCGCTAACCTAGAGTAGAATGGTCGTTCTAAGGATTATAGACCCCTATTCTTGCCTTGACTTTGGTATCCCTTCAAAAGTTGGTCATATCGACCAAACATTTGTTCTACTATATATTATACCTTGCTAAAAATCTTTTGTTTATTCTAATTCCTCATTTTATTTATGGTTTATTACTTGCTGGTCGTACTAATTCTGTTCTCACTCTTATGCTTACGGTGTCTTTTGTAGATGGCTCGTCTTAGACACACTGCACGGAAGTCTGTCATCCCCTTCTTACCCTCTCGTCTCGCTGAGCGTCCGCTTCGCCGTCCAGTGACCAGTCAGTCCAGCCACTTGGAGAGGTTGCACCACCGCCTGCATGAGGAGCAGGAGCATCGACGACAGGAGCTGGAGCAGCAGGGCTCTTCTTTCTCGCTCCAGCAGGAGATAGAGTCTGTGAGGAGCTGCTCCCCTGTGCTCCCCCTGGAGGCGCCCCCTGCACCACCACTGAGCGCCCTAGCCCCTAGAGTAGCTGCTGGAGGAGACCTAGACGACAGAGGTGGCGACAACAGCTCGAGCCACGACACCGACTTTTCTGCTGACCAGGAGCCGGAAGGATGGGTTGCTCGACCCATCACTCGCGACGCTGCTCGCGGGTGTCACTTCCACGATGCGCTCGACACCCTGCTACATCGGGCACTTGACCGACGTACTTGGTCCATCGAGTATCGATGTGTGGTCTTCCAACACAGTCGCGGGGTCTACCCAGACCGCTAGGAGGCGACCTGCTTGGTGCACCATCCGGAGAACAGTCTCTGGGGTGCTGAGGTCTGCTCAGAGCACTATTCCATCTCTAAGCGGGACTCAGCTGAGGCGGCCATGCAAGATGTCGCACGGCGTGCACTTTCGCACTACTGCTCAGTGCTCGGTGGGGGTAGCCGACGGTCTCAACCTGAAGTATTACCCCCGCCGTCCATCTGGCAGCACAGGAGGTGTGATTGTCTCACCTGTTGGTGAGGACAATCCTAGGTTGAGCAGCACAGTCAACCTAGCCGCCATGCTAAACACGGAGTTGGACCATGCGCTAGACGAGCTGAGTAGGGCTCGTGCTGAGATCGCCGAGCTGCGGGCTGAGCGCGCGGAGCGTCGTCACCAGGATGATGGCTCCCCTGCTCCCATCGGGACTCAGCACCCGTACCGCTCACCTCGTCTTGGACACCAGTCTTATGGCAACCCCGACTACAAGACCAAGATAAATTTAGAACCATAGATCGTCAGAGTCGGATCTTGTAATTAATACGAAAAATATATATACATAGAAGTTATAGTCTTAGCGTTAGTCTTGCTTTTAGTTAGTCTTAGTTACACAGGGTAGTTTGCTTATCCTGTGCATTTATGTTTGTCATGATGAACTATGTTGGATTTGGATCTTTGTAATGACTATCACCAGAGTGTGGGTATCCCCTGCATTTTGGTTTACCTGTTATATGTTAATGAAGTAGTTATCTAGTTGGGAAGCCTTTCATTCCACTTTCCTCTTTATCTGAGAAGCTGTGTTGGTCTGTGTTGGAGATCAGTGAAGATGTTCCTCTGTTCAGTGTTGTGGAGAATTCTATACTCTTTTCTTATGCTGCAAGATTTGCAAGATCAGATCTGATGTGTGATTGCATTCTGCAGATGTCAGAAAACAGGCGCAGAGGAGGAAGGCGTGCTCAGCAGGAGCGACTAGCTCAGCAGGATGAGGCACCCCAACAGCAGCAGCTGCCACCCCCGCCCCCGATGTCTATTGAGCAGATGTTCATGATGCAGACTCAGGCAGTAAAAGCCATCGGTCAGACTCTGGCCGCCATTTAGCAGCAGCAGTAGCAACAGCCACCACCTCAGCCTCAGATGCCTCAGATGCCCAGGGACAAGCGTGCTGAATTCATGAGAGGTCATCCCCCAACATTCGCTCACTCTTCTGACCCCATGGATGCTGAAGACTGGCTGCGCACTGTGGAGCGGGAGTTGCATACCGCTCAGTGTGATGACAGAAAGAAAGTTCCGTATGGTCCCCGCCTGTTGAGAGGAGCAGCTCAGTATTGGTGGGAGTCTTATCTCGCCACCCATGCCAACCCCGACACCATCACATGGGAAGAATTCAGAGTTAGCTTCCATCAGTACCATGTTCCTGCAGGTCTGATGACAGTGAAGAAGGAGGAGTTCCTGGCACTCAAGCAAGGGTCATTGTCGGTTAGTGAGTACCGGGACAGGTTTCTGCAACTGTCTCGCTATGCTCCTGATGATGTCAACACCGACGCCAAGGGACAGTATCGTTTCCAGAGAGGCTTGGTTGACCCTCTTCAGTATCAGCTAATGAATCATACCTTTCCGACATTTCAGCACCTGATTGACAGAGCAATCATGACCAAGAGGAAGCGCAAAGAGATGGAGGATTGCAAGCGCAAGATCAGTGGACCTCAGCCTGGAAGCAGTAATCGCCCTCGTTTCTCAGGCAATTAACCTCAGCAGCTCAGGCAGAACCAGCATCCACCTCAGCCTCAGTAGTTTCAAAGGCAGTATCCTTAGAACCAGCATTAGAATCGCCAGAACCATCAGTCAGGAGGAGGTCAGTTCCAGAGGCAAAATCAGCAGGCACCTCGTCTTCCTGCCCCAGCAACCCAGCAGAACAGTCAAGCAGCACCAGTTCAGGGTAGAAACAGAGCGTGTTTCCACTGTGGTGAGCAAGGTCATTGGGTGATGCAATGCCCGAAGAAGGCAGCCTAGCAGCAGTCAGGCCCCAATGCCCCAACAAAGCAGAATGTGTCTCAGCCTGGAGCAGGCAACCGCTCTCAGCCACGCTACAACCATGGGAGACTAAACCACTTGGAGGTTGAAGCAGTTCAAGAGACCCCCGGCATGATAGTAGGTATGTTTCCAGTCGACTCCCATATTGCAGAAGTGTTATTTGATACTGGAGCAACACATTCATTCATTACTGCATCATGGGTAGAAGCACATAATCTTCCAATTACTACCATGTCAACCCCCATTCAAATTGACTCAGCCGGTGGTAGAATTTGAGCTGATAGCATTTGCTTGAATGTAAGTGTGGAAATAAAGGGGATAACGTTTCCCGCTAACCTCATAGTAATGGGTACTCAGGGAATAGATGTCATCCTAGGGATGAACTGGCTAGACAAGTATTAGGCAGTTATCAGTTGTGATAAGAGGACAATCAAGTTGGTGTCCCCATTAGGAAAGGAAGTGGTGACCGAGTTAGTCTCGCCTGAGCCAAAGAAAGGAAGTTGTTATCAGATGGCTGTTAATAGCAGTGAAGCAGATCCACTTGAGATTATCAAGGTTGTGTCTGAGTTCTCAGATGTGTTCCTAAAGGACTTACCAGGTATGCCACCAGAGCGAAAAGTTGAGTTTGCTATAGAGCTTATTCCTGGCACTGACCCCATCTTTAAGAGAGCTTACAGAATATCTGGACCAGAGTTGGTTGAGCTTGAGAAGCAGATCGACAAGCTGTCAGAGAAAGGTTACATCCGGCCAAGCACCTCGCCTTGGGCCGCCCCTGTTCTATTCGTGGAGAAGAAAGATGGCACCAGAAGAATGTGTATTGATTATCGAGCTCTGAATGAGGTCACAATCAAGAACAAGTACCCCTTACCTAGAATAGAAGATATGTTCGACCAGTTAAGAGGAGCCAGCGTCTTCTCCAAGATAGATCTGAGGTTAGGTTATCATCAGCTCAGGATTCAACCTTCAGACATTCCGAAGACAGCATTCATTACCAAGTACGGGTTGTATGAGTTCACTGTGATGTCTTTCGGTCTAACAAATGCACCGGCCTTCTTTATGAATCCGATGAATAGTGTACTCATGGATTATCTTGACAAGTTTGTGGTGGTATTTATTGATGACATTCTGATATATTCTCAAAGCGAAGCAGAGCATGCAGATCATTTGAGGATGGTATTGCAGAGATTGCGAGAGCACCAGTTGTATGCAAAGTTGAGCAAGTGCGAGTTCTGGATCAGTGAAGTCTTGTTCTTGGGTCACATAATCAACAAAGAAGGATTGGCTATGGATCCGAAGAAAGTGGCAGACATTCTGAACTGGAAAGCGCCAACAGATGCCCGAGGAATCAAGAGCTGCATTGGAATGGCCGGATATTATCGGTGATTCATTGAAGGGTTTTCAAAGATTGCGAAACCAATGACAGCTTTGCTAGGCAACAAAGTTGAGTTCAAGTGGACCTAGAAATGCCAAGAAGCCTTTAAAGCGCTGAAAGAGAAGTTGACTACAGCGCATGTCTTAGTCTTGCCTGACGTGCACAAGCCCTTCTCGGTGTATTGCGATGCTTGTTACACCGGTTTGGGATGCGTGTTGATGCAGGAGGGAAGAGTTGTGGCTTACTCGTCCCGACAGCTGAAGGTTCATGAGAAGAATGCTCCAATCCATGATCTAGAGTTGGAAGCAGTGGTTCACACACTGAAGACATGGAGGCACTATCTGTATGGGCAGAAATGTGATATTTACATAGACCACAAGAGTCTGAAGTACATATTCACTCAGTCAGAGTTGAATATGAGGCAACGAAGATGGTTAGAGCTGATCAAAGACTATGAGTTGGAGATTCATTACCATCCAGGCAAAGCGAACGTAGTGGCAGACGCTTTGAGCAGGAAGAGTCAGGTCAATCTGATGGTCGCTCATCCGATGCCTTATGAGTTGGCCAAAGAGTTTGACAGGTTGAGCCTCGGATTTCTGAATAATATGCGAGGAGTAACCGTTGAGTTAGAACCCACATTGGAGCGAGAAATCAAAGAAGCGCATAAGAATGATGAGAAGATCAGTGAGATCCGGCAACTGACTCTGGAAGGCAAAGGCAAAGATTTTCGGGAAGATGCAGAAGGTGTGATATGGTTCAAGGACCGCTTGTGTGTTCCCAATGTCCAGTCTATTCGGGAGTTGATTCTCAAGGAAGCTCATGAGATAGCTTATTCTATACACCCTAGAAGTGAGAAGATGTATCAGGATCTGAAGAAATTCTGGTGGTACGGAATGAAGAGGGAAATCGCAGAGCATGTGGCTATGTGTGATAGTTGTCGAAGGATCAAGGCAGAGCATCAAAGGCCAGCTGGATTGTTGCAACCATTGCAAATTCCTCAGTGGAAATGGGATGAAATCGGTATGGATTTCACAGTCGGATTGCCTCGCACTCGAGCCGGCTACGATTCCATTTGGGTAGTGGTGGACCGCTTAACCAAGTCAGCTCACTTCATACCAGTCAAGACCAACTACAGCAGTGCAGTGTTGGCAGAGTTGTACATGTCTCGGATTGTTTGTCTTCATGGCGTGCCAAAGAAGATAGTGTCAGACAGAGGAACGCAGTTCACCTCTCATTTCTGG
The DNA here is from genome assembly GCF_902167145.1 of Zea mays. Taxonomy (NCBI): domain Eukaryota; kingdom Viridiplantae; phylum Streptophyta; class Magnoliopsida; order Poales; family Poaceae; genus Zea; species Zea mays. The sequence continues at coordinate 71,722,842 of NC_050105.1, read as the reverse complement.
CAGCAATTGCATGAAGCTTTGGGTACGCATCTGAATTTCAGTTCAGCTTATCATCCGCAGACAGATGGTCAGACCGAAAGAACTAATCAAATCCTTGAAGACATGTTGAGAGCCTGTGTGTTGCAAGATCAGTCCGGATGGGACAAGAGGTTGCCTTATGCAGAGTTCTCCTATAACAACAGTTACCAGGCCAGCTTGAAGATGTCACCATTTCAGGCGCTTTATGGGAGGAGTTGTAGAACTCCGTTGCAATGGGATCAGCCTAGAGAAAAGCAAGTGTTCGGGCCAGACATTCTGCTTGAAGCCGAAGAGAACATCAAGATAGTCTGGGAGAATCTGAAGATAGCGCAATCAAGGCAGCGAAGCTATGCAGACACAAGAAGAAGAGAGCTGAGTTTCGAAGTCGGAGATTTTGTCTATCTGAAAGTGTCACCGATCAGAGGAGTCAGAAGATTTGGAGTCAAAGGCAAGCTAGCACCCCGCTACATCGGTCCGTATCAGATTCTCGCAAGGCGTGGAGAAGTGGCCTATCAGCTCAGTTTGCCATAAGGTTTGTCCGCAGTGCATGATGTCTTTCATGTATCTCAGTTGAAGAAGTGTCTATGTGTGCCAGAAGAGCAGTTGCCAGTGGAAGGTCCTGAAGTCCAGGAGGACTTGACCTATATAGAGAAGCCCGCGCAGATTCTTGAGACTGCAGACAGAGTCACCCGGAGGAAGACTATCAGAATGTGCAAAGTCAGATGGAGTCACCACTCTGAGGAAGAAGCAACCTGGGAGCGTGATTATCTGATGGCTAAATACCCTGAGCTCTTTGCTAGCCAACCCTGAATCTCGAGGGCGAGATTCTTTTAAGGGGGATAGGTTTGTAACGCCCTGAATTTGGGGGTAGATTTTTTTTCTTCTTTTCACTCACCAAATTCGGGCGTTACTCTCTTTTCTCTTCTCGTTTCGCTCCTTCTTCCCAATTTCAATCCAGTATAGTGACGGGTGTCCATGTCATTTATAAACAAAACCTAAGTGTCATGAGTGTTGCATCATGCCGAAGCGCATTTCTTTGTCTGATGTCGCGTGTTCGTCTCGTCCTGTTTCGGATTTTGGTTCGCGATTGGATTTCGTTTAGTGGTCGTGTGTGTCATGGGTTTCGATCTGCATTGTGGCCCAGCCCGGCCCGGTCCGGCCCGCGCGCCCCTGGCGCCCCCTGCCCTCCCCATACGTGCGCCCCCTCCCTCCCTCTGATCCATTTGTCTCATTTGATTTCTCCCGCGCAGTAACCTCCCTCTTCCACCTCTCTCTCTCCCCGTGGTGCCCTAGGGCTTGGAGTCGAGATCGCCGGAATTTGGATCCCCGGAGGTGAGTTTTTCCCCTCCCTTCCCTTCTTCTCTCTCATCCCCCTCCCCTTCTTCTCCCCCCCCCGCGCGGCCTCCCTGCCCGCACGCCCCGTGCCGCCTCGGCCCCCGCGCCGCCCCCTCGGCCCGACCCCGCGCCCGGTGTGCGCCCTCGCCCCGGCGAGCCCCTCCCGGCCCCGCGTCCCGCACCGCCCCGGCGAGCTCGGCCGCCCGCACCCCTCCCCTCCACACGCCACGCCCTCCTCGGCGGCCCGAGCCACGCACCCGGCGAGCCCCTGCCCCGGCGAACCCACGCGCCCCCATAACCTAGCCGCGCGCTGGCGGCTGCGCCGCGCGCCCCGCATCCCACGCCTCAGCCCCACGCGCCGGTGGCCGCGCCCCTGTCCCCGCGCCGCGCTTTCGGCCGTGCCCTCGGCTGCGCCCTCGCACGACCCTGCCTGAGCCCGTGCCCCGGCCTCGCGCCCCGCGAGCCTGCACGGTTCACGTGCCCTCGGCACGCGCAGCGTGCTCTGGTGTGTGCGACCGTTGTCGCGCTGCGTTTAACCCTCGTTCTAATTTATTTTAATTTTAGTTTAGTCGATGTGCTGCGTCGCGCGCTTCGTCGTGCGACGGTTCATTCTAAATTCGTCTTTATTAATATGCTATGTCGTGCGCTTCGTCGCGCGACGATTCTTTTAATTTATTTTTTATTAAAGTGAGGTGTTGCGCGCTTCGTCACGCGATGATTCGTTTAAATGCAGTTCAGTTGACGTAAGCCATCGTGCGTTTCGTCGCGCAACGCTTAACGTTTGTCATTAATTAATGCAAGAACCTCGTTGCGCGCTCTGTCGCGCGGCGAGTCGTTTACTTCTTAATTCAATATAAATGTTGTGTCGTACGTCTCGTCGTGCGACCACTCCCATTCATTCATCTTTATCTATTTATAATGATTAAATGTGGAACATGACTTTACTTTATGCTTAATGCAGTGTCCAAATTAATGCCCTTCTGATAAACGAGTGGTTTAATTTATAATTATGTAACGTGATCGCTTCTCGACCGTATACGTGACTGTCTTCTCCTCTTTCTCTCTTAACCATAATTGCGAGCCCCACGTGGAACATCTGTTTATTTATTGCATTCTATTGTATGGTGTACTATTCTTTTGTATTAAATGTGTGGATGTATGTATGTTTGCGCTCGTATAGAGAACGATCTAGTTGAAGAGCCCAAGAAACTCACAGGAGAAGCCCCTGAGCAGCAGCTGGTTGGTGGAGGCAAGTGTCCCTTGACCTATCTTTGTCCTATACATTCTACAATTCACTCCCCGCATTTACACAGTTATACCTAAGGATTGACTAGCTTTTGTTATCCATGTCCTTGTTTACCTATTTGGGTTGGATTATTATTGTTTAGCTTTATGCTATTGCTCAACTCTAACCAATGAACATGATGAGATTTATCAATGATATGTTGTTTCCCTTCTTTATTATGATGTTATACTTGTGTCATTCAAGGGGGCTCGAGCGGTTTCTCGAGTGCCTCTCCGTAAGGACCTGTTCGTTGGATGACCGCCCAGAAAAATAGTGCAACCATAAGGGTGGAATGGGATGTCCTTAGCTGAATAATTAGAGGAACCGGGGTGTAGTTCGCTTAGCCGTTGTGCCGTTAATGGGGTTCGGTGTATGCGGCTCGCTCTGCCAAGTTGGTTTGCCCCTTGGGGAGGAGTGCGGTGCATTTAGGAAACCTAACGGGCGGCTACAGCCCCGGGGAATCTTTGTAAAGGCTACGTAGTGATACCCTGCTGGGTCACCTTGGTAGTGATCAATGGAGAGTCATGATCTCCGATCAGAAAGGGAATCACGGCTTGTGGGTAAAGTGCGCAACCTCTGCAGAGTGTATGAAAACTGATATATCAGCCGTGCTCGCGATTATGAGCGGCCAAGGGAGCTCCATTGATTAGTGGTACTTGATCAGAGATGTTCGGATTACAGGTGGCAATGAGATTGATGGTTTTTTGGTATTGACTCTGGTAATGATAAGTGGTACTCTTTCCGTTTGGAAAGGAGTACGCTTGGGTTAATAACGTGGGTTAATTCTAAAACTTGGCTTTCTCTACTAGTAATAATAACCTGACCAACTAAAAACAACTGCTTGACTTACCCCCACATAAAGCTAGTCCACTACAGCCAAACAGGATACTTGCTGAGTATGTTGATGTGTACTCACCCTTGCTCTACACACCAAACCCCCCCATCCCCAGGTTGTCAGCATTGCAACCCCTGCTCAGGAGAGGATGAAGCTATGGAAGGAGACCACCAGGAGTTCCAAGATTACAATGAGTTCTAGGTGTGGGTTAGCGGCAACCCCCAGTCGGCTGCCTGTGAAGGCCGCGTGTATCTACGTTTCTTTTCCGCACTTTGATTATTGTAAAGACTATGTGGATGTGTCAGACATATGATGTAATCGACTATTATTCCCCTTTTATATTATGATTTGAGCACTATGTGATGATGTCCAGTTATGTAATTGATGTGTACGTGAATTGCTGATCCTGGCACGTACATGGTTCGCACTCGGTTTGCCTTCTAAAACCGGGTGTGACAGGTGACTCCTCCATGCTCCTAGGGGTCCCTTTTATAGACCCAAGGCAGCTAGGAGCCGTTGGAGACCAACAAGGAAGGCAATTCTTGCCTTCTGTCGGGTGGTGCACCGGACAGTCCGGTGCACCACCGGACAGTCACTATAGCATGTCCGGTGCGGATCTCCTTCCTAATTTGGCGTAGCCGACCGTTGCAACTCCGGGCTGGTTGGCGCACCGGACACTATCCGGTGCACACCAGACAGTCCGGTGCCCCTAGCCGACCGTTGGAGCGGGCCACGCGTCGCCCGCGAATTGCGCGACCGACCGTTGCGCTGACGGCCGTTGGCTCATCGGACGGTCCGGTGCACCACCGGACAGCCCGGTGAATTTTAGATGTACACCGTTGAACTTTTCCCGAGAGCGATGACTTCGCCGTGGACGACTCACCGGACAGTCTGGTGCACCACCGGACAATCTGGTGAATTATAGTCGTACGCCGCCGTCGATTCCCGAGAGCGGCTGGTTCACCGTGGACTTGTTTGGCGCACCAGACACTGTCCAGTGCACCACTGGACAGTCCGGTGCACCCAGACCGAGCAGCAGTTGGCTGTACACAGCCAACTCTTTTCCAATCTATTTTCTCCTATTTCTAGCACTTAGACACAATACATTAGTACCCAAATCAATGTACTAAGTCTAGAAACGTACCTTGTTACATGATTTGCACTTCTTCAATCTTTGGCACAATTTAACACTTAGAGAATATGTGTTGGGCACTTAATCACCAAAACAATATAGAAATAGCCCAAGAGAATATTTCCCTTTCAAGTTCTTCGAAGGCTTTTTGCTGAGTTGGTCCCCATTGGAAGACTTCGGCTAACTTCAGCACTTCGAAGAATGGCAAGTTCCTCTCTGCTGATCTTGAAATAAATCTATTTAACGATGCTAGCCTTCCTGTCAACCTTTGGGCATCCTTTCGTGACTTTGGTGGCTCCATCCGAAGTATGGCTTCTATCTTGCTTGGATTGGTTTCGATGCCCTTTGTTGATACCAAACAACCAAGAAATTTTCCCTTCTTTACTCCGAAGACACATTTTACTGGATTCAACTTGACACCAGGCCTTCTGAAATTAGCAAATATTTCTTGCAAATCAGCAATGTGATTTTCTTGCTTCGTGCTTTTGACTATGATGTCATCAACGTATGTCAGTACATTCTTGCCAATTTGGGAGTGGAGAACTTTGGCTGTCATCCTGGTGAAGCTTCCTCCAGCATTCTTGAGCACCTCAGGCATCCGAAGGTAGCAGTATGTCCCACTAGGGGTTATGAAGCTTGTCTTGGGTTCGTCCTCTTTCTTCATCCAAATTTGGTGGTAGCCTGAATAACAGTCCAATAGGCTCATTAGCTCCGAAGTAGCTGCTGCATTGTGACACTACAAAAATCATTAAATAAAAATAATACATTTAGTTAATAATGGTATTTATGATAATAAATTTTCCATTGAAGTGTTTGTTATTTATTTCAGTCGGAATGATTTTTGATTGCTCATAAGTGATTTTAAATATTAAATATCATTTCTTCTTAAATGAAAAATTCACATAAATAATATAATAAATATTAGTCCAAGAATTAATATTTTATTTATAAATAATTTTGGTTTGATTATTATAAATTTTATGATTATTTGAGTAGGTATTTCGAAATTAAAAAAAGAAAAAAACAAAACCCTAATTCTAATCAGCCACTAGGGCCCATTAGCCACGCCACCTTGACCTAGTCGCGCGCCCCTGGTTCCTCCAAGCTGCCATGCCCAGGCGTGCCCCGACACCGGCGCCCAGCCCCCGCGTGACTGCACCGAGCCCGCCCGACGCGCACACTTCTCCAGCCGAGCGCACGCGCCATGGAGCCGGCCAACCTGCACGCTCGACTCGCAGCGCCGAAGACCCGCACCCAGCCGACCGCGCACCTCGACGCCCTGCACGCCGCCTGGCCAATCCCGACCACGCGCGCTGCACCGACCGAGCAGCCAAAACTGCCCGCGACAGTTTCCGCGTTAATGGTGATTCAATGCGTTCGTTTCTCCCCGTTACTCCCTCTCCTTCATGAACGACATTCATGGTGCCTTTAAGCCATGGCCGTTTTTCTTCTCTCCGTAGCGCCCTCTCCCTACAAAATCCGCCGAGCTCTTCTGTCTTCCTCCCTCCCCTGTCCAAGCTTTTCCCCATCGCTACCTCACCCGCACGTGTTCGTCGTTCGCCTGAGCTCACGCCCCGTCATCCGCACCCAAACCCACCCACCTCGTGCCTTCCTCCTTCTCGCAGTGGAGCACGTCCCGTCGCCCGCGCCTTCGCCGATTCGTTGGACCGTCCACGCCCCTCGCCGGTGTCTGCCACTGCACTCGCTCACTGTCAACGCCGTTGTGGACGGAAGCCGGAGCAGCGACCTGCTCGCCGTCGTGCCTCGCTATCGTGTCTCGTCAGAGACGTGTCCAAACCCCGTCAAACCTCGTCGTTCCCTGCCCGTCGAGCCATTCGCCGTTCATCCAAGGTTGGAGACAACCCAAAACAACTTGAGTTTATTTTTATCATGTTTGAAGTTATGAATTTTGTGAATTATTGTTGTAATTTTGAGATGATGTGATTTAGCGATTCACGTGTACGATTTTAGAGAGTTGCGATGTATACGTGTAACCGAAATCAAACCCCGTGGCACTATTTTGAATATGCATATGATTTTATAATTCTAAAAATGAACACGGTCACTATTTATTACTTCAGTGGTTTTCATACTAGAAATGTTTATAATTAATTTCGCTTTAGTGTGTGGAGCGATAATTGGTTAGTATTGATATAAGTATAACTTTGGTGATATAACAAATTGAAATAGGAATTAAGCCACGTATTTCCGGTCGAATGAAAATATAGATTTTTACTATTCATAATAAATATATTCATAAGTATAGCACTTAATTACTTAGAATAGTAAAATGCTCATTTATGTCATAATAACCATGAATAGGTTATTAAAAGTCTCATTTAGTAATTTACAATTAATTCTAGTATATTAATGTTAGAAGAATTAAATAAACAATTTTTAGTTATACGTATAAATTCTATTTAGAAAAGAAAGGAGAAAACTGAAATAGTAGAATTTATAATAATGTTAAAATGACTTAACTAGACACTCATACTTTTCTAATGAAGAAAATGATAGCTATGTTGATAAATATAGGTTTCTTACTAAAGAATTAGATAATTTGTTTCTAGTTCAAAATGACCTTTTAATAAACATCATGATTTTGATTTAATAAGATTCGTTATAAATGTTTAAGTATAGCCGTACTAAATAGTAATATGTCATATAACTTCTCTAATAATGATATAATGGCTTAATTAAGTGCTCACATTGTCATAACTAAAATGATAGTTAATAATATACCAATAAATATAGTATTCATTTTAATTATCTGGATCATTTGTTCCTACAATAGAATTAAAGATAATTAATAGATTAATTATCCTTTGTCATAATTTATTAATCAAACCTATAGTCAATTTGTTCTTGATTAGGTTTATGGCATGATTAATGAGTTCATAGAATTTAGTCCACCTTATATACGAATCACTTAGTTGTTCCTAAAGAATAAAATAAAATAAATAGTGTTCATATTCTTTTATAACTTACAATGTTACTTTATATATACTTTGAATATAATAATATAGGCTATGTGTTTTTAAATGAAATTAAAAGATAGTTGTTTGTTCATTGTCTTTTACATAAAAGTTCATTTAAGGCATACATCATAACTTTCCTTAAATAGGTGTTTAATAGTAATGATCTTTTCACATAAAACCTATTTAGATTTATATCTTAATTTATCATAAGTGATAGGTTTAACAATGAATTATATGTTCCATAACGCTTCATAAATTAACAATGTATTTCATAACGCATTAATCCTAGATATATAACTTATATCTTTTCTAAAACGGTTAAAAAGTTTTAATATCGTTATAACATGTTTTATCGTCTTATAAACCCTTAATCTTAGACATATCACAAATGACGTTTTATAAAAGATTAAATTGGTGAACCTAATATTTGTATATTTTAATTAAGATACTTTTAAGCTCATGTCTTGTTTTATAAAGTATAGATCACACATTTTTGAAAAGAATACCTTTTTATTATAACCCTTGCGTGTAATGTTTTTGAAAAGCGAACACTCTTTTCGTTAGGATTTCTTTTAGCTTTACGTATGGTGAATGTTGTATGTTATTGAGTGGTGTTTGTTCTTCTTGTTTGTTTGTGTGATATTCAGTGGTTGATCTAGTAGTTAAGAATCAAGATCCATTCCTATTTGTGGAAGAACCTCAAGTTTTCTATAAGCAAGGCAAGTGGACTTCTCCCTCTGCATACTCTGTTTGATTCCAAACAATACATTTAATAAAGTTTAGTCTTGTGGATATATATGCATAATTTGATGGGTTACCTATTTTGATAACCTTTCCAACCTTATTCCTTGATCAAACCTGGGAATTATACTTTACCTTTGTAGCTATGCTATTGCTACAACTTAACTTTAGGCAGTCACTCCCGCTTATGATATTAATGTTCCAAATGGTAAGTTTACATTATTGTTGTTAACCCGATGGTTAAACAAGATTATTGCATATTAATTGGAACATGGAGTGACCACCCGGGAAAACAGTGCTACCATGAGAACGATCATGGCTCTGGTCTTGGCTAAATAACTAGGGAAGTCTTATGTTGGGTGCTGGTCGTGGTCGACAGGAACGGGGGCATCTGGCAAGCTCTTATAGTTCTGGCTCAGGCAGATTGGATACGGGCATAGTTCCCAAAGCTTTACCCTGTAGTCTGGACTATAAGTTGGTTACGGTAGGTGTACCTTATGCAGTTGACCATTTCCAACATTTGCGTAATGAGGACTCTAGGGAGAAGCCTCGTAGTGAGACTCTGGCCATTCACCTCGGAAGTGAATACGGGTCTAGCTAACCCGGGCTAGAAGGGAATCGCGACTCATGGGTAAAGATGTGCCACCTCTGCAGAGTGTAAAACTGATATATCAGCCGTGCTCACGGTTATGAGCAGCCTGGACTCCTCACATGATAATTGAACTTGAAGATGGAAATAAATCGAGATCCGATGATCTGCCAATGGTTTGCTTAAGTGGTTTCACTTAAGTGTTTTTGATATACTCTTGTACCTTTGTTTAATGGGAATACTTGGGATTCACACTTATTAGTAAGACATGTGTTGTTAATAAAATGTTGACCAACTAAAATGCTTACTGCTCAACCTTAGCCTCACCTTGTTACCTTGCATTAGTTTTTCCCCCACTTGCTGAGCCCCGACCATAAGTGAGCTCACCCTTGCTTAATTTTGATCAGAAGTTGCAGATGAAGATATGATGCTGAACTCCATGGATGCTAGTCTAGTGATACCCCCGGTCATCTTCCTGTGGATGGATGTCCATGTTCGTTGTACTTTGATGAATAAAGGTTAAGACATTATGTCTGTTCGAAGTGTAATATGTTAATATAATCGTTATTTACGCTCTTATGCATTGTTCTTTTGATATATTACACTTGTGACGTCAACATATGTGTGGAAATAGATCCTGGCACACATATGCGATGCACCCGGCTCTGTTCCCTTAGAACCGGGTGTGATAGAAGTGGTGTTAGAGCAATGTGACTGTAGGTCGCTAGATTAGTTAGAAATGGAAAGCCCAGTCAGTCTTTCAAAGTCTGATATATTTTCCTCCATTAAAACTTACTTTATATCAAAACTCGTCTCTTTTATCTTCAACTCTTCTAGTCTGAATTTTGGTCTATCAGAAGGTTCTAATGAGAAGCATTGCAAGATGATCAAGCTAGGATTGCGGAACTTGAAGCGAAGTTTGCCAGAAGAAACCTTTTCGAAGCTATCGACGATGCCCTATTCTCTGTCTTATCCCCATTCTGCAAGAAGTTTTGTTATGCCCTGGATCTATTATCTGACTTCTTGGTTAGGTTGATAGGATTGTTCTTTAGTATTAAGATTTTCGACTAGATCGGTAATGGCGCTATGATATTATATTATAAGTGGTTTTGTAATCCCTAATATTGCGATATAACCCTGGACTTCTTATACTTTTGTTTTCTTGCCATTGTATTGCCATCCTTGCGCAATATTTACCTTGATATATATTAAACTTTTGCCTCTCTACTTTTCTCCATGATAATGATTTCTCCCTATTAAAATCTTACACTTTTGCTTTCGTGCCATTGTATTGGCCCCTTTGTGCAATATCTACCTTGATATATATTAAACCTTTGCCTCTCTACTTTTCCCCTTGATAATGCTTTCTCCCTAACTCACTTTATGTCCTTGGTTGTATCATTTATTCTCACTTTAATAGTTCATGGTTATTGTCGGGGACCATAATTAGGGGTACCCCCAAGACTCCTAATCTCAGCTGGTAACCCCCATCAGCACAAAGCTGTAAAGGACTGATGGGTGCGATTAAGTCAAGGCTCGGTCCACTTAAGGGACACGATCTCGCCTCGCCCGAGCCCAGCCTCGGGCAAGGGCAGCCGACCCGGAGGATTTACGTCTCGCCCGAGGACCCCCTCCAGCAAAGGACACACCTTCGGTTCGCCCGAGGCCCAGTCTTCGCCAAGAAGCAACCTTGGCCAAGTCGCCACGCCGACCGACCGTTTCGCAGAAGCATTTAATGCAAAGGTGGCCTGACACCTTATCCTGACGCGCGCCCTTCAGTCGACAGAGCCGAAGCGCCCTTCAGCTCGGCCCCGGAAGACGATGAACTCCACCTCGCCCGACCCTAGGGCTCGGACTCGGGCTCGGCCCCGGAAGACGATGAACTCCGCCTCGCCTGACCTCAGGGCTCGGACTCAGCCCTGGCCTCAGCCGACGGTCTCCGCCTCGCCCGACCCAGGGGCTCGGACTCGACCTCGTACTCGGAAGACAGACTCGCCTCGACCTCGGAGGAGCCTCCGCCTCGCCCAACCTAGGGCTTGGATCGACCACGTCACAGGAGGCGCCATCATTACCCTACCCCAAGCTAACTCAGGCTACGGGGAACAAGACCGGTGTCCCATCAGGCTCGCCCCGATAAACAAGTAATGATGGCGCCCCGCATGCTCCATGACGATGGCGGCTCTCAGCCCCCTTACGGAAGCAAGGATACGTCAGCAAGGACTCGACAGCCCCGACAGATGTGAGAGCACCTAGAGGGGGGGTGAATAGGTGATCCTGTAAAAACTTAACTTATAGCCACAAAACTTGTTAAGGGTTAGCACAATAATTGCCAAGTGGCTAAAGAGGAGATCTTGCACAATACAACAATCACAGAGAATTCAACACAGAGGAGACACGGTGATTTATCCCGTGGTTCGGCCAAGTACAAAACTTGCCTACTCCACGTTGTGGCGTCCCAACGGACGAGGGTTGCAATCAACCCCTCTCAAGCGGTCCAAAGACCCACTTGAATACCACGGTGTTTTGCCTTGCTTATCTTTATCCCACTCGCGAGGAATCTCCACAAATTGGAGTCTCTCGCCCTTACACTTAAGATTCACAAAGAAGCACGGAGTAAAGGAGGGAAGCAACATACACAAATCCACAGCGAAATGCGCACACACACGGCCAAGAAACGAGCTCAAAGACTATCTCACAGTTTCTCACAAGAACGGAGCTCGAATCACTTAGAATCACGAACGGATGCGCAAAGACTGAGTGTGGATGATCAAGAATGCTCAAGGGTTGCTTGGTGTACTCCTCCATGCGCCTAGGGGTCCCTTTTATAGCCCCAAGGCAGCTAGGAGCCGTTGAGAACAAATCTGGAAGGCCATCTTTGCCTTCTGTCGTCGGGCGCATCGGACAGTCCGGTGCACACCGGACAGTGTCCGGTGCCCGATTCCTTTCCATAAATGGCGAAGCCGACCGTTGCAGATGCGGGAGCTGTTGGCGCACCGGACATGTCCGGTGCACACCGGACAGTCCGGTGCCCCCTTCCGACCGTTGGCTTGGCCACGTGTCGCGCGCAGACTCCGCGGCCGACCGTTGGCCCTAGCCGACCGTTGGCTCACCGGACAGTCCGGTGCACACCGGACAATCCGGTGAATTTTAGCCGTACGCCGTCGGCGAATTCCCGAGAGCGGCCTGTTCGGCCGAGGCAGCCTGGCACACCGGACACTATCCGGTGCACCACCGGACAGTCCGGTGCCCCAGACCGAAACAGCCTCTTGGCTGTACACAGCCAACTCTTTTCTTTTCTCTTTCTTCCTATTTCCAATACTTAGACAAGTATATTAGTACACAAAACCAATGTACTAAGACTTAGAAACATACCTTTGCTCTTGATTTGCACTTTGTCCATCCACAAGCATGAATTCACATTTAAGCACTTGTGTTGGCATTTAATCACCAAAATACTTAGAAATGGCCCAAGGGCACATTTCCCTTTCAATCTCCCCCTTTTTGGTGATTTATGCCAACACAACATAAAGCAACTAGAACAAGTGCAAAATCACTTCAAATAAGAACTCAAATTTATTTTGATTCATTTTTGGCATATATGGATCATCCTTTGCCACCACTTGGTTTGTTTTTGCAAATCAAACTCAAATCTCTATCTCTAAGTCAAACACACATGTTGAAGCATATAGAGAGTCATTCCAAAAAGAGATTGATCAAAGATTTCAAAAACTCCCACTATTTCCCATAATCAACACTTCTTCCCACAAGAAGCCGACTTTTGACAATAGAGACAATAAGAGACAATAAAAGCTTTTGACACAACAAAAACTCTATTCTACTATTTTCAAAATCTCTCAAGTGGAAGTGGTAGCTGATCCATTTATCACTTTGGCCTTTATTTTCTCCCCCTTTGGCATCAAGCACCAAAACAGAATTAATCTTGGCCCTTTAACCCCATTGCCTCACCAAAGTCTTCAATTAAGAGCAAATGGCAATAAGATTTCATGAGATGAACTTGGAATTAGTTACCCTCTCATCAGAGTGCAGTGGAAGTCTTTCATGGTCCAAGTCCACCTTTTCCCTTTCAATCCTCCTTCGAGACTAAATCATCAACTCAAGCACATGGTTAGTCTCAAAGGGTCAAGTTGTAACACATCTCCCCCTTAACATGTGCATCACTTTGCAACGGACTTGTGAGGTCCAGGGAGTGTTTGTACAACTTGAGTACCATAATAAGCAACAAAATGCAAAAAGGAACATGATCAAAAGCATAAATACATGTATGCTACAATTCAATCCAGGTTCCGCGAATCTATGACATTTAGCTCACTACGCAACCTGCAAAAGGCCTTCTCATCTAGAGGCTTAGTGAAGATATCGGCTAGCTGGTTCTCGGTGCTAACATGAAACACTTCGATATCTCCCTTTTGCTGGTGGTCTCTCAAAAAGTGATGCCGGATGTCTATGTGCTTTGTGCGGCTGTGCTCAACAGGATTCTCCGCCATGCGAATAGCACTCTCATTGTCACATAGGAGTGGGACTTTGCTCAGATTGTAGCCAAAGTCCCGGAGGGTTTGCCTCATCCAAAGTAGTTGCGCGCAACACTGACCTGCGGCAACGTACTCGGCCTCAGCGGTGGATAGGGCAACGGAGGTTTGTTTCTTAGAGTTCCATGACACCAGGGACCTTCCTAAGAATTGGCACGTCCCCGATGTACTCTTCCTATCGACCTTACATCCAGCATAGTCGGAGTCTGAGTATCCAACTAAGTCAAAGGTAGACCCTTTTGGATACCAGAGCCCGAAGCAAGGCGTAGCAACCAAATATCTAAGAATTCGCTTCACCGCCACTAAGTGACACTCCTTAGGATCGGATTGAAATCTAGCACACATGCATACGCTAAGCATAATATCCGGTCTACTAGCGCATAAGTAAAGCAAAGAACCTATCATTGACCGGTATGCTTTTTGATCAACGGACTTACCTCCTTTGTTGAGGTCGGTGTGTCCGTCGGTCCCCATCGGAGTCTTTGCGGGCTTAGCGTCCTTCATCCCAAACCGCTTTAGCAGATCTTGCGTGTACTTCGTTTGGGAGATGAAGGTGCCGTCCTTGAGTTGCTTCACTTGTAACCCAAGGAAGTAGTTCAACTCGCCCATCATCGACATCTCGAATTTCTGCGTCATCACCCTGCTAAACTCTTCACAAGACTTTTGGTTAGTAGAACCAAATATTATGTCATCGACATAAATTTGGCACACAAACAAATCACCATCACATGTCTTTGTAAAAAGAGTTGGATCGGCATTCCCAACCTTGAAAGCATTAGCAATTAAAAAGTCTCTAAGGCATTCATACCATGCTCTTGGGGCTTGCTTAAGTCCATAGAGCGCCTTAGAGAGCTTACACACGTGGTCGGGGTACCGTTCATCCTCGAAGCCAGGGGGTTGCTCCACGTACACCTCCTCCTTGATTGGCCCGTTGAGGAAGGCGCTCTTCACATCCATTTGGTACAACCTGAAAGAATGGTGAGCGGCATATGCTAGCAAGATACGAATTGACTCTAGCCTAGCCACAGGAGCAAAAGTCTCCTCAAAGTCCAAACCTGCGACTTGGGCATAACCTTTTGCCACAAGTCGAGCCTTGTTCCTCGTCACCACCCCATGCTCGTCCTGTTTGTTGCGGAACACCCACTTGGTTCCTACAACATTTTGCTTGGGACGAGGCACCAGTGTCCAAACTTCATTGCGCTTGAAGTTGTTGAGTTCCTCCTGCATGGCCAACACCCAGTCTGGATCTAGCAAGGCCTCCTCTACCCTGAAAGGCTCAATAGAAGAGACAAAGGAGTAATGCTCACAAAAATTAACTAATCGAGATCGAGTAGTTACTCCCTTGCTAATATCACCCAGAATTTGATCTACGGGATGATCCCTTTGAATCATTGCTCGAACTTGGGTTGGAGGTGCCGGTTGCGCTTCTTCCTCCATTACTAGATCGTCTTGTGCTCCCTCTTGTTCAAGCGCCTCCACTTGAGGTACCTGTACGTCATCTTCGGTTGGGGGATGCACCATAGTTGAGGAAGAAGGTTGTTCATCTTTTTCCTGTGGCCGCACTTCTCCAATCGCCATGGTTCGTATAGCGGCCGCCGGAACATCTTCTTCATCTACATCATCACAATCAACAACTTGCTCTCTTGGAGAGCCATTAATCTCATCAAATACAACATCGCTAGAGACTTCAACCAAACCCGATGATTTGTTGAAGACTCTATACGCCTTTGTATTTGAGTCATAACCTAACAAAAACCCTTCTACAGCTTTGGGAGCAAACTTAGAATTTCTACCTTTCTTCACTAGAATGTAGCACTTGCTCCCAAATACACGAAAGTAAGATACATTGGGTTTGTTACCGGTTAGTAGCTCATATGAAGTCTTCTTGAGGAGGCGATGAAGGTAGACCTTGTTGATGGCGTGGCAAGCCGTGTTCACGGCTTCCGACCAGAAACACTCGGGGGTCTTGAATTCTCCAAGCATTGTCCTCGCCATATCGATTAGCGTCCTGTTCTTCCTCTCTACCACACCATTTTGCTGTGGTGTGTAGGGAGCGGAGAACTCGTGCTTGATCCCTTCCTCCTCAAGAAATTCCTCCACTTGAAGGTTCTTGAATTCGGACCCGTTGTCGCTCCTTATCTTCTTCACCTTGAGCTCAAACTCATTTTGAGCTCTCCTGAGGAAGCGCTTGAGGGTCCCTTGGGTTTCAGACTTATCCTGCAAAAAGAACACCCAAGTGAAGCGGGAAAAGTCATCAACAATAACTAAACCATACTTACTCCCTCCTATGCTCAGATAGGCGGCGGGTCCGAAGAGGTCCATATGCAGCAGCTCCAGGGGTCTTGAAGTGGTCATCACATTCTTGCTGTGATGCGCTCCTCCCACTTGTTTACCTGCTTGACAAGCTGCACAAGGTCTATCTTTTTCGAAATGCACGTTAGTCAAACCTATCACGTGTTCTCCCTTTAGAAGCTTGTGAAGGTTCTTCATCCCCACATGTGCTAAGCGGCGATGCCACAGCCAGCCCATGCTAGTCTTAGCTATTAAGCATGCATCTAGACCGGCCTCTTCTTTTGCAAAATCAACTAAATAAAGTTTGTCGTCTAATACACCCTTAAAAGCTAATGAACCATCACTTCTTCTAAAGACAGACACATCTACATTTGTAAATAGACAGTTATACCCCATATGACATAATTGACTAACAGATAGCAAATTATATCCAAGACTCTCTACTAAAAATACATTAGAGATAGAATGCTCATTAGAAATTGCAATTTTACCTAACCCTTTTACCTTGCCTTGATTCCCATCACCGAATATAATTGAATCCTGGGAATCCTTATTCTTGACGTAGGAAGTGAACATCTTCTTCTCCCCCGTCATATGGTTTGTGCATCCGCTGTCGATAATCTAGCTTGATCCCCCGGATGCATAAACCTGCAAGGCAAATTTAGGCTTGGGACTTAGGTACCCAACTCTTGTTGGGTCCTACAAGGTTAGTGCAAATTTCCTTAGGGACCCAAATGCAAGTTTTGTCTCCCTTGCATTTTGCCCCTAACTTCCTAGCAATTACCTTCTTACCCTTTCTACAAATAGCAAAGGGAGCATTGCAAGCATAATAAATGGTAGAAGGTTTGTGCACAACTTTTCTAGGAACATGAGCAAAATTTCTCCTAGGCATATGCACAACATTTCTCCTACACATATCTCTATCATGCTTATAGGAATAACTAGAAGCAAACATGGCATGAGAATCATAAACATGTGGATCAAAATCATTATAAGCATTTCTAGCATGTCTCCTATCATGGTACAAGAAAGCATGGTTCCTTTTAGCACTACTAGCCATAGGGGCCTTCCCTTTCTCCTTGACGAAGATGGGAGCCTTATGGCTTGTTAAGTTCTTGGCCTCTCTCTTGAAGCCAAGACCATCCTTAATTGAGGGGTGTCTACCAACCGTGTAGGCATCCCTTGCAAATTTTATTTTATCAACTTCACTCTTGCTAGTCTTAAGTTGAGCATTAAGACTAGCCACTTCATCATTTAGTTTTGAAATTGAAACTAAGTGTTCACTACAAGCATTAACATCAAAATCCTTACACCTAGTGCAAATTGTAATATTTTCAACACAAGAGTTACTTGCTACTTCTAGTTTAGCAGTTAAAACATTAATTTCACCTTTTAAAGAAGAAATGGTTTCATTACAAGTAGAAAGTTCACAAGAAAGTATTCCATTTCTTTTAACTTCTAGAGCAAGACAATTTTGTGCACTAACAAATTTATCATGTTCTTCATATAAAAGGTCTTCTTGTTTCTCTAAGATTCTATCCTTTTCATTTAAGGCATCAATCAACTCATTAATCTTAGCTATCTTAGTTCTATCCAATCCCTTGAATAAACTAGAGTAATCAATTTCATCCTCACTAGATTCATCATCACTAGAAGAATCATAAGTATTAGCATTACGAGTGATTACCTTCTTTTCCCTTGCCATGAGGCAAGTGTGATGCTCGTTGGGGAAGAGAGCCGATTTGTTGAAGGCAGTGGCGGCGAGTCCTTCGTCGTCGGAGTCGGACGAAGAGCAATCCGAATCCCACTCCTTTCCAAGGTGTGCTTCGCCTTTGGCCTTCTTGTAAACCTTCTTGTTCTCTCTCTTCCCATTTTTCCCTTGCTCCTGGTCACTATCATTTTCGGGACAGTTAGCAATAAAATGACCAAGCTTACCGCATTTGAAGCATGATCGCTTTCCCTTGGTCTTGGCCTTGCTTGGCTGTCCCTTTCGACCTTTTAGCGCCGTCTTGAATCTTTTAATGATGAGAGCCATCTCTTCATCATTGAGCCCGGCCGCCTCAACTTGCGCCACCTTGCTAGGAGGCGACTCCTTGCTCCTCGTTGCCTTTAGAGCAATGGGTTGAGGTTCGTGGAGTGGACCGTTCAACGCGTCGTCGATGTATCTTGCCTCCTTGATCATCATCCGCCCGCTCACGAATTTTCCAAGTACTTCCTCGGGCGTCATCATCGTGTACCTGGGATTCTCACGAATATTGTTCACGAGATGAGGATCAAGAACGGTAAAGGACCTGAGCATTAGGCGGACGACGTCGTGATCCGTCCAACGCGTGCTTCCGTAGCTCCTTATTTTGTTGATAAGGGTCTTGAGCCGGTTGTAAGTTTGAGTTGGCTCCTCTCCCCTTATCATGGCGAATCGTCCAAGCTCGCCCTCCACCAACTCCATCTTGGTGAGCATGGTGATGTCGTTCCCCTCGTGAGAGATCTTGAGGGTGTCCCATATCTGCTTGGCATTGTCCAAGCCGCTCACCTTATTGTACTCTTCCCTGCACAAAGATGCTAAGAGAATAGTAGTAGCTTGTGCATTTCTATAAATTTGTTCATTTATAAGCATAGGGCTATCCGAGCTATCAAACTTCATTCCATTCTCCACAATCTCCCATATGCTTGGATGGAGAGAGAATAAGTGACTACGCATTTTGTGACTCCAAAATCCGTAGTCCTCCCCATCGAAGTGTGGAGGTTTGCCAAGAGGAATGGAAAGCAAATGCGAATTCGAACTATGTTGAATACGAGAATAATCAAATGAAAAGTTCGAATTGACCGTCTTTTTGTAGTCGTTGTCATCATCCTTTTGGGAAGAAGTAGACTCATCACTATCGTCGTAGTAGATGATCTCCTTGATGCGCCTTGTCTTCTTCTTCTTTCCTTCCTTCCGTCTATGCCCCGAGCCGGAGTCGGTAGGCTTGTCGTCCTTCGGCTCGTTGGCGAAGGATTCCTTTTCTTTATCGTTGATCACGATTCCCTTCCCCTTAGGATCCATCTCTTCGGGCGATAAGTCCCTTTGTGAAGAGAACGGCTCCGATACCAATTGAGAGCACCTAGAGGGGGGGTGAATAGGTGATCCTGTAAAAACTTAACTTATAGCCACAAAACTTGTTAATGGTTAGCACAATAATTGCCAAGTGGCTAAAGAGGAGATCTTGCACAATACAACAATCACAGAGAATTCAACACAGAGGAGACACGGTGATTTATCCCGTGGTTCGGCCAAGTACAAAACTTGCCTACTCCACGTTGTGGCGTCCCAACGGACGAGGGTTGCAATCAACCCCTCTCAAGCGGTCCAAAGACCCACTTGAATACCACGGTGTTTTGCCTTGCTTATCTTTATCCCACTCGCGAGGAATCTCCACAAATTGGAGTCTCTCGCCCTTACACTTAAGATTCACAAAGAAGCACGGAGTAAAGGAGGGAAGCAACACACACAAATCCACAGCGAAATGCGCACACACACGGCCAAGAAACGAGCTCAAAGACTATCTCACAGTTTCTCACAAGAACGGAGCTCGAATCACTTAGAATCACAAACGGATGCGCAAAGACTGAGTGTGGATGATCAAGAATGCTCAAGGGTTGCTTGGTGTACTCCTCCATGCGCCTAGGGGTCCCTTTTATAGCCCCAAGGCAGCTAGGAGCCGTTGAGAACAAATCTGGAAGGCCATCTTTGCCTTCTGTCGTCGGGCGCACCGGACAGTCCGGTGCACACCGGACAGTGTCCGGTGCCCGATTCCTTTCCATAAATGGCGAAGCCGACCGTTGCAGATGCGGGAGCCGTTGGCGCACCGGACATGTCCGGTGCACACCGGACAGTCCGGTGCCCCCTTCCGACCGTTGGCTTGGCCACGTGTCGCGCGCAGACTCCGCGGCCGACCGTTGGCCCTAGCCGACCGTTGGCTCACCGGACAGTCCGGTGCACACCGGACAGTCCGGTGAATTTTAGCCGTACGCCGTCGGCGAATTCCCGAGAGCGGCCTGTTCGGCCGAGGCAGCCTGGCACACCGGACACTGTCCGGTGCACCACCGGACAGTCCGGTGCCCCAGACCGAAACAGCCTCTTGGCTGTACACAGCCAACTCTTTTCTTTTCTCTTTCTTCCTGTTTCCAATACTTAGACAAGTATATTAGTACACAAAACCAATGTACTAAGACTTAGAAACATATCTTTGCTCTTGATTTGCACTTTGTCCATCCACAAGCATGAATTCACATTTAAGCACTTGTGTTGGCATTTAATCACCAAAATACTTAGAAATGGCCCAAGGGCACATTTCCCTTTCAAGATGTCCTTCCGCCAGGCTCCAGCGCTCCTCCGACGGCCACGACACCACACAAACCGGGTGCCAAAACCTCTCCGGCTGCCACGACGGCATGTACTTAGGGCACTAGCTCTTCTCCGCTAGACACGTTAGCACACTGCTACACCTCCCATTGTACACCTGGATCCTCTCCTTACGCCTATAAAAGGAAGGTCCAGGGCCCTCTTATAAAGGGTTGGTCGCGTGGGGAAGGACGGGACGACGCTCGCGTAAGCCTCTCACTCCCTCCCGCGTGGACGCTTGTAACCCCCTACTGCAAGCGCACCCGACCTGGGGGTGGGACAAACACGAAGGCCGCGGGTTTCCCCTTTTACGCCTGTCTCCCTCCGGCTTCTTCCCCCCTTCGCGCTCTGTCTCGCGCCGACCCATCTGGGCTGGGGCACGCGGCGACAATTTACTCGTCGGTCCAGGGACCCCCCGGGGTCAAAACGCCGATAGTTGGCGCGCCAGGTAGGGGCCTGCTGCGTGTTGACGAACAGCTTCCCGTCAAGCTCTAGATGGGCAGTCTCCGGCAACCTTTCCAGCCCGGGACGATGCTCCGTTTCGGGAGTCTTGAGTTCATGTCCCTCGATGGCAGCTACGACATGATACTCCTTCCCCCGCCGCGCGACAGCGACAATGGCGGCCAACAACCCGCCCGCCGGCGGCGGAATCGACGACGTCTTCCCCACGTGGCGGAAGAACGACTTTCGGGTTTATCCCGTCGCCTCCCCCGCCGATGGAGGAGGAGGCGAGGCAACCAAGGCCAAGCAGGAGGCGGCACCTCGTCGGCTGTCGAGCGAGTCGACGGCGCCGGCGCCCCAACGGGGGACACGTCGGGCATTGACTTCGCGTCTAAGACGAAGACGAGCGCCGTCTCCCCGCAACATGCCAACTCCAAGCAAACGGACGACGCCGGCACGCTCGCAAAAGACTTGCTGGGCGTCACCCTCGTACCTGAGACGACGGTGCAGTCCGCCCCTGACGCGACTTCGTCACCGCCCGTCGACCAAGAGGTACCGACCGATTCCCATCTCGTACCTTTTGGATTCAGCCTCGACCCACCAAGCGACTTCACTTCGGTGGACACTCTCATAGAGGCGAATCCAAACCTTCTGGGGTATCGTATGCGGTCACCCTAGGACCGGCTGACAGCCGTCTCGACCTACGGGCCCTCGGGTTCCGAGGAAGATGACGAGCCTGACTTTTGTTGGGATTTCTCCGGACTTGGCAACCCCAGTGCCATGCGGGACTTCATGACCGCATGCGACTACTGCCTTTCTGACTGTTCCGACGGTAGCCGCAGCCTCTGCGATGAGGACTACGGCTCAAGTCGTGAATGTTTCCACGTCGATCTAGGGGGTCCCGGCGAAGGCAACCATCTTGGTATACCGGAGAACAGTGATCCCCCTAGGCCTGCGCCTCGCGTTGACATCCTTCGGGAGCTAGCTGCGATCCCCGTCCCAACGGGGGGTCATGACCCAAAGCTCGAGCAAATCCGCGAGATGCAGGCCAGGCTCGACGAGGGAGCAGGAACACTTGAGCCGTTCCGCCGGGACATCGGGCAGGAATGGGCGGGCCAACCTCCGGCCGGAGAAGCGCGTCATCTACCCCAGGGCCCCCAGCACCGCATCACCGACGATGCCAGGGCAAGGCCACCACCGGCCTCCAGTGGGGTCGGCCAGAACCTGGCTGCAGCGGCAATACTTCTCCGCGCGATGCCGGAGCCATATACCACCGAGGGGCGGCGTATCCAGGGAGAGCTCAAGAATCTCCTGGAGGATGCCGCGGTCCGACGGGCCGAAAGCTCTGCCTCCCGAAGGTAGGGGTACCCCTCAGAACATCGCGCCGTGACTTCCCGATTCATGTGGGAAGCCTCGGTCCACACCGGGCGCACGCGCAACACAGCGCCTGTGGCCCCGGGTCACCTCGGCAACGAGCACCATCACCGAACCGTCGAGCCCACCTCGATGAGAAGGTGCGCCGAGGCTACCACCCCAGGCGTGGGGGACGCTACGACAGCGGGGAGGATCAGAGTCCCTCACCTGAACCACCCGGTCCGCAGGCTTTCAGCCGAGCCATACGACGGGCGCCGTTCCCGACCCGGTTCCGAACCCCGACTACTATCACAAAGTACTCGGGGGAGACGAGGCCATAAATGTGGCTCGCGGACTACCGGCTGGCCTGCCACCTGGGTGGAACGGACGATGACAACCTCACCATCCACAACCTCCCCATGTTCCTCTCCGACACCGCTCGAGCCTGGCTGGATCATTTGCCTCCGGGGCGGATCTCCAACTGGGACGACCTGGTCCAAGCCTTCGCTGGCAACTTCCAGGGCACGTACGTGCGTCCTGGGAACTCCTGGGATCTCCTAAGCTGTCGCCAGCAGCCGGGAGAGTCTCTCTGGGACTACATCCGGCGATTCTCGAAGCAGCGCACCGAGCTGCCCAACGTCACCGACTCGGATATCATCGGCGCGTTCCTCGCCGGCACCACCTGCCGCGACCTGGTGAGCAAGCTGGGTCGCAAGACCGCCACCAGGGCGAGCGAGCTGATGGACATTGCCACCCAGTTCGCCTCTGGTCAAGAGGCGGTTGAGGCCATCTTCCGGAAGGATAAGCAGCCCCAGGGCCGCCAGCCGGAAGACGTCCCCGAGGCGTCCACTCAGCGCGGCACCAAGAAGAAAGGCAAGAAGAAGTCGCAAGCGAAACACGACGCCGCCGACGCGGACCTTGTCGCCGCTGCCGAGTACAAGAACCCTCGGAAACATCCCGGAGGTGCCAACCTCTTCGACAAAATGCTCAAGGAGTCGTGCCCCTATCATCAGGGGCCCGTCAAGCACACCCTTGAGGAGTGTGCCATGCTTCGGCGCCACTTTCATAAGGCCGGGCCACCTGTGGAAGGTGGTAGGGCCCGCGACGACGATAAGAAAAAGGATCACAAGGCAGGAGAGTTCCCCGAGGTCCACGACTGCTTCATGATCTACGGTGGGCAAGTGGCGAACGCCTCGGCTCGGCACCGCAAGCAAGAGCGTCGGGAGGTCTGCTCAGTAAAGGTGGCGGCGCCAGTCTACCTAGACTGGTCCGACAAGCCAATCACCTTCGACCAGGGCGACCATCCCGATCGCGTGCCGAGCCCGCGGAAATACCCGCTCGTTGTCGACCCCGTCATCGTCAACGTCAGGCTCACCAAGGTCCTCATGGACGGAGGCAGCAGCCTCAACATCATCTACGCCGAGACCCTCGGGCTCCTGCGGATCGATCTGTCCTCGGTCCGGGCAGGCGCTGCGCCTTTTCACGGGATCATCCTCGGGAAACGCGTCCAGCCCCTCAGACAACTCGATCTACCCGTCTGCTTTGGGACATCCTCCAACTTCCGAAGGGAGACCCTCACGTTCGAGGTGGTCGGGTTTCGAGGAACCTACCACGCAGTGCTGGGGAGGCCATGCTACGCCAAGTTCATGGTCGTCCCCAACTACACCTACCTCAAACTCAAGATGTCGGGCCCCAACGGGGTCATCACCGTCGGCCCCACGTACCGACACGCGTACGAATGCGACGTGGAGTGCGTGGAGTACGCCGAGGCCCTCGCCGAATCCGAGACCCTCATCGCCGACCTGGAGAGCCTCTCTAAGGAGGCGCCAGACGTGAAGCGCCATGCCGGCAACTTCGAGCCAGCGGAGACGGTTAAGTCCGTCCCTCTCAACCCCAGCAACGACGCCTCCAAGCTGATCCGGATCGGCTTCGAGCTCGACCCCAAATAGGAAGCAGTGCTCGTCGACTTTATCCACGCAAACACCGACGTTTTCATGTGGAGTCCCTCGGACATGCCCGGCATACCGAGGGATGTCGTCGAGCACTCGCTGGATATCCGAGCTGGAGCCCGACCCGTGAAGCAGCCTCTGCGCCGATTCGATGAAGAAAAGCGCAGAGCCATAGGCGAGGAGATTCACAAGCTAATGGCGGCGGGGTTCATCAAAGAGGTATTCCATCCCGAATGGCTTGCCAACCCCGTGCTTGTGAGAAAGAAAGGAGGGAAATGGCGGATGTGTGTAGACTACACTGGTCTAAACAAAGCATGTCCAAAAGTTCCCTACCCTCTGCCTCGCATCGATCAAATCGTGGATTCCACTGCTGGGTGTGAAACCCTGTCTTTCCTCGATGCCTACTTAGGGTATCACCAAATCAGGATGAAAGAGTCCGACCAGCTCGCGACTTCTTTCATCACACCCTTCGGCATGTACTGCTATGTTACCATGCCGTTCGGTTTGAGGAATGTGGGTGCGACATACCAAAGGTGCATGAACCACATGTTCGGCGAACATATTGGTCGAACGGTCGAGGCCTACGTCGATGACATCGTAGTCAAGACGAGGAAAGCCTCCGACCTCCTTTCCGACCTTGAAGTGACATTCCGATGTCTCAAGGCGAAAGGCGTAAAACTCAATCCTGAGAAGTGTGTCTTCGGGGTCCCCTGAGGCATGCTCTTGGGGTTCATCATCTCCGAGCGGGGCATCGAGGCCAACCCGGAGAAAATCGCGGCCATCACCAACATGGGGCCCATCAAGGACTTGAAAGGCGTACAGAGGGTCACGGGATGCCTTGCGACTCTGAGCCGTTTCATCTCACGCCTCGGTGAAAGAGGCCTGCCTCTGTACCGCCTCTTAAGGAAGGCCGAGTGCTTCACTTGGACCCCTGAGACTGAGGAAGCCCTCGGGAACCTGAAGGCGCTCCTCACGAACGCGCCCATCTTGGTGCCTCCCGCCGCTGGAGAAGCCCTCTTGATCTACGTCGCCGCTACCACTCAGGTGGTTAGCGCCGCGATCGTGGTTGAGAGACGAGAAGAGGGGCATGCATTGCCCGTCCAGAGGCCAGTCTACTTCATCAGTAAGGTACTGTCCGAGACCAAGATCCGCTACCCACAAATTCAGAAGCTGCTGTACGCGGTGATCCTGACGCGGCGGAAGTTGCGACACTACTTCGAGTCTCATCCGGTAACTGTGGTGTCATCCTTTCCCCTGGGGGAGATCATCCAGTGCCGAGAGGCCTCGGGTAGAATTGCAAAGTGGGCGGTGGAAATCATGGGCGAGACGATCTCGTTCGCCCCTCGGAAGGCCATCAAGTCCCAGGTCTTGGCGAACTTTGTGGCTGAATGGGTTGACACCCAGCTCCCAATAGCTCCGATCCAAACGAAACTCTGGACCATGTTTTTCGACGGGTCGCTGATGAAGACAGGAGCAGGCGCGGGCCTGCTCTTCATCTCGCCCCTCGGGAAGCACTTACGCTATGTGCTACGTCTCCATTTCCCGGCGTCCAACAATGTGGCCGAGTACAAGGCTCTGGTCAACGGGTTGCGCATCGCCATCGAGCTAGGGGTCCGACGCCTCGACGCTCACGGTGACTCGCAGCTCATCATCGACCAAGTCATGAAGAACTCCCACTGCCGCGACCCGAAGATGGAAGCCTACTGCGATGAGGTTCGGCGCCTGGAGGACAAGTTCTACAGGCTCGAGCTCAACCACATCGCCCGATGCTACAACGAGACTACGGACGAGCTGGCCAAGATAGCCTCAGGGCGGACAACGGTTCCCCCGGACGTCTTCTCCCGAGACCAGCATCAACCCTTCGTCAAGACCGACGATACGCTCGAGCCCGAGAAGGCCTCGGCCCAGCCTGAGGCACCCTCGGCCCAGTCCGAGGCACCCTCGGCTTAGCCCGAGGCACCCTCGGCCCCCGAAGGTGAGGCACTGCGCGTCGAGGAGGAGCGGAGCGGGGTCACGCCTAATCGAAACTGGCAGACCCCGTACCTGCAATATCTCCACCGAGGAGAGCTACCCCTCGACCGAGCCAAAGCTCGGCGGTTGGAGCGGCGCGCCAAGTCGTTCGTCTTGCTGGGAGATGGGAAGGAGCTCTACCACCGCAGCCCCTTCGGCATCCTCTAGCGATGCATTTCCATCGCCGAAGTCCCGGAGCTCTTACAAGAGATACACTCGGGGGCTTGCGGCCATCACGCAACGCCTCGGGCCCTCGTTGGAAATGCCTTCCGACAAGGTTTCTACTGGCCGACCGTGGTGGCCGACGCCACTAGAATTGTCCGCACCTGCGAAGGGTGTCAGTTCTATGCGAAGCAGACACACCTGCCCGCTCAGGCTCTGCAGACCATACCTATCACCTGGCTGTTTGCTGTGTGTGGTCTGGACCTCGTCGGCCCCTTGCAGAAGGCACCCGGGGGCTACACGCACCTGCTGGTCGCCATCGACAAATTCTCCAAGTGGATCGAGGTCCGACCCCTAAACAGCATCGGGTCCAAACAGGCGGTGGCATTCTTCACCAACATCATCCATCGTTTTGGGGTCCCGAACTCCATCATCACCGACAATGGCACCCAGTTCACCGGCAGAAAGTTCCTGGACTTCTGTGAGGATCACCACATCCGGGTGGACTGGGCCACCGTGGCTCACCCCATGACGAATGAGCAAGTAGAGCGTGCCAATGGCATGATTCTGCAAGGGCTCAAGCCTCGGATCTACAACGACCTCAACAAGTTCGGTAGGCGATGGATGAAGGAGATCCCCTCGGTGGTTTGGAGTCTGAGGACAACGCCGAGCCGAGCCACGGGCTTCACACCGTTCTTTCTAGTCTATGGGGCCGAGGCCATCTTGCCCACAGACTTAGAATACGGTTCTCCGAGGACGAGGGCCTACGACGACCAAAGCAATCGAGCTAACCGAGAAGACTCACTGGACCAGCTGGAAGAGGCTCGGGACATGGCCTTACTACACTCGGCGCGGTACCAGCAGTCCCTGCGACGCTACCACGCCCGAGGGGTTCGGTCCCGAGACCTCTAGGTGGGCGACTTGGTGCTTCGGCTGCGACAAGACGCCCGAGGGCGGCACAAGCTCACGCCTCCCTGGGAAGGGCCATTCGTCATCGCCAAAGTTCTGAAGCCCGGGACGTACAAGCTGGCCAACAGTCAAGGCGAGGTCTACAGCAACGCTTGGAACATCCGATAGCTACGTCGCTTCTACCCTTAAGATGATTTCAAGTTGTTCGTACACCTCATTCACGCACAAAGTCTAGTCATCAAGGAAGGGTCAGCCTTGCCTCGGCAAAGCCCGACCCTCCCTCGAGGGCTAGAAGGGGGAACCCCCTCTGTGTCAAAATTTTTCCTCGGAAAAAGATCTTTTCTGCTAGAATACCTTTCGTGCTTTTCGACTACTTCGAAAGTGGGATCCTGAAAACGACGGAGTACACGTAAGCAGCCAAGGATGACCGAGCCGAGGGACTCCTACGCCTCTGGGATACGGATACCTCACTCATCACCTTCTGCGATAAGTAACTCACGCTCGGATAAGTGATTCTGCGGACCGAACAAGTCTTCACGCTCGAAAACTCTTATGCCGAAACGATTTTTCGGGCCTTCTCGACTATATCGATAGCCGAACCCTACGGACGAGTAAGAGTACACGTAAACGGCAAGGCCGACCGATCCGAGGGACTCCTACGCCTCCGGGATACGGATACCTCACTCATCACCTTCCGTGAAAAGTAACTCTCGCTCGGACAAACAATTCTGTTACCGACAAATAAGTCCAGATACTCGAAACAAGAGGAAAAGAAACGCAGCTTTACAACACGACGACAGTGTGTTTGGGCCTCGGCGGCCGCGGAAAACATACGCACACTACAAGACAAACCGACCCTGCAGGCTCGGACCTTGACAATTGAAGGGAGCAGCGGCACCCTCGGCGTCAACTAAACGTTCGGCAAAGTCCGACCTAGCCTCGGACGGCAACGTGGTCGAAGGATCTTCGCTCCGAAGGACGACATCAGCACCACGCCCAGGCCATCACTGCCAGGGTCTTCTCCAGGAATCCGGCCCGAACAGACGGCTCGGCCGGCCACCCCGAAGCCTCAGCCAGCTGTCCCCCGAGGACACCAGCCCGGCTCGTGGCCTCGGCAACTCGACTCCGGCGCTGGTCCCACCAGTGGACGGCCCGACCAGGCTCCGGCCGACGAAGTCTCCTTTTTCGAGACAACTCTGCCTCTGTCCACGCTGACATCGCTACCTCTGGCTTTGGCTCATCGAAGAGCGGCCGAGGGTTCCTTTAACTAAGCAAGAGAAGCCTCGGGCAGCAAGGCCGACCGAGCTGAGGGACTCCTACGCCTCCAGGATACGGATACCTCACTCGTCACCTTCGCACGAGGCAACTCACGCTTGGTGAAGCGGTTCAGATAGCCGACAGGCGAGTCTTAGTGCTCGAAATAAGGAAAGGACACAGCTCCGTGCCGAAAATACATACATGTTCAGGCCCCGACAGCCACAATGAACAAGACACCGACACTCAAGGTGCCATTACAAATGGAACTCTGGTTCCGTCCCCGTGGGTACGAACAACCCCCCACATTGGAGGGCCCGCGGGGCGATAAGGCTCCAGGTCGCCCACCGCCGCCCGCTCCAGCAGCAGCGACAACGACCTCCGCTCCAGGTGGCCGAACTGCAGCAGCAATGGCCTCAGGGCGGACGTCGCTGCAACAATGCCCTCGCCCATGTCTACGCTCGAGGGGCGAGGACAAGTACAAAGAGCCGGAGGCCCGGGGCGCGGATGGTGGCGCTGGTCCCGTCGGCGACGAGGACTTCTTCAGCTGCCGCCACCTCAGCACCGACGGCGGAAGCCGTCTGCCCACCGGCAGATCCCCACTCGGATCCTCCCGGACGAGCGGAGCACCGACCTCCGCACAGAGGCGCCGTACCGGGGCAAAGGCAGGACAGCCCCAGAACATGAACACCGCCCTAGCAGCGCGTGACGTCTTGGGCGGTCCTCCGGTGCGCGTGGCGCGACAACTGCTCTTGCGGCAAGAGGGGGCACCGGGAGCCAAGCCAGAGCCAGCTGAGCCAGCGAGCCCAACGCGCTGAAGCTGACGACGCTCACCGCCGACCAGCCCCGCGTTGTCGAAGTCCGACCCTCCCGCTAGGCCGGTGAGCGCCCTCTCCCTTGAATGCTGAGGGAGAAGGTGACCCACGAACCCGCGCGAGAGGTAGAGCTCCGGTTCAGCCCGGCCTCCGCCCCAGCCAGGATGATGAAGATCCTCGAAGCTGAGGGCGGGACCAAGATCACAGCCCGGCTCGCTTCTCCTCACCACCGAACTGGTGGTCACCGTCTTGGGTGACCGCCGGCGAGGGGATGCGGCCGGGCTGCCTGATGAAAATCCTTGAAGCCGAACGATGGCTGAAAGGTACCAACTTCCGTGAAGTTGCGTTCCTCCAATGACAAGGCGGAAGAACTGCGAGTGTCCCACATCCGGGGGCTCAGAAGGTGGAAAGACACGATGCATGAGGGGAGCGCGAGGACATGGTTGCCTTTCAAGGGGGTCACCCTCCTTTTAAAGGCAACTCTCCCCACTTGTGTCCTCAGCCATCGCGGGCTAAGTCTTCTCCGACACGCTCCAAGGTCCTCCCCCTACGACATGGGGGCTGGGTCCCACGCGTCATGAAAGCTGGCCCAGGGCAGAAGAAGCCAAACCGCCGCGCGCGGTGCGCGCAACTGCCCAGCGGTTACAAGCATTCCTCCACTTTTGCCCAGACCAGCGGGTGAAAGGGTGGACCGCCATGCAGGCGGCATGCAACCGCACCAAGTGAGCGCGCCCTTTCGACTCCAACGCATCCAGCATGGGGGCCCAAGCCCACACGTCATGCAACCGGCGCGCCGGTTGCTACGTGCAAGAAACTGCACCGCCACTCGTGCCACTACCGCGCCTCCTCGACTGTGGAACCAGTACCGCGACTCGAGGCAACCTTGTGTATGACCCAACAGTGCCAGCCAGGCACATCGGTCACGGGTCAGTCAGCCGCGGGAAAAGGCGCGACGGTCGATACGGCCAAAAATGGGCCGGCAGTAATGGCGGTGGCAGGCGAACGGAAGCAGCGGTCAAGTCGTCAGCCAAGCTCATGTCCCCTCCTGGGACAGCGAGAGAACCCTCTCTCACGGCGTGAAGACAGCGCGCCCGTGTTCCGTTCCTCCAACGGCTCGTGCACGCGCAACGGCTGCCCCGCGAACCACTCGTCCCGTCGCATTAACTCTGCGGCAGAACAGGCGGCACCTTTGGCAAGAGAAGCGGGCGACGCTTCGCCTTCCCCATAATGACCGCGTCAAAAAAGGTGCGCCACGTCATTCGATTTCGCATCCTTTTCCTGTTCCTCTTTCTCTCTCTTACAACAGGGACCGGGAAAGGGGACACCCCAAAAGGGATCCTTCTTCGCGAAGGAAACGGGCCCCGAGCCCCCCTACTGATCAGAGGTTTGAAGGCTGGCCCCTCGGAGGGGTTCAACAGCCGCCTCAGAGCGCTCGGGCTCCGCGCCCGCTACTGGTCAGAGGTTCGAAGGCCGGCCCCTCGGAAGGGTTCAACGGCCGCCTCAGGCCACTCGGGCTCCACGCCCACTACTGATCAGGGGTTCGTAGGCTGGCCCTCGAAGGGTTCACAGCCGCCTCAGACGCAGAGCGAGGGATGACCCGGGGTACGTTCGATACACAACCAAGGCTCAGGCTATGCTCCCGAGGTACCCTAGGACATTTCCGAGACCAGCGGGAACGATCTTGTAACGGAATCCCATCAGAGGGAGGCATCGAGCCCTCGGACCCCGTCAAAAGGGGACCGGGTCCGGCAAATCACCCGCAGGTACTTTTGGAGCGCGCCTCCGGGCCTCTAGCCGACCCGTAACAAATGGGGCACGGGCGTCCACTCGGATTACCCGTTAGCAGCTCACTGGAGACACCATGTTCGGCGCCCTCCAAGGGCAACATGGCGCTTTCCCCCCCTCCTCCTTGCGGAAAGGCGACGCAGGGGCGTATGTAAAAAAGTCGAGTCTGACCTTGACCGTCCTCTCGCTCTGTGCGGAGGCTCGAGGGCTGCTCTCGCAAACCCGGCTCCGGCCAAACCGTTGACAGCGTCAACATACCAGCCCGAGAACTTGGGACCCGACCGTGCACCCGGGCTACGGCCAGCTCGCATGAGGGAACAACCAGACCGGCCGAAGCATCGCGAAACGCATTAAGACCTCGAAGGAGTCAAACCACTCCTCCTAGGCCTCGGGGGCTACACCCGGCGGGTGTGCCCGCGCGCACCCACCGGAATGAAACGCAACCGAGAAAGGCCGATCCCCTTGCAAAAAAGTGCGACAAAAGCCTCCAAGCGAGTATTAACACTCCCTTCGAGGCTCGGGGGCTACTGTCGGGGACCATAATTAGGGGTACCCCCAAGACTCCTAATCTCAGCTGGTAACCCCCATCAGCACAAAGCTGTAAAGGCCTGATGGGTGCGATTAAGTCAAGGCTCGGTCCACTCAAGGGACACGATCTCGCCTCGCCCGAGCCCAGCCTCGGGCAAGGGCAGCCGACCCCGGAGGATTTACGTCTCGCCCGAGGACCCCCTCCAGCAAAGGACACACCTTCGGTTCGCCCGAGGCCCAGTCTTCGCTAAGAAGCAACCTTGGCCAAGTCGCCACGCCGACCGACCGTTTCGCAGAAGCGTTTAATGCAAAGGTGGCCTGACACCTTATCCTGACGCGTGCCCTTTAGTTGACAGAGCCGAAGTGACCGCAGTCACTTCGCCGCTCCACTGACCGGCCTGACAAAAGGACAGCGCCGCCTGCGCCACTCCGACTGCTGTGCCACTCAACAGAATGAGGCTGACAGCAGCCAAGTCTGGCCTCTGGCGCCATAGGAAACTCCGCATCGCCCGACCCAGGGCTCGGACTCGGGCTCGGCCCAGGAAGACGACGAACTCCGCCTCGCCCGACCCACGGCTCAGACTTGGGCTCGGCCCCGGAAGACGACGAACTCCGCCTCGCTCGACCCAGGGCTCGGACTCGGGCTCGGCCCCAGAAGACGACGAACTCCGCCTCGCCCGACCCCAGGGCTCGGACTCGGGCTCGGCCCCGGAAGACGACGAACTCCGCCTCGCCCGACCCCAGGGCTCGGACTCAGCCCTGGCCTCAGTCGACGGTCTCCGCCTCGCCCGACCCAGGGACTCGGACTCGACCTCGGCCTCGGAAGACAGACTCGACCTCGACCTCGGAGGAGCCTCCACCTCGCCCAACCCAGGGCTCGGACCGACCACGTCAGAGGAGGCGCCATCATTACCCTACCCCAAGCTAACTCAGGCTATGGGGAACAAGACCGGCGTCCCATCAGGCTCGCCCCGATAAACAAGTAATGATGGCGCCCCGCATGCTCCATGACGATGGTGGCTCTCAACCCCCTTACGGAAGCAAGGAGACGTCAGCAAGGACTCGACAGCCCCGAAACCTGTCCTTCCACTAGGCTCCAGCGCTCCTCCGACGGCCACGACACCACACGAACCGGGTGCCAAAACCTCTCCGGCTGCCACGACGACATGTACTTAGGGCACTAGCTCTTCTCCGCTAGACACGTTAGCACACTGCTACACCTCCCATTGTACACCTGGATCCTCTCCTTACGCCTATAAAAGGAAGGTCTAAGGCCCTCTTACAAAGGGTTGGCCGCGCGGGGAAGGACGGGACGGCGCTCGCGTAAGCCTCTCGCTCCCTCCCGCGTGGACGCTTGTAACCCCCTACTGCAAGCGCACCCGACCTGGGCGCGGGACAAACACGAAGGCCGCGGGTTTCCCCTTTTACGCCTGTCTCCCTCCGGCTTCTTCCCCCCTTCGCGCTCCATCTCGCGCCGACCCATCTGGGCTGGGGCACGCGACGACAATTTACTCGTCGGTCCAGGGACCCCCCGGGGTCGAAACGCTGACAGTTATCTTATTTCACTCTTGGTCACCAACAAATATGTCTTGTCTAACTCCTTGATAATTCTTACCCAACTCCTTGATGTTATAATATCCTTCTTATTCCAAAACCTTGTCTCACCTTTTATTTTGGTCGAATGAGTAGAACTGGATTATGTTGTGCTGGTATGTTTGAATTCATTCTCCTTTGTGTTCATGTTTGATTTGCTTCTTTGAAATGATTGTTGGTTTATTGTGTGACTTTTGTCCACAATGGCATCAGTTAGCTAGGTAAAACCTTAGATAAATGGGTTATCTCTGCTCTCTATAATCTGTCTTTACTCAACCCTTTCGTCCCTTCCATTCTTCCATACCCATACAGATGTCAGACCTTGGAATGTCAACTACAAGTGATGTCACTAAGTGCAAAGAATGTGGTGTGTTGACAAGTGAAAATAACTCTATAAATAAAACAGCTGATGAACAGACATTCAAGACACAAAAGGATGCACCACCAAACCAACAGACAAGTAACCTTGGAACATGTTGTTGTTGTGAGTACTATGGAATCCCTTATCGCCAGATCAGTACAAACGAAAGTGAAACTACAAAACAGAATAATCGAATTTTATTTTCTGGCATAAACAGACAAATGTCTCCCCAAGAACAACTAATAGCAGATTCTCTCATACCTAATGCACTGTCAGTTGATGAATTGCAAAGTATTCCAAAAAGGAAACATCACAAGGATGCCAAGCCCCAAGAAGAAACACAAGAGTGTTACATTGATGGATGGACTATTACTTGCACACAGTTTCAGCCTCGTCGCCGCATCAGATCCAAGAAAC
The DNA here is from genome assembly GCF_902167145.1 of Zea mays. Classification (NCBI taxonomy): domain Eukaryota; kingdom Viridiplantae; phylum Streptophyta; class Magnoliopsida; order Poales; family Poaceae; genus Zea; species Zea mays. The sequence continues at coordinate 71,689,132 of NC_050105.1, read as the reverse complement.
AAAAAGGGAAACATGGAAAAAGTCAAGAAATAACTTCAAGAAAAGCTTGCTATCAATGTGGACGTGAAGGTCATTACTTCTGTAACTGTCCTGAGAAGAGTTCACTACAGATCACCTCCGAGATGAAGCTATCTCAGTCTTCAGACATGGAATATGAACAAAAATGCACAGAAACTTTTACCAACACAGTAAAGACAACTCCACCATGTAACTTATCAAGTCGTGCTTGCTTTGGCTATGGTGATACCGGCCATCTTGTTAATGGTTGTCCTAAGAAAGATGTGGAGATCAATAAGGTCCAAAAGAAAAGACAACACCCTCAAACCCATGCATCAACAAAGAATAAACAACGGAAAGAGACCACAGGAAGGATAAGTTATGCAGTGACAGGAACTATTCCATATGATAATGCAGTGATTTTTGGAACACTAGTCATTCACAAAACCATCGCCACCGTGTTGTATGATCCTCGTACAACACATTCTTTTATCAGTGCCCAGTTTGCAACAAAGTATGGTATTTTTAAGTGTCCCTTGAGATCAAGGAAGACCATCAGTGCACCCGAAGGAAAAATGTTAGTGAACTACATATGTCCAAATGTAAGTGTTAAAATCAATGGAATAGATTTTCCAGCTGATCTCCTAGTGATAGAATCAATGGGAAATGATGTGATTCTTGGAAAGAATTGGTTACAAAGAACTAAAGCAGTAATCCAACATACTGAGAGAACCATATGTTTAGAAACCCCATCTAGAGAAAGAATAGTAGTTGAAGACAATCGACCTCCAGTTTGATTGGTGCATCTGACGAGGAAGAATAATATACCAATTAGCTAAAAGAAGGAGTATGTCTCACGAAGAAAAAAAATATCAAGATGTTGCCCCTTTAAGGATTTGCAATAGTGCTAAATAATATATGAATAAATTTGGAGAATCTCTCGCACCTATTGTGTTTTGCCTCTTTATAAAGATAATAAAGTATGGTGTCATCTGCTATATGCAAACAATGTGATACTCTAGTTACCCTAAAATCCCGCTCAAGTCTTTCTCTGAATTTGTGCTCAAAGAAATACTCTTGGATCAGAAAGATTATTTGGATATCATGCTCTAAAATCTATAAGGTTCAAAAGGATCTATGTTAAGGATTATAACACTTGTACGATCTTGTAGTATGATGAAGCTAGGCGGAAATCTGAAACCATCCTTGTTCCTTAACTAATCTTATATTGGAAATCAAAATGTTGCTCTTTATCTTAATGTCATACAAGCCTCTTATGCAGTCCGTCTCACTATCTCTTTTACTCTCTGACTAGATGATGAACCCCAATGGAAAGGAAGTAAATAATGCCAATGACAATATTACTACCTTAACAACTATGAACGAGAAAAATGAGTCACAGAGATATTCGATGAATGGAATAAAGAACAACAAAAGGAATAGGAAAATGTTTGGATACATGATTAGTTCACCTCAACCACAAGCAAAAGCCCCGAAACACATGGATACCCAAACAGAAGAATCAAGTCAGGCTCAGCTACATGAGATACAGACACCCAGTCAACCCTCACCCCCTATTGGTCAAGCAAAGTTGACTCGCAAAGAACTCAAAGCAATAGGTGCTTGCTACTACTGCAAAAACGAAGGACATCTTATTCGCGAGTGCCCCAAGAAGCGTCTAGACCGAATAAAGAAGAAGCTACAAAGCATGACCTAAGCAATAATTCAGAAGACCCACCATTTTATAAGTATGATGATAAAGGACGCTTGATTAGTATACATTGCGGAGCAAAAAAGTAAGGAAGTTCCTTGATATTAGAATAGTTCAATGTGAACTAAGAACCTACAAATAACCATGTATCTCCTTTGCTTTTGTGCTAGCCTTTCTTAATCTCGAGGACGAGATTCTTTTTAAGAGGGGTAGATTTGTGACACTACGAAAATCATTAAATAAAAATAATACATTTAGTTAATAATGGTATTTATGATAATAAAAATTCCATTGAAGTGTTTGTTATTTATTTCAGTCGGAATGATTTTTGATTGCTCATAAGTGATTTTGAATATTAAATATCATTTCTTCTTAAATGAAAAATTCACATAAATAATATAATAAATATTAGTCCAAGAATTAATATTTTATTTATAAATAATTTTGGTTTGATTATTATAAATTTTATGATTATTTGAGTAGGTATTTCGAAATTTAAAAAAAAAGAAAAAAACAAAACCCTAATAATAATCAGCCCACTAGGGCCCATTAGCTGCGCCACCTTGACCTAGCCGCACGCCCCTGGTTCCTCCAAGCCGCCACGCCCAGGCGTGCCCCGACACCGGCGCCCAACCCCCGCGCGACTGCACCGAGCCCGCCCGACGCGCACACTTCTCGAGCCGAGCGCACGTGCCATGGAGCCGGCCAACCTGCACACTCGACTCGCAGCACCGAAGACCCGCACCCAGCCGACCGCGCCCTTCCCCGTGCACCTCGACGCCCTGCATGCCGCCCGGCCAATGCCGACCACGCGCGCTGCACCGACCGAGCAGCCGAAACCGCCCGCGACCGTTTCTGCGTTAATGGTGATTCAATGCGTTCGTTTCTCCCCGTTACTCCCTCTCCTTCATGAACGACATTCATGGTGCTTTTAAGCCATGGCCGTTTTTTTTCTCTTCGTAGCGCCCTCTCCCTACAAAATCTGTCGAGCTCCTCTGTCTTCTCCCACCCCTGTCCAAGCTTTTCCCCATCGCTACCTCACTCGCATGTGTTCGTCGTTCGCCTGAGCTCGTGCCCCGTCATCCGCACCCAACCCCAGCCACCTCGTGCCTTCCTCCTTCTCGCAGTGGAGCACGTCCCGACGCCCGCGCCTTCGCCGGTTCGTTGGACCGTCCACGCCCCTCGCTGGTGTCTGCCACTGCGCTCGCTCACTGTCAACGCCATTGTGGATGGAAGCCGGAGCAGCGACCTGCTCGCCGTCGTGCCTCGCTATCGTGTCTCGTCGGAGACGTGTCCAAACCCCGTCAAACCTCGTCGTTCCCTGCCCGTCGAGCCATTCGTCGTTCATCCAAGGTTGGAGACAACCCAAAACAACTTGAGTTTATTTTTATCATGTTTGAAGTTATGAATTTTGTGAATTATTGTTGTAATTTTGAGATGATGTGATTTAGCGATTCACGTGTACGATTTTAGAGAGTTGCGATATATACGTGTAACCGAAATCAAACCCCGTGGCACTATTTTGAATATGCATATGATTTTATAATTCTAAAAATGAACACGGTCACTATTTATTACTTCAGTGGTTTTCATACTAGAAATGTTTATAGTTAATTTCACTTTAGTGTGTGGAGCGATAATTGGTTAGTATTGATATAAGTATAACTTTGGTGATATAACAAATTGAAATAGGAATTAAGCCACATATTTCCGGTCGAATGAAAATATAGATTTTTAGTATTCATAATAAATATATTCATAAGTATAGCACTTAATTACTTAGAATAGTAAAATGCTCATTTATGTCATAATAACCATGAATAGGTTATTAAAAGTCTCATTTAGTAATTTACAATTAATTCTAGTATATTAATGTTAGAAGAATTAAATAAACACTTTTTAGTTATACGTATAAATTCTATTTAGAAAAGAAAGGAGAAAACTGAAATAGTAGAATTTATAATAATATTAAAATGACTTAACTAGACACTCATACTTTTCTAATGAAGAAATTGATAGCTATGTTGATAAATATAGGTTTCTTACTAAAGAATTAGATAATTTGTTTCTAGTTCAAAATGACCTTTTAATAAACATCATGATTTTGATTTAATAAGATTCGTTATAAATGTTTAAGTATAGCCGTACTAAATAGTAATATGTCATATAACTTTTCTAATAATGATATAATGGCTTAATTAAGTGCTCACATTGTCATAACTAAAATGATAGTTAATAATATACCAATAAATATAGTATTCATTTTAATTATCTAGATCATTTGTTCCTACAATAGAATTAAAGATAATTAATAGATTAATTATCCTTTGTCATAATTTATTAATCAAACCTATAGTCAATTTGTTCTTGACTAGGTTTATGGCATGATTAATGAGTTCATAGAATTTAGTCCACCTTATATACGAATCACTTAGTTGTTCCTAAAGAATAAAATAAAATAATTAGTGTTCATATTCTTTTATAACTTAAAATGTTACTTTATATATACTTCGAATATAATAATATAGGCTATGTGTTTTTAAATGAAATTAAAAGATAGTTGTTTGTTCATTGTCTTTTACATAAAAGTTCATTTAAGGCATATATCATAACTTTCCATAAATAGGTGTTTAATAGTAATGATCTTTTCACATAAAACCTATTTAGACTTATATCTTAATTTATCATAAGTGATAGGTTTAACAATGAATTATATGTTCCATAATGCTTCATAAATTAACAATGTATTTCATAACGCATTAATCCTAGATATATAACTTATATCTTTTCTAAAAAGGTTAAAAAGGTTTAATATCGTTATAACATGTTTTATCGTCTTATAAACTCTTAATCTTAGACATATCACAAATGACGTTTTATAAAAGATTAAATTGGTGAACCTAATATTTGTATATTTTAATCAAGATACTTTTAAGCTCATGTCTTGTTTTATAAAGTATAGATCACACATTTTTGAAAAGAATACCTTTTTATTATAACCCTTGCGTGTAATGTTTTTGAAAAGAGAACGCTCTTTTCGTTAGGCTTTCTTTTAGCTTTACGTATGGTGAATGTTGTATGTTATTGAGTGGTGCTTGTTCTTCTTGTTTGTTTGTGTGATATTCAGTGGTTGATCTAGTAGTTAAGAATCAAGATCCATTCCTATCCGTGGAAGAACCTCAATTTTCTATAAGCAAGGCAAGTGGACTTCTCCCTTTGCATACTCTATTTGATCCCAAACAATACATTTAATAAAGTTTAGTCTTGTGGATATATAAGCATAATTTGACGGGTTACCTATTTAGATAACCTTTCCAACCTTATTCCTTGATCAAACCTGGGAATTATACTTTACCTTTGTAGCTATGCTATTGCTACAACTTAACTTTATGCAGTCACTCCCGCTTTTGATATTAATGTTCCAAATGGTAAGTTTACATTATTGTTGTTAACCCGATGGTTAAATAAGATTATTGCATATTAATTGGAACATGGAGTGACCACCCGGGAAAACAGTGCTACCATGAGAACGATCATGGCTCTGGTCTTGGCTAAATAACTAGGGAAGTCTTATGTTGGGTGCTGGTCGTGGTCGACAGGAACGGGGGCATCTGACAAGCTCTTATAGTTCCGGCTCAGGCAGATTGGATACGGGCATAGTTCCCAAAGCTTTACCCTGTAGTCTGGACTATAAGTTGGTTACGGTAGGTGTACCTTATGCAGTTGACCATTTCCAACATTTGCGTAATGAGGACTCTAGGGAGAAGCCTCGTAGTGAGACTCTGGCCATTCACCTCGGAAGTGAATACGGGTCTAGCTATCCCGGGCTAGAAGGGAATCGCGACTCATGGGTAAAGATGTGCCACCTCTGTAGAGTGTAAAACTGATATATCAGCCGTGCTCACGGTTATGAGCAGCCTGGACTCCTCACATGATAATTGAACTTGAAGATGGAAATAAATTGAGATTCGATGATCTGCCAATGGTTTGCTTAAGTGGTTTCACTTAAGTGTTTTTGATATACTCTTGTACCTTTGTTTAATGGGAATACTTGGGATTCACACTTATTAGTAAGACAGGTGTTGTTAATAAAATGTTGACCAACTAAAATGCTTACTACTCAACCTTAGCCTCACCTTGTTACCTTGCATTAGTTTTTCCCCCACTTGCTGAGCCCCGACCATAAGTGAGCTCACCCTTGCTTAATTTTGATCAGAAGTTGCAGATGAAGATATGATGCTGAACTCCATGGATGCTAGTCTAGTGATACCCCCGGTCATCTTCCTGTGGATGGATGTCCATGTTCGATGTACTTTGATGAATAAAGGTTAAGACATTATGTCTGTTCGAAGTGTAATATGTTAATATAATCGTTATTTACGCTCTTATGCATTGTTCTTTTGATATATTACACTTGTGACGTCAACATATTTGTGGAAATAGATCCTGGCACACATATGCTATGCACCCGACTCTGCCCCATTAGAAACGGGTGTGACATGCATCCACCAAAGAGTCTATTCTGGGTAGAGGAAACTCATCCTTCGGACACGCTTTATTAAGATATGTGAAATCAATGCACAATCTCCACTTTCCATTAGCCTTCTTCACCATTAAAGTATTGGCCAACCACTCTGGATATGTTACCTCTCTGATTACTCCGGCACTTAGAAGCCTTTTGACTTCGTTTCGTGCACCTTCGGCTTTGTCATCGAACATCTTCCAAAGCTTCTGCCTTCTTGGCCTGATAGCCGGATCTACATTAAGTGAATGCTCGATGACATCTCTGTTAACACCACATATATCATTGGCTGACAAGGCAAAGACATCCTTGTTGTTGAACAAAAACTTCAACAAGGTTTTTTCCTGTTCCTCAGACAGTTGTGATCCCAGCAACACCTTCTGCTCGGCTATGTCCTTGCATAGAAGCATGGGCTTCGGCTGGTATGCTGAGGCAGCCTTATCTATTTTGTGCTTCTACTGCTGATGAGCTTCGGCTTCATCTATGTTATGGATAGCCTTTGAATCTGTCCAGTTTCCTTCGGCCCTTCTAGCAGCCTCTTGACTCCTATGCACAGCTATGGGGCCTTGGTCTGATGGTATCTTCATGCACAGATATGCTGGATGAAGTATTGCTTCAAAAGTGTTTAATGTTCCTCGCCCAAAGATTGCATTGTAGGGATACTCCATATCAACAATGTCAAAGACAACCTGCTCTGTCCTTGTGTTGTGAACATAGCCGAAGGTGATCGACATAACTATTTTGCCGAGTGCTACTATCTGCCTTCCTCCGAAGCCACAGAGGGGGTGTGTTGCATCATGTATCTTGTCATCCTGCTCTTGCATTTTCCTGAAAGCTTTCGCAAAGATGATGTCTGCTACACTGCCTGTGTCTATAAGGACAATGTGAACCAGGAACCCCTTGATGAAACAAGATATAACCATTGCATCATTGTGAGGATAATCCTTGAGCTAAAGGTCTTCCTGGGAGAAGGTGATTGGTATATGAGACCACTTGGACTTGATGAAGGGTCCTTGCACTCCAACATGTTGTACCCTTCTATGTGCTTCCTTCTTCTGCTTCTTATTGGCTGGTTCAAAACTTGAGCCGCCTGTGATTGGGAGCACCAGCTTCATAGCCGAAGGTGTCATAGCTTGGTTGCCTTGCGAAGCCATTGTCGCAGTCATGGAAGTGAGTTCACCGAAGGTGGGCGCCAATGTTGGTCACTTGTTCTCAAATGTTGTGTATCAAGAACAAGGCAACACAATTGTTATTTATTATAGACCTTCGTCTTCCGAAGCATTATTTCCACATGGATATGATGCTCATCAGACGAAGGTCAAGAAGGACATACCTTCATCGTTTAATATGTGAACGAGAATACAAAAGGATGAATATAATAACTGCATCTTATTAATTCACACATATTTGTATTCCATAAAACATATATGAATATTAACAGTATTAATATTACATTGATACCTTCGGCTTGCTCAAGGTGAAGACGCGAGAGACTGATTACCATTCAGCGTGAACAGTACGGTGTTACTGTTCATCTATTTATAGGCACGAGACGCAGCCCAGGTAAAATTACATCCATGCCCCTGGCCATTTGTTTATAAACAATTTAAACTAATAAGGTCTATCTAGTCTTTTTCTTCTTTGCTTGATCTGAGGCGAAGCTAACGGTAGCTACGACATTCTGCATTGTTGCTTCCTCCCAAGGTCTTCGTCTTGAGAACCTTCGGCAGAAAAAGGGCGGACCTCTGTAGCATTTTGCCGAATATGTTTATGTCTTGATGACCTTTGGTGGAGAAGAAGACCCAACATTTATTTTAGTGTATAGAATCTTGTAATACTATTTAATACTTGTATAAAAAGTGTTTGGATTGGACATTGTATCAGCTAGACACTACCGGAATCGCAGGCTTTGCCGAGTGTTGTATTCTTTGCCGAGTGCCTTTTGTCGGGCACTCGGCAAAGAAAGCTTTGTCGAGTGCCACACTCGGCAAAGTTAGGCTCTCGGCAAAGAGCCCCTTTACCGAGTGCTGTCAAACACTCGGCAAAGAGGGCTCTCGGCAAAGGGCCGTCAGCGGCCGTCCCAAAGCTGACGGCCGTTAGTCTTTGCCGAGAGCCAACTGCTGGCACTCGGCAAAGAGGCTTCTTTGCCGAGTGCCACATATTGGGCACTCGGCAAAAGACTCTTTGTCGAGTGTCTTCTATAGACACTAGGCAAAGTATATTTGTATTTTTTTGATTTTGTCTCCCAAACTTTTTGTGGTATGTTCCTACACTATGTAGACCTACATGTATCATTTGTGGACAATTATAACAGAGTTTTGAATCGTTAGTAGATTTAGTTCGTTTATTTGAATTTCTTCGCAAAATTCAGATTTGAACTGTAGGTCACTCGAAACTTGGAAAACCGTGCATGCAAAAATGATATTCATGTTACTTACCATAAGTTACGACCGATTCCAGGAGCGTACCGAAAACTTCGAGCAACATGCTCACTAAACATGGTCGTGAACTTGCCATCCACATGTTTAAAAATTGTATAAAACACAAACAAATTCAGAAAATCATGAAACTTGTCCACGTGTCATGATATCATATGTACAGGCTGTGATAAAAATTGTAGAATGTTTGGAGAAAGTTGTGAGACACAATGTGTAGAAACCTAAGAGAACTACATAGAAACTCTATGATTTCATGTGTAGTTCTCTTAGGTTTCTACACATTGTGTCTCACAACTTTCTCCAAACATTCTACAGTTTTTATCACAGCATGTACATATGATATCACGACACGTGGACAAGTTTCATGATTTTCTGAATTTGTTTGTGTTTTATACAATTTTTAAACATGTGGATGGCAAGTTCACGACCATGTTTAGTGAGCATGTTGCTCGAAGTTTCCGGTACGCTCCTAGAATCGGTCGTAACTTATGGTAAGTAACATGAATATCATTTTTGCATGCACGGTTTTCCATGTTTTGAGTGACCTACAGTTCAAATCTGAATTTTGCGAAGAAATTCAAATAAACGAACTAAATCTACTAGATATTGCAAACACAGTTATAATTGTCCCCAAATGGTACATGTAGGTCTACATAGTGTAGGAACAAACCACAAAAAGTTTGGTGGCCAAAACCAAAAAAAATACAAATGTACTTTGCCGAGTGTCAGATGGTGACACTCGGCAAAATATGCTTTGCCGAGTGCCGCCCAGGTAGGCACTCGGCAAAGAAGTGTGAAGTAATCTTTGTCGAGTGTCCCCTGGTCGACACTCGGCAAAGGATCCTTTGCCGAGTGTCGCCGATCTGACACTCGGCAAAGCTTATTTTAAAAATAAAAAAATCTTTGCCGAGTGCCAGATCGCGGGCACTCGGCAAAGAAGGAAAAATATATTTCCGCCCGGCTCCTTTCTTCTTCTTTCTCTCCTCACTCTCTCTGTCTCTAAGCGCAGTTCGCCGCCGCCGCACTAAACCGCCGCCGTGCCGCGCCGCCTCACCGCCGCGCCGCCTCACCGCCACCCGCCCACGCGCTGCCGCACCGCCTCGCCGCCGCCGTGCCCACTCACCGTGCCCACGCGCTGCCTCACCGCCAGCCGTCCGCCCGCTCGCCGCCGTCCGCGCCTCCACCGTCCTCGCCTCCGGTACGTAATTGAAGAATGGATTAATTGTGTATATGGATATGGATATGGATATGGATATGGTTCTTCTAGTTTCCACTACAAATAAACAGTAAACATAAATGTGTGGATATGGATATGGATATGGTTGTTCTGTTAATTAGTTGTAGAAATTCATATTAGTTGGTGATTGTGGATATGGATGTCGATTAAATGTGATTGTCGGCCATCGTGCCATTGATATATGTGTGGATGTCAGCCATTGTGTTGTCAGTTTTATTTGCAGGTTTTGGAAACCTCCCCGTGCAAGGGAGGTGCTGCCGAAATTTTGTATTGACAGGCTTGTTTATTTTTTGCAGAGGTCTTCCTAGCCGTTGCGGGTCTGCCTGCACCGCGTCGAGTCGCCACTGCACCGACCCGCCACAGCCCCACTAGCCTGACTCCACCGCCACCCTAGGTATAACCTCTATTTCCGCATCATGGTCGTAGATCACGTAACCCAGTTAGGTGTCTCTCGTTCGAAAGAGATATGGTGTAGATATGCAGATCTTTGCATATCTACAAATGTATCAGTTTCGAATTGTCCACGTTTTTTGGACAGCCCGCGGTTGCGTAGATGGTGTTAGTTTCCATGCTCTACTCCGGTCCGAGAAAGAGTTTCGGCGTCACCTCCCTGTTGTTCTCCGGACAGTACACTCTCCCTGGCAGGACGTGTATCCGGAGAACAGCGGGGAGGTGCTGCCAAAATTCTATCTCGGATCGGAGTAGAGCATGGAAACTAACTCCATCTACGCAACTGCGGGTGGGATTAGGACCTATCCTCACCTATTAGAAGGTAGGAACGTAGTGTACATGCATTACATGTCTATATTAAACTATACTCGGTTATATATGTTAGAGGATGGAGGACCGTGAGTGGATATACACGGGCCGCGTTCGACGTAATGATGTCACCCCAGAATGGATTAGGAAGACCGATGCTTTCGTGGAACGGGCATATGGCGAAGCTGCTAAAGGAGCTAGCCTAGTCCCTTGTCCGTGCAGCAAATGTGACAACCGGAAAAGAAAACCAAAGAAGGTCATGGTAGAACATATTTGGAAGAATGGATTTACGCCGGACTATACTCGGTGGATCTTCCATGGTGAAGCGCATCGCACGAGAGAGGAGGTGGTGAGACAACGCGTCGAGGATTACGATGCTGATGTCGGGGTAGCAGACATGTTGAACGACTATCACGAGGCACAGTACGCCGAAGGACGTACGGAGGACGAGCCAGAGGCGATCGCAAAGGCATTCTACGACATGTTTGACGCGGCACAGAAACCCCTTCACGGCAAGACAAAGGTTTCTCAACTGGATGCCATTGGGCGTATAATGGCGTTCAAGTCACAGTATAGCATGAGTCGAGACGCCTTCGATGGTTTGTTGACAGTTATTGGCAGCCTGCTTCCGGAGGATCACGTTCTGCCAAAGAGCATGTACGAGGCACAGAAACTCCTTCGTGCACTCAAGATGACGTATGAGCAGATACATGCTTGTCCGAAGGGCTGCGTCCTATTTAGGAAAGAACACACTGAGGCAAAGTACTGTCCAAAGTGTAAATCGTCTAGGTTCATGGAGGTAGACTCTGGTGATGGACAGAAGAGGCAGCTCGACATCCCCGTGACAATCCTACGCCACCTTCCATTCATACCGAGGATCCAGCGTCTATACATGACAGAGGAATCCGTGAAATAGATGACATGGCACAAAAAAGGCAAACGATACAATCCTGACAAGATGGTTCACGCATCCGATGGTGAAGCATGGACCCACTTTGATGTCATTCACCATGAGAAAGCCAAAGAGGCTCGTAATGTTCGTGTTGCGCTGGCCACAGATGGGTTCAATCCATATGGAATGACCGCTGCCCCATACACATGTTGGCCCGTGTTCGTTATCCCCATCAATCTCCCCCCCCCGGCGTATGCTTTCAAAGATAGAACATATTCGTGTCGTTGATAATTCCTGGACACCCGGGGAATAAAATGGGCGTGTACATGGAGCCTTTGATTGATGAATTGGTCCGTGCTTGGGAGGAAGGGGTATGGACGTACGACCGAGCTACGAAGACAAACTTCAAAATGCATGTTTGGTACCAGTACTCCATGCAGGCGTATGGGCTATTTTGCGCCTGGTGTGTTCACGGTAAGTTCCCATGCCCAGTTTGCAAGGAAGCTCTTAGGTTCATTTGGTTGAAGAAGGGTGGCAAATATTCGTCATTCGATAAACATCGACAATTTCTCCCTCCTGACCATGATGGCAAATATTCGTCATTCGATAATCCACCCCCTCGTTATAATGATGGCGACAATGAATCGAACCTCAGCATTTTTCGAGGGCAACTCGGAAGCGCAAGTGGTTCGACCACCAAGACCCTGACACATGAAGAGTGGCGGCATATCATGCTATATGTATTGACCAACGTTGAAGAGGTGACGCCATACATGGAGCAATTTCTTCATGAATTCTGGCGTCAATCAAGGGACCCAACTCCACAGGAATATGATACCCTTCTTGGAAAGGGTGTGGGAAATGGATTGCCCGATTTCATTTCCTGGTTTAAACGTAAGGTACGTGCTTAGTTTGTCATTTGAAGTTGCTCTTACATGCGAATAATATAACAATCTAGTGTGTTTGAACTTGCAGGGCCAAAGAGAGCCGTCTATGAGTGCCGAGTTGAGACAAGTAGCCAATGGCTTTGCCTATAGGGTCAGGAAATTTTCTGGGTATGACGTCAATGGATACCGTTTTCGCACAACAAGCTACGACCAAAGTTGGCCCAATCGGAAAACCACGTGTTCTGGAGTCTTTACGCCCGAGCTTGATGAGGTCGAGTATTATGGAAGAATTGAAGAAATATATGAACTCAATTTTTATGGTTCCAAACCTCTTACTCCAGTGATATTCAAATGTCATTGGTTTGACCCTGAAGTTACGAGACGAACACATTCTAATCTTGGGCTAGTCGAAATTCGACAGGATTCGACCTTACCAGGAGACGATGTCTATATTGTGGCCCAACAGGCCACACAAGTGTATTATCTTCCATATGCGTGCCAAACGAAACAACATCTTAAGGGTTGGGATGTTGTGTATAAGGTATCACCGCATGCTAAATTACCTGTTCCAAACGATGAAGATTATAACTTAGACCCGGACACATATGATGGAGAGTTCTTCCAAGAAGATGGGCTCGAAGGGCGATTTGAGATAGACTTAACCGAAGCGATCGGAATGGAAGTAGATATTGAAATGTGAAAGGGAATTAGGCTTACACCTAGTTCCTATATAATTTTGGTGGTTGAATTGCCCAACACAAATCTTTGGACTAACTAGTTTGCCCAAGTGTATAGATTATACAGGTGTAAAAGGTTCACACTCAGCCAATAAAAAGACCAAGTTTTGGATTCAACAAAGGAGCAAAGGGGCAACCGAAGGCACCCCTGGCCTGGCGCACCGGACTGTCCGGTGTGGCACCGGACATGTCCGGTGCACCAGGGGGACTCAGACTCAAACTCGCTGCCTTCGGGAATTTCCAGAGGCGACTCGGCTATAATTCACCGGACTGTCCGGTGTACACCGGACAGTGTCCGGTGCGCCAAGGGAGGTCGGCCTCAGGAACTCGCCAGCGTCGGGAAACTCCAACGGCTAGTCCACTATAATTCACCGGACTGTCCGGTGTGCACCGGACTGTCCGGTGCGACTCCAGAGCAACGGCTACTTCGCGCCAACGGCTACCTGCTGCGGCATTTAATGCGCGCACAGCGCGCGCAGGAGTCAGAATCGCCCATGCTGGCACACCGGACAGCCAACAGTGCCTGTCCGGTGTGCACCGGACACCAGGGCGGGCCCACAAGTCAGAAGCTCCAACGGTCTGAATCCAACGGCATTGATGACGTGGCAGGGGGCACCGGACTGTCCGGTGTGCACCGGACTGTCCGGTGCGCCATCGAACAGACAGCCTCCCAACGGCCACTTTTGGTGGTTGGGGCTATAAATACCCCAACCACCCCACCATTCATTGCATCCAAGTTTTCCACTTCCCAACTACTACAAGAGCTCTAGCATTCAATTCTAGACACACCAAAGAGATCAAATCCTCTCCAATTCCACACAAAGCCCTAGTGACTAGTGAGAGTGATTTGTCGTGTTCATTTGAGCTCTTGCGCTTGGATTGCTTTCTCTCTTTCATTCTTTCTTGTGTTCAATACTCACTTGTAACCAAGGCAAGAGACACCAAATTGTGTGGTGGTCCTTGCGGGGAGGTTTTGCTCCCGGTTGATTTGAGAAGAGAAAGCTCACTCGGTCCGAGGGACCGTTTGAGAGAGGGAAAGGGTTGAAAAAGACCCGGCCTTTGTGGCCTCCTCAACGGGGAGTAGGTTTGAGAGAACCGAACCTCGGTAAAACAAATCTGCGTGTCTCACTTCATTATTCACTTGCGATTTGTTTTTACGCCCTCTCTCGGACTCGATTATATTTCTAACGCTAACCCGGCTTGTAGTTGTGTTTATTTTTGAGAATTTCAGTTTCGCCCTATTCACCCCCCCTCTAGGCGACTATCAATTGGTATCGGAGCCCGGTGCTTCATTAGAGCCTAACCGCTCGAAGTAATGTCGGGAGATCACGCCAAGAAGGAGATGGAGACCGGCGAAAAGCCCACTACAAGCCACGGGAGCACTTCATCGGAAGAGTCCCGCACCAAGAGGAAGGAGAAGAAGAAGGACTCTTCCAAACGGAAGGAGAAAAAGTCTTCCTCTTCTCACCACAAAGAGAAGAAGGAAAAATCTTCTTCCCACAAGCCGCATCGGAAAGGCGACAAGCACAAGAGGATGAGGAAAGTGGTCTACTACGAGACCGACACTTCATCAACATCGACCTCCGACTCCGATGCGCCCTCCGTCACTTCTAAGCGCCAAGAGCGCAAGAAGTATAGTAAGATCCCCCTACACTACCCTCGCATTTCCAAACATACACCTTTACTTTCTGTCCCATTAGGCAAACCACCAACTTTTGATGGTGAAGATTACACTAGGTGGAGCGATTTAATGCGATTTCATCTAACCTCGCTCCACAAAAGCATATGGGATGTTGTTGAGTTTGGTGCATAGGTACCGTCAGTAGGGGATGAGGACTATAATGAGGATGAGGTGGCCCAAATCGAGCACTTCAACTCCCAAGCCACAACCATACTCCTTGCCTCTCTAAGCAAAGAGGAATACAACAAAGTGCAAGGGTTGAAAAGTGCAAAGGAGATTTGGGACCTGAAAGGGAATTAGGCTTACACCTAGTTCCTAAATAATTTTGGTGGTTGAATTGCCCAACACAAATCTTTGGACTAACTAGTTTGCCCAAGTGTATAGATTATACAGGTGTAAAAGGTTCACACTCAGCCAATAAAAAGACCAAGTGTTGGATTCAATAAAGGAGCAAAGGGGCAACCGAGGGCACCCCTGGTCTGGCGCACCGGACTGTCCGGTGTGCCACCGGACAGTGCACAGTACCTGTCCGGTGCACCAGGGGACTCAGACTCAAACTCTTCACCCTCGGGATTTCTCGGAAGCCGGTGCGCTATAATTCACCGGACTGTCCGGTGTGCACCGGACATGTCCGGTGCTCCAAGGAAGCTCGGCCTCCTGAACTCGCCAGCCTCGGGTTCGCGCGGCAGCCGCTCCGCTATAATTCACCGGACTGTCCGGTGTGCACCGGACTGTCCGGTGTGCCAGCGGAGCAACGGCTCCCTGCGGCGCCAACGGCTCCCTGCGGTGCATTAAATGCGCGCGCAGCGCGCGCAGTCGTCAGACTCGCCCATACCGGTGCACCGGACATCAAACAGTGCATGTCCGGTGTGCACCGGACACCCAGACGGGCCCACAAGTCAGAAGCTCCAACGGTCAGAATCCAACGGCAGTGATGACGTGGCAGGGGCACCGGACTGTCCGGTGTGCACCGGACTGTCCGGTGCGCCATCGAGCAGAAGCCTCCAGCCAACGGTCAAGTTTGGTGGTTGGGGCTATAAATACCCCAACCACCCCACCATTCATGGCATCCAAGTTTTCCACTTCTCAACTACTACAAGAGCTCTAGCATTCAATTCTAGACACACTAAAGAGATCAAATCCTCTCCAAATCCACACAAAGCCCTAGTGATTAGTGAGAGTGATTTGCCGTGTTCATTTGAGCTCTTGCGCTTGGATTGCTTCTTTTCTTTCTCATTTGTTCTTGTGATCAAAACTCCATTGTAATCAAGGCAAGAGGCACCAATTGTGTGGTGGCCCTTGCGGGGAAGTTTTGTTCCCGGCTTTGATTAGAGAAGAGAAGCTCACTCGGTCCGAGGGACCGTTTGAGAGAGGGAAGGGTTGAAAGAGACCCGGCCTTTGTGGCCTCCTCAACGGGGAGTAGGTTTGCAAGAACCGAACCTCGGTAAAACAAATCTCCGTGTCTCACTTGCTTATTCGCTTGGGATTTGTTTTGCGCCCTCTCTTGCGAACTCGTTTATTATTACTAACGCTAACCCCGGCTTGTAGTTGTGTTTATATTTGTAAATTTCAGTTTCGCCCTATTCATCACCCCCCCTCTAGGCGACTATCAATTGGTATCAGAGCCCGGTGCTTCATTAGAGCCTAACCGCTCGAAGTAATGTCGGGAGATCACGCCAAGAAGGAGATGGAGACCGGCGAAAAGCCCACTACAAGCTACGGGAGCACTTCATCGGAAGAGTCCCGCACCAAAAGGAGGGAGAAGAAGAAGAGCTCCTCCAACAAAGGGAAGGAGAAGAAATCTTCTTCTCACCACAAAGAGAAGAAGGAAAAATCTTCTTCCCACAAGCCGCATCGGAAAGGCGACAAGCACAAGAGGATGAGGAAGGTGGTCTACTACGAGACCGACACTTCATCAACTTCTACCTCCGACTCCGATGCGCCCTCCGTCACTTCTAAACGCCAAGAGCGCAAGAAGTATAGTAAGATCCCCCTACGCTACCCTCGCATTTCCAAACATACACCTTTACTTTCCGTCCCATTAGGCAAACCACCAACTTTTGATGGTGAAGATTACGCTAGGTGGAGCGATTTAATGCGATTTCATCTAATCTCGCTCCACAAAAGCATATGGGATGTTGTTGAGTTTGGTGCGCAGGTACCATCCGTAGGGGATGAAAACTATGATGAGGATGAGGTGGCCCAAATCGAGCACTTCAACTCTCAAGCCACAACCATACTCCTTGCCTCTCTAAGCAAGGAAGAATACAACAAAGTGCAAGGGTTGAAAAATGCAAAGGAGATTTGGGATGTGCTCAAAACTGCGCACGAGGGAGATGAGCTCACCAAGATCACCAAGCGGGAAACGATCGAGGGGGAGCTCGGTCGGTTCCGGCTTCAAAAAGGGGAGGAGCCACAACACATGTACAACCGGCTCAAGACTTTGGTGAACCAAGTGCGCAACCTCGGGAGCAAGAAGTGGGATGACCACGAAGTGGTAAATGTTATTTTAAGATCTCTCATTTTTCTTAATCCCACTCAAGTTCAATTGATTCGTGGTAATCCTAGATATACTAAAATGACCCCCGAGGAAGTTATCGGGCATTTTGTAAGTTTTGAGTGCATGATAGAAGGCTCGAGGAAAATCAACGAGCTTGGCGACCCATCCGAAGCCCAACCCGTTGCATTCAAGGCAACGGAGGAGAAGAAGGAGGAGTCTACACCAAGTAGACAACCAATAGACGCCTCCAAGCTTGACAATGAGGAGATGGCGCTCGTCATCAAGAGCTTCCGCCAAATCCTCAAACAAAGGAGGGGGAAAGACTACAAGTCCCGCTCCAAGAAGATTTGCTACAAATGTGGTAAGCCCGGTCATTTCATTGCTAAATGTCCTATGTCTAGTGACAGTGACCGAGGCGACGACAAGAAGGGGAGAAGAAAGGAGAAGAAAAGGTACTACAAGAAGAAGGGCGGCGATGCCCATGTTTGTCGGGAATGGGATTCCGACGAAAGCTCCAGCGACTCCTCCGACGACGAGGACGCCGCCAACATCGCCGTCACCAAGGGACTCCTCTTCCCCAACGTCGGCCACAAGTGCCTCATGGCAAAGGACGGCAAAAAGAAGGTTAAATCTAAATCCTCCACTAAATATGAATCCTCTAGTGATGACAATGCTAGTGATGAGGAAGATAATTTGCGTTCCCTTTTTGCCAACCTTAACATAGCTCAAAAAGAAAAATTGAATGAATTGGTTAGTGCTATTCATGAAAAGGACGACCTTTTGGATTCCCAAGAGGATTGTCTAATTAAAGAAAACAAAAAACATGTTAAGGTTAAAAAGGCTTATGCTCTAGAAGTAGAAAAATGTGAAAAATTATCTAGTGAGCTAAGCACTTGCCGTGAAATAATTGACAACCTTAGGAATGAAAATGCTATTTTAAATGCTAAGGTTGATTCTCATGTTTGTGATGTTTCAATTTCCACTCCTAGAGATAATGATGATGATTTGCTTGCTAGGATTGAAGAATTGAACATTTCTCTTGCTAGCCTTAGAGTAGAAAATGAAAAGTTGATTACTAAGGCTAAAGAACTAGATGTTTGCAATGTTACAATTTCTGACCTTAGAACTAAAAATGATATGCTGCATGCTAAGGTTGTAGAATTAAGATCTTGCAAACCCTCTACATCTACTGTTGAGCATGTATCTATTTGTACTAGATGTAGAAATGTTGATATTGATGCTATTCATGATCACATGATTTTAATTAAGCAACAAAATGATCATATAGCTAAACTAGATGCTAAAATTGCCGAGCACAACTTAGAAAATGAGAAATTTAAATTTGCTCGTAGCATGCTTTATAATGGGAGACGCCCTGGCATTAAGGATGGCATTGGCTTCCAAAGGGGAGACAATGTCAAACTTAATGCTCCTCCAAAGAACTTATCTAACTTTGTTAAGGGCAAGGCTCCCATGCCTCAGGATAACGAGGGTTACATTTTGTACCCTGCCGGCTATCCTGAGAGCAAAATTAGGAAAATTCATTCTAGGAAGTCTCACTCTGGCCCTAATCATGCTTTTATGTATAAGGGTGAGACATCTAGCTCTAGGCAACCAACCCGTGCCAAGTTGCCTAGAAAGAAAACTCCTATTGCATCAAATGATCATGTTATTTCATTTAAAACTTTTGATGCTTCTTATGTGCTTACAAGCAAATCCGGCAAGGTAGTTGCCAAATTTGTTGGGGGCAAACACAAGGGCTCCAAGACTTGTGTTTGGGTACCCAAAGTTCTTGTTTCTAATGCCAAAGGACCCAAAACAGTTTGGGTACCTAAAGTCAAGAACTAAAGTGGTTTTGTAGGTTTATGCATCCGGGGGCTCAAGTTGGATACTCGACAGCGGGTGCACAAACCACATGACCGGGGAGAAAAGGATGTTCTCCTCATATGAGAAAAACCAAGATTCCCAACGAGCTATCACATTCGGGGATGGAAATCAAGGTTTGGTCAAAGGTTTGGGTAAAATTGCTATATCACCTGACCATACTATTTCCAATGTTTTTCTTGTTGATTCTTTAGATTACAACTTGCTTTCTGTTTCTCAATTATGTCAAATGGGCTACAACTGTCTTTTTACTGATATTGGTGTCACTGTCTTTAGAAGAAGTGATGATTCAATAGCATTTAAAGGTGTGTTAGAGGGTCAGCTATACTTAGTAGATTTTGATAGAGCTGAGCTCGACACATGCTTGATTGCTAAGACTAACATGGGTTGGCTCTGGCACCGTCGACTAGCCCATGTTGGGATGAAGAATCTTCACAAACTTCTAAAGGGAGAACACATTTTAGGATTAACTAACGTTCATTTTGAGAAAGACAGGATTTGTAGCGCATGCCAGGCAGGGAAGCAAGTTGGAGTCCATCATCCACACAAGAACATCATGACGACCGACAGGCCGCTTGAGCTACTCCACATGGATCTATTCGGCCCGATTGCTTACATAAGCATCGGCGGGAGTAAGTATTGTCTTGTAATAGTGGATGATTATTCTCGCTTCACTTGGGTATTCTTTTTACAGGAAAAATCTCAAACCCAAGATACTTTAAAGGGATTCTTGAGACGGGCTCAAAATGAGTTCGGCTTAAGGATCAAGAAAATAAGAAGCGACAATGGGACGGAGTTCAAGAACTCTCAAATTGAAAGTTTCCTTGAGGAGGAGGGCATCAAGCATGAGTTCTCTTCTCCCTACACGCCACAACAAAATGGTGTAGTGGAGAGGAAGAATCGAACTCTATTGGACATGGCAAGAACCATGCTTGATGAGTACAAGACACCGGACCGGTTTTGGGCCGAAGCAGTCAACACCGCCTGCTACGCCATTAACCGGTTATATCTTCACCGAATCCTCAAGAAGACATCATATGAACTCCTAACCGGTAAAAAGCCTAACATTTCATATTTTAGAGTTTTTGGTAGCAAATGCTTCATTCTTGTTAAAAGAGGTAGAAAATCTAAATTTGCTCCTAAAACTGTAGAAGGTTTTTTTCTTGGTTATGACTCAAACACAAGGGCATATAGGGTCTTTAACAAGTCCACTAGACTAGTTGAAGTCTCATGTGACGTTGTGTTTGATGAAACTAACGGCTCTCAAGTAGAGCAAGTTGATCTTGATGAGATAGGTGAAGAACAGGCTCCATGCATCGCGCTAAGGAACATGTCCATCGGGGATGTGTGTCCTAAGGAATCCGAAGAGCCTCCAAGTACACAAGATCAACCATCCTCCTCCACGCAAGCATCTCCACCAACTCAAAATGAGGATGAGGCTCAAGTTGATGAAGGGCAAAATCAAGAAGATGAGCCACCTCAAGATGACGGCAATGATCAAGGGGGAGATGCAAATGATCAAGAAAAGGAGGATGAGGAAGAACCAAGACCGCCACACCCAAGAGTCCACCAAGCAATCCAACGAGATCACCCCGTCGACACCATCCTCGGCGATATTCAAAAGGGGGTAACCACTAGATCTCGTGTTGCTCATTTTTGTGAACATTACTCTTTTGTTTCCTCTATTGAGCCACACAGGGTAGAGGAAGCTCTCCAAGATTCGGATTGGGTGGTGGCGATGCAAGAAGAGCTCAACAATTTCACAAGGAACGAGGTATGGCATTTAGTTCCACGTCCTAACCAAAATGTTGTAGGAACCAAATGGGTCTTCCGCAACAAGCAAGATGAGCATGGTGTGGTGACAAGGAACAAAGCTCGACTCGTGGCCAAAGGATATTCACAAGTCGAAGGTTTGGATTTCGGTGAAACCTATGCACCCGTAGCTAGGCTTGAGTCAATTCGCATATTATTAGCCTATGCTACTTACCATGGCTTTAAGCTTTATCAAATGGACGTGAAAAGTGCCTTCCTCAACGGACCGATCAAGGAAGAAGTCTATGTTGAGCAACCTCCCGGCTTTGAAGACAGTGAGTATCCTAACCATGTTTATAGGCTCTCTAAGGCGCTTTATGGGCTCAAGCAAGCCCCAAGAGCATGGTATGAATGCCTTAGAGATTTCCTTATTGCTAATAGCTTCAAAGTCGGAAAAGCCGATCCTACACTCTTTACTAAAATTCTTAAAAATGACTTGTTTGTATGCCAAATTTATGTTGATGATATTATATTTGGGTCTACTAACGAGTCTACATGTGAAGAGTTTAGTAGGATCATGACACAGAAATTCGAGATGTCAATGATGGGGGAGTTGAAGTATTTTCTGGGATTCCAAGTCAAGCAACTCCAAGAGGGCACCTTCATTAGCCAAACGAAGTACACTCAAGACATTCTAACCAAGTTTGGGATGAAGGATGCCAAACCCATCAAGACACCCATGGGAACTAATGGGCATCTCGACCTCGACACGGGAGGTAAGTCCGTGGATCAAAAGGTATACCGGTCGATAATTGGTTCATTGCTTTATTTATGTGCATCTCGACCGGACATTATGCTTTCCGTTTGCATGTGTGCAAGATTTCAATCCGACCCTAAGGAATCACACCTTACGGCCGTAAAACGAATCTTGAGATATTTGGCTTACACACCTAAGTTTGGGCTTTGGTACCCTCGGGGATCCACATTTGATTTGATTGGTTATTCGGATGCCGATTGGGCAGGGTGCAAAATTAATAGGAAGAGCACATCGGGAACTTGCCAGTTCTTGGGAAGATCCTTGGTGTCTTGGGCTTCAAAGAAGCAAAATTCGGTCGCTCTTTCCACCGCCGAAGCCGAGTACATTGCCGCAGGACATTGTTGCGCGCAATTGCTTTGGATGAGGCAAACCCTGCGGGACTACGGTTACAAATTAACCAAAGTCCCTTTGCTATGTGATAATGAGAGTGCAATCAAAATGGCCGACAATCCCGTCGAGC
This sequence comes from Zea mays, assembly GCF_902167145.1. Lineage (NCBI taxonomy): Eukaryota > Viridiplantae > Streptophyta > Magnoliopsida > Poales > Poaceae > Zea > Zea mays. The sequence goes on along the minus strand of NC_050105.1, from coordinate 71,666,858 downwards.
ACAGCCGCACTAAGCACATAGCCATTCGGTATCATTTTCTTAGGGATCACCAACAAAAGGGAGATATCGAGATTTCTTACATTAATACTAAAGATCAATTAGCCGATATCTTTACCAAGCCACTTGATGAACAATCTTTTACCAGACTTAGGCATGAGCTCAATATTCTTGATTCTAGAAATTTCTTTTGCTAAGCTTGCACACATAACTCATTTGAATACCTTTGATCATATCTCCTTTATATGTTATGACTAATGTGTTTTCAAGTCTATTTCAAACCAAGTCATAGGTATATTGAAAGGGAATTGGAGTCTTCGGCGAAGACAAAGGCTTCCACTCCGTATCACATACTTCGCCATCACTCCGAGCAACTCTCTCGTCTTTGGGGGAGAAATGAGCATCAAGGAAAAGGACTTCATCCTTGGGGGAGAGAGTAAAAGCTCAAACGCAAAAGGACTTCGTCTTTGGTATAATCTTAACTCATTTCTTTATGACCAAAGGGGAAGATTGCACTCCAAGGGCTCTAATGATTCCGTTTTTGGCGATTCATGCCAAAAAGGGGGAGAAATGAGCCCAAAGCAAAAGGACCGCACCACCACCAATTTCAAAAACTTAGTGTTTTCAAAGAAGTATTTTGGTATCCTATTGTGTTCAAAAGGGGGAGAAAGTAGTATTTCAAAAATGTTATATCAAAACCCTCTTGAACACTAAGAGGTGGATCTCCTTTAGGGGGAGTTTTGTTTAGTCAAAGAAAAAGCATTTGAAACAGGGGGAGAAAATTTCAAATCTTGAAAATGCTTTGCAAACTCTTATTCATTTACCTTTGACTATTTGCAAAAGATCTTTGAAATGGATTTACAAAAGAATTTGCAAAAACAAAACATGTGGTGCAAACGTGGTCCAAAATGTTATATAAGAAAGAAACATTCCTTGCATATCTTGTAAGTAGTTATATTGGCTCAATTCCAAGTAACCTTTGCACTTACATTATGTAAACTAGTTCAATTATGCACTTCTATATTTGCTTTGGTTTGTGTTGGCATCAATCACCAAAAAGGGGGAGATTGAAAGGGAATTAGGCTTACACCTAGTTCCTAAATAATTTTGGTGGTTGAATTGCCCAACACAAATCTTTGGACTAACTAGTTTGCCCAAGTGTATAGATTATACAGGTGTAAAAGGTTCACACTCAGCCAATAAAAAGACCAAGTGTTGGATTCAATAAAGGAGCAAAGGGGCAACCGAGGGCACCCCTGGTCTGGCGCACCGGACTGTCCGGTGTGCCACCGGACAGTGCACAGTACCTGTCCGGTGCACCAGGGGACTCAGACTCAAACTCTTCACCCTCGGGATTTCTCGGAAGCCGGTGCGCTATAATTCACCGGACTGTCCGGTGTGCACCGGACATGTCCGGTGCTCCAAGGAAGCTCGGCCTCCTGAACTCGCCAGCCTCGGGTTCGCGCGGCAGCCGCTCCGCTATAATTCACCGGACTGTCCGGTGTGCACCGGACTGTCCGGTGTGCCAGCGGAGCAACGGCTCCCTGCGGCGCCAACGGCTCCCTGCGGTGCATTAAATGCGCGCGCAGCGCGCGCAGTCGTCAGACTCGCCCATACCGGTGCACCGGACATCAAACAGTGCATGTCCGGTGTGCACCGGACACCCAGACGGGCCCACAAGTCAGAAGCTCCAACGGTCAGAATCCAACGGCAGTGATGACGTGGCAGGGGCACCGGACTGTCCGGTGTGCACCGGACTGTCCGGTGCGCCATCGAGCAGAAGCCTCCAGCCAACGGTCAAGTTTGGTGGTTGGGGCTATAAATACCCCAACCACCCCACCATTCATGGCATCCAAGTTTTCCACTTCTCAACTACTACAAGAGCTCTAGCATTCAATTCTAGACACACTAAAGAGATCAAATCCTCTCCAAATCCACACAAAGCCCTAGTGATTAGTGAGAGTGATTTGCCGTGTTCATTTGAGCTCTTGCGCTTGGATTGCTTCTTTTCTTTCTCATTTGTTCTTGTGATCAAAACTCCATTGTAATCAAGGCAAGAGGCACCAATTGTGTGGTGGCCCTTGCGGGGAAGTTTTGTTCCCGGCTTTGATTAGAGAAGAGAAGCTCACTCGGTCCGAGGGACCGTTTGAGAGAGGGAAGGGTTGAAAGAGACCCGGCCTTTGTGGCCTCCTCAACGGGGAGTAGGTTTGCAAGAACCGAACCTCGGTAAAACAAATCTCCGTGTCTCACTTGCTTATTCGCTTGGGATTTGTTTTGCGCCCTCTCTTGCGAACTCGTTTATTATTACTAACGCTAACCCCGGCTTGTAGTTGTGTTTATATTTGTAAATTTCAGTTTCGCCCTATTCACCCCCCCTCTAGGCGACTATCAGGACCTACTCAAGACGGCGCACGAGGGTGATGAACTCACCAAGATCACCAAGCGGGAAACGATCGAGGGGGAGCTCGGTCGTTTTCGTCTTCGCCAAGGGGAAGAGCCACAAGACATGTACAACCGGCTCAAAACCTTGGTGAACCAAGTGCGCAACCTCGGGAGCATAAAGTGGGACGACCACGAGGTGGTTAAGGTTATTCTAAGATCTCTCATTTTCCTTAACCCCACTCAAGTTCAATTGATTCATGGTAATCCTAGATACACTAAAATGACCCCCGAGGAAGTTATCGGGAATTTTGTGAGCTTTGAATGCATGATCAAAGGCTCCAAGAAAATCAACGAGCTTGACGAACCATCCACATACGAGGCGCAACCGGTAGCCTTCAAGGCAACGGAGGACAAGAAGGAGGAGTCTACACCAAGTAGACAACCAATCGACGCCTCCAAGCTCGACAATGAGGAAATGGCGCTCGTCATCAAGAGCTTCCGCCAAATCCTCAAACAAAGGAGGGGGAAAGACTACAAGTCCCGCTCCAAGAAGGTTTGCTACAAATGTGGTAAGCCCGGTCATTTTATTGCTAAATGTCCCATATCTAGTGACAGTGACTGAGGCAACGACAAGAAGGGGAGAAGAAAAGAGAAGAAGAGGTACTACAAGAAGAAGGACGGCGATGCACATATTTGTCGGGAGTGGGATTCCGACGAAAGCTCAAGCGACTCCTCCGACGACGAGGACGCCGCCAACATCGTCGTCACCAAGGGACTCCTCTTCCCCAACGTCGGCCACAAGTGCCTCATGGCAAAGGACGGCAAAAAGAAGAAGGTTAAATCCAACTCCTCCACTAAATATGAGTCTTCCAGTGATGATAATGCTAGTAGTGAGGAAGAAAATTTGCGTACTCTTTTTGCCAACCTTAACATGGAACAAAAGGAGAAATTAAATGAACTAATTAGTGCCATCCATGAGAAGGATGATCTCTTGGACTCCCAAGAGGACTTCCTAATCAAGGAAAATAAAAAACATGTTAAGGTTAAAAATGCTTACGCTCTACAAGTTGAAAAATGTGAAAAATTGTCTAGTGAGCTAAGCACTTGCCGTGAGATGATTGACAACCTTAGAAATGAAAATGCTAGTTTAAATGCTAAGGTTGATTCTCATGTTTGTAATGTTTCAATTCCCAATCCTAGAAATAATAATGATGATTTGCTTGCTAGGATTGAAGAATTAAACATTTCTCTTGCTAGCCTTAGATTAGAGAATGAAAATTTGATTGCTAAGGTTAAAGATTTTGATGTTTGCAATTCTATTATTTCCGACCTTAGAACTAAGAATGATATGTTACATGCTAAGGTTGTAGAATTAAAATCTTGCAAACCCTCTACATCTATTGTTGAGCATGTATCTATTTGTACTAGATGTAGAAATGTTGATGTTGATGCTATTCATGATCATATGGCTTTAATTAAACAACAAAATGATCATATAGCAAAACTAGATGCTAAAATTGCCGAGCACAACTTAGAAAATGAGAAATTTAAATTTGCTCGTAGCATGCTTTATAATGGGAGACGCCCTGGCATTAAGGACGGCATTGGCTTCCAAAGGGGAGACAATGTCAAAATTAATGCCCCTCCTAAGAACTTGTCTAATTTTGTTAAGGGCAAGGCTCCCATGCCTCAGGATAACGAGGGTTACATTTTATACCCTGCCGGTTATCCTGAGAACAAAATTAGGAGAATTCATTCTAGGAAGTCTCACTCTGGCCCTAATCATGCTTTTATGTATAAGGGTGAGACATCTAGCTCTAGGCAACCAACCCGTGCTAAGTTGCCTAAGAAAACTCCTATTGCATCAAATGAGCATAACATTTCATTTAAGACTTTTGATGCATCCTATGTTTTAACTAACAAATCCGGCAAGGTCGTTGCCAAGTTTGTTGGGGGCAAACACAAGGGGTCAAAGACTTGTGTTTGGGTACCCAAAGTTCTTGTTTCTAATGCCAAAGGACCCAAAACAGTTTGGGTACCTAAAGTCAAGAACTAAATTTGTTTTGTAGGTTTATGCATCCGGGGGCTCAAGTTGGATACTCGACAGCGGGTGCACAAACCACATGACCGGGGAGAAAAGGATGTTCTCCTCATATGAGAAAAACCAAGATCCCCAACGAGCTATCACATTCGGGGATGGAAATCAAGGTTTGGTCAAAGGTCTTGGTAAAATTGCTATATCTTCTGACCATTCTATTTCCAATGTTTTTCTTGTAGATTCTCTAGATTACAACTTGCTTTCTGTTTCCCAATTATGTCAAATGGGCTACAACTGTCTTTTTACTGATGTAGGTGTCACTGTCTTTAGAAGAAGTGATGATTCAATAGCATTTAAGGGTGTGTTAGAGGGTCAGCTATACTTAGTAGATTTTGATAGAGCTGAACTCGACACATGCTTAATTGCTAAGACTAACATGGGTTGGCTCTGGCATCGCCGACTAGCTCATGTTGGGATGAAGAATCTTCATAAGCTTCTAAAGGGAGAACACATTTTAGGATTAACAAATGTTCATTTTGAGAAAGACAGGATTTGTAGCGCATGCCAGGCGGGAAAGCAAGTTGGAGCCCATCATCCACACAAGAACATCATGACGACCGACAGGCCGCTTGAGCTACTCCACATGGATCTATTCGGCCCGATTGCTTACATAAGCATCGGCGGGAGTAAGTATTGTCTTGTAATAGTGGATGATTATTCTCGCTTCACTTGGGTATTCTTTTTACAGGAAAAATCTCAAACCCAAGAGACCTTAAAGGGATTCTTGAGACGGGCTCAAAATGAGTTCGGTTTAAGGATCAAGAAAATAAGAAGCGACAACGGGACGGAGTTCAAGAACTCTCAAATTGAAGGCTTCCTTGAGGAGGAGGGAATCAAGCATGAGTTCTCCTCTCCCTACACGCCACAACAAAATGGTGTAGTGGAGAGGAAGAATCGAACTCTATTGGACATGGCAAGAACCATGCTTGATGAGTACAAGACACCGGACCGGTTTTGGGCCGAAGCGATCAACACCGCCTGCTACGCCATCAACCGGTTATATCTTCACCGAATCCTCAAGAAAACATCCTATGAACTCCTAACCGGTAAAAAGCCCAATATTTCATACTTTAGAGTTTTTGGTAGCAAATGCTTTATTCTTGTTAAAAGAGGTAGAAAATCTAAATTTGCTCCTAAAACTGTAGAAGGCTTTTTACTTGGTTATGACTCAAACACAAGGGCATATAGGGTCTTTAACAAGTCCACTGGACTAGTTGAAGTCTCATGTGACGTTGTGTTTGATGAAACTAACGGCTCTCAAGTAGAGCAAGTTGATCTTGATGAGATAGGTAATGAAGAGGCTCCGTGCATCGCGCTAAGGAACATGTCCATTGGGGATGTGTGTCCTAAGGAATCCAAAGAGCCTCCAAATGCACAAGATCAACCGTCCTCCTCCACGCAAGCATCTCCACCAACTCAAAATGAGGATGAGGCTCAAGTTGATGAAGAACAAAATCAAGAAGATGAGCCACCTCAAGATAATGGCAATGATCAAGGGGGAGATACAAATGATCAAGAAAAGGAGGATGAGGAAGAACCAACACCGCCACACCCAAGAGTCCACCAAGCAATCCAACGAGATCACCCCGTCGACACCATCCTCGGCGACATTCATAAGGGGGTAACTACTCGATCTCGGGTTGCACATTTTTGTGAGCATTACTCTTTTGTTTCCTCTATTGAGCCACACAGGGTGGAGGAAGCACTTCAAGATTCGGATTGGGTGATGGCGATGCAAGAGGAACTCAACAACTTCACAAGGAATGAGGTATGGCATTTGGTTCCACGTCCTAACCAAAATGTTGTAGGAACCAAATGGGTGTTCCGCAACAAGCAAGATGAGCATGGTGTGGTGACAAGGAACAAAGCACGACTTGTGGCCAAGGGATATTCCCAAGTCGAAGGTTTAGATTTCGGTGAAACCTATGCACCCGTAGCTAGGCTTGAGTCAATTCGCATATTATTGGCCTATGCTACTTACCATGGCTTTAAGCTTTATCAAATGGACGTGAAAAGTGCCTTCCTCAATGGACCAATCAAGGAAGAGGTCTATGTTGAGCAACCTCCCGGCTTTGAAGACAGTGAGCATCCTAACCATGTTTATAGGCTCTCTAAGGCGCTTTATGGGCTTAAGCAAGCCCCAAGAGCATGGTATGAATGCCTTAGAGATTTTCTTACTGCAAATGGCTTCAAAGTCGGCAAGGCCGATCCTACTTTATTCACTAAAACTCTTGACAATGATTTGTTTGTATGCCAAATTTATGTTGATGATATTATATTTGGGTCTACTAACGAATCTACATGTGAAGAATTTAGTAGGATCATGACAAAGAAATTCGAGATGTCTATGATGGGAGAGTTGAAGTATTTTCTAGGATTCCAAGTCAAGCAACTTCAAGAGGGCACTTTCATTAGCCAAACGAAGTATACTCAAGATATCCTAAGCAAGTTTGGAATGAAGGATGCCAAGCCCATCAAAACACCCATGGGAACAAATGGGCATCTCGACCTCGACACGGGAGGTAAGTCCGTGGATCAAAAGGTATACCGGTCGATGATAGGATCATTACTCTATTTATGTGCATCTCGACCGGACATTATGCTTTCCGTTTGCATGTGTGCAAGATTCCAATCCGACCCTAAGGAATCTCACCTTACGGCCGTAAAACGAATCTTGAGATATTTGGCTTATACACCTAAGTTTGGGCTTTGGTATCCTCGGGGATCCACTTTTGATTTGATTGGTTATTCGGATGCCGATTGGGCGGGATGTAAGATTAATAGGAAGAGCACATCGGGGACTTGCCAGTTCTTGGGAAGATCCTTGGTGTCTTGGGCTTCAAAGAAGCAAAATTCGGTCGCTCTTTCCACCGCCGAAGCCGAGTACATTGCCGCAGGTCATTGTTGCGCGCAATTGCTTTGGATGAGGCAAACCCTGCGGGACTACGGTTACAAATTAACCAAAGTCCCTTTGCTATGTGATAATGAGAGTGCAATCAAAATGGCCGACAATCCCGTCGAGCATAGCCGCACTAAGCACATAGCCATTCGGTATCATTTTCTTAGGGATCACCAACAAAAGGGAGATATCGAGATTTCTTACATTAATACTAAAGATCAATTAGCCGATATCTTTACCAAGCCACTTGATGAACAATCTTTTACCAAACTTAGGCATGAGCTCAATATTCTTGATTCTAGAAATTTCTTTTGCTAACTTGCACACATAGCTCATTTATATACCTTTGATCATATCCCTTTCATATGCTATGACTAATGTGTTTTTCAAGTGTATCTCAAACCAAGTCATAGGTGTATTGAAAGGAAATTGGAGTCTTCGGCGAAGACAAAGGCTTCCACTCCGTAACTCATCCTTCGCCATCGCTCCAAGAAAAGGACCTTGTCTTTGGGGGAGAGAGTACGAGCCCAAAGCAAAAGGACCGGACTTCGTCTTTGGTATAATCTTAACTCATTTAATTATGACCAAAGGGGAAGATAGTACTTAATGGGCTCTAATGATTCCGTTTTTTGGCGATTCATGCCAAAGGGGGAGAAAGTATGAGCCCAAAGCAAAAGGATCGCACCACCACCAATTTCACAAACTTAGTTTTTCAAAGAATATTTTCAATTGGTATTCTTTTATGTTCAAGAAGGGGGAGAAAGTAGTATTTCAAAATTGATATATCAAAACCCTCTTGAACACTAAGAGGTGGATCTCAATTTAGGGGGAGTTTTGTTAAGTCAAAGGAAAAGCATTTGAAACAGGGGGAGAAAATTTCAAATCTTGAAAATGCTTTGCAAACTCTTATTCATTTACCTTTGACTATTTGCAAAAGATCTTTGAAATGGACTTACAAAAGAATTTGCAAAAACAAAACATGTGGTGCAAAAGTGGTCCAAAATGTTAAAAATGAAAGAAACAATCCATGCATATCTTGTAAGTATTTATATTGGCTCAATTCCAAGCAACCTTTACACTTACATTATGCAAACTAGTTCAATTATGCACTTCTATATTTGCTTTGGTTTGTGTTGGCATCAATCACCAAAAAGGGGGAGATTGAAAGGGAATTAGGCTTACACCTAGTTCCTATATAATTTTGGTGGTTGAATTGCCCAACACAAATCTTTGGACTAACTAGTTTGCCCAAGTGTATAGATTATACAGGTGTAAAAGGTTCACACTCAGCCAATAAAAAGACCAAGTTTTGGATTCAACAAAGGAGCAAAGGGGCAACCGAAGGCACCCCTGGCCTGGCGCACCGGACTGTCCGGTGTGGCACCGGACATGTCCGGTGCACCAGGGGGACTCAGACTCAAACTCGCTGCCTTCGGGAATTTCCAGAGGCGACTCGGCTATAATTCACCGGACTGTCCGGTGTACACCGGACAGTGTCCGGTGCGCCAAGGGAGGTCGGCCTCAGGAACTCGCCAGCGTCGGGAAACTCCAACGGCTAGTCCACTATATTTCACCGGACTGTCCGGTGCGACTCCAGAGCAACGGCTACTTCGCGCCAACGGCTACCTGCTGCGGCATTTAATGCGCGCACAGCGCGCGCAGGAGTCAGAATCGCCCATGCTGGCACACCGGACAGCCAACAGTACCTGTCCGGTGTGCACCGGACACCAGGGCGGGCCCACAAGTCAGAAGCTCTAACGGTCTGAATCCAACGGCATTGATGACGTGGCAGGGGGCACCGGACTGTCCGATGTGCACCGGACTGTCCGGTGCGCCATCGAACAGACAGCCTCCCAACGGCCACTTTTGGTGGTTGGGGCTATAAATACCCCAACCACCCCACCATTCATTGCATCCAAGTTTTCCACTTCCCAACTACTACAAGAGCTCTAGCATTCAATTCTAGACACACCAAAGAGATCAAATCCTCTCCAATTCCACACAAAGCCCTAGTGACTAGTGAGAGTGATTTGTCGTGTTCATTTGAGCTCTTGCGCTTGGATTGCTTTCTCTCTTTCATTCTTTCTTGTGTTCAATACTCACTTGTAACCAAGGCAAGAGACACCAAATTGTGTGGTGGTCCTTGCGGGGAGGTTTTGCTCCCGGTTGATTTGAGAAGAGAAAGCTCACTCGGTCCGAGGGACCGTTTGAGAGAGGGAAAGGGTTGAAAAAGACCCGGCCTTTGTGGCCTCCTCAACGGGGAGTAGGTTTGAGAGAACCGAACCTCGGTAAAACAAATCTGCGTGTCTCACTTCATTATTCACTTGCGATTTGTTTTTACGCCCTCTCTCGGACTCGATTATATTTCTAACGCTAACCCGGCTTGTAGTTGTGTTTATTTTTGAGAATTTCAGTTTCGCCCTATTCACCCCCCCTCTAGGCGACTATCAAAATGGTTGTTGATGACGAAGATGATGAGGTGCAAAATGAGAATGACTTAGAAATACTTGAAGGCAATGCCAATGACGAAATTGCGCCTTCAGATGGTGTTGACTATGGAATGGTTGATAGTGATGATGACACTTATGATCCGGCTAACCCGGACACATATGAAGATTATTTTTAATCGATGTAATGCTATATTTCATTTATTTTGCATATGTTTCTAAATACATATTTTTTTATCTGTGCTTAATTGTTTACTCTTAATTGCAGGTTATTGGACAAAGATGGTGGGCGGTGGGACGAGGACGAGGAGGGGGAGGGGGAGGGGGAGGAGGAGCACCCGTAGGACGGAGGAGGAGGCGCAGCAGGACGACACCGTACAGCAGCAGGTGGAGCAGCAAGCCGCTGTCGATGCGGCACAGCAGGACGACGACGATGCGGCGCAGCAGGACGACGACGACGACGACGACGCCGCCACTCAGCAGGACGTCTCAGGTTCTGGCTCCTCAGGTTTGAGGAGTATCTACCTGTGAGGTCCCGCGAGTCTCCCTAAGCGACCCATACTTCGTGACAGACGTCCGCTGATACGACCCGATGGAGAGAGGTAGGTAACTTTAGATGTTGTTGCTGCTTTTTCATATTATATGTTCAAATTAATAATAGAAACTAATACTTCATCTTAATCACTTGGACATGTCTTGGATGGTTTTGGAGACTGCAGGGGGTCACGGCCGCAACCCCAATGGCATCCTCGGCCTTCTATGCAGGGAACACTTCCCTGGACTTGTCGAGTACGCCGGAGTGACGAGCCCAGCATACACCTTCGACCACTACGCCGTCGCCCCCGATGCAGTAGATCGGGACGACAGGCAATTCAACAACAAGGCGGAGCGAGTGAAGCAAGAGCTGTGGGTAAGTCTTCCTCGCACTATATTGTTTAATAAGTCGCATTTGTTGCATATTCTTGAAATAATGTATGGATACATCATCTTTGTATGTAGGATTTCTTCATATGCGATGCTGGATACGAGGCCAGGGCGGATGTGGTGTCTACTACGTGTTGTAAGAAGCTCGTCGTGGACATGCACTACGAGGCGCGCATCCAGGCCATCGTCACTTACCACGGCTCCGTCCTTGGGGAGAAGGTGAACAAGAAGGACGCCCGAACCATGTCATTGACTCCGGACCAGTACTTGCAGATACATAACAAAACTTTATTATTGGTACTAAATATGCTTATTTTTATCTTCTGATATGCGGTGTACTTATATTTTTTTAGATGATTCCTCATTGGTGCGTCGCGCATCCTGAGTGCTGGGAGCAGATGGTGCAGAGGTGGTGCTCAGCTGAGTGGGATGAGGCGCACAACACTAGCCGGGAACGGCGTTTGCTGATGCAAGGTCCCTCCCACCATCAAGGCAGCCGCAGCCTGGGCAAATACGCGGAAGCATGGGTACGCGCTCTTTTTTATTTAGGTATATAACTTTTGATTAGACATGATTTCTAACCATCTCGTTGGTTTTCTCGCAGTCGGCGGCACATGGTGGCACGCCTTGCTCCACGTTCTCGGCATATGCTATGGCCCACAAGGGGAAAGCGACGTCCGACGTCACCTACAACCCGGATGACGGGCCCGAGGCGTACACCAACCCCGCCATCCACAGCCGCCTCAGTGAGTACACCGCCATGGCCAAGGAGGTCCATGGGCCAGATTACGATCTGAGGACCGAGGACATCGACGGAGATGTCCTCATGAGGGTCGGAGGAGGCAAGAGGCATGGGCGGTACTGGATTGCCGACGGGGCAATCGACTCGTCCTCCACTCCCACTCTCTCTCAGGTGCGAGCAAGGAGCACGAGCGCGAGCCCAGCCATACGACCTCGGCAGGACAGCTCACAGCATCGTATCCAGCAACTCCAGGTTATTCCTTATCTATTCATCGTTCATTGATTATTATATATCTTCTCTTTGCATTATCGTAACATTAGGGTGAAATATTACAGACTCAGCTAGATGATGAGAGGAGGCAACGTGAGGAGCTGGAGAAGAGGATGGCGGAGATGTTCGCGTACATGCAGAGCCTTGGCGCCGCACAGGGTCATGCTCCACCACCTCCGTTGTTCCCTGCAGCTGACCCTACAGAGTTCACTACTCCTGTGAGTATCAAAATTTTAGTACTGCATGATATATATTCATATGTTCTCACACATACAATCTCTTCTCTGTGCAGGGTCAATCGGCAGCGTCGAACAACCCTCATGCTTCGTCTAGCCCTTCGCCGAACCAGTCCAGATGCCCACCTCGTTGATGATCTGTTTTGTGATGATCCAGACTTACCTTTGTGAGTGTTGGTGATGTTAGTTAGACTTTGTCTTGTGAGATACTTGGTGATGTTAGTGATGATCCAGACTTATATCTGTTTTGTGATGATCCTGACTTATATTTGTGAGACTTTAGTGAGACTTTGTGATATATATGGTGTTGATGATAAATGTGTTCATTCTGTGATGCGATTGATATATAATGTGATGTGAATGATATATATCTTTTGTTTGTTTGGATAGAACAGCAAAAACAAATAAAAAGGGACATCCTGGTCACTTTGCCGAGTGTAACACTCGGCAAAGGGTCGCTTTGCCGAGTGCTATGACCATGGCACTCGGCAAAGAAGGAAACCTGGGAACCGGTAAAGCCATCTTTGCCGAGTGCTGACCATGGCACTCGGCAAAGAAGGAAACCTGGGAACCGGCAAAGCCATCTTTGCCGAGTGTTGTTGCCAAGGCACTCGGCAAAGGGACTGGCAAAGGGGCCCACTGGAGGACTCTTTGCCGAGTGCCGGTCCACTAGACACTCGGCAAAGAGTCCTCCTTTGTCGAGTGCCTACGAGAGCTCTCGGCACAGGGACTGGCGGTGGGGCCCACTGGACCCGTCGTTGCCGAGAGCCATGGTAGCAGGCACTCGGCAAAATTTCCTCTTTGTCGAGTGCCAGAGGAGGCACTCGGCAAAGGATCCGTCACCGTCACTTGGCGCCGTGACGGTGACTTTTCTTTGCCGAGTGTCAACGACACTCGGCAAATTCTTTGTCGAGTGCCCGACAAAAAGTACTCGGCAAAGAGACCGCTGCCGATGTACAGTTCGCCGAGCGTTCTTTGCCGAGTGTTACACTCGGCAAAGCCTTTACCGAGTGTAAAATAGCCTTTGCCGTGTGTCTGAGACACACGGCAAAGTAGCTAATTCCGGTAGTGAGAGGAGATACCGAGGAAACGAAGCGATGCAAGAGAGGCCAAGTTGCATGGATGACAGGTATATTCTCGATTATTTCCCATAATCAGCGATCCGCCGAATAGTGAGATTTTAGTCCACATAACCATTATCTCGTACCAAAATGAGACTCGTTTGATTTTTTAGCAGATATTCTATACAATGTTAATGTATTATAAGAATTCCACAAAACCAAACAGGCCTAGGTATAGAACATGATGGAAGGTATATATGCAAGTGCAAACCCATATATATTAGCCACTGAGTAAAAATTTCAGATTAATACAGCAATAGAAAGTATGGAGGGGCATATTGTTTCTAAGCAAAATAGTTGTCGTAACCCGCGGTAGATCAGACAAAGTACACTGTACATTTGCACGACGCTATAGTCACTTACAAAAGAAGATAACTAACTTCTATACGGTATAACACATGCTAATATATAAGATACTGGCAAATATGTTTATGCAGTCAGATGCAGAGAAAAAGAGGCAGACAGAGCCCTCCCCTCCCTCATACACGATCTTTATTAGTACACATCATTAGATCCACTGATTATTAGAAACTAGTCTAATACCTATGTTAACACTACATTCCCAAAGAAAGAAGGGGATGGGGCAACGAGGCCAGGGGAGGTGGAGAAGGGGATGGGGCAACGAGGCCAGGGGAGGTGGAGGCGTGAGTGAGGGACGACGAAGGAGAAAGAATGATCAAACAATATTTGGCCATTGGATTTGAGTGAGTGAAATAGAAGAGTGTTATTCACCAATCTGAATCATTGGTTTTAAAGATGTATTACGTGTAGGTGCAATTCAATTGGTGGATTTATGGGAGGTTATGTGTGGGAGTTATTTGATTAGATGGGCTTTATAAAGTTTAAACTAATGCATTATATTGGGATAATATAAGTAAACAAGTGTTGTCAGTCAATTATTGATTGTTTTTTCAAATACATCTCTTGATTGCCATACTTTCCCTCTAATACAACTCTTTGTTATCTAATGTTAAGTGCCTAAATAAAATAATACGATGTGTGCCTCTATAACTCTTTAATTCATATATCTAGAGTGTTCATCTAAAATGATGGGATTAAAGACGAGTTATTATATTGCTTAGTCAACATCAAATTCGGTATTTTTAAGTCAAAATTTTTATGTATTTGCATTATTTTTGACACCTGCTGAGCTAGCCTCCTCTAGTCCTATATGTGGATCACGGCGTCCTCTACTTAGGGTGTATAAAACTTAGAGGGTGTTTGATATGGTTTTGCTTTATCTTAAAACAGCCCTGCTCTAAAACTATAGAGTCAAATAACTCTCGAGTTTTTAAGATTTTAAAGCAACAAAGAAGGTATCTCAAAAACTTATAATGTAGCTTTCAAAACTCTATAGAGTTTATAAGTTAGAGTGTTTAGCTTGCTATGATCAGTCTTCCTTTAAAGTTTTGCTATATAGCCATACTAAATATCTCTTAAATTTTAATACATATTAGGATTAAACTTAACTTGAAAATATAGATTAAAATTAAATTCAATATATATAAAGGATTAGAACCTATAAGGGCTAGTTTAGAAACTCAAATCATATTCGGGATTGAAAAGGATTTTAGAGAAAATTAGTTCATTTCCATCTAACCTTCCTTAATTCCGAAGTGGATTTGAGGTTTATAAAGTAGCTTTAAGAATTAAAGATAAACGAAATAGTACAAACAATACTTTATTGTTTAATTAGATATAGATTATAATCGAGATGTATTTAAAAATAAATATATACGACAAATGAAAGTTGCAACCGTACGGGCCTCTTCCGGCGATCACGTGGACGACGCGTGCATCTCTTTCCATGCCGCCTCGTGTCCGCGCGCTCACGCGTGTCCTCACACGTGCTAGCGAACGTGTCGACGCTTTCCCTGTCCCAGACTCCCAGGCTTCCGGCTCCAGACGTGTGTCCACGTCCAGTTAAGTCTATAAAGTGGTAACAAAAATCGGAACGTTGCCTCTCATCAACCGCAGTACACGGCGTATCATTCCCAGCGACCACGAGAGACTAGCTAGCCAAGTGCATGCAACCAGCCATGCAGGCCGGGAAGACGGCAGTGGAGGCGACGAAGGAGGCCGCGGCCAACGTCGGGGCCTCGGCGAACGCCGGCATGCAGAAGACCCGTGCCGCCGTGCAAGGCCAGGTGGAGAAGGCCACGGCGCGCAACGCGTCGGACAAGGTCGCGGCCGAGGAGCGCCAGCGGGAGCGCGTGCGCGCCGCGGAGCTGGAGAAGCAGGACGCCGTGCGCGCCAACGCGGCCGCGAAGGAGCGCGCCATTGGCGGCGCGGCCACGTACCAGCACCAGCACCCGTCGCAGGGCGCGCCCGGGATCGGCGCCCAGCAGGAGTATGGCGGCGGAAGAGTCGCCCCCGCGGGCGGGCACGTCGAGGCCGGCGTCGGCGAGACCCGTCCCGTCGCTAGGGGCACCGGCACGGCGCGGCCCAGCGCCGCGCACAACCCGCTCGTCGGCAGCGACTTCTCGCAGGCGCGCGGCACCGGCGGACAGTACCAGTGAGCGGCTGCCGCCGGGACGTGCCCGTACGTGTGACGTATCATGTGTGTGAGATAGGCATGTACACGAATGGTCCTCGTGTGATAATCTATGCTAAATAATATGTCTCTAATAGTGTATTAGATAATGTAATTCCCATTACCTTACTCTGTATCTGATGTATACTAGTTTCGACGGTCTTTTGAGCATCAAAAGTGGGAGACGGTTTCGCCCTAGTGGCGGACGGTTCGCCTTAAGGTCCGTCCGGTTTATGGCCCTACGATCAGATAACTCCGGATCAATTTAGTTGATTATTTTTATCTCGTGCGTGGTTATCTATCTAATTATATAAGAATTGTTGGCTATTTTCTAGGAATAGGTCTAGACCTTCTTCCTTAAATATAAAGGGTTAAGGGATACGGTTCCTTAAATATAAAGGGATTGAGAAACCCTCGAACATATATCTCAATCGAATCTATGTACTTTATTTTTTTGTTGTCTTATTCTTTAAATATAAAGGGATATGGTCGATCGAGAAACCCTCGAACATATCTCAATCGAATCTATCTACTTTAGGAGTAGATTTAGCGTAGTTTTAGTTGTAATCTTCTATATATCTATATTCATCCTTATTCGACTCTACGTCATTTAGAACTGTCTTGGCTGGCCTGCTGTCCTAAGACGACCCTAGGATGTTATCCCTTTTAGGGGATAAGATTTAGTTAACCAAGGCCTCTTTCTCGAATTGATCTCTTAATTTCTAGATGATTGTACATTGTCTGGGTTCCAGGTGACCTGTCGATCTAGGACGCCATAGGATCTCTTTCCCTAAGGGCCAGATCTAGGTTCTAGCGATAAGGAGGAAGACGACCCTGTGCCATCGCGGACCGTTCGGTCTTGTGCACTGGACTGTCCGGTACGAAGTAGGAAAGGCGTTGCTCCTACGTAAGTACGAAGTAGGAAAGACGTTGCTCCTACGTCTAGATCGCGGACCGTCCGGTCCAGAGCCGCGGACCCCCGCTGCCGCAGAGGGCACCACCAGGCGATACACCTCTAGTGATTGGCGCCGTCTAGATCGACGCTAACACACTTTTTGTGGCTCGTCTATAAAATCAAGCTTACATGGCCGATTCTTAAGATCTCAATGATACTTCTCTAAATAGCGACACAAGGTTAAACTAATTTATCGGTCACTAAGCATTAAAGATTAAAATATGACATGAAGAAAATAGACGAGGAGGTCCAACAACAAAAGGATCAGGTGCTCAAGGTGGCGGATAAGTGGTTTCTCTCGCACTTCAGGGTAGATTACCATCAGAAGACTGTCTAAGAGAAGGACAAAAACATCGAGTACATGTTAGCCGTGCTGCAACAGCTTCCCACGATAGGTGATGCCAGGTCAGTCGATGATATTTCATCTATTAAAATTTCTTTTGATAATCGAACTAAAAGTATCACAAAGGATTTAGAGAAGATGGTGGATGCATTATGAAAAACTCACATGCCTAATTTTTTTATCACATAAATTAGGCGGCGAAACAATTGCGCCAAACACATCGACAACAAATGGGTTTCCCCAGCCATATTCTGGTTTGTTAGACTCATATACAGGACGATCGTCACCCCGTCTTCGCTAAATGGTGGGTCAAACTATGAGCACGGCCGGACCGTCCGCACACGATCTCGGACAGGCTGGCCCTCCGTCAGACCGTCCGGAGTTACACAGAGCCCACCACAAGGGTCGTAGGTGTTGCCCGACACGACCGAACAGTCTGAAAATAGTATCGGATCGTTCGATCCACTCGCAGACCGTTTGACTGCACAGATCGGACCGTCCGGAGCACTAGAAGTCACATGTGATGCACCTAGTGTGGAAGGCCGACATAAATATAGCTGGCCACCCAAGCCCCAAGAGCCGGAAAAGTCACCTATCCCTGAGCTTGTTTAGCCCACTAAGTCCAAACCTTTTGTTCGCTCCCACCCGCACTCGACACAAAAAGAGAAAGTTAAGTTCACATTAAATATTACTAAGTGTGATAAAATATTTGATGAGTTACTTAAACATGGTAATATTAAATTGTCACATATAATTCCTTCGGTTGAAGAATTAAAAAGACGTGTATATTGTAAATGGCATGGCTCTTTTCTTCATAACACCAATGATTGTGTTGTCTTTCATCGGCAAATACAATCGGCTATAAACGAAGGCCGGTTAAGGTTTCAAAAGGAGGTGAGGATTGATAGGCCACCTATCCCTGCCACCACATTAGAACCGACGAGCAAAAAAGTCATAGTTCGGCTTGTGTGGCCGATAAAAGCAAAGATAAAAATATCATCATTGGTGATCCCCGCACACCAAATATGTCACGCAGAGTGGCTACTCGGAAGGCTCTGGACAAAAGAAAGATCGGAGGCATGGGGCCAAGCACGATCAGATACCCGATCACAGTCACCTGTCGTGCGTACGTCAGACGGTCCGGGTACTAAGGCTAGACAGTCCGAGACAGGAGCGGACAGTCCGGCTATGAAGGTCGGGCGGTCCACAAATGACCAGAAGCAGCAGCAACCTTAGACCGTTGGACCACAACGTTACAAAACAAGTATTAGGAATCAAAACACTTCCAAGACGTCTGGCCGACTCAGCAGAGTCGGCCCTACTTTTGATCACCTGCTTGCTAAATATATGAAGACGGTCGTTCCACACAACCGGCCAATAAAACAAATGAAGTTAAAAGGGTGGTCTGTGCGAAAGCAAAAGCCAACTAAACCGGCCCAAAAGGTAGCACAACCAAGATTGCCTAGTCATCCTCTTCCAGGGATGGCATGGTGCTTCCCGGTCTATCCATCGCCGATGTGTTGTCGTACACATGTGTGGGGTGGTACGACGATGAATCTGTATTACTGGCCCAATCCATTTGCTTATTTAGGCTGGGGGCACCACAGGTTCATGCCTATTTACATGTCGATCAGGCAGTCATGGCCGAAGAGGATTCAATCCAAAACGGTCTCTATTCATCAAAGTTTTATCAAGTATTTATATTATCTGATCGCAAGAGCCGATGACTTGCATCGAGCTGAGTCCTTACTTTGGGAACAAAATAACTCATGAGGTCAATTGTTTCTGAAGTTTTCACTAGTGCTTTTGGTTCTCCAAGCTCCACCAAAAGGCAGGGGGCATGTGTTGAGCACCAAAAGTGGCGGACGGTCCGACCCTATGGCTCGGACGGTCTGCGGCCCCGCGATCAGATCAACTCAGATGATTATCCTTTATCTCGTGTGTGGTTATCCATCTAATCATGTGGAAGTTGTTGGCTATCTCCTAGGAACAAGTCCAAACCTCCTCCCCTATAAATATAAAGGGGTACGACCGATTGAGAACCCCCGAACACATCCCAATCGAACATATCTACTTTATTTACCTTTCTTGTCCTAGGGTTTTAGGGTTTAGGGTTTAGGGTTTAGGGTTTAGGGCTTTAGGGTTTAGGGTTTTAGTGTAGCCTTCCGCATATCCACCTCCACCCCTATTCGACTCTACGTCGTCTAGATCTGTCTTGGGTAGCCTACCGATCCCAAGACGACCCTAGGATCTTACCCCTCCCGGGGGCAAGATCTAGTTATCCACCCAAGGCCTCTTCCTCGAATTGATCTCTTAATTCCTAGGCGACTTCACGTCGTCTGGGGACGCCCGGGGTGACCTGTCGACCTAGGACGCCCTAAGATCTCTTCCCCTAGGGGGCAAGATCTAGGTTCTAGCGAGGAGGAGGAAGACGACCCTGCGCCATCGCGGACCGTCCGACCCTATGCGTGGACCGTCCGGTGCGAAGCACGGAAGGCGTCGCTCCTGCGCCCAGGTCGTGGACTGTCCGGCCCAGAGCCGCGGACCGTCCTCGCCACCGCAGAGGGCACCGCCAAGCGGTACACCTCTAGTGATTTGCTCTGCCTAGATCGGCGACAACACGATCGTCCTGTCTTTTTCTTCCTGTTTCTCACCTAATAAACTTAACACCCTTTCTCTTCCTATTTCTTCTCATCTAATAAACCCAACACCACAACACCACCATGAGGGCTTCCTATTGCTTCTCCTCCACCCTCTCATCCAACAAGGGCTTCCTTCTCTAGATTCTTCCTCTCTTATAGAGGATATCCTACTTCCTTCTTGTTGTTGTTCTCCACCCCTCATCCAACAAGGGCTTCCTCCTCCAGATTCTTCCGCCTGTATCTAGGCTTCCTCCTCTAGATTCTTCCACGTGTATCCTACTTCTTCCTTGTTGTTGTCCTCCACCCCCTCATCCAACAAGAGCTTTCTCCTTTAGATTCTTCTCCTGTTAGGGCTAGTTTGGGAACCCCATTTTCCCAAGGGATTTCCATTTTTCCAAGGGAAATTAGTTCATTTCCCCTTGGGAAAATAGAAATACCTTAGGAAAATAGGTTTTCAAACTAGCCCTTATAGAGGATATCCTACTAAGCGAGTTATCATGAAAGACATTGTCGTCCTTCACCCTCTTTACCCCCCTCTTTGTTACTATCGTTTATCCATCTCATCTAGATTTTTTCGTTTTCGCTCTCATAGAGGACATTCTATTGAGCGAGAGTAGGTCTCATTTTGCTGGCCTTTGATTCATCATATTTATGTAACGCCCGTCGTACTCACCTAGATTCTTCCGCTCGCGTAGAGGACATCCTGCTAACCGAGTCGTCATGAAAGACATTGAGTAGGCGGTCCTAAACATTGAGTAGGTCGTCTTGCTAGTCTTCGACTCAACATTTTTATACGACATCATAACATACAGACATTGTATTAGTTAGAAATGAGCAAGAAGAAAACAAAAAAGATACTAGCGAACCACCAAAACAAACAGTACAAATTTAGGAATAAATACGAACAAAACAAAAAGGAGACTAGCGAACCACCAAAACAAATGGTACAAATCGGAAACAGAACGTACAAATCGGAAACAGAGCATAAGAAATCAGAAACAGAACATAAGACATGGGACTATCAAGACGACGAACCATCAGAACATGGATAACTGATCAAAAATGAAACATCAGAAACAAGATTGAAAATGGGACTACATCAAGATCAAAAATGGGACTACATCGATAACGGATCAAAACAAGATCGAAAATGGGACTAGCAAGACGACAGATCAAAACAAGATTAGCAAGACGATGAATCGAAAATGGGACTAGCAAGATGACAAACCACCAAAACAAACTATACAAATCGATAATGGATTGAAACAGGATGAAACATCTCATCTACACATATCAAAACAATATATTATAATATATATATATGTCTACAAAAAATCAATTAATTATAGACTAGTTTGTTACACATAGTTGTCTATGATTTATTCATCGTATCATAGGATAAAAACATGATATCCCATCGACTAAAGACGGAAAAGCGAAAATGATAAGACAAAACACATACCGTTTATATCTGTCGGAGAGGGAATACTCCGGCTGGGTGGCGGAGTGCACCCGCCCTAAATCCTAAGATGAGGAAGGGGCTTAAGCGTTTTGCCTATCTGTGTAAGCGATCACCGAGCACATGAACACGCGAGGATTTAGAGTGGTTCAGGCCACCGGAGCGTAATACCCTACTCCACTGTGTGTTGGATTGTTGTGGAAGCTTGAGCACTCCGAGTCTGAGTGTGTGTGTGTCCAAACCCTCCCTCGTAACGTTGCATGCCTCCCCTTTTATAACTAAGGGGCACGTACAAGGGTACTGAGCCCCGACATGTGGGCCCAGGAACATAACAGATGTAGTACTTGGAGCTACTAATGTTCGCTGTTGGAGCAATCTTCTTGCGACCTGACATCCGAGATCTGCGTAGTATCGGCGTGCAGGGGAAGCTTCTTATATAAGCGATGATGGACACAGTGCACCTCGCAGCACGGGTGCACTGTTTGACAATGGACTGGACAGGCACGCCGTTTGCAGGATGGACCTGGCGCCGCCTGCCAACGAAGTGGACAGGTCACATTAAATGCTGAAGGGGCACATCGCCTGTTAGCAGGGTGGACAGGCGGCGCGTCCTTTCCGCAATAAATGCAGAGACCGCACGGCCCAGAGGCCTTGCGTCAGGCTCCGCCCGCTGGCTTACGTCACGGGCAACAAACCACGTGGCAGCATCGGGTCTCTGCCTGAGCGGGGAGCGCAAGTGCAAGATAAGGCCAGGACACGTGCCAGTACCGGACCCTTGCTTAGACCAGGATATCCCCTGTCCCGGGACCTCGTTATGGGTGGTCCAGACCTTATTCGGAGGGATCCGGATCCCATCCAAGGGACCCGACACACTACTTGGGAGTCTCGGACCGTATTTGGGGGTCTGGGTTGTGCGTACAGGGGTCCTGCGTTTCCTCATGGAGGTCCGACCCTACTGATGGCACTCTAGGGTATATCCTCTTTTCTGGTCATGTGGTGCCCCTTGAGCCGTCCACGTGGTGGGGTCGGGTGTTGTTCACTGTGCGGCTAGAAATCGTCGTACGAGCACCGTGCCTTCATACTGTAGTAAGGGGTACCCCTAATTCAGGGTACCAACAGTGGCCCCCGGGCCCGCCTCAGGGGAAGACACGAGCCTGCAGGTGGGGCCAAAGTTTGATTGGCGATTGGCTCGCTGCTCCTGCGCGCCCGTTGATGCAATTACTACCGGTCCGCCCATGGTCACCGAACTGCCACGCCTGTCCCCGCGGCTGACTGACCCGTGACCTCCGCACTTAATGACTTTGTTGGGCCATGCGCGGGGTGCCTCGAGTCGCTGCATTGGTTTTGAAAATTTAACCTCTCCGTCTTCTGCGGCGGCCCCGGGGAGGCGCGTTACTGGCGCGAGCGGCGGTGCGACTTCTCTGTACGCAGGTACCTGCGCCCGAGGAGGATGACTCGTGGGCCCAGGCCCCCGTGCCAGAGACTGGGCTGTCGGTTTCAGCGGGGTGAAGAGGCGCACTACCGCAGGCGGTGGCGTGCTCTTCACGCGTCGGTTCGCCTTCTCCGCACACAGCAATCGGCGCGCTAGGTGCATGACATGTGGGCCTGGGCCCTCATGCTAGAGATTGGACCGCTGGTTATGGCAAAGCCGAGGGGGCGCACTACCGCGGGGTGGTAGCGCGCTCCTTGTGCGGTGGTTCGCCTTCTTGACTGCACACGGAGGCCAACGCCCAAGGAGCATGACTCGTGGGCTTGGGCCCCCGTGCCAAAGACTGGGTCACCTTGGCGCGCATCGGGCGAGGTCTTCTGCGGCGCTTCGAGGCGCCAGTGGGAGAATCCTTCTTTAAAAAGGGACTCCCCCAAGCGTGGTAGCCATTCTCATCAGCGCCCTTTCACCCTCGAGCTCTCCGTGCTCTTATGTCGTTGTAGCCACCATGGCCTTGCTAGACCCTCACGAGCGCTTCCAGCCCGAGGTGGCACTCAACTTGGTGCGCAACCCGCTCGGATGGGGTGTGCTGGTGTTTGCCGGGAGGACCTGTGTCGGTGTCTCTCCTCTCAGTGACCTCACCGCCGAAGAGTTTGTGTTCTTTGTTTCGAAACTCCCCAGCGGGTTGGCTCTACCGATCTCGTCTTTCTTCGTGTAGCTGCTGGAGGGGCTTGGCCTCCAGCCTTTACCCATGGTGTCCTGCTTCATCCTTCAGGCGGCCATCATCGCCTACCTCTGTGGGATGTCCATGGAGGCGACGCTCCTTCCCGCTTCTTCCTCCATCATTCGGGGGGGAGGATGATTACCAGCCTCATGAAGGTGGACAGCGGGCTAAGCCACGACTCCATCCCTCACGCCCCAACTCTTTTGGGGTGGGAAGCGAGCCGTGCTGCGGCTCCATCTTTTTGGCTATGATGGCTTCAGTGCCGCCTCCAATGCTGCCTCCCGCCGCCGAGCGGGGCGCAACTGTCCGTCCACCGCACGGGCGATGGTCGCGCCGTGCGCAGGTCCGTCGCACCCGTAGCGTCCCTTGCACCGCCGGCCACGCTGTTCCGACGCCGCCCGGGGGGCCGTACAAGACGTCGTACGTCGTGGAGGTGGCGGCCGCGTTCTTGGATGGTCTTGTCCTCACCCCCGTAGGAGGACGGGGGCGAGGACCTCTTCGTGTGCACTGAGGTGGCTGCCGCCGCCGCTGGCGAGCCGTCGGTGCAGAGGTGGTCGCCTCTGCTGGTGAGCCGCTCGGAGCTAGCTACCCGCGCGATCCTACTGGTGTGGAGGTAGTTCATACCTGTAGAGTAGAGATGGAGCTAGGACTCTGCTTGAAGGCGGATATAATACTTTTGCTTTTTGTAAGGTACTTTTGAGTACTATTTATCAAGCAGTATTAGCACTTATCTGTGTACCACTTGTCCCTGTTGCGTGTGGCGTAACCGATTCCTCCTTGGTACCTGGCCCCCTGGGATGTAGGCTCGATTGGTCGAGGCTGCAGACCAGCATACCTAAGAAAGAGTTGGCAATGGCCCCCAGGAGGTAGCCTCGACTGGGACCTGGGCTTGCACACAGCTTCGGCTAGGGAGCATTAGTAGTAAACCCGCATGACCCGCCATCTGACACTAGCGATCCTTTGATACATGCTCGGGACCTGCAGGGTCTAGTCTGGGAAGCCAAGTTGTGCGTCCGGACCCCCTGGATGGTGGTTCTAGGTACTAGGACACCTGTCACAGAGTGGTGGAGCGTGCAGGCCCAAGGTACGGAACCAGGCAGAGCGGCTATACGGCTCCGGACCACCCTAGGAGACAAGTGTCAATTCTCTAGTTCCGGACCCCAGGTTGCCGGACCCACAGGACTTATAGCTCCAAATACTAGGGTACCCGTCATGGAGTGGTGGAGTGTGCAGGCTTTCTGGTACGGGACCAGGCTAAGCGGCCACACAGGCTCCGGACCACCCCATGGAACGGGCTCCCGCTCTTTAGAGCCGGTCCCCAGACTGTCGGGCCCTCCTGCTTTCACAGAGAGGTCCTAAACTGCAAGCCTGGTTGTTCAATTCGGATGTCATCATGTCTGATTGGATGGGAACTGTTCGGGTGGGTTAGATAAAATAACATCCGGAAAACTGCAAGGTAAGACCATGGAGCAGTAGGATAAAACTATCATAGAGACACATCTGAGGGGGTAAATCTTTTCTTTATAACCTGTCATGCATGGGTGCAGACCAACAGGCCAGGCTTATGAGGGCGGACCTCACCGGGTTGGCGTACACGTATGCATTACCTAGTTACAAAAGGGAGAAAAATTCGACCCCTCAGATTTGCTCCTATGGATAGAACTTACAGAGATGCTCCAGTGGTCAGGAAGAGGTACTCCTTCAGTCATAGCAAGATAGTCACCCTCAGGTCGGCGTATTCCCGTCACCTTGAAGGGTCCTTCCTAGTTGGGGGAGCGTTGCAGAGCCCTTCTAGGTTTGGTACTTGCCGTAGGACTAGGTCCCGACCCTGGGTTCTTATCTGTGTTTGATGATAGAGTCCTCGTCCTCGTGCTATAGCCATTTCTGCATGGACTTGTCAGATGCCTGAACCCGTGGGGAGTCCAGAAGGGTTTCCGGGGGAAGGTAGGCTTCGGCCCCGTAGATCGGGGAGTACGGGGTCCCTCTAGGGGTCCATCTAGTTGTCGCCACCGAAGTAGGAGTCTCCGACGAAGACATCCTTCAGGTCCCCCTCGGGCGACTAATACTCGAGGTCCCGTTCAGCTACGGCCACCTCGCCGTCATCGACCTTTTCTTTGCCAGGTCGGTGACGAGGTGGGGAGCCGTCCTTGGAAGACTGCTCACGCCGCTCGCTGACGCATTTCGCGAGGTCAATGATCTCACGACACTCCGCGATGCTGTGGCGACCGTTGGGGTGTACAGGGCATGAGCCGCTGTTACCCCTCTACGGCCGTGGGCATTTGTTGCGGTCGCCCCGGCCCCCAGTCGTGGCTGCAACGACTAGAGCAGTGGACCACAGCTTCTGGTGGTCGCGACCCTTCTTCTTTTTTTTCTTGCCGTCCCGAGGGATGGCACCCGAGACACCCGACTGGGTAGCCTCGGTTTGTGGGGACGAGTGCCATGCACGGCCCTTGGCGGCTCTAGCGCATTTGTTGGCCAGAGCGAAGAGTGTGGGGACAGTCTCCACGTCATGCGTGGCCAACTTCTCCAACATTTTCTCATCACGTACTCCCTGGCGGAAGGCTGTGATGATGGAAGCATCGGAAATGCGAGGTATAGTACCTCGCACCTTGGTGAAGCGGGAGATGAACGTCCGGAGAGTCTCCCTGGGCTCCTACCTTACTACGTGGAGGTGGGCCTCCACACCGTGTTGCTAGTAAGCGCTTGCGAAGTTTGCAACGAACCGCGCACAGAGCTCTTCCTAGGAGTAGATTGACCCTGGGGCGAGGTTCATGAGCCAAGTTCGGGCAGGTCCAGACAAGGCGACATAAAAATATGTCACCATCACAGCGGTGTTTCCACCAGCTGCTGTGATGGCGGTGACGTACACCTGCAGGAACTCTGACGGGTTTGACGTTCCGTCGTACTTTTCCGACAGGTGAGGCCGGAACTTGGATGGCCACGACACCGCGTGGAGATGATCCGCGAGAGCGGCGCAGCCCACGCCGGCCAAGGGGACACCCGCTTGGGATCGAGTGCCCGTTGGGGCCTGCGGTGCTACCACAGCGAAGTCTTGATCGAGGTTGCGACCCTCGATGTTTTGCCTGCACTCGTGCGCCCTCTCTAAAGAGATTCGGACATCCTCTCTCGCATGCCTGCGATTGAGCTCTGCCCGGAGGTCGTTGGTCTGTGCGCCCCTCACTGAGGGTGAGCGCACAGACGCCGACGCCTCATGTTGGCGCCGGGATGACCGTGACCTCGACCTGGTCGAGGTAGAATGTGCCATACCGAGCAGCCGGTCGACGTCGTCCCGCCACTGCTTCATGGCCCCCGGTGAGGCCATGGAGCTTGGAGGGTGACGCAGCAACTCCCTGGCTGCTGATAATGTTCCCATAGCTGTCCTCGATGGAGTCTGGGATATCTGTGCAGTTGTATGCTGCCGTGCAGCGTGCACAGCAGCAGTGCCCAGCACTGGGCGGTTGGGAACCTGTGGCGTGGAAGAAACAACTTCTTCCTCCACCAGGAAATCCGTTGAAGTCTCGGTGCGGTGCTCAACGATTTGCACCATCATGTTGAGCGAGAAAACAAGCAAAAACCTAATGCCTAACCCCTACATGGCGCGCCAAATGTCGGAGAGGGAATTCTCCGGCCGGGTGGCGGAGTGCACCCGTCCTAAATCCTAAGATGAGGAAGGGGCTTAAGCGTTTTGCCTGTCTGTGTAAGCGATCACCGAGCACATGAACACGCGAGGATTTAGAGTGCTTCAGGCCACCGGAGCGTAATACCCTACTCCACTGTGTGTTGGATTGCTGTGGAAGCTTGAGCGCTCCGAGTCTGAGTGTGTGTGTGTGTCCAAACCCTCCCTCGTAACGTTGCATGCCTCCCCTTTTAAAACTAAGGGGGCACGTACAAGGGTACTAAGCCCCGACATGTGGGCCCAGGAACATAACAGATGTAGTACTTGGAGCTACTAATGTTCGTTGCTGGAGCAATCTTCTTGCGACCTGACATCCGAGATCTGCGTAGTATCAGCGTGTAGGGAAAGCTTCTTGTATAAGTGATGATGGACACAGTGCACCCTGCAGCACGGGCGCACTGTTTGACAATGGACTGGACAGGCACGCCGTCTGCAGGATGGCCCTGGCGCCGCTTGCCAGCGGAGTGGACAGGTCACATTAAATGATGAAGGGGCACATTGCCTGTCAGCAGGGTGGACAGGCGGTGCGTCCTTTCCGCAATAAATCAGAGACCGCGCGGCGCAGAGGCCTTGCGTCAGGCTCCGCCCGCTGGCTTACGTCACGGGCAACAAACCACGTGGCAGCATCGGGTCTCCGCCTGAGCGGGGAGCGCAAGTGCAAGATAAGGCCAGGACACGTGCCAGTACCGGACCCTTGCTTTAGACCAGGATATCCCCTGTCCCGGGACCTCGTTATGGGTGGTCTGGACCTTACTCGGGGGGATCCGGACCCCATCCAAGGGACCCGACACGCTACTTAGGAGTCCAAGACCGTATTCGGGGGTCCAGGTTGTGCGTACAGGGGTCCGGCGTTTCCTCGTGGAGGTCTGGTCCAACTGATGGCACCATGGGATATATCCTCTTTTCTGGTCACATGGCACCCCTTGAGCCATCCACGTGGTGGGGTTGGGTGCTATTCATCGCGCGGCTAGAGATCGTCGTACGGGCACCGTGCCTTCATACTGTAGTAAGGGGTACCCCTGATTCAGGGTACCAAAAGTCATGATTCATTTGCTAATCTTAGAAATTAAAATGCCAGTTTAGTTTCTAAGGTTAAAGAATTGAATGATTGCAATGATTCCATTTCCTATCTTAGAGATGAAAATGCCATATTAAATGCTAAGATAAAGGAATTAAATGTTTCCAAACCATCTACATCTACTGTCGAGAATGTTTCCATTTGTACTAGATGTAGAGATGTTAATATAGAAGCTATGAATGATCACCTTGCCATGATTAAACAACAAAATGATCACATAGCTAAATTAACTGCTAAAATTGCCGAGCATGAGCTTGAAAATAAAAAATTTAAATTTGCTCGTAGCATGCTTTATAATGGGAGATGCTCTGGCATTAAGGGTGGCATTGGTTTTCAACAGGGGAGCAATGTCAAGCTTAATGCCCCTAAAAGATTGTCTAATTTTGTTAAGGACAAGGCTCCCATGGTTTAGGATAGTGAAGGCTACATTTTATATCCTGCAAACTATCCCGAACATAAGATTAGATAGATTCATGCTAGGAAATCTCATAATGTTTCTCACCATGCATTTATGTACAAAAATGAGGCTTCTAGCTCTAGGCATACAACTCATATTAAATTGCCTAGAAAGGAAATTCCTGCTGCATCAAATAAGCATAATGTTTCATTTAAAACTTTTGATGCATCATATGTTTTAACTAACAAATCAGGCAAAATAGTTGCCAAATATGTTGGGGGCAAACACAAGAGCTCCAAAACTTGTGTTTGGGTACCCAAGGTGCTTGTTTCTAATGTGAAAGGACCCAAGACCATTTGGGTACGTAAGAACAAGGCCTAAAATTGTTTTGTAGGTTTATGCATCCGGTGGTTCAAGTTGGATAATCGATAGCGGGTGCACAAACCAAATGATAGGGGAGAAGAGAATGTTCTCCTCCTATGAGAAAAATGAAGATCCCCAATGAGCTATCATATTCGGGGATGGAAATCAAGGTTTGGTCAAAGGTTTGGGTAAAATTGCTATATCACCTGACCATTCTATTTCCAATGTTTTTCTTGTAGATTCTTTATATTACAATTTGCTTTCTGTTTCTCAATTATGTAAAATGGGCTACAACTGTCTATTCACTAATATAGGTGTTACTGTCTTTAGAAGAAATGATGATTCAATAGCATTTAAGGGAGTGTTAGATGGTCAGCTATATTTAGTGGATTTTAATGATAATCAAGCTGAGCTAGACACTTGCCTAATTGCTAAGACTAACATGGGTTGACTTTGGCATCGCCGACTTGCCCA
The DNA here is from genome assembly GCF_902167145.1 of Zea mays. NCBI lineage: Eukaryota > Viridiplantae > Streptophyta > Magnoliopsida > Poales > Poaceae > Zea > Zea mays. Next base: position 71,637,672 of record NC_050105.1, on the reverse strand, counting down.
TGTTGGAATGAAGAATCTTCACAAGTTTCTAAAGGGAGAGCACATTTTAGGACTAACCAATGTTCATTTTGAGAAAGGCAGGGTTTGTAGCGCATGCCAAGCAGAGAAGCAAGTTGGAGCCCATCATCCACACAAGAACATCATGATGACTGATAGGCCGCTCGAGCTACTCCACATGGATCTATTCGACCCGATAACTTACATAAACATTGGCGGGAGTAAGTATTGTCTAGTTATTGTGGATGATTATTCTCCCTTCACTTGGGTGTTCTTTTTGCAGGAAAAATCACAAACCCAAGAGACCTTAAAAGGATTCTTAAGACGGGCTCAAAATGAGTTCGGATTAAGGACCAAAAAGATAAGAAGCGATAATGGGACAAAGTTCAAGAATTCACAAATTGAAGGTTTTCTTGAGGAAGAGGGCATCAAGCATAAGTTCTCTTCTCCCTACACACCTCAACAAAATGGTTTAGTGGAGAGGAAGAATAGAACTCTACTGGACATGGCAAGAACCATGCTTGATGAGTACAAGACACCGGACCGGTTTTGGGCGGAAGCAATCAACACTGCTTGCTACTCCATCAACTGGTTCTACCTTCACCGAATCCTCAAGAAGACATCATACAAACTCCTCACCGGTAAAAAGCCCAATATTTCATATTTTAAAGTCTTTGGGAGTAAATGCTTTATTCTTGTTAAAAGAGGTAGAAAATCTAAATTTGCTCCTAAGGCTGTAGAAGGCTTTTTACTTGGTTATGACTCAAGCACAAGGGCATATAGAGTCTTCAACAAATCCACTGGATTAGTTGAGGTTTCTTGTGACATTGTGTTTGATGAGACTAATGGCTCCCAAGTGGAGCAAGTTGATCTTGACGAGCTAGATGATGAAGAGGATCCATGTGTCGCGCTAAGGAACATGTCCATTGGGGATGTGTGTCCTAAGGAATCCAAAGAGCCCACACAAGCACAAGATCAACTGTCATCTTCCAACCAAGCATCTCCACCAACTCAAGATGAGGATCAGGCTCAAAATGATGAAGATGAAGATCAAGAGGATGAGCCACCTCAAGAGGAGGACAATGATCAAGGGGGAGATGAATATAATGAAGACAAGGAAGATGATCAAGAAATTCAGTGTCAAAGACCACCACACCCAAGAGTCCACCAAGCAATTCAACGAGATCACCCCGTCAACTCTATCCTTGGTGACATTCATAAGGGGGTAACCACTAGATCTTGAGTTGCACATTTTTGTGAGCATTACTCTTTTGTGTCCTCTATTGAGCCATACAGGGTGGAGGATGCACTAAGAGATCCGGATTGGGTGGTGGTAATGCAAGAGGAGCTCAACAACTTCACGAGGAATGAGGTATGTCATTTAGTTCCATGTCCGAATCAAAATGTTGAAGGTACCAAATGGGTATTTTGCAACAAGCAAGATGAGCATGGTGTGGTGACAAGAAACAAAGGCCGACTTGTAGCCAAAGGTTATTCACAAATCGAAGGTTTGGACTTTGATGAAACTTATGCATCCATAGCTAGGCTTGAGTCAATTCGTATATTAATTGCCTATGCTACTTACCATGGCTTTAAGCTCTATCAAATGGACGTGAAAAGTGCCTTCCTCAATGGACCCATCAAGGAAGAGGTCTACGTTGAGCAACCTCCCGGCTTTAAAGATAGTGAGTATCCTAACCATGTGTACAGACTTTCAAAGGCGCTTTATGGGCTCAAGCAAGCCCCAAGAGCATGGTATGAATGCCTAAGAGATTTTCTTATCACTAATGGCTTCAAAGTCGGAAAAGTCGATCCTACTCTCTTTACTAAAGCTGTTGCAAAAGATTTGTTTGTATGCCAAATTTATGTTGATGATATTATATTTGGGTCTACTAACAAATCAACTTGTGAAGAGTTTAGTAGGATTATGATACAAAAATTCGAGATGTCTATGATGGGGGAGTTGAAGTATTTTCTAGGATTTCAAATCAAGCAACTCCAAGAGGGCACCTTCATCAGCCAAACAAAGTACATTTAAGTCATACTTAAGAAGTTTGGAATGAAGGATGGCAAACCCATCAAGACACCCATGGGAACCAATGGGCATCTCGACCTCGACACGGGAGGTAAATCCGTAGATCAAAAGGTATACCGGTCGATGATAGGATCTTTACTCTACTTATGTGCATCTCGACCGGATATTATGCTTTCTGTATGCATGTGTGCAAGTTTCCAGGCAAATCCTAAGGAAGTTCACCTTAGGGCCATAAAAAGAATCATGAGATATTTAGTTTACACTCCTAAGTTTGGGCTTTGGTATCCCAAGGGATCCACTTTTGACTTAATAGGATATTCCGATGCCGATTGGGCAGGTTGTAAAATTGATAGGAAGAGCACATTAGGGACTTGTCAGTTTTTGGGAAGATCCATGGTGTCATGGCTTCAAATAAACAAAACTCAGTAGTTCTTTCCACCGCCGAAGCCGAGTACATTGCCGCAGGCCATTGTTGTGCGCAATTACTTTGGATGAGGCAAACCCTTAGGGAATATGGCTACAAATTGAGCAAAGTCCCTCTCCTATGTGATAATGAGAGTGCAATCTGCATGGCAGATAATCCCGTTGAACACAGTCACACTAAGCACATAGACATCCGGTATCACTTTTTGAGGGATCACCAACAAAAGGGAGATATAATTGCTTATGTTAATACCCAAAACCAACTAGCCGATATCTTTACCAAGCCATTAGATGAGAAAACCTTTAGCAAACTTAGGAATGAGCTAAATATACTTGATTCTCAGAATTTGATTGAAACATTGCACACATAGCTCATTTATATACCTTTGATCATGTCTCTTTCATTTGGTGCAAATGCATATTTCTTATTATTCTTATACCAAGGCTACGACTAATGTGTTTTCAAGTGTATTTCTATACTAAGTCGTAGATTGAAAGGGAAATGGAGTCTTTGGCAAAGAACAAGGCTTCCACTCCACAACTCTGACGGTATCATCTACCCTTTTCCATTGTTCCTCCACAATCTCAATTGGTATAATCCTTCACTCTTATTTACTTGTACCACTGGGAGAAAGATGAAAAGGGCTCTCCAAGTCTCCGTTTTTGGCGATTAATGCCAAAGGGGGAGAGAATATTAAGCCCAAAGCAAAAGGACCGCACCACCATTTCAAAAAAAATCGAAATGAAGTTTTAATTGATATTTTTCACATTGGTATCTATGTCATGGCAATTTCTCAATTGGTATCTATTTCAGTTGATGTATCCTCAAAATTAGTATTTGATATCAATTGGTATCCATGCTTCACTTGTCTTGTGAAAGCAAAATTTCAATTGGTATCTAATTTACAATTAATCCTTCAATTGGTATCTTTTCAATTTTTAAATTGATATCTATTTCAAAAACCCTCTTGAAAGCTAAGAGGAGAATTTCATTCTGGTGGAGTTTTATTTAGTCAAAGGAAAAGCATTTGAAACAAGGGGAGAAATTTCAAATCTTAAAAATACTTCTTGCAATATTACTCCTATACCTTTGACTATTTGCAAAAAGACTTTGAAAAGATTTTCCAAAAAGATTTGCAAAAACAAAACAAGTGGTGCAAATGTGGTCCAAAATGTTAAATAAAAGAAAAGCAATCCATTCATATTTAGCAAGATATTCAATTGGTTTAACTCCAAGTAACCTATGCACTTTCCAAATGCAAACTAGTTACATTTCTGCACTTTATATTTGTTTTGGTTTGTGTTGGCATCAATCACCAAAAATGGGGAGAATGAAAGGGAAATAGGGTTAACCTTTTCCTATAATTAATTTTGGTGGTTGATAGTCAACACAAATACATGGACTAACTAGTTTGCTCTAGAACTCATATATTACAGGTGCATAAGGTTCAACACAAACCAATAAAAGAATCAAGTTAGGGACATAATTTGAAATGGAGCAAAGAACATGAGTGTGCTGAAAGGTGGCACACCGGACTATCTAGTGTGCCACCGGACAATGTCCGATGCACCAGGTCCGTACAGGTTTCAACCAGCCACTCTCAGGAAAACGAAGGCGCGCTCCGCTATAATTCACCGGACTGTCCGGTGAGCCAGCGGAGCAACCGCTATCTGCGCGCAATGGTCGACTCTGACGGATGAACAGTGCACAACACAGTATCGCGGCAGAAGTCAGAGCAGGAAGTGAGAGGGGCACCGGACTGTCCGGTGTGGCACCGGACTGTCCGATGCCGCAAGAGGACAAAGCCTCCAACGGTCGACCAGCTCTGAACCCTAACAGTTGGCTGACGTGGCAGCGCACCGGACAGCACACAGTACTTGTCCGGTGGCGCACCAGACTGTCTGGTGTGCCCATCGCCAGCAGCCTTGGCCAACGACTACCAAGATGGTTGAGGGCTATAAATACCCCCAACCACCACAACCTTTGGCATCCAAGTTTTCTGAAGATCATATTCAATACAAGAGGTCTAGCATTCACTCCAAGACACAATACAAAAGATCAAATCCTCTCCGAGTCCCAAATTCATTCCAAACACTTAGTGGCTTGTGAGAGAGATTTTTGTGTTCATTTGCGCTCTTGTCGCTTGGATTGCCTTTCTTCTTTTCTCATTCTTATTCTCAAGTGCTTTGTAAGCGAAGCAAGAGACACCAAGTGTGTGGTGGTCCTTGCGGGGTCTTAGTGACCCGTGAGATTAAGGAAGAAGGCTCACTCGGTCTAAGTGACCGTTTGAGAGAGGGAAAGGGTCGAAATAGACCCGGTCTTTGTAACCTCCTCAACGGGGACTAGGTTCTTTGGAACCGAACCTCGGTAAAACAAATCATCGTGTTCACTCGCCTTATTTCTTGGTTCATTTGTTTTCCCTCTTTTTCAGACTTGAATTTAATTCTAACGCTAACCCCCGACCTTAGTGCATGCTTAAGTTTATAAATTTTAGGTTTCGCCTATTCACCCCCCCTCTAGGCGACTTTCAAGATTGACCTTCGATTATGGCTTCGATTCTGTCAGCAAGAACTTAGTGGTATGTTTACTTCTTTTGTTCATATAGTTTTCTTCTTTGAATTTGTATCATGTATTGATATGAAACTTAAATTCTTTTGTTCATATAGTTTTCTTCTTGCCCCCATGAATTCTTGTCCTAGGTTCGCCACTGGCGTATGTCACGAGGCTTGGTGGTGGAACATCCATAAACCAGTACGAGTGGTAACGTACTCATGAAGGCTTGTGTATGGCCTAAATGCTTAGGGTAGTGGTGAGTTGTATGATGATTCGTCCATGAGCACTACTGTGGGCGTTTCGACCCCGGGGGGTCCCTGGACCGACGAGTAAATTGTCGCTGCGTGTCCCAGCCCAGATGGGTCGGCGCGAGACGGAACACAAGGGGGAAACAATAAGGGGAATCGCGGCCTCGTGTTGTCCTGCGCCAGGGCGGATGCGCTTGCAGTAGGGGGTTACAAGCGTTCGCGAGGGAGAGAGAGAGAGAGAGAGAGAGAGAGCCTGTGCGTCAGCCCATCCTCCCGCGCGGCCACCCTCTCGTATGAGGGCCCTGGACCTTCCTTTTATAGATGTAAGGAGAAGGCCCAGGTGTACAATGGGGGGTGTAGCAATGTGCTAACGTGTCTAGCAGAGGGAAGCTAGAGTCCTATGTACATGCCGACGTGGCTGTCGGAGAGGTTTTGGCGCCCTGTTCATGTGATGTCGTGGCCGTCGGAGGAGCGCTCGAGCCCTATAGGAGCACAGCTGTCGGAGCTATCGGGTCCTTGCTCACGTCTCCTTGCTTCCGTAGGGGGCTGAGAACTGCCGTCGTCATGGAGCACGCGGGGTGCCATCATTACTTGTTTTACCGAGACGAGCCAGATGGGACACCGGTCTTGTTCCCCGTAGCCTGAGCTAGCTAGGGGTAGGGTAATGATGGGCCCCCCTGCGACGTGGTCAGTCCGAGCCCAAGGTCAGGCAAGGCGGAGGCTCCTCCGAGGTCGAGGCTGAGTCCGAGCCCTGGGGTCGGGTGAGACGGAGACCGTCGTCCGAGGTCGAGGCTGAGTCCGAGCCCTAGGGTCGGGCGAGGCGGTGACCGTCGTCCGAGGTCGAGGCTGAGTCCGAGCCCTGGGTCGGGCAATGCGGAGACCGTCGTCCGAGGTCGAGGTTGAGTCCGAGCCCTGGGGTCAGGCGAGGCAGAGCTTCCTATGGCGCCTGAGGCCGAACTTGGCGGCTGTCAGCCTCACCCTGACAGGTGGCACAGCAGTCGAAGCAGTGCAGGCGGCGCTGTTTTCCTATCAGGTCAGCCAGTGGAGGGGCGAAGTGACTGCGGTCACTTCGGCTCTATCGACTGAAGAGCGTGCGTCAGGATAAGGTGTCAGGCGATCCTTGCATTGAATGCTCCTGCGATCCGGTCGGCTGGCGAGGCGATCTGGCCAAGGTTGCTTCTCCGCGAAGCCTGCCCGAGCTGGGCCTCGGGCGAGTCGAAGGTGTGCCCGTCGCTTGAGGGGACCTTTGGGCGAGACGTGAATCTTCCTAGGTCGGTTGTCTTTGCCCGAGGCTAGGCTCGGGTGAGGCGAGATCGTGTCCCTTGAGTGGATAGAGCCTTGACCTGAATTGCGCCCATCAGGCCTTTGCAGCTTTGTGCTGATGGGGGTTACCAGCTGAGATTAGGAGTCTTGGGGGTACCCCTAATTTTGGTCCCCGACAGTAGCCCCCAAGCCTCGAAGGGAGTGTTGGTACTCGCTTGGAGGCTTTTGTCGCACTTTTTTGCAAGGGGACTGGCCTTTCTCGGTTGTATTTTGTTCTGGTGGGTGCGCGCGAGCGCACCCGCCGGGTGTAGCCCCCGAGGCCTCGGAGGAGTGGTTTGACTCCTCTGAGGTCTTAGCGCTTTTCGTGATGCCTCGGCCGGTCTGGTTGTTCCCTCATGCGAACTGGTCGTTGCCCGGGTGCATAGTCAGGTTCCGAGTTCTCGGGCTAGTATGTTGACGCTGTTAACGGTTTGGCCGGAGCCGGGTTTGCGAGAGCAGCCCCTGAGCCTCCGCACAGAGCGAGAGGACGGTCAAGGACTGACTCGGCTTTTATCATACGCCCCTTCGTCACCTTTCCGCAAGGAGGAGGGGGGAAAGCGCCATGTTGCCCTCGGAGGGCGTCGAACATGGTGTCTCCAGTGAGTTGCTAACGGGTGATCCGAGTGGACGCCCGTGCCCCGTTCGATAAGGGTCAGCTAGTGGCCCAGAGGCGCGCTCCAAAAGTACCTGCAGGTGATTTGCCGGACCCGGTCCCGTTTGATTGGGTCCGAGGGCTCGATGCCTCCCTCTGGTGGGATTCCGTTACAAAATCGCTCCTGCTGGTCTCAGAAATGTCCTAGGGTACCTCGGGAGCGTAGCCCGAGCCTCGGCCATGTATCGGACGTACCCAGAGTCATCCCTCACTCTGCGTGCTCTGAGGCGGCTGTCGAACCCTTCGGGGGGCCAGCCTTCGAACCCCTGATCAGTAGTAGGCATGGAGCCCGAGTGGCCTGAGGCGGCTATCGAACCCTTCCGAGGGGCCAGCCTTCGAACCTCTGACCATTAGTGGGCGCGGAGCCCGAGTGCTCTGAGGCGGCTGTCGAACCCTTCCGAGGGCCAGCCTTCGAACCTCTGATCAGTAGGAGGGCTCGGGGCCTGCTTCCTTCGCGGAGAAGGATCCCTTTCGGAGTATCCCCTTTCCCGGTCCCTGTAGCAAGAGAGAGAAAGGGGAAGAGGAAAAGGATACAAAATTGAACGACGTGGCGCACCTTTTTTGACGCGGTCATCATGGCGGAGGTGAAGTGTCGCCTGCTTTGCTTGCCAAAGGTGTCGCCTGCCCTGCCGCAGGGTTAATGCGATGGGACGAGTGGTTTGCGGGGCAGCCGTTGCGCGAGCCGTTCGAGGAACGGGCGTTTCGCCTTCGAGTTTTGAATTTCGTGGCGGGTTCGAGCGAAGTGTTGAACGGGTCTCGCCCGGGCCTTTATATATTCGGAAGAGGGACTGGTGGTGGTTCTTTACTCTGCTGCTCGCCTCCCGCTTAGGTTTCCGCAACCTGAGGGAATAGCCAGAGAAAGAAAACCGCGCACCTTGTCCGCTCCGCCGCGCAACTCGTGGCCTTTCTCCACCGTCACGGTGGACGATCTGGAAGCCCTTGTTGCCGATGGCTTGCTTCGTCCCCTCTCCAGTGACCCGCAACCGGAGTGGATGGCTCCTTCGAGCGGAGCCGCCCCGTCCCCGCCGTCGGGGTATGTGCTGAGTTTCGTTTCTTTCCATGAGCGGGGGTTCGGAGTGCCAGCAAGTCGCTTCATGCGGGCGATTCTGCATTTCTACGGGGTGGAGTTGCACAATCTCAACCCCAACTCTATCGCGCAAGCAGCCATCTTCGCGGCGGTTTGCAAAGGATTTTTGGGGATTGACTCCCACTGGGATCTGTGGACCCATCTCTTCTCCGCGGAGCCTTTTGCCTTGATGACGGGGGAGAAGAGAGTCCGCATGGTGGTGCGGGCTGGTGGCTGCATCCTCCAGTTGAGGCAGGCGCGTGCGCAACAGTACATCCCTGCCATCCTTGTGTCTTCGAACAAGGGGTGGCAGCGCCGGTGGTTTTACCTTCGGAACGACCATGGGAGGCTCTCGTCCTTTTCTCAACGAGTGGTGACCGCCGCCGACAGCAACTGGCGCTATGGGGCCCCGCACGATAGACAGAAGAATCTCCAGCCCCTTCTGGAGGCCTTGCAGGAGCTGCGAGACGGAGGGCTTACCGCCGTGGGGGTGGTCGCCGCCATCCACCGCCGGAGGGTGCTCCCTTTGACGGAGCGGCGGCTGCTGCTTTCGGAGATGACGCTGGGGGTCGACTTGGAGGGTTCGCAGATGTCCTCGGTCCCCCTCCCCGCCGATGACCTCCATAGGCGGGTAGCTGGCACGGTAGGGAGGCTAGACGCCGATGCCTTTACCTAGCTCCCGATGCGTCCCGAGCGCGGGTGTATGTCCCTGGTGAGTGTCCGCTCCTTCTTCCTTCTTGTGGCAGATTGCCCTTGGTTCTCACAGCCGAGATTTCCATCCGTCTCCAGGAGTTGGGGTTTCACAAACCTTCTCTGCCACCGGTCCCGGAGGACACGGTGGACCGAGCCGCGCGGAGGGTCGCTGCGGAGAAGAAAAAGGAGAAGAAGGACACGGAAAAGGCTCGGGCCCGCGAGCGGATGCGGGCTCGGGACGCCTTGGAGAGGCGTCGTCGGCAGCAGGAGAGGGACAGGCTCCCGAGGGAGCCGTCGCCGGAGACGCCTGACGACAACGACGACGACGATGAAGACGACGACATGGCGGCCCGCCTCGGCCTCAGCCCAGATCTGCGGCTGGGCCAGGGGTCGTCGAGCCAGCCCCCGAGTGGGCTGGCGCCGTCAGTATCCAAGGTCGGGGTATCAGGGTCCCGGTCCGAAGAACAGGGGCAGGCCGAGGGGGTACTTGACCCCTTGGCCGAGGTGGTTGAGGTGACCCCGAGGAGTCAGGCCGACCCGCCTGTCCCTGAAGAGCTGTTGCCCGTGCCGGCAGCACAGGAGGCTGATCCTTAGGTCGCCGTGTCTGCGCTTGGGCGGACCGTCCCTTTGGCGCCCCGGGCGCCCGAGGCAAGGATGGTGCCGAAGCCGGCAGCGGGGCAAACCTTGGTGGTGCCCGCGGGGACCGAAGCTCAAGGGGCCTCCCTGCAGGCACGATTGATCGTGGCCCGGAGTGGGTAAGTATCTGAGGATACCTCTGTCTTGGCTCCTTCTTCATGTGTCCTGATCCTGCTCTTTCCTTTTTTCCCAGCAAACGGAGGCACGGTTCGACCGGTCTGGCTCCCCGGAAGGTCCTTAAGACGGCGCCAGCTTCTGCAGCCGGTGCCGCACCGGGCCTCGCCGGCCGGCTGGCCTCTACACAAGGTGCCCCCAAGCAGGGGGCTCAGACGGCACAAGTTGTCGTGGGGCGAGCTCCCGAGGTTGACCCCTCCGTCGAGGCGGCCGCCGTGCCGAGGGAGACTGCTGGCGCGGCCGCGGCTTTGAGCCCACCCGACGTGTTGCCGATGCCGGCACCGGCTTCTGCCGAGGCCGTTGCCGTTCTGGCTGTGGAGCCACCCATCGCCGCCGATGCTGAGATGGCCGAGGTGCCGCTACTCGAAGCCGGCGATCGGAAGCCTGCCCCCTTAGCCGAGGAGGTACCTGATGCGCCGACTGCAGGGGGTGTCGATGCCTTGGAGGAGGGGGGCACAGAACCGCGGCCCGTCTTGGGGAGCGGCGACCTTGTCCTCGCACGACGCGATCCTAATGAGCAGCGTGGGCAGGCGCTTCGGTTCTGGACCCGCGGTGCTTTGAAACCCCTCTTCGTTCTTGACGATGAGCGGGAGGAGTAGTCTCGGGACGAGCTTCGTGAGTGTGCCGAGGCAACGATGGGGTCGCTTCGGTCGACCCTGGAGTTCCTTTCCAGGGACGTTCCCAGGATCCTCCAGGTAAGGATTTCAGGCATACCTTTGACGTGATCAAGGCATTCTTTGTGACGCCTCGCTTCCCTTCCTCAGGATCTGACGGAACTAAGCACCGCCAAGTCGTCGTTCATCCGTCGCGAGGTCGACGTCTGGGTTCGCTGCGGTTCCTGAGGACCGCGCTTGCCGAGGCTACCGAGCGCCTCTCCCATCGGAGCGCCGAGGCAGCGGACCTTCAGTTGCTCTGTGATGAGCTGGGGGCAGAGGCAGCGGTTGCACGCGTAGAAGCGCGGCGGCGGCAGTTGGAGCTTGGCCAGGTCATTGGTGAGCGGGACCAATCTCGGGGCCGGGCCGCTGAGGCTGAAAGCAGGGCTGAGGCCCTTGGAGGCCAGCTAGCCGAGGCGTCTGCTCGGGCTGAAGCCCTTGCGGCGGACCTGGCCGTGGCCGTCGGGTCTGCTCAGTCCGCCCAAGCCGCAGCCTCAGAGCAGCGTGCCCGGGCTGAAGGTATGTCTTGGCTGTTTTGAGATTTTGATTCAGCTTCGCTCTTCAACTCATGTTTGAAGACTTCCGCTTTGGCTGTTTGCAGTGTTCGAGTCTGCCCTCAATGAGTCCGCCAAGGCACTTGCCCAGGCGGCTGAGCAGAGGGAGGCCAACCGCGTGGCCATGTCCGAGGCTATCTTGGCCTTCTGCCAGGTCTTTGGTCTTGATGATGTCCCCTCGGGAAGCTCCCCCCAGAGTCGCCTGCAGGCCTTGAGTGACCACGCGCGCGGCAGACTCCGCGAGGCGCTGCATCACGGCGTTAGGTGGGCCTTCGCCGTGCTCGCTTCCCACTACGATGTGGATCTGGAGCGGGTCAGCGAGGGGTACTGCCTTCCCGACGAAGATGAAGCTGCCCTGGCCGAAGTTTAGAGGCTTGACGTGACCGCTGCGGGCCCAAGCGCGGTGCTGGCGACCACCTTCGAGGTGGAGATCCTTTCGCTTGCGCCGCCGTCCGAGGCTGGGGCGGATCTCGTCGAGGGTGGAAACGAAGCCGAGGGTGCAGCTCCTCCCCCGGGCGATGCCTGATTCTGCCGGAGCAGTTTATTTTGAATATGTATGTGTCTTTCGTGGCCGCCGAGGCCTGAACACTTTGTCGTCGCGATGTAAAGCAGTGTCTCTTTTCCTCCTATTTCGCGTATCCAGACTCGTTCGTCAGTAGCAGGATTGCTTACCCAAGTAAGAGTTATTTTTCGTGGTAGGTGACGAGTGAGGTATCCGTATCCCGGAGGCGTAGGAGTCCCTCGGCTCGGTCGGCCTTGCCACTTACATGCACTCTTATTCGTTTCTCGGGGTTCTGTTACTGATATAGCCGGGAAACACGAAAGTCGTTTTGGTGGAAGACTTTTTTCGAGGAAAATTTTGACGCAGAGGGGGTACCCCCCTTCTAGCCCCCGAGGGAGGGTCGGGCTGTGCCAAGGCAAGGCTGACCATTCCTTGATGGTTAGGCTTTATTTGTGTATGTAAACAAGGTATATGAACGACTTGAAAACATCTTAAGGGTAGAAGCGACGTAGCTGTCGGATGTTCCAAGTGTTGCTGTAGACCTCGCCTTGACTGTTGGCTAGCTTGTATGTTCTAGGCTTCAAAATCTTAGCGATGATGAACGACCCTTCCCAGGGAGGCATGAGCTTGTGGCGCCCTCGGGCGTCTTGTCGTAGCCGAAGCACCAAGTCTCCCACCTGGAGGTCTCGGGACCGAACCCCTCGGGCGTGGTAGCGTCGCAGGGACTGCTGATACCGCGCCGAGTGTAGTAAGGCTACGTCCCGAGCCTCTTCCAGCTGGTCCAGTGAGTCTTCTCGGCTGGACTGGTTGCTTCGATCGTCGTACGCCCTCGTCCTCGGGGAACCATATTCTAAGTCTGTGGGCAAGATAGCCTCGTCCCCATAGACTAGAAAGAACGGCGTGAAGCCCGTGGCTCGGCTTGGCGTCGTCCTCAGACTCTAGACCACCGAGGGGAGTTCCTTCATCCATCGCCTGCCGAACTTGTTGAGGTCGTTGTAGATCCTCGGCTTGAGTCCCTGTAGAATCATGCCGTTGGCACGCTCTACCTGCCCATTCATCATGGGGTGAGCCACGGCGGCCCAGTCCACCCGGATGTGGTGGTCCTCGCAGAAGTCCAGGAACTTTCTGCCAGTGAATTGGGTGCCGTTGTTGGTGATGATGGAGTTCGGGACCCCGAAGCGATGGATGATGTTGGTGAAGAACGCCACCGCCTGTTCGGACCTGATGCTGTTTAGGGGTCGGACCTCAATCCACTTGGAGAATTCGTCGATAGCGACCAGCAGGTGCGTGTAGCCCCCGGGTGCCTTCTGCAAGGGACCGACGAGGTCCAGACCTCACACAGCAAACGGCCAGGTGATGGGTATTGTTTGCAAAGCCTGAGCGGGCAGGTGCGTCTGCCTTGCGTAGAATTGACACCCTTGGCAGGTGCGTACAATCCTAGTGGCGTCGGTGTCGGGGACCATAATTAGGGGTACCCTCAAGGCCCCTAATTCTCAGCTGGTAACCCCCATCAGCACAAAGCTGCAAAGGCCTGATGGGTGCGACTAAGTCAAGGATTGGTCCATTCGAGGGACCCGATCACACCTCGCCCGAGCCCAGCCTCGGGCAAGGGCAGCCGACCCCGGAGGATCTACGTCTCGCCCGAGGCCCCCCTCCAGCAACGGACACACCTTCGGCTCGCCCGAGGCCCAGTCTTCGCCAAGAAGCAACCTAGGCCAAATCGCCACGCCAACCGACCAAATCGCAGGAGCATTTAATGCAAAGGTGGCCTGACACCTTTATCCTGACGCGCGCCCTCCGGTCGACAGAGCCGAAGTGACCGCAGTCACTTCGCCGCTCCACTGACCGGTCTGACAAGAGGACAGCGCCGCCTGCGCCGCTCCGACTGCTGTGCCACTCGACAGAGTGAGGCTGACAGCAGCCAAGTCCGGCCCTAGGCGCCATGGGAAACTTCGCTCCGCCCGACCCAGGGCTCGGACTCGGGCTCAGCCCCGGAAGACGACGAACTCCGCTTCGCCCGACCCCAGGGCTCGGACTCGGGCTCAGCCCCGGAAGACGACGAACTCCGCTCCGCCCGACCTAGGGCTCGGACTCGGGCTCAGCCCCGGAAGACGACGAACTCCGCTTTGCCCGACCCCAGGGCTCGGACTCGGGCTCAGCCCCTGAAGACGACGAACTCCGCTCCGTCCGACCCTAGGGCTCGGACTCAGGCTCAGTCCTGGAAGACAGACTCGACCTCGACCTCGGAGGAGCCTCCACATCGCCCAACCCAGGGCACGGACCGACCACGTCAAAAGGAGGCGTCATCATTACCCTACCCCAAGCTGACTCAGGCTACGGGAACAAGACCGGCGTCCCATCTGGCTCGCTCCGCCAGGCAAGTAATGATGGTGCCCCGCACGCTCTATGACGACGGCGGCTCTCAGCCCCCTTACGGAAGCAAGAGGACGTCATCAAGGACTCGACAGCCCCGACAGCTGTCCTTCCGCCAGGCTCCAGCGCTCCTCCGATGGCCACGACACCACACGAACCGGGTGCCAAAACCTCTCCGGCTGCCACGATGGCATGTACTTAGGGCGCTAGCTCTCCTCCGCTAGACACGTTAGCACACTGCTACACCCCTCACTGTACACCTGGATCCCCTCCTTGCGCCTATAAAAGGAAGGACCAGAGCCCTCTTAGAGAAGGTTGGCCGCGCGGGGAAGGATGGGACAGGCGCTCGCGTGAGGCCGCTCGCTCCCTCCCGCGTGGAACGCTTGTAACCCCCTACTGCAAGCGCACCCGACCTGGGCGCGGGACAAACATGAAGGCCGCGAGATTTCCACGTCTCACGCCCGTCTCCCTCCGGCTGCCTTCCCCCTTCGCGCTCCGTCTCGCGCCGACCCATCTGGGCTGGGGCACGCGGCGACAATTTACTCGTCGGTCCAGGGACCCCCCCCGGTCTCGAAACGCCGACAGTTGGCGCGCTAGGTAGGGGACTGCTGCATGTTGACGAACAGCTTCCCGTCAAGCTCCAGATGGGCAGTCTCTAGCAACCTTTCCAGCCCGGGACGGTGCTCCGTTTCGGGAGTCTTGAGTTCATGTCCCTCGATGGCAGCTACGACATGATACTACTTCCCCCGCCGTGCGACAGCGACAATGGCAGCCGACAGCATGCCCGCCGGCGGCGGAATCGACGACGTCTTCCCTGCGTGGTGGAAGAACAACATTCGAGCTCACCCCGTCCCCTCCCCCGCCGACGGAGGAGGAGGCGGGGCAACCAAGGCCAAGCAGGAGGCGGCACCTCGTCGGCTGTCGAGCGAGTCGACGGCGCCGGCGCCCCAACGGGGGGCACGTCGGGCATCGACCTCGCGTCTGAGACGAAGACGAGCGCCGTCTCCCCGCAACACGCCAATCCCAAGCAAACGGACAACGCCAGCACGCTCGCGAAAGGCTTGCTGGGCGTCTCCCTCGTACATGAGACGACGGTGCAGTCAGTCCCTGACGTGACTTCGTCACCGCCCGTCGACCAAGAGGTACCCACCGATTCCCATCTCACGCCTTTTGGATTCAGCCTCGACCCGCCAAGCGACTTTGCTTTGGCGGACGCTCTCATAGAGGCGAGTCCAAACCCTCTGGGGTATCGTATGCGGTCACCCTGGGACCGGCTGACGGACATTCGACCTACGGGCCCTTGGGGTCCGAGGAAGATGACGAGCCTGACTTCTGTTGGGATTTCTCCGGACTTGGTAACCCCAGTGCCATGCAGGACTTCATGACCGCATGCGACTACTGCCTTTCCGACTGTTTTGACGGTAGCCGCAGCCTCGGCGATGAGGACTGCGGCCCAAGTCGTGAATGTTTCCACGTCGATCTAGGGGGTCCTTCCGAAGGCAACCATCTTGGTATGCCGGAGAACGGTGATCTCCCTAGGCCTGTGCCTCGCATTGACATCCTACGGGAGCTAGCTATGGTCCCCGTTCTGGCGGGGGGGTCATGACCCACAGCTCAAGCAAATCCGTGGGGTGCAGGTCAGGCTCGACGAGGGAGCAGGAACACTTGAGCCGATCCGCCGGGACGTCGGGCAGGAATGGGCGGGCCGACCTCCGGCCGGAGAAGTGCGTCATCTACCCCAGGGTATCCAGCACCGCATCGCCGACGATGTCAGGGTAAGGCCGTCACCCACTTCCAGTGGAGTCGGCCAGAACCTGGCTGCAGCGGCAATGCTTCTCCGCGCGATGCCGGAGCCATCAACCACCGAGGGGCGGCGAATTCAGGGAGAGCTCAAGAATCTCCTGGAGGGCGCCACGGTCCGACGGGCCGAAAGCTCTGCCTCCCAAAGGCAGGGGTACCCCTCGGAACATCGCGCCGCGACTTCCCGATTCATGTGGGAAGCCTCGGTCCACACCGGGCGCACGCAACACAGCACCTGCGGCCCCAGGTCGCCTCGGCAACGAGCACTATCACCGCAACCGTCGGGCCCACCTCGACGAGAGGGTGCGCCGAGGCTACCACCCCATGCGTGGGGGACGCTACGACAGCGGGGAGGATCGAAGTCCCTCGCCCGAACCACCCGGTCCGCAGGCTTTCAGCCGCGCCATACGACGGGCGCTGTTCCCGACCCGGTTCCGAACCCCGACTACTATCACAAAGTACTCGGGGGAGACGAGACCGGAATTGTGGCTCGCGGACTACCGGCTGGCCTGCCAACTAGGTGGAACGGACGATGACAACCTCATCATCCGCAACCTCCCCCTGTTCCTCTCCGACACCGCTCGCGCCTGGTTGGAGCACCTGCCTCCGGGGTAGATCTCCAACTGGGACGACCTGGTCCAAGCCTTCGCCGGCAATTTCCAGGGCACGTACGTGCGACCTGGGAACTCCTGGGATCTCCGGAGCTGCCGACAGCAGCCGGGAGAGTCTCTCCGGGACTACATCCGACGATTCTCGAAGCACCGCACCGAGCTGCCCAACATCACCGATTCAGATGTCATCGGCGCGTTCCTCGCCGGCACCACCTGCCGCGACCTGGTGAGCAAGCTGGGTCGAAAGACCCCCACCAGGGCGAGCGAGCTGATGGACATCGCCACCAAGTTCGCATCTGGCCAGGAGGCAGTTGAGGCTATCTTCTGGAAGGACAAGCAGCCCCAGGGCCGCCCACCGGAAGATGCCCCCGAGGCGTCAACTCAGCGCGGCGCCAAGAAGAAAGGCAAGAAGAAGTCGCAAGCGAAACGCGACGCCACCGACGCGGACCTTGTCACCGCCGCCGAGTACAAGAACCCTCGGAAACCCCCTGGAGGTGCCAACCTCTTCGACAAGATGCTCAAGGAGTCGTGCCCCTATCATCAGGGGCCCGTTAAGCACACCCTTGAGGAGTGCGCTATGCTTCGGCGTCACTTCCACAGGGCGGGGCCACCCGCGGAGGGTGGCAGGGCTCGCGACGACGACAAGAAGGAAGATCACCAGGCAGGAGAGTTCCCCGAGGTCCGCGACTGCTTCATGATCTATGGTGGGCAAGCGGCGAACGCCTCGGCTCGGCACCGCAAGCAAGAGCGTCAGGAGGTCTGTTCAGTAAAGGTGGTGGTGCCAGTCTACCTAGACTGGTCCGACAAGCCCATCACCTTCGACCAAGCCGACCACCCCGACCGCGTGCCGAGCCCGGAGAAATACCCGCTCGTCGTCGACCCCGTCATCGGCGACGTTAGGCTCACCAAGGTCCTCATGGACGGAGGCAGCAGCCTCAACATCATCTACGCCGAGACCCTTGGGCTCCTGCGTGTTGATCTGTCCTCGGTCCGAGCAGGCGCTGCGCCTTTCCACGGGATCATCCCCGGGAAACGCGTCCAGCCCCACGGACAACTCGATCTTCCCGTCTGTTTTGGGACACCCTCCAACTTCCGAAGGGAGACCCTCACGTTCGAGGTGGTCGGGTTCCGAGGAACCTACCACGCAGTACTGGGGAGGCCATGCTACGCGAAGTTCATGGCCGTCCCCAACTACACCTACCTCAAGCTCAAGATGTCGGGCCCCAACGGGGTCATCATCGTCGGCCCCACGTACCGACACGCGTTCGAATGCGACGTGGAGTGCGTGGAGTACGCCGAGGCCCTCGCCGAATCCGAGGCCCTCATCGCCGACCTGGAGAGCCTCTCGAAGGAGGTGCCAGACGTGAAGCGCCACGCCGGCAACTTCGAGCCAGCGGAGACGGTTAAATCCGTCCCCCTCGACCCCAGCAGCGACGCCTCCAAGCAGATCCGGATCGGCTCCAAGCTCGATCCCAAATAGGAAGCAGTGCTCGTCGACTTTCTCCGTGCAAACGCCGACGTTTTCGCGTGGAGTCCCTCGGACATGCCCGACATACCGAGGGATGTTGCCGAGCACTCGCTGGACATCCGAGCTGGAGCCCGACCCGTGAAGCAGCCTCTGCGCCGATTCGACGAAGAAAAGCGCAGAGCCATAGGCGAGGAGATCCACAAGCTAATGGTGGCAGGGTTCATCAAAGAGGTATTCCATCCCGAATGGCTTGCCAACCCTGTGCTTGTGAGAAAGAAAGGGGGGAAATGGCGGATGTGTGTAGACTACACTGGTCTAAACAAAGCATGCCCGAAGGTTCCCTACCCTCTTCCTCGCATCAACCAAATTGTGGACTCCACTGCTGGGTGCGAAACCATGTCTTTCCTCGATGCCTACTCAGGGTATCACCAAATCAGGATGAAAGAGTCCGACCAGCTCGCGACCTCTTTCATCACACCCTTCGGCATGTACTGCTATGTCACCATGTCGTTCGGCTTGAGGAATGCGGGTGCGACGTACCAACGGTGCATGAACCATGTGTTCGGCGAACACATTGGCCGGACGGTCGAGGCCTACGTCGATGACATCATAGTCAAGACGAGGAAAGCCTCCGACCTCCTTTCCGACCTTGAAGTGACATTTCGATGTCTCAAGGCGAAAGGCGTGAAGCTTAATCCCGAGAAGTGTGTCTTCGGGTTCCCCGAGGCATGCTCTTGGGGTTCATCGTCTCCGAGCATGGCATCGAGGCCAACCCGGAGAAGATCACGGCCATCACCGGCATGGGGCCCATCAAGGACTTGAAAGGCGTACAGAGAGTCACGGGATGCCTTGCGGCTCTGAGCCGCTTCATCTCGCGCCTCGGCGAAAGAGGCCTGCCTCTGTACCGCCTCTTAAGGAAGGCCGAGTGCTTCACTTGGACCCCTGAGGCCGAGGAAGCCCTCGGGAACCCGAAGGCGCTCCTTACAAACACACCCATCTTGGTGCCTCCCGCTGTCGGAGAAGCCCTCTTGATCTACGTCGCCGCGACCACTCAGGTGGTTAGCACCGCGATTGTGGTTGAAAGACGAGAAGAGGGGCATGCATTGCCCGTCCAGAGGCCAGTCTACTTCATCAGCGAGGTACTGTCCGAGACCAAGATCCGCTACCCACAAATCCAGAAGCTGCTGTACGCGGTGATCCTGACGCGGCGGAAGTTGCGGCACTACTTCGAGTCTCATTCGGTAACTGTGGTGTCATCCTTCCCCCTTGGGGAGATCATCCAGTGCCGAGAGGCCTTGGGTAGAATTGCAAAGTGGGCGGTGGAAATCATGGGTGAAGCGATCTCGTTCGCCCCTCGGAAGGCCATCAGGTCCTAGGTCTTGGCGGACTTCGTGGCTGAATGGGTCGACACCCAGCTCCCAACAGTTCTGATCCAACCGGAACTCTGGACCATGTTCTTCGATGAGTCGCTGATGAAGATAGGAGCAGGCGCAGGCCTGCTCTTCATCTCGCCCCTCGGGAAGCACCTACGCTACGTGCTACGCCTCCACTTCCCGGCGTCCAACAATGTGGCTGAGTACGAGGCTCTGGTCAACGGGTTGTGCATCGCCATCGAGCTAGGGGTCCGACGCTCGCAGTGACTCGCAACTCGTCATCGACCAAGTCATGAAGAACTCCCACTACCGCGACCCGAAGATGGAAGCCTACTGCGATGAGGTTCGGCACCTCGAAGACAAGTTCTACGGGCTCGAGCTCAACCACATCGCCCGACGCAACAACGAGACTGCGGACGAGCTGGCTAAAATAGCCTCGGGGCGAATGAAGGAAACGGGTGACGCCTAAGAGGGGGGTGAATTAGGACTTCTAAAACTTTTACTAAACTAGGCCACAAATAAATCCCTAGAGCAAAACCTATGCAAATAATCAAAACTAGAATGTGCAAACTCGGTTTTGTCTAAGTGTTCCTGTCTCTACCGCAAAGGCTAAGTTTCAATCTACACTAAATAAGTATGACAATAAGATTGAAACTTAAATGCTTAATATAAATGCGGAATGTAAAGAGCTAAGTAGAGAAGCAAACTCTCGTGGAAGACGCCGGTATTTTTACCGAGGTATCCGGAACCACGCAAGGTCACGACTAATCCTCGTTGGTGCCCCTACGCAAAGGGAAGCCCACGCGAGGGCCAAGCACCACGGTCGAGTAACTCCGTAGAGAGCCGCGGGCCTTCTCCACGCGCCAGTGGTGCTCCGCTTCCGGCTCCTCTCGGACGCTCCCCGCCGTCTCCACTATCGAGCTTCCGGCCGAAACGCCGCGGGCCTCGTTCCCTCCGGTACACGGTGGCGGCCGTGACACAAACGCGGTTGTCACGGTCTCGCAAGACTCTCGCCCCACTCGGTACAATTACAATGGCCCACGCAAGAGCCAAGGGGTTGTGTGGTTTGTCTAAACTCACTCAACAAACTAGGATTCACCTAGAGCAAGCGCTAATGCGGTCTAACTAACCTAAGCACTTCGCAAAGCACCTACGCTAATCACCGAGTGATTCTATTAAGCACTTGGGTGTTTGAGCACTTGGAAATGTCTACAATATGCCTTGGTATGTTGCTTGGGCTCCCACACTTGAGAATGGCCGGTTGGGGTGGTATTTATAGCCTCCATACCCCCAACTAGCCGTTGGACAGAAAGCAGCAGCTTTCTGTCGTCAGGTGCACCGGACAGTCCGGTGCACCACCGGACACTGAACAGTAGATGTCCGGTGCACGCCACGTCAGCCGACCGTTGGCGCCTGTAGCAGTCGACCGTTGGATCCGACCGTTGCCTTCTGCCCGTTGGCACACCGGACAGTCCGGTGCACACCGGACAGTCCGGTGCTACAGCCAGAGAGCGCCTGTCTGCGGCCTCTCTGCGCAGACTGTCCGGTGCCTCACCGGACAGTCCGGTGCACACCGGACACCAGTGTCCGGTGCGCCACCAGGCGCTGGCTGACAGCCCTTATCTTGGATTTCTTCGCTGATTTCTTCGGGCTTCTTTGTTCTTGAGTATTGGATTCCTATGCATCTTTTTATGTCTTCTTTTGAGGTGTTGCATCCTCATTGCCTTGGTCCAATTCTCTTCGCATCCTGTGAACTACAAACACAAACACTAGAAAACTTATTAGTCCACGGATTGTGTTGTTCATCAAACACCAAAACTCAATTAGCCAAAAGGCCCGGGGTCCATTTTCCTTACAATCTCCCCCTTTTTGGTGATTGATGACAACACAACCAAAGCAAGCAAATAATACAAGTATTTGAATGAAAATATGCAATTTACTTGCTAAGATGCATGATTGTCCCCTCAATGTGATATTATGGACTTAAGCCTCCCCCTAACTCCATAATTCACTTACTTCCTATTTTTGGACCAAATAACCAAAACCACTTGAAAAGCCTTTTGAAGATATAAAATTTTAAATTGGTGGTGTTTGGTGTTTGATATAGTTTCCATTGCTTTGGTCCCTAAACTTCTCCCCCTTTGGCATCAACCACCGAAAAGGAAGACATAAAAAGCATGTAGGAAGTAAATAAAAGCTTGCCCTCAACAAGAATTGTATCAAATGATATCACTATAAGGATATTAAAATAAACCACATGAGTGATACCAGGTGAAAGGATTACTTCCCCTAAATGGGTGTTCTCCTTAGAAAAAAGTTTCTCCCCTTTTTAGAGAAGAAGAAAAACTCCCCCTGACAGGGATCCTCAACTTAGGAAAAAGCATGTGAAAATTAGAGGTGCAAGACATGATTTGAAAAGACTAGCTTCCCTTATGCATAGGTAACAGAATATGAGTTAACTACTAATGCATTTTTGCAACATGGAAGCATATGATATGAAATATAGTCTAATCAAGTTTAGGAGAAGACATGTAAATGATACTGAATGTAGTCTCAAAAGATACCAATTGAAGGTCAATGGTGAGCTTGAGAGACATGAGAGTTCTTGGAGATTTCGCAGTGGAAGATTGTTGTCTTTCTCCGGGGACTTCATTTTCCTTACAATGAGACTATCACATGAAATAGACTTGAAAAGGTGTTAGTCTCAAAGTGTTAGATTATAGAGTAACCTCCCCCTAAAGGTGTGCATATAAGTTTTGAATACTTGCAGGAGACATGCACTTTGATTTGATATCAAGAGGGGCAAATTATCCATAATCCAAACTTTGGCACATATAAGTTAAATGATACACTTTGTAGAAATCAAAATTTTCAATTGATGCATCATTTACTATGGAGTGATATAAAAGCTATGTGTCGTGCTTTAACTAAACATTTTAAGCCATGTAGGTTTGCTTAAGTATATGAATTTAAAAACTAGCAATCCTACCATATGATTTATCTAGTATGCATGATTTTGAACAAAAGTACATAACAAATGTAATACTAGGCAAGAAAGGTAAACTAGATAAAAGATAAATAGATACGCATATCTAAAAACGAGAAATACAATAAAACTAGTTACCTTAGTCATGGGTGGGAAATTTGGGTCCAAAATTTTCACTAACCCACTTGGCAATAAACTTGATCCAATATGATGTATCCCATGATATACATCCCAATTTAGCCAAGTCTCCAAATTTCCCGAGGACCTTCGGTCCACTCACTTCCCTTTCGGGATCCAAACCTTCTTGATGCTTTTCATGGTTGAAATTATCTCCTTTGGCACCCAGATGCGTTTGGCCCCCTTTCCTTTGTTGGCTTGCTTGTTGGCCTTGATTGCTATCACCTTTTCGTTATTTTTCTTCTTGATCAAATATGGTGTAGCGTCCTTTTTGTTCACCTTTTTGATGTAGGTGTTTGAGATTTTGCTTGATGGCTTTTGCTTGAGCTTTTGTCTTTGTTTATCCCCGGTCATCGCCTTGCATTGGAAAGACTTGTGGCCTTCCTTGTGGCATAGCCTACAAATCACAGTTTCTCCCTCCATAGGCTTGTTCACTCCCGCAGTGGTGTTATCCTGTGGAGGTTGGATTTGTTTGGCTTTGCCTTTCTTGTCATACAAAGCCTTGCCAAGGCGAGCCACTTCTTGCTTTAATTGTTCATTTTCCTTTGCAACCTCATCCGTACATGTCTCTACAACAATATTCTCAACAACGACTTGGTTGCAGGGGTTAGAATCATCAATTAAATCAAAGCAGGAAGTAGAAGCATCTTTCTTAATTATTTCAGGTACTTCAACTAAAGATGCTGCTGGGGTGCTACCAATGTTTTCTAGCTTAGTAGTTAGCTCATTGTTGTGTATGCTAAGAATTTCCATTTTCTCTAGCAAATTTTCAAAAGCTTCTTGGGAGCTAGCTAACTTAGCCTTAAGTTTTTCATTCTTTTTAATAAGGCTATCATCGGTAGCAGTGGATGGAGCACTAGATTCTAATAGCTCAATTTTAGTTGATAGCTCACTATTTAAGTTTGCAAAAGTTTCAAATTTTTCTAGCAAACCTTTGTAATCATTTTGAGAGCTAACCAACTTATTTTTCAAAGTTTTAAGTTGAGCTTTTTGCTTAGTGCAAACATCCTGGAAAAATTCTACGGCTTCCGCAAGCTCATCTAGAGAGGGCTTTCCCTCACCTTCATCATCACTACTACTTTCATCACTAGAGGATGGAATGCTTTTGTTACCTCTTGCCATAAGGCATTTGTGTGATGACCGTGATGATCGTGACGAGGACCGGTGGCTGCGCGTCCTTGGAGGTTCATCTTCACTTGAAGAATCATCCCAAGTTCTAACACTTGTTAGCGCCTTGCCTTTGCTCCTC
Organism: Zea mays; assembly: GCF_902167145.1. Classification (NCBI taxonomy): domain Eukaryota; kingdom Viridiplantae; phylum Streptophyta; class Magnoliopsida; order Poales; family Poaceae; genus Zea; species Zea mays. The sequence continues at coordinate 71,614,146 of NC_050105.1, read as the reverse complement.
TCCTTTTTGGGCTTGGCCATATTTGGACAGTTGTCCCTGAAGTGGCCCTTCTCCCCACATGCGAAGCATCCTCTCTTCCTTTGCTTTTTCCTGTCAATGTTAAAGAGAAGATCCTCGACCTGCAGGGGCACACCCATTAGATTAATCTTGCGGATCATCCTCGTTACCTTTCCGACGCGTCGGATTGTTTCTTCGTCCTCGGAGGATGATGTGCATGGTTGATTATCTTCATCATCATCACTTTCTTCTTCTTCCTCTTCTTCACTTGAGGAACTTGGAGTGGGAGCCTTCTTTTTGCCCTTCCTTTCATCACATGCAAAAGCATATGGCCTTGAGGAAGTTGGCTCCTCTCCCCGACTCATTTTTCGCGACATCTCAAAGGCTGCAATTTTCCCAATCACAATGGTCGGGGTCATGTTGCTCAAATCCTCCATGTTGTGAAGGATGGTGATGATGCTCCCATATCTTTGTTGTGGTAGCAGGGAGATAATCTTCCTCACAATGTCCGCATCACCTAGCTTATTAATGCCAATAGAATTGAGCTCATTGATAATTAGATTCAAACGAGAATACATGTCTCTAACAAGCTCATCATCTTTCATAGCAAAAGAATTATACTCATTCAAGACTAGGCAATGTTTTTGCTCACGGACATTGGATGTGCCATCATGGAGCTCATGCAATTTTAGCCAAATCTCATTAGCAGTTCTCAAGGTAAATACTTGATTAAAAATATCCATGCTAAGAGATTCATACAAGCAATTTTTGGCTCTAGCATTTAAATGAATTTCTTTTTCCTCACTCGTGGTGGGTTTCTCGGGATTCTTGAGAGGTTTCATCCCGTCACGAGTGACTCTCCAAACACCTAGATCAACGGCCTCTAGGTAACAAGCCATTCTAGCACTATAATATGGGAAGTTAGTGTCGTCGAAGTGTGGTGGCCTATGGGTATCCATCCCTTCCTCTAAAAAGCGTCGGCTCTTTTTAGCGGTGAAGCTAAAGCGTTTCAAATGAGCCAAACCGGCCTCTGATACCACTTGAAGGAAACGGGTGACGCCTAAGAGGGGGGGTGAATTAGGACTTCTAAAACTTTTACTAAACTAGGCCACAAATAAATCCCTAGAGCAAAACCTATGCAAATAATCAAAACTAGAATGTGCAAACTCGGTTTTGTCTAAGTGTTGCTGTCTCTACCGCAAAGGCTAAGTTTCAATCTACACTAAATAAGTATGACAATAAGATTGAAACTTAAATGCTTAATATAAATGCGGAATGTAAAGAGCTAAGTAGAGAAGCAAACTCTCGTGGAAGACGCCGGTATTTTTACCGAGGTATCCGGAACCACGCAAGGTCCCGACTAATCCTCGTTGGTGCCCCTACGCAAAGGGAAGCCCACGCGAGGGCCAAGCACCACGGTCGAGTAACTCCGTAGAGAGCCGCGGGCCTTCTCCACGCGCCAGTGGTGCTCCGCTTCCGGCTCCTCTCGGACGCTCCCCGCCGTCTCCACTATCGAGCTTCCGGCCGAAACGCCGCGGGCCTCGTTCCCTCCGGTACACGGTGGCGGCCGTGACACAAACGCGGTTGTCACGGTCTCGCAAGACTCTCGCCCCACTCGGTACAATTACAATGGCCCACGCAAGAGCCAAGGGGTTGTGTGGTTTGTCTAAACTCACTCAACAAACTAGGATTCACCTAGAGCAAGCGCTAATGCGGTCTAACTAACCTAAGCACTTCGCAAAGCACCTACGCTAATCACCGAGTGATTCTATTAAGCACTTGGGTGTTTGAGCACTTGGAAATGTCTACAATATGCCTTGGTATGTTGCTTGGGCTCCCACACTTGAGAATGGCCGGTTGGGGTGGTATTTATAGCCTCCATACCCCCAACTAGCCGTTGGACAGAAAGCAGCAGCTTTCTATCGTCGGGTGCACCGGACAGTCCGGTGCACCACCGGACACTGAACAGTAGATGTCCGGTGCACGCCACATCAGCCGACCGTTGGCGCCTGTAGCAGTCGACCGTTGGATCCGACCGTTGCCTTCTGCCCGTTGGCACACCGGACAGTCCGGTGCACACCGGACAGTCCGGTGCTACAGCCAGAGAGCGCCTGTCTGCGGCCTCTCTGCGCAGACTGTCCGGTGCCTCACCGGACAGTCCGGTGCACACCGGACACCAGTGTCCGGTGCGCCACCAGGCGCTGGCTGACAGCCCTTATCTTGGATTTCTTCGCTGATTTCTTCGGGCTTCTTTGTTCTTGAGTATTGGATTCCTATGCATCTTTTTATGTCTTCTTTTGAGGTGTTGCATCCTCATTGCCTTGGTCCAATTCTCTTCGCATCCTGTGAACTACAAACACAAACACTAGAAAACTTATTAGTCCACGGATTGTGTTGTTCATCAAACACCAAAACTCAATTAGCCAAAAGGCCCGGGGTCCATTTTCCTTACAGCGAACAACGGTTCCCCCGGACGTCTTCTCCCGAGACCTGCATCAACCCTCCGTCAAGACCGACGACACGCCCGAGCCCGAGAAGGCCTCGGCTCAGTCCGAGGTACCCTCGGCTCAGTCCGAGGTACCCTCGGCCCCCGAGGGTGAGGCACTACGCATCGAGGAGGAGCGAAGCGGGGTCACGCCTAATCGAAACTGGCAGACCCCGTACCTACAATATCTCCACCGAGGAGAGCTACTCCTCGACCGAGCCGAAGCTCGGCAGTTGGCGCGGCGCGCCAAGTCGTTTGTCTTGCTGGGGGACGGGAAGGAACTCTACCACCGCAGCCCCTCAGGCATCCTCCAGCGATGCATTTCCATTGCCGAAGGCCAGGAGCTCCTACAAGAGATACACTCGGGGGCTTGCGGCCATCACGTAGCACCTCGAGCCCTTGTTGGAAACGCCTTCCGACAAGGTTTCTACTGGCCGACGGTGGTGGCCGACGCCACTAGAATTGTCCGCACCTACGAAGGGTGTCAGTTCTACGCAAGGCAGACCCACCTGCCCGCTCAGGCCCTGCAGACGATACCCATCACCTGGCCTTTTGCTGTGTGGGGTCTGGACCTCGTCGGCCCCTTGCAGAAGGCACCCGGGGGCTACACGCACCTATTGGTCGCCATCGACAAATTCTCTAAGTGGATCGAGGTCCGACCCCTAAACAGCATCAGGTCCGAACAGGCGGTGGCGTTCTTCACCAACATCATCCATCGCTTTGGGGTCCCGAACTCCATCATCACCGACAACGGCACCCAGTTCACCGGCAGAAAGTTCCTGGACTTCTGTGAGGATCACCACATCCGGGTGGACTGGGCCACCGTGGTCACCCCATGACGAATGGGCAAGTAGAGTGTGCCAACGGCATGATTCTACAAGGACTCAAACCTCGGATCTACAACGACCTCAACAAGTTTGGCAAGCGATGGATGAAGGAACTCCCCTCGGTGGTCTGGAGTCTGAGGACAACGCCGAGCCGAGCCACGGGCTTCACGCCGTTCTTTCTAGTCTATGGGGCCGAGGCCATCTTGCCCACAGACTTAGAATACGGTTCCCCGAGGATGAGGGCCTACGCCGACCAAAGCAACCAAGCTAATCGAGAAGACTCGCTGGACCAGCTGGAAGAGGCTCGGGACATGGCCTTACTACACTCGGCGTGGTACCAGCAGTCCCTGCGACGCTACCACGCCCGAGGGGTCCGGTCCCGAGACCTCCAGGTGGGCGACCTGGTGCTTCGGCTGCGACAAGACGCCCGAGGGCGGCACAAGCTCACGCCTCCCTGGGAAGGGCCGTTTGTCATCGCCAAAGTTCTGAAGCCCGGAACGTACAAGCTGGCCAACAGTCAAGGCGAGGTCTACAGCAACGCTTGGAACATCCAACAGCTACGTCGCTTCTACCCTTAAGATGCTTTCAAGTTGTTCGTATACCTTGTTCCCACGCAAAGTTTAGTCATCAAGGAAGGGTCAGCCTTGCCTCGGCAAAGCCCGACCCTCCCTCGGGGGCTAAAAAGGGGGAACCCCCTCTGCGTCAAAATTTTCCTCGAAAAAAGATCCTTTCTGCCAGAATGTCTTTCGTGCTTTTCGACTACTTCGAAAGTGGATCCTGAAAATGACGGAGTACACGTAAGCAGCCAAGGCTAACCGAGCCGAGGGACTCCTACGCCTCTGGGATACGGATACCTCACTCATCACCTTCTGCGATAAGTAACCCGCGTTCGGATAAGTGATTCCGCGGACCGAACAAAGTCTTCACGCTCGAAAGCTCCTCTGCCGAAGCGATTCTTCGGGCCTTCTCGACTGCGTCGGTGACAGAACCCTATGGACGGGCAAGAGTGCGCGTAAGCGGCAAGGCCGACCGAGTCGAGGGATTCCTACGCCTCCGGGATACGGATACCTCACTCATCACCTTCCGTGAAAAGCAACTCTCGCTCACACAGACAATTCTGTTACTAACGAAAAAGTCCAGATACTCGAAACAAGAGGAAAAGAAGCGCAGCTTTACAACACGACGCTGGTGTGTTTGGGCCTCGGCGGCCATAGAAAACACACGCTACAAGATAATCCGATCCTGCAGGCTCGGATCTTGACAGTTGAAGGGAGCAGCAGCACCCTCGGCGTCTACTACACCTTCGGCGAGGTCCGACCTAGCCTCGGACGGCAACGCGGTCCGAGGATCTCCACTCTGAAGGACAACATCATCACCACGCCCAGGCCTTCGCCACCAGGGTCTTCTCCAGGAATCCGGCTCGAGCAGACGGCTCGGCCGGTCACCCCGAGGCCTCGGCCAGCTGTCCCCTGAAGACATCAGCCCGGCCCGAGGCCTCGGCAACTCAATTCCGGCGTCGGTCCTGCCAGTGGACGACCCAGCCAGGCCCTGGCCGACCAAGCCTTCTTTTTGAGCCAACTCTGCCTCTATCCGTGCTGACACCGCTACCCCTGGCTTTGGCTCATCGAAGAGCGGCCGAGGGGTTCCTTTAACTAAGCAAGAGAAGCCTCGGACAGCAAGGCCGACCGAGCCGAGGGACTCCTACGCCTCCGGGATACGGATACCTCACTCGTCACCTTTGCACGGGGCGACTCACGCTTGGTGAAGCGGTTCAGATAACCAATAGGCGAGTCTTAGTGCTCGAAAATGAAGAAAAACATGGCTCCACGCCAAAAATACATACATGTTCAGGCCCCGACAGCCGCAATGAACAAAACACCAGCATTCAAGATGCCATCACAAACGGAACCCCGGTTCCACCTCTGCAGGTACGAACAACCCCACACGATTGGGGGGCCTGCGGAGCAACAGAAGACCGACGGGTGGCTCGCCGTCGCCCGCTCCGTCAGCAGTGACAACGACCTCCGCTCCGGGTGGCCGAACTGCAGCAGCGATGGCCTCAGGGCGGACGCCGCTGCAACCTTGCCCTCGCCCACGCCGGCGCTCGAGGGGCGAGGACAAGTACAAAGAACCGAAGGCCCGAAGCGTGGATGGTGGCGGTGATCCCATCGGCGATGGGGACTTCACGAGCCACCTCCGCCTCGGCACCGACGACAGGAGCCGTCAGCCCCTCGGCAGATCCCCACTCAGATCCTCCTGGATGAGTGGAGCACCGACCCCCGCGCGGAGGCGCCGTACCGGTGCAAAGGCAGGACAGCCCCAGAACACGAACGCCGCCCTAGCAGCGCGCGACGTCTTGGGCGGTCCTCCAGTGCGCGCGGCGCGACAACCGCCCTCGCGGCAGGAGGGGGCACCGGGAGCCAAGCCGGCGAGCCCAACGCGCTGAAGCTGACGACGCCCGCCGTCGACCAGCCCCGCGCTGTCGAAGTCCACCCCTCTCGCAGGGCCAATGAGCGCCCTCTCCCTCGAACGCTGAAGGAGAGGCTGACCCACGAACCAGCGCGGGAGGTAGAGCTTCGGCTCAGCCCGGCCTCCGCCCCAGCGAGGATGATGAACATCCTTGAAGCTGAGGGTGGGACCAAGATCGCAGCCCCGCTTGCTTCTCCCCACCCAGGGGCTGGTGGTCACCGTCTTGGGTGACCACCGGCGAGGGGATGCAGCCGGGCTGACTGATGAAAATCCTTGAAGTCGAACGATGGCTGAAAGGTACCAACTTCCACGAAGTTGCGTTCCTCCAACGACAAGGTGGAAGGATTGCGGGTGTCCTCCATCCGGGGGCTCGGAAGGTGGAAAGACACGATGCATAAGGGAGCGCAAAGACATGGTCGCCTTTCAAAGGGGTCACCCTCCTTTTAAAGGCGACTCTCCCTACTTGCGTCCCCAGCCGTCGTGGGCTGAGTCTTCTCCAACACGCTCCAAGGTCCTCCCCCTACGGCGCGGGGGCTGGGTCCCACGCGTCATGCAAACTGGCCCAGGGCAGAAGAAGCCAAACCGTCGCGCGCGGTGCATGCAACTGCCCAGCGGTTACAAGCATTCCTCCACTTTCGCCCAGACCAGCGGGTGAAAGGGCGGGCAGCCATGCAGGCGGCATGCAACCGCGCCAAGTGGGCACACCCCTCCGACTTCCAACGCACCTAGCATGGGGGCCCAGGCCCACGCGTCATGCAACCGGCGCGCCGGTTGCTACGTGCGAGCAACTGCACCGCCACTCGCACCACTACCACGCCTCCTCGACTGCGGAACCAGTACCGCGACTCGAGGCAACCCTGTGTACGACCCAGCAGTGCCAACCAGGCGCGACGGTCAATACGGCCAAAAATGGGCCGGCAGTGATGGGGGTGGCAGGCGGGCAGGAGCAGCGGTCACGTCGTCAGCCAAGCTCATGTCCCATCCAGGGACAGCGAGAGAAACCTCTCTCACGGCGTGAAGAAGGCGCGCCCGTGTTCCGTTCCTCGAACGGCTCGCGCACGAGCGACGGCCGCCCCGCGAACCGCTCGCCCCGTCGCATTAACTCCGCGGCGGGACAGGCGGCGCCTCTGGTAGGAGAAGCAGGCGACGCTTCGCCTTCACCATAATGACCGCGTCAAAAAAGGTATGCCACGTCATTCGATTTCGTATCCTTTTCCTTTTCCTCTTTCTCTCTCTTACAACAGGGACCGGGAAAGGGGGATACCCCGAAAAGGATCCTTCTCCGTGAAGGAAACAGGCCCCGAGCCTCCCTACTGATCAGAGGTTCAAAGGCTGGCCCCTCGGAGGGGTTTAACAGCCGCCTCAGAGCGCGTGGGCTCCGCACCCACTACTGGTCAGAGGTTCGAAAAGGCCGGCCCCTCGGAAGGGTTCAACGGCCGCCTCAGGCCACTCGGGCTCCGCGCCCACTACTGATCAGGGGTTCGTAGGCTGGCCCTCGAAGGGTTCACAGCCGCCTCAGACATAGAGCGAGGGATGACCCTGGGTACGTTCGATACATAACCAAGGCTCGGGCTACGCTCCCGAGGTACCCTAGGACATTTCCGAGACCAGCGGGAACGATCTTGTAACGGAATCCCATCAGAGGGAGGCATCGAGCCCTCGGACCCCGTCGACAGGGGACCGGGTCCGGCAGATCACCCGCAGGTACTTTTGAGCGCGCCTCCGGGCCTCTAGCCGACCCCTAACAAATGGGGCATGGGCGTCCACTCGGATTACCCGCCAGTAGCTCACCGGAGACACCATGTTCGGCGCCCTCCGAGGGAAACATGGCGCTTTCCCCCCCCCCTCCTCCTTGAGGAAAGGCGACACAGGGGCGTATGCAAAAAAGTCGAGTCTGTCCTTGACCGTCCTCTCGCCCAGTGCAGAGGCTCGGGGGCTGCTCTCGCAAAACCGGCTCCAGCCAAACCGTTGACAGCGTCAACATACCAGCCCGAGAACTTGGGACCTGACCATGCACCCGGGCTACGACCAGCTCGCATGAGGGAACGACCAGACCAGTCGAAGCATTGCGCAAGGCATTAAGACCTCGGAGGAGTCAAACCACTCCTCCGAGGCCTCGGGGGCTACACCCAGCGGGTGCGCTCGCGCGCACCTACCGGAACAAAACGCAACCGAGAAAGGCTGGTCCCCTTGCAAAAAAGTGCGACAAAAGCCTCCAAGCGAGTATTAACACTCCCTTCGAGGCTCGGGGGCTACTGTCGGGGACCATAATTAGGGGTACCCTCAAGGCTCCTAATTCTCAGCTGGTAACCCCCATCAGCACAAAGCTGCAAAGGCCTGATGGGTGCGACTAAGTCAAGGATTGGTCCATTCGAGGGACCCGATCACACCTCGCCCGAGCCCAGCCTCGGGCAAGGGCAGCCGACCCCGGAGGATCTACGTCTCGCCCGAGGCCCCCCTCCAGCAACGGACACACCTTCGGCTCACCCGAGGCCCAGTCTTCGCCAAGAAGCAACCTAGGCCAAATCGCCACGCCAACCGACCAAATCGCAGGAGCATTTAATGCAAAGGTGGCCTGACACCTTTATCCTGATGCGCGCCCTCCGGTCGACAGAGCCGAAGTGACCGCAGTCACTTCGCCGCTCCACTGACCGGTCTAACAAGAGGACAGCGCCGCCTGCACCGCTCCGACTGCTGTGCCACTCGACAGAGTGAGGCTGACAGCAGCCAAGTCCGGCCCTAGGCGCCATGGGAAACTCCGCTCCGCCCGACCCAGAGCTCGGACTCGGGCTCAGCCCAGGAAGACGACGAACTCCGCTTCGCCCGACCCCAGGGCTCGGACTCGGGCTCAGCCCTGGAAGACGATGAACTCCGCTCCGCCCGACCCAGGGCTCGGACTCGGGCTCAGCCCCGGAACACGACGAACTCTGCTTTGCCCGACCCAGGGCTCGGACTCGGGCTCAGCCCCTGAAGACGACGAACTCCGCTCCGTCCGACCCTAGGGCATGGACTCAGTCTCAGTCCCGGAAGACAGACTTGACGTCGACCTCGGAGGAGCCTCCACATAGCCTAACCCAGGGCACGGACCGACCACGTCAACAGGAGGCGCCATCATTACCCTACCCCAAGTTGACTCAGGCTACGGGGAACAAGACCGGCGTCCCATCTGGCTCCCTCCGCCAGACAAGTAATGATGGCGCCCCGCACGCTCTATGACGACGGCGGCTCTCAGCCCCCTTACGGAAGCAAGAGGACGTCAGCAAGGACTCGACAGCCCCGACAGTTGTCCTTCCGCCAGGCTCCAGCGCTCCTCCGACGGCCACGACACCACACAAACCGGGTGCCAAAACCTCTCCGGCTGCCACGATGGCATGTACTTAGGGCGCTAGCTCTCCTCCGCTAAACACGTTAGCACACTGCTACACCCCTCACTGTACACCTGGATCCCCTCCTTGCGCCTATAAAAGAAAGGACCAGGGCCCTCTTAGAGAAGGTTGGCCGCGCGGGGAAGGACGGGACAGGCGCTCGCGTGAGGCCGCTCGCTCCCTCCCGCGTGGAACGCTTGTAACCCCCTACTGCAAGCGCACCCGACCTGGGTGCGGGACAAACACGAAGGCCGCGGGATTTCCACCTCTCACGCCCGTCTCCCTCCGGCTGCCTTCCCCTTCGCGCTCCATCTCGCGCCGACCCATCTGGGCTGGGGCACGCGGCGACAATTTACTCGTCGGTCTAGGGACCCCCCGGTCTCGAAACGCCGACAGTCGGCCACCGCGGTTTGCCAGTAGAAACCCTGTCGGAAGGCGTTTCCAACGAGGGCCCGAGGTGCCGCGTGGTGACCGCAAGCCCCCGAGTGTATTTCTTGTAATAGCTCTTGACCTTCGGTGATGGATATGCATCGCTGGAGGATGCCTGATGGGCTGCGGTGGTAGAGCTCCTTTTCGTCACCCAGCAAGACGAACGACTTAGCGTGCCGTGCCAGTCGCTGAGCTTCGGCTCTGTCAAGGGGTAGCTCTCCTCGGTGGAGATATTGCAGGTACAGGGTCTGCCAGTTTCGATTAGGCGTGACCCCGTTCCGCTCTTCCTCGACGCACAGTGCCTCACCCTCGGGGGCCGAGGGAGCCTCGGGCTGGGCCGAGGCCTCCTCGGGCTCGGGCGTGTCATCGGTCTTGACGGAGGGTTGATGTAGGTCTCGGGAGAAGACGTCTGGAGGAACCGTTGTCCGCCCCGAGGCTATCTTAGCCAGCTCGTCCGCAGTCTCGTTGTATCGTCGAGCGATGTGGTTGAGCTCGAGCCCATAGAACTTGTCCTCCAGGCGCCAAACCTCGTCGCAGTAGGCTTCCATCTTCGGGTCGCGGCAGTGGGAGTTCTTCATGACTTGGTCGATGACAAGCGTCGAGGCGCCACGAGCGTCGAGGCGCCGAACCCCTAGCTCGATGGCGATGCGCAACCCGTTAACCAGAGCCTCGTACTCGGCCACGTTGTTGGACGCTGGGAAATGGGGGCGCAACACGTAGCGGAGGTGCTTCCCGAGGGGTGAGATGAAGAGCAGGCCCGCACCCGCTCCTGTTTTCATCAACGACCCATCGAAAAACATGGTCCAGAGTTCCTGTTGGATCGGAGCTGCTGGAAGCTGGGTGTCGACCCATTCAGCCACAAAGTCCGCCAAGACTTGGGACTTGATGGCCTTCCGAGGGGCGAACGAGATTGTTTCGCCCATGATCTCCACCGCCCACTTTGCAATCCTACCCGAGGCCTCTCGACACTAGATGATCTCCCCCAGGGGGAAGGATGACACCACAGTCACTGGATGAGACTCGAAGTAGTGTCGCAACTTTCGTCGCGTCAGAATTACCACGTACAGTAGCTTCTGAATTTGCGGGTAGCGGATTTTGGTCTCGGACAGTACCTCACTGATGAAGTAGACCGGCCTCTGGACGGGCAATGCGTGCCCTTCTTCTCGTCTCTCGACCACGATCGCGACGCTGACCACCTGAGTGGTAGCGGCGACGTAGATCAAGAGGGCTTCTCCGGCAGCGGGGGGCACCAAGATGGGCACGCTTGTAAGGAGCGCCTTTAGGTTCCCGAGGGCTTCCTCGGCCTCGGGGGTCCAAGTGAAGCGCTCAGTCTTCCTTAAGAGGCGGTACAGAGGTAGGCTTCTTTCACCGAGGCGCGAGATGAAACGGCTCAGAGCCGCAAGGCATCCCATGACCCTCTGTACTCCTTTCAAGTCCTTGATGGGCCCCATGTTGGTGATGGCCGCGATTTTCTCCGGGTTGGCCTCGATGCCCCGCTCGGAGACGATGAACCCCAGGAGCATGCCTCGGGGGACTCCGAAGACACACTTCTCGGGATTGAGTTTTACGCCTTTCGCCTTGAGACACTTGAATGTCGTTTCAAGGTCAGAGAGGAGGCCGGAGGCTTTCCTCGTCTTGACTACGATGTCATCGACGTAAGCCTCGACCGTGCGACCAATGTGCTCTCCGAACACGTGGTTCATGCACCTTTGGTATGTCGCACCCACATTCCTCAAACCGAATGGCATAGTAATGTAGCAGTACATGCCAAAAGGTGTGATGAAAGAAGTCGCGAGCTGGTCGGACTCTTTCATCCTGATTTGGTGATATCCTGAGTAGGCATCGAGGAATGACAGGGTTTCACACCCAGCAGTAGAATCTACGATTTGATCGATGCGAGGCAGAGGGTAGGAAACTTTCGGACATGCTTTGTTTAGACCAGTGTAGTCTACACACATCCGCCATTTCCCGCCTTTCTTTCTCACAAGCACAGGGTTGGCTAGCCATTCGGGATGGAATACCTCTTTGATGAACCCTGCAGCCATTAGCTTGTGGATCTTCTCGCCTATGGCTCTGCGCTTTTCTTCGTCAAATCAGCGCAGAGGCTGCTTCACGGGTCGGGCTCCAGCTCGGATATCCAGCGAGTGCTCGGCGACATCCCTCGGTATGCCAGGCATGTCCGAGGGACTCCACACAAAAACCTCGGCGTTCGCGCGGAGAAAGTCGACGAGCACTGCTTCCTATTTGGGGTCGAGCTTGGAGCCGATCCGGACTTGCTTGGAGGCGTCGTTGCTGGGGTCGAGAGGGACGGACTTAACCGTCTCAGCTGGCTTGAAGTTGCCGGCGTGGCGCTTCGCATCTGGCACCTCCTTGGAGAGGCTCTTCAGGTCGGCGATGAGGGCCTCGGATTCGGCGAGGGCCTCGGCGTACTCCACGCACTCCACGTCGCATTCGTACGCGTGTCGGTACGTGGAGCCGACGGTGATGACCCCGTTGGGGCCCGGCATCTTGAGCTTGAGGTAGGTGTAGTTGGGGACGGCCATGAACTTGGCGTAGCATGGTCTCCCCAGCACTACGTGGTAGGTTCCTTGGAACCCGACCACCTCGAACGTGAGGGTTTCCTTTCGGAAGTTGGAGGGAGTCCCAAAGCAGACGAGCAGATCGAGTTGCCCAAGGGGTTGGACGCACTTCCCGGGGATGATCCCATGAAAAGGCGCCGCGCCGGCCTGGATCGTGGACAGATCGATCTGTAGGAGCCCGAGGGTCTCGGCGTAGATGATGTTGAGGCTGCTGCCTCCGTCCATGAGGACCTTGGTAAGCCTGACGTTGCCGATGACGGGATCGACAACGAGCGGGTACTTTCCCGGGCTTGGCACGCGGTCGGGGTGGTCGCCTTGGTCGAAGGTGATGGGCTTGTCGGACCAGTCTAGGTAGACTGGCACCGCCACCTTCACCAAGCAGACCTCCCGGCGCTCTTGCTTGCGGTGCCGAGCTAAGGCGTTCGCCACTTGCCCACTATAGATCATGAAGCAGTCATGGACCTCAGGGAACTTCTCTGCCTTGTGCTCCTCCTTCTTGTCGTTGTTGTGGGCTCTGCCACCTTCCGCCGGTGGCCCGGCCTTGCGGAAGTAGCGCCGAAGCATGACGCACTCCTCAAGGGTGTGCTTGACGGGACCCTGATGATAGGGGCACGACTCCTTGAGCATCTTGTCGAACAGGTTGGCGCCTCCAGGAGGCTTCCGAGGGTTCCTATGCTCGGTGGCGGCGACAAGGTCTGCGTCGGCGGCGTCGCGTTTCGCTTGCGACTTCTTCTTGCTCTTCTTCTTGGTGCCGCGCTGAGCGGACGCCTCGGGGACGTCTTCCGGCTGGCGCCCCTGAGGCTGCTTGTCCTTCCGGAAGATGGCCTCGACCGCCTCCAGACCAGAGGCGAACTTGGTGGCGATGTCCATCAGCTCGCTCGCCCTGGTGGGAGTCTTGCGGCCCAGCTTGCTCACCAGGTCGCGGCAAGTGGTACCGGTGAGGAACGCGCCGATGACATCTGAGTCGGTGATGTTGGGCAGCTCGGTGCGCTGCTTCGAAAATCGCCGGATGTAGTCCCGCAGGGATTCTCCCGATAGCTAGCGGCAGCTTTGGAGATCCCAAGAGTTCCCAGGGTGCACGTATGTGCCCTGGAAGTTTCCGGCGAAGGCTTTGACCAGGTCGTCCCAGTTGGAGATCTCCGCGGGAGGCAGATGCTCCAGCCAGGCTCGGGCAGCGTCGGAGAGGAACAGGGGGAGGTTGCGGATGATGAGGTTGTCATCGTCCATTCCACCCAGCTGGTAGGCCAGCCGGTAGTCCGTGAGCCACAGTTCCGGCCTTGTCTCCCCCGAGTACTTGGTGATGGTAGTCGGGGTTCGGAACCGGGTCAGGAACGGCGCCCGTCGTATGGCCCGGCTGAAAGCTTGCGGACCGGGTGGTTCGGGCAAGGGGCTTCGATCCTCCCCGCTGTCGTAGCGTCCCCCACGCCTGGGGTGGTAGCCTCAGCGCACCTTATCGTCGAGGTGGGCTCGACGGTCGCGGCGGTGGTGCTCGTTGCCGAGGCATCCCGGGGCCGCAGGCGCTGTATCCCGCGTGCGCCCGGTGTGGACCGAGGCTTCCCGCATGAATCGGGAAGTCGCGGCGCGATGCTCCGGGGGTACCCTTGCCTTCGGGAGGTAGAGCTTTCGGCCCGTCGGACCGCGGCATCCTCTAGGAGATTCTTGAGCTCTCCCTGGATACGCCGCCCCTCAGTGGTGGATGGTTCCGGCATCGCTCGGAGTAGTATTGCTGCTGCAGCCAGGTTCTAGCCGACCCCACTGGAAGTCGGGGGCAGCCTCGCCTTGCATCGTCGGCGATGCGGTGCTGGACGTCCTGGGCCAGATGACGCGCTTCTCCGGCCGGTGCTCGGCCTGCCCCCTCCTGCCCGATATTCTGCCGGAGCTGCACAAGTTGTCTTGCTTCCTCGTCGAGCATGGCCTGCATCTCGCGGATTTGCTCGAGCTGTGCGTCCTGACCCCCCGCAGGGACTGGGACCACAGCTAGCTCCCGAAGGATGTCAACGCGAGGCGCATGCCTAGGGGGATCGCCATCCTCCGGCATACCAAGGCGGTTGCCTTCGTCGAGACCCCCTAGATCGACGTCGAAACATTCGCGACTTGGGCCACAGTCCGTGTCGCCGAGGCTGTGGCTACCATCGGAGCAATCAGAGAGGCAGTAGTCAAATGCGGTCATGAAGTCCCGCATGGCACTGGGGTTACCGAGCCTGGAGAAATCCCAACCATAGTCGGGCTCGTCATCTTCCTCGGAACCAGGGGGCCCGTAGGTCGAGACGGGCGTCAGTCGGTCCCAGGTTGACCACATATGATACCCCGGAAAGTTCGGATATGCCTTTATGAAAGCATCCACCGAAGCGGGGTCACTTGGTGGGTCGAAGCTGAATCTAAAAGGCACAGGATAAAAAATGGACGGTACCTCTTGATCGACGGATGGTGACAAAGTCGCGACGGGGACGGACTGCACCGTTGTCTCAGGTGCGAGGCTAACGTTCAGCAAGTCCTTCGCGAGCGTGCTGGCGTCGTCCGTCTGCTTGGGGTTAGCGTGTTGCGGGGAGACGACGCTCGTCTTCGTCTCCGACGCGAGGTCAACGCCCGACGTGTCCCCCGCTGGGGCGCCGGCGCCGTTGACTCGCTCGACAGCCGACGAGGTGTCGCCTCCTGCTTGGCCATGGTTGCCCCGCCTCCTCCTCCGTCGGCGGGGAAGGTGACGGGACAGACCCGGATGCTGTTCTTCCGTCACGCGGGGAAGACGTCGTCGATTCCGCAGCCGGCGGGCGGGCTGACGGCCGCCATTGTCGTTGTCGCGCGGCGGAGGAAGGAGTATCATGTCGTAGCTACCGTCGAGGGACATGAACTCAAGACTCCCGAAACGGAGCAGCGTCCCGGGTTGGAGAGGTTGATGGAGACTACCCATCTGGAGCTTGACGGGAAGCTATTCATCAACACGCAGCAGGCCCCTACCTGGCGCACCAACTGTCGGCGTTTCGACCCCGGGGGCTCCCTGGACCGACGAGTAAATTGTCGCTGCGTGTCCCAGCCCAGATGGGTCGGCGTGAGATGGAACACAAGGGGGAAACAATAAGGGGAATCACGGCCTCGTGTTGTCCTGCGCCCAGGGCGGATGCGCTTGCAGTAGGGGGTTACAAGCGTTCGCGAGGGAGAGAGAGAGCCTGTGCGTCAGCCCATCCTCCCGCGCGGCCACCCTCTCGTATGAGGGCACTGGACCTTCCTTTTATAGATGTAAGGAGAAGGCCCAGGTGTACAATGGGGGTGTAGCAATGTGCTTACGTGTCTAGCAGAGAGAAACAGAGTCCTATGTACATGCCGACGTGGCTGTCGAAGAGGTTTTGGCGCCCTGTTCATGTGATGTCGTGGCCGTCGGAGGAGCGCTCGAGCCCTGTAGGAGCACAGCTGTCGGAGCTGTCGGGTCCTTGCTGACGTCTCCTTGCTTCCGTAGGGGGCTGAGAACCACCGTCGTCATGGAGCACGCAGGGTGCCATCATTACTTGTTTTACCGGGACGAGCCAGATGGGACGCCGGTCTTGTTCCCCGTAGCCTGAGCTAGCTAGGGGTAGGGTAATGATGGCCCCCTGTGACATGGTCGGTCCGAGCCCAAGGTCAGGCGAGGCGGAGGCTCCTCCGAGGTCGAGGATGAGTCCGAGCCCTGGGGTCGGGCGAGGCGGAGACCGTCGTCCGAGGTCGAGGTTGAGTCCGAGCCCTGGGGTCGGGCGAGGCGGAGACCGTCGTCCGAGGTCGAGGTTGAGTCCGAGCCCTGGGGTCGGGCAAGGTGGAGACCGTTGTCCGAGGTCGAGGTTGAGTCCGAGCCCTAGGGTCGGGCGAGGCGGAGCTTCCTATGGCGCCTGAGGCCGAACTTGGCGGCTGTCAGCCTCACCCTGATAGGTGGCACAGTAGTCGGAGCAGCGCAGGCGGCGCTGTTTTCCTGTCAGGTCAGCCAGTGGAGGGGCGAAGTGACTGCGGTCACTTCGGCTCTGTCGACTGAAGAGCGCGCGTCAGGATAAGGTGTCAGGCGATTCTTGCATTGAATGCTCCTGCGATCCGGTCGGCTGGCGAAGCGATCTGGCCAAGGTTGCTTCTCCGCGAAGCCTGCCCGAGCTGGGCCTCGGGCGAGTCGAAGGTGTGCCCGTCGCTTGAGGGGACCCTCGGGCGAGACGTGAATCCTCCTGGGTCGGCTGTCTTTGCCCGAGGCTGGGCTCGGGCGAGGCGAGATCGTGTCCCTTGAGTGGACGGAGCCTTAACCTGAATTGCGCCCATCAGGCCTTTGCAGCTTTGTGCTGATGGGGGTTACCAGTTGAGATTAGGAGTCTTGGGGTACCCCTAATTATGGTCCCCGACAACTACCTCCCAAGCATATCAGACCCAACACACAACCACATCGTCTTGCATGATTCTAGGTCTTATTTAACTCCCCGTAATGTATATGATTACATACATGTACCTAACAAAACAATTAGGGACGGAGCCATGAAAATTTTTAGGAGGGGTTGAACTAAACTGTTACAATGACACAATCTCACTAAATCATTAACAATAGACAAATATAATAGTTTAAAGAAATTAAAGTACTCTTCTATTGAAACATCGATGCATAGATCTAATTTTAGAGAAGGCTTTAGAGGGGCTTCATGGGATCGGGAGCGGTAGGTGGCTCGAGCCCCACACGCTCTACCACTGCATCTATCCCTGAAAATAATTATATAGACTACGACCACAAGACATTCCAGCAGCCATGGGTACCGATCGATTCCATATGTGCAACAACCACCATATGTGTCGGCGTGCACATGATCACACTATAATTACAATGTTTTCATACACATTAATTTAGGCATCCAAAAACCAATGACGATGGGGCCTTCAACATCCACTCCTTCGTATGCAGGTGCTTCAAGAACTAAAACTAACAACAAACAATAAAGTGTTCAATCTAATTTTTATTTTTGTTTTTGTTTTCCATTATGCAGAGTTTCTTCAGGCGTATGGCGACGAAAGAGAACCTTTCATCATGTTTGACTTCGACCATAACACCGAGATGTACCTTCGATTGTGTCTGTTCAAGATGTCGTTGGGCTCTCACAGATGGGGGTGCACTGCCACTATGGACATAGGAATATAGGATACCTAGCCAACACCTGTAGCCACCGTGCGGCCAGAGAAATGATGAGGTCTCTAGGTCGTCACACCTACTCCTAGGACCACGTCAACGCGTAACATGGGTCAAAGAGGTCTCGACAACCAAGAGATGGTTAGATGATTCATTATGTATGCTACAATGTAACGTTATGATTGTTCGTCCAAACTTAAACTCTTATTATTGATTCCTTGGTTTAGATTTATCTCACTGCCATGACAATAAACTATATTTGACAATGTTGCTACATACATTGAAATTCTCGCTTAAAATATGAAATAAGTAGTTTATATGCTAATTATAGCCTACACCGAAGCGACCGAGACTAATTTATGAAAAAAAAATAAAATATTACATAGCCTCTCCATCCTGGAGCGATAGGTAACTGCAAAAATTTAAGGGGTATTTGCACGGTTGCCCGTGTTCACGACCCTAACTTTATTTTATCTCTGTTTTTTGAACTTTGCATCGTTGCCTCTGATTTTTTTTCGAAACGAAGCCTCTGCTTGCCCCTATTTTGTTATAAGCACATAATGGTGTTAAGTCAGCACATAACTGTGCACCAATGCCTCTCTTATTATGAACTATTACAAATTTACCCCCACTTTGATATAAAAGTTTAGAGTATAAGTATGACATAAATGCAACCATAAATTTGAGAATCAATTATTTCATATTCAAAATTTCAAATACTTTGAATTTAATGAAAATAAATTAAATTTAACATTACAAATACTTTGAAAATATAATTTTGATAGCATTTTAGCTATAATTTGACACCATTTTATATTAAAAATGTTCTCAAATTGATGTCAAATTATAGATAAAATTTATGTTAATTTTTCAGAAATTAGGGGTAAAAATGGAGTTAAAGTCGTGAATAGAGGTAAAAATGCAATTGTCCCAAATTTCAAAGTGGTCATATAAAAGCGATTGTGGCTATTTTTCAATAAACATAAAAAAGTTACCGTTACCAACTTCCCTTTATCCTGGATTAAATCGGCCCGCGAGCTGCTGACGTCATCAGTGCCTTTCCCCTTCCTTGTTTGCTGAAGTCCCTGGTGTGGACCGTGGAGTCTCAGGGAGAAGCGCATGCGCACGCCAATCGGCAATCCACCAAAGATTCCGTTCTCCCAGTCGCCTCTCCCAGTCCCAGATCTCGTTCACTCGCACTCGCGCAACCCCGCGGCCCCGCGCCTAATGGCATCCTGTGGCGCCGGCGACGCCGCGTCAGCGCAGCCGAGGGCCAGTATCTCGCACGTCATCTTCGATATGGACGGCCTTCTCCTCGGTATCTCTATCTTCTCCATGTTTTGTCGATCGGGGATGTCCATGTTCTTGGCCCCATCACCATTCCATGGGTGGAGCGCGCTGATGATCCTCGGTCTGCGGCCCGGGGCGCAGACACGGAGGGCTTCTACACGGAGGTGCAGGAGAAGATCCTAGCGAGGTACGACAAGGTGTTCGACTGGTCGCTCAAGGCCAAGATGATGGGCAAGAAGGCGGCCGAGTCTGCCCGCATCTTCGTCGACGAGTGCGGCCTCAACGGCCTCCTCACCCCCGAGCAGTTCCTCGAGGAGCGCGAGAGCATGCTCCAAGCGCTCTTCCCATCCTGTACCAAGCTGCCAGGTGTGTCATTGATGAACTTGGACGCTGTTGGCGTCGATCTGTACGCCAATCACTAGTGTAGTACCGTCTTGTGGTGCTCTCTGTGAAGGTGATCTGGACGCAGGAATGACACCTTGTTACGTGCTGGCCGAGTCAATCTGATCGCGAGGCCGCGGACCGTCCGAGCCCAAAACTGGACCGCCCGTCACTTTTAGTGTTCAACTGACGCCTTTTAGGTAGTGTTTGGTTGAGGAGCCAAGTAGAACGGAGCTGTTCTATTCCTGATTCTAGGAACGGAGCCGCTCTGTTCTGTGTTTGGTAATCTGGAACGGAGCGGCTCTGTTTTTTGTTTGGTTGCAGAGTGAACGGAACGGAGCGTGACTGTGAGAGCGGAATGGGAACGGAGCGGCTCCGTCCGGTTGATTTTTTGGAGCGGAATGGTTCCGGATCTGAGGAGAATATTCCCTAATTGGAGTCATTCCGTTCTAGTTACTTTGTAACCAAACATCATCAAAACTGGAACAGAACGACTCCGTTCTACTTGGCTCTTCAACCAAACACTACCTTAGACTTCTCATCGATCTGACAATACTGTACAATTTACTCTATGTTGACAATTACTTTGGTCCACTGGATTTATGGGGAAAATATAACTCAAAAGGAACGAACTTGAGTTCTCAAGTTGATATATTCAGATGTAATGTAATTCCATAGTTGCTCTGGCCATTTGGTTTCATGTTGCTAATTGCTATATGCTGTCCTTAACAAGATAGTCTTTGGTTTCTAGTTTCATGCACCACCATAAAATCAAAGTGGGGAAGTGAACTTTGGTAGACACACATTACTAAGTATTATATCAATCAATGAGTTAACACATACTCCCTCCGTTCTTTTTTATTTGTCGCGTTTTAGTTAAAAAATAAACTAGTGGGCGACAAATGAAAAAGAATGGGGATAGTACTATTTTTGCATAGCATTTCTGTGAACATATAAATTCAACTTTCAGATACGTGATTTGACTTTATAGGTGATGTCAAACACAATTGACTATTTTGCGCTAACTTACATTTCACGGTATCATATGGAATATGTTGCATATGGACTTCAGGCTTTTTGATGCTAATGCTGTCCAATTATCCATTGAAGTGGAACCAAAGAAAATTGCTATATTTTTCAAGATTTCAGATTGTGGCCTTTTGCAGTTGACACTTATTCTTTGTAATGTCCCAGACCTAGTTTTGACTTTATTGTTCCTCTTAAGACAATCTCTTGTGGTAAAATTACTGTTTCATTAAGGCATGCCTTGACTGGTGGGATATTTTGAAGAATAAAAACCAACATTTTAGCATCACTGATCAAGTTGCTTTAACATAAGTGCTTTGCGATTCCTTTTTGTAATTTACTTAAATTGCGATAGGCGGTTTGCTTATGATGTGTTGAATGAATCTTGTTTCTTGCAGGAGTACTACGTTTGGTGCATCATCTTCATGCCAACGGAGTACCAATGGCTGTTGCGACAGGGTAAGTTTCTTTACACCTGATGATCCATCTGGCCTTTCCCTCAACGGTCAATGCCCATCACCTTTCATGAATTATAGAACACTACTAATGTTTTGTTGCTGACCCACTGTGTCTTACAGATCCCATAAACGCCATTTTGCACTGAAGACCCAGAATCACCAGGAAATGTTTTCCCTGATGCATCACGTTGTCATGGGTGATGATCCAGAGGTGAAGGCTGGCAAACCATCCCCTGATATTTTTCTTGCTGCTATGAGGAGGTTTGAGGTATTGGATTTTGATCGTATGGGGCAACACTTGCAGCTATAATGTTTTTGGATGCTGTCTGAGAATCTCTACTGATGCAACTGCATTGCATTTCTTTTAGGGCGGCGTAGAACCTAGCAAGTGCTTGGTTTTTGAAGACGCTCCTTCGGGTGTAGCTGCAGCGAAAAATGCCGGAATGTAAGGGTATCTACTGTTTTAGATACACGATTTTTGCAACCATTTGTACTACAACTCTTGCTACTTATGCAGGTCTGTAGTGATGGTCCCGGATCCAAGGCTGGATGTTTCGTATCACAAAGGAGCTGACCAAGTTCTCAGTTCATTGCTGGACTTCAAACCTGCCGAATGGGGCTTGCCGGCATTTAAAGAGTAGACATTCCATACAAGATAACAAGATTATAAGAGTCTAGTGAAGAAGAATGTGAGATACTCCCTAAGATGCAAATTAAAGAGTACAATTCTTTAAGATGCTGCTCAAGGAAAATTCCATAAAATGTTGGTCAAACATACAATTGAACATTCTTGTCGCCTCCTAACTATGTGTCACCAAATTACTCTGAATAAGTTCGTTCCGATTCCGATATAATAATATCCCTGTCTTTGTTTTCACTAGAACAGGAGGCGCACTTTCGTGTGCAGCCCTACAGTGACCATGGCTATGATGAATAGCTATTTTTGTTTCTGGGAAACATCTTTGCAGACGAATGGTAGACTGTGAAGTCAATGCCCAGATCTGGGTCATGCTTGGATCATTCTCTGTCGTGGTTTCAAACTCATGGTTGCTTGTTCATATTTGGATCAAAACAGAGAGAAAATTAAGGAGGTAAAATTAATGTTATAGCATTTAACCCCCCGCATCTGGTTTGACCCTTATGGTGAAGAATAAGTGCCAAGAAATATCCTCGATACCGTTTTCAGAACGAGGGTGATACGAACTAAATTGCTGTCAATGGCAACACAAAATGCAATATATCTGTGGAGGATTGAAGAAGGCAATTCAGGACTTTCACTGCATGATTTCTGCATGATTTCTCTCCTGGACTGTTTGGATCTATTTATTTTAGAAAAATTAAAATTTACTTAATAAAGTAGTCTATTTTATTTGAAATTTGTCATTCCAACACTTTTCAAAGCTCAGATATAAGTCTATCTCAAAATAATGGAATAGAGTATGAAAAATTATTTTATGTATCAACAGAATATGTTTCAACTCTATAACTTATAAGACGATCTTCGACTCACTACTCTGTACTAAAAATATAGCACATAAATATCTCTACATATTGCTAATAACAGTATACATACTCTACATAAAACAAATATTAGCTTAATTGATCTTTGTCTAAATTACTATTATTAGAATGGAATTCAATTTCAAGGATCCAAATGGGGCTCTCCAATGAAAACAAACTTGGATAAGGTGATTTTGGACCAGTTTGAAGGCCACATAAATGTGATGATAATTACAATAAGTCCTTTTTTATATTGAACACCGGAAATATGATGATAATTACAATAAGTCCTACAGAACAATATATAGCATATTGTATATTTTATGGTGATGATAATCTAGCAATTTTTTATGTTAAGAAGGCACTTCAGGTTGCCATGCAACATCAAGCTGTTGAAGTTAGGGAAAATGTCATTCTTTCTGAAAAAGATGAAACTCTCCAAAAACATGTTAATATAATGGATACTAATGCAAAATACCCAAAAGAAACTCTAGACACCCATTTATGCTTTCTTTCTTCTGATCTAGGATATTCTGAGATAGAGTTCTCAATCTAGGTAAGTGTCACAGGACTGGACACAAACCTGAAGCCGGAGAAACCAAGAATGGGAGAGAAGGCCCAACAGGAAATGGGCTGGACCGGAATGGGCCAAATGACGCGTGAAGCGATGCCCGAGGAGTAGACCTGGTTTTTAGCCAGCCAGGGGAAGAGTAGGGTTTTTGGGTTGGAACTGAAGTCTGAATACCGTCTGCGTCCGGCGATCTGGTGAGAGAGAGCTAGGCTCGATCTCTGTAATAGCGAATTCCCCCTGTACTCTGGAAACCCCAGTTAAATTTGATCTTCGTGAGAGGAGGAGAGTACCGGGAACGGTGCTCGTTATCTCAGATTTGGTTCCTGGTGTGTTCTGACGGTGGAGAGTTTATTCTGCAGTGTCAAGGGTCTTACAAATTGGTATCGGATTCTGGTCGCAATCCTGGCGGATCCTCCGGAGTATCTTCTCCGTCCGCAATACAAGACTCGCCTGCAACGTGATCTTCAAAACATGGAGCAAAGCGTGGGGGATCTCAAGGCGCTGCTGCAAGCGTTGCAACTGCAAAACGAGTCTATCAAGCAATCCCTGGATGCCAATACAGCAGTGGTGAGAGATCTTTCTGTCTGGAAACCTCAGATCGAAACTGAGGTGTTGAATCTTCGTCAAGATGTGGGATCTCTGTCGGATAAATTGGATGAATTGATGGCGAGTAAAGAGGCGAACACCACTACTCAGAAGGTGTTCGACACCGGGGCTCTGGAGTCGGGGTTTTTACCATCAACCTCTCTGGGTTTATCTCTGCAACAGGCGAGTCCAGGGAATCACGATCTTCACCTTGCATCTCTGCACCGGAGCGATGGACTTGGGGTGGTAACCACCCTGACTCCACCTCCGGTCAAAGGTACATCTAAAATCCCATCGTCTGATGTCTTTCATTCCCCTGTGATTCATGCGCAAGATCCTTATTGGGTGTCTTATCAGTCACGTTTAGCCGCAACCTTACCCCAACTTAATTTTCCCTCATTTGACGGACATCATCCTAAAATGTGGAAGGCTAAAAGTGAGAATTATTTTGATGTGTACACCATACCCCGGGAGCTTTGGGTTAAAATTGCAACAATGCATTTTGTGGGGTCAACGGCGTTTTGGTTACAGTCATCTGATTCGGTGTTACGTGTGGCACCGTGGCCGAAGTTTTGTGCTGCAGTGTGTGCTCGCTTTGAGCGGGATCAACACAACTCTCTTATGAGAAAAAATTTGCACATTACACAAAGTGATACAGTTACTGAATACGTTGAACAGTTTGATACCCTCATACACCAAATTCTTGCACATGATCCTCAATTTAGTATTTCTGCCATTGTGAATAGATTCATAGATGGTCTTGCCCCTGAAATTCGTTCCATAGTCTTTATTCATCGTCCCCTCGATTTGGATACTGCCGTCTCTCTCGCTTTGTTACAGGAAGAATTGGTGCAACCTCTAGTGTCCCCATCTTCAAGCCGAATGAATCATTCTTCAACACACAAAGTTGTTCATCGGCAATTTAACACAACCTCGTCTCCACCGGCTGCAGTAGGACAAGGAATGTTGAAACAAACATCACCTGATCTTCGCAAACCGGGTCAAGATGACCGTAAAGTGGCATCTCTTATGGCTTACCGTAAGGCGAAAGGATTATGTTATAAATGTGGATTACGTTGGAATCCAACTCACCAGTGCAGTGCAACTGTCCCTCTCCACATAGTGGAAGAACTTTGGCAACTTTTGGAAACTAAGGAAGCTCCTGTGGAAAACAAGACAACACCTGAAGACTCTGGTGACGACCTTATGGTTTTGTCTGTGCATGCCGTGCAAGGAACAGAAGCTCCACAAACAGTGAAACTGATGGCTCACTTATTTGCAAAAAAGATTATCATGCTGGTTGATTCTGGCAGCTCCTCGTCTTTCATCAGCCAACCTCTGGCAAGATTGGGTCCTAACTTAATTCCTCTTTCCCAACCGGTCCAAGTTCAAGTAGCAAATGGTCAGATCATTAGCTGCACCCATTACCTCCCTCAGTGCAAGATAACACTGCAAGGCCACACATTCTACTTGAACCTCAAGGTGTTACCCCTCCAGTGCTACGATGTTATATTGGGTATGGATTGGTTAACTTCACGTAGTTCGATGGAAGTTCACTGGGAAGAGAAATGGCTAGCTTTCACAGTTGGACAACAAAGGGTGGTGTTGCAAGGTCTAATCCCTGATTTATTCACAATGGATCACATTTCAGCTTCCCATCTCTATCATTTAGAAAGATTGGATGAACTTTGGTGTACAGTTGAACTACATAAAAAAGTCAACTCCGATGTCCCAATTGCTGTCCCAGACGAGATTCAACGCCTAATTCAACAATATAATTCCATTTTTGACAAACCATCAGGTCTGCCTCCTCCCCGTTCTCACTGCCACTCTATACCCCTACTTCCGGGGGCTTCACCTTTTAGGCTGAGACCCTACCGTTACAATCCTGCGCAAAAGAATGAAATCGAACGACAGATTTTAGAACTACTCCAGAGTGGTATGATACAACCAAGTTCCAGTCCCTTCGCCTCTCCTATCACCTTGGCTCGTAAGAAAACTAGTGATTGGCGATTGTGTGTGGATTATCGCAGGCTCAACGCGATGACAGTTAAGAACAAATACCCCCTGCCAATTATTAATGAATTATTGGATGAATTACACGGATCACAATGGTTCACTAGTTTGGATCTCTGTTCAGGGTACCACCAAATTAGAATGGAACCAGTTGATGTACCAAAAACTGCATTCCCGACCCACAACGGACATTACGAGTACAGAGTTATGCTGTATGGTGTCACTGGGGTCCAGCCACTTTTCAACTCACCATGAACTCTATCCTAGCTCCCCTCCTTCGAAAATGTGTAGTGGTCTTCATAGATGACATTTTAATTTACAGTCAAACTTGGGAAGACCACATGGCTCATGTGAAGGCAGTGTTCTCCATATTAAACAAAAACCAGTTCAAGGTAAAATTGTCAAAGTGTGCTTTTGCCCAAAACAAACTGCACTATTTGGGTTACGCGGTCAGCAGAGAAGGGGTTGCAATAGACACGGACAAGGTAGCAGTGATCAAATCATGGCCTACACCCAAAAATGTGAAAGATATTCGCAGTTTCCTGGGTCTAGCTGGGTATTACAGAAAATTCGTCCAAAATTTTGGCATTATCAGTCAACCCTTGACAAAATTGCTGAAGAAAGGACAGGCTTTTGTATGGTTGGATGATCAACAACAAGCATTTCTGGCCCTGAAAACAGCTCTTACTTCTGCTCCAGTTCTAGCTCTGCCTAATTTCAGTCAACCTTTTGAAATAGAAACTGATGCTTCGGACAAAGGTATTGGGGCAGTGTTACACCAAACAGGCCATCCAATAGCTTTTATCAGTAAAACCTTGGGTCCCCGGCACCTGGGATTGTCAACGTATGAAAAAGAATGTTTAGCCATTCTCATGGCTGTGGATCATTGGCGCTTGTATCTGTTAGGGGGCGAATTCATCATACACACTGATCAACGCAGTCTGGTACATCTTGATGATCAACGCCTGACCACTCAATGGCAACAAAAAGCGCTCACGAAACTATTGGGGCTAAGATATAAAATATGTTACAAAGCAGGACAAAACAATATGGTGGCTGATGCCTTATCTAGGAGAACCGAGGAGCAACTCTTAGCAGTTTCGGTTAATCAACCCACATGGCTGCAGGATATATCTGATGCTTATCTCCAGTTTCCTGAAACTACCGAACTCCTTCAAGCTCTAGCTACTGATTCTTATTCAGGATCTTACTCTTTGAAAGATGGTCTCATATACTTCAAAAACCAAATTCTGTTGCCAGCAACATCAGGATTTCCATGGAAAGTATTCCTTAGTCTTCATGCAGCTCCAATTGGTGGTCACTCAGGGTTTGCAGTTACGTATCATAAAATCAAGAAGCTTTTTGTTTGGACAGGAATGAAAAAGATGATCAAAACTTGGTGCAGTGAGTGCTCCGTGTGCCAACAAGCAAAACCTGAAAGAGTCAAATACCCAGGACTTCTCCAACCAATCCCTATCCCGGATGGTGCTTGGAAAACAATTTCAATGGATTTTATTGAAGGACTCCCTCATTCTTGTCACTCCAACTGCATTTTAGTGATTGTGGATACTTTTTCTAAATATGGTCATTTTATCCCTATGACTCATCCTTTCACAGCTCTGTCTGTGGCACAACAGTTCATGGATCAAGTGTTAAAACTTCACGGGTTGCCTCAAGCCATTATTTCTGATTGGGACATGATCTTTACCAGCGCCTTCTGGAAGGAATTATTCAAGTTGGTGGGAGTAGACCTTCGCATGACCACATCATATCACCCACAGTCTGACGGCCAAACAGAAAGGGTGAACCAATGCTTGGAGACCTACTTGCGCTGTTTTGTTCATGCGTGCCCCTCAAAATGGAGGAAGTGGCTTTCACTCGCGGAGTACTGGTACAACACTAGTTACCACTCATCTCTGGGATACACTCCTTTTGAAGTTTTGTATGGACACCTTCCAAGGCAACTCGGTCTGGACCTGAGGGATTCCTGTATAGTCCCTGCGCTACAAGATTGGATGCACGAAAGGAAACTAATGGTTCAGTTGGTGCAACAACAGCTCGCTCGTGCTCAGCAGCGTTACAAAACCCAAGCGGATAAGCATCGCTCGGAGAGAACTTTTGAGGTTGGGGACATGGTATACTTGAAGTTGCAGCCATATGTGCAATCCTCATTAGTGAAAAGAGCAAACCATAAACTGACTTTTAAATACTTTGGGCCTTTTCCAGTGGTGGCCAAAGTCGGCGCGGTCGCATATAAACTTGGCCTCCCTGAATACACCTCAATACACCCAGTTTTTCATGTGTCCCTGTTGAAAAAAGCTGTGGGTTCTCAGGTGCAAGTCAGTCCAACTCTACCTCCTTTTTCTGATCCCTTACAATGGCCAGAGTCTATCTTGCAGCGCAGGAAGGTGGCTACTGACAATGGAGAAGTAACACAGGTCCTGGTCAAATGGTCGGAGTGGCCAGAAGAACTTGCAACATGGGAAATGGAAGATCACCTCAAACGTCGTTTTCCTAAAGCGCCGGCTTGGGGTCAAGCCTCTTTTCAAGGGGGGAGGAATGTCACAGGACTAGACACAAACCTAAAGCTGGAGAAACCAAGACGGGAGAGAAGGCCCAACAGGAAATGGGCTAGACCGGAATGGGCCAAATGACGCGTGAAGCGGTGCCCGAGGAGCAGTCCTGGTTTTTAGCCAGCCAGGGGAAGAGTAGGGTTTTTGGGTTGGAACTGAAGTCTGAATACCGACTGCGTCCGGCGATCTGGTGAGAGAGAGCTAGGCTCGATCTCTGTAATAGAGAATTCCCACCTGTACTCTGGAAACCCCAGTTAAATTTGATCTTCGTGAGAGGAGGAGAGTACCGGGAACGGTGCTCGTTATCTCAGATTTGGTTCCTGGTGTGTTCTGGCGGTGGAGAGTTTATTCTGCAGTGTCAAGGGTCTTACAAATGATGTCAGGGGCTGGTAGTCAGCGCCCCGCCTTTAGTCCCACATCGGCTAGCCAAGGGGGCCGTGGGCAGCTTAAAAGGGAGAGTCCCCCTCCTCCCATCAGCCTGGCTTTTGGGATGTGAGTGGTGGGCTCTCTTGGCTGGGCCGACCCACGAGCGCATGAACGCCCGAAGCTGTCGAGTGTGGGCTGGGCCGGGGGTTGGACGCTGACATCTGGTATCAAAGGCCGGTTTGGCCCATGCCTGCCTTGGGGGCTTCCCAAGGGGGGTGGGATGTCAGGGGCTGGTAGTCAGCGCCCCGGCTTTAGTCCCACATCGGCTAGCCAAGGGGGCCGTAGGCAGCTTAAAAGGGAGAGTCCCCCTCCTCCCATCAACCTGGCTTTTGGGATGTGAGTGGTGGGCTCTCTTGGCTGGGCCGGCCCACGAGCGCATGAACGCCCGAAGCTGTCGAGTGTGGGCTGGGCCGGGTGTTGGACGCTGACAGTAAGGCTCCTTTACCTTGAAATATGTGTTACACCATATTTCCCCTATGAGCGTGGATGTATTATTGCAACGTTTCTTTGCTTGCAAGTATCAAGCTGCTACTAATGTTGAAAAAACATGCATGAAACATCTTGCCCTTGCTGAAGTCCTTCAGGTTCTGAATATCATAATCAACACAAAAAAGTGGATGGTGCCCCATTATTCAGGTTGGCATTCATTGTCCTTTAACATAATAGCGGTTGATGCTACTACTGCCGCTAGTGGAAAAGCTTACCATTGGTACATTATCTTCTTGTACCAATTGAACATTGAAAAATGAAGGTTGGTTTTAGTTTGATGGTTGTCTAAGGTCCTGACAATCAAAGATCTTGTTTGGGAGAAATTAGGTGTTATCTATCTTTTTTTCATTACTTTAGAAAACAACATGGAGTACCTCTCCATCTAGCTCACTGTTTTGGATCTCTGGAAGACAAGGGATCCTCATCCAGATTTTATGCCTACCTAAAAAATAATCTGTTGAAAGGTAAATAGGTAATTTAGTGTCAAACTATTTTTGTGAAGGAATCTGATTACCTAGGAAACTTTAAATAAAAAGATACACAAAACAGTAAAACCTAATGATTCTGAAATTCATACCGATAGACCATATTTTATGGCAAAAGAAATTCATGTTATGCCAGTGATGATAGAACGTAGTGCAAGCAATTGATGGCAAGTTACAAACCAAAAACTCCCTCCGTTGAATCATCTCAAGCACTATTCAAGATGGCATCTCCAGGGCCGTTCCTGACTTTTTAGGGGCCCAGTGCGAAATCCGATATGGAGGTCCTATCCACACACAAATATATATAATTATACATATATTATCGAATATTTGATGTATAAAAATTAGTATACACTGTTTTGAAGTTTATAAGATGACAAATGTAAAATATAGCCAAAAACACTTACTTATTATCTGATATCATTAAAAATATCTTCTAACATTTTGTGATACAAAGTTATCGCTTATATCATTGAGATCATTCTCATCCAACAACTTTTTCGATATATAGAATCGACAAGGCATTTAACCTCTCTTGAGTTATTGTTGACCATAAATAGTTCCCAAAAATATTTCAATTTTAAAAAGCTTCTCTCTACCGATGCAACCATCATATGCATAGTAAATAATACTCTCTCTATGTCAAAATAGAATTTGTTTTACTTCTTTAGTGGATTCATCATCATCTAGTTGAATATAAACATAAAAATCAAGAGCTAAAACAAATACTATTTTGAAACGGATGGAATATTCGATAAGTAATTGAGACATTAGTTTAATAATCTAAACGAGACTGGTCGATAGTGCATCGCTCTTTACGTATTTGTGTCTAGAATAGATAAGTTTAACAGGAAAAAGTGCTAGCGTGTAGTGGCTAGGGCCCCCTGTTTTTAGGGCCCGGTGCGGCCGCACCCTTCGCACCCCCTCATGTACAGCCCTGGCATCCCCACCATCTGCACGTATGAAGTGACATCATAAACCTAGATAATGAGAAAACTGAAGAATAGTAAGACATGAAGTTCGATCCATCTTTTCAATTTCCTAAATTAATTTTTAGGCTGGATGAAATTTGTTAGCAAAGTGGTGGACCGCTTTATTAACCTTATCTTTGATTGTTATCCAACAATCCTTCCTTGCGTTGTGAGTTCACACCTCTTTCTTTGTACAACGTCCGACTCCAGATGTCTGAATGGGGAATGATTTTAGTTTTTAGTAGGCATACATAGCAAAATCTAGACGCATCATTAACCGATGTCATGAAGTATCTCTTGTCACCTTTTGTCAACACATCATTCATCTCGTAGAGATTAGAATGTATGAGCTCTAGAGGTGTCAGGTGTCTCTTCTCAACAATCTTGTGAGGCTTTCGAGGTTGTTTTGATTGCACATAACTATGAGACTTAGAACTTTTGACAATGGTGAAATTCATGGTGAAAAGTTGAGTGATAGAACCAAAATTAATATGACATAAACGCGAATGCTAAATACTCGCAAGATCATTAACATATTAGCGAAAATATGGTTCACATACTTATTATTAAAATCTAACATAGAAAAGCGGAACAAGCCTCCATAGTCATAGCCTTTACCAACAAATTGTCCAAATTTAGACACAACTACTTTATTGTACTCCAAAACTACCTTAAACCCATCTCTACATAGAAGGATACCGCTAACGAGATTCTTGTTCATAGAAGATACATGTTGCATGTTCTTTAACTGCATAATCTTTCACGAAGTAAACTTCAGATCCACCGTGCTTGTGCCATGAATAGAAGCATGTGACCCATTTCCCATTAGGACGGAGGAATCTCGGACGGTCTGATAAGAAGAGAACATGTTAGTGTCAGAACACACATGCACATTAGCACCAGCATCAATCCACCAACTAGATGATTGAAAAACTGAGAAGATGAAAGCTAGATTACCATACCCTTTGTCTCCCTCATTTTCAGTCATCACTATGTTGATATTTCCATTTTTCCCACAATGATCCGCTAAATCAAGATAGTTCCTAGCAAAATGACCCATCTCACCACACGTTAAATAGGTCAACTCAGCCTTCTGGCTCTTCTTCTTGAAGTTTGTAGTTTTGTTGAGCTTGTTAGGCTTTGGCTTCCCTTTACTCTTGTTGTGGTTCTTCTAAACCATTTTGGCACTGGAGTGGCCTTCTCCTCCTTTAGAACTCGTGTACGTAGCTCGAGCATTCTCCTCAACATCTAAAGACGCTATCAAATTTTGAACTGATGTATTTTCTCTCTTATGTTTTAGAGAAGTGGCAAAGTTCTTCCATGAAGAAGGAAACTTTGTAATAATGCAACCAGCCACAAATCGGTTAGAAAGAACAATCTTAAGGAGGTCGAGTTCCTTGGGAATACACTGTATTTCATGAGCTTACTATACAAATAGAGCGGTTATCAGCCATCTTATAATCACGAAAGCTCTCCTTCATATACAGCTCACTACAAGCATCGATGCACCATACTTAGTAGTAAGTTCATCCCATAACTCCTTCCCATCTGTGTGATGTATATTCGCGTCAACTAGTCAGTCAACAAGGACACTAAGAATTGTTCCCGTGAAGATAATATTGGCATCGTCGTATTTTTTCTCCTCTCTAGGAGTCATTATGCCCTTAGGTTTGCCTTTACTAATATAGAACACAATCATAATAGTAAGCTGGAGCATGACCTTGACTTGCCACCTCTTCAAATGCATACGAGAGAATTTCTCTAGACTCAGCGCCTCGACAAAACCAACCATAGCTAAACCAGGAAATTGTCTATAATAAAGTTTTTAAATTGTTGAATAAGTAGATATATTCCAGATTAAATTCCTAATATAAATCATGAACAACAGTAAAGAAACTAGCATGTTGTTCCCTAATAGGCTAGTACGCAGTATGCAAAACACATCTATAACAATAGATAAACTGAAGTACGAGATTAGATCAGATAGTGTGTACTGATTGGACATACTGAATGCAGATGGTGAAGCGACAGGGTCGATGACATCGACGGTAGTCGTCAAGAAGAGCGTGAGTAGTCACGTGAAGACAACATGGTGAACTCCCTCTCCCGATGTAGGATCTAGAAAGTGACCAGTTCCAAAGACCTACTCTCCCGATTGCAGATGCGCGTCGACGCTCGGGATGAAGAAGACCATGATGGTAGTGCAACATCAAGCAGATGCAAAACCTAACTCTAGTTGTAGATGTATTTGGCGATGGTTGTTAGGTGCAACATATAGAGTCGCCACCATCAACCAATAAGGACGACGTCGTGATCTGATCATGATTGATAAGGACTCACATTCTTATCTGGTTGTGATCGGATAAGCACTCTAAACTTAACAAACAAGTAATCAAAAATGAAAAAAACAACAAGATGAGGGTTCGGATTTTGGCGAACCATTCACGTGCAAGTCACGCACCCACACCCTTCGCCCCACCCCACCTCGACCAGGCCAGGCCAAACAAGCGAGCAAGAGTGTGGCACTTCATCATTTCTCCCCTCACCCATGACTTGGTGGGAGATGGAAGCCTCGACATATAAACTAGTCTCACTCCACTTAAATTAGCAATGTAGGATTATTGCTTCCACCATCCTCTTGCCATACATGGGATTTTTGAGATTTTCTGTATTGGGCTAGGCCCATAAAATCCAACATAGTACACTAAACAACTTAAGAGCGCGACCAGACTAAGTGAAAAACCAAAGCAAAGAAGTGCTAAATGGTGGAAAAAGTTGTACTTCAAACACAAGGAAATCGTCCACAAATAGTGAGATGAATTGTCAAGTAAATTTATACCCAGAAACACTGAGAATAATTTTATGTCCACAAATCTAAGTGTATGAGGTAAAAAAATATGCATAGCATGAGAGGAGGAGCTAGGGAAGTGAAGTCTAACATGATGACCTAACTGTTAGGCATGATATAGATGCTTAAGAGTACACTGAGTACATGAGATTACTAAACTATGACACAACTAGGACAACATGTCAGAACTAGGATGACTGAGGCAACGATGTCAGGTGGAAGAAGTAGTGGAGGTAGTCAGTGTATGTGGCAATGGCGAGGACAAAAGTGGTGACAGAGTTGAAGCCATAAACCACAGGGTGCAAAGGCCCCGAAGCTATCACAGTGAGCAAGGAGGTGCTATGAGGTCATACTCTTCATAGACAAGCCAAAATAGTCAAATTCCATAGAACATGAATTATCAACAGTGAACTGATGAACAAATAGAAAAAATTTAAATAATGTTGAGGACAACAAGAACATTACAAAGATGAAAAAACAAAGAAGGACGGAATAACCTACTAAGGTGACCATAAGAGTATTCCCATTGCCAACAACGATAGAAGAGATGGATTAGGAGAGTGTAAATAAGAAGTATACCATCATTTAGAGTAGTGTGATAGGAGGCCCCAGTGTCAGCCACCCATTTGATGAGGGCAAGAGAGGTCAGTGTCATCATGCTAAATGAGTTTGCAAGTAATTGCTGATCCCACCACCAATCCATGGGGTCCAGGACAGGATTGAGTGTGGTGGTAGGGGCAAGAGCGGTGGCTCTAAGAAGAACGATGAAACCGAGGGAGGAGGGCCAATAGGGTACATATGTCGGGCATCGTTAGGGGAGACGACTGAGGTGGTGGCAAACATGGGGTGCACTACCTTAGGATGGTCCATTCCACATGGAGAAGTGAAAGGGAAATAGGCTTACACCTTTTCCTATATGAATTTTGGTGGTTGAATTGCCCAACACAAATTAATTGGACTAACTAGTTTGCTCTAGAGTATGAGTTCTACAGGTGCCAAAGGTTCAACACAAACCAATAAAAGTCCAAGAAAGGGTTCAAATAAAAAGAGCAGAAGACAACCCAAAGGCAGCCCTGGTCTGGCGCACCGGACTGTCCGGTGTGCCACTGGACAGTGTCCGGTGTACCAGGGAACCCAACTCCAAACTTACAACCTTCGGGAATTCTAGGAGCCACTGCGCTATAATTCACCGGACTGTCCGGTGTGCTAGCGGAGTAACGACTATTCCGCGCCAACGGTCGTCTGCAACGCTACAGTGAAACGCTATAGTGCACGACTGCGCGCACAAAAGTCAGAGCAGGCACATAAGGCGCACCAGACAGTGAACATGACCTGTCCGGTGCACCACAGGACTGTCCGGTGGCCCAGTTGTCAGAAGCTCCAATGGTCGGAACCCAATGGCCTGGTGACGTGGCTGGCGCACCGGATAGTGTCCGGTGGCGCACCGGACTGTACGGTGCGCCATACGACAGAAGCCTTCACCAACGGTCAACTTGGTGGTTGGGGCTATAAATACCCTCCAACCACCACACTTCAATGCATCCAAGTTTTCAGCCTTCAAACTTCATACAAGAGCTCTAGACTTCATTCAAAGACACAAACAAGAGATCAAATCCTCTCCCAAGTCCAAAGATCATTCCAATCAAATAGTGACTAGTGAGAGAGACAATTGTGTTAATTTGAGTTCTTGCGCTTGGATTGCTTTTCTTCTTCCTTCTTTCTTGTTTCCAACTCAATTGTAATCAAGGCAAGAGACATCAATTTTGTGGTGATCCTTGTGGGGACTTAGTGTCCCGATTGATTGAGAAGAGAAGCTCACTCGGTCTAGGTGACCGTTTGAGAGAGGGAAAGGGTTGAAAGAGACCCAGTCTTTGTGACCACCTCAATGGGGAGTAGGTTTGCAAAGAACCGAACCTCAGTAAAACAAATCACCGTGTCATATGCCTTATTTGCTTGTGATTTGTTTTCACCCTCACTTTCGGACTCGATTA
Source organism: Zea mays (assembly GCF_902167145.1). Lineage (NCBI taxonomy): Eukaryota > Viridiplantae > Streptophyta > Magnoliopsida > Poales > Poaceae > Zea > Zea mays. The sequence continues at coordinate 71,579,269 of NC_050105.1, read as the reverse complement.
TATTTCTAACGCTAACCCCGACTTGTAGTTGTGCTTAAACTTTATAAATTTCAGATTTGCCTATTCACCCCCCCTCTAGGCGACTTTCAATTTGTATCAGAGCCCGATGCTTCATTAGAGCCTAACCGTTTGAAGTGATGTCGGGAGAAAACGCCAAGAAGGAGATGGTGACTGGCGAGAAGCCCGCCACAAGCCATGGGAAGGCTCCATCCGGGGAGTCCAGCAACAAGGTGAAGGGATCCCCTTCACACGACAAGTCGCATCGGAGCGGCGAGAAGAAAAAGAAGATGAAGAAAGTGGTCTACTACGAGATCGACTCTTCATCGCCATCCACCTCCAGCTCCGACACGTCGTCCGTCACTTCTAAGCGCCATGAGCGCAAGAAGTTTAGTAAGATTCTCCTACGCTATCCTCGCATTTCCAAACGTACTCCTTTACTTTCCGTCCCATTAGGCAAACCACCCATGTTTGATGGTGAAGATTATAATATGTGGAGTGACAAAATGAGGCACCATCTAACCTCACTCCACACTAGTATTTGGGATGTTGTTGAGATTAGAGTACAGGTACCATCGCCGGGGGATGAAGACTATGACTCGGACGAAGTTGCCCAAATTCGGCACTTCAATTCCCAAGCCACCACTATACTCCTCGCCTCTCTAAGTCGAGAGGAGTATAACAAGGTGCAAGGGTTGAAGAGCGCCAAGGAGATTTGGGACCCGCGCATGAAGGAGACGAGGTGACCAAGATCACCAAGAGGGAAACGATCGAGGGGGAGCTCGGTCGCTTCATGCTTCACCAAGGGGAGGAGCCACAAGCAATGTACAACCGACTCAAGACATTGGTGAACCAAGTGCGCAACCTCGGGAGCACCAAATGGGATGACCATGAGATGGTTAAGGTTATTCTTAGATCACTCGTTTTTCTTAACCCTACACAAGTTCAATTAATTCATGGTGATCCAAGGTATAAACTAATGTCTCCCGAGGAAGTAATAGGAAAATTTGTGAGCTTTGAATTGATGATCAAAGGCTCCAAAAAGATCATCGAGCAATGCGCCTCTTCCTCCATACCCGAGGCACAACCCGTTGCATTCAAGGTAACGGAGGAGAAGAAAGAAGACTCTACACCGAGTAGGGTCCCCATCGACGCCTCCAAGCTCGATAATGAGGAGATGGCGCTCATCATCAAGAGCTTCCGCCAAATCCTCAAACAAAGGAGGGGAAGGATTATAAGCCCCACTCCAAGAAGGTGTGCTACAAATGTGGTAAGCCCGGTCATTTCATTACTAAATGTCCATTATCTAGTGATAGTGACAGGGGCGACGACAAGAAGGGAAAGAGAAGAGAAAAGAAGAGGTACTACAAGAAGAAGGGCAGCAATGCCCATGTTTGTCGGGAGTGGGACTCCGACGAGAGCTCCACCGACTCCTCCTCCGACGAGGACACCGCAAACATCACCGTCACCAAAGGCCTTCTCTTCCCCAACGTTGGCCACAAGTGCCTCATGGCAAAGGACGGCAAGAAGAAGAAGGTAAAATCTAGATCCTCCACTAAGTATGCAACATCCAGTGTTGAGGCTAGCTCTAGTGATGATGAGGATAATTTATTTACCCTTTTTGCCAACCTAAACATGCAACAAAAGGAGAAATTGAATGAATTAATTAGTGCCATTCATGAGAAGGATGAACTCTTGGATAGCCAAGAGGACTTCCTAATTAAAGAAAATAAGAAGCATGTTAAGGTTAAAAATGCTTATGCTCTAGAGGTAGAAAAATGTGAAAAATTAACTAATGAGCTAAGCACTTGCCATGACACTATTTCTAGCCTTAGAAATGAAAATGCCAAATTTATTGCTAAGGTTGAGAAATCAAATGTTTGTGATGATTCAATTGTTAATCTTAGAAATGATAATGCTAGTTTAATTGCTAAGATTGACATGTTAAATGAATCTCTTGCTAGCCTTAAAATTGAAAATGAAAGATTAATTGCTAAGGCTAAAGATTTAAATGATTGCAATATTTCTATTTCCAATCTTAGAGATGATAATGCTATTTTACATGCTAAGATTGTTGAATTAAATACTTGCAAACCCTCTACATCTACCGTTGAGCATGTCACTATTTGCACTAGATGTAGAGACATTAATATTGATGCTATTCATGATCACCTAGCTTTAATTAAATAACAAAATGATCACATAGCTCAACTTAGTGCCAAAATTGCCGAGCATGAATTAGAGAATGAAAAATTTAAATTTGCTCGTAGTATGGCTTCCAACAGGGAGACAATGTCAAGCTTAATGCCCCTCCTAAAAGATTATCTAATTTTGTTAAGGGCAAGGCTCCCATGCCTCAGGATAACGAGGGCTATATTTTATATCCTGCTGGTTATCCTGAGGATAAGATTAGGAGAATTCATGCAAAGAAGACTCATTCTCACCATGCTTTTATTTATAAGAATGAGGCTTCTAGCTCTAGGCGTTCTACACATGTTAAAATGCCTAAGAAGAAAACTCCTATTGCATCAAATAATCATAACATTTCATTCAAGACTTTCGATGCTTCCTATGTGCTCACTAACAAATCAGGCAAAGTAGTTGCCAAATATGTTGGGGCTAAACACAAGGGATCAAAGACTTGTGTTTGGGTACCCAAGGTGCTTGTTTCTAATGTGAAAGGACCCAAGACCGTTTGGGTACCTAAGAACAAGGCCTAAATTTGTTTTGTAGGTTTATGCATCCGAGGGCTCAAGTTGGATCATCGATAGCGGGTGCACAAACCACATGACGGGGGAGAAAAGGATGTTCTCCTTGAAAGGGAAATGTGCCCTTGGGCCATTTCTAAGTATTTTGGTGATTGAGTGCAAACACAAAGTGCTTAAATGTGAATCTATGCCCATGGATGGACAAGTTGCAAATCACAAGTAAAGGTATGTTTCTAAGCCTTAGTACATTGGTTTTGTGTACTAATATCTTGTCTAAGTGTTAGAAACAGGAAGAAGAAGAAAAGAAGTGGAGAGTGGCTGTGTACAGCGAAAGGCTGTTTCGGGCTGGGGCACCGGACTGTCCGGTGTGCACCGGACAGTGTCCGGTGCGCCAGACCAGCGTGGAGCAAACCAGCTGCTCTCGGGTTTTTCTCCGACGACTTCGGCTAAAATTCACCGGACTGTCCGGTGTGCACCGGACTGTCCGGTGAGCCAACGGTCGGCCGCGCGATCGGCGCGCGACACGTGGCCGAGCCAACGGTCGGATAGATACACCGGACTGTCCGGTGTGCACCGGACATGTCCGGTGCGCCAACTGTGCGCAGATCTGCATCAGAAAGCAACGGTCGGATGAGCTTTTTATGGAAACAAATCGGGCACCGGACAGTGTCCGGTGTGCACCGGACTGTCCGGTGCGCCCGACGACAGAAGGCAAGGATAGCCTTCCAGATGTGTTCTCAACGGCTCCTAGCTGCCTTGGGGCTATAAAAGGGACCCCTAGGCGCATGGAGGAGAATATCAAGCAACTCTTGAGCATTCCTGATCATCCACACTCAGTCTTTGCGCATCCATTTGTGATTCTAAGTGATTCGAGCTCTGTTCTTGTGAGAAACTGTGAGATAGTCTTTGAGCTCGATTCTTGGCCGTGTGTGTGCGCGTTTCGCTGTGGATTTGTGTGTGTTGCTTCCCTCCCTTACTCCGTGCTTCTTTGTGAATCTTAAGTGTAAGGGCGAGAGACTCCAATTTGTGGAGATTCCTCGCAAGTGGGATAAAGATAAGCAAGGCAAAATACTGTGGTATTCAAGTGGGTCTTTGGACCGCTTGAGAGGGGTTGATTGCAACCCTCGTCCGTTGGGACGCCACAACGTGGAGTAGGCAAGTTTTGTACTTGGCCGAACCACGGGATAAATCACCGTGTCTCCTCTGTGTTGAATTCTCTGTGATTGTCGTATTGTGCAGGATCTTCTCTTTAGCCACTTGGCAATTATTGTGCTAACCCCTAACAAGTTTTTGTGGCTATAAGTTAAGTTTTTACAGGATCACCTATTCACCCCCCCTCTAGGTGCTCTCAATTGGTATCAGAGGCGTTCTCTTCAAGAAAGGGACTAACCGCCCGAAGAGATGGATCCTAAGGGGAAGGGAATCGTGATCAACGACAAGGAGAAGGAATCCTTCGTCAACGAGCCCAAAGAAGACAAGCCTACCGACTCCGGCTCGGGCCATAGACGGAGGGAAGGGAAGAAGAAGAAGACAAGGCGCATCAAGGAGATCGTCTACTACGACGACAGCGACGAATCTTCCTCTTCCCAAAAGGACGACGACCACAACGACTACGAGCAAAGGAAACCGGTTAATTCTAACTTTTCCTTTGACTACTCTCGTATTCCGCAAAGTTCAAATTCACATTTGCTTTCCATTCCACTCGGCAAGCCCCCACACTTTGATGGGGAGGACTACGGATTTTGGAGCCACAAAATGCGTAGTCACCTATTTTCTCTCCATCCTAGTATATGGGAGATTGTAGATAGTGGAATGCACTTTAATAGTTCGGATAATCCTATATTCATTAATGAGCAAATCCATAAGAATGCACAAGCTACTACTGTTCTTCTAGCTTCATTGTGCAGGGATGAATATAACAAAGTGAGTGGCTTGGATAACGCCAAGCAAATCTGGGATACCCTCAAGATCTCTCATGAGGGAAATGACGCTACCTTGCTCACCAAAATGGAGTTGGTGGAGGGCGAGCTTGGACGGTTCGCAATGATAAGGGGCGAGGAGCCAACTCAAACATACAACCGGCTCAAGACCCTTATCAACAAAATAAGGAGCTACGGAAGCACGCGATGGACGGACCACGACGTCGTCCGACTAATGCTAAGGTCCTTTACCGTTCTTGATCCTCATTTGGTGAATAATATTCGTGAGAATCCCAGGTACACCAAAATGTCGCCCGAAGAAGTCTTAGGAAAATTCGTCAGCGGGCGAATGATGATCAAGGAGGCAAGGTACGTGGACGACGCCTTGAATGGACCGATCAACGAACCACAACCTTTTGCTCTCAAAGCAACAAGAAGTAAGGAGGCGCTACCTAGCAAGGTGGCACAAATTGAGGCGGTCGGACTTAATGATGAAGAGATGGCTCTCATCATCAAACGCTTCAAGACGGTGCTGAAAGGTCACAAGGGGCAGCCGAGCAAGACCAAGACAAAGGGGAAGCGCTCATGCTTCAAGTGCGGTAAGATTGGTCATTTTATTGCTAACTGCCCCGATAATGACAGTGACCAGGAAAAGGGAAACAAGAGGGAAAAGAAGAAGCATTACAAGAAGGCAAAGGGCGAGGCGCATCTAGGCAAGGAGTGGGACTCGGATTGCTCCTCTTCTGACTCCGACAATGAAGGACTCGCCGCCACCGCCTTCAACAAATCAACCCTCTTCCCAAACGAGCGTCACACATGCCTTATGGCAAGGGAGAAGAAGGTATGTACTCGCAACTCTACCTATGCTTCTTCAAGTGAGGACGAATCTAGTGATGAGGATGAAGTAGATTATTCATGTTTGTTCAAGGGCTTAGATAGATCTAAGATAGACAAAATTAATGAATTAATTGATGCCTTGAATGAAAAGAATATACTTTTAGAAAAGCAAGAGGATTTGTTATATGAAGAACATGATAAGTTTGTAGAGGCTCAAAAATCCCTTGCATTAGAAATTAAGAGAAATGAAATGCTTGCTTGTGAAGTGTCAACATGCCATGATTCTATTTCTAACTTAAAGAGCATAAACGATGATTTAAATGCTAAACTAGTAGAAGCAAATAAATCCAACTCTTGTGTTGAATATGTTGAAATTTGCACTAGGTGTAAGGATATTGATATTAATGCTTGTAGCGAACACTTAGTTTCTATTTCAAAATTGAATGATGAATTAGCTAGTCTTAATGCTCAACTTAAGACTAGCAAGAGTAATTTTGATAAACTAAAATTTGCTAGGGATGCCTACACGGTTGGTAGACACCCCTCAATTAAGGATGGGCTTGGCTTCAAGAGAGAAGTCAAGAACTTGACAAGCCATAAGGCTCCTATCTCCGCCAAGGAGAAAGGGAAGGCTCCTATGGCTAGTAGCACTAAAAAGAACCATGCTTTTTTGTATCATGATAGAAGTGCTTATAGGGGTTATAATGCTTATGATGATTTTGATGCTCATAGTTCTTCCTTTATGCATGGTAGAAATATGTCTAGGAAAAATGCTATGCCTAGAAAGAATGTTATTCATGCTCCTAGGAAAGTAGTGAATGAACCTTCTACAATTTATTGTGCTTTAAATGCTTCCTTTGTTATTTGTAGAAAGGATAAGAAAATTGTTGCTAGGAAGTTAGGGGCAAAATGCAAGGGAGACAAAACTTGCATTTGGGTCCCTAAGGATATTTGCACTAACCTTGTAGGACCCAACATGAGTTGGGTACCTAAGTCCCAAGCCTAAATTTGCCTTGCAGGTTTATGCATCCGGGGGTTCAAGCTGGATTATCGACAGCGGATGCACAAACCATATGACGGGGGAGAAGAAGATGTTCACTTCCTACGTCAAGAATAAGGATTCCCAAGATTCAATTATATTCGGTGATGGGAATCAAGGCAAGGTAAAAGGATTAGGTAAAATTGCAATTTCTAATGAGCATTCTATCTCTAATGTATTTTTAGTAGAGAGTCTTGGATATAATTTACTATCTGTTAGTCAATTATGTCATATGGGTATAACTGTCTATTTACAAATGTAGATGTGTCTGTCTTTAGAAGAAGTGATGGTTCACTAGCTTTTAAGGGTGTATTAGACGGCAAACTTTATTTAGTTGATTTTGCAAAAGAAGAGGCCGGTCTAGATGCATGCTTAATAGCTAAGACTAGCATGGGCTGGCTGTGGCATCGCCGCTTAGCACATGTGGGGATGAAGAACCTTCACAAGCTTCTAAAGGGAGAACACGTGATAGGTTTGACTAACGTGCATTTCGAAAAAGATAGACCTTGTGCAGCTTGTCAAGCAGGTAAACAAGTGGGAGGAGCGCATCACAGCAAGAACGTGATGACCACTTCAAAACCCCTGGAGCTGCTGCATATGGACCTCTTCGGACCCGTCGCCTATCTGAGCATAGGAGGGAGTAAGTATGGTTTAGTTATTGTTGATGACTTTTCCCGCTTCACTTGGGTATTCTTTTTGCAGGATAAGTCTGAAACCCAAGGAACCCTCAAGCGCTTCCTCAGGAGAGCTCAAAATGAGTTTGAGCTCAAGGTGAAAAAGATAAGGAGCGACAACGGGTCCGAGTTCAAGAACCTTCAAGTGGAGGAGTTCCTTGAGGAGGAAGGGATCAAGCACGAGTTCTCCGCTCCCTACACACCACAGCAAAATGGTGTGGTAGAGAGGAAGAACAGGACGCTAATCGATATGGCGAGGACAATGCTTGGAGAATTCAAGACCCCCGAGTGTTTCTGGTCGGAAGCCGTGAACACGGCTTGCCACGCCATCAACAGGGTCTATCTTCATCGCCTCCTCAAGAAGACTTCGTATGAGCTACTAACCGGTAACAAACCCAATGTATCTTACTTTCGTGTATTTGGGAGCAAGTGCTACATTCTAGTGAAGAAGGGTAGAAATTCTAAGTTTGCTCCCAAAGCTGTAGAAGGGTTTTTGTTAGGTTATGACTCAAATACAAAGGCGTATAGAGTCTTCAACAAATCATCGGGTTTGGTTGAAGTCTCTAGCGACGTTGTATTTGATGAGACTAATGGCTCTCCAAGAGAGCAAGTTGTTGATTGTGATGATGTAGATGAAGAAGATGTTCCGACGGACGCTATACGAACCATGGCGATTGGAGAAGTGCGGCCACAGGAACAAGATGAACGAGATCAACCTTCTTCCTCAACTATGGTGCATTCCCCAACCGAAGGTGACGTACAGGTACCTCAAGTGGAGGCGATTGATCAAGGGGGAGCACAAGATGATCAAGTGATGGAGGAAGAAGCGCAACCGGCACCTCCAACCCAAGTTCGAGCGATGATTCAAAGGGATCATCCCATCGACCAAATTCTGGGTGACATTAGCAAGGGAGTAACTACTCGGTCTCGATTGGTTAATTTTTGTGAGCATTACTCCTTTGTCTCTTCTATTGAGCCTTTCAGGGTAGAGGAGGCCTTGCTAGATCCGGACTGGGTGTTGGCCATGCAAGAGGAACTCAACAACTTCAAGCGCAATGAAGTTTGGACACTGGTGCCTCGTCCGAAGCAAAATGTTGTGGGAACCAAGTGGGTGTTCCGCAACAAACAGGACGAGCACGGGGTGGTGACGAGGAACAAGGCTCGACTTGTGGCAAAAGGTTATGCCCAAGTCGCAGGTTTGGACTTTGAGGAGACTTTCGCTCCTGTGGCTAGGCTAGAGTCCATTCGTATCTTGCTAGCATATGCCGCTCACCATTCTTTCAGGTTGTACCAAATGGATGTGAAGAGCGCTTTCCTCAATGGGCCAATCAAGGAGGAGGTGTACGTGGAGCAACCCCCTGGCTTCGAGGATGAACGGTACCCCGACCACGTGTGTAAGCTCTCTAAGGCGCTCTATGGACTTAAGCAAGCCCCAAGAGCATGGTATGAATGCCTTAGAGACTTTCTAATTGTTAATGCTTTCAAGGTTGGGAAAGCCGATCCAACTCTTTTTACAAAGACATGTGATGGTGATTTGTTTGTGTGCCAAATTTATGTCGATGACATAATATTTGGTTCTACTAACCAAAAGTCTTGTGAAGAGTTTAGCAGGGTGATGACGCAGAAATTCGAGATGTCGATGATGGGCGAGTTGAACTACTTCCTTGGGTTCCAAGTGAAGCAACTCAAGGACGGCACCTTCATCTCTCAAACAAAGTACACGCAAGATCTGCTGAAGCGGTTTGGGATGAAGGACGCCAAGCCCGCAAAGACTCCGATGGGAACCGACGGACACACTGACCTCAACAAAGGAGGTAAGTCCGTTGATCAAAAAGCATACCGATCCACGATAGGTTCTTTGCTTTATTTATGTGCTAGTAGACCGGATATTATGCTTAGCGTATGCATGTGTGCTAGATTTCAATCCGATCCTAAGGAATGTCACTTAGTGGCGGTGAAGCGAATTCTTAGATATTTGGTTGCTACGCCTTGCTTCGGGCTCTGGTATCCAAAGGGGTCTACCTTTGACTTAGTTGGATACTCAGACTCCGACTATGCAGGATGTAAGGTCGATAGGAAGAGTACATCGGGGACGTGCCAGTTCTTAGGAAGGTCCCTGGTGTCATGGAATTCTAAGAAACAAACTTCCGTTGCCCTATCCACCGCTGAGGCCGAGTATGTTGCCGCAGGACAGTGTTGCGCGCAACTACTTTGGATGAGGCAAACCCTCCGGGACTTTGGCTACAATCTGAGCAAAGTCCCACTCCTATGTGATAATGAGAGTGCTATCCGCATGGCGGAAAATCCTGTTGAACACAGCCGCACAAAGCACATAGACATCCGGCATCACTTTCTGAGAGACCACCAGCAAAAGGGGGATATCGAAGTGTTTCATGTTAGCACCGAGAACCAGCTAGCCGATATCTTTACCAAGCCTCTAGATGAGAAGACCTTTTGCAGGCTGCGTAGTGAGCTAAATGTCTTAGATTCGCGGAACCTGGATTGAACTGTAGCATACATGTGTTTATGCCTTTGATCATGTTCATTCTGCATTTTGTTGCTTATTGTGGTGCTCAAGTTGTACAAACACTCCCTGGACCTCACAAGTCCGTTGCAAAGTGATGCACATGTTTAGGGGGAGATGTGTTACAACTTGACCCTTTGAGACTAACCATGTGGTTGAGTTTGCTTGATTTAGTCTCGAAGGAGAATTGAAAGGGAAAGGTGGACTTGGACCAATGAAAGACTTCCACTGCACTCCGATGAGAGGGTAACTTATTCCAAGTCCATCTCATGACCTCTTATTGCCATTTGCTCTTAATTGAAGATTTTGGTGAGGCAATGGGGTTAAAGGGCCAAGATTGATCCCGTTTTGGTGCTTGATGCCAAAGGGGGAGAAAATAAAGGCCAAAGCAATAAATGGATCAGCTACCACTTGAGAAATTTTGAAAAAGTATAATCGAGCTTTTGGTTTGTCAAAACTCTTGTATTGTCTCTTTTGTCAAAAGTTGGCTTCTTGTGGGGAGAAATGTTGATTATGGGAAAAAGGGGGAGTTTTTGAAATCCGTGGTCAAATTTCTTTGGAATGACTCTCTTTATGCTTCAACATGTGTGTTTGACTTAGAGATAGAGATTTGAGTTTGATTTGCAAAAACAAACCAAGTGGTGGCAAAGGATGATCCATATATGCCAAAATTGAATAAAACTCAAATTTGAGTTCCATTTGAAGTGATTTTGCACTTGTTCTAGTTGCTTTATGTTGTGTTGGCATAAATCACCAAAAAGGGGGAGATTGAAAGGGAAATGTGCCCTTGGGCCATTTCTAAGTATTTTGGTGATTGAGTGCAAACACAAAGTGCTTAAATGTGAATCTATGCCCATGGATGGACAAGTTGCAAATCACAAGTAAAGGTATGTTTCTAAGCCTTAGTACATTGGTTTTGTGTACTAATATCTTGTCTAAGTGTTAGAAACAGGAAGAAGAAGAAAAGAAGTGGAGAGTGGCTGTGTACAGCGAAAGGCTGTTTCGGGCTGGGGCACCGGACTGTCCGGTGTGCACCGGATAGTGTCCGGTGCGCCAGACCAGCGTGGAGCAAACCAGCCGCTCTCGGGTTTTTCTCCGGCGACTTCGGCTAAAATTCACCGGACTGTCCGGTGTGCACCGGACTGTCCGGTGAGCCAACGGTCGGCCAGGCCAACGGTCGGCCGCGCGATCGGCGCGCGACACGTGGCCGAGCCAACGGTCGGATAGATACACCGGACTGTCCGGTGCGCCAACTGTGCGCAGATCTGCATCAGAAAGCAACGGTCGGATGAGCTTTTTATGGAAACAAATCGGGCACCGGACAGTGTCCGGTGTGCACCGGACTGTCCGGTGCGCCCGACGACAGAAGGCAAGGATAGCCTTCCAGATGTGTTCTCAACGGCTCCTAGCTGCCTTGGGGCTATAAAAGGGACCCCTAGGCGCATGGAGGAGAATATCAAGCAACTCTTGAGCATTCCTGATCATCCACACTCAGTCTTTGCGCATCCATTTGTGATTCTAAGTGATTCGAGCTCTGTTCTTGTGAGAAACTGTGAGATAGTCTTTGAGCTCGATTCTTGGCCGTGTGTGTGCGCGTTTCGCTGTGGATTTGTGTGTGTTGCTTCCCTCCCTTACTCCGTGCTTCTTTGTGAATCTTAAGTGTAAGGGCGAGAGACTCCAATTTGTGGAGATTCCTCGCAAGTGGGATAAAGATAAGCAAGGCAAAATACTGTGGTATTCAAGTGGGTCTTTGGACCGCTTGAGAGGGGTTGATTGCAACCCTCGTCCGTTGGGACGCCACAACGTGGAGTAGGCAAGTTTTGTACTTGGCCGAACCACGGGATAAATCACCGTGTCTCCTCTGTGTTGAATTCTCTGTGATTGTCGTATTGTGCAGGATCTTCTCTTTAGCCACTTGGCAATTATTGTGCTAACCCCTAACAAGTTTTTGTGGCTATAAGTTAAGTTTTTACAGGATCACCTATTCACCCCCCCCCCTCTAGGTGCTCTCACTCCTCCTATGAGAAAACCAAGATCCCCAACGAGCTATCACATTCGGGGATGGAAATCAAGGTTTGGTCAAAGGACTTGGTAAAATTGCAATATCACCTGACCATTCTATTTCCAATGTTTTTCTTGTAGATTCCTTAGATTAAAATTTGCTTTCCGTTTCTCAATTATGTAAAATGGGCTACAACTGTCTTTTTACGGATATAGGTGTTACTGTCTTTAGAAGAAGTGATGATTCAGTAGCATTTAAGGGAGTGTTGGAGGGTCAGCTATACTTAGTTGATTTTAATAGAGCTGAACTCGACACTTGCTTAATTGCTAAGACTAACATGGGCTGGCTCTGGCATCACTGACTAGCCCACGTTGGGATGAAGAATCTTCATAAACTTCTAAAGGGAGAGCACATTTTGGGACTAACAAATGTTCATTTTGAGAAAGACAGGGTTTGTAGTGCATGTCAAGCAGGGAAGCAAGTTGGTGTTCATCATCGACACAAGAACATCATGACGACTGACAGACCACTCGAGCTACTCCACATGGACCTTTTCGGCCCGATCGCTTACATAAGCATCGGCAGGAGTAAGTACTGTCTAGTTATTGTGGATGATTATTCTCGCTTCACTTGGGTATTCTTTTTGCAGGATAAATCTCAAACCCAAGAGACTTTAAAGGGATTCTTGAGACGGGCTCAAAATGAGTTCGGCTTAAGGATCAAGAAAATAAGAAGCGACAACGGAACAGAGTTCAAGAATTCACAAATTGAAGGCTTTCTTGAGGAGGAGGGCATCAAGCATGAGTTCTGTTCTCCCTACACGCCACAACAAAATGGTGTAGCGGAGAGGAAGAATAGAACTCTATTGGACATGGTAAGGACCATGCTTGATGAATATAAGACTTCTGATCGGTTTTGGGCCGAGGCGGTCAACACCGCTTGCTATGCCATCAACCGGTTATATCTTCACCGAATCCTCAAGAAGACATCTTATGAACTCCTCACCGGTAAAAAGCCCAATGTTTCATATTTTAGAGTCTTTGGTAGCAAAAGCTTTATTCTTGTTAAAAGAGGTAGAAAATATAAATTTGCTCCTAAGGTTGTAGAAAGCTTTTTACTTGGTTATGATTCAAACACAAGGGCATATAGAGTCTTTAACAAGTCCACTGGACTAGTTGAAGTTTCTTGTGACATTGTGTTTGATGAGACTAACGGCTCTCAAGTAGAGCAAGTTGATCTTGATGAGCTAGATGATGAAGAGGCTCCGTGCGTCGTGCTAAGGAACATGTCCATTGGGGATGTGTGTCCTAAGGAATCCGAAGAGCCTCCACAAGCACAAGATCAACCATCTTCCTCCATGCAAGCATCTCCACCAACTCAAGATGAGGACCAAGCTCAAGAGGATGAAAATGAAGATCAAGAAGATGAGCCACCTCAAGAGGAGGACAATGATCAAGGGGGAGATGCCCATGATCAAGACAAGGAAGATGATGACGGTCCAAGACCGCCTCACCCAAGAGTCCACCAAGCAATTCAACGAGATCACCCCGTGAACACCATCCTCGGCGACATTCATAAGGGGGTAACTACTCGATCTCGTGTTGCTCATTTTTGTGAACATTACTCTTTTGTTTCCTCTATTGAGCCTCACAGGGTAGAGGAAGCACTTCAAGATTCGGATTGGGTGTTGGCGATGCAAGAGGAGCTCAACAACTTCACGAGGAATGAGGTATGACATTTAGTTCCACGTCCTAACCAAAATGTTGTAGGAACCAAGTGGGTCTTCCGCAATGGTGTGGTGATAAGAAACACAGCCCGACTTGTGGCCAAGGGATATTCACAAGTCAAAGGTTTGGATTTCGGTGAAACCTATGCACCCGTAGCTAGGCTTGAGTCAATTCGCATTTTACTTGCCTATGCTACTTACCATGGCTTTAAACTCTATCAAATGGACGTGAAAAGTGCCTTCCTCAATGGACCAATCAAGGAGGAGGTCTATGTTGAGCAACCTCCCAGCTTTGAAGATAGTGAGTACCCTAACCATGTCTATAAACTTTCTAAGGCGCTTTATGGGCTCAAGCAAGCCCCAAGAGCATGGTATGAATACCTAAGAGATTTTCTTATCGCTAATGGCTTCAAAGTCGGAAAAGCCGATCCTACTCTCTTTACTAAAACTATTGCAAATGATTTGTTTGTATGCCAAATTTATGTTGATGATATCATATTTGGGTCTACTAACAAATCTACATGTGATGAGTTTAGTAGGATCATGGTACAAAAATTCGAGATGTCTATGATGGGGGAGTTGAAGTATTTTCTAGGCTTTCAAGTCAAGCAGCTCCAAGAAGGCACCTTCATTAACCAAACGAAGTACATTCAAGACATTCTTGCAAAGTTTAGGATGAAGGATGCCAAGCCCATCAAGACACCCATGGGAACCAATGGGCATCTCGACCTCGACACGGGAGGTAAATCCGTAGATCAAAAGGTATACCGGTCGATGATAGGATCTTTACTCTACTTATGTGCATCTCGACCGGATATTATGCTTTCTGTATGCATGTGTGCAAGATTCCAAGTCGATCCTAAGGAAGTTCACCTTAGAGCCGTAAAATGAATCTTGAGATATTTAGTTTATACTCCTAAGTTTGGCCTTTGGTACCCCAGGGGATCCACTTTGGATTTAATTGGTTATTCAGATGCTGATTGGGCAGGGTGTAAGATTGATAGAAAGAGCACATCAGGGACTTGCCAGTTCTTGGGAAGATCTCTGGTGTCTTGGGCTTCAAAGAAGCAAAATTCTGTAGCTCTTTCTACCGCCGAAGCCGAGTATATTGCCGCAGGCCATTGTTGCGCGCAATTGCTTTGGATGAGGCAAACCCTTAGGGACTATGGTTACAAATTAACCAAAGTTCCTCTCCTATGTGATAATGAGAGTGCAATCCGCATGGCGGATAATCCTGTTGAGCACAGCCGCACTAAACACATAGCCATTCGGTATCACTTTTTGAGGGATCACCAACAACGGGGAGATATCGAGATTGCTTATATTAACACCAAAGATCAATTAGCCGATATCTTTACCAAGACACTAGATGAGCAAACATTTACCAAACTTAGGCATGAGCTAAATATTCTTGATTCTAGGAATTTTGATTGATATTTTGCACACATAGCTCATTTATATACCTTTGATCATATCTCTTTCATGTGCTATGACTAATGTGTTTTCAAGTGAATATTATGCTAAAGTCATAGATTGAAAGGGAAATGGAGTTCTCGGCGAAGACAAAAGGCTTCCACTCCACTCCATTCTTCATCCTTCGCCGTCGTTCCACAACGCTCTCCAATTTGGTATAATCTTCACTCCTATATTATTTACCAAAGGGGGAGAAAGTTTGAAAAAGGGCTTATATTTCACTCGCAAGTATCCGTTTTTGGCGATTCATGCCAAAGGGGGAGAAAGTATTAGCCCAAAGCAAAAGGACCGCACCACCACCAATTTCAAAAATGTAGTCTCTCAAATTTGTGTTAAGAGAAGTTTTTTTTCAATTGGTATCTTATTTTAAATTAGTATAACCCCTTTCAACCCTCTTGAAGACTAAGAGAAGAATTTCATTGAGGGGGAGTTTTGTTTAGTCAAAGGAAAAGCATTTGAAACAGGGGGAGAAAATTTCATATCTTGAAAATGCTTCTCAAAATCTTATTCATATACCTTTGACTATTTGTAAAAGACTTTGAAAAGAATTTCCAAAACATTCGCAAAACAAAACAAGTGGTGCAAGCGTGGTCCAAAAATTTAAATAAGAAGAACGCCATCCATGCATATCTGGTAGAAATAATTATTGGTTTCATTCCAAGCAACCTTTGCACTTACCTTATGCAAACTAGTTCAATTCTGCACTTTTATATTTGCTTTGGTTTGTGTTGGCATCAATCACCAAAAAGGGGGAGATTGAAAGGAAAATAGGCTTACACCTTTTCCTATATGAATTTTGGTGGTTGAATTGCCCAACACAAATTAATTGGACTAACTAGTTTGCTCTAGATTATGAGTTCTATAGGTGCCAAAGGTTCAACACAAACCAATAAAAGTCCAAGAAAGGGTTCAAATAAAAAGAGCAAAAGACAACCCAAGGAGCCCTGGTCTGGCGCACCGGACTATCCGGTGTGCCACGGACAGTGTCCGGTGCACCACCGGACAGTGTCCTGTGCACGAGAGAACCCAACTCCAAACTGGCCACCTTAGGGAATTCTGGGAGCCACTCCGCTATAATTCACCGGACTGTCCGGTGTAGCACCGAACTGTCCGGTGTGCCAGCGGAGTAACGGCTATTCCGCACCAACGGTCGTCTGCAACGCTAAAGTGCACGACTGCGCGCACAGAAATCAGAGCAGCCGCAGAAGGCGCACCGGACAGTGAACAGGACTTGTCCGGTGCACCACCGGACTGTCCGGTGGCCCAGTTGTCAGAAGCTCCAACGGTCGGAACCCAATGGCCTGATGACGTGGCTTGCGCACCGGACCAACGGTCAACTTGGTGGTTGGGGCTATAAATACCCCAACCACCACACTTCAATGCATCCAAGTTTTCAGCCTTCAAACCTCATACAAGAGCTCTAGACTTCATTCAAAGACACAAACAATAGATCAAATCCTCTCCCAAGTCCAAAGATCATTCCAATCAAATAGTGACTAGTGAGAGAGACAATTGTGTTCATTTGAGTTCTTGCGCTTGGATTGCTTTTCTTCTTCCTTCTTTCTTGTTTCCAAGTCAATTGTAATCAAGGCAAGAGACTTCAATTGTGTGGTGATCCTTGTGGGGCTTAGTGTCCCGATTGATTGAGAAGAGAAGCTCACTCGGTCTAGGTGACCGTTTGAGAGAGGGAAAGGGTTGAAAGAGACCCGGTCTTTATGACCACCTCAACGGGGAGTAGGTTTACAAAGAACTGAACCTCGGTAAAACAAATCACCGTGTCATCTGCCTAATTTTCTTGTGATTTGTTTTCACCCTCGCTTTCAGACTCGATTATATTTCTAACGCTAACCTCGGCTTGTAGTTGTGCTTAAACTTTATAAATTTTAGATTTGCCTATTCACCCCCCTTCAAGGCGACTTTCAAGAAGTGACCAGTCCACTGGTTGTAGAGAGATGGATAGAGAGCGTCCCCCCTAAAGCATAAGCGTAGGGAGCCAAACAAAATAGTGGACCCCAAAACTAGAGCTAAAGATGGCAGTGGCAGTGTCGAGGCGAAGCTGGCCTCCCTTGGTGATCTTCTTGAGGATAAGGTCATTGTGGACCTTATGGAAGAATGAGAAAGGCACGAAACAGATAATCCATGTCCGTAGATAGTCATAGCGCTCATTGAGGCCCTAAAGTAGGTTATGGATGCACGTACGATTGAAGATATGCTCTTCAATATAATAGAGGGAGTTCACCATGCCCTTCAACTAATGGGAGTATTTAGTGATGGAGAGATCACCCTACACAAATGCTCGGAAGGCGACATCGAGGTGGAGAGCATATGTCTCGTGGTAGTCAAGGAACTATACCTCGATGACAACCCAAGCTAGATGGCGCTACCACCACGCTCATGGATGATGTCCTACAACTCGACCATGACGACTCCAAGGATCTAGGAGAGGACCATATTGTCCATCTGACATCAGGCCGATGGGGACACTGTATCTTGAAGGAAGTGGACATCAAGGGTGTAGCGCTGCAAGGTGAGGAGGATGAGGTTGCGCTAGCAGATGTAAGAGGAGGTTGAGTCGAGAAGCATAGGAACCAGGTAGTGAGCGTTCTAGACACCAGCTGCCTAGGCATGGATGTTGGCAATGACTACAACCTTGTATGCCAAAAGGGGGTGACCACCCGATACTCTAGGGATGGATCAAGAGATGTCACTCAAACTCTATGAGATATTGAGCGAGGCATGCATAGCAATCCATTCCTTCTAGGCGACTATAACGTGCTTCATTCCTAGGAAGTAGCCACAATGGCCTTAGCAGCCTTGAGGGCCACAACTAGAGTGGAGTGAACAACCTCGACATCATGATGGGAAGGATCAGTTGGTGGAGGTCTGAAAAGGGGAGCAACGTCGATGAGCTAGTCTGAGGCAAGGAAGGCATGAGGATGGTGTCTCCAGGGCTGGTAGCAATAGTACCAAGGTCGGCGAGGCCCAAGCTGTCATAATCCGCAAGGCCTAGACCACTAGACGGACCATCGGCAATAATAGTAGCCCCTAGACCACCAACCTCGAAGGTTGGGCCACTGGTTGTTGCAGCTACGCCAGCGTCGGGGTCAAGGGGGGGATCGAGTCGTGCCTAGGCCGCCCACGCTAGGGCCACCACCCTAGGAGCTAGGGCAACTCACAGTCGGACAGAGGGGGTCAAAGATGGCAGTGGCAGCAACATAGAGACACCGAGGGACAGTGAAGGAGGGGTTGATGCCAATAGCCACTGATGGAGACAGTGTAACAATTTGGAATACCTATCTTTCAAACCCTGGGTCCACCACTCCCTGCTTTGCCTCCACCGCTAAGACCAAATCCCAAACTTATAAATATAATGGCCTAGGACCTCCTGGTTGCCTCAGTTGGATGGAAAACCCTAACCCCTGAGTCAGTGGGGTTAGGAATTGTATAAATAGACTCGATAGTTAGGCCAGATCCATTACAGTAGGGACAAGAGGGTAATTACTTAGAAAATACCCAAAACCCTAACGGGTACTCTAACACCCCCTGCAGTCGGAACTCTATCCTGTACAGATGTTGAAACTGGACCGAAAGTCTAGAAATACACACGACGACAACCCGTGGTCTCTCGCTCCAGCGCAGATGCTGAGTATCGCATTGTGGCCAACAGCGTGGCAGAGACCTCCTGGATGCGCTAGCTCCTCCACGAGCTCCACAGCCCCATTCAGTGCGCCACCCTCGTCTATTGCTCTGATACCAAGTTGGATGGGAAACCCTAACCCCTAAGTGGGGTTGGTAATTGTATTAATAAACTCGGTAGTTGAGCTAGACCCATTACAGTAGGGGCGAGAGGATAATTACACATGAAACACCCAAAACCATAACGGGTACTCTAACAGCCTCCACTACATAGTATGATGATTGATAACACGAACCCCTATTTATTTGAACCTACTAATATTCACCGCGACAAACTGACAGGCAACATGCTTATTGCCAAAATTCTTCTTATCTTATACATATCCAGGATTTATCATACATAGCTACAAAAAATGCTCTAGAGAGAACCTCAAAAAGAAAAGAAAACGAGAGAGAATAAACAAAATAGAGAACCAAATAAAAATATCTGATCTAATCCATTATCATTACTCTTCTGGCAATAGTTGTACACATGTATAATACGACTGGATGTTTATCCCCTGAATACTAGGGTATTTTTTTGCCCGTTTATATTTCACAATCGTCTTTTACCACACGTCCCTCAGATATCTGCCCTCCATTTGGAGATTCTTCACAAAGCTCTCGGCCTTAGAACTGTCGAGGGAGCCCTGTTCGCCAAAAAAAAATTGTCGACAATTGCATGAGAAACAACAACAGATGCAGAGAAAGAAGCATATTTATAGTGTGCAAGTATTTTTTTTAAAGTTTCAACTAGGCCTAAGATCAGTACCTGCTCCTGAACAATGGTGTGGAGAACTCTATGTACATCTCTGGCCATGCCTTTGGCATCACCACAGACATAGATGTAAGCACCTTGGGAGATCATGTCCCAGATTTCAGATGCCTGGAAAAAATGAACAAAGGCAAGAGCAGTGAGCCACTGGGTTTGGAGGGCAGCAGAAGTTGATCAGAAAACGAGCAGCTGTGTTACTTTCTGTGCCATTTTGTGCTGCACATATTCCTTTGTAGGGCCCTGACGCGAGAAGGCGAGAACCAGCTCAAACAGCGCTCCCTGCTCGAGGAAATTGCTCAGCTCATCCTCGTAGATGAAGTCCTGCAAAATCGTAATTGCGTTAGCTGCAGCCTACAACGTTGGATGGTATCTGGTGTTAGGTGGATCATCTTGGGTTTGCTGTGTACCATGTTGCTGTTCCTGCATCCAAAGAAGAACACAGAGCGACCGAGCTCAGCTCCAGATTCTTTCCGAGCCAGTCTCTCCTGGGACCATGAGCAGAATCTGCGTGTTAGCGATTTGACTGGTGTTGTGGTGTAGATATATAGAGTATCAAAGGGCTGCAATGAACCTGCAAGAAGCCACGGAAGGGTGCAAGACCGGTCCCAGGGCCAATCATGATAATCGGCACTGAAGGATCAGCGGGCAGTTTGAAGTTTGATTGCCTCACAAATATCGGAGCCCAGCTGCTGCAATCCTCGCTCCCTTCCGATGGAACAGCGTTCTGCAGCAGATCCAATCAGGAAATTGTCCTGGTGAACTGGCTTACAAAGTGCAAATTGGGAAGCAGGGGTTGTATTTTTTGTAAAGCAAGAGTTGCATTCTTTTTTTTCCCCCCAAATACCAAGGCAGTTGTTAGGAATAACCATGGTTTGCAGAAACAAGCATAAAACCGATTATATATATTTATAAAAAAAACAGGCAGCTCTATAACCTTCAGTTGCCAGATGAGAACAGAGAGATCAACAAGAAAGACATTGATTGATACATCAGCCATGCAATAAACACAGAGGAGATCATAAACATCAATAAGAAGTTACGACCTTAATCCAGGTTGAGCAGACTCCCTTGTGTACCCTTCCAGCGGGTGTCGTTTCGTGCACGAGCGCACACGTGACATGAATCCTGGTTGGTGCCATACTGGACGGATGAAAGGAAAAAAAAAACAAGTCAACAGATATCCATGACGAGAAAGGGGAAATTTATGAGTGTGGCTTATTTACCTTGGTGAAGATGAAATAGAATAGTATCTTGGTTGAAGGCGAGGGGCAACAGCCGCAAAGAAGACTCCTAGTGGAGGCTTTGCCGAAGGGAACTCTGCCATGACTTCCAGCAGGCTCCTCTGGCTCGCCACAACCCATTGAGCGTACTCATCCTGCACAGTGGGGAAAAAAACCTCAGGCGGTCAGATCCATGAGAAAGAAGCTCCATAGAAAGAACAAAGCTAGCTTGCACAGATCCCTGAGAAAGCAACTGACCTTCCCAGCGGCGGAGGCCAAGAACGTCAGGCGGTCAGCCTCGGCAGGATCTGAAGCATACGTAGCTAACGCAACCAGAGAAGCCTGCAAATCGTAGTATCATTTGGTCGGGGAGATTTTCGTCGTCGTTGTTGTTTTGCATAAACGCTGTAGGATTTGTGCACTAGTGAAACACTCACCTTCTTCGGGGAATTCAGAAGGTCGGCGTATCTAGCGAGCGCATTCCTCAGTGTGGTTGGGGACGGGAATGGAGGAGGACTGCCGTCGTCTCTGTCTGCGTGGATGGTGAAAGATGTGTCTGGCGAGTAGCCCAGCAACCTCTCTGCCTCCTCTACAACCTCAGGGCAGTTCTCGGTGCACACACCCACATGGTCGCCTGTTTCATACCTAACAATAAGCAGCATGATGGTGAAATTGAAGTTTAGAAGCAATGGAGGAGAACCAGGATTGTAACAATGCTCATGACTTTAGATGTGGTGACTTACGTGAGACCAGTTCCAGCAATGTCGAACTCCAGATGAGTGCACGAACGATCAGAAGCAGGGGTGTGGAGCTCCCGCCGCACCGCCACATCAGCCCTAAATATGCACATAATTTTTTTTTGACTTGTTAGCTTGAATTCCAATGCTACAGTAAATCCTGGGTTCGGCCGTTACTGCAGATGTAGGGAGTAGTGGGCATTCTTACTGGCAAGGATGCTGGGCATCATGGACTGCATGGCCATTTGCAAGGCTGGAGTTTCTCTCCAGATGAGCTGCCTCCTCAGGACCCATGAATTCAACCCGGTATTCAGGAATAGCAGCTGTGTATGTAGTGCCTGTAGAGATATCATTTCCATCCCCAAGTAATCGATCCAACTCTGGCCAGAGAGTTTCTTTCCTAAATATAAGAACACAACAGAGTTCAACTTCAAGTTCAAACAATGCAGCATAAATAACACTGAAGCAGTCAAATGCCAAAAAAAAAACAGAGAGAGAGAGAGCTCAAAAGAAACCAGAATATGTACCATGTGTTGAAGTCATCCTCAATGCATTTGTCATCATCTCCAAGACCAACTGGAACAAGGCGCTTTCCGCCTACAAAAACATTTAATACTTAATAAGATCAGCTGAACATAAAGGTAGCCTGAGAGGATACTAAAGACTCAAGGGGGGTGCATACCTTGTTCTGTTAGGATCTCATCGACCACCTTGGCAACCTGTAGCCATAGCCAGAAGCAAAACATTCAGAAGACCATGAACGGCAATACAGTAAGATTTTACAGATGGGCAATATGTAGTAAAAAGGATCTGGTAAGTACTCCTATCTGAGTACCTTGTTGAAATGCTCGTACTGTCGATTGCCCAGACCGAACACAGCATACTCAAAATCATGTAACCAGACACCCCTCTCATTTCCCTCAGTGAACCATTTGTAGAACCTAACAGCATTGTCAGTCGGCTCACCATCTCCATACCTGAATTGTTACAAAACTAACATTAGGTAGGAAGGCTTCCTTGATTTTGCACTCCAAAATTAATTTTTTAAAAAAAAAAAACACACACACACACCCGTTGACATTCCCTGAACATTAACTGAATTATCATTTCTATGTCAAATCTTCCATGCATCCACATTTTGCTACAGGTTTAAGTGCACTATCCAGTAACAAGTTACAGGGTTTGCTGTCAAAAAAAAGAAAAAAAAACTATAAGGGTGCAGCACAAAGAGAATAAATGCCTCACGTTGCGACGAAGAACAACGCTAGCTTCTCCTTCTTCAACTTCTCCTCATATTCCTCATCCTCTGCTGCATAATCATCCTACAAACAACCATGGTTTGCGTGTAAGATCGTCTCAAGTGATCCCAACACTAGTTATCGGTTTCTTATTACCAAGTCCACGACTTTGAAGATCGCCTTGTCATATCTTGCCTTCGCCTCCTCAGCAAGCGCCTGTTATATATAGAGAAGATCAGAATATTTAGTAGGCATATTCCTAAGGAAGAATTCAGTATACTGAAAATCATGTCGAGGGTGATTGGTTCAAACTAGAAAAGACAGTTGCCTTTTCCCACCTGATCTACCAAACCAAACCAGTCACTTTTTTCCCCTTTGTTCGTTGCTCTTGCGCACAGAACCAAACACAATTGATTGGACCCAGAGAGAAGGAAGAATGTAGGAAGACGAAGGTTTGTTTAGCCCACCAACTCCTCCTTGAGTTTTGACATTGACACCTGTATTATTGCCAGCCAGGTGCTCGTGTTACTTAGGGCCTGTTTATTTCTTTGCAGGATTATATAATCCAGTTTATATAATGATGTTTGCTTACACAAATTATTAGTGGGCAAAAAATCAAGCAATAATCTAAAATATGCAACTACCGACCAGTTTATGTATTATCATAATCTGGGTACCTAGATTATAAAATACACTTTAATAATCTGTGTTGTTTCAATAATCTGTGTTGTTTGTTTATCACTTAACTTATCTAAAGCTGCCTGTTAGAAGTTTGTAAAAAAATCTTATGGATGGTGATGAACTTGCGGGTTGACTTTCCCATGCTGATAGGTGCGATAGTTTGGACTATGATGCTTGTTGTTCCTTTTTCGACAAGTTAGGCCCCGTTTCAATCCCATTAGATAAACTCAGCAGCTTTTTTTAGCTACTTTTAGCCATTTAGTGATCTAAACAGGAGAGCTAACGGTGGTGTGATAAAATTTAGCACATATTATCTCATAAGCTGCTCAAGGGGTGCTAAAAATAGCTAAACGTGGGCCAGGTTTCACTCATACCCTTCAACCTCATTCCCTTTCTCTCCGCATTAGGGGCATATGTGTCTTTTTATTCCAATGTGCTAAACTTTATTAAAGTAGTACAAACATCTCAAGGAGCTAAAATTTAGCACTTTAATTTATATGGCTAAAGTTTAGCATGAAGCTAAAATTTATCCTGTGAAATTGAAACAAGCCTTTAATAGGTGTGCATAAAATTCAAGTTTTGTTCACAAGTGTTTCAAATCTCGCAGTAAACTTTCGTAGCCTCGCGTGCAGTGAAATTTCCTGCCGTGACGAAAGCGAGACCCCTCATCATACCAGTGATGGACAAAATTTTAAAAATCTGTCGGCATCAACTATGCACTCCGATTCTTCAGAGCTAGTTCGGGAAACTCGTTTTCGGAAAGGTTTCATATTTTTAAGAGAAAATAAAATAATTTCCAATAAGAAAATGAAAATCCTTTTAGAAAATAAGATTCTCAAACTAGCTCTTAATAAAAAAAACCATACCCTTTGGATTGTTAAAAAAAAATTGCTGACATAAACAAGAGTAGCAATTCATCACCTAGAATTTCGTCAAACACGAGGGAGAAACTAAGAGGCGACCTGTCTTTCGGTAACTCTCATTACCGTAAGAAGAAATTTGGTTGCAGCAGGCATGCAGCGCACGCATGACGCACACGCACCTTGGCGAACCCCTCGGCGGTGCCGGTCTGCGTGCCGAAGAAGACGGTGACCTTCTTCCTGCCGTCGTCGGCCGGCTTCTCCTCCTCCTCCTCGGCGCTCACCTTAACGCCCCTGGCCTTGGCCCGCGTGGTCTCCGTGGCGGCAGCGCCCTCCGTCTTGCGCTTCTTCCCGGCGGCGGCGCGCCTCCGGAGCACGAAGAGCGCGGCGCCGAGCACCGCGGCGGCGAGCGTGGCGACGACCGCCCGGCCCTCGGCGCCCTCCCCGCCTAGCTCGGGCGGCACACGGCCGCGCAGCAGCGCCGCCACCAGCTCCATCGCCCCCGACGTCGCCGAGTCCATCGTCACGTCACTCGGCGACGGACCGAGGGGTTGGTTTAGCGGCGGTGGTATGGACGTATGGTAGTAGATGAGGCGATAGCAGGAGAAGGCCGCGCCGGGCAGTGAATGGATGGTGAACGCGGGGTACGTAATCACAACAGCTTCTGGAACGCTGCTGCCGGCGAGGCGTGGGACGTACCGGGGCTTATATAGGTGGCCGGGGCGCCGGCGGTGGGGTTGGCGCGACGCGGTCAGTCAAACCCGATGAAAACGGAGGGACAGGAAAACCTCTTTCCCGTTTTTATTTCCGTAATTTTTCATCGAAAACGGATCCGTTTACGGACGTAAACGGGTATACGAAAGAAATATTAAGCGGAAACTTATTATTTAATACAAACACACATAATAGTAATGACTAACTAGTAGTTGACTGGCTGAGTAATAATATGAAATAAATAGATATAGACGGACAGTAATTTATTATCGTTAGCTTGATAGTGTTGTATTTATAGCTATGACCGGCATTGTTGGGCCTTTAGACCACTTGTCATTAAGGAGAGCTGCTGGCTAGAATGACCTCTTGTGCTATAATTTGTCACCTAAGAATATGAGACATTACCTAATGCATTGATGCATAATGGGTTCATCCCGGATTTCTCAAATACGGAATAAATACAGGTTCAACACGGAAAAAATGGGATCCCACAAAAATGGACGGGATAGATCCTTTCCCGTTTCCGTCTCATTTTCGGAATTTTCCGCATATTTGGAAACAAATAGGTCAAATGTGGAAAACGGTATGGGTCATGATGGAATTTTACACGTCCATTTTCAATCCTAGCCACCACCCTGTGGAGCCACTGGGAGGCGGAGCGGGGGCTCTGTTGCGTGGACCTGGCGCAGTGGTGTGGACGTGTGGTGCAAACTTTTTTTGCTGCAACCCAGATGTAAAAACAAGTCGTTGCATCCTCGGAGAAACGAGATGTATCTTTTTCTCTCCCGCTGGCATCCCACAACAAGATTCCATCGAGATTTCGTCGGTTTTTGCATTTCTCGAACCATTTTAAAATTCAAACTTTCGGAAAATCAGATTTTGGTAATTTCGACGTGAAACCACCATTATCAAGTGGTTTTAGGTGGTTTCCCGATGATAAGTTGTTGATCTACTTTGATTTTTTAAAATACAGGATTTGTTTGATTTTTTTAAAAATACATTGCACAATGTATATAAATAGATTCACACAACATTTTATCACCAAAATCATGTATAACATACATATGCATATAGAAACTGCAATTCTCATGTAGCATGAAGCAACTGGACTTCACAACAATGAAATGCAAATTCATATAATGTTTTCCAACAATAGTCCACATATATTGAACGGTGAAGCATCCACATATTCAACTTGAATCATAATATTCAAGCAAGTTGGAAGCATCCTGGTCCATATACATGATCCTATACAAAGATAAGAAATAAAATTAGCGAGAAAACATGAATGACAAATAAATAGTTTTTTACCCAGAATGAAAAATAAAATAGTTAATGACGAAACAAAAATAACACACCTAGTTGCCTATAGAATCATATGGATCCAACATTGCAACACCAAAACATAGAACACATGGGGGGCTTGGGTACTCCTAGATGCGAATATGAGTATAAGGTGGAGGGAGTGATTGTTCGTACCCATACATAATTGATGGTTGTACTTTACCTAGAGATCATTGCCATGCATAAGGGTTTAGGTTTCAGTCTCATCGAGCTATATAGTTGTAACTAGAGCAGAATGTGTTCTGGCATCCATCATCAACGGAAAGGGAAACTGATCGACAACGACCGCTTCTTGTCTCCTGTTGTGAATGAGATGCTCCATGGTCTGAATGTTATGTGGCATGGGTGATCTCACTCTCTTCAGTGAATCTCAAATCCCTCATACCACTCCATTCTGCATGACTATCCCAAGCATCATATGTTCCAGCATAACTTCCACCATCCCCATGGCTACCATCATCATCATCTCCACCATCACCTCCGACTTTAAAACGATGGTAATCGTCGGGTTGTTACTGGATTTCAAAGCTACAACCTCAGCTCCAACCAACTCCTGTGAAACCAGCATCGCTCGCACGAGATCTGTGGTTTTTGGGATTTTTCTGTCAGGAAATCGCGGTTGCCAAGCGGATCCCGTGGCCTCAAGAGCGAGAAAGGCATCATGGGCTCCTGACTTCGAGCTGAGCCGAGAGGTTGAGTGGAGAAAGTGAGTGAATGAGCAGAGAGGGTGAGACGGGTGAGTGAATATCCATTCAATAATGTGTTTGGGTTAACATGTCTAACATGTGAGTGAGCATCCAATTTTTACACCAAAATATGAATTTTTGAACAACAAAAATATTTATGACCTCCTGGGACCCTCTAGTTTTTAATAGAATGTTTTCCCAATTTTAGATTTTTTTAATTTCAAATTTCCAATTGTAATTTCAGAAAAATATCACTAGAACCGAAACCGGCTAACCGCAATAACGAGAAAAACCAGCGGTAACCACTGGTTTTCGAGCAAATTTTTTAACCCTAGTCGTGGGTTAGTGGGTTGCGGACATGCATGGTAGAAGCCCAACAATGATGAGATTATCATAAATATTTTGCAGCAAAATATAAAAAGAAATGTTACTCCATTCTTAAAAAAATTCTTAGCTGCCTACGCTTCTAGATTTGAATAACATCAATATTATTGAGAAATTATATATGTACTTATATAAATTTATAATTATTATACTTCAAGAAAAGTGAGACATAGTCGTTGGAACTTCAAAAACCATATCTGTGCACCATCAGACCATCTAACACACTGTCGTCAGATAACTGTGTTAGAGTCCAACGACTCTTAATGGCTAATATGTTATCTCTAGCCATTGCTGACCGTTGGGGGCATGCCTCTATAATGTATAATCTGATGCCCACTGTTGAACCAGTCTTGCCCCCCTTCGTCTCTAGAACCTCTCCGTCTACTATAGGACTCTATGTCGGATGGTCCGATGTTCCTGTGTCACCTCGACTTGATGCTCTGTTAAGCATAAACAGTGTTGGAGGTTGGAGTGATGGTTTCGTCGGTAGGAGAAGGGTTCATGGTTATGGTCCTCCGAGCCATGGATTGGTTGTTGGGTGGTACAATGGGGTATCCATGAACGGTGCCAAATATGGGTGCTTTGCTCTACCTCTTACCCTTTCTAAGGATTAGCACAAAAAGGTCAAGGGTGTCCCACGGAAAAGGGGGAAAGGTGAGAAGAAAACATGAGTGAAGGTAATGTGATGTGCAATGCAATATGATAAAATGAATTCTAGAATAATGGTCATTCATTCATCATCATCCATGGGAATTTCTTTGGTATTTATAGGCCATACCTAGAGAGCGATGAAATTAAAATCATATGTCGCCAACTAGTGGCCTCTCTACACAAAAGGCAAGGGCATCATGGGCATTTCCTCCTCTGCTCTTAGCCCCATCTAGATGGCATCGAAGCCTTCAGTCACGGGGGACTAACTCCTGTTGTCTTCCTCTATGGTTTCATCACGCACTACTACAACAAACCTCTGTACAGGCGGTTTGGTTCGCCTCTACACATGCGGCTCCAGGAACCGCTTGTGGTGCACCGCCTGTGATGTAAAACAACATCACGGGCGGTCAATCAAAAACCGCCTGTGAAAGACACAGATTACAGGCGGTCCAGTTCAAAGGAACCGCCTGTGATAGACACACATCACAGGCGGTTTCTTATCCTAGCCGCTTGTGTTAGCCACACATCACAGGCGGTTTTTTATATAAGTCCGACTGCATACAATATAAATCACAGACTGTTTTCATTATACAGATTCATATATATAGAATTTTCAAACACAGAATATACACAGATTTCATACACAGATTATACACAGATTCACACAGATTGCATACACAGATTTCATACACAGATTACAAGTTCCATAATAGGTTCCATACACAGATTCATCCACATATCAAGTTCCATCGTCATACACAGATTTATACACATATCAAGTTCCATAGACAACTAAACATCTCAAAGTTCCATAGACAACTAAACATCTAAAGTTCCTAACTGAAGACCTAAACACTGTGTGATGTCGTGTACAAACTTAGTTCTGGGAATTTTTGCAAATTTCCATTTGTATTGTAGAATAGCCCTTGTTGATGAAGAACATCACGGCACATAAAGTAAAGCAAGTCTCTTACAACCTTAGCCACGCCGACGGAAACCATATCTCTTTCTAACCATTCAGCATTGATCTTGGATTTAGGAACCTGCAATGAAAGCAAAAAGCAAGCAGTGCTAAGAGTAATGTGATGAGCAACAATATAACATAAAAATTGCAACATAGACAATGATAGCGAACTTACATCCTCACGATTGACCATGTAATGGAAGGTGACACGACACCATTCACATACATAATAACCGCACAGGACAGTACCCGGAGGTTGTTTGTCACCATGTGGAAATAATGATATTGACAAATTAGGCTTGTCCTCTGGATGTTCGCCACCAAGATCTTTCCAATAAAAACGGTATGCACTGCATATAAGAATAGCATTGTGAGATTAAGAATACATTTGTTAAGTTGTAATAAGTACAAGTGTGCAATAATAATCATACTTCTCTAAAATCTTCAAGAAGTCATTATACGTAGCCTTTTCCATTCTCAGTGAGTCGAAGACCACGACTTTACCATCCTTTGGAAAGATCATGATACAAATGTAGTGGTCACTATATAGACATAGACGAAAACACATGTTAAGATCACGATTGCCATAATTTATAGTTCAAAACCATGTCGATAACTTACTTAAAGTGGTGTGGAGCTATTATTAAGTCCTTGCCATGTTGTACATGATTATACATGGCTCGTCCAATGTATGCCGCCATTACCTTCATTTTCTTTCTCTGATTCTGTTTGACGGCTTTCTCAAATTCAGCATCGTCCAAGTCTTTGTATTCTTCTCCATGTCTCTGAACAACTTCTTTGTAGCGAGCTTGGGATATCATCAACGGGTCAAGAAACCCTGTCTTAAGTTGTTTCTTCTTATCATCCATGTATTGCATCCTACGTGTAAAAGTGTTAATCGTTAGACTCTCGTTTATGTGTGCGTGTACAAAACTAACAAATATGAAAGTTTAGAGGTATTTACAAGCAAAAGAGGGTTAAGTAGTTGGTTTCCATCCTTTGTTGGTGGTACAACGACCAGAGATCGTCAAAGAATAAATGCCGCACATGATCTATATGATCATTGCTCCAAAATGCATCTTCTGGCACAACAAATGTGAAGTCCTCGAGTTTGTATTTGTTGCTAGCCACCATGTACCACTCATGCATTCTAATCTTCGGAGTCGACAACTTAGAAAGTTGCACCGTCGTCAAGAACGGCCTCCCATTCGCAAATTTTGGAGGAACATCCTCCTTCTTGTATACCGAGATATTGGTTTTAAGACGTAATGATTCTCGAGTATGAATCATTCCATCTTCTTCCCATTCTTCGAAATTGTCTATTTGAGACCGTGTGCCTACTCCATGAGATGCTGATTCCGCTTTTGATTGATTTGTCATAACTCTCCGCAATTTATGCAGGTAGCGTGACACTGATTCTGACGGTTTCTTGACATCATCAGTGGCGATTCGCTTATGAATTTTCTTTGAAATAGTTGGCCCTTCAACATTGGTGCCAACCTTTGGTTCCTTTTTGATGTTGACGTCGACATTCTGAGGAACAATTTTGTCTACGTCCCCCTCGTCGAGTTCCTTCGCAAGAGGCGATATGATTGTTTCAACGATTTTTTTGGAGGTCGGTGTCATATTTTCCTGCACCATGGGGTGTGGAATGATCGAACTATCTTTTTGTTGCATTGGTGTTGAATTCGGCTCATCACCCAACTTGATGTCGCGTTGATGCCAAAGGACCAACTCGTTCATTGCCTCCTGCAAAGTTATGATCCAACGAATAGCTCGCTCATCGATATCTTTTAATATTGGGTCCAAAGTGCCGTTAGCTATAGCTTCCTCGATTATCTTGTTCCACTGCACAACTTTATGGTGATATCCGGTTGACCCCAGGCGATGGGGTGTTTGTTCATCTTCGCTCTCTGAGAATTAGTTTCGCCCAGTTCTTTGGCCTTCAGTTCGGTCTTCTGACGAACAAATTCCTCCCACTGAGCTTGAGTGATTTTCCCCATTTTCTTGGGCGGAGGAACCTTATTCTTCTTAACAAATTCCCTATTCATCTCGGTCTTCCACCCACGAAACATCTTGGCCATAGCAGAGAGCATCGACTTCCTTACTGCATCCTCTGTGCCTTTTGGGAACTTGAATGACTCAGACAACTTAGCCCATAGCTTATTGCGGGTGTCTTCATCTAAATCCTTCCATTTTTGAAGTGTGATTGGCACTATATCTCTAACAGTAGACCCGCAGGAATTTCGAAACTTTGTAACCACGTCAAGTGGTTCTTCAGGAAACCCCTCTGCATTTAGTTTTGTTACGTACATAATTGCACCTTCTTTCATCTGATTCGGACCTCGTCGCCCTCGTTTCCGCTTATGTGAAACGGATGATTCAGCCATCGGAGCCTAAGAAGAGATTATGGCCTGTCGTCCACCACCACTGCCCGTTATTTGTGGGCTTCACCGAGGGCTGGAAACATTTGGTGACAGCAAACGACCTTTAGACTGGGGACGTCTGCGAGATTGTTAAGGGGCCAGACGATGGTGAGCTGGTGTACTCTGTCCGGATGTGTGGTCACAAAATTTAAAGCCGCCCCGGCTTCATCTGTGCGCTTCTCTTCTCTTATGTCAGCTACTAAGATCACTTAGCACCCCACCTAAGAGAAGAGAAGCGCACACATGAAGCCGGGGCGGCTTTAAATTTTGTGACCACACATGCGGACATAGTACACCGGCTCACCATCGTCTGGCCCCTTAACAAGCTCGCAGACGTCCCCAGCCCGAAGGTCGTTTGCTGTCACCAAATGTTTCCAGCCCTCGGTGAAGCCCACAAATAACGGGCAGTGATGGTGGATGACAGGCCATAATCTCTTCTTGGTGTCCTTCAGCATTATAACATCACAACGATGCCTTCTCTGTCTAACTACATTGGAAAGTGCACTTCTATCTGCTCCGTGCTTCCCGACCCGATTCAGGCATTCAGCCGATGCCATTCTCCATATAAGTCCCAAACAAAGAATAGGGATGAGGTAGTCAAGATTGTAGGCGCTAGTGCTCAACTACTAGCATCTATAGATATGGACACAAGTCCAAATTTGGTGCTACTCGGCACCATCGATATCACTAGAGAAAACAAATACATCAAAGAGATCCACTTCCCAATAGTACTCGAAGATAGTTCATTGACTTGACACTCTCTAAGAGGTTCATACAAAATACATTATCTCTAAGAGTGAAACCTACGATACTCATATCGTGTTGTTTAGGACTAAACATCAACAACCCCTTGACTGGTCGCTATCATACTCAATTCCAAAATATTTTTCCAATATGTCGGCTTGAGTAAGGAGATCTGGGCTTGGGAGTTCCTCCAAATCATCTGCAGCTTCATCATCTTCAGCATATTGCAGGGCTTCATCTTGAATAATTTTAGCCCTCTTGGAGTCAGCATACTTTTTGATGGACAGAGCACACTTCTCAAGCATGTCGCATACATCTCCAATTTGAAACAAAGTGGTCTTAAGTGTGTACACTGATTCCGGTTCACTAGTATCCACAAACCCATCAGTCACTAGACTGCGAATGATGTCAACATGTGTCTCGATGACTCGAACTGAGCTCTCAACCATGTCAAGTGGCTCTTTTTCCATCTCTGAAACTGAAAATGACCAAGTCTCACAATCAAAATTGAGATCGCAACAAAGGCAGGGATCAGAGGGAAAACAAGGATGTGGCTTATAGGGCAAAAAGAAGGGTCCAAATAACATTGTCATGGCTATGAACAAGTCAAAGATGGGAGATAAGAACAAGTCTTATAACATAGGGTTGGGAAGCAAAGATAGGTATTCAAAAAACTTAGAAGGGAGATAAGAACAAGTCTTATAACATAGGGAGATAATAACATTTTCATGGCTATGTACTTCCATGATGTATGTGGCCATAAGCACATTTGGCCTAATGATTATCAAACAAAGATAGGTAGTCAAAAAACACTAAAAATAGACTTCATTCGAAGGATACTAACACCTTAATGGTATACAAACATTTAATCAATAGGGATAAAAGAAATAAAAAAAACTGATACATGAGAAGTAATTGACAACCAAACAATAAGCAATAAGCATATTGACAATATATGTAAGTGAAAACGCCAACAGTAATTAATCTAAGCACTGATAATCAGGGATAGCCATCGATTGGGCAGAATGCATATACACAATTTGTCAATATGCACTTATAAAATATACACAATGAAATACTCCAAGTACTTGAACTGAAATATACACAATGAAATACACAATTCTGCTTGGCTCTTGAACTGAAATAAGAATGCATATACACAATTTGTAGCCAATGGAACCTGAACATTGCTTGAACCTGAACATTGCTTGAACTGAACATTGCTTGTAGCCAATGGAACCTGAACATTGCTTGAACTGAATTAAGAGCTCGGGGAAGAAGAAATGGAACCTGAACTTCGACCTTATCGAGAGGAAGAAGACAGAGCTCATGGACGGCGGCGCTCGGGCTCGGGGACGGCGGGCGCTCGGGCTCGGTGAAGGGGACGGCGGCGCTCGGGCTCGGTGAAGGGGACGGCGTTGCTCGGGCGCTCGGGGACGGTGGCGCTCGGGCTCGGGGACGAGGACGGTGGGGCTCGAGCTCGGTGAAGGGGACGGCGGCGCTCGGCCTCGGTGAAGGGGACGACGTTGCTCGGGCGCTCGGGGACGGCGGCGCTCGGGCTCGGGGACGAGGACGGCGGGGCTCGAGCTCGATGAAGGGGACGGCGGCGCTCGGGCTCGGTGAAGGGGACGACGTTGCTCGGGCGCTCGGGGACGGCGGCGCTCGGGCTCGGGGACGGGGACGGCGGCGCTCGAGCTCGGGGACGGGGACGGCGGCGCTCGAGCTCGGGGACGGGGACGGCGGCGCTCGGGTTCGTGCTCGGGGACGGGGACACGACGACAGCCTGGCAGCGCAACTGTGTCAGCTCGGGCGGGAAGAGTTAGGGTTCCTGCCGACCAACGAGCCTTTTATATTGTAAAGAATCCCAGGCGGATATTTAGCAAAACCGTCTGTGATAGACAACATCACAGGCGGTTGTTCATTCCGACCGCCTGTGATAAATTAACTTCACAGGCGGTTGACGTAAAAACCACATGTGATGTTATCTATCACAAGCAGTTTTGCTAAATATCCGACTGTGATGTGTGTACACTATAAAAGGGCTAGCCCCCCCCACGGGTTCCAGAACCCTAACTCGCAGAACCCTAATTCACAGCACTGTAGCGGCGGCGGTTTTTTTTGAGATCTATAGGGGGAAGGTTTTGTTTTTGAGTTTATTGATTGATTTCAATAGTTTATGCATATATATGATCTCCATTTGTTTTCTTTCTCATTTTTGCGATTTTTTGCCTCAATTTTGTAATATAGACCGGATTTGAAGAAAAGCTTTGGAATTTAAGATTTGGACTTATAATAGTTGATCTAGTTTAAAGATTCTTTAAAAACACAGTTGTCTCACCTCAAGGTATCTATGTTGCAATGTTTGTTTTATTTTCATACACATCAATTCGTTTCATGTTTTATGGATGATTTCAATTAATTAATGATTTTATTGATGTTAATCAATATAGGGATAGGTAATGGACCGAGGTTGGATGTACAATGTGCCAAGACCACATCCGTCGTATATTCGAAATTTGAGAAGCTTTATTGAAGCGGCCAAAAAGCACGCGAATTTGCGAAAGAGAAAGGAGATATTATGTCCGTGCATCGATTGTGATAATAAGATAGCTTGGAGAGATACAGGAGTAATCCAATCACATCTGCTAAAAAGAGGGTTTAAAAACAATTACACGATATGGTCAGAACATGGTGAGTTGGATCCGTGTGAAGTGCCTGGTAATGACGAGAGAGTTGTCGGAATTTTAGACCTTAAAGTTGATGGTAAAGTGGATAATGTGGATGCTAATCAAGATTTTGAAGAATTTGATTGCGAAGAGATGTTGCGCCATATGGAACCAGAAATGTTGAGTTCTGTAGGATCGCAGAAAGGTCTATCTAAAATGGAGGGACTGGAAAGTGCCTCAAAAGAACCTTTATATGATGAATCAAAGGGTTGTGACAAAGAGTTTACTACACTGCGTACAGTTCTAGAACTTCTGAAGTTGAAGGCTAGCGCCGGATGGTCTGATACTAGCTTCACAGATCTTTTGAATTTTCTGTCCCAATTACTACCAAAACCCAACAAACTACCAACAAGCACTTATAAAGCGAAGAAGCTTATATCTCCCATAGCTCTGGGTGTGCAAAAAATTCATGCATGTCCGAACCATTGTATTCTATATCATGGCGATTTTCAGAATGCATCAAGATGGCCAGTTTGCAATGTCAGTCGATACAAGAAGAGCTACAATCAAGACTGTGTAAAAAATTCCCGAAGAAAAATAAAAACAAGAAATCCACTATTGGACCTGAAAGTGACGATGACACTTTTGATGACATGGATGGGAAAAAGAAGTCAAAGATCCCAGCTTTGGTGATGTGGTATCTTCCAGTAATTGATCGCTTAAAACGTTTGTTCTCAAATCCTAGGGAGGCTGAGCTTATGCGTTGGCATGCTGAAAATCGCAAGCAGAATAACAAACAGATTCGACACCCTGCTGATGCATCACAATGGAAAAATTTTGATCTTATGTATCCCGAGTTTGCCAAAGAAACCAGAAAGGTAAGATTTGCTTTGGGTACAGACGGAATGAATCCATTTGGTGAAAAAAGAAGTGTACATAGCACCTGGCCCGTGACTTTAACGATGTACAACCTTCCATCATGGCTGTGTCACAAAAGAAAGTACATTATGTTGACTATTCTTATTCAAGGTCCGAAATCAGCTGGTGTTGATATTGATGTGTTCCTAGAACCTCTTATGGAAGATATGACAAAGCTCTGGAATGAAGGAGTTAGAATATGGGATGAGTATTGCCATGAGTATTTCAACTTAAGAGCAATTATATTTGTTACCATCCATGATTCTCCCGGTGGCGCCACACTATCAGGGCAAAAGACTAAAGGAAAGAATGGTTGTGTAGTGTGCGTCGATGGAACTGCTTCCATGTACCTTAAATCATCCAAGAAGTTGGTGTTCATGGGACACAGACGGTTCTTGATGAAGCAGCATAAGTTCCGAAAGATGAAAGAGGAATTTAACAATCAACTGGAAAGTGAAGGTGCACCAAAGCCTTATAGTGGGAAACTTGTTTTTGAAATTGTAAAGAACATTCATGTTGTATTCGGAAAGGGAAAAAAACAAAGAAGAAAAGAGAAAGAGAACTGGCCCTTCAACTTACACAACTTTCAAAAAGCAATCAATTTTTTTCAAGTACCTCCCATACTGGAAGGATATGGAAATTTGCCACAACATTGATTTGATGCATGTAACAAAAAATGTTTTTGACAGCATCATTGGAACCTTGCTGGGCATGCCGAGTAAGACAAAAGACGGACTCAAATCACGCAATGATATAGTAGATCTTCAAATCAGACCGGAACTTCATCCAGTGGATAGTGGCAAAGGGAAGCCTTACCTCCCCCAGCTAGCTACAACTTGTCAGTTGAGAAGAGAACAAAGATTTGCAAATGTTTGCGTGGGGTCAAAGTGCCCACAGGTTTCTCATCCAATATCAGCAGACTAGTCAGGATGAAGGACTTGTCTCTATTTGGCTACAACTCTCATGACCGCCATGTGATGATGACGGTGTTCCTCCCAATTGCGGTAAGAGCCCTCAAAACAGAGCATGTCAAAGTTGTCATCACACGCTTGTGTTACTTTTTCAATGCGGTTTCACAAAAAGTAATAGCTTTAGAAGACTTGGACTATCTAAAGGCATACATCATCGAGACTATGTGCAAGCTTGAAATGTGTTTTCCTCCATCATTTTTTGATATGCAAGTACACCTAATCATACATCTCGTGGATCAGATAAAAATATTAGGGCCACTATATTTACATCATATGTTTCAGTTGGAGCGATACCTGGGAGTATTAAAAGGTTATGTGCGAAATCGCGCTCACCCAGAGGGTTCAATCATGGAGGGATACACTACAGAAGAAGTGATTGAGAGCTGTATAGATTATATCAGTGACGAAACAATGATAGGTGTGCCTGTACCTAAACATGAGGGTAAACTATGTGGGAGAGGGAGAATGGGCAAGAAAACTTTTCGCGTTGAGGATTACAAGCTAGTACATTGTGCTCATGGTAGTGTACTACAACATCTCACGATAGCCGAGCCTTACATAGAGGAACACCTGGATGAGCTTCGTAAAGAAAATCAGAACCACACAGAGGACTGGATCATGAGGGAGCACAAACATCGTTTCAGCGAATGGTTAATGGACAAAAACATCCCATTCGGAGACTCTTTGGAAGAGAAAACAATGAAGAATTTGGTTTCTGGGCCATCGTGTTTTGTGACATCATGGCAAGCATATGACATCAATGGGTACACATTCTACACTAAATCAAAAGACATGAAAAGTGTTGCACAAAATAGCGGTGTTCGTATCGATGCTTTTGACCTACATGGACAGAAGACCACATATTTTGGATTCATAGAGGAAATATGGGAACTTGATTATGGCCCAAGCATGAAAATACCCTTATTTAAGTGCCAATGGGTACAATATCCCATGGGGGTGATAGTGGATAACTACGGACTCACACTGGTAGACTTAAAGATAGTAGGATATAAAGATGACCCGTGGGTTCTCGCTGAATGTGTTGCACAAGTGTTCTATGTACTCGATCCAGCAGATGAGAAGATGCATGTAGTTATTTCTGGAAAGCAAAAAATTGTTGGAGTTGAGAATGTGGGAGACCAAGATGAGGAATACAATAAGTATGAAGAGATGTTCGTCTTTAACGGTCCAGAGAGAATCAAGCGTGTGGAAAAGAAAATTGATAAGAACTTAAAGCCATATATGCGGAAAAATGGTAGTTCATGAAAAATTGTATGAATCAAATTGTATTTGTTATCATGTATGATCGACTATGAATTGTGGTTGTCAATTAATTTAAAATCTCTCTAGTTATCTATGTGTGCTATTATAATTCATTT
Source organism: Zea mays (assembly GCF_902167145.1). Classification (NCBI taxonomy): domain Eukaryota; kingdom Viridiplantae; phylum Streptophyta; class Magnoliopsida; order Poales; family Poaceae; genus Zea; species Zea mays. The sequence continues at coordinate 71,541,337 of NC_050105.1, read as the reverse complement.
AAATTGTATTTGCATATTATTGTTAAAAATTAAATATTAATTCATTTAAATTGTATTTGCATATTTCTGTTAAAAATTAAAATTATTTTCATATTTAAATTGTATTTTCATATTTTCACAATCACAGGCGGTTTTTACTTAGAGTCCGTTTGTGAAAAGGATAGAGCACCACAGACGGTCCTAAACAAAAACCGCTTGTGATACTATTACATCACAGACGTACCGAACCGCCTGGGACATCACAGGCGGTTTTCTAACCAAACCGGCTGTGATGTAAAAAGCCTACCGCTTGTATAGAGCCAAATTGTACTAGTGATGGTTGCACCAAATATCTTAGGCGGACTCCCTAGGGTTCCTCATTGCTGATCAACTTCGCAGTCCACCTCTCTTCCTACACAACATAAGTATTTAAATGCTTTCCATAAGGAAAGCCATCAATATCACTCTTGCGAAGATGTTCCAAACACATACACTCGTCAGGTTAATCATTTTTTAGTTTGGTCAACACTTTCCCTATAAAAATGCAATCATATCATAGTACCAAGTTAATCATTTTTAGTTTGGTCAAATTTGTATAAAGAATACCAATATTTATGATACTAAATAAGTGTTAAGATTATTCATTGAACATATTTTTTGTAATCTACCTAGCTTGTTTAAAAAATATTTGTACAGTCATATATAAGTCTGGTCACATGTTAGATTGTTTAATTTGACCGAGGAAAACCTAAAATGCTTGATGTAGCAAACAGTTAGAAAAAAACTAGTCAAAGTTATACCTCAAGGTCTGAATTAGGAGTACGTGGTGTAAATTCTCATCTCCACACCGAGCGTGGTTACAAAATTACGTACTCCCTTGGATTATAAAGTCATTTTAATTTATTTTTAATTTTTTTCTTATGTACTATATCCTGCCTCGAATATTTGTTGCTGCCAAGTTTATTTTAAAACTAAATTACGACAAATAAAAAGGAACGAATGGATCTAATTATACGCTATGTTTCAATTTATAGTAGAATTCGTATGTCTAGAAAAAACTAAAACGTAGAATGATGGAAGCAAAAAAAAGTGATTTCCCCATCCAGACTTTATGTATTTTCCACCGTTAGATGATCACTCAAACCCAGAACGTTCATCGGGACGATGCATGTTTTTTTTTAATTTACTGCATTCACAGGATATTGGAGATTTTGGTAAGACATCAGGAGAAAAAGTTATCATTAAACATAAATGAATATGTGACAAATCACCAAAAATTTAGACTATCTCTAGCAGCTTACTCATGATATCTCTGATCTTATTTTTTATTTCAAACTTCACTCTGCAAATAGTACAATCTATTGTGCAAAACAATGCTTTGGGTAACCATATGAATAATCAGCTGGACACGATCTTACCTGCACGATATATGGTCGGTGACAGGGGCAGATTCAGAGAGGGGGCTAAGGGGCTACAACCCTTACCGTGGGCTAGCTTAAATGCCCTCCTTTGTAACTCACCACGTAGTAGCCACGTCCATATCCGACACACGTGCACTACAACGACGACCTCGTCCCTGTCTAGTTGTGTCCTAACCCTAGCCATATGATGTCTGGCTCACATGCTCCCCGTCAGTCGTCGTTGTTTGTCTAGTGGCTGCCCTCCATCTCCTTCATGGCACGACCATGGTTGGTAGATGCATACACTCGTGCCTAGACTCTAAGTCGGCAGGCGACAATGGCTAGTGGGCTATGTTACCACTGCAAGGTACCAGTCGCCACGCCACCAATGCCATGGTTGACGACTGGCTGCAGGTTGCTACTATAAAGATCATTAAGGCCGAAAGAAGAAATAAAACATGTGATGATTGGATGAATAATAGCATGCTATGCTTATATTGAGTGGGATATGTTTGTAGATATTAAAAACAAAAAGATTTTGAAGCGTTTCCAAGGCATAAGAACCCAGAAGATAATTTTGTCTTGCAACCGCAAATCATGCACTGCCAGAAACAACTTCTTTGCCGAGTGTCTGAAGCACTCGGCAAAGCCTGGAAAACACTCGGCGAAGAATTTGCTGAGTGTGACACTCGATAAATAAGGCTCAGTGAACTGTACATCAGCAACGACTTCTTTGCTGAGTACTTTTTGTCGGGCACTCGGCAAAGAAAAAGTCATCGTCGCGATGCGCAGGTGACGGCGACGGAGCCTGTGCCGAGTGCCACGGGGAAACTTGGCAAAGACTCACTCTTTGCCGAGTGTCTACTGTATTGAGACACGGCAAAGAAGCTCCCCGTGGTCCCCTTTGCCAGTTCCGTTGCCAAGTGTATTAGGTGGCACTCGACAAAGGCTTCCTCTTTGCTGAGTGCACTAGGAGGCACTCGGCAAAGCAGTGCCAAGGCCACAACACTCGGCAAAGAAGCTTTACCGGTTCCTAGGTGTGCCTTCTTTGCCGAGAGCTATGACCTTAACACTCGGCAAAGTACCTCTTTGTCGAGTGTTACACTCGACAAAGTGACCAACATACCCCTTTTTATTCATTTTTATTATTACATCCAAAAAATAAAAGATATATCACATATACATCACATATATCACATATACATCACATATCTCACAAAGACCATAAATCTCATAAATCAAACAAGTTCGAACACAAAAATAAGTCTCCAACACTCACAAACATAAGTCTCAAGTATCTCACAAAGCATTACCAACAGCAACTAGTTCATACCAAGTTATCTCACAAAGTATTAACAACACCAACAAAGATAAGGTCATGTGCACAAAGTATCTTAGCGAGGTGGGCGACTGGACTGGTGTGGCGATGGGCTGGGCGATCCATTAGGGTTGTTGGATGCCGCCCCAGATTGTCCCTGCACAGGGAAGAGATTGCATGTGTTATACCAGATAAATATATATCATGCAGGACTAGAATTTTGGTACTCACAGGAGTATGGAACTAAGCAGGGTCAACTGCAGGGAACAACGAAGGTGGTGGAGCAAAACCATGTGCGACGCCAAGACTCTGCATATACTGGAACATCTTCGCCATCCTCTGCTGATCTGCTAAGTGGGCCTCCCGCTCCGCCTCCTGCTCCGCCATCATCCTCGCCTCCATCTCCTATCGTTCCCTTCTATCTTCTTCTAGATGGGCATGTAATATTTCACCCCAATGCTATAATAACTCAAAGAGAAGGTATATAACTCAAGGAATGATGAGTTATAGAAGCACTAACCTAGAGTTGTTGTATCCGATGATGTGAGATGTGCTACCGAGCTTGTATGGCTGGGCTCGAGCTCGTGGTCCTTGCTCGTACCTAAGACAGAGTGGGAGTGGACGACGAGTCGATTGCCCCATCGACAATCTAGTACCGCACATGCCTCTTGCCTCCTCCGACCCTCATGAGGACATCTCCGTTGATGTCCTCGGTCCTCGGATCGTAATCTAGCCCATGGACCTCCTGTGCCATGGTAGTGTACTCACTTAGGCGGCTGTAGACAGTGGGGTTGCTATACGCCTCGGGCCCGTCCTCCGGGTTGTAGATGACGTCGGACATCGCCTTGCCCTTGTGGGCCATAGACGCCGAGAAGATGGAGCAAGGCTAGCCACCATGTGATGCTAACTGCAAGAAAACCAACGAGATAGTTAGAAATAATATCTAATCCAGTGTTATATACCTAAATAAAAATGAGGGCGTACCCATGCTAAAACATATTTTTTGAGTCTGCGGCTGCCTTGGTGGTGGGAGGGACCTTGCTTCATTAGACGTCGTTCCCGGCTAGCGTTGTGCGCCTCATCGCACTCAGGCGAGCACCACCTATCCACCATCTGCTCCCAGCACCAAGGATGCTTGGCGCACCAATAAGGAATCATCTACAATATAAAACAAGTACATTGCATATCAGAAGATAAAATTAAGCAAGTTTTGTCATGAATATTAAAGTTCTGTATTTATCTGTAAGTACTGGTCCCGAGTCAACGACATGGTCCGGGCGTTCTGCTTGGTCACCTTCTCCCCAAGGACGGAGCCGTGGTAACCGACGATGGCCTGGATTCACGCCTCATAGTGAATGTCCACGACGAGCTTCTTACAGCTCGTGGTAGCCACCACAAATTCTCACAAAAATTGATATTTACCGTGGAGGCCGTTGAGTCGGGGATCGTCGGTGGTAGGGTTGGCGGTGCCGGGGTCGGGGCTGGTGATTGCACGGGCGCGGGGTTAGCGCAGTGGTGGCCGGGGCCGAGTGCGGGTGTGGCCCAGACGCTATTGTGGCCGAGGGCGGGTGCGGGGGCGGGCCGGGCGACGGCGGGAGGCAGGGCTGGGTGCGGGCGGCTGGTAGCGGCGTTAGGCAAGTGAGAATGAGGAAGAGGCCCCGATTCGGTTTACATAAACCTTCTTTGCCGAGTGCCCACGATCTGGCACTCGACAAAGAGTTTTTTATTTTTTAAAAAATCCACTTTGCGGAGTATCCCGCGGACAACACTTAGCAAAGATTTTTTATTTTTTAATAGCAAACTTTTCTGAGGGCTTTAATAAGACACTCGGCAAAGTCAGTCTTTGCGGAGTGTCACCTGTGGGCACTCGGCGAGGCAAGCTTTGTCGAGTGTATTTTCCTGACACACGCCAAAGTGTATTACTCTTTTTTTCTTTTTATGCATGATTTTTTGTGTGTTCTTATGGTCTCTATACCTACCTGTTCAATTTTGGCATATTTCTCAAAGTATTTGCGATACCCATTAGATTTAGTTCATTTAATTGAATTTCTTTGGATAATTTAGATTTGAACTGTACGCCACTCGAAATATGGAAAACCGTGAATGCAAAAATGATATTAAAGTTATTTAGCACAAGTTATGACCGATTTCAGGAGTTGATCAAATTTTCGAACACCATGCTCACGAAACATGACTGTGAACTTGCCATCCAGTTGTTTAAAATTGTATAAAATACAAACAAAGTCAGAAAATCATGAAACTTGTCGACAAGTCATGATTTCATATGTAGAGCCTATGATAAAAATTTAAGAAACTTTCAAAAAAGTTGTCACGCACTACGAGTAGAAACCTAAATGTCCTACACATGAAATTATAAAACATCAATGTACACCGGCTAGTGATGAGCGGTATGTACTGAATAATCTATTTATAAATTACGTACCTAGTTAATTGGTCTACATGCTTTTTGAATATTTGAATTATATCTTGTTAATTTATCATATTAAACATTAATTATTTCATTTATTTTAGACTATAAAAAATTTAGGCTTAGGGTATGTTATATATATTTGCACAGTTCTATCCGAAAGCCGTTAAAAGTAGATCTATATGTATTTTCAATTTTGCACTACGAGAAAGTTAACTTTTAAAAAAAGTTGTTTCCTCGATCGAGCCCTTTGTTTTGACTTTAGCTTTGAGAGAACAAAAACCAAATCAAACACACCCTTTATGGTAGTAGCCCGTTTGGAGTTTATTTGATTGCATATAGGATATAGATTGAAGAGAATTAAGCGAGATTAAATCAACTTATATTCAATTTTAACAATCACAGGATTTAATTCCCTTCCATCCTCTTCGAACCCTTCTAACCGAATAGGCCTGACTCAAGAGACATGCACAGTCGCAGCCATACGCGGCCGGCCAGACAAGTTGCCACGATGCGGTTGCTGGAGCCAGTCGCATATGTTGGTCAGAGGCCACGGTGAGTAGTCGACAAAGTCGTCATCAAAGTCCATGAGCATGGTAGACTATTAGAATTAATTATTGACTAAAAAATTACTAGTAAAATTAGCTAGCTAATAAATAGCTAACAAATTATTAACTAATTTACTAAAAATAACTAATAACTAAATTATTAGTCAGAGTGTTTGGATTCTCTAGCTAGTTTTAGTCGCTAACTATTAACTTTAATAGATTCAAAAACATCTCCTTAGTTTTCAGGAGTGATGACATCGTGGCTGCTATCCAATATAACGACATCGTCGCTACATGCTATGTATACGTCGTAGCCCGATTTCATCCATCTTTTCGTTTTTCCTTGTCTATTTTTTGTGTTAAAATTATAGGCATTTTCCGTATTATTTTAATTACATAAATTAACATTATGATGATGACATATAATAAATAATTAACCATAGAAATCGTGATCTGAAATTGATCCATACCAATATGAATCAAGAGAACATAGAGCATGTGAATTATATAAATCATATAAATACGATAAACATGTATACTGACTGAACAAATGAAAATAAACAGATAGAAATATAAATAGCATGACTGTAAAATTAAAACAGACAGATCTATCATATTATAATAAGACATAACAGATAAGATAAAATCATTCGTAAATATGAAACATCATAGATGAATGTATGAAACATATATAATCTCCAGAACACAAAACAGTAAGTAAATAAACTGATCATACCCTCATATGCGCTCTGATGATCCAGATCCTTGACCAGCTTCCTTTGTCATGTTGAAGATGTTTTGGGCAGTCGCGTAGACGCTCCCCAAAAACCTAATTGCCGATCCCCCGTGCAAGGTCTCGAACGGCACCGGCTTCGGAGGCACCTGCCCTATCGCTTCTCTGTGCGCGCAGAGTCACGAGATGAAAATACCCTCACTCGGGCGGCTAGACTGTGAGACTGAAAGTGTTTCTCGCGTGTACCGAGTGACAGGGGTGCTCCTCTATTTAACCTCTCGCAGAGGGAAGTTGAAGGAGAAAGGTCGTCGAGTCACGCCAAGAGTCGGCCAGCTCTCGCCGAGTCATGCCATGAGTCGGCCAGCACTCGCCGAGTCATGCCATGAGTCGGCCAGCTGAAGGAGAAGGGTCACTCGGCTGGCTGACGAAGAGACAGGGTCACTCGGCAGACGAAGAGACAGGGTCACTCGGCTGACGTACGCGGTTAGTGAGTGCTAAAAATTAACACAACCACACCACACCACGCCCGCTCGCCTGCCTGCCTGCCTGCCTGCCTGCCACGCCACGCCACGCCCGGCCCGGCCCGGCCGGCGGCGGCGGCGCGCGCGCGTGTGGCACGCCCTTGTCCATTTCTTGACTTCTCAAGTTAAGTGGAATAAATCCCACCATATAAGTCAAGGCAAAAGACCTTTGGACTTCCAATGTGGTACTATTGATATTCTCCACCATTACACACCTTAGAGTTTATTCAATAAATGGGCCAAGCCCATAAAAGATCCAACAATCCCCACCAAACTCTAGGGTTTGTAATGATGAAGTATCAGAATCACAATCCTTTGATATACCAGTGTTTCGATGGAGACTGTTAAGTTGAACATCCATCTAGAATAAGAGTTTCACTCATTCACAACTGAACAATGGACTATGCCTTGAATTGACAGTTTTGTGCAAAATAAGATTCACTCAAATCCTTTGCTGATACAAGGCTGCAAAAGGGTATTCCCGCTTTTTAGAAGCATATAAGTCACACTTCAGTGCCTTTCATGAGTATTTAGGGATTACCCAAGTCCCATAGACTGTGACCAGCGGTCTGACTCATATAGGTGTATTCCTCAAAAGATGTTCTGTAGGACAACATCTCACCTTTATAAGACTCTTGGAATACATTAAGGTAAAAACCATCTTGCCTTACAGATAGGAAAGATGTGCATCAGAAATGAGTTAAAGAAGGGATCTTTCCTCACAATCTACTCCTAGCTTGTTTCTCCACTCTACTTCACGGGATCTCCGATCACATAGAGCAGGTTACCACTAGAGTAGATCTCACATGGGTCTCATACCCATTTCCCTCGATGGACTTTCTATCACATTGCGTGATAGACCCTTAGTGAATTGATCTGCCAGATTATTCGATGTGTGGACATAATCCACCGTTATAACTCCGGAGTTTTTCAACTTTCTGACAGATTTCAATCTTCTCTTAACATGCCTTGTAGACTTCATGTTATTCCTAGAACTGTTAACCTTTGTAATCACCATTTGGTTGTCACAGTTCATGGAAATAGCCGGTATCGGTTTTTCAACTACCGGTAAGTCCAATAGGAAATCACGAAGCCACTCGGCCTCAGCCCCAGCAGTGTCTAATGCTGCGAGTTCTGCTTCCATTGTAGACTTCGTTAAGATAGTCTGCTTGCAAGACTTCCAGGAAACAGCGCCACCTCCAAACAGAAACACATATCCGCTTGTGGCATAAAGCTCATCAGCATCAGAAATCCAGTTGGCATCACAATAGCCTTCCAGCACTTTTGGGTTTCCGGTATAATGAATACCGTATGTCATAGTACCTTTCAAATACCGCAACACTCTCTCAAGAGCACGCCAGTGATCATCTTCTGGTTTCGACACAAACCGACTTAGCTTACTCACAGCATAAGAGATGTCTGGCCTTGTTGCACTTGCAAGGTACATAAGCGAGCCAATGATCTGGGAGTATGTCAATTGATCCCTTGCTGTTCTCCGATTCTTTCTTAATAGCACACTAGGATCATAAGGTGTTGGAGCATGATCACAGTCACTAAAACCAAAGCGACTCAATACCTTTTCCACATAATGGGATTGTAACAAAGTTACCCCACCATCAGCTTCTCTAACAAGCTTGATGTTTAGAATGACATCAGCCTCTCCCAAATCTTTCATCTCGAAATTGCTCGATAGAAGATTTTTAACTTCCTCAATCACATTGAGATTTGATCCAAAGATCAAAATGTCATCAACATAAAGGCACAGCATAACAGACTCACCCCCACCATACCGATAGTATACACACGTGTCAGATTCATTTACAACAAGGCCAGCTGCTGTAAGAGTATTATCAAACTTTTCATGCCATTGCTTAGGTGCTTGTTTTAGGCCATACAATGATTTTATCAACCTGCACACCTTGTTCTCTTGACCATCCGCAATGAACCCTTCTGGCTGATCCATATATATCTCCTCATCCAACTCTCCATTTAGGAAAGCTGTCTTAACATCCATCTGATGAATGATGAGACCATAAGAGGCTGCCACGGCTATTAATGTGCGAATTGTAGTCAATCGAGCCACTGGCGAGTAAGTGTCAAAGAAATCTTCACCCTCCTTTTGGGTATATCCTTTGGCCACAAGCCTTGCCTTGTACCTCTCGATTGTACCATCAGGCCTAAGCTTTTTCTTGAAGATCCATTTGCAACCTATAGGTTGACAACCATAAGGACGGTCAACGACCTCCCAAGTTCCATTAGACATAATAGATTCCATCTCACTCCTTACTGCTTCCTTCCATAAGTCAGCATCAGGAGAGGAATATGCCTCACTAATGGTAGTTGGTGTGTCTTCCACAAGGTACACTATAAAGTCATTACCAAAGGATTTTGCAACCCTCTGTCTCTTGCTCTTTCGAGTGACTATAGTGTCATCCTCCTCAGGGATGTGCACGTGAGAATCCTCAGCATGATCTATAGGAATCGACAGTTCGTGCTCATGGGGAATTATAGTCTCATGACTTGTATCAATAGGTGTGTTCTTCATGGGAAACTCATTCTCAAAAAATGTTGCGTCTCTTGATTCCATGATAGTATCAACATACATATCAGGCACATCAGATTTTATAATTAAGAACCTATACCCAGTGCTGTGAAAAGAGTACCCAAGAAATATACAGTCAACAGTTTTAGGCCCAAGTTTACGCTTTTTGTTGATTGGCACATTCACTTTAGCCAAGCAACCCCAAGTGCGCAAATACGAGAGATTTACTCTTCTCTTTTCCCATTCCTCAAATGGAGTGATCTCTTTGTTTTTTGTTGGAACTCTATTCAGGACATGACATGCTGTCAAAATCGCCTCACCCCACCATGCCTTGGATAATCTCGCTGTACTCAACATGGCATTCACCAAATCTGTTAGAGTGCGGTTTTTCCTTTCAGCAATCCCATTGGATTGTGGTGAGAATGGTGGTGTCCTCTCATGAATAATACCATGTTCCACGCAGAACTCATCGAACACATTAGAGAAATATTCTCCACCTCGGTCGGACCTTAAACGTTTTATTTTCCTCTCAAGTTGGTTCTCAACTTCAGCTTTATAGGCCTTAAAATAATTGAACGCTTCATCTTTTGTTTTTAAGAGATACACATAACAAAATCTAGTGGAGTCATCTATAAAAGTGAGAAAGTATCTTTTACCACCTTTGGTCAAAATTCCATTCATCTCGCACAGATCAGAATGAACAAGTTCTAGAGGTGCCAAACTCCTCGCCTCAGCAGCCTTGTGAGGCTTGCGGGGTTGTTTTGATTCAACACACACATGGCACTTAGACTTTTTGACCAAGTTAAATTTAGGAATTAAATTTATATTTGCTAACCGCATAAGACAGCCAAAGCTTGCATGACAAAAACGTGAATGCCATAAATCTGACTCATCAGAATAATGAACAGAATTCACCAGTTTATTACACACATCATGCAGTGATAAGCGGAACAAGCCTCCGCAGTCATATCCTTTACCAACAAAAGTACCATGTTTCGACACAACACATTTATTAGACTCAAGAACAACTTTGTATCCATCTCGACATAGCATAGAAGCGCTAATGAGATTCTTCTTGATAGAGGGCACATGCTGCACGCTCTTCAATGGCACCATCTTTCCCGAAGTAAACTTCAGAATGACCGTACCAACACCAAGAACATGAGCACGCGACCCATTTCCCATCAACAAGGCACCAGACCTCCCGACCTGATAGGAAGTGAACATAGAGGCATCATCACACACATGAATGTTTGCACCACTGTCCATCCACCACTCAGGTGAATTACAGACTGAAAGAATAAATGGTAAAGAATTACCATACCCAGATGTTCCTCCTTCAGTTTCAGTGGTTACAACATTAGTTGATTTCTTGTCTTGAGTGAACTTGCGATCAGGGCACTCTCTTGCCCAATGTTGATCATTGCCACAGACAAAGCATCCTCCCTTTCCCTTGTTATTGTTGTTCTTCTTTTTAAACTGTGCTGTTTGAACAGGTTTATTCGCGTTCTCTGGTTTGTTCTGGTTTTTCTTCTTGTTAAACTTGCGGAAGTTTCTCTTCTGCACCACATTAGCAGTAGAGGTATCAACACCTTTTCCATTGTCCTTTGTTCTAGCCCTTTCCTCAACATCAAGAGTACCAATGAGCTCTTCCACATTGAACTCTTGTCTCTTATGTTTGAGAGAGGTAGCAAAGTCCTTCCAAGAAGGTGGTAACTTGGCGATTATACCGCCAGCCACAAACTTGTCAGGCAAAGGACAAGGAAAAAGTTCGAGTTCCTTAGCTAGTGCCTAAAACTCATGAGCCTGTTCCACTACAGATCGGTTCTCAACCATCTTGTAGTCATACAGCTGCTCCATGAGATACAGCTCGCTACCAGCGTCAGTTACTCCAAACTTTCCGACAAGTGCATCCCACAGCTCTTTCCCTGTGGGAAGGATAATATAGCTTTTCTGGAATTTTGTATCCAGTGCGCTAATTACTGCTCCTCGAAAGAGGTTGTCTTCAGCCTTAAACTTAGTCTCATCCTCAGGAGGTAAGTTGGCAGGCTTGCCCTCAGCGGCATGAAAACAAGACATTGCAGTTAGCCATAATTCCATTTTAGCTTTCCATATCAAGAAGTTTTTACCATAAAAAAGATCAGGCTTTAGCACAGCAGCAAAACCTCTGACAGAAAAATGCCTAACATTAGGTTTTTGGATTGTTAGAATTATAGGCATTTTCCGTATTATTTTAATTCCATAAATTAACATTATGATGATGACATATAATAAATAATTAACCATAGAAATCGTGATCTTAAATTGATCCATACCAATATGAATCAAGAGAACATAGAGCATGTGAATTATATAAATCATATAAATACGATAAACATGTATACTGACTGAACAAATGAAAATAAACAGATAGAAACATAAATAGCATGACAGTAAAATTAAAACAGACAGATCTATCATATTATAATAAGACATAACAGATAAGATAAAATCATTCGTAAATATGAAACAACATAGATGAATGTATGAAACATATATAATCTCCAGAACACAAAACAGTAAGTAAATAAACTGATCATACCCTCATATGCGCTCTGATGATCCAGATCCTTGACCAGCTTCCTTTGTCATGTTGAAGATGTTTTGGGCAGTCGCGTAGACGCTCCCCAAAAACTTAATTGCCGATCCCCCGTGCAAGGTCTCGAACGGCACCGGCTTCGGAGGCACCTGCCTGAGGCGGCTGGACTGTGAGACTGAAAGTGTTTCTCGCGTGTACCGAGTGACAGGGGTGCTCCTCTATTTAACCTCTCGCAGAGGGAAGTTGAAGGAGAAAGGTCGCCGAGTCACGCCAAGAGTCGGCCAGCTCTCGCCGAGTCATGCCATGAGTCGGCCCAGCTGAAGGAGAAGGGTCACTCGGCTGGCTGACGAAGAGACAGGGTCACTCGGCAGACGAAGAGACAAGGTCGGGCCGGCCGGCGGCGGCGGCGCGCGCGCGCGTGTGGCACGCCCTTGTCCATTTCTTGACTTCTTAAGTTAAGTGGAATAAATCCCACCATATAAGTCAAGACAAAAGACCCTTGGACTTCCAATGTAGTACTATTGGTATTCTCCACCATTACACACCTTAGAGTTTATTCAATAAATGAGCCAAACCCATAAATGATCCAACATTTTGTGGCCGCATTATAATGTGTCATGCATGTGGTTACTTGATTTAGTCCCATGCATGAGGTGTTAGCGCCCGACAGGGCGCTTCGTTTTCTAGTGCTATGTATACGTCGTAGCCCGATTTCATCCATCTTTTCGTTTTTCAATTCTACCGTATCAAACAAAATCTTCGTCAATAAGTCCATGAGCGTGCTAGCTAGACTATTTCATCGTCTTCGTTGGAGGCTATGGATCATCGAAAGGCTATATATATATATATTGCCATTAGTCTCGACAGTGGAAGTTGAAGTTTTTGGCTAATACGTCCAAGCACGTGCGGGAGGGAGTGTGCAAGTGCAACATGTTTCGGGGCCTCGAAGTTTCATATATTTATATAAAATGTCATCTAAAGTAAATAATAATCACGACTGCTATGGCTTCGGCCACCGGCCGCCCTAATCCCGGCATCGCCCCTCGTCTAGATTGATTGCAGAGTCAAATAAAATAGTGTGGTTCATTTCAGTATTTGAAAATAGAACTATTTTATTCTACGTTTAGCAAGAAAAACAAAGTTATTCCGTTTTTTGTCGAAGAGTAGAATAGAGCATTGCCGTTCTATTTTTTGTTTGATTAGAGAGCCGTATGAATGTACCGCTCGTATCCGGTCGTTTTTATGGAGCGGGAGCGTTTCAATTATTTCTAATAAATTTTCATATATAGATCTAGGAGCCGCTACGCTCTTGTTTTGATAGAAAAATCAAACATCTAGAAAATTAAAATGAAGTCACTCTATTTTTCTCTACGTCTCAACCAAACACCCCCTAAGACTCTCTTCAGTAGCTTACTCATCTTATTGCTTATTTTATCTTTTATTTTAATGTTTATCCTGTAAATAGTGCATTATACAAAGAAAATAGTATTTTAGATAACTATATACATAATCTGCTGAGTACAGTACAGTAGACTATGGCTACAAGTCTCCACTCAGCCACGAGCTGCTGGCCTGCTGCCTGCTCGCATGCTGTGTCCTTCGTGCATCAAATCGCTGTCAAAGGAAACAAGCTAGCAAGGTATGCAGTCTGCACTCTGCCACCACGTGAGTATCTGACTCAAGGTTCAAGAAAGCAAGCCAGTAATATAACTTTTTTTTTAATCAACTTGTTTGTTGTTTTGTTCATATAATATAATGAAATATAAGTTGATTATCTAGAGTTATTCAATAATTATTTGACAACCTCATAAATTAAATATTTTTATTCTATTTATCTTTTTACGTATGTGCACCATTTAGTTTAGTATTCCAAGACCAAAATCGAACTATCGACCATGTCTTCTACAAATCGATTTAGAAAGTAGGATTCCGGTACCAAAAAGCATAAGAAAACACAAGGAATAGAGGATTCAGTCCAGTCTCATAAACGAGCTATGGATATATTTGACTTTAAAGAATCACAAGTCTCCTTTGATAATCAGTCATTTGATCAAGGCCCAACACTTGATAATAATGTTGACAATGGTCCTAGAAATGGCTAGATGGAGTTGTTTAAATGAAAAATTTGCATCCTAGAGTTAAATAGGTGTGTTTTTATATATCTTATTGCTATGTAATATATTACAATTTTATATTAATATAATTCTTTTTTTTGTCGGATGTCTAATTCTAGAGTTTAATATAGGGCCTCGAGTTTTGCCGGCACGACCCTAAATACGACTATGTAGGCGCACAACCTTTTCTTTGATGACATAGGCTCAGTGGCTCACGACTTTGGTGGTACTAGGACATGAGGTTCTTGCCACTGTGTAGCCTAGTCGCCTTGATATGGTTTGGCAATATAGAGGCCGCTCTAAACTTTGTTTTAGGTACTAGGAAGTATTGACTTAGGAATAGGAATAGGTTAGAACCTTGTGTTCTTGCTTATATAATTAATTGTCTTTTTATTCTAATGCTCTATCCGAAAGTTCTCAGTAATTAGAAGTTGTTCCTATCAACTAATACATGATTGTATGACAAAGATATTGTTTATGGAGAAAGAGATGGCTTTTCGCGAATAAAATGAAACATTTCAATTGTGTAACATGAGAAAAAAATCTAGTCCTTGGCCATAAAGCTATATGGCCATAAAAAGAGAGGGGATTCAATGGAACAGAATTGGTCGGCAGTACAGTCGTGGAAACACTTGTTGCTTCCTTTATTGGACCCTAGCTCCATGGAACAATATGCTACTGCAAAAAAACATAGAGGAATTGCAATCTTAGATCAATACGCTATGTAGGGTATGATATGAACAGTCTAAATAAGAATTCTTGAATGTTGAATAATTAGAGTACTAGCTACATCAAACAATTTAATTAAATTGTGTAAACCCACCGGATAATAAAAATACATATGTCCGAAGAAATGGTTGTTGCTAGTTGTTTTTGTAACAAATCCTTTATTCAACTGAATAAGTAAAGAAAATTGACCCTTTCTCTTTGTCTTAGATGGATGGATCTTCTCGATTGGAAGATCCCATATGGATAATACACATTCTAGTTGACCAAGTGTAATGCTAATTATTTTGTTTCGAAGCAAAATTGTCCGCGAAGACTGGTTCATTCATCATGTTTGCACCAAGAGGTCCTAGATTTTCTTTCAAATAATAAGCCATAAAAGGATAAGGAAAACCGAAATGCCAATGGACCTTTCTCTATTTTCTAATTCACCTGATCCGACAGTACCCATTTTTTGGAATGTCCAATGCCAAAGTCACTAAATGGGTAAATCACCTATCCAATGATTTTGACAAATCAAGTGTCATATTAGATATCATATATATAACTTATAATAGACATATTTTTGGTTAGGAGATTCAAATGAATCAATGAATGAAAAAGTAGAGAATGAAAAATGAGATTCTACTAGTCTTCACTGTTGTGGTTTTTTCAGCTTTTATTTTCTTATTCGAGATCTTGCTTTATTTGATTCTCATCTCTGCAACTCATGATTTTTGCAAGAGAACCATGTCCAAGTTGGCAAAGATCATGATTTGAACTAGCATAGTAGTTACCTTTGCAATTGTTGTTTGAATATATCCAATTTTTATCGTTTTGTCCACAGAACGAATAAAACCCTTTGTTGAAGCCTTTTATGATAAGCTCTCCTAGATGTGGGAAGTTTCTCTTTCATTTGTATTGGGATGATTTGATTGATTTACTTGATCACTATTTATGGACATGAGCTCAAAGGATACAAACATAGTGAAGGAAACAAGTGACACCTAAGAGGGGGGGGGTTGAATTAGGACTTCTAAAACTTTCACTGAACTAGGCCACAAATAAGTCCCTAGAGCAAAACCTATGCAATTAATCAAACTAGAATGTGAAAACTAGGTTTTGTTCTAAGTGTTGCTATCTCTACCGCAATGGCTAAGTTTCAATCTAAAGTAATATAAGTATAAAGACAAGATTGAAACTTAAATGTTTAATATAAATGCGGAAGCTAAAGAGCAAGGTAGAGATACAAACTCTCGTCGATGACGCCGGTATTTTTACCGAGGTATCCGAAATCGCGCAAGGTCCCGACTAATCCTCGTTGGGGCCCCTACTCAAAGGGAAGCCCACGCGAGGGCCAAGCATCTCAGTCGAGTAACTCCGTAGAGAGCCACAGGCCTTCTCCACGCACAAGTGGTGCTCCGCTTCCGGCTCCTCTCGGACGCTCCCCGTCGTCTCCACAATCGAGCTTCCGGCTGAAAACGTAGCGGGCCTCATTCCCTCCGGTACACGGTGGCGTCCATGACACAAATGTGGTTGTCACGGTCTCGCATGACTCTCGCCCCACTCAGTACAATTACAACGGCTCGCGCAAGAGCCGAGGGGTTGTGTGTGGGGGGGACATATATCCCTTGGATCCACTAGAAGGCGAAAGGCCTTTGCATGGGGCCATAGGCCAGTTGCCTCGCAAGGTCGTCTCGTCGTGAGCCGGATAAAGACTGCAAGTGCAATGGGCCAACCCAAGAGGGCAATGGGCCCGTGCCCGAATCATCTGTGGATTATGCACAATCTCAAGGAACCGTCCATTTTTTCCGCGCCCGGCGCCCTCGAACGTCGGGGGTAGATCGGGATGGAGTCGGCGGGTTTTCCTTAAGATAAGCTAAGTCAATTTTCTATTAGCTAGGAGATATACTAGAAGAATGTGATCATCATGTACGAAGGGAGTGTCACACGGTCGTGTATATAAGGCCTAGGGGGGACCCCATCATTTTCATCTCATTAGCCCCTCTCCATTCAGGAGGCGCCACTTGTAACACACCACACATACAGAGCCACCCCTAAGAAGTAGGGTATTGCGCCTCTCAAAGCAGCCCGAACCTGCAGAAAATCGTTTGTCTCTCTCTTACTCTCTCGTGCTTCTAGCACGAACCATCGAGCTACGATCAGCAACACCGTCCTACCCAAAAGCACCACGAGGGTATCCCCGGGTGTGCGGTCGGACACTAAACACCGATAGCTGGCGCGCCAGGTAGGGGGTGTGTCGTTGATCAAGGCTAGTTCAATAGCCATTACCTTCAAGAACAAGATCACTCTTTACTCAGGAGCTATGTTCCGCTTTGGAACCATCTCATGCATAGCAGACGAAGAAGGGACTCTACACCGCATAGCGGATCCACCCGATAAAAAGCCTTCCTCGGGAATCCCGAGGGAAGCCAGAACAAGACTGTGAATAGCGCCCCCGCCCGCAGCTCGGGTGAAGATGATCCCTTGCGGACCGAGGTTCGTGAGCCCTAGGGAAAAGAAAGATCGGTGGGTCGGGGTTTCGCTTACCTGAAAAACTCTGTTGTCCACCTCACCCACTAAGGAGTGGACACGGATCACTCGGAAGAGGTAAATAAACATCCTGAGTCAGGGATGGAGAACACATCATGCCACCTTTCCGATACCTCCACCCTCAAAGGAGGGCGGGAAGAAGAGCACTGTCGCGCCGACTCCTTTCTACCCCAACATCCTCTACATCTAGGGGAGATTGGTGTCAGCACCCATCGTCGACGATGAGCCCACCATGCAAGGGGAAGAACCACCCCAGCGTGACGCCCGATGACGGAGAAACAAACGCCGGAACATGTAGCGACATCATGAAGCCGGGGAATGGGATCCGGCGCAGCCCGTGTCCCGAGACGAAGCCTCGGAGGTGGGAGAAACTCCCGACGAACGAGTGCACCGAGAAAGGCGTAACTCCCGCCGCCACGATCGCTAACAGGCTCAAGATCGGGAGCGAGAGCTAGCCGAACAAGACGCGAGGCTTCGGCGAGAGAACCCTCTCCTCGCTCGGAACATGTACCCCGATTTTGCTTGAGCATTAAACATGCCGAGTGTAGTTGGAGGAGTACTGGCACAGATATCTGAAGGCCTCCTGCGGACCCCAGACGCGGAAGGTTACAAGCGACTACTTACCCAGGCAGCTAATCATCTTCTACCCATCGCTCATCCTGCGAACGACCTGTGTCACGCCATCAACAGCCGACAAGACACGTGGAGAACCATCAGTGCTTCGTGTGACCGTGACATGAAAATGAGATAAGGCGCCAGGAGGAATACAACCGGGATCACTGAGAGCACCTAGAGGGGGGGGGGTGAATAGGTGATCCTGTAAAACTTAAACTTAATGCCACAAAAACTTGGTTAAGCGTTAGCGCAATAATGCCAAGTGGCTAGAGAGGAGTCTCACAAAACACAATAACCACAAAAGATCAATCACAGAGATGGCACAGTGATTTATCCCGTGGTTCGGCCAAGACCAACGCTTGCCTACTCCACGTTGTGGCGTCCTAACGGACGAGGGTTGCAATCAACCCCTCTCAAGCGGTCCAAAGACCCACTTGAATACCACGGTGTTTTGCTTGCTTTACTATATCCCGTTTGCGAGGAATCTCCACAACTTGGAGCCTCTCGCCCTTGCACTTGAAGTTCACAAAGAAGCACGGAGTAAGGGAGGGATGAGCAACACACTCAAGACAAGAAATCACAGCAACACCACGCACACAAGTCGCAACAAGAGCTCACAACACGACTCAATGAGTTCACAACTCAACTAGAGCTCTAATTGCTATCGCAAGGAATCAAAAGCGCGAAATCGATGTCTTAGTGCTTAGGAATGCTTAGAGAATGCTTGGTGTTCTCCTCCATGCGCCTAGGGGTCCCTTTTATAGCCCCAAGGCAGCTAGGAGCCGTTGAGAGCATTCCAGGAAGGCAATTCTTGCCTTCTGTCGCCTAGCGCACCGGACACTGTCCGGTGCGGATTTCTTTCCTTAAATGGCGAAGCCGACCGTTGGCGCCAGAGAGCCGTTGGCGCACCGGACACTGTCCAATGCACACCGGACAGTCCGGTGCCCCCTTCTAGCCGTTGGCTCGGCCACGTGTCTCGCGCAGACCGCGCGGCCGACCTTTGGCCCGCCGACCGTTGGCTCACCGGACAGTCCGGTGAATTATAGCCGTACGTCGCCGACGATTTCCCGAGAGCGGCCAGTTCGCCCGAGCTAGCCTAGCGCACCGGACACTGTCCGGTGCACCACCGAACAGTCCGGTGCACTCAGACTGCGCTGACCTTTGCTGAACTTAGCCATATCTTCTCCAATTCAATCTTTCCTGTTTCCAGCACTTAGACACAATACATTAGTCCATAAAACAATGTACTAAGTCTAGAAACATACCTTTTGACTTGATTTTCACTTTATCTACCACTTTGCATAGATTAACACAAAAACACTTGTGTTGGCACTCAATCACCAAAATACTTAGAAATGGCCCAAGGGCACATTTCCCTTTCAATCTCCCCCTTTTTGGTGATTTATGCCAACACAACATAAAGCAACTAGAACAAGTGCACAATCATTTCAAATAAGAACTCAAATTTGTTTTGATTTAATTTTGGCATATATGGATCATCCTTTGCCACCACTTGGTTTGTTTTTGCAAATCAACCTCAATTTCCTATCTCTAAGTCAAACACACATGTTGAAACATAAAGAGAGCTATTTCATGAGAAATTGATTAAGAATTCAAAAACTCCCCCTATTTCCCATAATCAACCATTCTCCCCACAAGAGACCAACTTTTGACAATAAGAGACAAACAAGTATTTTGACAAACAAAAACTCTAACTCTACTTTTTCAAAATTCTCAAGTGGTAGCTGATCCATTTCTTGCTTTGGCCTTATTTTCTCCCCCTTTGGCATCAAGCACCAAAACGGGATCAATCTTGGCCCTTTAACCCCATTGCCTCACCAAAATCTTCAACTAAGAGTAAAAAAGGCAATAAGAGTATAAAGATGAACTTGGAAAAGTTACTCTTTCTTGGAGTGCAGTGGAAGTCTTGCATGGTCCAAGTCCACCTTTTCCCTTTCAATTCTCCCTCGAGACTAAATCAAGCAAACTCAAGCACATGGTTAGTCTCAAAGGGTCAAGTTGTAACACACCTGCCCCTAAATATGTGTATCACTTGCATAAGGACTTGTGAGGTCCCGGGAGTGCCTGTACAACTTGAGCACCATAAATAAGCAACAAAATGCATAAGGAACATGATCAAAGGCATAAACACATGTATGCTATAAATCAATCTAGGTTCCGCGAATCTAAGACATTTAGCTCACTACGCAACCTACAAAAGGTCTGCTCATCTAGAGGCTTGGTAAAGATATCGGCTAGCTGGTTCTCGGAGCTAACATGAAACACTTCGATATCTCCCTTTTGCTGGTGGTCTCTCAAAAAGTGATGCCGGATGTCTATGCGCTTTGTGCGGCTGTGCTCAACAGGATTTTCCGCCATGCGGATAGCACTCTCATTATCACATAGGAGTGGGACTTTGCTCAGATTGTAGCCAAAGTCCCTGAGGGTTTGCCTCATCCAAAGTAGTTGCGCGCAACACTGTCCTGCGACAACATACTCGGCCTCAGCGGTGGATAGGGCAACGGAAGTTTGTTTCTTAGAATTCCATGACACCAGGGACCTTCCTAAGAATTGGCACGTCCCCGATGTACTCTTCCTATCGACCTTACATCCAGCATAGTCAGAATCTGAATATCCAATCAAGTCAAAGGTAGACCCCTTTGGATACCAGATCTCGAAGCAAGGCGTAGCAACTAAATATCTAAGAATTCGCTTCACCGCCACTAGGTGACACTCCCTAGGATCGGATTGAAATCTAGCACACATGCATACGCTAAGCATAATATCCGGTCTACTTGCACATAAATAAAGTAAAGATCCTATCATTGACCGGTATGCTTTTTGATCAACAGACTTACCTCCTTTGTTGAGGTCGGTGTGTCCGTCGGTCCCCATCGGAGTCTTTGCGGGCTTGGCATCCTTCATCCCAAACCGCTTTAGCAAGTCTTGCGTGTACTTCGTTTGGGAGATGAAGGTGCCGTCCTTGAGTTGCTTACTTGGAACCCAAGGAAGTAGTTCAACTCGCCCATCATCGACATCTCGAATTTCTGCGTCATCACCCTGCTAAACTCTTCACAAGACTTTTGGTTAGTAGAACCAAATATTATGTCATCGACATAAATTTGGCACACAAACAAATCACCATCACAAGTCTTAGTAAACAGAGTTGGATTGGCTTTCCCAACCTTGAAAGCATTAGCAATTAAAAAGTCTCTAAGGCATTCATACCATGCTCTTGGGGCTTGCTTAAGTCCATAGAGCGCCTTAGAGAGCTTACACACGTGGTCGGGGCACCGTTCATCCTCGAAGCCAGGGGGTTGCTCCACGTACACCTCCTCCTTGATTGGCCCGTTGAGGAAAGCGCTTTTCACATCCATTTGGAACAACCTGAAAGAATGGTGAGCGGCATATGCTAGCAAAATGCGAATGGACTCTAGCCTAGCCACAGGAGCAAAAGTCTCCTCAAAGTCCAAACCTGCGACTTGGGCATAACCTTTTGCCACAAGTCGTGCCTTGTTCCTTGTCACCACCCCGTGCTCGTCTTGTTTGTTGCGGAACACCCACTTGGTTCCCACAACATTTTGCTTGGGACGAGGCACCAGTGTCCAAACTTCATTTCTTTTGAAGTTGTTGAGCTCCTCCTGCATGGCCAACACCCAGTCCAGATCTAGCAAGGCCTCTTCTACCCTGAAAGGCTCAATAGAAGAGACAAAAGAGTAATGCTCACAAAAATTAACTAATCGAGATCGAGTAGTTACTCCCTTGCTAATATCACCCAAATTTGGTCGACAGGATGATCCCTTTGAATCATCGCTCGAACTTGGGTTGGAGGTGCCGATTGCGCTTCTTCCTCCATCACATGATCATCTTGTGCTCCCCCTTTATCACTTGCCTCCTTTTGATGAACCTGTTCATCGTCTTGAGTTGGGGGTTGCACCATTGTTGAGGAAGAAGGTTGATCTCGCTCATTTTGTTCCTGTGGCCGCATATCTCCAATCGCCATGGTGCGTATTGCGGCCGTTGGAACGTCTTCTTCATCTACATCATCAAGATCAACAACTTGCTCTCTTGGAGAGCCATTAGTCTCATCAAATACAACGTCGCTAGAGACTTCAACCAAACCCGATGATTTGTTGAAGACTCTATACGCCTTTGTATTTGAGTCATAACCTAACAAAAACCCTTCTACAGCTTTGGGAGCAAACTTAGAATTTCTACCCTTCTTCACTAGAATGTAGCATTTACTCCCAAAGACTCGAAAATACAAAACATTGGGTTTGTTACCGGTTAGTAGCTCATACGACGTCTTCTTGAGGAGGCGATGAAGGTAGACCCTGTTGATGGCGTGACAAGCCGTGTTCACGGCTTCCAACCAAAAGCACTCGGGGTCTTGAACTCTCCAAGCATCGTCCTTGCCATATCGATGAGCGTCCTGTTCTTCCTTTCTACCACACCATTTTGCTGTGGTGTGTAGGGAGCGGAGAACTCGTGCTTGATCCCCTCCTCCTCAAGGAACTCCTCCACTTGAAGGTTCTTGAACTCGGATCCATTGTTGCTCCTTATCTTCTTCACCTTGAGCTCAAACTCATTTTGAGCTCTCCTTAGGAAGCGCTTGAGGGTCTCTTGGGTTTCAGACTTATCCTGCAAAAAGAACACCCAAGTGAAGCGGGAAAAGTCATCAACAATAACTAGACCATACTTACTTCCTCCTATGCTTAGATAGGCGACGTGTCCGAAGAGGTCCATATGTAGCAGCTCCAGGGGTCTTGAAGTGGTCATCACATTCTTGCTGTGATGCGCTCCTCCCACTTGTTTACCTGCTTGACAAGCTGCACAAGGTCTATCTTTTTCGAAAGTAACATTGGTTAGACCTATCACGTGTTCTCCCTTTAGAAGCTTGTGAAGGTTCTTCATCCCCACATGTGCTAAGCGGCGATGCCACAGCCAGCCCATGCTAGTCTTAGCAATTAAGCATGCATCTAGACCGGCCTCCTCTTTTGCAAAATCAACTAAATAAAGTTTGCCATCTAATACACCCTTAAAAGCTAGTGAACCGTCACTTCTTCTAAAGACAGACACATCTACATTTGTAAATAGACAATTATATCCCATATTGCATAATTGACTAACAGATAACAAATTATATCCAAGAGACTCAACTAAAAACACATTAGAGATAGAGTGCTCATTTGAGATTGCAATTTTACCTAACCCTTTTACCTTGCCTTGATTCCCACCACCGAATATTATTGAATCTTGGGAATCCTTGTTTTTGACGTAGGAGGTGAACATTTTCTTCTCCCCCGTCATATGGTTTGTGCATCCGCTGTCGATAATCCAGCTTGAACCCCCGGATGCATAAACCTGCAAGGCAAATTTAGGCTTGGGTCTTAGGTACCCAACTCTTGTTGGGTCCTACAAGGTTAGTTACAATTGTCTTAGGGACCCAAATGCAAGTTTTATCTCCCTTGCATTTTGCCCCTAACTTCCTAGCAACTATCTTCCTATCCTTTCTACAAATAGCAAAGGAAACATTTAAAGCATGATAAATTGTAGAGGGTTCATTTATTACTTTCCTAGGAACATTAACAACATTTCTCCTAGGCATATGAACAACATATCTCCTAGACATTTCTCTACCATGCATATAGGAAGAACTAGAAGCAAACATGGCATGAGAGTCAAAAGCATTATAATCATTACAACTCCTATGAGACTGTCTTCTATAATTGTACATAAAAGCATGGTTCTTTTTAGTACTACTAGCCATAGGGGCCTTCCCTTTCTCCTTGGCGGAGATGGGAGCCTTATGGCTTGTCAAGTTCTTGGCTTCCCTCTTGAAGCCAAGCCTATCCTTGATTGAGGGGTGTCTACCAACCGTGTAGGCATCCCTAGCAAATTTTAGTTTATCAAAATCACTCTTGCTAGTCTTAAGTTGGGCATTAAGACTAGCCATTTCATCATTTAATTTTGCAATAGTAGCTATGTGTTCACTACAAGCATCAATATCAAAATCTTTACACCTATCGCAAACAACATTTTCTACACAAGATGTTGATTTACTAGCTATTTTTAACTTAGCATTCAAATCATCATTTATGCTCTTTAAGTTAGAAATAGAATCATGGCATGTAGACAACTCACAAGAAAGCATTTCATTTCTCTTAATTTCTAAAGCAAGAGAATTTTGTGCGCTAACAAATTTATCATGCTCTTCATATAAAAGGTCCTCTTGCTTTTCTAATAATCTATTCTTATCATTCAAAGCATCAATCAATTCATTTATTTTATCTATCTTAGATCTATCTAAGCCCTTGAATAAACATGAATAGTCTATTTCATCATCATCACTAGACTCATCCTCGCTAGAAGAAGCATATGTAGAGTTTCGAGTACTTACTTTCTTCTCCTTAGCCATGAGGCATGTGTGATGCTCGTTGGGGAAGAGGGATGACTTGTTGAAGGCAGTGGCGGCGAGTCCTTCGTTGTCGGAGTCGGACGTGGAGCAATCCGAATCCCACTCCTTTCCAATATGTGCCTCGCCCTTTGCCTTCTTGTAATTCTTCTTCTTTTCCCACTTTCCACTCTTCTTTTCCTGGTCACTATCATTATCGGGACAATTAGCGATAAAGTGACCAATCTTACCACATTTGAAGCATGAGCGCTTCCCCTTCGTCTTGTTCTTGTTTGGATGCTCCTTGCGACCCCTTAGTGCCGTCTTGAAACACTTGATGATGAGGGCCATTTCTTCATCATTAAGCCCGGCTGCCTCAATTTGTGCCACCTTGCTAGGTAGCGCCTCCTTGCTCCTCGTTGCTTTGAGAGCAATAGTTTGAGGCTCTTGAATTGGGCCATTCAATGCATCATCCACGTATCTAGCCTCCTTGATCATCATCCGTCCGCTTACGAACTT
Source organism: Zea mays (assembly GCF_902167145.1). Taxonomy (NCBI): domain Eukaryota; kingdom Viridiplantae; phylum Streptophyta; class Magnoliopsida; order Poales; family Poaceae; genus Zea; species Zea mays. The sequence goes on along the minus strand of NC_050105.1, from coordinate 71,516,390 downwards.
TCCAAGTATCTCCTCGGGCGTCATCTTGGTGTACCTAGGATTCTCACGAATATTGTTTACGAGATGAGGATCAAGGATAGTAAAAGACCTTAGCATTAGGCGGACGACATCGTGGTCCGTCCATCGCGTGCTTCCATAGCTTCTTATCTTGTTGACAAGGGTCTTTAGCCGGTTGTACGTTTGGGTTGGCTCTTCTCCCCTTATCATCGTGAATCTCCCGAGTTCGCCCTCCACCAACTCCATCTTGGTGAGCATTGTGACGTCGTTCCCCTCATGAGAGATCTTGAGGGTGTCCCAAATTTGCTTGGCATTATCCAAGCCGCTCACTTTGTGGTATTCATCCCTGCACAATGAAGCTAGAAGAACAGTAGTAGCTTGTGCATTTTTATGAATTTGCTCATTAATGAACATGGGACTATCCGTACTATCAAAGTGCATTCCACTCTCTACAATCTCCCATATACTAGGATGGAGAGAGAACAAGTGACTACGCATTTTGTGACTCCAAATCCGTAGTCCTCTCCATCAAAATGAGGAGGTTTACCAAGTGGAATAGATAATAAATAAGCATTTGTACTTTGAGGAATACGAGAGTAATCAAAAGAAAAGTTCGAATTGACCGTTTTCTTTTTCTCGTAGTCGTCGTCGTCCTTTTGGGAAGAGGAAGATTCGTCGCTGTCGTAGTAGACTATCTCCTTGATGCGCCTTGTCTTCTTCTTCTTCCCGTCTCTTCTTTTGTGACTTGAGCCCGAGTCCGTAGGCTTGTCATCTTTCGGCTCATTGAAGATAGACTCCTTCTCGTTGTTGTTGACCACCATCCCCTTTCCCTTAGGATCCATCTCTTCGGGCGATTAGTCCCTTTCTTAAAGAGAACGACTCTCATACCAATTGAGAGCACCTAGAGGGGGGGTGAATAGGTGATCCTGTAAAACTTAAACTTAATGCCACAAAAACTTGGTTAAGCGTTAGCACAATAATGCCAAGTGTCTAGAGAGGAGTCTCACAAAACACAATAACCACAAAAGATCAATCACAGAGATGGCACAGTGGTTTATCCCGTGGTTCGGCCAAGACCAACGCTTGCCTACTCCACGTTGTGGCGTCCCAACGGACGAGGGTTGCAATCAACCCCTCTCAAGCGGTCCAAAGACCCACTTGAATACCATGGTGTTTTGCTTGCTTTACTATATCCCGTTTGTGAGGAATCTCCACAACTTGGAGCCTCTCGCCCTTGCACTTGAAGTTCACAAAGAAGCACGGAGTAAGGGAGGGATGAGCAACACACTCAAGACAAGAAATCACAGCAACACCACGCACACAAGTCGCAACAAGAGCTCACAACACGACTCAATGAGTTCACAACTCAACTAGAGCTCTAATTGCTATTGGAAGGAATCAAAAGCGCGGAATCGATGTCTTAGTGCTTAGGAATGCTTAGAGAATGCTTGGTGTTCTCCTCCATGCGCCTAGGGGTCCCTTTTATAGCCCCAAGACAGCTAGGAGCCGTTGAGAGCATTCCAGGAAGGCAATTCTTGCCTTCTGTCGCCTGGCGCACCGGACAGTCCGGTGCACCACCGGACACTGTCCGGTGCGGATTTCTTTCCTTAAATGGCGAAGCCGACCGTTGGCGCCAGAGAGCCGTTGGCGCACCGGACACTGTCCGGTGCACACCGGACAGTCCGGTGCACACCGGACAGTCCGGTGCCCCCCTTCTAGCCGTTGGCTCGGCCACGTGTCTCGCGCAGACCGCGCGGCCGACCGTTGGCCCGGCCGACCGTTGGCTCACCGGACAGTCCGGTGAATTATAGCCGTACGTCGCCGACGATTTCCCGAGAGCGGCCAGTTCGCCCGAGCCAGCCTAGCGCACCGGACACTGTCCGGTGCACCACCGGACAGTCCGGTGCACTCAGACTGCGCTGACCTTTGCTGAACTTAGCCATCTCTTCTCCAATTGAATCTTTCCTATTTCCAGCACTTAGACACAATACATTAGTCCATAAAACAATGTACTAAGTCTAGAAACATACCTTTTGACTTGATTTTCACTTTGTCCACCACTTTGCATAGATTAACACAAAAACACTTGTGTTGGCACTCAATCACCAAAATACTTAGAAATGGCCCAAGGGCACATTTCCCTTTCAATCATGGTGTACTAGCACGGAGTCGCGCCACCTGAGTTGAGTCGGCGGCAGCCTCAACCAGTGGCCCATACCGAAGACGGTCGAGGCGACCTACTACCGACTCCCCTCCCTAGGACCGATGACATGAACACCGGCAGGAGGACACGTGCGGAGTTTCTGCGCTCACTCCACATCTTTGGGTCATCCAGTGGCCTCCCAACTTCAAGGTCTCCAACATCGACAAGTATGAGCCTAAGCAGGTCTCGGGCGGCTGGTTGGCAGTCTACACGACCGTCGCCCGGGCTGCTGGGGCAACGGAGGACGTCATGACAGCGTACTTGCCCATTGTCCTGGGGAAAGACGCGCTGTAGTGGTTCAACATCTACCTCGGCACATTATCGATGATTAGAGTGACTTCAGTCGCCGGTTTATCGCAAACTTCCAGTCTCTCTCCGATAAGACGACACAGCCATGAGACCTCAAATCCATCAGGCGCCAGAATGATGAGATCCTCCGATCATTCCTCAAAATGGTATCAAACAATGAGGAACCGCATCCCCGAAGTCACTGAGACAGCCGTAATTGAAGACTTCTATCAGGGATCCAATGACTCGGCCTTCGTCCGAGCCATACTCTAAAAGGCGCCAGCCACCTCCGAACAATTGTTCTAGGAGGTGGACATCTACATCACCGCAAATGAGCGGGCCCAGGACCTCATCGAAGGCACGAAATTTGTGCCATGGCGGGACATGAACCAGCAGCCGGACAAGCGCTGGGAGAAAAGGCCTCGCGAGGAGGTGCACACCGCTGGGTCGCCTGCCGCTCGGGCCCACGGCGCACCTCGCGAAGGAGTGCGGACACTGGATGAAATCCTCAACTCCCAGTGTTCGTACCATAAGGACATGCGCCACACCAGGCGGAGCTGCAGAGACTTCAAACATTCCGTCGGGCATGGTCGACCATTCTAGCCACTACCACCTCCCCCGCCACGAGGAGAGCCTAGCAAGCCCAGGCAGCCTCAGCAGTAGGAAGAGGGGGGTGGAGCTTTCCCGCGCATTGACATGGAGGTCAACGTTATCTTTGGAGGTCATGGAGCACAAGAAAACAGGAGGCAACAAAAGCTCAACGACTGATAGGTTTTGGTAGCCACAACTAGTGCCCCCCCTTACCGGTGGTCAGAGCATGCGATAACCTTCAGCCGAGCTGATCAATGGCTCAACTTTGATCACCCCGGCAAGTATCCGCTACTCGTTGATCCGATGATCTGAGAAAGCCGTATAAAGAAAGTGTTGGTGGATGAGGGAAACATCATCAACGTCACCTTCCCCCGGACACTCCAAGCCCTGGGGGTCACTGTCAAAGACCTCACTGAGTCGGATACTCCCTTCTTTGGCATCATGCCGATCGAAGGGGAGTACCCGCTTGGACACATCTACCTGTTTGTCACCTTTGGAACCCCAGAAAACTACAGAACCGAGTTCCTGAGGTTCGAGGTGGCACGCTTTGACTGTGGTACAACGCCATCATCGGAAGATCGGGACTGGCAAAATTCATGGGCATTCCGCATTACCCGTACATGATACTGAAGATGCCGAGACCTCAGGGGATTATCACTGTGCGCGCCAATTTCCAAGGCGTCGCGGAATGCTTTCGGGGCGCCATCCAAACAGCTCTCACTGTCGGGCCTCCGGTAGCCCTTCCCACACAGGCGAATAGCAGTCTGGAAGAAGAAAGTCTCACGATCCCCTCGAGCGAAGCTCAGGCCGCGACCTCTATGCGGCCGACTGAAGAAACTAAAATGATTAATCTGGGATTCTCTGATGAACGCAAGACTGCCATCATCAGCTCCAGTCTCGACGACAAATAGGAAAGTGTGCCCGTCCAGTTCCTGCAAGATAATCATGATGTATTCGCATGGCAACCTACGGACATGCCGGGAGTCCCGAGAGAACTGGCCGAGCACAAACTTAAAGAGTATCCTCAGGCGAGACCGATTCGACAGAAGCTGCGTCGTTTCACGCCCGATAAAAGAGAAGCTATTCGTGCAGAGTTAGCTCGCCTAGTGTTGGCACGATTCATTAGAGAAGTACTGCACCCTGAGTGGCTAGCAAACCTTGTCCTTGTACTCAAAAAGAATAAAGTTGTCTGGCGCATGTGCGTCGACTATACTGATCTCAATAAGCACTGCCCGAAGGATCCCTTCGGACTCCCTAGGATAGATCAGGTAGTTGATTCGACCGCTGGCTGCTCTACGCTCTCCTTCCTAGACTGCTACTTTGGGTATCATCAAATCAGTCTAGAAAAGAGGACGAGGATAAGACCACCTTCATCACACCATTTGGAGCCTTCTGCTATACCTCCATGTCGTTCGGCCTCAAAAACGCTGGAGCGACTTACCAGAGAGCCATCTAGACATGCTTAGCCGATCACTAGGGCAAGCAGGGTGGAGGCTTATGTTGACAATGTGGTTATCAAGACAGAAAACTCAGAAAACTTCGTCGAGGATCTGCAGCTAGTCTTCGACAGCCTGAGATGTTGACAATGTGGTTATCAAGACAGAAAACTAAGAAAACTTCGTCGAGGATCTGCAGCTAGTCTTCGACAGCCTGAGACGCTACCGATGGAAGCTAAACCTAGAAAAATGCATATTCAGAGTGCGAGCCAGAAAGCTACTTGGGTTTATTGCCAGTCATCGGGGAATAGAAGCAAATCGAGAGAAGATTACGGCCATTATGAGGATGGAACCGTCGCGGTCATAGAAAAAGGTACAAAGGCTCACTGGATGCATGGCAGCGCTAAGCAGATTCATATCAAGGCTAGGCGAGAAAGGAATGCCATTCTATAAATTGCTCAAGAAGGTGGACAAATTTTAGTGACCACAGAAGCACATGAGGCTCTAGAGGCACTAAAGAAATTCTTGACCACTCCGCCAGTACTCAAGCCACCATGCCGAGCTACGCCCGGTCAGCCGGCATAAGATTTGTTGCTATATATCTCCTGCATGACTCACGTGGTAAGCACCACGTTAGTAGTCGAGCGGGCGGAATAAGGGCTAGCATACCCAGTGCAGCATCCAGTTTACTTCATCAGCAAAGTCCTCGGACCCTCAAAGATAAGGTACCCTCAAGTTCAGAAGCTGTTATACGCGGTACTTCTAACCGCTCGCAAGCTTCGGCACTACTTTGACGACCACAAAGTCATAGTAGTCACCGGATTTCCAATAGGCGATATCCTTCACAACAAGGAAGCTGTTGGGAGAATAGCCAAGTGGGTGTGCGAGATCGGAGCTCATGATATAGAGTTCCGACCCCGCACGGCGATAAAAACTCAGGCACTAGTCGACTTCATATCAGAGTGGACTGAGCACCAGGTCCTGGAAAGCCCAGAGGTCACTAAAATATGGAGGATGTACTTCGATGGCTCACTGAGACTGCAAGGAGCAAGGGCAGGGATTCTCTTTATCACTCCCGGAGGTGAACAACTCAAGTATGCACTCCAGCTCTTATTTCCAGCATCCAATAATGTAGTAGAGTACGAAGCACTGGTCCACGGGCTGAGCATCGCTGTTTCACTCGGCATCAAGAAATTAATGGTGTACGGTGACTCACTGGTGGTCATAAGTCAAGTAAACAAAGATTTTGATTGCTCGACCGACTCAATGAACAAATATTGTGCAGCAGTGCGGAAGCTGGAGGACAAGTTTGAAGGATTAGAATTCCACCATGTTGAAAGGGATCACAATGTAGCGGCTGATGCACTGTCAAAGCTAGGGACTAGTCGGGCTCAAGTTCCACCTAGGGTTTTTGTCCAAGAAATACAACAACCGAGTGTCGCCATAGATTATATGGAGGAATGCCACGTTCTGAGTCAGGCAGAGGCAGATCCCAATGACTGGAGAGAGCCAATCATCAGATACATAAAAACAAGGAAGAACTAGATAACAAAGCTGCGACGGAGCGCATTGCAATACAGTCGGCCCACGATACCATTATAGGGGGCCTGCTGTATAGAAGAGGTGCAGGAGGGGTCCTCATGAAGTGCATTCATCCGGCTACTGGGAAGCAACTTTTAGATGTGATTCATGCCGGGCAATGTGGTGTAGTTGCAGCGTCACGGACTCTAGTGGGAAAGGCTTTCAGGTCCGGATTATACTGGCTGATAGTGAATTATGACTCTGGTTAGTCCAGAAGTGCGAGGCGTGTCAATTCTTATCAAAGCAGCAACATCTACCTGCACAACAGTTGCAGACTATTCCTGTGACCTGGCCGTTTGCATGCTGGGGGCTGGACATGATCGGGCCCTTCAAGAAAGCTCAAGGGGGTATACCCACATACTAGTTGCCATCGACAAATTCACAAAGTGGATATAATACAAGCCAATCGCTTCTTTGACCTCAGTAAAGGCAGTGAAGTTCATTCAGGAAATAATGTTCAGGTTTGGAATACCTAACAACATCATTACTGACCTAGGATCTAATTTCACCAGCTCAAAATTCTTTAACTTCTGCGAGCAAAGGAGCATCTAGATCAAGTATGCATCAGTGGCACACCCAAGAGCTAATGGGCAGATAGAAAGAGCCAACGGGATGATACTCGATGCACTCAGGAAAAAGGTGTTCGACAAAAGCGAGAAGCTCACAGAGAAATGGATCAGGGAACTGCCATATGTAGTCTGGAGCCTGCGAACCCAGCCTAGCCGAGCTTTATACGGAAACACCCCATTCTTCATGGTGTATGGATCGGAGGCAGTGCTACCAGCAGATCTAATCTTTGGAGCACCCAAATTAACATTCGAAAGCATAGCCGAAGCAGAAGCAACCAGGCTGGAGGACATCGATGTACTGGAGGAAGAACGACTAAATGTGGTAATTTAGTCAGCCAGATACCAGCAAACCCTGAGGCGCTACCACGACAAAGCAGTGCGACATTGATCCTTCGCAGTGGGAGATTTGGTCCCCAGCCGAGTGCTGGCGGGGGAGGGACGACACAAACTGTCAACACCGTGGGAAGGACCATTCATCGTCGCAGAGGTCACACGACTGGGATCCTACCGGCTCACCCAGATGGACAACACCGAAGTGGGGAATTCATGGAATATTGAGCACCTCAAGAAATTCTACCCCTAGTAATGCCTCAAAACTCTTGAGGACGAGTTGTACTCTGTAAGCAGAAGGTTTCATTATCAATAAAGCTTCCATTTTCCAAGGCATACAAGTTCTCGATCAACAACTGACCTAGGTTGGGCTCAATTCAAAATCAGCACAACACGCTCAGGGTGATCACTATACACTACTAATGGAGCAATCGACTTAAGTCGAAAACGCCTTAAGTCGGTGCGACATGCTCACGCTTACACAACTCAGGGTGATCACTATACCCTGCTAATGGAGCAATCAGCTTAAATCGGAAACGCCTTAAGTCGGTGCAACATGCTCACGCTTACACGACTCAGGGTGATCACTATACCCCGCTAACGGAGCAACCAACTTAAGTCGGAAATGCCTTAATCGGTGTGACATGCTCACGCTTACACGACTTAGGGTGATCACTATACCCTACTAATAGAGCAATTGGCTTAAGTCAGAAACGCCTTAAGTCGGTGCGACATGCTCACGCCTGCACAACTCAGGGTGATCACTATACCCTACTAACAAAGCAATCAGCTTAAGTCGGAAACACCTTAAGTCTGTGCAACATGCTCACGCCTACGCGACTCAAGGTGATCACTATACCCTACTAGCAAAATAATCAACTCAAATTGGGAGCACTTCAAAGAAAAGTAACTCGTTCACATGCCCGAGGGTGGTTTCAGCACCCTTCTAACAGAACGATCAGTTCAAATGTAGCACAATTACACGCACACGGAATTCATAGTACACTGTTTCACTAAAAAGTACTAACTCAATGAAAAAGTGTTTCCATCCGAGCAAATCACTGCGCAGGAGCATTTTTGTAGGAAGCCTCAGCTGCAGGAGTAGCAGAAGAAGAAGATCTGAGAGGGAAATTGGGATAACCATTTCCTATAATTAATTTTGGTGGTTGATGACTAACGCAAACATGTGGACTAACTAGTTTGTATAGAATTCATGTATTACATGTGTCTAAGGTTCAACACAAACCAAGAAAGAAATCAGTTAGGGACACAATTTTATTGGAGCAAAAAGGACTTGAGTGTGCTGGAAAATGGCGCATCGGACTGTCCGGTGCACCAGGCCGTACAACTCCAAACCAGCCACTCTCTGGAATTCCAGGGCGCGCTCCGCTATAATTCATCGGACTGTCTGGTGAGCCAGCAGAGTAACAGCTCTCAAGCGCCAACGGTCGACTGCAAAAGCACCTGCCACGATGAACAGTGCAAGCCAGAAGTCAGAGCGCAGACGTCAGAGGGCACCGGACTGTCCGGTGTGGCATCAGACTGTCCGGTGCCGCAAGAAGACAAAGGCTCCAACAGTCGACCAGCTCCAAACCCTAACAGTTAGCTGACGTGGCGGAGCACCGGACAATAAACAGTGGGTGTCCGGTGGCACACCGAAATGTCTGATGCGCCCATCTCCAGCAGCCTTCACCAACGGTTGTGGAAGTAGTTGGGGGCTATAAATACCCCCCAACCACCTCATTCATAACCATCCAAGCATTCCAAACATCTCATCCAATACAAGAGCAAAAGACTCCACTCCAAGACACGTCAAATAGATTGAATCCTCTCTAAGCCTCCAAATCCACTCAATTCCATTAGGGACATAAGACAGGGTGTTTTGTGTTCTTTTGTTGCTCTTGTTGCTTAGATTGGCCTTTTTCTTTTCCCATTCTTATTCTCAAGTGCTTTGTAAGCGAAGCAAGAGACACCAAGTGTGTTGTGGTCCTTGCGGGGTCTTAGTGGCCCGTGAGATTAAGGAAGAAGGCTCACTCGGTCTAAGTGACCGTTTGAGAGGGGGAAAGGGTTGAAATAGACCCAGTCTTTGTGGCCTCCTCAATGGGGACTAGGTTCTTTGGAACCGAACCTCGGTAAAACAAATCACCGTGTTCACTCGCCTTGATTCTTGTTTGATTTGTTTTCCCCTCTCTTCGGACTTGAATTTAATTCTAACGCTAACCCTCAACCTTAGTGTGTGTTTAAAGTTATAAATTTTAGGTTTCAACTATTCACCCTCCTCTAGGCGACTTTCAAGGTTGGCTCACAATAGTAGGCGCGGCAAGAACATCGACAATAATGTCCTCAGGCACCACAACGCCAGGCCTCCTCATCAGGATCCGCCCGGTGCGAACGTCCTTGTCCATGGCTTTGTCGCACATCGCCTTCATGACAACACGGTCATCCTCTAAGGCCTTGATGTTGAGGCGAGCGGCCTCCAGCTCTTGCGTGACAAGCTTCTTTGAAGCACGCAGCTCCTTGATGACATAATCCTTTGAAGACAATAGCTTACCAAGTCGAAACACTTTAGTCTAGGATGCCCTCAGTTCATCCCGATGATGGTCCAGGTCCGACATGGTGAAGCGATGACTCCTCTCCAGAACAGTTAAGTAATTGCTGGCATCGCGATATAATCTATCCAATTGTCGCGAGAAGTAACGAGCGTTCGCCTCTCCTCCTGCAAGCAAGAACAACACTTAGCATCGAAGCAAAGAAAGCGAAGCAGAAGCAGTCAAGAAAATGTACCTCATAAGCCATCTTCTCCGAGTCAAGTTGATCATTCAAAGAAGAATTCAAGGTGTGGGCACTATCCAAGAAGGCAGAGACTTGGTTCAGGTCAGCCTGGCTCTGGGTATACTTCTCCTCAGCATCGGAGCACCACTGAGTTAAAGCTGGTAAAGCAGCAGAAAACGAGCACAAGATATGAGATAAGAAAAGCAATAAACAACAAAAAGGAAACTGTAGACTCACTAACCAAGGTTTGAGGCCTTCAGATCATCTATTTGTCTCTGAAGCAGTAGAGGGTTCCACTGCATCAAGGACGAAAGTTGGTCGAGGATAGGAGCGCCACAAGATTTCAGCTGGGCAGATATAGAATCGAAGACATTCTGCAGTTTCAAAAATTAGCAAAGAAAACTTATTTGCCATCATGAACAATAAGAAGCAAAGGATGACTCACCTGGAGATTGGAGAGGAATAAAGGAAGACCCAAAGCTGGAAGCATTGATGCGCTGCTTGTTGAGGGGCATCAACAGGAACAATGTTGAAAGCATGACTCGGAGAGACCTCAGCTCCAATAGCAGGCAGCAGATTCCTACCATCAGGGTCACTGGCCTCTAAGGTGACCGGACCGACGAGAGCAGCAGATAAATTTGTCACCACGAGTTCCTCAGATTGAACCAACGGTGATCCAACATGAACGTCCATAGAAGCAGCCGAAGAGGAGCCTGGCCTAGCACCCTCGGGGGCTGTGTCGCCCTTAGCACCACCCTCGGGGGCTGGGTCATCCTTAGCGGCAACTTCCGAAGCTGAAGCACCCTCGGTCGTACCCAGAGGAGCCAGGTGATTCTGATTAGCAGCATCAAGGGCCAGCGTGTCCTTGCAAGCTAGACCGCCCTCCAAGGTCAACGAAGCACGAGAAACTGTCTGGATTACATCTTGCCCGACAGGATCACATAGCAAAGAAACATCGTCCGGGACCTCTGAACGGACGATGGAACTGTCAACCTCAGGGGGCTCTGATAAAAGGTCCTCAGAGATAATCTCTTCTAATGCATGGTCAAAGGCAGACATTGTCAACCTCTGGAGGCTAACAAGTCTTGATAAGGCCTGCCTCAGGATGTCACTGCTCCTACTGTTGCGGCTGTTCTTGCGAATCAAGGGAATTTCTTCTTCTTCATCCTCTTCGTCCTCATCAAGCATACAACCGCCAACTCTAGCATCATCGCAACCTTTGATATCGTCCTCGAGGGTGGTGCTCGCTGGGCCACTACCGAGGAGTGACATCGAGGGACCAGCATCTTGTTCTAAGCATGATAATAGCTGGAGTCTCTTCTTCCTCTTTTTATCCTCGTCAGGCACGACTAGATAGCTCGTCCGGCGCGATCGCTTGCGACGAACGCTTTTAGGATTCTGAACTCCTTTGTCCTCACCAAGGTCCTGCCCAACCGCAACATCCATTAACTCAGTATAGGTAGAGTCAGACGATTCTTCAGCCAGCATGCTGAGAACAGCGTTCACCTCGGCCTCATCAACACTGGTTGACATCTAGAAATGACCCTGTCTCTCTACTTCGGGAAGATTCCGGAATGGAGCGATGAAAGCCTCGATGTCATCCAATGAGGATCGCACTCTATGACCCAGACTGCCATCTTGAACAGGAGGGTTGGAAATGAATTCAGAAAAGGGACTCTGTGGAGGTAGATTCCAGGCTGAATAAGATAAGGGGGCACCAGCATTCGAAACCTTGCCCCTTAGCATCAAGTCAATCCGGCTCAGCAGGTCCTCATCAAGAATCCATCTATTGGTAATTCTGGTAGGATTATTGACCCCAGTATACAGATAAGTCGGGTAAACGATATCCTTCAGGGGCTGGATGTTCTTGAAGACAAAGTTAGCAACAACAGCTTCGGTAGTCAGGCCCTTGTCTTTCAGCGCACATATCTCGGCAAGCAGCACCCTAGACTCGGCTAGCTCTAAAGCTATAGGGGACTCTGTCCAGTTGGGCGTGCGGACGTCAGGCTGCCTCCTTGATCGAGGAGGGAGGGACTTGTTGTGGTTCTCCATGGTAAACCACTCAAGGCGCCATCCCTTAATGTTGTCCTTCAGAGGGATATCAATATATTCGGCTTTCCTGCCCTGACGATGCTCCAAGCTGGCACCGCCAATAAGCTGATGCTGCCCCCAACCATCCCGGGCCGACAGTGGTAGAGGTATTTCCAAAGCCCGAAATGAGGAAGAATTCCAAGAAAAGCTTCACAGAGGTGAACAAACACGACAATTAGAAGAATAGAATTGGGGTTTAAGTGTGTAAGATTCAGAGCATAAAAATCGAGGAGGCCACGGAAAAAGGGAGAGGCCGGCAGGGCTAGTCCTCGGATGAGAAAGGGCATGAAGACGACAGCTTCGTGGGTATCCTCTGTCAAAACTGTAACCCCACGCCAGATTCGCCATGAACACATCTCCTTTGGCGGAAGAACACTAGTTTCAACGAGGTGTAAGAGGTCAGACTCAGAGACAATGGACATGTGGTTGCCAACAAATGGAAGTTGGCTATTAGGATCGATTGGCGGGATAATTGGAACATCATCACTCTGTCTCTTCCTCTTAGGAGCCATTGCAATCTCTCAAGCGAAGCGGACGGGCTCAAGAACTCAGGAAATCAAGAAGCGGCGGAGGAAAAAGCGAGAATTAGGGTTTGGAACTCAAGGGGATATGTCAGCATAAATATGAGTTGGCTCGATAAGTCAGGCGCAAAAGTGCCAGATCATAACTCGGAAAAGCGGAGATCACATGCATCACTCGGCCATTTCCTCTAAAATGCCAGCGAGCCGTCAATTGTGCAAACAAAATCATGCAACAGTGGACCAGCAAAGAGCTGCATTTTTATTCAAAGGGGGAGAACGTTGCAAACTTGAGACCGACTCATTATGAGTCGGCCTCTCCACCCCTTAGTCATTACATTACATTACACTACTCTACTACTTAAACTATGCTATACTACTACCTAATACTACCTTAATCTACTACTACTTACTACTTACTTACTACTACTACTACTATCTATACTAATATCTAAACCAACAACATTATGCCGCCGGTCTTGCCTTCGCTGTCGTCGCCCTTGCCGCCGCTGCCTTTGCCGTTGTCGTCGCCCTTGCCACCGTCGCCCTTGACATCGTCGTCGCCCTTGCCGTCACTGTCGCCCTTGCCGTCACCCTTCCCATTGCCTTTGTCGTCGCCCTCGCCATCACCATCGCCCTCGCCGTCATCACCTTCGTCGTCGTCATCGCCCTTGTCGTCGTCGTCGCCGCTGCTGCCGTCGTCCTCGCCTCCATCACCCTCATCGCTGCTCCACTCTTCGGAGGAGTCCACCTATTCCAAGGAGAGCACCTCCGAATCATCCGACCCACCGAGCCCGGCGTGCTCGATGGAGCGCCAGTATGCTCGGGCCGCAGTGGACAGCCCCATGGAGTCATCCGAGTCCTCGGACGACCCCACGGGGGATGCAGGAGTGGGCGATCGATCATACTCGGAGGAAGCTTCCTCCGAGTACTCCGAGTCACCAAAATCCTCTGAGGGAGGACTTGGGGGACGCTTGCGCTTGCCGTCGATGCGGCGAGGCAAGCCCTTGCCCCTCTTGCCCTACCCATGGTCATGCGAAAGTGGAGAAGTGGAGAAGAAGAAGAAGAAGAGAGCAAATGATCAAGAACGAGTGGAGAAAATAGCCAGGGCAAGCGGGCTATTTAAGGTGCCGAGATGTGACCATCCACTTCCTACCCCGCTCGCCGAATAGTTGCAAGAATTCAATAAACAATTCAAGCCGCCTGAAAATGACTTAGGCAACTGGCGCCGTTTCACGTAACACGACACTGGTTGGACCCAAGTCAACTGCTCAGGAAAATGATTACACCTCTCTGTCACATCAAGTTACTACTTTAGGACAACACGGTAAACACTCTACGTACCAAGACACCCATTGGGTGTACCGCCCGGAATTTTCAAGATTTTCTGAAGAAACGATATCCATGAAATATACGCAATGAATGTATCACGACAAAAGAAGGAGATCGACTAAAATGGGAGGAAGCACAATTGTGGTTACTGAAGCGCAAGTCCAATCAACAGAAGCACAGAGTAGGGTGGTGTCCAACTGAAGGCCATCTATCTCAAATAGCCAGATGTCCGACCTGCCACCGATCAAATTGATTTTAGACCTAACAAGGCATGGACAGATGGCATCGCTTGGTTATTTTGAAAATACTGATTTCAAAAGCATAAAATGAAGACCTTTCAATGGATTATTTCTAAAATCCACTCAAAGCTCGGGGGCTACACCCACCCAATGGATTCACAATACCTTGAAGCCAAAATGCTGATTTCAAAAGCATAAAATGAAGACCTTTGAATGGATTATTTCTAAAATCCACTCAAAGCTCGGGGGCTACACCCATTGGGTGCACCTTTGGTGCACCCAATAGATTCACAATACCTTGAAGCCAAAATGCTAATTTCAAAAGCATAAAATGAAGACCTTTGAATGGATTATTTCTAAAATCCACTCAAAACTCGGGGGCTACACCCAACAATAGTTAAAAAATTAGGCTATACAACGAACCCACAGACATGACCAAGAACCTTTGAGTCGATTATTTCAAAATCAACTCAAAGATTGGGGGCTTGTGGGGGACAGATATCCCTCGGGTCCACTAGAAGGTGAAAGGCCTTTGCATGGGCCACAGGCCAGTTGCCCCGCAGGGTCGTCTCGTCGTGGACCGGACAAAGACCACAAGTGAAATGGGCCAACCCAAGAAGGCAATGGGCCCATGCCCGAATCGTCTATGGATTACACACAATCTCAAGGAACCGTCTGTTTTTCCCGCACCCGGCGCCCTCGAACGTCGGGGGTAGATCGGGATGGAGTCGGTGGGTTTTCCTGAAGATAAGCTAAGTCAATTCTCTATTAGCTAGGAGATATACTAGAAGAATGTGATCATCATGTTCGAAGGGAGTGTCCCACGATCATGTATATTAGGCCTAGGGGGACCCCATCATTTTCATCTCATTAGCCCCTCTCCATTCAAGAGGCGCCACTTGTAACACACCACACATACAGAGCCACCCCAGGAAGTAGGGTATTGCGTCTCTCAAAGCGGCCCGAACCTGCAGAAAATCGCATGTCTCTCTCTCTTACTCTCTCGTGCTCCTAGAACAAACCATCGAGCTACGATCAACAACACCGTCCTACCCAAAAGCACCACGAGGGTATCCTCGGGTGTGCGGTCGGACACTAAACACCGACAATGTGGTTTTTATAAACTCAATCAACTAACTAGGATTCACCTAGAACAAGCGCCAAAGCAGTCTAACTAACCTAAGCACTTCGCAAAGCACCTATGCTAATCACCAAGTGATTCTGTTAAGCACTTGGGTGTATGAGCACTTGGGAATGTTTACTATATGCCTTGGTATGTTGCTTGGGCTCCCACACCTTGAAATGGTCGGTTGGGGGTGTATTTATAGCCCCCAACACAAAACTAGCAGTTGGAGAAAAGTTGTGATCTCTGCAGCACACCGGACAGTCCGGTGGTGCACCGAACAGTGCACTGTTCACTGTCCGATGTGCCTGGTCGTTGGTCTGACACTGCAACTGACCGTTGGCGCACAGGCTTTTTTACACCGGACACTCCAGACTTCACATCGGACGGTTCGGTGGTCTTCTCTCCATAGTGCCACCTAGAACTAGCCATTGGGCTACTGTTCCCTGGTGCACCGGACAACCCGGTGCTCCAGACCAGACAGTCCGCAGGCAACACTTCCTTTGTTTCTTGGACTTCACTTGATCTTCATAATGTCTTATTTTGAGTTGTTGCTTTCCTCAATGTCTTGGTCCAAGTAACTTTACCATCCTGTGAACTACAATCATAAACACTAGCAAATTCATTAGTCCACAGGTTATGTTGATCATCAAACACCAAAACGTATTTGAAAGTAGCCTAGAGGGGGGTGAATAGGCGAAACCTGAAAATTATAAACTTTGAACACGCACTATGCCCGGGGTTAGTGTTAGAAATAATTCGGAGTGCGGAAGATACTTCTCCTTGCTATGAGTTGCTCAATCAACGCGGATAACCTTGGGAGCAAACTAAAATCAATATGAGCAAGGGAACTTTTGCGAGAGAGGAGAGGGGATAAACAAATCGAATGGAGATCAATATAAATGAACACGGCAATTTGTTTACCGAGGTTCGGTTCCAAAGAACCTAGTCCCCGTTGAGGAGGCCACAAAGGCCGGGTCTATTCTGACCCTTTCCCTCTCTCAATCGGTCACTTAGACAGGTCGAGTGCTTCATCTTAATCACACGGGTTACTAAGATCCCGCAAGGATCACCACACAATTAGGTGTCTCTTGCTTGCTCTATAATTCACTTAGAAGGTTGAGAAAGATATGAAGAAAGCGCGATTGCGAAAACCAAGCAACAAGAGCGACAAACAACACACGGATCACACTCTCTCAAGTCACTAAGCACTAATGATCACTTGTCTTAATTGTGGGACTTGCAGAGATTGGAAGCTTTGAATGTGTCTTGGAATGGATTGCTAGCTCTTGTATTGAATGTGAATGAGTAGACTACTTGGATGAAGTGAATGGAGGTGGTTGGGGTTGTATTTATAGCCTCCAACCACTTCCTAGCCGTTGCTCTTTTTCCGCCGACCGCGGACGGTCCGTGCCCCTTGTCCGGATGGTCCGCCCCTGCACATCAACGTCTGGAATCGCAACGGTCAGCAGTAACGGCTATATCAACGGCTATAGTGCATTTAATGCATCGTCATTAGATGTCAGATAAAGTAGTTGCAGACGGTCCGACCGTGCACCCTAGACAGTCTGCGAGGACACTAAAAATGCATTTTACCAAACCGGTCACCTTTAGGTTTTTCTGGTTTTTCAACGACCGGACGGTCCACGCCTGAGGCCTGACGTCCACGATTGGTCTCGGATGGTGCCTGCTTCTCCTTCGGACGGTCCGTAGTGTTAGCTTGTGTTTTTGCAGCGTTTCTGTCCGAAGCTCACCCTTGTGTTGCGGACAGTCCACCGCAAGGGCCCGGACAGTCTACGCATAGGTGTTTTTCCAAAAAAAAACTTCTCCTGTCTAGAATAATCTATGGTATTCCGGACAGTCGACTTAGAATAGTTGTAGATGAACTTATGCACTTGAGAAATGATCAACTAGGAAAACTAGTTAGTCCATAAGGTTTGTGATGGTCGTCAAACACCAAAATCGATTATAGGAAATGTTGAGGCCATTTCCCTTTCAATCTCCCCCTTTTTGGTGATTGATGCCAACACAAACCAAAGCAAATACAAAGTGTAGAAATATAACTAGTTTGCATTTTGACAGATCTACATAAGTTACCTTGAAATTAAAGAATTTTTAAGCATATATGTTTGATTGGATATTTTTAACATTTTGGACCACATTTGCACCACTTAGCTAGTTTTTGCAAATCTTTTGAAAAAGTCTTTGAAATTCTTTTGCAAATAGCCAATGGTATAAGAATATGATTTGAAAAGGCATTTTTCAAGATTTTGAAACTTTTCCCCTGAAGATGTTCTCCCTTTAGTTATCAAGAGGGTTTTATTTTGTAATTGAAATATTTTCTCCCCTTTGTGAAATAATTTTTGAAAAAAATAGGGTGATGGTACGGAAACAGGGTGGTGGTGTGGTCCTTTTGCTTTGGGCCTATTAATTTCTCCCCCTTTAGCATTAAGCGCCAAAAATGAAGAAACTTGAGAGGCCTACCATTTTCACCCCCTTAGTAAAAGGATATGAATGAAAGTTTATGAGAAGGGCAAAGGATAAATGATACCGATAGAGTGGAGTGGAAGCCTTGCCTTCGCCGCATACTCCATTTCCCTTTCAATCTAAGACAAATCATAGAGATATTCATGGAAGCACATTAGTCTTAGCCTTGGCACAAGAAGAATAAGAAATATGCATTTGTACCAAATGAAAGAGACATGATCAAAGGTATAATAATGAGCAATGTGTGCAATGTTTCAATCAAAGTTCCGAGAATCGAGGATATTGAGTTCATTTCTAAGCTTGCTAAAAGTCTTTTCATCTAATTGGTTGTGGGTGCTAACATAAGTGAAAGGGAAATAGGGTCAAACCTTTTCCTAAATGATTTTGGTGGTTGAAATGCCCAACACAAATAATTGGACTAACTAGTTTGCTCTAGATTATATATTCTACAGGTGCCAAAGGTTCAACACAAACTAATAAAAAGATCAAAGTTAGGGTTCAAAAAGAAAGGAGCAAAAGAAACCGAAGAGAACCCTGGTCTGGCGCACCGGACTGTCCGGTGTGCCACCGGACAGTGTCTGGTGCACCAGGGGCCGTACAGACTGAACTCTTCACCTTCGGGTTTCTCAGGCGCCACTCCACTATAATTCACCAGACTGTCCGGTGCGCCAAGCGGAGCAACGACTAACAGCGCAACGGTCGTCTGCAAAAGTGTTAACAGTGCGTGAACAGTGTGCGCAGAAGTCAGAGCAGGCGTCAGAGGCGCACCAGACAGTTAACAGCACCTGTCCGGTGCGGCACCAGACTGTCCAGTGCCCCAAGATGTTAGAGCTCCAACGGTCGAAACCATCAGAACTCTAACGGTTGGGTGACATGGTTGGCGCACCAGACAGTGTCTGGTGGCGCACCGGACTGTCTGGTGCACCCATCGATAGACAGCCTCCCCAACGGTTGGTTTGGTGGTTGGGGCTATAAATAGCCCCAACCACCACCACTCCATGCATCCAAGTTTTTCAGACATCTCATTCAATACAAGAGCTATTGCAATCAATACAAGACACAATTCAATAGAATCAAAGCCTCTCCAAGTCCCAAACCCACTCCAAACAAATAGTGACTAGAGAGAGAGTTTTGCTCGTGTTCTTTGAGCTCTTGTTCTTGGATCAATTTCTTCTTCCCCATTCTTGTTCTTCAAAGCACTTGTAATCAAAGCAAGAGACACCAATTGTGTGGTGGTCCTTGTTGGGTCTAAGTGACCCGTTTGATTAAGGAGAAAGCTCACTCGATCTAGGTGACCGTCTGAGAGAGGGAAAGGGTTGAAAGAGACCCAGTCTTTGTGACCACCTCAACAGGGATTAGGTTCTTTGTAACCGAACCTCGGTAAAACAAATCACTGTGTCATCCGCTATATTTCTTTGGTTGATTTGTTTTCCCCTCTCTTTCAGACTCGGTTTTATTTCTAACGCTAACCCCGACTTGTAGTTGTGTTTAAAGTTGCAAATTTCAGTTTCTTCCTATTCATCCCCCTCTAGGCGACTTTCAATTGGTATCAAAGCCCGGTACTTCATTAGAGTCTAACCACTCGAAGTGATGTCGGGAGGATCCACCAAGTGGGAAATGGAAACGGACACAAGCCACAGGAAGGCTCCATCAAAGGAGTCTAGCGCCAAAGGAAGGGAGGACTCACCTCCCCGCGTCAAGTTGCATCGGAGTGGCGACAAGAAGAAAAAGATGAAGAAAGTGGTCTACTACGAGACCGATTCTTCTTCATCCTCCACCTCCGGCTCCGACACACTGTCCGTCACTTCTAAGCGCCATGAGCGCAAGAAGTTTAGTAAGATCCCCTTACGCTATCCCCGCATTTCCAAACGCACTCCTTTACTTTCCGTCCGATTAGGCAAACCACCGGTTTTTGACGGTGAAGATTATTGTATGTGGAGTGATAAAATGAGGCATCATCTAACCTCACTCCACGCTAGCATTTGGGACATTGTTGAGTTTGGAGCGTAGGTACCATCCGTGGGGAATGAAGGCTACGACTCGGACGAGGTCGCCCAAATCCGGCACTTCAACTCCCAAGCCACTACTATACTCCTTGCATCTCTATGTCGAGAGGAGTATAATAAGGTACAAGGGTTGAAGAGTGCCAAGGAGATTTGGGACGTGCTAAAGACCGCACATGAAGGGGATGAGGTGACCAAGATCACCAAGCGGGAGACGATCGAGGGGGAGCTCGGTCGATTCATCCTCAACCAAGGAGAGGAGCCACAAGCAATGTACAACCGGCTCAAAACCTTGGTCAACCAAGTGTGCAACCTCGGGAGCACCAAATGGGATGACCATGAAATGGTCAAGGTTATTCTAAGATCACTTGTTTTTCGTAATCCTACACAAGTTCAATTAATTCGTGGTGATCCTAGATATAAGCTAATGTCTCCCGAGGAGGTTATAGGAAAGTTTGTGAGCTTTGAATTGATAATCAAAGGCTCCAAACTAATCGTTGATCAAGGCGGCACCTCCACACCCGAGGTGCAACCCATCGCATTCAAAGCGACGGAAGAAAAGAAAGAAGAGTCTACATCAAGTAGGCTCCCCATCGACGCCTCCAAGCTCGACAACGAGGAAATGGCACTCATCATCAAGAGCTTCCGCCAAATCCTCAAGCAAACGAGGGGGAAGGATTACAAACCCCACTCCATGAAAGTGTGCTACAAATGTGGTAAGCCCGGTCATTTTATCGCTAAATGCCCCATGTCTAGTGATAGTGACAGGGACAAGGACAAGAGGGGGAAGAAGGAGAAGAAGAGATATTACAAGAAGAAGGGCGGCGATGCCCACGTGTGTCGAGAATGGGACTCCGACGAGAGCACCACTGACTCCTCCTCCGACGAGGACGCCGCCAACATCGCCGTCAACAAAGGCCTCCTCTTCCCCAACGTCGGCCACAAGTGCCTTATGGCAAAGGATGGCAAAAAGAAGAAGGTAAAATCTAGAGCCTCCACTAAATATACGACATCTAGTGATGAGGGTAGCTCTAGTGATGATGAAGATGATTTGCTTGCTCTTTTTGCCAACTTCTCTTTGTCATCCTTAGCCTCCACTAAACATACGACATTGGATGTAGTATATTTGGGGGTATCTCTAGAATGTACCTTCTTATCTTTGTCATCCTTAGCCATGAGGCATTTGTGGCCGATGTTGGGGAAGAGAAGTCCCTTGTTGATGGCGATGTTGGCGGTGTCCTCGTCGGAGGAGGAATCAGTGTAGCTCTCGTCGAAGTCCCATTCTTGTCGTCGTCCCTGTCACTATCACTTACAACACCTATAGCACACCCTCTTGGAACGGGGTTTGTAGTCCTTCCCCTTCCTTTGTTTGAAGATTTGCCGAAAGCTCTTAATGATAAGAGCCATCTCCTCGTTGTCGAGCTTGGAGGCGTCAATTAGGAGTCTACTTGGTGTAGACTCTTGCTTTTTCTCTTTCGTTGCTTTGAATGCAACGGGTTGCATGTAGCATCACAAAAATTCAAATCTTGAAAATTTTCTCAAACTCGCTCTAAATTCAAAATGAATTTTAAATTTCGTTTCAAAAATGTTTGTTTGCGGTTAATATCAACAAACAAAATATAGTGGTCTATATTCTCTCTAAAATCCTCCTCAAAATATCCTACAAATATTTCCCTAGTGACCCCCTTCAGATTCTTTCCAGAAATACTGCCTAAATATTCCACCGATAATTCTCTAAGTATTTTCCTCCTGAGAAATACCTTCATAATCATATTTAAAGTCCCTACAAATATTTTCTCCATAATTTTCCTCATGCTCATACGTATACGTATGCCTCCGGTGTCATACGGTGAGCTCTACAAGCTAATTTCACTTATACATGACAAATACATGCTTATCTCCCACTAATCCTCGCATCCTCCCACTAATCCTCGCCTCCTCCCCCTAATCACCCCCACCTAGCCTATAAATAGAGGGGCAAGGGCCTCCTCTCAAGCCACCCCAAGCCATTTCATGGCAACTCTCCTCCCCCCCACACGCCCACTCCACCTCCAACACAAGCACACACTAGCACATGGATCGTTTGGTCGTTCTTCGATCCTTCGTCCACCTGTTCTTAGTTCGTTCGTTCGTCTGATCGTTCAATCGTTTGTCCAATCGTTCATGGTTCGTTCGTCCATTCGTCCGATCATTCGATCGTTCGATCGTTCGTCCGTTCGTTCGTCCAAATAATCTTTGTTCAGTCGTTATGCTGCCGAAATTCCGATCGTTCGTTCGTCCGATCATTTGATCGTTCGTCCGTTCGTTCATAGTTCCTATTCATTGTTCATCGTTCGTTCATAGTCCCTATTCATCGTTTGTCCAAATAATCTTTGTTCAGCCGTTATGCTGCCGAAATTCCGATCGTTCGTTCATCCGATCATCTGATCGTTTGTCCGTTCGTTCATAGTTCCTATTCATCGTTCGTTCATAGTTACTATTCATCGTTCATCGTTCATTCATGCAATTTATTCATCATCGTTACTATTCATCGATGATATCTATCGTTACTATTTTAGCATCACTATTCATCGTTACTATTCATCGTTCATCCGATCACCCTAAATTTCAACTACTCATCCATCATGCTGTCCAGCTCACCTAAGACTTGCCAAACCAATATTCTAGTCATATGAACTCCGGTCACTGTGATTTTCCTTCCAGTAAGAACTTCCCATCTGGTCACCCATCCGAGATTTCTCCAAGTTGAGCATGCTTAACTTTGAGATTCCTTCGAACCAGGCTTCTAAACTCAGATTCTAATAATTCTTATTTCTGAATTCTTATCAACTTATTCCCTATCCCACCATGTCATCCCTTAAGCATGGTTCATATTACAGAAAACTCCCAAAATACTCTTGTCCCATATTCTGCCTATAATTTCCCTGTTTAGACAAAGTCAGATGATTCACTCGTCACTATTCTCACCAACAGTAAACTCTACTATACTACACCACATACACCCAGCTATAAATACACCTAGTTACCCTCTCCCTCTCCACACACTCAACACCCTCAGCCAAGGCAAACCCCCACCCACTCAGTTACTCCGCTCTGCAGGCTACGCGCATAGTGTCGCTTCGCCTCCAATCCACCCTCCTAGTAAGCACCTCTGCTCGACCACCAGTAATATTACAACACCACACGACACAGATTCTGCTCAAGACTCTACCCATCCATATATCACCATTCTGACCACTATACTAAATATTTGATGATATACTTGTTGGTTTGTATGTTTGCTTGTTCATGTTACATAGTTATCGGAGCGTTCGTGCCGTCTCGTGAAGGCCGGATCTGCAAGTCTACGCCAGGCGGTGGAGCCAGAAGCCAGTTCCACGAGCTCTCACACTTTCTCCGGTTAAAGCAATGACAAGCTCAATGGATCCCTTTGATGCATAAATTACCTATGCTTTTTTAACCACAACCCTCAGCCTGTTATTTTATGCATGATATGATTTTGAGATAAGTTATTATGGCCACCCAGTCGCTTGCCGCAATTAATATTTATACTCCTTGACATATTTGTTACAAATGATTTGAGAAAAGGTGTGAGTTTTCAAAAGAAAATGCTTTTCATAATGGGTATGATGAAGGGTTGTCACCCTTATCACCTTTGAGCGGGATAATCAAGGACTCCTGGTTTAGGGGAGGGCCTAAGGTGATGGCTCAAATGGTTTAGGTGTGAGCATGAAGGATTGTCCTTCTCGTCTAAGGACCGGTTTGTCATCACTCCTTACCTATACTCTTATCAAGTACAACCACTCGAGATTGTATGGGCAATCGCTCAATCCAAACTTGTACGGTCCGAACCCTTATGATGGCTGGGGAGCACCGGGAGGATAAGGAGGGGGAATGTTTTGTCCGGTTTGGGCATGGTGGTGGCCTGACTCCTTCCGGTATAATCTTTAAGGTAAGGACGTGCAAGGAAAGAGAGAGATTCGACATTCGAATCTCACGACGGTGAGATTACAGAAACCGGACTAGTGGGTAAAGTGTACACCTCTGCGGAGAGTTTGAAAACCTATTCGAATAGTCTGCATCCACGGATATGGATGAGTCATGGCTTGGATTTGACAATCAGTGTTTTGTTTTCTAAAAATGCTTTTGAAAAGTGGTTTTAAAAGGTCCAGCGGTCGAGCCGTGAGCTATGGTGGACAGGAAGTCCAGTAGCTATATTTTAAAATGAAAACCAGTGGGAAACTGTTGAGATACCTGGATGGTTTAGTCCAGAGGATTTTTTTCTATATTGAAAAACTTCCTGTTCCTTTGGGAGAGGATGCGCTTTGAAAAATACAAAATGTTTTACAAAATAACCCTGCATCAAATATTGCTCTTTCTGCAAAATATCCTGAGCTCCACATATTCCATGCATTATATCTGATTTCCCCATTCCGCGGGTGAAGGTGGGCTGCTGAGTACGCAAGTACTCAACCTTGCTTATTTGTTGTTTTTCCGAGAAGGATATCGCTGATCGGGTAAGAGTTACACCTGTTCCCAACCTTGCCTGTGGCTGTTGGACTGCTGATTTGCTTCGCTGCGTATATCGGGCTGCTTCAGCCCCACTCTGATGATATGTCCCGAGTTGTGGACCAACTCTTAAAGTTGATCGCCACCTTTATAGGTTTGTCTCGTTTAAGCAGATCTGGAACTATCTAAGGTATAAATGTGTTTACTAGCCTCCTGGGACTAGTAATTGTATCACATTTGAGTCCCAGAGGATTGGGGCGCTTCATTGCACCTCGGATGCGGAGGTGGCGCCTTGCTCCAAGTTGACAATGTGTCTGGAGTCTTTGATCATTAGTTCAAAGCTCACAAACTTGCCAATAATGTGGCGGAACTGCCCGAATTATTCCAACTTAAGTGCCTAAGTCCCACCTCAAAGGCTAGACCACACTTAAATGGGAATAACCCATCAATCCCTCGGATCTAGTCCGACGAGGCCACTGACAGGATCAAGTACCACAATCTCACTCGATGGTGAGTCATAGAGCAAATACAATAAAGCATAAAACCATACATAAAGGAGTATTAGATTTATTACATCATCATCGGAGTTTTTGCAAAAGTAGTCATCATTGTTCGAAGTGCAGCGGAATGAAACTAACGATAAATAAACAGAGAGATGGGGAAGCCTGTCCCATCACTCCTCATGCTCCTCCTCAGCCGAGGCGGGGTCCCACTCGACAGTCCAACCCGGTGGCAAGATGGACGGCCAAGTCACTCCAGCAACCATGTCCTCCAGAGAACCTATAAAATTATGCCACAAGCAAGGCTGAGTATACTAATAACACCCCAGGTGTTACTTTGAGTGTTCATCAAGGCCACACCTTTTAACCTACTATCACATGTGGTTTAGTTTGAGAAAAGTACACCAAACTTGGAAATCCAAATCCTAAGTAAGTGTAACCCATCTTAGATGTCTTACCTTGGTTGGTTATGCAAGTATAAGGGGGAGAATTACCCAAAACCCTAATGCAAACCCCTTTGGACAATGGGAACCCTAGAAGTAAGTATGACCAAAAGGTCATGAAAATCTTATGATCATGGCTTGGGCCAAATATAAAAGTTGTAGTTGAAAGGGAATTAGGCTTACACCTATTTCCTAATTAATTTTGGTGGTTGAATTGCCCAACACAAATAATTGGACTAACTACTTTGCTCTAGATTATATGTTCTACAGGTGTCAAAGGTTCATCTACAACTATACTAAATCGACTGTCCGGAATACCGTAGATTATTCCGGACAGGAGAAGCTTTTTGGAAAAACATGCCAAGCGCGGACCGTCCGGGCCCTTGCGGCGGACCGTCCGTGACACAAGGATGACCCTCGGACAGAACCAATGCAAAAATCCGAGTCTGCACTATGGACCGTCCGGAGGATAAGCGCGGACCGTCTGTGACCTCGCGCGGACCGTCCGGCCTCAGGCGCGGACCGTCCGGTAGGCAAGGATCCGAAAACCCCGAAGGTGACGGTTTCAGAAGAATGAATTATAGCGGCCTCGCGGACCGTCCGGGGTGCACGACCGGACCGTCCGCGACTGGCTTTGTCTGACATCTGACGACGCATTAAATCATATATAGCCGTTGATATAGCCGTTACTGCTGACCGTTGCGTTTTCAGCCGTTGATCTACAGGCGCGAACCGTCCGGACCAGGCGGGCGGACCGTCCGCGGTCGGCAGAATGGAGCAACGGCTAGGAAGTGGTTGGTGGCTATAAATACAACCCCAACCACCTCCATTCACTTCACCCAAGCATTCCAACCTTCAACATTCAATACAAGAGCTAGCAATCCATTCCAAGACACATTCAAAGCCTCCATCTCTCCAAGTTTCACAATTGAGAAAAGAGATCATTAGTGATTAGTGACTTGAGAGAGAAAGTGATTCGTGTGTTATTTGTCGCTCTTGTCGTTTGGTTTTTGCAATCGTGCTTTCTTTCAATCTTCATTGCGATCAAACTCACTTGTAATTGAGGCAAGAGACACCAATCTTGTGGTGGTCCTTGTGGGAACTTTGTGTTCCAAGCATTTGAGAAGAGAAAGCTCACTCGGTCCGAGGGACCGTTTGAGAGAGGGAAAGGGTTGAAAGAGACCCGGCCTTTGTGGCCTCCTCAACGGGGAGTAGGTTTGAGAGAACCAAACCTCGGTAAAACAAATCGGCGTGTCTCACTTCATTATTCGCTTGCGATTTGTTTTGCACCCTCTCTCGCGGACTCTATTATATTTCTAACGCTAACCCGGCTTGTAGTTGTGTTTATATTTGTAAATTTCAGTTTCACCCTATTCACCCCCCCCTCTAGGCGACTTTCAATTGGTATCAGAGCCCGGTGCTTCATTAGAGCCTAACCGCTCGAAGTGATGTCGGGAGATCACACCAAGAGGGAGATGGAGACCGGCGACAAGCCCACTACGAGTCACGGGAGCACTTCATCGGAAGAGTCCCGCACCAAGAGGAAGGAGAAGAAAAAGAGCTCCTCCAACAAAGGGAATGGGAAGGAGAAGAAATCCTCTTCCCACAAGTTGCATCGAAGAGGCGACAAGCACAAGAGGATGAGGAAAGTGGTCTACTACGAGACCGACACTTCATCAACATCGACCTCCGACTCCGACGCACCGTCCGTCACTTCTAAGCGCCAAGAGCGCAAGAAGTATAGTAAGATCCCCCTATGCTACCCCTCAAAGCGTACTCCTTTACTCTCCGTTCCATTAGGCAAACCACCGGTTTTTGACGGTGAAGATTATAACATGTGGAGTGACAAAATGAAGCACTATATAACCTCACTCCACACAAGCATATGGAATGTTGTTGAGTTTGGTGTACAGGTACCATCCGTAGGGGATGAAGACTATGACTCGGACGAGGTGGCCCAAATTCACCACTTTAACTCCCAAGCAACCACTATACTCCTCGCCTCTCTAAGTCGAGAGGAGTATAACAAGGTGCAAGGGTTAAAAAGTGCGAAGGAAATTTGGGACGTACTCAAGACCGCACACGAAGGAGACGAGGTGACAAAAATCACCAAGCGGGAGACGATCGAGGGGGAGCTCGGTCGTTTCATGCTTCACCAAGGGGAGGATCCACAAGCTATGTACAACTGCTTGAAGACCTTGGTGAACCAAGTGCGCAACCTCGGGAGCGAAAAATGGGATGACCATGAGATGGTCAAGGTTATTCTTAGATCGCTCGTATTTCTTAACCCTACACAAGTTCAATTAATTCGAGGTGATCCTAGATATAAGCTAATGTCTCCCGAGGAAGTTATAGGAAAATTTGTGAGTTTTGAGCTAATGATCAAAGGCTCAAAGAAAATCATCGAGCAAGGCACCTCCTCCACGCCCGAGGCACAACCCGTCGCATTCAAGGCGACGGAAGAAAAGAAGGAGGAGGCTACTCCAAGTCGAACACCCATCGACGCCTCCAAGCTCGACAACGAGGAGATGGCGCTCATCATCAAGAGCTTTCGCCAAATCCTCAAGCAAAGGAGGGGGAAAGACTACAAACCCCGCTCCAAGAAAGTATGCTACAAATGTGGTAAGCCCGGTCATTTTATTGCTAAATGTCCATTATCTAGTGATAGTGACAGGGGCGACGACAAAAAGGGGAGAAGAAGGGAGAAGAAGAGATATTCCAAGAAGAAGGGCGGCGATGCCCACGTGTGTCGCGAGTGGGACTCGGATGAGAGCTCCACCGAATCCTCCTCCGACGAGGACGCCGCCAACATCGCCGTCACCAAGGGACTTCTCTTCCCCAACGTCGACCACAAGTGCCTCATGGCCAAGGAGGGCAAAAAGAAGAAGGTAAAATTAAGATCCTCCACTAAATATGAAACCTCTAGTGATGAGGATGATGCTAGCAATGAGGAGGATAACTTGCGTATTCTTTTTGCCGACCTAAACATGCAACAAAAAGAAAAATTAAATGAATTGATTAGTGCTATTCATGAGAAGGATGATCTCTTGGACTCACAAGAGGACTTCCTTATTAAGGAAAACAAAAAGCATGTTAAGGTTAAAAATGCTTATGCTCTACAAGTTGAAAAATGTGAAAAATTGTCTAGTGAGCTAAGCACTTGCCATGAGACCATTGACAACCTTAGAAATGAAAATGCTAGATTAATTGCTAAGGTTGATTCTCATGTTTGTAATGTTTCAATTCCCAATCTTAGAAATGATAATGATGATTTGCTTGCTAAGATTAAGGAATTGAATGATTCTCTTGCTAGTCTTAGGATTGAAAATGAAAAATTAATTGCTAAGGCTAAAGATTTTGATGTTTGCAATGTTACTATTTCCAACCTTAGAAGTGAAAATGATATATTACATGCTAAGGTTGTAGAATTAAAATCTTGCAAACCCTCTACATCTAATGTTGAGCATGTTTCTATTTGCACTAGATATAGAGATGTTGATATTGATGCTATTCATAATCACGTGGCTTTAATTAAACAACAAAATGATCATATAGCAATATTAGATGCTAAAATTGTCGAGCATAACTTAGAGAATGAAAAATTTAAATTTGCTAGAAGTATGCTCTATAATGGGAGACGCCCTGGCATCAAGGATGGCATTGGCTTCCAAAGAGGAGACAATGTCAAACTCAGTGCCCCTCCTAAAAGATTGTCTAATTTTGTTAAGGGCAAGGCTCCTATGCCTCAAGATAACGAGGGTTACATTTTGTACCCTGCCGGTTATCCTGAGAGCAAAATTAGGAAAATTCATTCTAGGAAGTCTCACTCTGGCCCTAATCATGCTTTTATGTATAAGGGTGAGACATCTAGCTCTAGGCAACCAACCTGTGCTAAGTTGCCTAAGAAGAGAACTCCTAATGCATCAAATGATCATGACATTTCATTCAAAACTTTTGATGCATCTTATGTTTTGACTAACAAATCCGGCAAGGTAGTTGCCAAGTTTGTTGGGGGCAAACACAAGAGGTCAAAGACTTGTGTTTGGGTACCCAAAGTTCTTGTAACACCCGGATTTTAGGGGTCCAAAACCCGGGCGCTAACATAAACACCAGGTGTGCTGGGACCAAGTCTCACACATATGATGTATAGTGGCACAGGATCGAATGTCACATCTTTATATATAACAGGAGTTCTATACAAAATAAATAATTACATTATAGGGAGACAACGGTCCAGCAACCCAAAGTTGACTGGGAGACGACGGCCTAGACCACTCACGAACACATCGCAGCATCCTCCAAGCGCCTCATCCTGTGGTACCTGTTCTTGACCTGTGGGGTGTGTGAGACAGCAAGAGTGAGCTCACATACGTTCATCGCTCAACAAGTTGTGGGGAATAATGTGCATGAACTCGCCAAAGGTGGGAGCTCACGTGAAGTGTAAGGCTTACCAAAGGAGATGGTTAGAGCTGAGCATTGCTTTTAAAGTTGGTCAAAATTTTATTAGCAGTTACTAAGTATAAGTAAATACCAACCCAGTTAAATAGTAGAACAAAAGTAACAACTTCACCTGCGATGCAATGCATATGACAAATTGAGTTTAGGTTCCATAATTTAATCATGTGAGGGTCCGAGCTGCTCATGACCGTGAGCACGGCTAGTATACCAGTTTTACACTCTGCAGAGGTGGCACATCTTTACCCACAAGTCATGTTACCCATCTGCCAAGGGATCGCGACTTCCCGTACACCTCTACCGAGGAGGCGAGGCAGGGTAACACTACGAGGCCTTTACAAAGTTCCACTAGCTTCAGAAAACCCGCTACAGTTTATAGGAAGCTCCAATGCAGGAATTCCCTTGCAGGACCGCCATCGCAGCAAAATCCTCCCGAGGGTCTCCCTACACTGACCACTCCCCTACTGCCCTTGCCCCTTTCGGGTAAGGTAGTCCTCCACTAGCTTTCCTAATTAATCAGCCAAGGGCGTCCCATTATACCCTTGTGGTAGCACTGTTTTCCCGGGTGGTCGCTCCATGTTCCAATTAACATAATGATCTTATCATGAACGATAAATAACAACGGATAACAAAAGTATAATCATGAGTAATGTATCTTCATACCCAAAACCACATAAAGCACTAGCAAGTACTACCCAAAAAGTTCAGTGGTAAACAAGGTATAAAGATAATCAAACTAGGGTAACCTATTGGGTCCCATCAAAATTAACCTATGCAGATCATTATGATTAATCAGAACATGAGTAGGTAAAAAGAAGTGATCAAGGGCACAACTTGCCTGAGACTTGAGATTCCAGGTACCAACTTGCTCTTCAGATGACACGTGACCTCACTGCTAGTCGTAGCAATACAAACAAACAGTGTATAGGCAAAATTAACATTACACCAAACATAAGAATAAACTGCGTAATAATATTCTACGCGCCGCTACGAGATCGTAGGAACGAGAATCACTAAAATCAGAGCTACGATCATTAAGTTATGAAATCCTAAAATTATTTAGTGCTTAGAATAGATTAATCCTAATGAACAATTTTAATTCAAGTTTCATGGCTAGACAGTGTTACTGGTTGATAGAAAATAATAATACAAAAATATTGCAATTGGAATGACTCAATTTGGAGTTAAAATGAATTTTCTATGAGTTTTACAAGTTCTAGAGTTTATTTTTGTATCAAAAATACATTTTCTAATTCATTTATTCATTTTAACACGTTACTGGATTGGGCCTCAATTAATGGAAAACGCAGGGGCCACGGGGTAAAAATCCAGAGACACAGAGAACAGTGCAAATGGATGGCGGGTTCTATTTCAAGTAAACCTAGGGTCTCTTAAGCAAAACGCGCGCCGCGAAGGGGTATCATCATATCACAACCGATGAATCTTCCATCAATGGACCAGATTAGACTTAGGCTTTTATGAGTCGGTACCTGACGACAGCCGTCGGATCTTCGAATTCGCGGTCTTGATTTAATACGATCCCTGGGATGCCTACAATCATTCTCGGCCCTTGATCCAAGATGCACGGCCA
Organism: Zea mays; assembly: GCF_902167145.1. Classification (NCBI taxonomy): domain Eukaryota; kingdom Viridiplantae; phylum Streptophyta; class Magnoliopsida; order Poales; family Poaceae; genus Zea; species Zea mays. Next base: position 71,485,332 of record NC_050105.1, on the reverse strand, counting down.
GGAACGCTTCTCCTACCTCCCTTTCAATCCGACAACGCCAAGGCCGCCCACGGTTTGGTCAGCAGTGACGGCGGCTGGGCGCGGACCAGGAGGAGAGGGAGAGGCTGGCCCTCCATTGCCGCAGCCGTGCAGCCCGATTCGCCCTTGGAGTCTCCGTCAAAGAACTCTCTCCATGCGGGACGCGGTAGCGACATCGAAGCTTTTTCTCTCCTTCGTTTTCTCTCTGTTCGACCTGTGGTGGCGCAGCAGAAGCCATCGTTCATGGAGCTCCCAGTGAGGCGGTCCGGAGATGCGAGTGAAGAAGAGCTTGAACTGGGGCTCGGCGGCGGCGGAGTCCCCCCCTTTCTTCTCCCTCCCGACAGGCGGCCATGGCGAGGTGTGGTATGTGACATTGCTCACAACGGGGTACGGCTGGGATTCAATTTTTATACCCAAGAACGGATAGAGTCCGAGCGTGGATCAAGGAATTAGATCCGCAGTCCACGCGGTGAATTCGTTGATTCGGTTACGGAGCTTGTGTGGGGGATAACGCGCAGGCAATAGAGGCCCACCGCAATTTATGGACGCAGGGAGCTCCGCTTGCCAGCCAACTCCGCACAGACCGCCAGCCGTTTTCAACCGCCCGACAATGGCGCTGCGCGGATAGGGAGCGGAAGCGTGCGCGCGCTTCCTGCGGAGGGGAGAGTCCCGACCAGCTGGCCCCACCGGTCATAGTCCGATGGCGCGGCGCGAGACAGTACTGTGGACTCCGCCCAGTAGCGCTCCCCTGTCCACGATGGCCCATCCGTCAGCGCCCCACTGCGCATGGGCCGCGCAGGCTTAAGGGTGCAACTGGGCCGAGCGGCTAATTCAGCCCAGGCGCAAGTTTCTATTCTCTTTCCTTTTTCTTTTCTATTTTCTTTTCCCCTTTCCCAATTCAAACTCCAATTTGAATTTGAATTCGAATTCCGTGGCAAACTTGTCTTCAAACTAAATATCTCACTTGAATATGACATGATATGAATTGATTTTTTTAAGAAGTTTATTTAGTGGTGACTAATGCTTTTCCTCCCCAAATTATAGTGTTTCTGATTTGATGTTTATTTCCAAATTGGCTTCTACTATATATATTTTTAAACCTCATTTCATATAGTCAAAACATACACACAATACAATTCTCAGCATGATGCACCATTTAATGACTTTTATTAATCCTCTGTTTTCAAATAAGGTGTTCACATGAATTAATAACCACTGGTAAGACATATAGAGTAACATAGTTTCTTTTTTTTTGACCACTCTTACAAAGTGAGTGTTACAAATCCTACCCCCTTAAGAAGAATCTCGTCCCCGAGATTAGTAGAAAAGGGATGCAACCAGTTTGGTTTGAAATTTAGTTTCTCATTTGGTTTAGGAATCAAAAGTTTTGTTTCAAGTTTTTTTTTATATACTCGCTAGCAGATGATTTGGAAAATATGGATATATATGTCTAGCCATCTATTATGTCAGATGAGGTACGATTATGGCAAGTACAGGTTGTGGCAAGGAAGAGTATAATAAGGAAAGACTTCATCCTGAACTCTGGATCTTGATTCCGCTGGCGATTCAACTTGATCTTTGAAGTCTTGAGTTGATGCTTATCCTTCTTTGACATGGTTGGTCTTCTTTGGCCGTTATTTCTTGGAGTTGTCATCCGAGTTAAGGACATATGGCTAGGACATATGTGAGTAGGATGGATTGTATGGTGTAGGTAGGTTAGAATCTCTTGCTAGGTTAAAATTGTGGGGTTATGCAACTATTGGATGGTTTAAGGTAGTTGCATATGGCCAAGTCGATCTGTCATTCTTATTTTAGTGCAGGGTGAACTAAGTTAAGACCCGTTCTATAGGAGTAGAGTCTAATCTATTTCATCAGTATTATCTAACATGTTTGATAAGTCACTTTAGATTAGATCAGATCTAGGTTAGATTGGTGTGACTAGTTTGACTAGATAAGATCTTATTTATTTTAGGCTAGATCATGGTTGTTACACTAGCGTGGGATAAATATGCTTATTGGGGTAAGATGAATCCATAAGGATAAGGTAGAATCTTTTGAGGTCAGATAGATCTATTAGGATAAGATAAATCTTTTCAAGATAAGATGAGAATCTATTTTTTTAGGATAAGATGGATCTATGAGTGTAAGATAGACTTTTTCAAGATAAGATGGATTTTGCTAGGCTAGATTCTTTGATGAGGGATAACCTAGTTCATTTAGATATTTTTATAACCGTTTTTTTTCTATATGTATATGCAGATGTAATTGTGGACATTACTCCACAACTAATCACACTCAATCAAAGATCCAAATCAAACAAGTATCATAAGAACAAACATTCAAGCATACAAATACCTATAAAAATAGTTTTGTTTTTGTTCCTAAGAGTAGGTCTCCTATTCCTAAAGTCACTTTAGGCACCGGATTTCAAAGTGTGAAATCCACATTTGTCTTTAGAATGAAAAGGTAAGAATAATTAGAGTAAAGCGGAAATAGATGAGAAAAAAATTAAGATAAGTTTAGAAAAGAATCAGAGTAGCAGAGGTAAGTAAATATTGGTTGTCTGGTTCTATCTAGGTTTCGTCCTACAGTCAACATTCCTCTGATACCACTTCTGTAACACCCGGATTTTAGGGGTCCAAAACCCGGGCGCTAACATAAACACCAGGTGTGCTGGGACCAAGTCTCACACATATGATGTATAGTGGCACAGGATCGAATGTCACATCTTTATATATAACAGGAGTTCTATACAAAATAAATAATTACATTATAGGGAGACAACGGTCCAGCAACCCAAAGTTGACTGGGAGACGACGGCCTAGACCACTCACGAACACATCGCAGCATCCTCCAAGCGCCTCATCCTGTGGTACCTGTTCTTGACCTGTGGGGTGTGTGAGACAGCAAGAGTGAGCTCACATACGTTCATCGCTCAACAAGTTGTGGGGAATAATGTGCATGAACTCGCCAAAGGTGGGAGCTCACGTGAAGTGTAAGGCTTACCAAAGGAGATGGTTAGAGCTGAGCATTGCTTTTAAAGTTGGTCAAAATTTTATTAGCAGTTACTAAGTATAAGTAAATACCAACCCAGTTAAATAGTAGAACAAAAGTAACAACTTCACCTGCGATGCAATGCATATGACAAATTGAGTTTAGGTTCCATAATTTAATCATGTGAGGGTCCGAGCTGCTCATGACCGTGAGCACGGCTAGTATACCAGTTTTACACTCTGCAGAGGTGGCGCATCTTTACCCACAAGTCATGTTACCCATCTGCCAAGGGATCGCGACTTCCCGTACACCTCTACCGAGGAGGCGAGGCAGGGTAACACTACGAGGCCTTTACAAAGTTCCACTAGCTTCAGAAAACCCGCTACAGTTTATAGGAAGCTCCAATGCAGGAATTCCCTTGCAGGACCGCCATCGCAGCAAAATCCTCCCGAGGGTCTCCCTACACTGACCACTCCCCTACTGCCCTTGCCCCTTTCGGGTAAGGTAGTCCTCCACTAGCTTTCCTAACTAATCAGCCAAGGGCGTCCCATTATACCCTTGTGGTAGCACTGTTTTCCCGGGTGGTCGCTCCATGTTCCAATTAACATAATGATCTTATCATGAACGATAAATAACAACGGATAACAAAAGTATAATCATGAGTAATGTATCTTCATACCCAAAACCACATAAAGCACTAGCAAGTACTACCCAAAAAGTTCAGTGGTAAACAAGGTATAAAGATAATCAAACTAGGGTAACCTATTGGGTCCCATCAAAATTAACCTATGCAGATCATTATGATTAATCAGAACATGAGTAGGTAAAAAGAAGTGATCAAGGGCACAACTTGCCTGAGACTTGAGATTCCAGGTACCAACTTGCTCTTCAGATGACACGTGACCTCACTGCTAGTCGTAGCAATACAAACAAACAGTGTATAGGCAAAATTAACATTACACCAAACATAAGAATAAACTGCGTAATAATATTCTACGCGCCGCTACGAGATCGTAGGAACGAGAATCACTAAAATCAGAGCTACGATCATTAAGTTATGAAATCCTAAAATTATTTAGTGCTTAGAATAGATTAATCCTAATGAACAATTTTAATTCAAGTTTCATGGCTAGACAGTGTTACTGGTTGATAGAAATTATTAATACTAAAATATTGCAATTGGAATGACTCAATTTGGAGTTAAAATGAATTTTCTATGAGTTTTACAAGTTCTAGAGTTTATTTTTGTATCAAAAATACATTTTCTAATTCATTTATTCATTTTAACATGTTACTGGATTGGGCCTCAATTAATGGAAAACGCAGGGGCCACGGGGTAAAAATCCAGAGACACAGAGAACAGTGCAAATGGATGGCGGGTTCTATTTCAAGTAAACCTAGGGTCTCTTAAGCAAAACGCGCGCCGCGAAGGGGTATCATCATATCACAACCGATGAATCTTCCATCAATGGACCAGATTAGACTTAGGCTTTTATGAGTCGGTACCTGACGACAGCCGTCGGATCTTCGAATTCGCGGTCTTGATTTAATACGATCCCTGGGATGCCTACAATCATTCTCGGCCCTTGATCCAAGATGCACGGCCAGGAACGCTTCTCCTACCTCCCTTTCAATCCGACAACGCCAAGGCCGCCCACGGTTTGGTCAGCAGTGACGGCGGCTGGGCGCGGACCAGGAGGAGAGGGAGAGGCTGGCCCTCCATTGCCGCAGCCGTGCAGCCCGATTCGCCCTTGGAGTCTCCGTCAAAGAACTCTCTCCATGCGGGACGCGGTAGCGACATCGAAGCTTTTTCTCTCCTTCGTTTTCTCTCTGTTCGACCTGTGGTGGCGCAGCAGAAGCCATCGTTCATGGAGCTCCCAGTGAGGCGGTCCGGAGATGCGAGTGAAGAAGAGCTTGAACTGGGGCTCGGCGGCGGCGGAGTCCCCCCCTTTCTTCTCCCTCCCGACAGGCGGCCATGGCGAGGTGTGGTATGCGACATTGCTCACAACGGGGTACGGCTGGGATTCAATTTTTATACCCAAGAACGGATAGAGTCCGAGCGTGGATCAAGGAATTAGATCCGCAGTCCACGCGGTGAATTCGTTGATTCGGTTACGGAGCTTGTGTGGGGGATAACGCGCAGGCAATAGAGGCCCACCGCAATTTATGGACGCAGGGAGCTCCGCTTGCCAGCCAACTCCGCACAGACCGCCAGCCGTTTTCAACCGCCCGACAATGGCGCTGCGCGGATAGGGAGCGGAAGCGTGCGCGCGCTTCCTGCGGAGGGGAGAGTCCCGACCAGCTGGCCCCACCAGTCATAGTCCGATGGCGCGGCGCGAGACAGTACTGTGGACTCCGCCCAGTAGCGCTCCCCTGTCCACGATGGCCCATCCGTCAGCGCCCCACTGCGCATGGGCCGCGCAGGCTTAAGGGTGCAACTGGGCCGAGCGGCTAATTCAGCCCAGGCGCAAGTTTCTATTCTCTTTCCTTTTTCTTTTCTATTTTCTTTTCCCCCTTTCCCAATTCAAACTCCAATTTGAATTTGAATTCGAATTCCGTGGCAAACTTGTCTTCAAACTAAATATCTCACTTGAATATGACATGATATGAATTGATTTTTTTAAGAAGTTTATTTAGTGGTGACTAATGCTTTTCCTCCCCAAATTATAGTGTTTCTGATTTGATGTTTATTTCCAAATTGGCTTCTACTATATATATTTTTAAACCTCATTTCATATAGTCAAAACATACACACAATACAATTCTCAGCATGATGCACCATTTAATGACTTTTATTAATCCTCTGTTTTCAAATAAGGTGTTCACATGAATTAATAACCACTGGTAAGACATATAGAGTAACATAGTTTCTTTTTTTTTGACCACTCTTACAAAGTGAGTGTTACAGTTCTTGTGTCTAATGCCAAAGGACCCAAATCCGTTTGGGTACCTAAAGTCAAGAACTAAACTTGTTTTGTAGGTTTATGCATCCGGGGGCTCAAGTTGGATCATCGATAGCGGGTGCACGAACCACATGACAGGGGAGAAGAAGATGTTCTCCTCCTACGAGAAAAATCAAGATCCCCAACGAGCTATTACATTCGGGGATGGAAATCAAGGTTTGGTCAAAGGTCTTGGTAAAATAGCTATATCTCCTGACCATTCTATTTCCAATGTTTTTCTTGTTGATTCTTTAGATTACAATTTGCTTTCTGTATCTCAATTATGCAAAATGGGCTACAACTGTCTCTTTACTGATATAGGTGTCACTGTCTTTAGAAGAAGTGATGATTCAATAGCATTTAAGGGTGTGTTAGAGGGTCAGCTATACTTGGTAGATTTTGATAGAGCTGAACTCGACACATGCTTAATTGCTAAGACTAACATGGGTTGGCTCTGGCATCGCCGACTAGCCCACGTTGGGATGAAGAATCTTCACAAGCTTCTAAAGGGAGAGCACATTTTAGGACTAACAAATGTTCATTTTGAGAAAGACAGGATTTGTAGCGCATGCCAAGCAGGAAAGCAAGTTGGGTCTCATCATCCACACAAGAACATCATGACAAGTGACAGGCCACTGGAGCTCCTTCACATGGATTTATTCGGCCCGATCGCTTACATAAGCATCGGCAGGAGTAAGTACTGTCTAGTTATTGTGGATGATTATTCTCGCTTCACTTGGGTGTTCTTTTTGCAGGAAAAATCCCATACCCAAGAAACCTTAAAGGGATTCTTAAGACGGGCTCAAAATGAGTTCGGCTTAAGGATCAAGAAAATTAGAAGCGACAACGGGACGGAGTTCAAGAACTCTCAAATTGAAGGCTTCCTTGAGGAGGAGGGCATCAAGCATGAGTTCTCTTCTCCCTACACCCCACAACAAAATGGTGTAGTGGAGAGGAAGAATCGAACTCTATTGGACATGGCAAGAACCATGCTTGATGAGTACAAGACACCGGATCGGTTTTGGGCCGAGGCGGTCAACACCGCTTGCTACGCCATCAACCGGTTATATCTACACCGAATCCTCAAGAAGACATCCTATGAACTCCTAACCGGTAAAAAGCCCAATATTTCATATTTTAGAGTTTTTGGTAGCAAATGCTTTATTCTTGTTAAAAGAGGTAGAAAATCTAAATTTGCTCCTAAAACTGTAGAAGGCTTTTTACTAGGATATGACTCAAACACAAGGGCATATAGAGTCTTTAACAAGTCCTCAGGACTTGTTGAAGTTTCTTGTGACGTTGTGTTTGATGAAACTAACGGCTCTCAAGTAGAGCAAGTTGATCTTGATGAGATAGGTGATGAAGAGGCTCCGTGCGTCGCGCTAAGGAACATGTCCATTGGGGATGTGTGTCCTAAGGAATCCAAAGAGCCTCCAAGTGCACAAGATCAACCATCCTCCTCCACGCAAGCATTTCCTCCAACCCAAAATGAGGACGAGGCTCAAGATGATAAAGAGGAAGAACACAATGATGAGCCACCTCAAGATGACGACAATGATCAAGGGGGAGATGCAAATGATGAAGACAAGGAAGATGAAGAACCAAGGCCGCCACTCCCAAGAATACACCAAGCAATCCAACGAGATCACCCCGTTGACACCATCCTCGGCGACATTCATAAGGGGGTAACCACTAGATCTCGTGTTGCACATTTTTGTGAGCATTACTCTTTTGTTTCCTCTATTGAGCCACACAGGGTAGAGGAAGCACTCCAAGATTCGGATTGGGTGATGGCGATGCAAGAGGAGCTCAACAACTTTACTAGGAATGAGGTATGGCATTTAGTTCCACGTCCTAATCAAAATGTTGTAGGAACCAAGTGGGTCTTCCGTAACAAGCAAGACGAGCATGGTGTGGTGACAAGGAACAAAGCTCGACTCGTGGCCAAGGGGTATTCACAAGTCGAAGGTTTGGATTTTGGTGAAACCTATGCACCCGTAGCTAGGCTCGAGTCAATTCGTATATTATTAGCCTATGCTACTTACCATGGCTTCAAGCTTTACCAAATGGACGTGAAGAGTGCCTTCCTCAACGGACCGATCAAGGAAGAGGTCTATGTTGAGCAACCTCCTGGCTTTGAAGACAGTGAGTACCCTAACCATGTCTATAGGCTCTCTAAGGCGCTTTATGGGCTCAAGCAAGCCCCAAGAGCATGGTATGAATGCCTTAGAGATTTCCTTATTGCTAATGGCTTTAAAGTCGGCAAGGCCGATCCTACTTTATTCACTAAAACTCTTGACAATGATTTGTTTGTATGCCAAATTTATGTTGATGATATTATCTTTGGGTCTACTAACGAATCTACATGTGAAGAATTTAGTAGGATCATGACACAAAAATTCGAGATGTCTATGATGGGGGAGTTGAAGTATTTCTTAGGATTTCAAGTGAAGCAACTCCAAGAAGGCACCTTCATTAGCCAAACGAAGTACACTCAAGATATTCTAACCAAGTTTGGAATGAAGGATGCCAAGCCCATCAAGACACCCATGGGAACCAATGGGCATCTCGACCTCGACACGGGAGGTAAGTCCGTCGATCAAAAGGTATACCGGTCGATGATTGGTTCATTGCTTTATTTATGTGCATCTCGACCGGACATTATGCTTTCCGTTTGCATGTGTGCAAGATTCCAATCCGACCCTAAGGAATCCCACCTTACGGCCGTAAAACGAATCTTGAGATATTTGGCTTATACACCTAAGTTTGGGCTTTGGTACCCTCGGGGATCCACATTTGATTTAATTGGTTATTCGGATGCCGATTGGGCGGGGTGTAAGATTAATAGAAAGAGCACATCGGGGACTTGCCAGTTCTTGGGAAGATCCTTGGTGTCTTGGGCTTCAAAGAAGCAAAATTCGGTCGCTCTTTCTACCGTCGAAGCCGAGTACATTGCCGCAGGCCATTGTTGCGCGCAATTGCTTTGGATGAGGCAAACCCTGCGGGACTATGGTTACAAATTGACCAAAGTTCCTCTTCTATGTGATAATGAGAGTGCAATCCGCATGGCAGATAATCCTGTTGAGCATAGCCGCACTAAACACATAGCCATTCGGTATCATTTTCTTAGGGATCACCAACAAAAGGGGGATATCGAGATTTCATACATTAATACTAAAGATCAATTAGCCGATATCTTTACCAAGCCTCTTGATGAACAATCTTTTACCAAACTTAGGCATGAGCTCAATATTCTTGATTCTAGGAATTTCTTTTGTTAATTTGCACACATAGCTCTTAAGTATACCTTTGATCATGTCTCTTTGATATATGCTATGACTAATGTGTTTTCAAGTCTATTTCAAACCAAGTCATAGGTATATTGAAAGGGAATTGGAGTCTTCGGCGAAAACAAAGGCTTCCACTCCGTAACTCATCGTTCGCCGTCGCTCCGCGCATCTCTCCATCTTTTGGGGGAGAGTCAAAAGCAAAAAGACTCCATCTTTGGTATAATCTTCACTTATTTATTTATGACCAAAGGGGGAGAGAATAATTCTAAGGGCTCTAATGACTCCGTTTTTGGCGATTCATGCCAAAGGGGGAGAAAGTATTAGCCCAAAGCAAAAGGACCGCACCACCACCTAATTTTTTTTTAAAAAAAGAGTTTCTCAATTGTGTTCAAAAGGGGGAGAAAAGTAGTGTTTCAAAATTGATTTATCAAAACCCTCTTGAACACTAAGAGGAGGATTTCATTTAGGGGGAATTTTGGTTAGTCAAGGGAAAAGCATTTGAAACAGGGGGAGAATTTCAAAATGCTTCTCGAAATCTTATTCTTTTATCTTCGACTAATTGCAAAAAGACTTTGAAAAGGATTTACAAAAGAATTTGCAAAAACAAAACGTGTGGTGCATGCGTGGTCCAAAATGGTAAAAATAAAGAAACAATCCATGCAAGAATTCTTTTTGGCGGAATTCTAAGTAACCTTTGCACCTACAATTATGCAAACTAGTTCAATTATACACTTTTATACCTGCTTTGGTTTGTGTTGGCATCAATCACCAAAAAGGGGGAGATTGAAAGGGAATTAGGCTTACACCTATTTCCTAATTAATTTTGGTGGTTGAATTGCCCAACACAAATAATTGGATTAACTACTTTGCTCTAGATTATATGTTCTACAGGTGTCAAAGGTTCATCTACAACTATACTAAATCGACTGTCCGGAATACCGTAGATTATTCTGGACAGGAGAAGCTTTTTGGAAAAACAGGCCAAGCGCGGACCGTCCAGGCCCTTGCGGCGGACCGTCCGCGACACAAGGATGACCCTCGGACAGAACTAATGCAAAAATCCGAGTCTGCACTATCGACCGTCCAGAGGATAAGCGCGAACCGTCTGTGACCTCGCGCGGACCGTCCGGCCTCAGGCGCGGACCGTCCGGTAGGTAAGGATCCGAAAAACCCGAAGGTGACGGTTTCGGAAGAATGAATTATAGCGGCCTCGCGGACCGTCCGGGGTGCACGACCGGACCGTCCGCGACTGGCTCTGTCTGACATCTGACGACGCATTAAATGCAATATAGCCGTTTATATAGCCGTTACTGATGACCGTTGCGTTTTCAGCCGTTGATCTACAGGCGCGGACCGTCCGGACCGTCCGCGATCGGCAGAATGGAGCAACGGCTAGGAAGTGGTTGGTGGCTATAAATACAACCCCAACCACCTCCATTCAGTTCACCCAAGCATTCCAACCTTCAACATTCAATACAAGAGCTAGCAATCCATTCCAAGACACATTCAAAGCCTCCATCTCTCCAAGTTTCACAATTGAGAAAAGAGATCATTAGTGATTAGTGACTTGAGAGAGAAAGTGATTCGTGTGTTATTTGTCGCTCTTGTCGTTTGGTTTTTGCAATCGTGCTTTCTTTCAATCTTCATTGCGATCAAACTCACTTGTAATTGAGGCAAGAGACACCAATCTTGTAATGGTCCTTGTGGGAACTTTGTGTTCCAAGCATTTGAGAAGAGAAAGCTCACTCGGTCCGAGGGACCGTTTGAGAGAGGGAAAGGGTTGAAAGAGACCCGGCCTTTGTGGCCTCCTCAACGGGGAGTAGGTTTGAGAGAACCGAACCTCGGTAAAACAAATCGGCGTGTCTCACTTCATTATTCGCTTGCGATTTGTTTTGCACCCTCTCTCGCGGACTCTATTATATTTCTAACGCTTGTAGTTGTGTTTATATTTGTAAATTTCAGTTTCACCCTATTCACCCCCCCTCTAGGCGACTTTCAGTAGTACACTTAATAACCTACAAATAATAGTAAGAAAGTAACCCCAAAAATAATTCAGAAAAGCCCCAAAAGGTTCACCCAAGGGTTGAGCACAAAAGAAAAATCAGGATTTTTCTAAGTTCAAAACCAACCCTTGGCCAAAGATCACACATGTTCACCCTTATTCAAACTTCAAAACATTTCGACCCAATTGACAAAGTGGCGCCAAATTACCTCTAGAATGCCCTAGAGAAAGTTGACACCTACCCTAAGACGTTTGACACGACTTGGCACAAGTTTTGTCTCGGTTTGGACATCTCTGACATAGCCGACTTCACACCCCCGTATCTCTCTAACCCGACCACATCTACCCTTGGAACTCACATGAACTAAGTAGCTCTAGGTGCAGGGAAGAGATCTCTCACAGGCTCTAGGGCAAGATTCGTATGTTTTGGCCGCTCAGCAGAGGGAAGAACAGGGGCAGAAGCAAAGAGCCACGTGTTCGACGCGCTTTGAGCTCGCCAGAGCACGCCCGACGCGTGCCCCCGCGTGCCCCGCGTCGCACCAAAGCCAAGCCGGCGCCATGGTCCGCGCCCGCGCCTATAAATCACCCAGGCACTTCGACTGTACCCCTCCGCACGCGCTCGACCTCACCGGAGCCCAAAACCACCGGCGTTTGCCCGTGCATGGCGTGCCCGCGACCGCCCGATCCCCCGCCACCGTAGACCGGCCAACAGAACCCTTCCCAACTCCGTCCAACCCTCGGATAGGACTATGCACACCTCGGTGAAGCTCCCCGAGCGAGGAATCGGAGTTTGCTTCGCCGGAGAAGCCAGTCCACGGTCGCCGGACTCCACCCGACCGCCGGTGAGCGTAGACCGGGTAATCCTCTGCTCCATTCTTCGATTCCTTGTGCACATAGCCTCTACGTCACCCCGAGAAGCTCACTGTGCCATTGGATTGAACTAGATCACTGTGGTTTGGCCGGAGCACCCGCCGCCGACGAGAGCACCCACCTGCGCACGTGGACCGGACAATTCCGGCCACCCCCACCGTCGAGCCGTACACCGTTGTGACCGCCAGGACTTCCCGGAGCCAACCCCGCCCCTCGCCGGACCTCTCTCGCTGTCGGTAAGCCGCGCCGCCCTTTTTTTTCACGGGTACTGTTTAAACCTAGGGAGGGACCGCGGGGGAGAAGAAGAAAAGGCTAGGGGGTTTTGCGCATTGTCAGTGACCCAGAGGAATAGTAGTGCAGGGGTATAACTGAGAGAGTTAGTTTGGAAAGAACCCGAGGACTTCGGTGCAAAGTGGTTTTTCCTGGAAACCTTTTATTAAATCTGATTTAAATTCAAACAGAACTTGAATAATTCATATCTTCTGTTTTATTCACCCAAATCAAGTCAAACCAATTTTGCCAAATCTTAAATAATGTAAACTACTTAAGAAAAATAGAAAACCCCTAAGTGCTACAAAAAACTTTAGGGTTCTGATTTAAATACTGATTTGGCCAAAAGCTAAGTAATAGGAGGAAAAATAGTTGCACTATTTAACTGAGGTTAAAAAAATTTAGTGAAGTACTTGATCACCTACTGACCTACTCAAAAATGATAAACCCCTCTGTATACCCCATTAAGGTAGAGTTTGCCATTTATTTCACATTGTGCTTAAAGTTAAAGAAAATAGGAAAGGTGATTTAAATAAGGAACCAGGGAGCACCCCTATTTTTGTTAGCCTACTTATTTAGTGTAGTTCACTAGAAAAATTTATTATACCCTGGTTTAGTATAAAATAAATAGGATACCTTTTATGTTAAGAAAACAAGGGGAACTTAGAAAAACCCTACAAAATTAACCCCAAGGTGAAAACACCCCAACCTTTGGGATAAGTAATGTTTTGTTATGAAGAACATAGGAAAAATATGAAATCTGTTGTTTGACATTTTTCAAATAACAAGGCAGTAGAAAGTGCCTTTTTGGCATTAAACTTTAGAAAATCAAAACTAAATAACCATCAATTAACTTTCTGTTATTTTTGGCACAGAAGCTTGTTATTCCTGTTAGAGGCCAACAAAAATGACCCCTAGGACAGAACCTGTTGGGACCATGCTTCGTCGTCGAAGGTCCTGCGGGAAGAAACAGCTTCGGCTAAAGCTGCTTATACATGATGACCGAAGCTACTACTCATGAAGCTTCGGTGTTATAGCGTATCCGAAGATGAAGGGTCAAACCGACTTAAAGATAGAATGACATTTTAGTCCATAAGGGTTTGAGTCATTGTTGTAAACTTTTATAAGGGGCATAATTGTAATTCCTTACAGGCTGTGTCCTATGCCTATAAATAGTGAACAGTATTCATTTACTGTTCACGCATTCCTGTAATTGCAAACACAGTGCTCAGGAATTATTATCTATCAAGGCAAAGGTATAAATGTACCTAAACATTATGTTCTGATATTTTAGATTCATATAATAAAATATGTGAATAATGTTACTTGTTTCTGATACATCTATCTTTAATGTTTCATGTTTTATATATTATTTCGTATTATTTTGTAAGTTTAATCACGAAGGTGCGACCTTCGTGATATTCTGCTCATGGTCTTCGTCCGAAGTTCATTAAATCCTTGAGGGAGATAATGCTTCAACGGACGAAGGGCATTAATATTTAACATTTTATGTTGCCTTGTTCTTAATTCATAGCATTTGAGAACAAGTCCCCAACATTGGCGCCCACCTTCGGTGAACTCACTTCCACTTTCCTGAGACAGTGGCTTTGTTCAAGAACCAAGCTGGAACTGCTTCGGCTCCGAAGCTAATTCTCCCGATAACAAGCGGTTCATGCTCAGAGCCGGCTAACAAGAAACAGAAGAAGGAGGCGCAGAGAAGAGTACAACATGTAGGGGTACAAGGACCCTTCATCAAGTTAAGATGGTCTCACATTCCAATTACCTTCTCTCAAGAGGATCTTCAGCTCAAGGATTACCCACACAATGATGCTATGGTTATCTCTTGTGTGATCAAAGGATTTCTGGTCCATAATGTTTTGGTTGATACAGGCAGTGCAGCTGACATCATATTTGCTAAGGCCTTCAGACAGATGCAAGAGCCCGAAGACATGATCCATGATGCCACACATCCCCTTTGTGGCTTCGGAGGAAGGCAGATTGTAGCACTTGGAAAAATCACAATGCCAGTAACCTTCGAATTTATCAACAATACAAGGACTGAACAAGTTGTGTTCGACATTGTTGATACGGAATACCCTTATAATGCAATCATTGGTCGTGGTACTCTCAATGCCTTCGAAGCAATTCTTCATCCAGCATATCTTTGCATGAAGATACCTTCGGACCAAGGACCTATTGCCATTCATGGAAGTCAGGAAGCTGCCAGAAGGGCCGAAGGAAACTGGACAGACTCAAAAGCAATCCATAACATAGATGGAGCTGAAGCTTGTGAGCAGTACAAGTTTAGAAGGGAGAAAGCTGCTTCGGCCGATCAGCCGAAGCCCATGCTTTTATGTGAGGACATAGCAGAGCAGAAGGTGCTATTGGGATCCCAACTGTCTGAAGAACAGGAGAAAACCTTAATAAGATTTCTGTTCAACAACAAAGATGTTTTTGCATGGTTAGCTAATGATCTTTGCGGAGTCAACAGGGATGTTATCGAACACTCGCTCAATGTTGACCCATCCTTTAGACCCAGAAAGCAGAGGCTTCAGAAGATGTCTGATGACAAGGCCGAAGGGGCTCGGAATGAAGTGAAAAGGCTCCTCAGTGCCGGAGTTATCAGAGAGGTAAAATACCCAGAATGGCTGGCTAACACTGTTATGGTAAAAAAGGCCAATGGTAAATGGAGAATGTGTATTGATTTTACTAATCTCAACAAGGCCTGTCCGAAGGACGAGTTTCCATTGCCAAGGATAGATTCTCTAGTGGATGCAGCAGCTTCATCAGAGCTTATGAGTTTGCTGGATTGTTATTCAGGCTATAATCAAATTTGGATGAAGAAGGAGGATGAGCCAAAAACCAGCTTCATAACTCCTAGTGGAACATATTGTTACCTTCGGATGCCTGAGGGGCTCAAGAATGCTGGAGGAAGCTTCAGCAGAATGACAGCGAAGGTTCTTCATTCTCAGATAGGCAGAAATGTGCTAACTTATGTTGATGATATCATTGTAAAAAGCACGAAGCAAGATAATCACATTGTTGATCTGCAGGAGACCTTCGCTAATTTTAGACAGGCTGGTTTAAAGTTGAATCTAGAAAAATGTGTCTTTGGAGTGAAAAAAGGGAAATTTCTTGGCTGTCTAGTTTCAACAAAAGGGATTGAAGCTAATCCAAATAAAATCGAAGCTATCCTTCGAATGGAACCACCAAGTACAAAAAAGGGGGCTCAAAGACTGACAGGAAGACTGGCATCTCTCAACAGATTTATATCTAGATCAGCAGAGAGAAATTTACCATTTTTCGAAGTGCTGAAGTCAGCCGAAGTTTTTCAATGGGGACCAGTTCAGCAAAGAGCCTTCGAAGAGCTGAAGCAATATTTGATAGACCTAACAACACTAACTCCACCAACGCCAGGGGCTCCTCTGTTGTTATATGTGGCAGCTTCGCACTCAGCGGTAAGTGCAGCACTTGTCCAGGAGAAGCCTGAAGGCCAAGTCAAAAAGCAAGCCCCAATATACTTTGTATCCGAAGTTCTTAGTTCATCAAAGAAAAATTATACAAAATTGGAGAAGGTGTTGTATGCTGTTTTGATGGCCTCCAGGAAGCTTCGGCACTATTTTCAGGCATACAATATAGTTGTTCCTTCTTCACAACCGTTGAAGGACATTATGAGAAATAGAGAAGCTACTGGAAGGGTTGGAAAATGGGATGCGGAGCTCAATGAATTCTGTATTGATTATGTGCATAGATCTTCGATTCAATCTCAAGCATTGGCAGACTTCATTGCTGATTGGACGCCAGGGGCTCAGGAAGAAGAAGCGAGTAAAGATGCTGAAGTTTGGACAGTATTTTGCGATGGATCTTGGGGAACCTTCGGAGCAGGAGCAGCTGCTGTGTTGGTTGCACCTTCCAAAGTTAAAACTTGTTATGCAACAAGACTTGATTTCAGTTGCACAAATAATATTGTTGAGTACGAAGCTTTGCTCTTGGGTCTTCGGAAGTTAAAGGCGATGGGAATCAGAAGGGCGGTTCTTAAAACTGATTCCCAGTTTATTTCTGGTCATATTGATAAAAGTTATAAAGCAAGAGTTTCGAAGCTTGAAAAATATTTAGACACGGTCCGAAGGATTGAGGCTTCCTTTGAAGGGTTTTCTATTAAAAATATTCCTCGTGGAGAAAATGAATATGCTGATTTATTAGCTAAGTCAGCAGCACAAGGGCTGCCCTTACCTTTGGAAGTATTTTTCGAAACAATAAAAGCACCTTCGGTTGAGCTTCTTGAAAGAGCAGTCCTCAACATATCCCCTGTCTACAGTGAAGACTGGAGAACTGAGATCATCTCTTTTCTTCAGGGTAACTTTCTTTCAGATGACGAAGCTTATAACAAGAGGATAGAGGCAAGAGCTCGACCATATATTATAATAGAAGGGGAGCTATACAAGCGTGGGGTCTGTTCTCCGTTACTCAAGTGTTTATCCAGAACCGAAGGTATAGAACTGATGAAGGAAATACCCGCAGGTCTGTGTGGATCTCACATTGGATCTAGGCCTTTGCTTGGAAAAGTTTTTCGCCAAGGATTTTATTGGCCAAAGGCAGCTTCGGATGCAGCGGAATTAGTCCAAAAGTGCGAAGGTTGTCAGAAATGTGCAAGAGATCAAAAACAACCTTCATCTTTAACTCAGCTAATACAACCCACTTGGCCGTTGCAAAGGTGGGGCCTTGATTTGTTAGGTCCGTTACCACCAGCACAAGGGAATTTAAGATATGTTGTAGTGGCAGTGGAATATTTTTCTAAATGGATTGAGGCAAAGCCTTTAGCCACAATAACTTCGGTCACTATTCAAAAGTTTTTCTGGCAAAATATTGTTTGTCGCTTCGGAGTGCCGAAGGCCATTACTGTGGATAAAGGGACACAGTTTGATTCCGAAGCTTTCAGAGAATTTTGCGATCAAATTGGCACGAAGATCCACTTCGCATCAGTTCGACATCCGGAGTCTAATGGACTTGTTGAAAGAGCTAATGGCATCATAATGACAGGAATAATGAAGTTAATCTTCAATCAGCCCAGGGGAAAGTGCCAGACGAATTAATCAAAGTGGTGTGGAGCCACAACACAACAATATCAAGATCAACAGGCTTTACGCCATTCAAACTATTGTTTGGTGACGAAGCAATAACTCCGGAAGAAGCCGAAGCAGGATCAATAAGAATAGTAGCTTCGGGAGAAGCCGAAGATGAAGCTGATTACTCTGTAGAAAAAGATGCTATAAAGGGATCAGGCTTCAAGCTGTGGAAAACATCAACAAATACCAAGCTGAAACAATAAAATGGCGTGATAGAAAGGTTAGGCTAAAGAACATCGAACCAGGACATTTGGTGCTTCGAAGAGTAGCCAACCCAGAAACAGTAGGCAAATTACAGCTGAAGTGGGAAGGACCTTTTCTGGTAGTATCTTCATCAAGACCCGGTTCCTACAGGTTGAAGGATATGGACGGCAACGACATTCCTAGATCATGGAATGCGGACGAGCTTCGGCGATATTATGTATAGCTTGATGTAATTTTTTTTCCTATTCTTTCTTGTGGCACCCTTTTCCTTTCCAAAGGGGGAGAAAGGTTTTTAATGGGGCCACAACATGTAATTTTTCTTTTCCTTATTTCAATTCTATAAGAGTGATATCCCCCAAAGATGTAAATGTAAATGCAAAGGAAAAAGAAAAGAAAACAGGGAGAAGCTCAAAAGTCGTTCCTAAGGGAATGCAGAGCTTACAGCGAAAAATAAACGTTGATTCCGCCGAAAGTAAAAGGCGAAGAAGCTCCCAAGGGAGGCTTACAGCGAAAAATAAACGCTGATTCCGCTGAAAGCAAAAGGCGAAGAAGCTCCTAAGGGAGGCTTACAGCGAAAAGTCAGCGCTGATACACCGAAAAGTAAACGGTGAAGCCGAAAAATAAACGGCAAAAAGATTTGAGTTATTCCCAAGGGAATGAAGGTTATGATTATGGTTTTGAATATATATTCCGATATTCATTTGCACGATACATTACATCATGACATTTGCATTCATAAACATTCATTTAGACATATATAGAATCATCATCATCACACCACACAAAAAAGATAGATGCTTCGGCTATGAGAAAAAACTTCGAAGAAAGAGGAAATTTTCATGCTTCGTTGTCTACGAAAAGAAGGGAAGGTGTTTTTCGCCTTCGGCTCAAAAGTGAAGTTTCGTTCACAGCAAAGAAGATTGTACACGGATAAAGGAGACAAGATATATTACAAGGTATGTACAAAATTACATAAGTTTTGTCCACAATTATATTACAAAGATTTCTCCAGAATTTTTTGCAGGAAAGTCTTTTATAGCAACTGTTAAGCTTCAGCCCGTCATTCTTCAGCTTTGTCATCCTGCACATATTAAAAATCAGAATAAGAAAGGTGCAAATTTCAAGGAGAAGGTAAAAGTAACAAATATAAGTTTCTCACCGGCTTAAGGTGGCTCCGAGCTTTGTCACCAGCCATTTTTCGCCCGCCATTTACCCAAATCTGAGTCATAAATCTATTTCCAATGCTTCGGGCTAGGCTTGGGATGTCAACCAAATCTGCTGGTGACAAGCTAAAGTTTGGCCTATTTACAATTTTTCCGTGCGTACAGCCAACCTTCAGGAAAGCGGTAGCTGTGCCTCGAGAAGCTAGCAGGGCGCAGAAGTCAGCATGCCCAGCAATAACTTCGTCAAGTGCATCAACCTCGCCTTCAATATATTCCAAGGTGCTGGGCAGGTTTTTAGTTGAAGGTGTAAATTTATCAGAGATGGCTCCGATAGAGTGAAACACATCCTTCAGCCGTTGCACGCATTGGCTGCCGAAATTTAGGCATTTCTCCTGAAGCTCCTCCAATGATTTTTTCAAATTTGAATTCTTCTCGATCTCGGTCTTGAGACTTGTTTCGAGGTTCTTCTTTTCCTGCTCAGATTTTTCTGACTTTTTGAGTAATTCATTCTTTAACCTGTCATTTTCGGCTTGGACCTCAGCCAGTGAGCCTTCCATAGAATGAATAACGAAGTCTTTCTTTTCTAAGGCAGCTTCGTGTTCCTTAACTATGATTTCAAGGTCTTGAATGATGAAGTCCTTTTTCTTTAGAGCAGCCTTGTAATTTTCGACTTTGTCTTCTAGATCTTTGATGATAGTTTTGTTCTTTTCCTCTTCAAGATCTTGTTGCATTCTCAGCACTTTACTTAATAGTATACTCTGCCAAAATAACCTTCGTCAGAAAACAACTCAAATCTAAAAAAATATATAATAATAACAATAATAAAAAGTTGAAAGTTCGTTACCTTGAAATTAGCATAGAGCAGGCTACCGGCGATATGTTGTCGTTGGTACCTGCAGAGGTCCGCTTCTATCTTCGGCAGGCCAACGCTTTTGGAGAAGGTTCTAACAACTTTGGCCTCGGTTCGATTCCGAAGGCATCTTAGCTTCCCTTCGTTGACCCCACCAAATAGCAGAGACCCTGGTTTGTATCCACAGGATATGGCATATTTCTTCAGCTCTTCTTTCTCAGCGCCTGTTAACTCTTGTCCAAGTAAATCTTGAAAGTTAAAATTTCCTTCTTCCAAAATGTCTTCAATCTGCTCTTTTCCTTTTTCAGTTGCCGTGTTCACCGCAACCACAGCAGCTTCTTCTTCAGCCATTTTCAGAAGTATATTGTCAATATCATCAAGTGTGGTTTCCAGGTTAGGATCTTCGGTGGTCCCGGCTTCGGCTCCGGCGGTTTCGGCTCCGGCGGTTTCGGCTCCGGTAGCTTCGGCTCCGGCGGTTTCAGCTTCAGTGGTTTCGGCTCCGGTAGCTTCGGTTGCGGTGGCTTCGGCTCCGGTGGTCTCGGCAATGACAATTTTTGACACCGATATCGGTGGTGGTGTCTGATGAATCACATCTGCCACTTGGATAATTCTTCGCTTTTTCGGCTTTGCAGGACTTTCTGCTGTCGAAGCTTCTTTGTCCTTCTGAAAAAACTTTGTCAGTTCTGGCGCCAGCGGACTTAGCTTGACAGGCAAAGGTTCAGTCATTACCTTCAGAATCTCTTCTACTTCGGCAGCAGAAGGTGTCGCAGGAGCTTCCTCCTCTCGGACCAATGTCTTTGGTTTTGGAGATGCAGGTTTTGGAGATACAGCTTTTCTTTTCCTTGGAGCAGCTACCTTTGGCTCTGGGCTCAGTTTTTTAGAAATTTCTTGTTCCTTTTTGGCCAATTTGGTGCTTTCCTTGTCAAGGGCACTAGCAATTCTTTTTCTCTTCGGGCCTTCGGCATCTCCGCCCAGTTGCTCATAATCAGGATACTCAAAATTCAAGGCATCTAGCACCCGATTCAATCTTCGTTTGGGGCGACTACCGAAGGCTGCTGTCATCAACTGATCTTCTTTCTTAGAATAATTTCCGAGGATATCGTTGCACATAATCTCGATTGTGTACAACCACTCCTGGCAGGGTTTTTTAAAGTGTTTCTTAAACTTGTAATAATAAGGCAATCGAACAAGTTCTCCCTTTTTCTTTTTGAAAGGGAAATGTGCCCTTGGGCCATTTCTAAGTATTTTGGTGATTGAGTGCCAACGCAAGTGCTTAAATGTAAATCTATGCCCATGAATGGACAAAGTGCAAATCAAGAGTAAAGGTATGTTTCTAAGCCTTAGTACATTGGTTTTGTGTACTAATATACTTGTCTAAGTGTTAGAAACAGAAAGAAGAAGAAAAGAGAAGAGATGGCTGTGTACAGCCAAGAGGCTGTTTCGGTCTGGGGCACCGGACTGTCCGGTGGTGCACCGGACAGTGTCCGGTGGTGCACCGGACAGTGTCCGGTGCGCCAGGCTGCCTCGAGCGAAGTGGCCGCTCTCGGGAATTCGCCGACGGCGTACGGCTATAATTCACCGGACTGTCCGGTGTGCACCGGACTGTCCGGTGAGCCAACGGTCGGCCGGGCCAACGGTCGGCCGCGCGATCTGCGCGTGACACGTGGCTGAGCCAACGGCTAGAAGGGGGCACCGGACTGTCCGGTGTGCACCGGACATGTCCGGTGCGCCAACGGCTCTCTGGCGTGCAACGGTCGGCTGCGCCATTTTAGGAAGGAGATCGGGCATCGGACAGTGTCCGGTGTGCACCGGACTGTCCGGTGCGCCCGATGATAGAAGGCAAGATCAGCCTTCCAGAACTGCTCTCAACGGCTCCTAGCTGCCTTGGGGCTATAAAAGGGACCCCTAGGCGCATGGAGGAGGATACCAAGCATTCCTACAACATTCCTAAGCACCAAGACATCGATCTCACGCATTCGTTTCATTGTGATAGCATCTAGAGCTCTTGTTGAGTTGCGAACTCTTTGAGTTGTGTTGCGAGCTCTTGTTGCGACTTGTGTGCGTGTTGTTGCTCTGATCTTTTGAAGTCTTGTGTGTGTTGCTCATTCCCCCTTTGCTCTGTGTTCTTTGTGAACTTCAATTGTAAGGGCGAGAGGCTCCAAGTTGTGGAGATTCCTCGCAAACGGGATTGAGAAAAAGCAAGCAAAACACCGTGGTATTCAAGTGGGTCTTTGGACCGCTTGAGAGGGGTTGATTGCAACCCTCATCCGTTGGGACGCCACAACGTGGAATAGGCAAGCGTTGGTCTTGGCCGAACCACGGGGTAAACCACTGTGTCGTCTCTGTGATTGATCTCTTGTGGTATTGTGTTTTGTTGAGACTCCTTTCTAGCCACTTGGCATTTATTGTGCTAACGCTTAACAAGTTTTTGTGGCTATAAGTTTAAGTTTTACAGGATCACCTATTCACCCCCCCTCTAGGTGTTCTCAATTGGTATCAAAGTCGTTCTCTTCAAGAAAGGGACTAACCGCCCGAAGAGATGGATCCTAAGGGGAAGGGAATCGTGATCAACGACAAGGAAAAGGAGTCCTTCGTCAACGAGCCAAAAGATGACAAATCCAACGACTCTTGCTCGGGCCACAGACATAAAGATGGGAAGAAGAAGAAGACAAGACGTATCAAGGAGATCGTCTACTACGACAGCGACGACTACGACAAACAAAAGACGGTTAACTCAAACTTTTTTTTTGATTATTCGCGCATTCCGCACAGCTCAAATGCTCATTTGCTCCCCATTCCACTTGGCAAGCCTCCTCACTTTGATGGAGAGGACTACGGATTTTGGAGTCACAAAATGCGTACACACCTATTTTCTCTCCATCCAAGCATTTGGGAGATTGTGGAAAGTGGAATGAAATTTGATAGCTCGGATAGTCCTTCGTTTATTAATGAACAGATCCATAAAAATGCACAAGCTACTACTGTGTTGCTAGCCTCTTTGTGCAGGGACGAGTATCACAAGGTGAGCGGCTTGGACAATGCCAAGCAAATTTGGGACACCCTCAAGATCTCTCATGAGGGGAATGATGTCACCTTACTCACCAAGATGGAGTTGGTGGAGGGCGAGCTCGGACGATTCGCGATGATAAGGGGCGAGGAGCCGATGCAAACATACAACCGGCTCAAGATCCTTATCAACAAAATAAGGAGCTACGGAAGCACGCGATGGACGGACCACGACGTCGTCCGCCTAATGCTAAGGTCATTTACCATTCTTGATCCTCATCTCGTGAACAATATTCGTGAGAATCCCAGGTACACGAAGATGACGCCCGAGGAGGTACTCGGAAAATTCGTAAGCGGGCGGATGATGATCAAGGAGGCAAGATACGTGGACGACGCCTTGAATGGACCGATCAACGAGCCTCAACCCCTTGCTCTCAAGGCAACAAGAAGCAAGGAGGCGCTACCTAGCAGGGTGGCACAAATTGAGGCGGCCGGAATTAATGATGAAGAGATGGCCCTCATCATCAAAAGATTCAAGACGGCGCTTAAAGGTCGCAAGGGACAGCCAAGCAAGACCAAAGCCAAGGGGAAGCGTTCGTGCTTCAAATGCGGTAAGCTTGGTCATTTTATTGCTAACTGTCCCGACAATGATAGTGATCAGGACCAAGGGAACAAGAGGGAGAAGAAGAAGAATTATAAGAAGGCAAAGGGCGAGGCTCATCTTGGCAAGGAGTGGGATTCGGACTGCTCCTCGTCTGACTCCGACAATGAGGGACTCGCCGCCACTGCATTCAACAAGTCATCCCTCTTCCCCAACGAGCGTCACACTTGCCTCATGGCAAGAGAGAAGAAGGTAATCACTCGTAATGATATCACTTATGATTCTTCTAGTGACGATGAGTCTAGTGATGATGAAATAGATTACTCTAGTTTGTTCAAGGGATTGGATAGAAATAAAATTGATAAAATCAATGAATTGATTGATGCCTTGAATGAAAAGGATAGGCTTTTAGAAAAGCAAGAGGATTTGTTGTATGATGAACATGATAAGTTTATAGAGGCACAAAAATCCTATGCTTTAGAAGTTAAAAGAAATGAAGTGCTTTCTAGTGAATTATCTTCTTGTCATGAAAACATTGCTACTTTAAAGAGTGTTAATGATGACTTAAATGCTAAACTAGAAGTAGCTAGTAAATCAACATCTTGTGTAGAAATTGTTGAAACGTGCACTAGGTGTAAAGATCTTAATGTTGATGCTTGTAATAAACATCTAGTTTCAATTTCTAAATTGAATGATGAAGTGGCTAGTCTTAATGCTCAACTTAAGGCTAGCAAAAGCGAATTTGATAAGCTAAAATTTGCAAGGGATGCCTACACGATTGGTAGACACCCCTCAATTAAGGATGGACTTGGCTTCAAAAGGGAAGCCAAGAACTTAACAAGCCATAAGGCTCCCATTCCCGCTAAGGAGAAAGGGAAGGCCCCTATGGCTACTAGTGCTAAAAAGAACCATGCCTTTTTGTATCATGATAGGAAAAATTCTAGAAATGCTTCTAGAAGTTATGATGCTTTTGATTCACATGCTTATGATTCTTATGCTATGACTGCTTCTAGTTCTCATGTTGTGCATGATAGAAAGGTTGGTAGAAGAAATGTTATTCACAATATGCCTAGGAGAAATGTTGTTAATGTTCCTAGGAAAGTCAATGAACCTTCTACAATATATCATGCTTTGAATGCTTCTTTTGCAATTTGTAGAAAGGATAGAAAGGTGATTGCTAGGAAGTTAGGGGCAAAATGCAAGGGTGATAAAACTTGCATTTGGATCCCTAAGGAAATTGTGACTAACCTTGTAGGACCCAACAAGAGTTGGGTACCTAAGTCCCAAGCCTAAATTTGCCTTGCAGGTTTATGCATCCGGGGGTTCAAGCTGGATTATTGATAGCGGATGCACAAACCATATGACGGGGGAGAAGAAGATGTTCACCTCCTATGTCAAGAATAAGGATTCCCAAGATTCAATTATATTCGGTGATGGGAATCAAGGCAAGGTAAAAGGGTTAGGTAAAATTGCAATTTCTAATGAGCACTCCATATCTAATGTGTTTTTAGTAGAGTCTCTCGGATATAATTTGCTATCTGTTAGTCAATTATGCAACATGGGGTATAACTGTCTATTTACCAATGTAGATGTGTCTGTCTTTAGAAGAAGTGATGGTTCACTAGCTTTTAAGGGTGTATTAGACGACAAACTTTATTTAGTTGATTTTGCAAAAGAAGAAGCCAGTCTAGATGCATGCTTAATAGCTAAGACTAGCATAGGCTGGCTGTGGCATCGCCGCTTAGCACATGTGGGGATGAAGAACCTTCACAAGCTTCTAAAGGGAGAACACGTGATAGGTTTGACTAATGTGCAATTCGAAAAAGATAGACCTTGTGCAGCTTGTCAAGCAGGGAAACAGGTGGGAAGCTCTCATCACACCAGAAATGTGATGACAACATCAGGACCCCTGGAGCTGCTACATATGGACCTCTTCGGACCCGTCGCCTATCTGAGCATAGGAGGAAGTAAGTATGGTCTAGTTATCGTTGATGACTTTTCCCGCTTCACTTGGGTGTTCTTTTTGCAGGATAAATCTGAAACCCAAGGGACCCTCAAGCGCTTCCTCAGGAGAGCTCAAAATGAGTTTGAGCTCAAGGTGAAGAAGATAAGGAGCGACAACGGGTCCGAGTTCAAGAACCTTCAAGTGGAGGAGTTCCTTGAGGAGGAAGGGATCAAGCACGAGTTCTCCGCTCCCTACACACCACAACAAAATGGTGTGGTGGAGAGGAAGAACAGGACGCTAATCGATATGGCGAGGACGATGCTTGGAGAATTCAAGACCCCCGAGTGTTTCTGGTCGGAAGCCGTGAACACAGCTTGCCACGCCATCAACAGGGTCTACCTTCACCGCCTCCTCAAGAAGACGTCGTATGAGCTTCTAACCGGTAACAAACCCAATGTATCTTACTTTCGTGTATTTGGGAGCAAATGCTACATTCTAGTGAAGAAGGGTAGAAATTCTAAGTTTGCTCCCAAAGCTGTAGAAGGGTTTTTGTTAGGTTATGACTCAAATACAAAGGCGTATAGAGTCTTCAACAAATCATCGGGTTTGGTTGAAGTCTCTAGCGACGTTGTATTTGATGAGACTAATGGCTCTCCAAGAGAGCAAGTTGTTGATTTTGATGATGTAGATGAAGAAGACGTTCCAACGGCCGCTATGCGCACCATGGCGATTGGTGATGTGCGACCACAGGAACAATTGGAGCAAGATCAACCTTCTTCCTCAACAATGATGCATCCCCCAACTCAAAACGATGAACAGGTTCATCAAGAGGAGTGTGATCAAGGGGGAGCACAAGATGATCATGTGATGGAGGAAGAAGCACAACCGGCACCTCCAACCCAAGTTCGAGCGATGATTCAAAGGGATCATCCCGTCGACCAAATTCTGGGTGATATTAGCAAGGGAGTAACTACTCGATCTCGATTAAGTTAATTTTTGTGAGCATTACTCCTTTGTCTCTTCTATTGAGCCTTTCAGGGTAGAAGAGGCCTTGCTAGATCCGGACTGGGTGTTAGCCATGCAGAAGGAGCTCAACAATTTCAAGCGCAATGAAGTTTGGACATTGGTGCCTCGTCCTAAGCAAAATGTTGTGGGAACCAAGTGGGTGTTCCGCAACAAACAGGACGAGCACGGGGTGGTGACGAGGAACAAGGCTCGACTTGTGGCAAAAGGTTATGCCCAAGTCGCAGGTTTGGACTTTGAGGAGACTTTTGCTCCTGTGGCTAGGCTAGAATCAATTTGTATCTTGCTAGCATATGCCGCTCACCATTCTTTCAGGTTGTACTAAATGGATGTGAAGAGCGCGTTCCTCAACGGGCCGATCAAGGAGGAGGTGTACGTAGAGCAACCCCCTGGCTTCGAGGATAAACGGTACCCCGACCACGTGTGTAAGCTCTCTAAGGCGCTCTATGGACTTAAGCAAGCCCCAAGAGCATGGTATGAATGCCTTAGAGACTTTCTAATTGTTAATGCTTTCAAGGTTGGGAAAGCCGATCCAACTCTTTTTACTAAGACATGTGATGGTGATTTGTTTGTGTGCCAAATTTATGTCGATGACATAATATTTGGTTCTACTAACCAAAAGTCTTGTGAAGAGTTTAGCAGGGTAATGACTCAGAAATTCGAGATGTCGATGATGGGCGAGTTGAACTACTTCCTTGGGTTCCAAGTGAAGCAACTCAAGGACGGCACCTTCATCTCCCAAACAAAGTACACGCAAGACTTGCTGAAGCGGTTTGGGATGAAGGACGCCAAGCCCGCAAAGACTCCGATGGGGACCGACGGACACACTGACCTCAACAAAGGAGGTAAGTCCGTTGATCAAAAAGCATACCGGTCAATGATAGGTTCTTTGCTTTACTTATGTGCTAGTAGACCGGATATTATGCTTAGCGTATGCATGTGTGCTAGATTTCAATCCGATCCTAAGGAGTGTCACTTAGTGGCGGTAAAGCGAATTCTAAGATATTTGGTTGCTACGCCTTGCTTCGGGCTCTGGTATCCAAAAGGGTCTACCTTTGACTTGGTTGGATACTCAGATTCCGACTATGCTGGGTGTAAGGTCGATAGGAAGAGTACATCGGGGACGTGCCAATTCTTAGGAAGGTCCCTGGTGTCATGGAACTCTAAGAAACAAACTTCCATTGCCCTATCCACCGCTGAGGCCGAGTATGTTGCCGCAGGACAGTGTTGCGCGCAACTACTTTGGATGAGGCAAACCCTCCGGGACTTTGGCTACAATCTGAGCAAAGTCCCACTCCTATGTGACAATGAGAGTGCTATCCGCATGGCGGAAAATCCTGTTGAACACAGCCGCACAAAGCACATAGACATCCGGCATCACTTTTTGAGAGACCACCAGCAAAAGGGAGATATCGAAGTGTTTCATGTTAGCACCGAGAACCAGCTAGCCGATATCTTTACCAAGCCTCTAGATGAGAAGACCTTTTGCAGGCTGCGTAGTGAGCTAAATGTCTTAGATTCGCGGAACTTGGATTGAATTGTAGCATACATGTGTTTATGCCTTTGATCATGTTCATTCTGCATTTTGTTGCTTATTGTGGTGCTCAAGTTGTACAAACACTCCCTGGATCTCACAAGTCCGTTGCAAAGTGATGCACAGTTTGAGGGGGAGATGTGTTACAACTTGACCCTTTGAGACTAACCGTATGCTTGAGTTTGCTTGTTTTAGTCTCAAAGGAGAATTAAAAGGGAAAAGGTGGACTTGGACCATGAAAGACTTCCACTGCACTCCGATGAGAGGGTAACTTATTCCAAGTTCATCTCATGTACTCTTATTGCCTTTGTATTCTTATTGAAGATTTTGGTGAGGCAATGGGGTTCTTGGGCCAAGATTGATCCCGTTTTGGTGCTTGATGCCAAAGGGGGAGAAAATAAAGGCCAAAGTGATAAATGGATCAGCTACCACTTGAGAGATTTTGAAAACAGTAGAATAGAGCGTTTGGTTTGTCAAATCTCTTTTGTTGTCTCACTTGTCAAAAGTTGACTTCTTGTGGGGAGAAGTATTGATTATGGGAAATAGGGGGAGTTTTTGGAATATTGAATCAATTTTCTTTGGAAAACCTCTCTTTATGTCTCTACAAGTGGATTTGACTTAGGATTTTGAGTTTGATTTGCAAAAACAAACCAAGTGGTGGCAAAGGATGATCCATATATGCCAAAACTGAATCAAAATAAAATTGAGTTTTTATTTGAAGTGATATTGCACTTGTTCTAGTTGCTTTATGTTGTGTTGGCATAAATCACCAAAAAGGGGGAGATTGAAAGGGAAATGTGCCCTTGGGCCATTTCTAAGTATTTTGGTGATTGAGTGCCAACGCAAGTGCTTAAATGTAAATCTATGCCCATGAATGGACAAAGTGCAAATCAAGAGTAAAGGTATGTTTCTAAGCCTTAGTACATTGGTTTTGTGTACTAATATACTTGTCTAAGTGTTAGAAACAGAAAGAAGAAGAAAAGAGAAGAGATGGCTGTGTACAGCCAAGAGGCTGTTTCGGTCTAGGGCACCGGACTGTCCGGTGGTGCACCGGACAGTGTCCGGTGGTGCACCGGACAGTGTCCGGTGCGCCAGGCTGCCTCGAGCGAAGTGGCCGCTCTCGGGAATTCGCCGACGGCGTACGGCTATAATTCACCGGACTGTCCGGTGTGCACCGGACTGTCCGGTGAGCCAACGGTCGGCCGGGCCAACGGTCGGCCGCGCGATCTGCGCGTGACACGTGGCCGAGCCAACGGCTAGAAGGGGGCACCGGACTGTCCGGTGTGCACCGGACATGTCCGGTGCGCCAACGGCTCTCTGGCGTGCAACGGTCGGCTGCGCCATTTTAGGAAGGAGATCGGGCATCGGACAGTGTCCGGTGTGCACCGGACTGTCCGTTGCGCTCGATGACAGAAGGCAAGATCAGCCTTCCAGAACTGCTCTCAATGGCTCCTAGCTGCCTTGGGGCTATAAAAGGGACCCCTAGGCGCATGGAGGAGGATACCAAGCATTCCTACAACATTCCTAAGCACCAAGACATCGATCTCACGCATTCGTTTCATTGTGATAGCATCTAGAGCTCTTGTTGAGTTGCGAACTCTTTGAGTTGTGTTGCGAGCTCTTGTTGCGACTTGTGTGCGTGTTGTTGCTCTGATCTTTTGAAGTCTTGTGTGCGTTGCTCATTCCCCCTTTGCTCTGTGTTCTTTGTGAACTTCAATTGTAAGGGCGAGAGGCTCCAAGTTGTGGAGATTCCTCGCAAACGGGATTGAGAAAAAGCAAGCAAAACACCATGGTATTCAAGTGGGTCTTTGGACCGCTTGAGAGGGGTTGATTGCAACCCTCGTCCGTTGGGACGCCACAACGTGGAATAGGCAAGCGTTGGTCTTGGCCGAACCACGGGGTAAACCACTGTGTCGTCTCTGTGATTGATCTCTTGTGGTATTGTGTTTTGTTGAGACTCCTTTCTAGCCACTTGGCATTTATTGTGCTAACGCTTAACAAGTTTTTGTGGCTATAAGTTTAAGTTTTACAGGATCACCTATTCACCCCCCCTCTAGGTGTTCTCACTTTTCTCCCTCCAGCTTTGGCATCTCCCAATCCCTCATTGTTGGGAACACTTTAAAAGCCAGAAATTCCTGCACCAAGTCTCTAGTGCCAATGTGATCTGAAATCACGCGAAATTTAGCCATAGAAATTTGGCTCGGGCTCCCCTTATCATGTTGCATCGGGGCCTCGTTTCTCCGAAGGTTAGCTCTAGTGGACTCTGGACCAATTTATCTTCATCTTTATCAACTTTAACATAAAACCACTCAGATTTCCATCCGGCTGGCCATTTGCTTCGGTAGCTTATCACTGGAAACTTCGTAGTCTTGCGATAAGCAAAGTTGTAACATCCAAAATTCTCATGAATACCATCTCCTCTGGCTTTAGTCTGATAGTGTAGTTCATGGACTTGGCAGAAACCTTCACCGAACGGTTCCACTCCCTGGCTACGAAGGGCCCAAATATAAACACTTAATCTAACAATAGCGTTAGGGGTCAGCTGATGAAGGTAAACCCCAAACTTCTTCAACACAATAGCAATCATCTCATTCAGGGGAATCTTAGGCCAGCTTTAAAGAAGCTTTTGAACACCACAACCTCATTCTTTTCTGGCTTCGGAATAGTTTCCTCTCCGCCGAAACGAACCAGCTCCTTTTTTGCCTCACTAAGATAGCCCAGCTTCACCATTTTTGGAAGATCAGCTTCAGAGATGGTGGACTTTCCAAAGTCCAAATGACTAGGTTTGCTTGGCATCCCGCAGCTGTACTCATCTTTGGAACCAACTTCTTCGACATTAGCTTGCGTTGCTTCGGCAGCAGGTGTGTCCTCTGATGGAACCAGCCCAGAGCGCCTCATTGCTTCAGAAATCGGAACAGTTTCAACGGTTTCGGTCTCGTCTCCATCGCGCTCAACCCTAGCAGTGGAGCGTATTCTGGCCATTTGATTTTAAATTTTCTTGAAAAATTCTTTGGAAGTCAATAACCTTTTTTCCAAAGCTCTTATCGTGACGAAGCACAATCCAAACTGGAGATTCGTTTGAATGCAAAAATCAAGCTTCGGCTATGGTTAAATTTTTGGCAGCAAAACAGTGCAATAGCAATGAATGCTGTGGTAACTTCACACCTACCTGTATGTTTATATAGTGTTGCAGGTAAGAAGGTGAATCGTCAGGATTTTTTCCATCGGGCAAACAGTCGCCCGCACCCACTGCATGGTGGGCCGCAAAAACCAAGAAAGTGAACCTGCATGGTGGGACCGCTCCGCGCTCGGAACTGTATCGTTTCTCGGCAACGAGCTCAAGGAAGGTGTTTTTCGGACCTTCGGCTTCCCGAAGCCTAAGAGACTTTTTTCACGGATCAAGCTCGTTACGATAAACGATCTAGCACCGCGAAGGGGCTACTGTTGGGACCATGCTTCGTCGCTGAAGGTCCTGCAGGAAGAAACAGCTTCGGCTAAAGCTGCTTATACATGATGACCGAAGCTACTACTCATGAAGCTTCGGTGTTATAGCGTATCCGAAGATGAAGGGTCGAACCGACTTAAAGATAGAATGACATTTTAGTCCATAAGGGTCTGAGTCATTGTTGTAAACTTTTATAAGGGGCATAATTGTAATTCCTTACAGGCTGTGTCCTGTGCCTATAAATAGTGAACAGTATTCCTTTACTGTTCACGTATTCCTGTAATTGCAAACACATTGCTCGGGAATTATTATCTGTCAAGGCAAAGGTATAAATGTACCTAAACATTATGTTCTGATATTTTAGATTCATATAATAAAATATGTGAATAATGTTACTTGTTTCTGATACATCTATCTTTAATGTTTCATGTTTTATATATTATTTCGTATTATTTTGTAAGTTTAATCACGAAGGTGCGACCTTCGTGATATTCTGCTCATGGTCTTCATCCGAAGTTCATTAAATCCTTGAGGGAGATAATGCTTCAGCGGATGAAGGGCATTAATATTTAACATTTTATGTTGCCGTGTTTTTAATTCATAGCATTTGAGAACAAGTCCCCAACAGAACCCATCCCTAGTTAAGAGTTGTAGTGCAAAGTGACCCCCCCTTTGCCCAACTTTTGTTATTTTTTTCCAAGGCATGGTCTTATTATTCTGGACCTCAAATTCATATGACAAACTACAGTGACCAATAGTAACCCACTGTAATTTTTACCAAATTTTTGGGAAAAGTTAAACCACTGTTATAGTTCAAACCTACACTAGAATTCATAATTAGAAAAATGAAAAAAGGGGGGAAATTGATAATGGAGACTTATGTCACCCTAGCCCAACTAACAAAACCCTTTTTAAAATTGCCCACTGAAATATGTAAGGGAAAAAAAATACAAATCCACTATGCTTATTCTCAACCAGACCTAAACCTAGAATGATAAGCATCAACCACTAAAGGCCACGTATGACTAAGAAACCCTAAGTTACTAACTAACTTAGTTTTCCTTCCTTTAGCATAATGTTGTTTAACCCTACATAATCATGACA
The DNA here is from genome assembly GCF_902167145.1 of Zea mays. Classification (NCBI taxonomy): domain Eukaryota; kingdom Viridiplantae; phylum Streptophyta; class Magnoliopsida; order Poales; family Poaceae; genus Zea; species Zea mays. Next base: position 71,452,945 of record NC_050105.1, on the reverse strand, counting down.
TACATATTCATTGCATTTCGATAGACTGCAACCTCGCTGACGGAGAGTACGTCCTCGTGCCGGAGCAAGGAGCTGCTCAGGAGGTAGCCCCGGATCCAGCACCAGAGCCTGCACCAGAGGATCTGCCTGCCACTGCTTTAGAAGGCAAGCCCCGGTTTATGCATAACCTGTTATTTATGCTATTTTACTACACTTATTGATTGTAGGATTGAATGTGCACTTAAGTGTAGGAGTTGGTTGAAACCCTAGTTGCATGATCTCAGGAATCCTGTTGAAATGAATACTAGTATGCTAGGTCGAGTAGCTGCTTTATTAATTAGGATCTCGGTAGAAGTCGAGTGATTTTTCTAGCACTCGCGCGAGGTTAGGAATTTGTTGTACTCACTTTCATATCATAACGAGGTTGGTTTGTGGGCAACAATCCATGGGGATTGGTTGTCTACGGGATAAAAAGTTGAATAAGGATTATGGTGTGGTGCCGTGAGTCAAGCGTTTGAACGTACTAAACATATACCGAGAAATATGGTAAATCAGTAATCCTAGTACCTGATTGAACCTGGCAGCAGATTGCCCTCCTCACGCGACCTGAGACGTGGTCTCCCATTCCGGTTATGGTGGGTACAAGTGCGGTCACTGCACGACGGCAGTTGTTGTCAGTGAGGCATTGTACGACAAGGCGGTGAGCCCCTCTCTGCTGACGGGGAATCGATGGGGACGGTTGATGTGTGTGGGGACGGAGTGCCCCTACATGTCGTGTGTTTAGGTTTACCTTGCAAGGATAAAAACTTGATTCGAATCGTCTGCTTCTCGCAGCTAATGAGACTGCTTGATCCATGCTGCTACATTGAGTAACAAGTGGAAATATGATGAGTTGATACAAGATGTTGATTGCTAAAAATGTTTGCTACTATGTATGAGTAGATAGTACATATTTAGCCTTAAGAGAGTCACACTTAAACTTGACAAAGCTAAAACTTGATTTAGAAACTCAGCTAGTGCTTTTGGCAACCAAACCCCACAGCCAAACAGCTGCATGTCTAGAGGTAGAGGAGTAGACTCCTCACACCGGGTAAGTCTAGCTGAGTATTAGTATACTCAGCCTTGCTTGTGGCATAAATTTACAGGTTCTCTGGAGGACATGGTTGCTGGAGTGACTTGGCCGTCCATCTTGCCACTGGGTTGGACTGTCGAGTGGGACCCCGCCTCGGCTGAGGAGGAGCATGAGGAGTGATGGAACAGGCTTCCCCATCTCTCTGTTTATTTATCGTTAGTTTCATTCCGCTGCACTTCGAACAATGATGACTACTTTTGCAAAAACTCCGATGATGATGTAATAAATTTAATACTCCTTTATGTATGGTTTTATGCTTTATTGTATTTGCTCTGTGACTCACCATCGAGTGAGATTGTGGTACTTGATCCTGTCAGTGGCCTTGTCGGACTAGATCCGAGGGATTGACGGGTTATTCCCATTTAAGTGTGGTCTAGCCTTTGAGGTGGGACTTAGGCACTTAAGTTGGAATAATTCGGGCAGTTCCGCCACAGCTGGTATCGGAGCTTGTACCACCACAGAGGAATCAATAAAATATAAATACCATCCTTTTCCGAAGTAAAACTTGATAGAAACAAATGTTGGATAGATCGTAGGACGATCATGATAGACCTAGGACGTGAAGCCTTAGGCTGATAGAGGGGTAGTTAGGTGGCCAAGTGATTAAGCCCTATAGGCTACTATAAGGGATGGAAGTTCTTCCCTATTCTCTTCACGTTGATGTGAGGTCGTTTAGGACGAGCATGCATGCATTCTTAATTAAACTAATAGATAATTGGGTAAGAACTTTAATACAAACTGATGACCAACTAAGTACCCACGTACCATTGTTGTAGTTAGAAGAGAGGCTGAGTTGTATTTCCTTTTCTTTTTATAATTCTTTATCTTTTACTTACGCTTAACCGTACACAGATGACTTCCCACGGATCCTCGGACGAAGGGAATGCACTGTCCCACACTGACGGGCTTGCACGAGAGGGCTTTCCCCGTATTTTGTGGGAGGTACTTCAGGGGGCCGGATACACGACGCCTCCTCAGTACGCGGTGCAGCAGTTCGAGAAGCACCGAGTGCCCCGCTGTAGGGTGAGGATGACCCTAGAGCCTCACCCCCTACAGCCAAGCTGGCGTTCGCTGGACTCTGAGTCCTTTGGATACCGGGCTGAGGATACGATCGAGGCGATTGCTCTGCACGGGTTGACCACTTTCTGCGGATTCCACCCCTTGGAGCTGTCCACCCATCCCATTGGCTTGTTCCTCGCTGAGAAGGAGGATGACCCGATGTGGAAGGACCGAGTGAAGCATGCCAAGGACATCTGGGCTATTTACCCAGGTATGACTGCTCACTTAACAGTGCAGTGCATGAATGCCCTGTACCGTCTGCAAGTGATGCGTGGTGAGGCAATGTCTCATCTGATGGCATTGTTGGAGGCAACTAAGATTACCCTGGATAACAGAGAGGAGCTTGTGGTTGACTTGTCCACTGAGATGGTGGAAAAAGACTTACAGGTGGAGCAGCTGTCAAATGAGATCCAAGAGCTTGAGGAACTGGTGGGAACAAGGGAGAACACCATCGAGGTTCTCGAGGATCAGCTTATCAACACCCAACAGCAGCTTGCCGAGGCTAATAAGCATCTGGATATGCATCACCAGGAGATCCAGGACATGGAGGCTAATGAGGATGTCGACATTGAGGGAGGAGAGGAGCCTGCCTCCAACTTGGACACTACTGGCTCATGTAAATTGAATAAATGAATTGGAAAATGGATTTTTAATATGAAAATAATTACTAGAACTTGTTAAATTCATAGAAAATCCATACTTGGTCCAAATTAATTCATTCTAGTTTTTAAAATTTTGTAATATTATTATCTATCACTTAGAGTCTCTGTTTTGACATGAAAACAGTAAGAAAAATAATTTCTCACTTAATCCTATTTTAAGCATATAAAACCTTTGGAAATTCGTATCTTAAAATCTATAACTCCAAAAATTATGATTCCTGTTCCTAGGGTTTTATTTCAATGTTTATATTATTATTATGTATTTTGTTTACATGTTTGGTGTGATTTTAATTTTCTCTATATATTGTGTTTGTTTGTCTTGTGGCGAGTAGAAGAGCCTGTGACTGAGGATCCGGGTGACCAGCTGATAGAAGTAGCTGAGCAGGAGCTCATTGAAGGCAAGTTGTGCCCTTGATCACTTTTGTTACCCAACCATGTTCTTTATAATCATTTACGATGCATAGGCTTAATTTTGATGGGGTCCGAAAGGTCACCCTAGATTGTTTATCTCCTTACCTTGTTATCCCTGAATCACTTGGGTAGTTTGCTATTGCTTTACATGGTTTTGGGATAATATTTCATTATATCCATGTTCCAGTAATTTTGTTATTCTATTTATGTTCATGTCAAGATCATTAATGTTAATTGGAACATGGAGCTTAACTTGAGAAACACGTGCCACCACAAGGGTAGTATGGGATGCCCTTGGCTGACTAATTAGGAAAGCTAGTGGAAGACTACGTTACCCGAAAGGGGCAAGGGCAGTAGGGGAGTTGAATGCAAGGAGGTTCTCAGGTTGATTTTGCTGCGATGGCGGTCAGACGGGGGATTCTTGCAAGTGCTCTTCCCATAAACTGTAGCGGGTTTTCGGAAGCTAGTGGAACTTTGTAAAGGCCTCGTAGTGTTGCCCTGCCTCGCTTCCTTGGTAGAGGTGTATGGGAGTCACGATCCCTTGGCAGATGGGTAACATGACTTGTGCGTATAGGGTACAACCTCTGTAGAGTGTAAAACTGGTATACTAGTCGAGCTCACGGTCATGAGCGGCTCAGGACTCTCACATGATTAATTTATGTAACTTAAATTCAATTTTGTCATTTGCATATGCATGGGATTATTTATTGATTTTGTTCTATTACTTTTATTAAGGTTTGGTATTTACTTACATCTAGTAACTGCTAATAAAATTTTGACCAACTGATTAAAAGCAATGCTCAGCTTTAACCCTTGTTGTTGATTAGCCTTACACATCACATGAACTCCCACCTTTGGTGAGTTTATGCCCACTGGTTTCCCCACAACTTATTGAGCTATGATCATGTGTGAGCTCACCCTTGCTATCTCACACCCCCCTCACAGGAGAAGAACGATTGGTTCAGGAGGAGCCACAAAGCAAGGAGTTTGATCTGATCTAGATGGCGTTTCCTAGTTGACTTGCGCCAAGGATGAACCTTAGTTCGTTTTATATTTATCTTTTATTTTGTAATAAGACATCCCCTATGTAATAAATACTCTGATGTTATTGTGACATTTATCTCTATACACTCTGTTATTATATATGTTGTCTTCTTGGCGCATGTATGAGATGCACCCAGCTTTGTTCCTTAAAGCCCGGGTGTGACAGTCAGTTTCGTAGTAGACCACCTTCTTCATTTTCTTTTTCTTCTTGTCACCCTTCCTATGTGACTTGCTGGAGGAAGCGGATTCCTCCTTGTGTTTGTCGTCGGCCTCCTTTGACAGAGTCCATTCATCGTTCTTCCTTCCCGCGACTTAAGGCTTTTCTCCGGTGACCATCTCCCTTTTGGTGTGTTCTCCCGACATCACTTCGAGTTGTTAGACTCTAATTAAGCACCAGGCTTTGATACCAATTTAAAGTCGCCTAGAGGGGGTGAATAGGCGAAACCTGAAAATTATAAACTTTGATCACACACTATGTCCGGGGTTGGTGTTAGAAATAAGTTGGAGTGCGGAAGATAGTTCCCCTTGCTATGAGTTGCTCAATCAATGCGGATAACCGTGGGAGCAAACTCAAATCAATATGAGCAAGGGAACTTTTGCGAGAGAGGAGAGGGGATAAACATATCGAATGGAGATCAATACAAATGAACATAACGATTTGTTTACCGAGGTTCGGTTCCAAAGAACCTAGTCCCTATTGAGGAGGCCAAAAAGGCCGGGTCTATTCCAACCCTTTCCCTCTCTCAATCAGTCACTTAGACCGGTCGAGTGCTTCTTCTTAATCACACGGGTCACTAAGACCCTGCAAGGATCACCACACAATTAGGTGTCTCTTGCTTGCTTTACAATTCCTTAAAAGGTTGAGAAAGATATGAAGAAAGCACGATTGCGAAAACCAAGCAACACGAGCGACAAACAACACACGGATCACACTCTCTCAAGTCACTAAGCACTAATGATCACTTGTCTTAATTGTGGGACTTGGAGAGATTGGAAGCTTTGAATGTGTCTTGGAATGGATTGCTAGCTCTTGTTTTGAATGTGAATGAGTAGAGTTCTTGGATGAAGTGAATGAAGGTGGTTGGGGTTGTATTTATAGCCTCCAACCACTTCCTAGTTGTTTCTCCTTTTCTGCCGACCGCAGACGGTCCGCTCCCCTATCCGAACGGTTTGCCCCTGCACAACAACGGCTGGAATCGCAACGGTAAGTAGTAACGACTATATCAACGACTATAGTGCATTTAATGCGTCGTCAGATGTCAGATAAAGTAGTCGCGGACGGTTCGGTTGTGCACCCCGGACGGTCCGCGAGAACGCTAAAAATGCATCTTACCGAACTGTCACCTTCGGGGTTTTCTGGTTTTTCAACAACCGGACGGTCCGCGCCTGAGGCCGGACGGTCCGTGCTTGGTCTCGAATGGTGCTCGCTTCTCCTTCAGACAATCTGTAGTGTTAACTCGTGTTTTTGCAGTGTTTCTGTCTGAAGCTCACTCTGGTGTCGCAGACGGTCCGCCACAAGCCCACAAGGGCCCGGACGGTCCGCGCATAGGTGTTTTTCCAAAAAAACTTCTCCTGTCTGGAATAATCTACGGTATTCCGGACAGTCTACTTAGAATAGTTGTAGATGAACTTATGCACCTGAGAAATGATCAACTAGGCAAACTAGTTAATCCATAAGGTTTGTGATGGTCGTCAAACACCAAAATCGGTTGTAGGAAATGTTGAGGTCATTTCCCTTTCACTATTTAGCCAAATGACCCGGGGTCCATTTTCCTTACGCGTAGACTCACAAACAAAAAGGGGAATTCATGGTCACTTTTTTCCTATCACGATTCATATAAGATCCATATGTCTAGAGATCATCATATACATCTAAGCCTCTAAGCATATGGTGGACCCAAAGGCCACTGTCATCGCTCTTAGGTATGAGTACCCTAGGCACTACAATCCAGCTAGGACCACGTGGAGAGGACAAGCTGCTAGCCTCACCTTTGAGGTGGGTTAGGTCGACAAGACCCTATGAAGAGACAGAAGAATACGTGGCTAGGACACCTGCCACATGACAATTCAAGTGGGGTCCCTTGCCACACAAGCCTTCATTAAGCTCCCTTCTGCAACTGTCCTAGTCAAAGTATTTATAGTCTCATTGCGCCACATGGCCCTACTGACCCTTCCCCTACCGGGATCTAGCAATGCCACATGTCCTCGAGCTTCTAGGGAGGGCTCTAGACCCCTTTGGGGGCCCCTTTGATTGCTCTGCAAGCTAGTGTGCGGGGCCCAAGAGTGCCACATGCTCTGGGCTCTGGGAGGCCCTAGAAGGTTGCGAGATCCGGACATGACACAAGTCGTCTAGGCCTCGTGATGACCCCGGTCAAAGGGGTTCTTCTGATGGCCCCGACCGGGAGGGCTCCCAACAGCCCTATATGTTCGAGGAGCCCACGTCGTGGCTTATCAAGGAGTTGGTCTAGTTAGAAGACGTGTCACACCTATTCGACAGAACAAGCGCTACTATAGCTGCACCTTTCCACTCCCTAGTTGTTAGGATCGAACATTCCAGGGTGTGGCATAGGTGGGAAATTGTGGTAGCGTGGATGACGTGTGCCACAACCTGTCATGTCCTCTGTCTTCCACAACGTGTGAATGCCCTACACGTGTATGGGACATCCACGATGTGTAGAGTGTGCTTCTATAGGACCTAAGACTAATGTCAATAGGGTCTCCATAAAAATAGGGTGGGTCAGGCTACCAGCCTGGTTCTACTTGTTAGCTGTAACCCTCTCTCCCTTGGTCTATAAAAAGGGAAAGGGTGGCCCATGCGTAGGGCCTCTTCTCACACACTCGGACTTCTTTCTAGTTCTCTTTTCCCGCTCTTAGACTCTCACGAAAATCCTACCTATCGGCACTTAGCCATTTCCAAGCAATACTGACCACCCAAAAAAGGACGCAGTGTATTATGCTCTCGTGGCCCAAACCTCTCTAATTCCTTTCTCTCTGTCAAGGCGTCCTTGTGTTTCCCGTGATCTATGTCAAATTACACGTACTAGACCCAACCGACGAAGGTAGGTAATATCGCAGTGCACCTAGACCCCTGTCGAACCTAAAGGAGGTACATTTCCTGTATCCCTAACTGTCACCCGATGACAGTAGTGAAAATGCAACTTAAGGTTTTAACCACTTCATTTTTTCTTAAATTTATATAGAGTAATATAAATATTACTTCATCCGTTCTAATTTATAATTCGTTTGATTTTTACCTCAAGTTTGATCGACTCGTCTTATTAAAAAAATCATAATTACTATTAATTTTTGAAGTGATATTGTTTAGCATATAATTTACTTTACGTATGCCTTTGAATTTTTTATTTTCAAAAAAAGTGTGAATAAGACGAGACGGCCAAACTTGGTTCAGAATAGTCAAACAAATTATAAATTGTGACGATAGGTATGCCTCTTATGGGTTTACTATGAAAATATATTTTACGATTAATGTAACTACATTTATTCAGCATCATGATTTAATTGGTTGAACATAAAATTTTTGACTCCTAAAAGCTGAAAAATACATATTTTAGAACAGATGGAGTAGCGTTTAATTAGCACAAATGGTGACAGATAATTGGTGACCACCACAACTTATGATTAGAGCGTACTCGACTACAGTCTACAGGCCGCTCGAAGTGCCTGGAAACGAAGAGGACGGACCGGCCTGGAAACAATTCATTAGCTGGCCATATTGTAGATCAGCCAAGTTGAAATGCTGAATGCGCTGGCCCAGTAGTGCCTTAGCCTTGGCAGGAGAAAGCGAGGAAACGGAGTGGTCTGAATCCCAACGAGAATGTTTGTTTAAAGAATCAATCTATTTTAGATATTTTATAAATTTAGTAAAATAAACTCATTTTAAGTATTATTAGTAATTATTAACCTATAAAGAATTAATAGCAATGGATAAATTTATTCTATTTCATAAACTAAATAAGAAAAATGATAAGTGAGAAAGATGACGGGATACTATAATTCTCGAACCAAAACACGCTGCATATGTGTCGCTACACTAAACCTGGGGTCTTTGACAGCTTGAAAAACGGAACTGGGCAAACCGGATCGGACTGAAGAAACTGCGCTTTCTGCAAACTGAGTTTTGGTGAAGTCGACGGAGCTGATTGCCCAAAGTTCTAAATCTGTAAGGAAATTGCATCGTTTTTTCCATTTTAAATTGCCATCGCAATACTAAAAGCGAAGCGCCAGGCATGCGAGACGAAAAAAAAAAGACGAGCGTTTCTACAATAGTGTAGGGTACCATGCATAAGAAGGGATATAATGGATTATTTGCGGGAGGTGGGTCCATGCAGTTACTGTACTGTAACCAGCTAGCTGGTGAACCTGGCGTGGAATGGAAATCAATTGGCGGGAGGTTCGTTAAGATTTGGACACACAGGCTAAATTGTAGTCTCTCTCGTTTGTTTTTATTTGTCGTTGATTAGTACAAAACTAAATTAAGTGGCGTCAAATAAATAAATTAAAATGGAGGTAGTACATTTAAAAAGGTAACTAAGCCATGTTCCAAACCTCTAAAGCTAATTGCTAGCGAGCTAATAAGTTGTTAGCTGATTTTAGGTGAGTTAAGATAGCTAACAACTAAACTAATGGGTATTTGAGGGATGTAATTAACAATTAGCTGGTTTATTAGTTGATCCGTTCTAAACTTCTCAGCTTATTTTAGATGTTAATTGCTCCATTCGTTTCAAAAAAGTAGTCGTTTTCGCTCTTGATTTTTATGTCGATATTCAAATAGATGAAAATGAATCTAAACATACATATAAGACATATACATCAATTATTTTGTGAATCCAATAAATCTCTAAAACAAATTTTATTTTAGGAACAGAGGGTAGTATTAATTTTAGGCCCCGTTTGTTTCGTTGGAATTGAATTCCATTTTAATAATTATAATTTAGACAAAACTAATTAAGTTTATATATTTATATATGTAATATATTTGTATATTGTCATAAATCATATGAGAAAAATAGTTATATACTACATTTATATTATAGCGAAGCAAGTTGAAGAGTGTGCTATAAGTTGTACATCGAAAAAATAACATGTAAATCTATAGAATCAATTTCCATCTCTCACCCCATGAATATTTGAGATAGGCTTATATGATAATTTTGAAAAGTGGTGGAATGTCACATTCTAAAAAAATAGTCTATTCTATTAGTAAGATTCCAATTCCTCAAAATGAAAGGAAACAAACGGGACCTTAGAGATTTCGAAGAGGACCTAAATCTTTCTCAAAAACATGTAGTCAGAGATCTAAAACCTTGCTGACGAAACAACTAATTCGATCCATTGTTGCCGAAGGTAACTAAGGATATGTAACCCTGTATTCTTGTTCTTGCAAATCAAAGGTAAGCGGATGTGTATCCTTTATTGTGGGTCGCTGAGGTGTTGATGTTTTCTTGTTAGCATAGCTATGGTAACCCGGAGATTATAAGGAGAATCAGATTCAATCCGTTGCCCTGATTCCTAGTATCGTAATGCGAGAGTATAAATAAAGATTGCTTTTCTATCTTATGTAATTTGATGGATCTCGTGCCATTTATTTTTGAAAAAAAAATCCATTCATATATAAATTCAACTCGTAATAATCTTGCCAACAAATTATATCACTACCGAAAATACGTTTTTTGTCGAGTGCTCAGAGCTTTACCTGGTGTAATATCGCGGACACTCGACAAAAAATACTTTGTCGAGTGCCACTCTCGACGAAAAAGGCACTCGACAACAACCTCCTCATCTACGTCATTTATAGGAATTCACACAGCCCTAATCCACTGACAAATAATTAAAAAAAATGTATGCCAAAAAGACTTCATTTAGGGCTAGTTTAGAAACTCCATTTTTTCAAGGGATTTATATTTTCGCAAGGAAAAATAAACTAATTTCTCATAGAAAAATGGAAATCTATTGAGAAAATGGAGTTCCCAAACTAGCCCTTAGAGGATTCAAAGCTTGTTGTCGGCGTTTCGACCCCGGGGGGTCCCTGGACCGACGAGTAAATTGTCGCCGCGTGTCCCAGCCCAGATGGGTCGGCGCGAGACGGAGCACGAAGGGGGGAAAACAGTGAGACATGCGTAAAGGGGAAACCCGTGGCCTTCGTGTTTGTCCCGCGCCCAGGTCGGGTGCGCTTGCAGTAGGGGGTTACAAGCGTCCGCGTGGGAGGGAGCGAGAGGCCTGCACGTGCCGTCCCGTCCTCTCCGCGCGGCCAACCCTCTCGTACGAGAGCCCTGGGCCTTCCTTTTATAGGCGTAAGGAGAGGGCCCAGGTGTACAATAGGAGATGTAGCAGGGTGCTAACGTGTCTAGCAGAGAGGAGCTAGTGCCCTAAGTACATGCTGTCATGGCAGCTGGAGAGGTTTTGGCACCCTGTTCATGTGATGTCGTGGCCGTCGGAGGAGCACTGGAGCCTTGCGGAAGGACAGCTGTCGGGGCTGTCGAGTCATTGATGACGTCTCCTTGCTTCCGTAAGGGGCTGAGAGCCGCCGTCGTCATGGAGCACGCGGGGCACCATCATTATTTGTTTACCGGGGCGAGCCAGATGGGACGCCGGTCTTGTTCCCCGTAGCCTGAGCTAGCTAGGGGTAGGATAATGATGGCCCCCCTGTGACGTGGTCGGTCCGAGCCCTGGGTCGGGCGAGGCAGAGGCTCCTCCGAGGTCGAGTCTGTCTTTCGAGGTCGATGTCGAGTCCGAGCCCCGGGTCGGGCGAGGCAGAGTTCGTCGTCTTCCGGGGCCGAGGCCGAGTCCGAGCCCTGGGGTCGGGCGAGGCGGAGTTCGTCGTCTTCCGGGGCCGAGGCCGAGTCCGAGCCCTGGGGTCGGGCGAGGCGAAGTTCGTCGTCTTCTGGGGCCGAGGCCGAGTCCGAGCCCTGGGTCGGGCGAGGCCGAGTTCGTCGTCTTCCAGGGCCGAGGCCGAGTCCGAGCCCTGGGTCGGGCGAGGCGGAGTTCGTCGTCTTCTGGAGCCGAGGCTGAGTCCGAGCCCTGGGTCGGGCGAGGCGGAGTTCGTCGTCCGAGGCCGAGACGGGGGCCGAGCCCTGGGGTCGGGCGAGGCAGAGCTTCCTATGGCGCCCGAAGCCGGACTTGGCTGCTGTCAGCCTCACTCTGTCGAGTGGCACAGCAGTCGGAGCGACGCAGGCGGCGCTGTCCTCTTGTCAGGCCGGTCAGTGGAGCGGCGAAGTGACTGCGGTCACTTCAGCTCTGTCGACTGAGGGGCGCGCGTCAGGATAAGGTGTCAGGCCATCCTTGCATTAAATGCTTCTGCAATACGGTCGGTCGGTGTGGCGCTCCGGCCAAGGTTGCTTCTTGGCGAAGACTGGGCCTCGGGCGAGCCGAAGGTGTGTCCGTTGCCTGAGGGGGCCCTCGGGCGAGACGTGAATCCTCCGGGGTCGGCTGCCCTTGCCCAAGGCTGGGCTCGGGCGAGGCGAGATCGTGTCCCTTGAGTGGACCGAGCCTTGACTTAATCGCACCCATCAGGACTTTGCAGCTTTGTGCTGATGGGGGTTACCAGCTGAGATTAGGAGTCTTGGGGGTACCCCTAATTATGGTCCTCGACAGTAGCCCCCAAGCCTCAAAGGGAGTGTTAATACTCGCTTGGAGGCTTTTGTCGCACTTTTTTGCAAGGGGACCGGCCTTTCTCGGTTGCGTTTCGTTTCGGTGGGTGCGCGCGAGCGCACCCGCCGGGTGTAGCCCCCGAGGCCTCGGAGGAGTGGTTTGACTCCTTCGAGGTCTTAATGCGTTTTGTGATGCTTCGGCCGGTCTGGTTGTTCCCTCATGCGAACTGGCCGTAGCCCGGGTGCACAGTTGAGTCCCAAGTTCTCGGGCTGGTATGTTGACGTTGTCAACAGTTTCGCCGGAGCTGGGTTTGCGAGAGCAGCCCCCGAGCCTCCGCACAGAGAGAGAGGACGGTCAAGGAGGAGGGGGGGAAGCGCCATGTTGCCCTCGGAGGGCGCCGAACATGGTGTCTCCAGTGAGTTGCTAACGGGTAATCCGAGTGGACGCCCGTGCCCCATTCGTTAGGGGTCGGCTAGTGGCCCGGAGGCGCGCTCCAAAAGTACCTGCGGGTGATTTGCTGGACCCAGTCCCCTTTTGACGGGGTCCGAGGGCTCGATGCCTCCCTCTGGTGGGATTCCGTTACAAAATAATTCCCGCTGGACTCGGAAATGTCCTAGGGTACCTCGGGAGCGTAGCCCGAGCCTTGGTTATGTATCGAACGTACCCAGGGTCATCCCTCGCTCTGCGTCTGAGGCGGATGTCGAACCCTTCGGGGGCCAGCCTACGAACCCCTGATCAATAATGGGCGCGGAGCCCGAGTGGCCTGAGGCGGCCGTTGAACCCTTTCGAGGGGCCGACCTTCGAACCTCTGACCAGTAGTGGGCGCGGAGCCCGAGTGCTCTGAGGCGGCTGTTGAACCCTTCCGAGGGGCCAGCCTTCGAACCTCTGATCAGTAGGGGGGCTCGGGGCCCGTTTCCTTCGCGGAGAAGTATCCCTTTCGGGATATCCCCTTTCCTAGTCCCTGTTGTAAGAGAGAGAAAGAGGAAAAGAGAAAGGATACGAAATCGAACGACGTGGCACACCTTTTTTGACGCGGTCATTATGGCGGAAGCGAAGCGTCGCCTGCCTCGCCTGCCAAAGGTGTCACCTGTCCTGCCGCAGAGTTAATGCGACGGGACGAGTGGTTCGCGAGGCAGCCGTTGCGCGCACGCGGGTCGTTCGAGGAACGGAACACGGGCGCGTCGTCTTCACGCCATGGGAGAGGGTTCTCTCGCTGCCCCAGGAGGGGACGTGAGCTTGGCTAACGACTTGACCGCTGCTTCCGCCCGCCTACCACCGCCATTACTGCCGGCCCATTTCTGGCCGTATCGACTGTCGCGCCTTCTCTCGCTGCTGACTGACTTGTGACCGATGTGCTCGGTTGGCACTGTCAGGTCATGCGCAGGGTCGCCTTGAGTCGCGGTACTGGTTCCGCAGCCGAGGAGGCACGGTAGTGGCGCGAGTGGCGGTGCAGTTTCTTGTACGCAGTAACCAGCGCGCCGGTTACATGACGTGTGGGCCTGGGCCTCCATGCTGGACGCGTCGAAGTCGAAAGGGTGCGCCCCCTTGGTGCGGTTGCATGCCGCCTGCATGGCGATCCGCCCTTTCGCCCGCTGGCCTTGGAGCGTGTTGGAGAAGACTCAGCCCGCGACGACTGAGGACGCAAGTGGGGAGAGTTGCCTTTAAAAGGAGGGTGACCCCCTTGAAAGGCAACCATGTCTTTGCGCTCCCCTCATGCATCGCGTCTTTCCACCTTCCGAGCCCCCGGATGGGGAACACTCGCGGTTCTTCCGCCTTGTCGTTGTTGGAGGAACACAACTTCATGGAAGTTGGTACCTTTCAGCCATCGTTCGGCTTCAAGGATTTTCATCAGGCAGCCCGGCTGCGTCCCCTCGCCGGTGGTCACCCAAGACGGTGACCACCAGTTCTAGGGTGGGGAGAAGCGAGTCGGGCTGCGATCTTGGTCCCGCCCTCAGCTTCAAGGATCTTCATCATCCTGGCTGGGGCGGAGGCCGAGCTGAGCCGGAGCTCTACCTCCCGCGCGGGTTCGTGGGTCACCTTCTCCCTCAGCATTGAAGGGAGAGGGCGCTCACCGGCCTAGCGGGAGGGTCAGACTTCGACAACACGGGGCTGGTCGGCGGCGAGCGTCGTCAGCTTCAGCGCGTTGGGCTCGCTGGCTCGGCTCCCGGTGCCCCCTCCCGCCGCAAGAGAAGTTGTCGCGCCGCGTGCACCAGAGGACCGCCCAAGACGTCGCGCGCTGCTAGGGCGGTGTTCGTGTTTTGGGGCTGTCCTGCCTTTGCCCCGGTACGGCGCCTCTATGCGGAGGTCGGGGCTCCGCTCGTCCGGGAGGATCCGAGTGGGGATCTGCCGGTGGGCAGATGGCTTCCGTCGTCGGTGCTGAGGTGGTGGCGGCTGAAGAAGTCCTCGTCGCCGACGGGATCATCGCCACCATCCGCGCTCCGGGCCTCCGGCTCTTTGGCTTTGATAGCTTGTCCTCGCCCCTCGAGCGGAGACGTGGGCGAGGGCATTGTTGCAGCGGCGTCCTCCCTGAGGCCATCGCCGCTGCAGCTTGGCCACCTGGAGCGGAGGTCGTTGTCACTGCTGCTAGAGCGGGCGGCAGTGAGCCACCTGGAGCCTTGTCGCCCCACGGGCCCTCCAATGTGGGGGGTTGTTCGTACCCGCGGAGGCGGAACCGGAGTTCCGTTTGTAATGGCACCTTGAGTGCCGGTGTCTGTTCATTGTGGCTGTCGGGGCCTGAACATGTATGTATTTTTGGCACAGAGCCGTGTTTTTTACTCATTTCGAGCACTAGGACTAGCATGTCGGCTAACTGAACCGCTTAACCAAGTGTGAGTCGCCTCGTGCGAAGGTGACGAGTGAGGTATCCGTATCCCGGAGGCGTAGGAGTCCCTCGGCTCGGTCGGCCTCGCTATCGGAGGCTTCTCTTACTTAGTTAAGGGAACCCTCGGCCGCTCTTCGATGAGCCGAAGCCAGAGGCAGCGGTGTTAGCATGGACAGCGACAGAGTTGGCTCGAAAAGAAGACTTCGTCGGCCAGAGCCTGGCCGGGCCGTCCACTGGCGGGATCGACGCCGGAGTTGAGTTGCCGAGGCCACGAGCCGGGCTGGTGTCCTCGGGGGACAGCTGGCTGAGGCTTCGGGGCGGCCGGCCGAGCCGTCTGCTCGGGCCGGATTCCTGGAGAAGACCCTGGCGGCGATGGCCCGGGCGCGGTGCCGACGTCGTCCTTTAGAGCGGAGATCCTCCGACCGCGTTGCCGTCCGAGGCTCGGTCGGACTTCGCCGAAGGTGGAGTTAACGCCGAGGGTGCTGCCGCTCCCCTTCCGTCGACGTCTGAGCCTGCAGGATTGGTTCATCTTGTAGTGTGCGTATTTTTTCTGCGGCCGCCGAGGCCCAAACATACTGTCGTCGTGTTGTAAAGCTGCGTTTCTTTTCCTCCTGTTTCGAGTATCTAGACTCATTTGTTGGTAACAGAATTGTTTGTCTGAGCGAGAGTTACTTTTCACGGAAGGTGATGAGTGAGGTATCCGTATCCCGGAGGCGTAGGAGTCCCTCGGCTCGGTCGGCCTTGCCGCTTACTTGTACTCTTACTCGTCCGTAGGATTCTGCTATCGATATAGTCGAGAAGGCCCGAAAAATCGTTTCGGCAGAAGAGCTTTCGAGCGTGAAGACTTGTTCGGTCCGCGGAATCGCTTATCCGAGCGTGAGTTACTTATCGCAGAAGGTGATGAGTGAGGTATCCGTATCCTGGAGGCGCAAGAGTCCCTCAGCTCGGTCAGCCTTGGCTGCTTACGTGTACTCTGTCGTTTTCAGGATCCCACCTTCGAAGTAGTCGAAAAGCAGGAAAGACGTTCTGGCAGAAAAGATCTTTTCCGAGGAAAATTTTGACGCAGAGGGGGTTCCCCCCTTCTAGCCCCCGAGGGAGGGTCGGGCTTTGCCAAGGCAAGGCTGACCCTTCCTTGATGGTTAGACTTTGTGTGTGAACGAGGTGTACGAACGACTTGAAAGCATCTTAAGGGTAGAAGCGACGTAGCTGTCGGAAGTTCCAAGCGTTGTTGTAGGCCTCGCCTTGACTGTTGGCTAGCTTGTACGTCCCGGGCTTCAGAACCTTGGTGATGACGAACGACCCTTCCCAGGGAGGCGTGAGCTTGTGCCGCCCTCGGGCGTCTTGTCGCAGCCGAAGCACCAAGTCCCCCACCTGGAGGTCTCGGGACCGAACCCCTCGGGCGTGGTAGCGTCGCAGAGACTGCTGATACCACGCCGAGTGTAGTAAGGCCATGTTCCAAGCCTCTTCCAGCTGGTCCAATGAGTCTTCTCGGTTAGCTCGATTGCTTTGGTCGTCGTAGGCCCTCGCCCTCGGGGAACCGTATTCTAAGTCTGTGGGCAACATGGCCTCGACCCCATAGACTAGAAAGAACGGTGTGAAGCCCGTGGCTCGGCTTGGCGTTGTCCTCAGACTCCAGACCACCGAGGGGAGTTCCTTCATCCATCGCTTGCCAAACTTGTTGAGGTCGTTGTAGATCCGTGGCTTGAGTCCTTGCAGAATCATGTCGTTGGCACGCTCTACTTGCCCATTCGTCATGGGGTGAGCCACGGCGGCCCAGTCCACCCGGATGTGGTGATCCTCGCAGAAGTCCAGGAACTTTCTGCCGGTGAACTGGGTGCCGTTGTCGGTGATGATGGAGTTCGGGACCCCAAAGCGATGGATGATGTTGGTGAAGAACGCCACCGCCTGTTTGGACCTAATGCTGTTTAGGGGTCGGACCTCGATCCACTTGGAGAATTTGTCGATGGCGACCAACAGGTGCGTGTAGCCCCCGGGTGCCTTCTGCAAGGGACCGACGAGGTCCAGACCCCACACAGCAAACGGCCAAGTGATGGGTATCGTCTGCAGAGCCTAAGCGGGCAAGTGAGTCTGCCTTGCATAGAATTGACACCCTTGGCAGATGCGGACAATTCTAGTGGCGTCGGCCACCGCGGTCGGCCAGTAGAAACCTTGTCGGAAGGCGTTTCCAACAAGGGCTCGAGGCGCTGCGTGATGACCGCAAGCCCCCGAGTGTATTTCTTGTAAGAGCTCCTGGCCTTCGGCGATGGATATGCATCACTGGAGGATGCCTGAGGGGCTGCGGTGGTAGAGCTCCTTCCCGTCCCCCAGCAAGACGAACGACTTGGCACGCCGCGCCAATCGCCGAGCTTCGGCTCGGTCGAGGGGTAGCTCTCCTCGGTGGAGATATTGCAGGTACGGGGTCTGCCAGTTTCGATTAGGCGTGACCCTGCTCCGCTCTTCCTCGACGCACAGTGCCTCACCCTCGGGGGCCGAGGGTGCCTCGGGTTGAGCCGAGGGCGCCTTGGGCTGAGCTGAGGGTGCCTCGGGCTGGGCCGAGGCCTTCTCGGGCTCGGGCGTGTCGTCGGTCTTGACTGAGGGTTGATGTAGGTCTCGGGAGAAGACGTCCGGGGGAACCGTTGTTCGCCCCGAGGCTATCTTAGCCAGCTCGTTCGCAGTCTCGTTGTATCGTCGGGCGACGTGGTTGAGCTCGAGCCCGTAGAACTTGTCTTCCAGGCGTCGAACCTCGTCGCAGTAGGCTTCAATCTTCGGGTCGCGGCAGTGGGAGTTCTTCATGACTTGGTCGATGACAAGCTGTGAGTCACCGCGAGCGTCGAGGCGTCGGACCCCTAGCTCGATGGCGATGCGCAACCCGTTAACCAGAGCCTTGTACTCGGCCACGTTGTTGGACGCCGGGAAATGGAGGCGCAGCACGTAGTGGAGGTGTTTCCCGAGGGGTGAGATGAAGAGCAGGCCCACGCCCGCTCCTGTTTTCATCAGCGACCCATCAAAAAACATGGTCCAGAGTTCCGGATGGATCAGAGCCGCTGGAAGCTGGGTGTCGACCCATTCAGCCACAAAGTCCGCCAAGACTTGGGACTTGATGGCCTTCCGAGGGGCGAACGAGATTGTCTCGCCCATGATTTCCACCGCCCACTTTGCAATCCTACCCGAGGCCTCTCGGCACTGGATGATCTCCCCCAGGGGGAAGGATGACACCACAGTCACCGGATGAGACTCGAAGTAGTGTTGCAACTTCCGCCGCGTCAGAATCACCGCGTACAGTGTAGCATCCCAAAAATCCTAACCCAGGTTTGAAACCCTAATCTACCCTTTCCCCTCCTTTCATCCTCTAATTCCAAGAACTCCCCTAGATTTTCTTTCATCATATGCATACACTTTGTTTGATCACAAGCACCTCACTTAGATTCTATTTTCTAACACCTAGACTATCTACAAAATAATTTGTTCAAAAGAAAAAGATGCAAAAAGGGAAATAGGAATTAGAAAGTAAAAAGAAAAAGAGAAAAACCCTCCCCTCCCCCTGTTGGGCCGACTCCCGGCCCAAACCCGCGGCCTCCCCTTCCCTCGCGCCCACGCTCCTCCTCTCTCGGCCCATCTCCGGCCTGCCTCCGCGCGCGCGCGCCAGCCCGCTCCGCACCCCGCCTCCCTCTCTCTAGCAAAGCGTCCCCACCCGTCAGCCGCCCTCTCTCTCTCGTGCGCTCGCTCCCTCTGGCAGAGTGGCCCCGCTTGTCAGCTGCTTCGTCGTCCTTCCGCCGTCCCTTCACCGCAGTCACCTCCGGCCATCGCCTCCGTCCTCCCCTCCGTCTTCTCGCCGCACAGGGAAGTTTGGCACCGCTCCATCCTCCCCTCCCCTTGACCAGCGTCCTCGCCGGTACCGCCCCGCCGTGGTGTCCCCTCGGCGGCGCTGTGCGGCATTTATGGGCGGCACTGTGTAGCTCGCCAGAGCCAAGAAGCTCCACCGCCCCCCCCCCTTCCCTCGCGCGCCTATAAAAGGCTCGCCCCGAGCTCCTTCTTCATCGCACCAGCCTCGGCCATCCCTCTCCGCCCCTTCCCCGAGCACAATTCGCGAAGCGCCATCGTCGACCTCCTCTCCGGTAAGTCCTTTCCCTCTCCTCCCTCTCCCTCTCCGTTGGTCCAGCGAGAAATTAAGTGAGCCGAGCAGCTCCCTCACGAGGCCGCGAACCCGAAGCACCACTTCCCAGCCCCGTCCCCCACCCAGAGCCCACCGGCGGCGATCCCCGCCGCGGAACTCCACCCCCTCCCCGTGGGCAGCCCCCTCCCAACCCTCTCTGGCCGAATTGAGCCTACCCTTAGAATCGCTAGCCTCCGCCCGTGCTAAACCACCCTCCCTTGGACCGAGAACCGGGCCACCGGCGACCGGCCCCACTCCCTCGCTCGGCCGGTTCGCCACGCCGTCTGGCCGCGACGCCGTTCCCCCCCCGCTCTCGCTGGCAAGTGGGCCCACAGCGACGCCGTCACCCTCGCGCGCAGCGCCGTCCCCCCCTCGCTCTTGGGCCGCCGTTGGGCCATAAGCGCTTCCGCGCGCGCTCTCTCGCCTGGGGTGGGCCAAAAACCTTGTCCCCAGCCCAGGAAAGGGGAAATCTCTTTTCTTTTTCCTTTTCCACCCCTTTTTCTCATTTAAATAGTTTTCTCAATATTTTATGCACCAAAAATTATCAAAAAGGATTTCCAAGGTCACATACAATAATGAGGTTAGAAAATGACACACTATAATTGGTAAACCACTATTGATGTATTGTTTTATTGCCTGTTTCCTAGAAGAAGCGGGGACCGCAGATCCGGATCCCGTAGCTCCGGAAGAAGGGCCGGAGCCCGAACTTCCGGAAGTAGATCTTCTGTGCCAGGAGAGCTTCAACGAAGGCAAGTCCATCCTTCCCTTGATGCATAAATTACCTATTCTCTCTACCACTGCCTAGGCCGGGAACTATGGGGGAATATTGCATTGTGAGTAAGAGATGGCCCGCATTAACATATACATTCTGGATACGAAATGTGGATTGGGAAGAAGGGCAATGTGTTTCTCCAAATAAAGTCTCTTTTTGAAAAGTTTTGCGATGATGAAGGGTACTCACCCTCATCACCCTGGGAGTGGGATGATCAGGGACTCCCTGGTTTAGGGGAGGGCCTAAGGTGTTGGCTCAGCTGGTTTAGGCGTGAGCAGAAGGATTGTCCCCTCATATAAGGACCGGCTTGTCATTTTCAATACCTGTACTCCTTTATCGTACAACCACTCGAGACTGTGTGGGCAGTCACTCAATCCGAACTCGTGGGGTCCAACCCCAGGGTTAAGAAGGCTGGGGAGCACCGGGAGGATAAGGAGGGGAAAGTTTTGTCCGGTTTGGACATGGTGGTGGCCTGACTCCTTCCGGATAACTGTTAAGGTTAGGACGTACGAGTAAGGAAAGAGATCCGGCATTCGGGTCTCGCGACGGTGAGATCGCAGAAACCGGGCTAGTGGGTAAAGTGTACCCCTCTGCGCAGAGTTGAAACCTATTCGAATAGTCCGTGTCCACTGGTATGGACGAGTCTAGTATGGTATGGCAATTAGAACTTTTTCTATGAGTTTCATGAAAAGGGGATTGTGTGAATAAATAGGTGTTAAGAAAGAAACTGAGGCCACGGGAGCAGGAAGCTCAGTGGCGGTTGAGTTTTTGGTTATTTTTAAGACTATGGGAAAAACCTTCAAGTAACTGCCTTTCTCTAAGAAAATGATGAGTGACCACAACTCCACCAAAATGAGCATGTATATCATAGGTCTCTTTCTCTCTACGGGAGCGGGGTGGGCTTGCGGAATACCTAGTGTATTCACCCAGAGTTATTTATGTTTTTCAGCAGCCGAAGACTTCTTTTCTGCTATGCTTGATTAAGAGGGCTGTGTCTGCACCCAGTTCTGCCTGTGGCTTGGGCTAGTATATTTTCCTACTGCGTTTCTTAATTTGGCTCTCTCGAGCTTGTACCCCGGTATTGTAATAATTTTTATCTAAACTCTGTACTATTTGAAGTAAGGAATGTGTTTACTAGCCTCCTAGGACTAGTAATTGTTTCACATTTGAGTCCCAAAGGATCGGGACGCTTCAGGTGGTATCAGAGCCATAGGACTAACCGTAGGACGCAGCCCTGACCTTAAAAACTTGCCCTAAAAAGAAAATACCTCTTACCCCAAGGAAAGTTTTCTCTTCTCTTCCCCGATTTTAACAAGACCCTTCTTTTCCTATTCCAGATGGAAGACTCTCTGGCCATTAGGACCTCCTACTGCTCAGAGGTGGAAGGGTTCCCGCATCTCTTGCGAAGTTGTGCGCTTCGCATGGGAATCCGCAAAAAGCCGGAATACGTCTGGACGGAGCATATCGAAGGCGGAATAGAGAAATGCTCTATGGCAGTCTACCTGGGAGAAAGCCGAAACTATCCAAACCATCCTTCCTTCCAAGTCACTGTTACCGGATACCGTTTCCACGATACTTGCCAAAATGTTGCCCGAAAAGCCCTCCGACAACTGTGTCAGAACTACAACAAAGTGATCTTTGAAACCCCCCTTCGCTACTTTCCACCCAGCAACAAGAACACCCCCACCTGGAGGAAAAGACTTCAGGCCCTATCAGGAGGAGATCCTATTGAGAATGATCCCACCATTGTCTACATGGCCGGATACCTTCACACCCTTGACAACCAATATGATGACCTCGCCCTCCACTGCACCTCCCTAACCTCCCGGGTGGAAAGCCTGGAGCAAAAAGTCAGGGAACTTTCAGAAGAAAAGGCGTCCCTTCAAGAGAGCCTCTCAATGGCTGAAGGCGAAGAGACCAATACCCGGGAAGCCTACCACACCCTAAAATTGGACTATGACAAGAAACTGAAGAAGCTCGCCCCCGCAAGGAAAATCCACAAGAAGACCAAAAGTCAAGGATGTCAGACTGAGCAGAAGGAAGAAAACCCTCCTAGGAGCCCGTCCAACACCGAAGAGATGTCCCTGGCCAGCCATGCTGACCTTCTCAAGGAATTTGGGGACACCTTAGAGAAGGAGTTCGGAAGTACCCTAGATAGCACTCGTGTGTGATGAACTTGTGGTAGCAGGGTGTTGTGTTATGTAATGGCTTGATGTAATGAATAAAATAACTAGCTAAAAAAATGGCATGTGCATAATAGTGACTCTCTTCCCATGGCAGATGGCTTCGGATAGAACCACGCCTACCGCCTCCGGGATTGGAGCCAGACTTCCTCTAGGAGCTGAAGGAGAGGCTGGCGGAGAAGGGGGTGAGACCCACCTCCCCGCACCTCCGGAACTACCACTAGACCTAGCCCAAGTTCTAGCCAATCAAACCCGACTCATTGAAGTCCTCACTCGAAGTCTGGAAAACCAGCGCCCAGGCGGTGGAAGGCCACAGGACAGGATGGGAGAATTTTTGAGACTCAAGCCTCCCACGTTCGCGGGGTCCAGCAATCCCCTCGATGCAGATGACTGGCTTCGCACGATCAAAAGGAAGTTGGAAGCCATCGCTTGTCCTGAGAATCAGCGTGTTCAACTGGCAGCTCATCAGCTTTCAGGAATGGCTTTAGCATGGTGGGACACTTTCAGTGAAGCCGTCAGAGATGCTACCTGGGCAGAATTCGAAGCAGCTTTCCGTGAACACCACGTACCCCAGGGGATAGTTCAACTCAAGGAGGATGAATTCCGGGAGTTAACTCAAGGCGGAAGGACAGTCAGTGAGTATGTGCACAAGTTCACAGAACTGGCCCGCTACGCGCCCGAGGATGTCAGCACCGAGGCCAGAAAAATGGCCCGTTTTCTGAGAGGATTAAGACCCGAGCTTAAGACCATCCTCGCCAGCCAAGACTTCCACAGCTTCTCTCACCTCTCCAACAAAGCTATCCAAGTGGAAAGGGCAAAAGAGGAAGAAAAAGGGCACATCAAGAGGAAATTCCAGGTCCTCCGAGCTCAACAGCAGGAACGTCACCAGAGAGCTCGACCCTTTGGGCTTCCACCCAGGGGACCAAGCTTCAATAAACCACCTGGACCCACTCCATCACGCTACAGTCAGCAGAGCCAGAGCTCCCTTCAGGCACCCTCCGTTACAAGCAACCAGCCGCCAGCAAACGCCTGTTGGCACTGCGGAGACCCCAGTCACTTCAAGAACAACTGCCCTCAGTTGAAGGCACCCGGACCAACCTACTCCAACTCGGTGAATGGCCCCAAGATTCCATCGGCACCTACCTTTAAGGCACTTCCTTCAAACAGCCAGCAGAGCAGGACTCAGTATCAGGGCAGAGCCCGGGTCAACCACGTCGACGCTCAAGAAGCTCAGCAAGCCCCGGGAGTAGTGCTCGGTGAGTTCCTTGTTGAATTTACTCCCGCTACTGTGCTTTTTGATTCGGGAGCATCCCATTCTTTTATAGCCGCTAAGTTTGTGGAAAAGCATGGCATCCCCTCTACACCCCTGGCTATCCCTTTGGTCACCCGAACCCCGGGATCAGACTCCTGTGCAAACTCAGGTGCTCCCAAGTCAGAATTCTCTTAAGTGGGGTAGTGTTCCTGGCAGACTTAACCATCTTGCCATCCCAAGGAATTGATGTAATCCTAGGGATGGACTGGCTAGCTAAGCACAAGGGTATCATCAGCTTTGCAAGCAAGACTGTTCTCCTCACAGATCACCAAGGAAAGGCAGTTTCCTATCAAGCCCAACCGCCCGCAAACGATCCAATAATGTTTAATCTAACAGCAGAGAGCATGTCTGTAATCAAGGAGTTCGAGGATGTATTTCCGGAAGAGTTGCCCGGGATGCCACCAGAGAGAGGAGTAGAGTTCTATATAGACCTCATTCCTGGCACTGCGCCCATCGCAAAGAGACCATACCACATGGCCCCCACTGAATTGGCAGAATTGAAACTTCAGATTTCAGAACTACAGCAAAAAGGGTACATCCGTCCCAGTTCGTCTCCCTGGGGAGCACCCGTTCTTTTCATTACCAAAAAGGATGGAAGTATGAGGATGTGTATTGTAACACCCCTGGTGTTACTATAACTAAAACTTGAGCATGGCATCATAAGCATTGGCATTGCATATGTTTGACACACCTAGAATGCATTCACTAGGCAAAAATTTCAAACAAGTTGTATTGTTTTAATGTTTTGCAAATAGGACCCTGGATAGGAAGCTTTACCGTAAATAGGGATTAATGGGGTGAAACCTAACCCAAGTTGAGAAAACCTAAAAGCTTTAGGGTAATAGTTATAAAATATCCCTAAGAATAAACTTGAATCACATTTATACCCCTAAGGTACCAAAAACCCTAATTGGAACCCTAGAAAACCCTAAAACCAAACCCTAGGGGCCTATGTGCAAAATTAGTCCACTTTTGGGCTAAAGTGCAAAAACCAAGCCAAATAAGTATTTTAAGTCATTTGGTTCACAAATATGTGGACTTGAAAGCCAAACCCTAAGTTTTGGACTTAAATGCAAAATGGACCTCACTTAGGTTTCATTCTAAGTCTGAAATTCAGTGTTGAGGACTCCACTTTGGAGCCCTGTATCTTTTGAAATATAGGGTTTTTGGCCAAAGTGACCACAACAAGTTTGTAGCCCAATTATAGGAGAACAACTTTGTTTAAGAGTGCAAGCCATGTTCTTATAAGAAAATGGGAGATAATCATGCCCAAACTTTGGCTGTCAGGAGGATTAAGTCTGAAAATCAGACTAACAGTGACATTGGATCATCTTTGGAAACAGTTTATGACTAATCTAGTAAGAATTTGCCCATGGCTGCTGTAACAAAGATGAAGATGGTATATTGGACAACAACTTTGTTACAGACGGTTGGTTTAGTCACCATACAAAAATTGGAGAAAATCGACCCTGAATATGGGCTGTCAGGTGCTCTGATGGGAGCTCACGATGGTACAGTGCCCTAACCGGATCAGATCGGCCGTCATAGAAAAGATCTCACCGCCGGTGGCTTTCCGCCGTGATTCACGTCGCCGGCGTCATGATTCGCGCTCGGGTATGTGGATAACTTCGCGGCGTCAAAAGATCGTCACCGCCCGTGACCTGGACGCCACTCCGACTAGCCGTAGTCCATCTCCCCTGGCTCACCGCCCGCGGTAAAGTGCCCACCGCCGTCGTGCCCTCGTCGTTGGCCACCGCGTGTCCCAATCGCGCCATCGCATTGCCGTGACCTCCTCTGAACTCCCCGTAGACCACCGGAGTTACTGCCACGCTATAGGACACGTATTCACCGCGCCAGGCTTCTTCCTCATCTCCGGCCGCCACCGCGCCATCGTCAATTCAAGCGCCACCGCTCGCTCCGCCTATAAATTGAGCCCCTGGCCAGCTGCTCTAGGTCGTACCAAAGCCACAGCCACCACTCCCGTCTCCGATTAACCCCCATAGCCAGAGAATTGCTCATTTCCCCCAACTTCGTTCTCCGCCACCGTGAAACGAGCCTCACCGTCGCCAGCCATACTCTGGTCAGTTCCCGTCTTCTGCTCCCTTGTTTTAGCGTTCTCATGCATCTGCGATGCTCCCCGACCCCTTTAATCGAACTAGACCGCCACCCATCACCGGGAACACGGCTGTCTTGCCGCGATGCTCACGGCCACCGTGGCCAGAGCTCCGTAGTTGATTATAAGCGCAATTAAGTTAGGGGAAATGATCATGGTAACCCCGATTTCATGTCCGTCGCTCGGAGAACCCAGCCATTGTCCCAATCGACCGGTCCAGAACCTCGCCGGAGCGTCCCTGCGACCACCGCCGTCGTGGACCTCTCCCTGTGAAGACTTAGAAGTTGGAGGGCTCTTCAGCAAAATGTCAGTGACTGTGTTAAATAGTGAAAGGGCTCGTTCGCAGTTAGTTAAAACCCCAAGGGCCCCTGTGCAAATCTGCCGTCGCGCGCGGGCGCGGGCGCGCGCTTCCTGCGTTGTTGGGCCGGTTCAGGCCGGAATCAGCCCAACACTATTGAATATTTTCCTTTTTCTTTTTCGGGAAAGCTTTAGAAATATGTAGAAAAATGTAGAAACATGCTAAAATTGTGAAACTAATTTTCCTAGGCTTGTTATTTTCCCTAGAATTTAGTAAAAATAGTTTTGTGATTTTTAGTGGAAATAAGAAATTTTAAGGTATTTAAAGTAGTTAAAAGTATTAGTTATGGATTTTTAGAAAATAATTGGTAAGTCCATAAATGCCCAAACTTTTTATGGGAATTTAAAACAATATTTAGAAGCTTTGGGTAGGATTTGAGTTGATTTGGACCTTGTTTGATCACCAAACCCAAAACCACCCCCCGTGCCCTATGAACTCCTTTACCGACTCCGGAAACCCTAAGTTCTCGGAGTTCCGTGAAGGAAAGTTGTATTCAAGACATAGATAATAAGTTTAAATTATCTTTGCATCCTCATGAGCATCCCATGGCATCCATTCTTATACTTATGTATGGTTATGATTAGAATGTGAAGAAGAGATAGAAGTCACCGAAGACAGGACACCACCACCTTCGGATTCGCAAGCAGGCAACTGCTTCTACTTCGATATCTGTGGATCCGAACCCGAATCACCTGTAAACGAAGGCAAGCCCCGGTGCATGCAACCCCTTTCCTTGTGTTTTTAAATACTTTTCGCACACTTAAGTCTAGTGAAATGTGCATTAGGTTCATAGGAGTTGCTTGAAACCCTTTGATGCATTGCTTTCCTTGGTATCCATACCTTTATAGATACTTCTGTGAAGTATCAAAATATGATTTACAAAAATGCTTAGCCTTGCTTAGATCTTGTGGATAGAGGTTATCCTTAGCCTAGCTCGAGAAAGGATGGCTTCTACCTGCAAGAATATTTTCATTTGGAGCAATGGTGGGATCTTACTGCAAAGTTCCCTGTGATGCTCTTTCATCCTAAGGAACAGACACAATCCTAAGGATGGAAATACTTAAATTGAGACTTGGGTTAGGAATAGGTGACGTTCTACCCAGGTTGGTTAAGGATTAATGCGTATGTAGGCGTGCTGACCGAGGACCCTTTAACTGATCACATGTCTCGTCATGGGTAAGCCTTGCCTCGGGCAGACTAAGGCCAAAATAAGATAACACGAAATGGGCGTGGAGCGGTGGCGAGAGTAGCGTGTACCCTCCGTGGCAAGAGGCTGGACGGTGGTGTATCTGTGCTCTCGGTTTGCGTGAACCTGATCTGGTCTTAAGAACCCCGGTGGCGGGTTGACATATGTAAGGGTTAAGTGCTACATATGCCGTGTGATTGGAGATCCTCAGCTGAGTATAATTGATTCGGATCGCCGTACCTTCGTGGTTATGAAGACTTGGTCACTTTTCTACAACCTAAAGTCAGGATGTGAACACTATGGATAAAAATGATGTTGTATTGATGAGATGTTGAAATTAGACTAGATGCAAATAGAGTCTATTAATACTTAATATGGCGTTAAAAGATTGAAAGTAAGGACTCACTTTAGTAAGCTACTTCTGCAAAAGTATAAGTTGATTTTTGCTAAAGCCTCTCCTTGACTCCTATTTATCCAGCATACCCTTGAGAGTCTTTTCCTTAGTCCGGTAAGACTTGCTGAGTAATTCCATACTCAGGGTTTATCCCTTTGTTGTTTTTAGGTGAGGAAGCGACAAATTTTTGTTGCTTTTGCTCCAAGGTGGTACCAAATGAAGAAAAACAAGACTGAAGTGCGGGAGGACTTGGTCCTCCACATAGGATCTTTTGCTTAAAACTTATCGGGAGGAGTTTGTGCCTCCCTTGGTTTGTATAATATTACTACTCAGCACTCGCCTTTTTAGTTCTGGTCTGTAATAAGTCACTTAATCTTACTCTCTAAATAAATGTAAGTTTATGTAATTGCTTCCGCATTTCTTTATCTCCGATGTTCTGTAATGTCTGCAAGACGGGTGAGACGTTCCTGGTAAGGTAAGGAAAGATACCGAACTTGTCAAGTGACTTAGGAACATCTACAGGGTGTCTGATGTCTGTTAGACAAGGACAACTGTAGGTGGGCCTAATTACTTGGGAGGTTCCGTCACAGCTGGTATCGGAGCGTAGCCCTTCTTTGCAGATATTATGAGGCATCTTCAAAAGGATTTTCAAAAGTCTTACCTAAAAACTCTTTTCTCTTCTTACCTAAGTATTCTGAAGAGTCTATCTTAAAGACCAGATAGGAAGAGTGCAATGTATAGAAGGTTGAATCAACTAAGGTTGATTCTGTAATTATACATGCATCATGCTAAGAATTATACTAATAACATTTTCCCCCTTAAAAAGATGCCGCCACGCACAAGGCTAACGACACGCAAATCAACGGGACCAATTGGAGTGCCTCGGCATCAACTGGCCCCCCGACATGAAAGCAGCAGCAGTGGAAGTAATGACCCCATCGGAGATCTTGAAGCCCGAGTGAGTCGACTTCAAGCAGCGCTACAACACAGGACCGATGCTTGGGTCGCCGACGGAGATAGAATCAATGAACTAAGAAGGGACATCCGTCACCTGCAGGATCAGCTCGCTGATCGAGACTTAGCACTTGACTGGGCAGTACAGTCTCGTCTGCTGGCATGTGCTAAGGAAGCAAGGGCTCAGGCCCGAATTAAAGAACTTAACTCAACTATCGACAACCTGCAGGTCTACTGCAATACGTTGCATGAGGAAGTCCACATACTATACTCACAATTACACCCTAGTGTGCCTGCACACCCTGCTGAGGCGGAAGCCGGACCCTCTCACGTTGCGGGACGCGCGCTGGGTGGGGAGTTAGACCTTTTTGAGCCCCCTCCTTCTTTGAGGTTGGTTGATGTCTGGACTCCCACACCTGACGATGAGGCCGCCAAGAGTAATGGAAAGCAGGGCTAATGGTGTAATAGAAGTAAAAGTAGAGTAGTGTATTGTAGGGTGTATTGTTGTATAATAGGTTGAACTTTTGTATAATGGGTAATGTATCCTGTTATGTAATATCGAGTCTGTATCATTACTTTTTATAGTAATGTAAAATGGAAGGTTTCTTTGGCGCATTATGTTTACTTCAAATATTCTTTGCCACAGATGCCGACCAGGACTCGAGGACAGGACGCAGCAGGAACTTCTGGGGGAAGGGATGTTACCCCAAACCTACCTCCAGTTCCTCCCACGTTAGCCGAGGCGATTGCCGCCTTGGTGAATGCCACCGCAGACAATACCCGCTTCCTTAGGGAAATGGCAGGTCAGTAGCAATTCCAGCAGCAGGCAGGAAGGGGTTTTCAGCATGGCCCCCGTGAAACTACTTATTTGGACTTCTCTGAAACCCGTCCACCCCTATTCGTCAAGGCAGAGGACCCATTGGAAGCCGATGAGTGGATACGGGTTATTGAACAAAAGTTTGGTCTTCTCCGTTGTTCAGAGACGCAGAAGCCGTTATTTGCAGCACAACAACTACGTGGTCCTGCCAGTACTTGGTGGGGAAATTTTGTGGCTATTCAACCTGTCAACCATCAAGTCACCTGGGAAGAGTTTAAAGCAGCCTTCCGTGAGCACTACATACCCGAAGGAGTGCTGCATATGAAACAAGAGGAATTTATGAAGTTAAAACAAGGGGGAGATACCGTCAATCAATATCTCAACAAGTTTAATCACCTGTCGTAGTATGCCATCGACCAGGTGAATACTGATTTAAAGAAAAGGAACTGCTTTATGCGAGGACTAAATGATCGGCTACAGAGAAAGATGGCCACATGCATAGACCTCACGTATGGAAAGGCTGTCAGCACAGCCTTATCTGTTGAAGCAAAATACGCAAATTCTGGGAAGAATAAGGGATTCGGTGGTGAGAGGCCTAATCAGGGCCAGGCGAAGAAGCAACGGTTTGTGATCCGGCCTTCAAGCCAAAATCGCACTTTTTCTCGTCCACCCTCATTCCCTTTCAAACAGCCTATCATTATTCGCCCCAACAATACCCCCACTACCCCAACTCAGCCGGGTGCCCCAGGCACTCGATTCCCTGCCTTGCCTAGTTCTTCAACTGGGTGTTTTAATTGCGGCAAGTCGGGACATTTCATCAAAGACTGCCCATATCCTAAGCAAAGTCAATCAAATGCTCCGCAAGGATCTGGGAGATCAGCTCAGCCCAAAGGTAATGCTGTGGGGAAAAATACAAAGAAGACGGGGCGTGTATATTACACCCAAGTGGCCACTACACCGGAAGGAGAGCCGGTGATGATGGGTACGTTTCCCGTGACCAGTCACCCTGCAATTATTCTCTTTGATTCTGGTGCTTCGCATACATTCATTAGCAAGAAATTTGTGGAGAAACATCACATTGCATACCATGAATCAAAAGAGGGATTTAAAATTCATTCACCTGGGGGACACATTTTTACTAGAGAAGTGGCCTATGAAGTGCCAGTAACAATGGTCGGGCGGAACTTTCCTGCTAACATGATTGTTCTGAAAGGCCAGGATATAGATGTAATTTTGGGTATGAATTGGTTAACCCAACACAAGGCAATTCTCAACACTGAACTCAGAACCGTCAGGTTGAGCTATAATCAAGAAGAGATTCTTTTGTCTCTCCCCGTAACCAATCCAGCCAAAGCTTCTAGTAGAGTATATGAGGCCATTGTACCTGAGATCAAGAACATTCCGGTAGTATGTGAGTTTCCAGATGTATTTCCGGAAGATTTGCCTGGACTGCCCCCTGAAAGAGATGTAGAATTTGTAATTGAGCTAAAGCCCGGTACGGCTCCCATCTCCCGAAGATCGTACCGTATGCCCCCTAATGAGTTGGCGGAATTGAAGATTCAATTACAAGATCTACTGAATAAGGGATTCATCCGGCCAAGCTCGTCCCCATGGGGTTGCCCCGCCATTTTTGTTAAGAAGAAGGATCAAACCTTGCGAATGTGCGTGGATTATCGACCCCTGAATGAGGTCACCATCAAGAATAAGTACCCTCTTCCAAGGATCGACATCTTATTTGATCAACTGACTGGGGCGAGGGTCTTTTCCAAAATTGATCTCAAGTCGGGCTATCACCAAATCCGTATTCGGCCCGAGGATATACCGAAGACCGCGTTTACTACGCGGTATGGATTGTTTGAATATCTGGTAATGTCTTTCGGGCTCACAAATGCTCCTGCC
Organism: Zea mays; assembly: GCF_902167145.1. Classification (NCBI taxonomy): domain Eukaryota; kingdom Viridiplantae; phylum Streptophyta; class Magnoliopsida; order Poales; family Poaceae; genus Zea; species Zea mays. Next base: position 71,422,088 of record NC_050105.1, on the reverse strand, counting down.
CACTTCACCTATTTGATGAACTCGGTGTTCATGCCCGAGTTGGACAAGTTCGTGGTGGTCTTCATTGACGATATCTTGATATATTCTAAAAATGAAGAGGACCATGCTCAGCATCTACGGATTGTATTGACGCGCCTCAGGGAACATCAGCTATATGCCAAGTTCAGCAAGTGCGCGTTCTGGCTGGAAGAAATTCAATTTTTGGGGCACGTGTTATCGGCTAAAGGAATTGCGGTAGATCCTAGCAAGGTCAAAGATATTATGGAGTGGAAACCCCCAACCACTGTTCACCAAGTCCGGAGTTTTCTTGGACTAGCTGGGTATTATCGCAGATTCATACCAGATTTTTCTAAGCTTGTGAAGCCAATCACAAGTTTATTGAAGAATGACATTAAGTTCAATTGGTCTTCTAAGTGTAATGAAGCCTTTGAGCAATTGAAGATACTATTGACCACTGCTCCGGTATTGGCTCAACCGGACATCACTAAGCCTTTTGATGTATATTGTGATGCATCTGGCAGTGGACTCGGCTGTGTACTGATGCAAGAGGGCCGAGTAATTGCGTATGCTTCAAGGCAGTTGCACCGACATGAGGAGCATTACCCAACTCATGATCTGGAGCTAGCTGCTGTGGTTCATGCTCTGAAGATTTGGCGTCACTATCTGCTGGGAAATATCTGTCACATATATACAGATCATAAAAGTTTGAAGTACATCTTCACCCAGTCAGAATTAAATATGAGGCAAAGACGATGGCTTGAGCTTATTAAAGACTATGAACTGGAGATCCATTATCACCCAGGCAAAGCCAATGTGGTGGCAGATGCATTGAGTCGTAAGACTTCCTGCCACTGTGTTATGGTGAAGACCTCTGGCAACACTTTGTGTCAAGAGATGGAAAAACTAAACCTGGGGATAATCCAACAAGGGACTCTAAATCAGCTAAAGCTTGAGTCAATCATTTTGCAAAGGATAATTAGTGCTCAAAAGGATAATCTGGGTATGAAGCACATACGAGAGAAGATAAGGGCTGGAGTAGCCAAATGTTTCAAGGAAGACGATCAAGGTGTGATATGGTTTAAAAACCGCATAGTAGTGCCAAAGAACGAAGAACTCCGCCAGCAAATTCTTGATGAAGCACATCTTAGTCGTTATTCTATTCATCCCGGAAGCACTAAGATGTATCAAGACTTAAAGCAACATTATTGGTGGACAAAGATGAAGATCGAAATTGCACGCTATGTGGCTAAGTGTGACACTTGCAGACGTGTCAAGGCCATACACATGAAAACTACTGGTCCATTACAATCTTTGCCAATCCCAACATGGAAATGGGAAGACATAAGTATGGACTTTATTGTGGGACTGCCCAGGACGGCCAAAGGGTATGATTCTATTTGGGTTATCGTTGATCGACTCACAAAGATTGCCCACTTCTTACCTGTCAGGGTCACATATACAGTAGCCACTTATGCAGCATTATACATCGCCCGTATTCTCAGTCTGCATGGTGTTCCGAAGACCATTGTGTCGGATCGTGGACCTCAATTTGTAGCCAAGTTTTGGGAAGCACTTCACAAATCCTTGGGTACTAAATTACTCCACAGTTCGGCTTATCATCCTCAAACCAGTGGGCAGACTGAGAGGGTCAATCAAATACTTGAAGATATGCTGCGGGCATGTGTTCTGGACTTCTCACAGAAATGGGATGAATGTTTGCCCCTAGCGGAGTTTTCATACAATAACAGCTATCAAGAAAGTATCAAGATGGCACCCTTTGAAGCTTTATATGGACGTCGGTGTCGAACTCTGCTAAATTGGTCTGAACCTGGAGAAAGATACTTCTTTAGACCTGATATGGTGAAAGAGGTCGAAGAAAAGGTTCAGAAAATTGTTCATAATATGAAGAAAGCTCAGACTCGACAAAAGAATTATGCAGACCGACGACGACAACCCTTATGTTTTCTGGTAGGCGATTATGTCTACTTGAAAGTTTCACCAATGAAGGGTGTATCGCATTTCGGGGTTAAAGGGAAGCTTGCACCCAGGTACATTGGTCCATTCCTAGTGATTGAGCAATGTGGACCAGTGGTGTACCGACTTCAACTACCCGAAACATTGTCTGCTGTGCATAATGTGTTCCACGTGTCACAATTGAAGAAGTGTCTTCGGGTTCCTAATCGAACCGTTGAAGTAACGGATGTTGTCCTTGAACCGGACTTGACATACTCTGAGCACCCTATTCGAGTCTTGGATCAAAAAGACAGGGTTACCCGGAGAAAAACTCTCAAGTTTTATAAGATACAGTGGAACCAGCATTCTGAAGATGAGGCTACATGGGAAACCCAAGACTTTTTAGATAAGAATTTCCCAGGCTTTTTAGCCTCTTGTAAATTGTAAAGCCTGTATAGCTGTGTAATAAAGAAGTGACCCCCACACCACCCCTGCCTTGTACGAGAAATAAGGAAATGAAAGTATTCCGCGTTTCCTTTTCCATTACTTACCCTAGGACTTTTAATCTCGGGACGAGATTCTTTTATGGGGGGAAGGATGTAACACCCCTAGTGTTACTATAACTAAAACTTGAGCATGGCATCATAAGCATTGGCATTGCATATGTTTGACACACCTAGAATGCATTCACTAGGCAAAAATTTCAAACAAGTTGTATTGTTTTAATGTTTTGCAAATAGGACCCTGGATAGGAAGCTGTTGGGGCCATGCTTCGTTGCGCCGAAGGTCTTGCGCGAAGAAGCAGCTTCGGCTGAAATCGTCCCCAGGAAATGGCCGAAGGTTCCTTTTTATAGAGCTTCGGCGTTACAAACCGACATAAAGATAGAATGACCTTTTTATCCATAGAGGTCTAAGATAATGTTGTAAACTTTTGTAAAGGGCATAATTGTAATTCGTCATAGGCTGCGTCCTGTGTCTATAAATAGATGAACAGTACCCCCGTACTGTTCACGCGAACCTGTCATTTGCCTTCGCATCACACTTGTATTCTTCAAGACCGAAGGTACATTTGTAATTTGAAGTCATTTACATTCGTTTATAATAATAGAAATGGAGATGATTTTATGATAACATTTAAATATTTTCATATCTAATGATTTATATGAATGCTTCGTTCCTCGTTGTCATGCTTACGAAGGTACGTCCTTCGTAACCTTCGTCCGAGATACTTTATATTCCAAAGGGATATAATGTTATGGAGGACGAAGGACTTTTACACTTAACATTTTCTATGTTGCCTTGTTCTTAATTCTTAGCATTTGAGAACAAGTCCCCAACATTGGCGCCCACCTCCGGTGAACTCACTTCCACTTTTTGAGCTGATGGCTTCGTTCAACAACCGAGCTGGAGCTGCTTCGGACCCGAAGCTGGTGCTACCGATCACAGGTGGCTCGTCCTCAGAGCCAGCTAACAAGAGACAGAAGAAGGAAGCACAGAGGAGGGTACAGCATGTTGGGGTGCAAGGACCCTTCATCAAGACAAGATGGTCTCACATTCCTATTACCTTCTCCCAAGAGGACCTTCAGCTCAAAGATTACCCACACAACGATGCCATGGTTATCTCTTGTGTTATCAAAGGATTTCTGGTCCACAATGTCTTGGTTGACACAGGCAGTGCAGCTGACATCATATTTGCTAAAGCCTTCAGACAAATGCAAGAGCCAGAAGATAAGATTCATGATGCTACACATCCTCTCTGTGGCTTCGGAGGAAGACAGATTGTAGCACTGGGCAAGATCACCATGTCAGTGACTTTCGGATTCATCAACAACACTAGAACTGAGCAAGTTGTGTTTGACATTGTTGACATGGAATATCCTTACAATGCAATTGTTGGTCGTGGTACTCTTAATGCCTTCGAAGCAATCCTTCATCCTGCTTATCTTTGCATGAAGATACCTTCGGAACAGGGACCCATTGCTATCCATGGAAGTCAGGAAGCCGCAAGAAGGGCCGAAGGTAACTGGACTGACTCCAAAGCAATCCATAATATAGATGGAGCCGAAGCTTGTGAACAGTACAAATTCAGAAGGGAGAAGGCAGCTTCAGCAGATCAGCCGAAGCCCATGCTATTGTGTGAGGACATAGCAGAGCAGAAGGTGCTGTTGGGCTCGCAATTATCTGAAGACCAGGAGAAAACCTTGATAAGGTTTTTATTCAACAACAAAGATGTTTTTGCATGGTCGGCTAATGATCTCTGTGGAGTAAATCGGGATGTTATTGAACATTCGCTCAATGTTGACCCATCCTTCAGACCCCGAAAGCAGAGGCTTCGGAAAATGTCTGATGACAAGGCCGAAGGGGCTCGCAATGAAGTAAAAAGACTCCTCAGTGCAGGAGTTATCAGAGAAGTGAAGTATCCAGAGTGGCTAGCTAACACTGTTATGGTGAAGAAGGCCAATGGCAAGTGGAGAATGTGTATCGATTTCACAGATCTCAACAAGGCTTGTCCGAAGGACGAATTCCCGTTGCCAAGGATAGACTCTCTAGTCGATGCAGCAGCTTCTTCAGAGCTCATGAGTCTCTTGGACTGTTACTCAGGATATCATCAAATCTGGATGAAAAAGGAAGATGAGCCGAAAACTAGCTTCATAACTCCAAGTGGCACGTATTGCTATCTTCGGATGCCTGAAGGGCTCAAAAACGCTGGAGGAAGTTTCAGCAGAATGACTGCGAAGGTTCTTCAGTCTCAAATAGGCAGAAATGTGTTGACCTATGTTGATGACATTATCGTCAAAAGCACGAAGCAGGAAAATCATATTGCTGATCTGCAGGAGACCTTCGCCAGCTTCAGACAAGCTGGTTTGAAGCTGAATCCAGAGAAATGTGTCTTCGGAGTAAAGAAGGGTAAATTTCTTGGATGCTTGGTTTCAACAAAGGGAATCGAAGCTAATCCAAATAAAATCGAAGCTATACTTCGAATGGAGCCACCAACTACAAGAAAAGGGGCCCAAAGATTGACAGGAAGGCTGGCATCTCTCAACAGATTTATATCCAGATCAGCAGAAAGAAACTTACCATTTTTCGAGGTGCTGAAGTCAGCCGAAGTCTTTCAATGGGGCCCAAGTCAACAAAAAGCCTTCGAAGAGTTGAAGCAATACTTGATAGATCTCACAACATTAACTCCACCAACGCCAGGGGCTCCTCTGTTGTTATATGTGGCAGCTTCGCACTCAGCAGTAAGTGCGGCACTTGTCCAGGAGAAGCTTGATGGCCAGCTCAAAAAGCAAGTTCCAGTGTATTTTGTATCTGAGGTCCTTAGTGTCTCAAAGAAAAATTATACAGAGCTGGAGAAGGTATTATATGCCGTTTTAATGGCATCCAGGAAGCTTCGGCATTATTTTCAGGCATACAATATCATTGTTCCTTCTTCGCAGCCGTTGAAGGATATAATGAGAAATAGAGAAGCTACTGGACGGATTGGGAAATGGGCTGCAGAGCTCAACGAATTTTACATTGATTATGTGCATAGATCTTCGATCCAGTCTCAAGCATTGGCAGATTTCATTGCCGACTGGACGCCAGGGGCTCAGGATGAAGAAGCAAATAAAGATGCCGAAGTGTGGACAGTATTTTGTGATGGATCTTGGGGAATCTTCGGAGCAGGTGCAGCTGCTGTGTTGGTTTCACCATCCAAGGTCAAAACTTGTTATGCAGCAAGACTTGATTTCAGCTGCACAAACAATATTGCTGAGTACGAAGCCCTGCTTCTGGGCCTTCGGAAATTAAAGGCAATGGGAATCAGAAGGGCAATTCTTAAAACTGATTCCCAGGTGGTTTCGGGTCATGTTGACAAAAGTTGCAAGGCTAAAGATCCGAAGCTTGAAAAATATCTAGATACGGTCCGAAGGATCGAAGCATCCTTCGAAGGATTCTCTGTCAAGAATATCCCTCGAGGACAAAATGAGCATGCTGATTTGCTAGCTAAGTCTGCGGCACAGGGGCTGCCGTTACCTTCGGATGTGTTCTTCGAAACAATAAAGGCACCTTCAGTGGAGCTCCTTGAAAGAGCAGTCCTCAACATATCTCCTGTTTACAGCGAAGATTGGAGAACTGAAATAATCTCTTACCTTCAGGGTAAGTTCCTTTCAGATGACGAAGCTTACAATAAAAGAGTAGAGGCAAGAGCTCGTCCGTATGTCATGATAGAAGGGGAATTATACAAACATGGAGTTTGCGCTCCGCTGCTCAAGTGCTTATCTAGAGCCGAAGGTATAGAATTGATGAAAGAGATACATGCAGGCCTGTGTGGATCCCACATCGGATCCAGGCCGTTACTTGGAAAAGTGTTCCGCCAAGGTTTTTATTGGCCGAAGGCAGCTTCGGATGCAGCGGAGTTAGTCCAAAAGTGCGAAGGTTGTCAAAAATGTGCAAGAGATCAAAAGCAACCTTCGTCTTTGACACAGCTGATACAACCCATCTGGCCATTGCAAAGATGGGGCCTTGACTTGTTGGGTCCATTACCACCGGCCCAAGGGAATCTAAAATATGTTGTAGTAGCTGTGGAGTATTTTTCCAAATGGATTGAGGCGAAGCCATTAGCTACAATAACTTCGGCCACTGTCCAAAAGTTTTTCTGGCAGAACATTGTCTGTCGCTTCGGAGTACCGAAGGCCATCACTGTAGACAATGGAACGCAGTTCGACTCCGAGGCTTTCAGAAACTTTTGTGATCAAATTGGAACGAAGATTCATTTTGCATCAGTCAGGCATCCGGAGTCAAATGGGCTTGTTGAAAGGGCCAACGGCATTATAATGACAGGAATAATGAAGCTAATCTTCAATCAACCCAGGGGAAAGTGGCCAGACCAGTTAACCAAAGTGGTGTGGAGCCACAATACAACAGCATCAAGGTCTACAGGCTTTACCCCATTCAAGTTATTATTCGGAGACGAAGCAATAACCCCGGAAGAAGCCAAAGCTGGATCAATAAGAGTAGTAGCTTCGGCAGAATCAGGTCCCGAAGATACTTGCCTTGTGGAAAAGGATGCTTTAGAAGGGATCAGGCTTCAGGCCGTGGAGAATATCAATAAATATCAGGCTGAAACAGTTAAATGGCGAGATAGAAAAGTCCGGCTAAAAAATATTGAGCCGGGACACTTGGTGCTTCGGAGAGTGGCTAACCCAGATACAGTGGGTAAGCTACAGTTGAAATGGGAAGGACCATTCTTAGTAGTATCTTCGTCAAGGCCTGGATCGTACAGATTGAAGGACATGGATGGCAACGAAATTCCAAGGTCTTGGAATGCGGATGAGCTTCGGCGATACTATGTATAACATGATGTAATTTTTCATGTTTTTTCTTTTCTTTTTCATGGTACCCTTTTCCTTTCCGAAGGGGGAGAAAGGTTTTTAATGGGGCCATCATGTGTAATTTCCTTTTTTAGTCTTATAAGAGCAAAATCCCCCAAAAAATGTAAATGTAACAGCTGAGAACGCACCATCGAGTGCAGAAACTGAAAAAGAAAAAAGAGAAGAAGCTCCAAAGACGTCCCTAAGGGGATGCAGAGCTCTCAGCGAAAAGTCAACGCTGGTACCGTCTAAGTAAAAGACGAAGAAGCTCCAAAGACGTTCCTAAGGGAATGCAGAGCTTATACCGCCTAAGTAAAAGGCGAAGAAACTCCAAAGACGTTCCTAAGGGAATGCAGAGTTTATACCGTCTAAGTAAAAGACGAGGAAGCTCCAAAGTCGTTCCTAAGGGAATGCAGAGCTGATGTGTGGTTGATTCCAAGGAAATAATGGTTGAGTGTGGCTTCGGTTATATGTTTTGGACATTCATTCGCACATCACATTACATCATAGCATTTGCATTCATAAGCATTCATTCATGGCATCTGTGTTACTAAGTGGTTGCTTCGGCAAAAAGGAGAAGTATTCTTTTATGTTCTGGAGTGTACAAAAAAGAAAAGCTTCGGCAGAAAGAAGAAGTAGTCTTTTATGTTTTGTACAAAAAAGAAAAGCTTCGGCAGAAAGAAGAAGTAGTCTTTTATGTTTTGTACAAAAAAGCAAAGCTTCCGCAGAAAGAAGAAGCAGTCTTTAATGCTTCGTTGTGTACGAAAAGAAGGGAAGGTGTTTTTTCGCCTTCGGCTCAAAATATTGATTTCGTCCACATCAAAGCGTCTTAATAAAAGGGTAAGGATATATTACAAGGTATGTACAAAGTTCCTTGAGAACGGTTTAATTGTATCTACAACAAGTTGTTCCAAATTTTCTAGCCTACTACTACTAATCTTCTTCAGGCTTCCGCTTCGGCGGCATATTCTTTAATCACCTTCAGCTTCGTCATCCTACATGAATCCAGGTATCCAGAGTAAAAATCAAGTATGAAATAGAAGGTAAGTACAAAGTAGGATTTCTTACTGGTTCAAGATGACTTCGAGCTTCGTCTCCAGCCTTCTCCCGCCCGCCTTTTGTCCATATCATTTTTATAAATCTATTTGAGATACTTCGGGCGAGGTCAGGTATATCGTCCAGGATTGATGGAGACAGGGTGAAGTTGGGCCTGTTGACGATCTTTCCATGCTCGCAGCCAGCCTTCAGGAATGCTGCAGCAGTACCCCGAGAAGCTACCCAGGCACAGAAGTCCCCGTGCCCAGCTATAACTTCGTCAAGTTCTTCAATTTCAGCTTCGATATGATCGAAGGCTTTTGGTAAATCTTCATCCGAAGGGGTAAATTTCCCGCTGCTGGCTCCAACTGAGTAAAAGATCTTCTTTAGTTGTTGGATACAATTGTTGCTAAAATTCAAACATTTATCCTGAAGGCTTGTTAATGATTTCTTCAAATTTGAGTTGGCTTGGACTTCGGCTTCAAGTTTAGAATTAAGCTCTAGCTTTTCCTGTTCAAACTGTTTTGATTGACCGATAAGCTTCGAATTCAATTCTGATATTTTAGCTTCGGTCTCTGCCAGCAAGCCTTCGGTTGATTGAAGTTCGAAGTCTTTCTTTTCGATAATGGCTGATTGTTCTTTTATTTTGCTCTCTAAATTTCCAATTATAGCTTCGTGTTTTTTGTCCTCCAAATCCTGCTGCATCTTCAGAGCTTTGCTCAGTAGCATGCTCTGCACAAAAACAGTTTTCGTTAGTAACACTTTCATTATCCAAAGCAATAAGGAACAGAGAAAAGATTGTTTACCTTGAAATTGGAATAAAATAAGCTGCCGACGATATGTTGTCGTCGGTAGCGGCTGATATCTGTCTCTAGCTTCGGAAAACCGATACTCTTTGACAGAGTACCGATGACCTTAGCTCCGGTTTGGTCTCGAATGCAGCCTAATTTTTCATCGTCCACACCTCCGAATAGAAGAGCTCCTGGCCTGTATCCGCAAGATTTGGCATAGTCTTTTAGCTCTTCTATTTCGTCCTCCGAAAGTTTTTGCCCAATTAAATTTCGAAATGTGTAGGCTTCGTCGTCCGAAGCGACTTCGGCTATTCCTTTCCCCTTCTCAGGCACTGCGGCCACGACTTTTTTAGCAGCAGCGGCAGCTTCTTCTGCAGCCATGTCTTCTAAAATTTTGTCGATATTCTCAATGGTAGTCTCTAAGTTCACATCTTCGGCTGTAGCGGCTTCGGTAGCCGCGACCTCCGGAGGTGCGACTTCGACGTTTGTTGTGTCTTCAGTAGCTGCTGTTTTCTGAATTGATGCTCTCGGTGGCGTCTTGTCAATAACTTCTGTTACGGCAATAATTCTTTGCCTTTTTGCTTTGGTTATCTTCGTTTTTTCCGGCTCCGCCACCTTTTGAAAAAGCTTCGTCAGTCGAGGCCCTAATGGACTTAGCTTCGTGGGCATGGGTTCAGTCATTACCTTTAGAATTTCCTCCACGTCGCTGGTAGAAGGTGGTGTGGGGGTCCCCTCTTCTTCGGATAGTTTTCGCTTTGGAGTTGATATTTTTCTCTTGACAATTTTCTTCTTTTTTGGTGGTTGTTCTTCATCCTTGTTTAAAGCTTCGGCCTCTCTTTTTCTTCTCTGGCCCTCAGCACCCTTGTTCAGCTGCGCATAGTCAGGATATTCGAAGCCCAGTGCATCAAACACTCGGTTCAGCCTTCGCTTCGGACGGGTGCCGAAGGCTGCTGTCATCAGTTGATCTTCTTTTTTCGAATAATTTCCAAGAATTTCATTACACATCACCTCAACTGTGTCCAGCCACTCTTGGCAGGGCTTCTTAAAATATTTCTTGAATCTGAAGTGGTAAGGAAGTCGGACAAGATCCCCTTCCTTCTTCTCCCCCTTTAACTTTGGCATTTCCCATTTTTTCAGAGTAGGGAAGACTTTGAATGCTAAGAATTCTTGAACCAGATCCCTGGTACCAATATGCTCTGCAATGATTCTGAATTCATCCATTGCCCGTTGAGTTTGACCCTCTGGTGTCATGTTGCAGTGGGGTCGGGTTTCTCCGAAAGTTAGCTCGAGTGGACTTTGCACAAGCTTCTCCTTGTCCTCATCAACCTTGACATAGAACCATTCTGATTTCCAGCCTGCCGGCCATTTGCTTCGGTAGCTAATTACAGGAAATTTTGCGGTTTTCCGGTAGGCAAAATTGTAGCAACCGAAGTTTTCATGAAGCCCATCTTTTCTGGCCTTTGTTTGATAATGCAATTCATGAACTCGACAGAAACTGTCAGCAAAAGGCTCCACTGCTTGGCTTCGGAGGGCCCAAATATAAACGCTAAGCCTAACAATAGCGTTAGGAGTTAACTGGTGAAGGTAGATGCCAAACCTCTTCAATATCTCCGCAACAATCTCGTGAACAGGGAATCTTAACCCAGCCTTTAAAAAGCTTTTGAAGATGACAACCTCGTCCTTCTCTGGCTTCGGGGTGGTCTCTTCTCCCCCGAAGCGAAGTAGCTTCTTCTGATCTTCACTGAAAAAACCTGCTTTCACCATCTTGGCGAGATCAACCTTTGAAACAGTCGATTTTCCGAAGTCTAGGTGGCTGGGTTTGCTGGGCATGGCAATACGGTAGTCATCTTCGGAGTCGGTTTCTTCAATGTTCCCTTCTCCTTCGGCAGCTGTCGGGTTTGCTTCGGCAGCAGGCATTTCTTCCGCAATCACCAGTCCGGAGCGTTGCATCGCTTCGGAGATGGGCACAGTCTCCGAAGCTTCAGTTTCGTCCCCCTCACGCTCAACCCTAGCTGTAGAGCGAACTCTGGCCATTTGATTATGAACTTGTGAAACTTTAATACTTTTTTCTCCGAAGCAGGCTTCAAGATGGAGCTTCGTTCAAGCCTGACAAACAAGCTTCGGTGATGGTTAAAAATTTTGGCAGCAAAACAGTGCAAATAGCAGTAAATGCTGTGGTAACTTCACACCTACTCGTCTGTTTATATAGTGCTGCAGGTAAGAAGGCGAAGCGGCAGGGTTTTTACACCAGGCGGGCAGTAACTTGTACTCGCTGCGCAGTGGACCGCAAAGACCAAACAGTGACTCTGCAAGGTGGGACCGACACGATCTCGGGAAATGAATCGTTTCTCGGCAACGAGCTCAGGGAAGGTGTTTTTTGGACCTTCGGCTTCCCGAAGCTTGAGAGGATTTTTTCACGGTTCAAGCTCGTTACGAAAAACGATCTAGCGCCGCGAAAGGGGCTACTGTTGGGGCCATGCTTCGTTGCGCCGAAGGTCTTGCGCGAAGAAGCAGCTTCGGCTGAAATCGTCCCCAGGAAATGGCCGAAGGTTCCTTTTTATAGAGCTTCGGCGTTACAAACCGACATAAAGATAGAATGACCTTTTTATCCATAGAGGTCTAAGATAATGTTGTAAACTTTTGTAAAGGGCATAATTGTAATTCGTCATAGGCTGCGTCCTGTGTCTATAAATAGATGAACAGTACCCCCGTACTGTTCACGCGAACCTGTCATTTGCCTTCGCATCACACTTGTATTCTTCAAGACCGAAGGTACATTTGTAATTTGAAGTCATTTACATTCGTTTATAATAATAGAAATGGAGATGATTTTATGATAACATTTAAATATTTTCATATCTAATGATTTATATGAATGCTTCGTTCCTCGTTGTCATGCTTACGAAGGTACGTCCTTCGTAACCTTCGTCCGAGATACTTTATATTCCAAAGGGATATAATGTTATGGAGGACGAAGGACTTTTACACTTAACATTTTCTATGTTGCCTTGTTCTTAATTCTTAGCATTTGAGAACAAGTCCCCAACAGAAGCTTTACCGTAAATAGGGATTAATGGGGTGAAACCTAACCCAAGTTGAGAAAACCTAAAAGCTTTAGGGTAATAGTTATAAAATATCCCTAAGAATAAACTTGAATCACATTTATACCCCTAAGGTACCAAAAACCCTAATTGGAACCCTGGAAAACCCTAAAACCAAACCCTAGGGGCCTATGTGCAAAATTAGTCCACTTTTGGGCTAAAGTGCAAAAACCAAGCCAAATAAGTATTTTAAGTCATTTGGTTCACAAATATGTGGACTTGAAAGCCAAACCCTAAGTTTTGGACTTAAATGCAAAATGGACCTCACTTAGGTTTCATTCTAAGTCTGAAATTCAGTGTTGAGGACTCCACTTTGGAGCCCTGTATCTTTTGAAATATAGGGTTTTTGGCCAAAGTGACCACAACAAGTTTGTAGCCCAATTATAGGAGAACAACTTTGTTTAAGAGTGCAAGCCATGTTCTTGTAAGAAAATGGGAGATAATCATGCCCAAACTTTGGCTGTCAGGAGGATTAAGTCTGAAAATCAGACTGACAGTGACATTGGATCATCTTTGGAAACAGTTTATGACTAATCTAGTAAGAATTTGCCCATGGCTGCTGTAACAAAGATGAAGATGGTATATTGGACACAACAACTTTGTTACATACGGTTGGTTTAGTCACCATACAAAAATTGGAGAAAATCGACCCTGAATATGGGCTGTCAGGTGCTCTGATGGGAGCTCACGATGGTACAGTGCCCTAACCGGATCAGATCGGCCGTCATAGAAAAGATCTCACCGCCGGTGGCTTTCCGCCGTGATTCACGTCGCCGGCGTCATGATTCGCGCTCGGGTATGTGGATAACTTCGCGGCGTCAAAAGATCGTCACCGCCCGTGACCTGGACGCCACTCCGACTAGCCGTAGTCTATCTCCCCTGGCTCACCGCCCGCGGTAAAGTGCCCACCGCCGCCGTGCCCTCGTCGTTGGCCACCGCGTGTCCCAATCGCGCCATTGCATTGCCGTGACCTCCTCTAAACTCCCCGTAGACCACTAGAGTTACTGCCACGCTATAGGACACGTATTCACCGTGCTAGGCTTCTTCCTCATCTCCGGCCGCCACCGCGCCATCGTCAATTCAAGCGCCACCGCTCGCTCCGCCTATAAATTGATCCCCCGGCCAGCTGCTCTAGGTCGTACCAAAGCCACAGCCAGCACTCCCGTCTCCGATTAACCCCCATAGCCAGAGAATTGCTCATTTCCCCCAACTTCGTTCTCCGCCACCGTGAAACGAGCCTCACCGTCGCCAGCCATACTCCGGCCAGTTCCCGTCTTCTGCTCCCTTGTTTTAGCGTTCTCATGCATCTGCGATGCTCCCCGACCCCTTTAATCGAACTAGACCGCCACCCATCACCGGGAACACGGCTGTCTTGCCGCGATGCTCACGGCCACCGTGGCCAGAGCTCCGTAGTTGATTATAAGCGCAATTAAGTTAGGGGAAATGATCATGGTAACCCCGATTTCATGTCCGCCGCTCGGAGAACCCAGCCATTGTCCCAATCGACCGGTCCAGAACCTCGCCGGAGCGTCCCTGCGACCACCGCCGTCGTGGACCTCTCCCTGTGAAGACTTAGAAGTTGGAGGGCTCTTCAGCAAAATGTCAGTGACTGTGTTAAATAGTGAAAGGCCTCGTTCGCCGTTAGTTAAAACCCCAAGGGCCCCTGTGCAAATCTGCCGTCGCGCGCGGGCGCGGGCGCGCGCTTCCTGCGTTGTGGGGCCGGTTCAGGCCGGAATCAGCCCAACACTATTGAATATTTTCCTTTTTCTTTTTCGGGAAAGCTTTAGAAATATGTAGAAAAATGTAGAAAAATGCTAAAATTGTGAAACTAATTTTCCTAGGCTTGTTATTTTCCCTAGAATTTAGTAAAAATAGTTTTGTGATTTTTAGTGGAAATAAGAAATTTTAAGGTATTTAAAGTAGTTAAAAGTATTAGTTATGGATTTTTAGAAAATAATTGGTAAGTCCATAAATGCCCAAACTTTTTATGGGAATTTAAAACAATACTTAGAAGCTTTGGGTACGATTTGAGTTGATTTGGACCTTGTTTGATCACCAAACCCAAAACCACCCCCTGCCCTATGAACTCCTTTACCGACTCCAGAAACCCTAAGTTCTCGGAGTTCCGTGAAGGAAAGTTGTATTCAAGACATAGATAATAAGTTTAAATTATCTTTGCATCCTCATGAGCATCCCATGGCATCCATTCTTATACTTATGTATGGTTATGATTAGAACGTGAAGAAGAGATAGAAGTCACCGAAGACAGGACACCACCACCTTCGGATTCGCAAGCAGGCAACTGCTTCTACTTCGATATCTGTGGATCCGAACCCGAATCACCTGTAAACGAAGGCAAGCCCCGGTGCATGCAACCCCTTTCCTTGTGTTTTTAAATACTTTTCGCACACTTAAGTCTAGTGAAATGTGCATTAGGTTCATAGGAGTTGCTTGAAACCCTTTGATGCATTGCTTTCCTTGGTATCCATACCTTTATAGATACTTCTGTGAAGTATCAAAATATGATTTACAAAAATGCTTAGCCTTGCTTAGATCTTGTGGATAGAGGTTATCCTTAGCCTAGCTCGAGAAAGGATGGCTTCTACCTGCAAGAATATTTTCATTTGGAGCAATGGTGGGATCTTACTGCAAAGTTCCCTGTGATGCTCTTTCATCCTAAGGAACAGACACAATCCTAAGGATGGAAATACTTAAATTGAGACTTGGGTTAGGAACAGGTGACGTTCTACCCAGGTTGGTTAAGGATTAATGCGTATGTAGGCGTGCTGACCGAGGACCCTTTAACTGGTCACATGCCTCGTCATGGGTAAGCCTTGCCTCGGGCAGACTAAGGCCAGAATAAGATAACACGAAATGGGCGTGGAGCGGTGGCGAGAGTAGCGTGTACCCTCCGTGGCAAGAGGTTGGACGGTGGTGTATCTGTGCTCTCGGTTTGCGTGAACCTGATCTGGTCTTAAGAACCCCGGTGGCGGGTTGACATATGCAAGGGTTAAGTGCTACATATGTCGTGTGATTGGAGATCCTCAGCTGAGTATAATCGATTCGGATCGCCGTACCTTCGCGGTTATGAAGACTTGGTCACTTTTCTACAACCTAAAGTCAGGATGTGAACACTATGGATAAAAATGATGTTGTATTGATGAGATGTTGAAATTAGACTAGATGCAAATAGAGTCTATTAATACTTAATATGGCGTTAAAAGATTGAAAGTAAGGACTCACTTTAGTAAGCTACTTCTGCAAAAGTATAAGTTGATTTTTGCTAAAGCCTCTCCTTGACTCCTATTTATCCAGCATACCCTTGAGAGTCTTTTCCTTAGTCGGGTAAGACTTGCTGAGTAATTCCATACTCAGGGTTTATCCCTTTGTTGTTTTTAGGTGAGGAAGCGACAAATTTTTGTTGCTTTTGCTCCAAGGTGGTACCAAATGAAGAAAAACAAGACTGAAGTGCGAGAGGACTTGGTCCTCCACATAGGATCTTTTGCTTAAAACTTATCGGGAGGAGTTTTTGCCTCCCTTGGTTTGTATAATATTACTACTCAGCACTCGCCTTTTTAGTTCTGGTCTGTAATAAGTCACTTAATCTTACTCTCTAAATAAATGTAAGTTTATGTAATTGCTTCCGCATTTCTTTATCTCCGATGTTCTGTAATGTCTGCAAGACGGGTGAGACGTTCCTGGTAAGGTAAGGAAAGATACCGAACTTGTCAAGTGACTTAGGAACATCTACAGGGTGTCTGATGTCTGTTAGACAAGGACAACTGTAGGTGGGCCTAATTACTTGGGAGGTTCCGTCACATGTATTGATTATCGATCCTTGAACGAAGTTACAATCAATAATAAGTACCCTCTCCCTCGGATCGATGACCTCTTCGACCAACTGCAGGGAGCCAAGTACTTCTCCAAGATAGACCTCAGGTCAGGGTATCACCAACTAAGGATCAAGGAAGCAGACATTCAGAAAACCGCATTCGTCACCAGATACGGGCAATATGAATTCACAGTAATGCCATTTGGGCTAACGAACGCACCCGCCTTTTTCATGAACCTCATGAATAAGGTATTTATGGAAGAATTGGATAAGTTTGTCGTGGTCTTTATCGACGACATCCTCATATATTCCAAGAGTCGCAAGGACCATGAGCATCACCTTCGAATCGTCCTCGGAAGACTCAGAGCACATCAACTTTATGCTAAACTCAGCAAGTGTGAGTTCTAGTTAGAGAAGATAGCTTTCCTGGGGCATATCTTGACTGCAGAAGGGATAGAAGTGGACCCATCCAAGGTAGAAGCTGTTTCAAATTGGAAGCAACCATCCAACGTCAGTGAAGTACGAAGCTTTCTGGGGATGGCAGGGTATTACCGCCGCTTTATCAAGGGATTCTCCAGCATAGCAAAACCCATGACCGAACTTCTCAAAAAGGACAATAAGTTTGTGTGGACCCCCAAATGTGAGGAAAGTTTCCAAATCATCAAGGACAAGCTTACAACCGCACCAGTTCTGACTCTGCTAGATATACACCAGGATTTTGTCATCTTCTGTGATGCTTCCAAGCAAGGCTTAGGGTGTGTCTTAATGCAAAATGAGAAAGTCATTGCTTATGCATCCCGCTTACTCAAGCCGCACGAGCAGAACTACCCTACCCACGATCTGGAATTGGCAGCCATAGTGCACGCCCTAAAAATATGGAGGCATTATCTGATCGGGAACAAATGCCACATCTTCACTGATCACAAGAGTCTAAAGTACATCTTCACGCAACTGGACCTCAACCTCCGTCAAAGAAGGTGGCTCGAATTGATCAAGGATTATGACCTCGAAATCCACTACCACCCCGGAAAGACCAACGTGGTAGCAGACGTCCTCAGCCGAAAACCTTTCGGGGTTAAAGGAACCAACTTTCTGGAAGATTGGAAGAAAGAATCAGCTCAGCTGAATGCATGTCTGGGAGACAACGGTAGCCTGGAAGTCAAGCCAAATCTAGAAGATCTCATATGCAAGGCTCAACACCTGGACGTAGAGACAGCCAGGCTTGTGGGAAGAGCACGCAAGGAGCAACTTTCGGACCTTAGGACAGACGAGCAAGGAGTCCTCTGGTTCAAGAACCGCCTGTGTGTGCCAGTGGGAGAGGCACGAGAAACCCTGCTCAACGAAGCCCACAACTCAGCTTACTCTATCCACCCAGGGACCACCAAAATGTACCTAGACCTCAAGGCCAGATACTGGTGGAAAGGGATGAAGAAGGAAATAGCACAGTATGTGGCCCGATGTGACACCTGTCAGCGAACAAAGGCCGAACATCAGAAGCCTGCAGGCCTACTTCAACCCCTCCCAATACCCGAATGGAAGTGGGAAGAAATAGGCATGGATTTCGTAACCGGACTACCCAGATCACAGAAAGGAAATGATTCCATATGGGTAATAATCGATCGTCTCACCAAGGTGGCCCACTTCGTTCTAGTAAAGACCACTTTTGGAGGAGCCGCCCTTGCCCGAGTATACTTTAAAGAGATAGTCAGGCTACATGGCATTCCACGGAAGATAGTATCAGATAGAGGAACACAGTTCACTTCAAAATTTTGGAAGGGCCTTCAGCAAGCAATGGGCACCAAGCTAGATTTCAGCACCGCTTATCATCCCCAGTCAGATGGTCAAACCAAAAGAGTCAACAAGGTCCTCGAAGATTTACTCAGAGCCTGCGTGTTAACTTTCGACAGAGATTGGGAGTCCAGTTTACCGTACGCCGAATTCTCGTACAACAACAGCCATCAGGCCAGCATCAAGATGTCACCATTCGAAGCACTGTACGGAAGAAAATGCCAGACTCCCCTAATGTGGTCCAATGTGGGGGAAAGGACGCTAGAAGGACCCGACTTTGTTAAAGAGGCCGAAGAGAAAGTCGCTTTAATCTGCAGGAGGCTACTTGAAGCTTACAGTCGACAGAAGAGTTACGCAGACAATAGACGAAGGGAACTCAGATTTGAGGAAGGAGATTTCGTTTATCTCAAGGTCTCCCCGATGCGTGGTGTCAAAAGGTTCCAAATGAGAGGAAAACTGGCACCACGTTTCATCGGTCCCTACCCCGTCATTTCCCAAATAGGGCCCGCGGCATACCGTCTTGAGCTACCAGAATCCATGTCAGATATTCACAATGTGTTCCATGTGTCTCAACTCCGCAAATGCCTAAAGGTACCAGAAGCCCGCATCGAGGCAGATGCAATTCAGATTCAAAAGGATCTCCAGTACTGGGAAAAGCCAGTAAAGATTCTCGACTCAGCAGTCAGAAGGACCCGCAACTCAGAAGTGAAACTCTGTAAGGTTCATTGGAGCAGAGATGGAGAAGAGGAAGCCACCTGGGAAAGTGAGGACTCTCTGAGGAAGGAATACCCTTACCTTTTCTCAAGCCCCGTCTGAATCTCGAGGGCGAGATTCCTTTAAGTGGGGTAGGTTTGTAGCATCCCAAAAATCCTAACCCAGGTTTGAAACCCTAATCTACCCTTTCCCCTCCTTTCATCCTCTAATTCCAAGAACTCCCCTAGATTTTCTTTCATCATATGCATACACTTTGTTTGATCACAAGCACCTCACTTAGATTCTATTTTCTAACACCTAGACTATCTACAAAATAATTTGTTCAAAAGAAAAAGATGCAAAAAGGGAAATAGGAATTAGAAAGTAAACAGAAAAAGAGAAAAACCCTCCCCTCCCCCTGTTGGGCCGACTCCCGGCCCAAACCCGCGGCCTCCCCTTCCCTCGCGCCCGCGCTCCTCCTCTCTCGGCCCATCTCCGGCCTGCCTCCGCGCGCGCGCGCCAGCCCGCTCCGCACCCTGCCTCCCTCTCTCTAGCAAAGCGTCCCCACCCATCAGCCGCCCTCTCTCTCTCGCGCGCTCACTCCCTCTGGCAGAGTGGCCCCGCTTGTCAGCTGCTTCGTCGTCCTTCCGCCGTCCCTTCACCGCAGTCACCTCCGGCCATCGCCTCCATCCTCCCCTCCGTCTTCTCGCCGCACAGGGAAGTTTGGCACCGCTCCGTCCTCCCCTCCCCTTGACCAGCGTCCTCGCCGGTACCGCCCCGCCGTGGTGTCCCCTCGGTGGCGTTGTGCGGCATTTATGGGCGGCACTGTGTAGCTCGCCGGAGCCAATAAGCTCCACCGCCCCCCTTCCCTCGTGCGCCTATAAAAGGCTCGCCCCGAGCTCCTTCTTCATCGCACCAGCCTCGGCCATCCCTCTCCGCCCCTTCCCCGAGCACAATTCGCGAAGCGCCGTCGTCGACCTCCTCTCCGGTAAGTCCTTTCCCTCTCCTCCCTCTCCCTCTCCGTTGGTCCAGCGAGAAATTAAGTGAGCCAAGCACCTCCCTCACGAGGCCGCGAACCCGAAGCACCACTTCCCAGCCCCGTCCCCCACCCAGAGCCCACCGGCAGCGATCCCCGCCGCGGAACTCCGCCCCCTCCCCGTGGGCAGCCCCCTCCCAACCCTCTCTGGCCGAATTGAGCCTACCCTTAGAATCGCCAGCCTCCGCCCGTGCTAAACCACCCTCCCTTGGACCGAGAACCGGGCCACCGGCGACCGGCCCCACTCCCTTGCTCGGCCGGTTCGCCACGCCGTCTGGCCGCGACGCCGTCCCCCCCCCCCCCCGCTCTCGCTGGCAAGTGGGCCCGCAGCGACGCCGTCACCCTCGCGCGCAGCGCCGTCCCCCCCCCCCCCCCCCTCGCTCTTGGGCCGCCGCTGGGCCGTAAGCGCTTCCGCACGCGCGCTCGCGCCCGGGGTGGGCCAAAAACCTTGTCCCCAGCCCAAGAAAGGGGAAATCTCTTTTCTTTTTCCTTTTCCACCCCTTTTTCTCATTTAAATAGTTTTCTCAATATTTTATGCACCAAAAATTATCAAAAAGGATTTCCAAGGTCACATACAATAATGAGGTTAGAAAATGACACACTATAATTGGTAAACCACTATTGATGTATTGTTTTATTGCCTGTTTCCTAGAAGAAGCGGGGACCACAGATCCGGATCCCGTAGCTCCGGAAGAAGGTCCGGAGCCCGAACTTCCGGAAGTAGATCTTCTGTGCCAGGAGAGCTTCAACGAAGGCAAGTCCATCCTTCCCTTGATGCATAAATTACCTATTCTCTCTACCACTGCCTAGGCCGGGAACTATGGGGGAATATTGCATTGTGAGTAAGAGATGGCCCGCATTAACATATACATTCTGGATACGAAATGTGGATTGGGAAGAAGGGCAATGTGTTTCTCCAAATAAAGTCTCTTTTTGAAAAGTTTTGCGATGATGAAGGGTACTCACCCTCATCACCCTGGGAGTGGGATGATCAGGGACTCCCTGGTTTAGGGGAGGGCCTAAGGTGTTGGCTCAGCTGGTTTAGGCGTGAGCAGAAGGATTGTCCCCTCATATAAGGACCGGCTTGTCATTTTCACTACCTGTACTCCTTTATCGTACAACCACTCGAGACTGTGTGGGCAGTCACTCAATCCGAACTCGTGCGGTCCAACCCCAGGGTTAAGAAGGCTGGGGAGCACCAAGAGGATAAGGAGGGGGAAAGTTTTGTCCGGTTTGGACATGGTGGTGGCCTGACTCCTTCCGGATAACCGTTAAGGTTAGGACGTACGAGTAAGGAAAGAGATCCGGCATTCGGGTCTCGCGACGGTGAGATCGCAGAAACCGGGCTAGTGGGTAAAGTGTACCCCTCTGCGCAGAGTTGAAACCTATTCGAATAGTCCATGTCCACTGGTATGGATGAGTCTGGTATGGTATGGCAATTAGAACTTTTTCTATGAGTTTCATGAAAAGGGGAATGTGTGAATAAATAGGTGTTAAGAAAGAAACTGAGGCCACGGGAGCAGGAAGCTCAGTGGCGGTTGAGTTTTTGGTTATTTTTAAGACTATGGGAAAAACCTTCAAGTAACTGCCTTTCTCTAAGAAAATGATGAGTGACCACAACTCCACCAAAATGAGCATGTATATCATAGGTCTCTTTCTCTCTACGGGAGCGGGGTGGGCTTGCGGAATACCTAGTGTATTCACCCAGAGTTATTTATGTTTTTCAGCAGCCGAAGACTTCTTTTCTGCTATGCTTGATTAAGAGGGTTGTGTCTGCACCCAGTTCTGCCTGTGGCTTGGGCTAGTATATTTTCCTACTGCGTTTCTTAATTTGGCTCTCTTGAGCTTGTACCCCGGTATTGTAATAATTTTTATCTAAACTCTGTACTATTTGAAGTAAGGAATGTGTTTACTAGCCTCCTGGGACTAGTAATTGTTTCACATTTGAGTCCCAAAGGATCGGGACGCTTCATACAGCAGCTTCTGAATTTGTGGGTAGCGGATCTTGGTCTCGGACAGTACCTCACTGATGAAGTAGACCGGCCTCTAGACGGGCAATGCATGCCCCTCTTCTCGTCTCTCAACCACGATCGCGGCGCTGACCACCTGAGTGGTAGCGGCGACGTAGATCAAGAGAGCTTCTCCGGCAGCGGGTGGCACCAAGATGGGCGCGTTCGTGAGGAGCGCCTTCAGGTTCCCGAGGGCTTCCTCGGCCTCGGGGGTCCAAGTGAAGCACTCGGCCTTCCTCAAGAGGCGGTAAAGAGGTAGGCCTCTTTCGCCGAGGCGCGAGATGAAGCGGCTTAGAGCCGCAAGGCATCCCATGACCCTCTGTACGCCTTTCGAGTCCTTGATGGGGCCCATGTTAGTGATGGCCGCAACTTTCTCCGGGTTGGCCTCGATGCCCCGCTTGGAGACGATGAACCCCAAGAGCATGCCTCGGGGGACTCCGAAGACGCACTTCTCAGGATTGAGTTTTACGCCTTTCACCTTGAGACACCGGAATGTCGTTTCAAGGTCAGAAAGGAGGTCGGAGGCTTTCCTCGTCTTGACTACGATGTCATCGACGTAAGCCTCGACCGTTCGACCGATGTGTTGGCCGAACACGTGGTTCATGCACCTTTGGTATGTCGCACCCGCATTCCTCAAACCAAACGGCATAGTAACGTAGCAGTACATGCCGAAAGGTGTGATGAAAGAAATCGCGAGCTGGTCGGACTCTTTCATCCTGATTTGGTGATACCCTGAGTAGGCATCGAGGAAAGATAGGGTTTCGCACCCAGCAGTGGAATCCACGATTTGATCGATGCAAGGCAGAGGATAGGGAACTTTCGGACATGCTTTGTTCAGACCAGTGTAGTCTACACACATCCGCCATTTCCCTCCTTTCTTTCTCACAAGCACAGGGTTGGCAAGCCATTCGGGATGGAATCCCTCTTTGATGAACCCTGCTGCCATCAGCTTGTGGATCTCCTCGCCTATGGCTCTGCGCTTTTCTTCGTCGAATCGGCGCAGAGGCTGCTTCACGGGTTGGGCTCCAGCTCGGATATCCAGTGAGTGCTCGGCGACCTCCCTCGGTATGCCAGGCATGTCCGAGGGACTCCACGCAAAGACTTCGGCGTTTGCGCGGAGAAAGTCGATGAGCACCGCTTCCTATTTGGGGTCGAGCTCGGAGCCGATCCGTATCTGCTTGGAGGCGTCGTTGCTGGGGTCGAGAGGGACGGATTTGACCGTCTCTGCTGGCTCAAAATTGTCGGCATGGCGCTTCACGTCTGGCGCCTCCTTGGAGAGGCTCTCCAGGTCGGCAATGAGGGCCTCAGATTCGGCGAGGGCCTCGACGTACTCCACGCACTCCACGTCGCATTCGTACGCGTGCCGGTACGTGGGGCCGACGGTGATGACCCCGTTGGGGCCCGGCATCTTGAGCTTGAGGTAGGTGTAGTTGGGGACGGCCATGAACTTGGCGTAGCATGGCCTCCCCAGCACTGCGTGGTAGGTTCCTCGGAACCCGACCACCTCGAACGTGAGGGTTTCCCTTCGGAAGTTGGAGGGAGTCCCAAAGCAGACGGGTAGATCGAGTTGTCCGAGGGGCTGGACGCGTTTCCCGGGGATGATCCCATGAAAAGGCGTCGCGCCCGCTCGGACCGAGGACAGATCGATCCGCAGGAGCCCGAGGGTCTCGGCGTAGATGATGTTGAGGCTGCTGCCTCCGTCCATGAGGACCTTGGTGAGCCTGACGTTGCCGATGACGGGGTCGACAACGAGCGGGTATTTCCCAGGGCTCGGCACGCGGTCGGGGTGGTCGCCCTGGTCGAAGGTGATGGGCTTGTCGGACCAGTCTAGGTAGACTGGCGCCGCCACCTTTACCGAGCAGACCTCCCGACGCTCTTGCTTGTGGTGCCGAGCCGAGGCGTTCGCCACTTGCCCATCATAGATCATGAAGCAGTCGTGGACCTCGGAGAACTCTCCTGCCTTGTGATCCTCCTTCTTATCGTTGTTGTGGGCCCTGCCACCTTCCGCAGGTGGCTCGGCCTTGTGAAAGTGGCGCCGAAGCATGGCGCACTCCTCAAGGGTGTGCTTGACGGGACCCTGATGATAGGGGCACGGCTCCTTGAGCATCTTGTCGAAGAGATTGGCGCCTCCGGGAGGTTTCCGAGGGTTCTTGTACTCAGCGGCAGCGACAAGGTCCGCGTCGGCGGCGTCGCATTTCGCTTGCGACTTCTTCTTGCCTTTCTTCTTGGTGCCGCGCTGAGTGGACGCCTCGGGGACATTTTCCGGCTGGCGGCCCTGGGGCTGCTTGTCCTTCCAAAAGATGGCCTCAACCGCCTCCTGGCCAGAGGCGAACTTGGTGGCGATGTCCATCAGCTCGCTCGCCCTAGTGGGGGTCTTGCGACCCAGCTTGCTCACCAGGTCGCGGCAGGTGGTGCAGGCGAGGAACGCGCCGATGACATCCGAGTCGGTGATGTTGGGTAGCTCAGTGCGCTGCTTCGAGAATCACCGGATGTAGTCCTTGAGAGACTCTCCCGGCTGCTGGCGGCAGCTTCGGAGATCCCAGGAGTTCCCAGGGCGCACGTACGTGCCCTGGAAGTTACCGGCGAAGGCTCGGACCAGGTCATCCCAGTTGGAGATCTGCCCCGAAGGCAGATGCTCCAGCCAGGCTCGAGCGGTGTCAGAGAGGAACAGGGGGAGGTTGCGGATGATGAGGTTGTCATCGTCCGTTCCACCCAGTTGGCAGGCCAGCCGGTAGTCCATGAGCCACTGTTCCGGCCTTGTCTCCCCCAAGTACTTGGTGATAGTAGTCGGGCACGGCGCCCGTCGTATGGCCCGGCTGAAAGCCTGCGGACCGGGTGGTTCGGGCGAGGGACTCCGATCCTCCCCGCTGTCGTAGCGTCCCCCACGCCTGGGGTGGTAGCCTCGACGCACCCTCTCGTCGAGGAGGGTTCGACGGTTGCGGTGGTGGTGCTCGTTGCTGAGGCGACCCGGGGCCACAGGTGTGGGGGACAGATATCCCTCGGGTCCACTGAAAGGATAAAAGACCTCACGAAAGGCCCAAGAGCCCAATAAATCGTGAGGTCACTCCTTCATGGGCCTGGGAGAAACGACTAGTGAAGCAGATCGACATAAGGCCGGGTGGGCGCAAACCCGGACAGCTCCACAGCGTTGAGCAAGCGACCACAACAGAAGATCCGACTTTCCCGCGCTGGAGCCCCGAACGACGTAACCAGGCGAGGATAAGTCGGCAGAATCATAGGAAGATAGACAAAAATGGTTCACTATCTTTTAGGTGCATATCCACATGTATTGCCTCACGGTCGGATATATAAGGCCTAGGGGGCACCCCTTCAGATCGATCGACCCCATGACTATTCAACCATCCACCTCAATTCTCTACGCTTTAGAGAGCAACCTTGTAATCCATACGCAAAGCATACTCACCAGGACGTAGGGTATTACGCATTTCCAAGCGGCCCGAACCTGTAAACATTGTCCATTGTTCCTTGTGCATCAGGCACGAACCATTTAGCTACAGTCGGCGACACCGTCCTACTCCTAGAACACCTTGAGGGGCAACCCCGGGTGTGCGGTCGGACCCAAAACACCGACAGCTGGCGCGCCAGGTAGGGGGTGTGTCGTCGATCCAAGCTAGCTTAATGGCCGTCACCTTCCACAGCAAGATCACCCTCCGTCCTGGATCCGTATTCTGCTTTGGAACGATCTCGTCCATAGCAGATGAAGAGGGAACTCTACACCGCATTGCAGATCCACCGAAAAAGAAGTCTCCCCCAACAAACTCCAAGAACATCGGAGAAGCGCAACCTCCAGCTCTCCGAAAAAAGATCGCCTTCAGAAAGCCAGGGGCCGGGGGCCCGCTGACCCAGAGAACTCCACTGTCTACTTTCCCGACGAAAGAATGGACACAGATCGCAAGGAAGAAAGAGACCGGGAGGAAGCAAGTCGTTCTTTCCGTTCCTCCGCCCTCAAAGGAGAACGGGAAGAAGATCGCCACGACCGCTGCACCATTCTACCCCGACATCCTCTTCATCGGGAGAGTGGAGTCGCCCCCCGTCTCCGACGACGAGCCGACCGCGCTTAGAGAAGAACCACCTCAGCGGGAATCCCGCCGACGGAGGAACTAGCGCTGAAACATTCGGCGACATCATGAGGCCGGAGAACGAGATCCGGAGCAACCTATTTCGCGGGACGAGGTCTCGGAGATAGGAGAAACTCCGGAGGAACGCGTCTTCAGAGAACGAAGGAATTCCCGCCGACGTGATCGCCGACGAGCTCAGGAACAAGCCGAGAAGGACGCAAGGCAGCGCCGGGAAAATCCACTCTTCGGACGCAACCTGAACCCCGACTTCGCCCGAGCCATGAACACGCCGAGTGAAGTCGGAGGGGTGCTAGCTTGGATAGCTGATGGACTCCCTCGGACTCCCGACGCCGAGGGCTATCGACGACTGTTCACCCAGGCAGCCAACCATCTTCTACCGCTCGCTCACCCGCCGAACGATCTACGACACGCCATCAATAGTCGCCGGGACGCACGAAGTTCCATCAACGCTTCGCGTGAACGACGGCATGAGAACGAGATCCGCCGCCGGGAGGAGTACGACAGGGATCATGGCATCCCAGCTCGGAGTCAAGCAACCAGAACCGAGTCAGCGACGGCCTCGACTGGCGGTACTACCCGGGGACGGTCGAGGGATCACAACAACTACTCCCCTCCCCGGGACAGACATCATCCCCGACGACAGGAGGACACGTGTGGAGTGACCGCCCTTACTCCACGCCTTAGGGTCATTCAGTGGCCCCCTAACTTCAAGGTATCCAATGTCGACAAATATGAACCTAAGCAGGATCCGGGAGGCTGGCTGGCCGTCTACACCACCGCCGCCCGGGCAGCCGTAGCATCCGAGGACGTGATGACTGCGTACTTACCCATTGTCCTCGGGCAAGATGCATTACAATGGCTGCGACATCTACCTCGACACTGCATCGACGACTGGAACGACTTCAGTCGACGCTTCACCGCCAACTTTTAGTCCCTCTCCGACAAACCCACGCAACCATGGGACCTCAAATCCATCAAGCGTCGGGGGGACGAAACTCTCCGGTCGTACCTCAAAAGGTTCCAGACCATGAGAAATCGTATCCCCGAGGTCACGGAGGCGGCCGTGATCGAGGACTTCTACAGAGGATCCAATGACTCGGCCTTCGTCCGAGCCATACTGCAGAAAGCGCCGACTACCTCCGAGCAGCTGTTCCGGGAAGCCGACCTCTACATCATCGCCGACGAGCGAGCTCAGGACCTCATCGGTGGAGCAAAGCCCGCACCGGCAGCGCCACGACGCGACGCGAACCAGCAACCCGACAAGCGCTGGGAGAAAAGACCTCGCGAAGAGGTGCACGCTGCCGGACCACCTGCCTCTCGTGCCCGGGAGGACCTCGCGGAGGCGAACGCACGCTAAATGACATCCTCGATGCCCAGTGCCCGTATCACAAGGACATGCGCCACACCCTGCGGAACTACAGGGACTTCAAGCACTCCATCGGACACGGCCGACCCTTCCAACCTCTACCTCCTCCTCCGCCGCGGGGAGGACTAGAAGAACCACGACAACCCCAGCAGCAGGAGGAGGGGGAAGGAGGAGCCTTCCCACGCGTTGACAGGGAGGTCAACGTCATCTTCGGCGGACACGGATCGCAGGAAAACAGAAGACAACAAAAACTCAACGATCGCCAGATATTGGTGGCGACCACCGGTCCTCCCGCTCCGTACCGATGGTCGGAACACCTGATCACCTTCACTCGGGCAGATCAATGGCTCAACTTCGACCACCCAGGCAAGTACCCGCTCCTCATCGATCCGGTGATCCGAGAGAGCAGGGTGAAGAAGGTGTTAGTGGACGGGGGAAGCAGCATCAACGTCACCTTCCCCCGGACACTCCAAGGCTTGGGAGTTCACCTCAAAGAACTCCGCGAGTCGGACACTCCTTTCTTCGGCATCGTGCCGACCGAAGGGGAATACCCGCTGGGCCACATCTACATGCCCATCACCTTCGGAACTCCGGAGAATTACAGAACCGAGTTCCTGAGGTTCGAAGTGGCAAACTTCGACTGCGGGTACAACGCCATCATCGGGAGGCCAGGATTGGCAAAATTCATGGCCATCCTGCATTACACGTACATGATACTGAAGATGCCAGGACCACAAGGAATCATAACTGTGCGCGCTGACTTCCAAGGCGCCGCAGAATGTTTCCGAGTGGCCATCCAGGCGGCCCTCAACACCAAACTGTCGGCGACTTCTTTGGCGTAGGCGAACTGTAAGCCTGAGGAAGACCTTACAGCACCGGCGAACGAAGCTCAAGCCGCGTCCTCTATGCGGCCGACTGAAGAAACTAAAAGGATCAACCTGGGGTTTGCTGATGAACGCAAGACTGCCATCATCAGCTCCAGCCTGGACGATAAATAGGAAGGCGCGCTCGTCCGGTTTCTGCAAGACAACCGAGACGTATTCGCATGGCAACCTGCGGATATGCCGGGAGTCCCGAGAGAACTGGCTGAGCACAAATTGAAGGTCTATCCCCAAGCAAGGCCGATCCGGCAAAAACTACGTCGCTTCACGCCCGACAAAAGAGAGGCCATACGCGTTGAGTTGGCTCGCTTAGTCGCGGCTGGGTTTATTAGAGAGGTGTTACATCCCGAGTGGTTAGCCAACCCTGTTCTTGTACTCAAAAAGAATAAAGTGGATTGGCGCATGTGCGTCGACTATACAGATCTCAACAAACATTGTCCAAAGGATCCCTTCGGGCTCCCTAGGATAGATCAGGTGGTAGACTCCACCGCTGGATGTTCCGTGCTGTCTTTTCTGGATTGCTATTCCGGATATCATCAGATCAGTTTGGCAAAGGAAGACGAGGAAAAAACAGCGTTCATCACTCCATTCGGTGCTTTCTGCTATACCTCCATGCCGTTTGGCCTCAAAAACGCTGGAGCGACTTATCAGAGAGCCATTCAAACATGCTTAGCCGATCACTGGGGCAAGCGTGTGGAAGCCTACGTGGATGACGTGGTAATCAAAATGGAGAACTCGGAAAACTTCATCGAAGACTTACAACTGGTTTTCAACAGTCTACGGCGATATCGATGGAAGCTTAATCCCGAAAAATGTGTCTTTGGAGTACCAGCAGGGAAGCTACTCGGATTCATTGTCAGCCACCATGGAATTGAAGCTAATTCTGATAAGATTGAAGCTATCATGAAGATGGAAGCTCCACGATCACAAAAGAAGGTTCAGTGACTTACCGGATGTATGGCAGCCCTGAGCAGATTTATATCTAGGTTGGGAGAAAAAGGTTTACCATTTTACAAGCTACTCAAGAAGGTGGACAAGTTTCAGTGGACTTCAGAAGCACAGGAAGCCCTAGATGCACTGAAGAAATTCTTGACAACGCCACCAGTACTGAAGTCGCCACGGCGAGCCACATCAACTCAACCAGCTGAAGATCTACTGCTGTATATCTCTTGCACGACTCACGTGGTAAGCACCGCGTTAGTAGTCGAGCGAGCAGAAGAAGAACATGCCTACCCAGTGCAACATCCTGTTTATTTCATCAGTGAAGTTCTAGGTCCCTCGAAGAAAAAGTATCCTCAAGTTCAGAAGCTATTATACGCAGTACTTCTAACTGCCCGCAAGCTACATCACTACTTTGATGACCACAAAGTCATAGTAGTCACTGGTTTTCCGATAGGGGATATCCTTCACAACAAGGAAGCTATTGGCCGAATAGCCAAGTGGGCCTATGAACTGGGATCTCATGACATCGAATTTCGACCTCGCACTGCCATCAAAACTCAAGCATTGGTTGACTTCGTATCAGAATGGACTGAACAACAAGTACCAGAGAACCCAGAAACTGCAGAAGTATGGCAGATGTATTTTGATGGCTCGCTCAAGCTGCAGGGAGCAGGCGCGGGAATTCTCTTCATCGCACCTGGAGGCGAGCACCTCAAATATGCCCTCCAGTTGTTATTTCCAGCCTCCAACAATGCAGTCGAGTATGAAGCTCTGATCCATGGACTAAACATCGCCATATCATTAGGCATCAAGAGACTAATGGTATACGGAGATTCTTTGGTAGTCATAAGCCAGATAAACAAAAGAATGGGACTGTTCGAATGATTCAATGGGAAAATATTGCACTGCCGTAAGGAAACTAGAAGATAAATTTGAAGGCCTGGAATTTCATCATGTAGAAAGAGATCGAAACACGACAGCCGATGTATTATCCAAGCTAGGATCCAGTTGAACTCAGGTCCCACCCGGAGTCTTTGTACAAGAAATACCACAACCAAGCATCTCAATGGATCAGGCAGAAGAGTGTAATATCGTGAATCAACCAGAGTCAAGCTCTGATGACTGGAGAAGGCCGATCATCAGATATATAAAGAATGAAGAGGAGCTAGACGATAAAAATGCAGCCGAGCGCATCGCCAGACAGTCGGCTCACTACACACTCATTGGGGAGACACTATACAGAAGGGGTGCATCAGGCATCTTCATGAAATGCATTCTATCGTCTACTGGGAAGCAACTTCTAGATGAGGTTCATGCTAGACAATGTGGAATACACGCAGCGTCCAAGACACTAGTCGAGAAGGTCTTCAGGTCGAGATTCTATTGGCCAACAGCGAAAAGTGATGCCGCCGAGTTAGTTCAGAAGTGCGAAGCTTGCCAGTACTTGTCGAAGCAACAACATCTACCAGCACAGCAATTGCAGACCATACCGGCGACTTGGCCCTTTGCATGCTGGGGGCTAGATATGATTGGACCTTTCAAGAAAGCTCAAGGAGGATACACTCATGTACTGGTAGCAATCGACAAATTCACTAAATGGATAGAGTTCAAACCCATTGCTTCTTTAACCTCAGCTAAAGCCGTGGAATTCATACAAGACATAATATTCAGATTTGGAATACCGAACAGTATCATAACCGACTTGGGGTCCAACTTCACAAGTTCAGAGTTCTTCGATTTCTGCGAGCAAAAAAGCATTCAGGTCAAGTATGCTTCGGTAGCACACCCGAGAGCCAACAGGCAGGTTGAACGAGCTAACGGGATGATATTGGAGGCACTCAGGAAAAAGGTCTTCGACAAAAATGAAAAGTTCGCAGGAAAGTGGATAAGGGAATTGCCCTACGTCGTTTGGAGCCTAAGAACCCAACCTAGCCGAGCTTTGCATGGGAACACTCCTTTCTTCATGGTTTATGGTTCAGAGGCAGTACTACCTGCTGATCTCAAGTTCGGGGCGCCGAGGTTGATCTTTGAAAGCATAGCAGAGGCCGAAGCAACTAGGCTAGAAGATGTTGATGTACTCGAAGAAGAGCGCCTAAACGCAGTAATTCAATCGGCACGGTACCAACAGACTCTGAGACGCTATCACGACAAGGTCGTGCGACAACGATCCTTTTCAGTAGGAGATCTCGTCCTCCGCCGAATTCTAACGGGGGAGGGATGGCACAAGTTATCGCCCTTATGGGAAGGACCATTCATAGTAGCAGAAGTCACTCGACCGGGATCATATCGTCTCACTCAAATGGACGACACAGAAATTGGGAACTCCTGGAATATAGAACACCTCAGGAAGTTTTATCCCTAGTTGTATTTCAAAAGCTATCGGGACGACGATGTACTCTGTAAAACGGGAAATATGTCATCAATAAAAAAAGGGGCTTCAGAGATACTCAATTTGTTCATGATTGACTTGCATTCTTACTTAACTCGGGGTGACCACTATGCCCTGCTAACGGAGCAATCGACTTAAGTCGGCAACGACTTAAGGCGGTGCAACATGCTCGCGCTTACTTAACTCGGGGTGACCACTATGCCCTGCTAACGGAGCAATCGACTTAAGTCGGCAACGACTTAAAGCGGTGCAACATGCTCGCGCTTACTTAACTCGGGGTGACCACTATGCCCTGCTAACGGAACAATCGACTTAAGTCGGCAACGACTTAAGGCGGTGCAACATGCTCGCGCTTACTTAACTCGGGGTGACCACTATGCCCTGTTAACAGAGCAATCGACTTAAGTCGACAACGACTTAAGGCGGTGCAACATGCTCGCGCTTACTTAACTCGGGGTGACCACTATGCCCTGCCAACGTTGGCAATCGACTTAAGTCGGCAACGACTTAAGGCGGTGCAACATGCTCGCGCTTACTTAACTCGGGGTGACCACTATGCCCTGCTAACGGAGCAATCGACTTAAGTCGGCAACGACTTAAGGCGGTGCAACATGCTCGCGCTTACTTAACTCGGGGTGACCACTATGCCCTGCTAACAGAGCAATCGGCTCAAGTCAGCAGCAACTTGAGACGGTGCAACATGCTCACGCTTACTTAACTCGGGGTGACCACTATGCCCTACTAACAAAAGCGGTCGATTCAAGTCAGTGACGACTTAAGACGATTTTGCGTGCTTACGAATACTCATATAGGGGTGACTTCTATATCCCATAAACAAATTTCAAAACCATCAAACAGCATTTTACAACTGCAAATTTACATACTGTCGAATTCCAAAACAATAGGAGAGTAACAATATCATCCAAATACTGAACCGGTGTCCTCTAACAAATATTCGTTCATGCTAACCGCGCGCTCAAAGCACGCAAAATGTTTCTCTATTTCGCAATATCTTTCTCAGGAGCAACCGACGAAGAAGGGCGACTTGAGGAATCAGGTGCAGCGTTCACGTCAGCCCTTATGTCTTCAGGAACAACCACGCCGGGTCTCCTCATCAAGATTCACCCCGCGCGAATGGCTTTATCCATGGCTCTATCGCGCTGGGCCCTCAGAGTAATGGAAGTTTCTTCAGCAACTTTGACAGCCAGTTGAGCAGTCTCTAGCTCTTGGGCGATGGATTTCTTGGAAGCACAGAGTTCTTTGATAGCAGCATCCTTAGCTGATATCAACTGCCGGAGACGGATCACTTCATCTGTGGATTCCTGCAGCTTACAACGATGATTTTCTAACTCCTCCATGGTGAAGCGATGACTCCTCTCTAGGATGGTCAATGAGTTGCTGGAATCACGGTACAGTCTGTCAAGATTGTCGCGAGAAGCAACAAGGGCACTTTTTTCTTCCTGCAAACAAGAATCAACTCCTTCAAACATCATGCAAGCAATAAAAACACAGCAATACAAGGCACAATTTCATAAGTCACCTTTTCAGAATCAAGCTGAGCGTGAAGAGTAGAGTTCAGCGTCTTAGCATCATTCAGAGCAGCAGAGACCTGGGCCAGCTCAGTCTGGCCTTGAGAATACTTTTCCTCAAAATCAGAACACCGCTGGACCAGTTCAGCCTGACCTCGAGAATGTTTTTCTTCAAGGACAGAAATCTGCCGAGCCATATCTAGCAAAAGACAATCAAGCAAAAAGAGTCAAAATGTAAAGCAGTTCAATAAGATAGACAATAAGAAGCAAAAGAGTACTAACCAGCATTCGTCGCCTCCAAATCAGAGACACGATGTTGGAGCAACACCGGATTCCAACGTGCCAGAGATGAAGCTCCTTCTAGAACAGAAGCACCTTGCAACCTCAGCTGACTAGCCATTCCGTCCACCAATGCATGATATGAAGAACATATGAGCGTGTCGGCAGCAGTTCGTATGGTGTAAAAGTCAAGCCAGAATATACCACAGTACCTGGAGATTGGAGAAGAACGAAGGGACTCCCAAATCGTGAGAAATCAATTGACGACCTGGAGTAAGGTCGCCACCCGAAGCAGCTTGCAATGAACCAGCAGGGACCAACTCGGCACCATCAACAGAGCCCAAGACTTGGCCAGCGGGAACGCTAGCCTCTAAAGCGACTCCCTGGCCCAAAGCTTGGGCTACCACCATGCAACCGGAGCGCGGAGAAGATCCTGCGTGAACATCCATGGAAGTACGAGAGGGAGACCCCGCTCGGACACCCTCGGGGGCTGGGCTATAGTTTGCGCTACCCACTTGAGCCGGATCATCTCCGGCAGTACCCTCGGGGGCTGGGCAGTGGCTTGCGTTTCCCACCCGAGTCGAGTCATCCCCGGCAACATCCTCGGGGGCTGGGCAAGTGTCAACACCATCCTTGAGGACCAAGTTCTCTGCAGTAGCCGCCTCTAAGGCTGAGGGTCCCTCAATTACTTCCATGGGAGCAAGACGATCCAAGTCAGTCTCCTGACCCTCAAGACCGCGCTCTAAGGTCGATGAGGCACGGGATGACCCCAACCCAGCGTCGAGCACATCAGTACAAACCTCCATCACACCATCATCCGCTGGCTCCGATAACAGATCCTCTGGGACCATATCTTCAAGAGTCTGATCAAAGTTCGCCAGGGACAATTCTTGTAGACCGATGAGGGCAGACAAAGCAGGAGAAGGAACTCCACTACTTTCACCACTGGCGACATATTGCCGACTGTTCTTCCGAGTCAAAGGGACCTCATCTTCTTCCTCCCCGTCGTTTTCATCAGCAACACAGACAACACACCCATTGGGGTCAGCGACAGAAGGAGCACCCCCATTGGGGTCAGCAGCAGAAGGAGCACCCCCATTGGGATCAGCAACAGACGGATCACACCCATTGGGGTCAGCGTCAGTAAGCTCAGGCACGGGAACTTCCTCAGCAGCAGGAGCCGAAGGACCAGCATCCCGATCCAAACTAGATACTCGCTGGAGGCATCTCTTTTTCCTTTTCTGCTCGTCAGCAGGAGGATCAAGTTGATTGGCTCGGGAAGGGCATCTTGGGCGAACGCTGGCAGGCCTCTGAACATCCAAGGTTGTATCAGTTTCTGGGGGAGGCGCCACCACCAACGTCCCAGCAGGAGCAGCATCAGAAGAGTCCTCAGCCAGCAAATCAAGCATAGCACTTATTTCTGCGTCACTAGGATCCAAAGGTACCTCAAAGTGGACTTGTCGTTCATCATCAGGAATTTCCCCGAGCGAGGCAACCAAGGCATTAACTTCTTCAGCAGAGGGTCGCACTCTAAGGCCCAAACTGCTATCAGCAACAGGTGGATTCGAAACAAAATGAGTGAAAGCTTTGGAAGGAGGCAGGTTCCAGGCCGAGTATGCCACTGGGGCACCAACGTTTGATACCTTGCCTCTAAGGATCATCTCAAGTCGGTTCACCAAGTCTACAGAGGGAATTCTTTTGTTGGTAACCCGAGTTGAGTCAGCTAGGCCTCGGTACAGATAAGCCGGGTAAGCCCTGTCCTTCAACGGCTGAATGTTCTTGAAAACAAAATCAGCAACCATAGCCTCTGCAGTCAGACCCCTCTCCTTCAGCAATCCAACTTTAGCTAGCAGAGCCCCTGCCTCAGTCACCTCCTGATCAGTGGGGGATTCGGTCCAACTTGGAGTGCGAACATCCGGTTGTCTTCCCGACCTAGGGGGGAGAGAATTTCCATGATTCTCAACAATAAACCACTCCAAGCGCCATCCCTTGATACTGTCTTTGAGAGGGATTTCAAGATATTCAGTCGTCCTCCCACGGCGCATCTCTAAACTAGCACCCCCAACCAGCTGATGCTGCCCCCCGGCCATCCCAGGGCGACAGTGATACAAGTATTTCCACAAACCAAAATGTGGCAGCACGCCAAGAAAAGCTTCGCATAAATGAATGTAAATGGAAATTTGCAGAATGGAATTGGGATTCAGGTGGGTCAAGTTAAGACGGTAGAAATCAAGGAGGCCACGGAAAAAGGGAGAAATGGGGAGTCCGAGACCATGGAGAAGAAAAGGAACATAAATCACGGACTCGTGGGTATCCTCTGTCGGAACAGTGACCCCGTGGCAAATCCGCCAAGAACAAAGCTCCCTTGGGGGAAGGACCCCGATGGACACAAGGTGGAGAAGGTCAGGCTCGGAGACAACAGACATATGGTTACCTGCGAAAGGCAACTGGCTGTTGGGGTCGATTGGAGGAATCACCACGGCGGATGAACTCGAGGCTTTCCGCTTGGGCGCCATCTCAATTCTACCGGCGAACAGAGTGGGAGACGAATTGCAGAGAGAATCTGAAGGCAGGAAAGCAAGAACTAGGACACGGAAAGCAGAGGCGGCTGAAAGCGCAATACTTATGGGATATTCCCGAGCCAGATACCGTTTCCAAAAGCGCACAGTCAGCACCCGGCAGTTGCTTCCAAAACACCAGCGTGCCACGTCGTCACTCGACGGTTACTTCTAAAACCCCGGTGTGCCACATCATCACTCGGTTGTTACCCTCAAAATGGCCGACACGGCCCGTTCTAACTCGGCTGTTATTTCTAAAACACCGATGTTGTCACCAGTCGCTCGGCATTTACCTCTAAAGTGCCGATGATGTCCTCAGTCGCTCGACATTTACCTCTAAAGTGCCGATGATGCCCTCAGTCGCTCGGCGTTTATCTCTAAAGCGCCGACGATGTCCCCAGTCGCTCGGCGGCTATCTCTAAAGCGTCCACGTTGTCATCCGTCGCTCGGCGGCTATCTCTAGAAAACGCTGGCAATGTCACAAGACACTCGGCTATCAGCTCTAAGAGCGCCGACGTGGTCATCAGTCATTCCGACGATGACATAGTTTCATCATCACTCGGACTCTATTTCAAATGCGTAAAATATCGACAACAATAGCTCGGCCATCACCTCCAAAGCGGTAATATGATGCCCGAGTTACTTAGTTTCTATTCTGAAGAAATCAACTTCACAAAAAAGAGATCAACTTGCTACAAAACAAAACAATGGACACAGGAGGAGGCGAAGTCTTTCTTCATTTAAGGGAAGTAACAGTACTTACAAATCAACTCATTATGAGTTGATACTTCCCTACTGCTACTACTACTACTACTACTTCTACACTACACTATACTACTCTACACTACTAAATACTACTACATTATTTAACTATACTATACTAACATCTAAAGACTAGTGGCACCTAGCCACTGGCCCTGTTGCTGCCTTTGCTGCTGCCGCCGCCGTTGCTGCCCCTGCTGCTGCCGCCGTCGCCGCCCCTG
Source organism: Zea mays (assembly GCF_902167145.1). Classification (NCBI taxonomy): domain Eukaryota; kingdom Viridiplantae; phylum Streptophyta; class Magnoliopsida; order Poales; family Poaceae; genus Zea; species Zea mays. The sequence goes on along the minus strand of NC_050105.1, from coordinate 71,385,472 downwards.
CTGCCGCCGTTGCCGCCCCTGCTGACACCGTCACCGTCGTCATCGTCGTCGTCACATTCGCCGTCCTCCTCGGGTGAGTCCTCCTCGTCCGAGGAGTACTCCGATTCATTCGAGCCCTCGAGCCCGGAGCGCTCGACTGCCCAGATGTAAGTCCAGACCTCTACGGCAATCCCCTGTGAGTCGTCCGAGTCATCGGACGACGCTGGGGGAGAGACGGGAGCCGGAGACCCCTCGGACTCAGAGGAGAACTCCTCCTCTGAGTATTCCGAGTCACCAAAGTCCTCTGATGGAGGAGTCGGCTCGCGCTTGCGTTTGTTGTTCTTGCCCATGGTGGAAATGCAAGGAGAGGAAGAAAGCAAGCAGCGGAGAACAGCGAGAGATGTGAAAAAACCAGAGAGGCAAAGGCACTATTTATAGAAGAAGAAGGCAACCGCTCGCCTCCAACCACGGTCACTGAACAGTCGCGAAGCATTCAATACACACTTCAACCCGTCTGAAGACACGTAAGGCGGCTGACGCCGTTTCACGCAACGCAACACCCATTGGGACTCCAGTCAACAACACGGATGATATGATTATGCCCGCCGTCACATCACATTACTACTCAGAAGCAGCCGGCTAAAACACTCAGCGTACCAAGCCGTCCCTTGCCCACACCCATTGGGGGGGACGCCCAGGAATTATCAGTATATTTTTCAAAATTGTCACATCCGTGCAGGGCATGCAATGAATACCTCAAGACAAAAATGAGATATCAGTAAGGATCAAAGGAAAGCCAAATATAGCCGGTGAAGTACAAAATCTGACCGACAGAAGCGACGAGAAGACTAGCCAGGGAACGTCCATCAAATGTCCAATCAGTCGCAGAGCAAATAAATTGCACCACCTAGCAAGATATGGGCGGATCACGAACTCGGCTGTAAAAGACAAAATACATGCTGACCTCTGAAGCATAATATTGATGACATAATGCTGACCTCTAAAGCATAATATGGATGACATAATGCCAACTTCTAAGGCATTTGAAAAAAGAAAAGATGACCCTCAGCAAAAAGACACGAAATGAAGACCTTCGAGTGGATTATCTTCAAAAATCCACTCGAAGCTCGGGGGCTACACCCATTGGGTGCACCTCCGGTGCACCCAATGAATCACCATTTCAAGAGAACACAACACCAACTTCTAGGGCATAAGACAAGATTGAAGACAGGATCGATCCTCAACCAAAGTGCAAGTGGAAAATAAAAATTTCTGATGAAGACCTTCGAGTGGATTATTTTCCAAAATCCACTCGAAGCTCGGGGGCTACACCCATTGGGTGCACCTCTGGTGCACCCAATGAAGTTCAGGGTCCAGCAATATGAAATGCCGACCTCTAAGGCACAAGCATGAAACAAGGCTCCAGTTTACGAGTGATCAAAGCAGAAGGAGACAGTAAAAAATCATTTTTACCAGACTGCTTGGAAAGCATTTCTTATCATAAACAAAGACCGCAAGCTGGACCTAGGATCTTTGGGCTGATTATCTTAAAATCAGCCCGAAGATCGGGGGCTTGTGGGGGACAGATATCCCCTGGGTCCACTGGAAGGATAAAAGACCTCACGAAAGGCCCAAGAGCCCAATAAATCGTGAGGTCACTCCTTCATGGGCCTGGGAGAAACGACTAGTGAAGCAGATCGACATAAGGCCGGGTGGGCGCAAACCCGGACGGCTCCACAGCGTTGAGCAAGCGACCGCAACAGAAGATCCGACTTTCCCGCACTGGAGCCCCGAACGACGTAACCAGGCGAGGATAAGTCGACAGAATCATAGGAAGATAGACAAAAACGGTTCACTATCTTTTAGGTGCATATCCACATGTATTGCCTCACGGTCGGATATATAAGGCCTAGGGGGCACCCCCTTCAGATCGATCGACCCCATGACTGTTCAACCATCCACCTCAATTCTCTACGCTTTAGAGAGCAACCTTGTAATCCATACGCAAAGCATACTCACTAGGACGTAGGGTATTACGCATTTCCAAGCGGCCCGAACCTGTAAACATTGTCCATTGTTCCTCGTGCATCAGGCACGAACCATTTAGCTACAGTCGGCGACACCGTCCTACTCCTAAAACACCTTGAGGGGCAACCCCGGGTGTGCGGTCGGACCCAAAACACCGATAGCAGGCGCTGTGTTGCGCGTGCGCCCGGTGTGGACCGAGGCTTCCCACATGAATCGGGAAGTCGCGGCGCGATGCTCTGAGGGGTAGCCCTGCCTTCGGGAGGCAGAGCTTTCGGCCCGTCGGACCGCGGCATCCTCCAGGAGATTCTTGAGCTCTCCCTAGATACGCCGCCCTTCGGTGGTTGATGGCTCCGGCATCGCGTGGAGAAGTATCGCTGCTGCAGCCAGGTTCTGGCCGACCCCACTGGAAGCCGGTGGCGGCCTTGCCCTGACATCATCGGCGATGCGTGCTGGATGCCCTGGGGTGGATGACACGCTTCTCCGGCCGGAGCTTGGTCTGCCCATTCCTGTCCGATGTTCCGGCGGAACGGCTCAAGGGTTCCTGCTCCCTCGTCGAGCCTGGCCTGCATCTCGCAGATTTGCTCGAGCTGTGCGTCCTGACCCCCCGCAGGGACTAGGACCACAGCTAGCTCCCGAAGGATGTCAACGCGAGGCGCAGGCCTAGGGGGATCACCGTTTTCCGGTATACCAAGATGGTTGCCTTCGCCGGGACCCCCTAGATCGACGTGGAAACATTCACGACTTGGGCCGCAGTCCTCGTCGTCGAAGATGTGGCTACCGTCGGAACAGTCGGAAAGGCAGTAGTCGCATGCGGTCATGAAGTCCCGCATGGCACTGGGGTTGCCAAGTCCGGAGAAATCCCAACAAAAGTCGGGCACGTCATCTTTCTCGGAACCCGAGGGCCTGCAGGTCGAGATGGCTGTCAGCCGGTCCCAGGGTGACCGCATACCGTACCCCGGAGGGTTTGGACATGCCTCTATGAAGGCTTCCACCGAAGCGAAGTCGCTTGGTGGGTTGAGGCTGAATCCAAAAGGCACGAGATGGGAATCGGTCGGTACCTCTTGGTCGGCGGGCGGTGACGAAGTCGCGTCAGGGGCAGACTGCACCGTCGTCTCAGGTATGAGGGTGACGCCCAGCAAGTCCTTTGCGAGCATGCTAGCGTCGTCCGTCCGCTTGGAGTTGGCGTGTTGCGGGGAAATGGCGCTCATCTTCGTCTCAGACGCGAGGGCGACGCTCGACGTGTCCCCCGTTGGGGCGTCGGCGCCGTCGACTCGCTCGACAGCCGACGAGGTGCCGCCTCCTGCTTGGCCTTGGTTGCCCCGCCTCCTCCTCCGTCGGTGGGGGAGGCGACGGGACAAACCCGAATGTTGTTCTTCCGCCACGTGGGGAAGACGTCGTTGATTCCACCGCCGGCGGGCGGGTTGTCGGCCGCCATTGTCGCTGTCGCGCGGCGGGGGAAGGAGTATCATGTCGTAGCCGCCGTCGAGGGACATGAACTCAAGACTCCCAAAATGGAGCACCGTCCCGGGCTGGAAAGGTTGCTGGAGACTACCCATCTGGAGCTTGACGGGAAGCTGTTCGTCAACACGCAGCAGGCCCCTACCTAGCGCGCCAACTGTCGGCGTTTCGACCCCGGGGGGTCCCTGGACCGACGAGTAAATTGTCGCCGCGTGTCCCAGCCCAGATGGGTCGGCGCGAGACGGAGCACGAAGGGGGGAAAATAGGGAGACAGGCGTAAAGGGGAAACCCACGGCCTTCGTGTTTGTCCCGCGCCCAGGTCGGGTGCGCTTGCAGTAGGGGGTTACAAGCGTCCGCGTGGGAGGGAGCGAGAAGCCTGCACGCGCCGTCCCGTCCTTTCCACGCGGCCAACCCTCTCGTACGAGTGCCCTAGGCCTTCCTTTTATAGGCGTAAGGAGAGGGCCCAGGTGTACAATAGGAGATGTAGCAGGGTGCTAACGTGTCTAGCAGAGAGGAGCTAGTGCCCTAAGTACAAGCTGTCGTGGCAACCGGAGAGGTTTTGGCACCCTGTTCATGTGATGTCGTGGCCGTCGGAGGAGCAATGGAGCCTTGCGGAAGGACAGCTGTCGGGGTTGTCGAGTCCTTGCTGACGTCTCCTTGCTTCCGTAAGGGGCTGAGAGCCGCCGTCGTCATGGAGCACGCGGGGCGCCATCATTATTTGTTTACCGGGGCGAGCCAGATGGGACGCTGGTCTTGTTCCCCGTAGCCTGAGCTATCTAGGGGTACGATAATGATGGCCCCCCCTTTGACGTGGTCGGTCCGAGCCCTGGGTCGGGCGAGGCGGAGGCTCCTCCGAGGTCGAGTCTGTCTTTCGAGGTCGAGGTCGAGTCCGAGCCTCGGGTCGGGCGAGGCGGAGTTCGTCGTCTTCCGGGGCTGAGGCCGAGTCCGAGCCCTGGGGTCGGGCGAGGCAGAGTTCGTCGTCTTCCGGGGCCGAGGCCGAGTCCGAGCCCTGGGTCGGGCGAGGCAGAGTTTGTCGTCTTCCGGGGCCGAGGCCGAGTCCGAGCCCTGGGTCGGGCGAGGCGGAGTTCGTCGTCTTCCGGAGCCGAGGCTGAGTCCGAGCCCTGGGTCGGGCAAGGCGGAGTTCGTCGTCCGAGGCCGAGACGGGGGCCGAGCCCTGGGGTCAGACGAGGCGGAGCTTTCTATGGCGCCCGAAGCCGGACTTGGCTGCTGTCAGCCTCACTCTGTCGAGCGGCACAGCAGTCGGAGCGACGCAGGCGGTGCTGTCCTCTTGTCAGGCCGGTCAGTGGAGCGGCGAAGTGACTGCGGTCACTTCGGCTCTGTCGACTGAGGGGCGCGCGTCAGGATAAGGTGTCAGGCCATCCTTGCATTAAATGCTTCTGTAATACGGTCGGTCGGTGTGGCGATCCGGCCAAGATTGCTTCTTGGCGAAGACTGGGCCTCGGGCGAGCCGAAGGTGTGTCTGTTGCCTGAGGGGGCCCTCGGGCGAGACGTGAATCCTCCGGGGTCGGCTGCCCTTGCCCGAGGCTGGGCTCGGGCGAGGCGAGATCATGTCCCTTGAGTGGACCGAGCCTTGACTTAATCGCACCCATCAGGCCTTTGCAGCTTTGTGTTGATGGGGGTTACCAGCTGAGATTAGGAGTCTTGGGGGTACCCCTAATTATGGTCCCCGACACTTGTGCTGAAATTATATGTCCAGAGTGCGATGGAATTCGTGGGACCATATCTTAGGCTATCTCCAGCAAAGTCCCCTAAATTCCGCCCTCTAAAGGAATATTCTTTGTCCTTTAAAGTACTCTCTTAAAGATTCTGTTCTCTATATCTTCTTCATCTCCAGCAACATCCCCTAAATTTGGTCCTCTATATCTACAGTGTTAACAGAATCCATAAACTACAATATTTGTTCTACCTTTTGCATATAATTTGAATTTGACTTACCGTACCTATTTTAAAACGTAATTAACATTGGTCACTATGACAATTTTTGACAACTTACTGTACACACAAACAGAATTCCGTTCGTTTGTACTGAAATTAAACTTTTACACTTATGTTTTACTGCTTTTTTGTCACATGCGCTGAGCATCCACAAAAGACATAAAAAGTAAAACTTCTCTGTGAAAAAATCTCCTCGGGATTCGTCTGTGCTCGCACAGGGATGATCGACTAGCGTATAGAAGATGCAGCTCGTCCGCCACATTTAGCACTTCATCAGCGAACGCTAAAATTTAGAGCACGATATACCGGACCTTGTTGGAGGTATAAAGGAAGTTTGGACACGGTAAATGTAGGGTTCAATACCGTTTACAGGACCTTGTTGGAGCTAGCTTTTATTGGGTAAATTTGGTAGCATCCCTAAGTGCATGGCTTTTTGTGGTTGATGCTTGTTTCCTTAAAATAGTAATCTACTGCATGCATGCGCTTTTAATTGCATGACGGTAGTCATTCCTAACCCAGAAACAAGCATTGTTTCTGTGTTTATCTATACTACTCTATTAAGAGAGTAGTGTCAGCGTCCACACCAAATGTGCCCCCGCCTTCCTCGCGCCCCCGCGATCCTCGCCCTCGTCCCGCGTATCCCCTTCCTTCGTTGTCGTGATGGCCTGCCCCCGCTCGCGTCCGCCGCCGCGTCACCCCCGCCTCCCCCCGCTCAGCCCCTCTGTGCCCTCGCCCGCGCGTCCCCTCCCCCTCCCTCGCAGCCCTAGCCCCCTCGCGTAGCCGGGCGGTGATCCCGCGCCCCCCCTCCCCCTCACCACCAACTCGTGATACCCATCCATGTGAAGCAGCCACAAAATTAGGGTTCCATCCTCGATCTGGTCGGACCCCCCTCCTCCGCGTGCCGGACGATCCAATCTATGGCCGCCTCCACCACTCGCTCGCCGGCGGCGATTGACCGGCACGCGGTACGGTTGATCACGCGCGTCTCCATAGCGATGGCCGCCGTCGCCACACTCTCACTCTTGTACCTCTTGCGCCATGCATCCATCTACTGTTTCCCCGCGTCCCACCAGCCTGCCCTCACCATCTCGCTCGCCCCATTCCCCCGCAGCTCCTGCGACGCCGCCTCACGCCGAGTGGTCCCGCCCGACCACCGCCTCGCTAAGCTCCGCGCCTCCCCGCGCTGGAGACGCCGTGCCGCCTCCCTGGCCATGTCCGCCTTCCCGCCGCTCCGCGGCCTCGGCATCCTCGCGGCCCCTTCGCGCGTCCTCTGCCTCGCCGCCGGCGCCGGCCACGCCGTCGACGCGTTCCGCGCATCGGGGACCAGAGACGCCATAGGGGTCGACCTCGTAGAGTTCCCGCCGCTTGTCCGCCGCGCGGATCCCCACCACCTCCCATTTTCCGATGGCGCCTTCGACCTCGTGTTCTCGGATGACCCCTCGGCGACCTCCGGTGCGCTCTTCCCGTCCCACCTCGCGCGAGAGGCTGAGCGCACCGTCCGCCGCGGTGGCGGCATCGCGCTCGCGTTCGACCAGGAGATCGAGACCGTCGCTGTCGCTACGCTATTCAAGAGATTGTGTGTCCTGGATGTGAAGGATGTCACGTTGGATGGCTCTCAGGTTAGGCTACTGATCATGCAGAATAATGGCACAGACCCATATTGATCCGTGTTCATCCGCTTCATGTATTATCATATCTCAGTGATGCTATCCAAAGAATCTGAGGAAGGCAGTTGTGAACATGAATTATAATCAGTATAGATGATGGTTCATAAATATACGAAATTGTTCGATATTATTGACTGCTTTGCTGTGCTGTACCACAGGCATCTGGACGATCTTGATGGTTCATAAAAATACGAATTTGTTCCATATTATTGCCTGCTTTGTTGTGCAGTATCGCAGGCAGCTGGATCTTGAGCGACCTTACACAAAAAAGAAAGAGGTTAGTATATATTGATGATATAATCTAAACAAGAGCTACTCGACTTAACTTAAGTTTCGGCGGATGGGTAGCTTGATTCTTCGTGTGGTCTAATAGAAAGAAAATAGTTGCATCAAAATTAATTAGGGCTCTAATGATAGCTATTTCTAATTGTTTCAGTTACGTTATTACTTAGTTCTCTGTATTTCCTATTTGTTTCACTGAGATCAAAATTTTGATATGTAATTCCATTTTTTCTATTAGATCCTTACTTACTATTTTAAAGACAACTAACTATATACTATTTCAAAGTTTTATGTGTTCTTTGAAAATAGCTATCAATACATCTGTATGTACTAATGTATCTTTAAAGTTTCATAGTTCTATCAGTGTGACTATGCTCCCTTGTAATTGTTACATGCACCCTATACGAGCGGGGGAAGAGGGGGAGCGAGGGGAGCAGCAATGGCGGAGGAATTTGCGGCCCAGGCGGAAACGGAATTGGGGAGCAGATCATCATGTTTCCAAACTACTTTCCTTTAGACAAATAGAACAATAATAAACTAATATATGTCCATTGATTTAGAAGAAATAACTTGATCCTCAATTTCATTTTGCAGGCTAGAATAGTAGGTGGGACGGGCACTGATGGGACACCTATTATTGCAGGGATTGCAAAGTTCATGGATATATTAACTACTGGACTTGTTACATCCCCATTATCTTGCAACACTAAATTACAGTGAGTTTTTGAAGATTGGGAATTTGGGACCTCATATCTTAAATTTGTTTCTGCAGTGAGTTGCTGATCTGGAGACAATCGAGAGTAGAGTGTTGAAGGCACATCTCCAATATTCCTACACAAAAACACAATGCACATCAACTAACAGAAGTGCAATACCCTCTCATGTGAGTCTATTCACATCTTTCTTTTTTTAGATGATTCGTTTAAACCTCACTGTGTACAGGGCAGAATCACAGTCCATGCATGCTGGCTTGCCATGTTTCTCTCTTTTGCCACCTCCTAGGTCAACTATTGCTATTGCTTTCAGTTCAGATGGAAAACACTTGCATCCACAAGATCATTTTATACAAACTGAACTGAAAGGCATTTATTTTGTTAGTGGCGACCATACAGTGAAATTAATTGACTGTCATATAGGGAAATGTTTGAAGGTTTTGAGTGGACATCACAATACAAACTGAACTGAAAGACGTTTATTTTTTTCAGTTATCAGCCTCATCAAACTGTATTGAAAGACACCAAACTGAACTGAAAGACAACAAACATGCCAGGTAACTGTATTGCAAAAGAATATGGTACTTATGCACCTAAGGAGAAAGGGAAGAAGCATACTTTTTTGGCTTTGGTATGTGTAGCTCCCATTTTAGATTTTACCAAGTATCATATGGACAAACAATGAAGTTCATTGCTGGAGACAACCTGACAATTGAAGTTCTCCCAACACGCCCTACTCTGACATGACAGGTAGGTGTAGATAACTTGCTGGTGTGGAAGATCATTTCATTACATATCATTTCATTACAGTCTGAAATTGGTTTCCTATTTTCAGTTCCTAGGTCCTACAAATAGCTCCTGAATTTGCTTGAAATCTGGTTTCCACACATACATTACAATAGTTTAGTTCCTTTTGGTGTGAATAAGTTGCTGGTGTGGAAGATCATTTCATTACAGTTTGAAATTGGTTTCCTATTTTCAGTTCCTAGGTCCTAGAAATAGCTCCTGAATTTGCTAGAAATCTGGTTTCCACACATACATCACAGTGGTTTAGTCCTTTTTGGTGTGAATAAATTGCTGGTGTGGAAGATCATTTCATTATGGATCATTTCATTACAGTTTAAAATTGGTTTCCTATTTTCAGTTCCTATACAAATGCATGTTTAAAGGATAGGTGCTGGTGTGGCAGATCATTTCATTCCATGACTGTTCCTATTATTGTGGCCACAGTCTAGATAAAAATATTAGGTGTAGAGCCGAAATGGTAGCATTTCTATACGTGGCCTTTTTATCTATACTGGAGAGAGTTTTAAGTTCAAAAACAGAGACAGTTTTAACTTCAAACTGCCAATCTCAACACAGCAGGGAAGATAAAATATAAAGAGTTTACTTCCTTTTGTCACAGCTGTAGGAATTATTCTACCATGTCAATAGGACAGTTCTCTTTGTAGATTGTGGCTGAAATGTATTGAGTATAGTTGCATAGAATTTTCAGTTTAAATGATAAGTGCTGGTGTGGAAGATCATTTCATTCCATGACTGTTCCTATAGTTGTGGCCACAGTCTAGATAAAAAAATAGGCGTAGAGGCGAAATGATAGCAGTTCTACACATGGCCTTTTTAAGCTCCATTTTTATCACTGGCAAACAAATCTACTATTTCACGACTGGCCCGCCCACCCATGCTAATGCATGATGTTGTTTTCCTCTTGAAGCCCCTTTGTCACAGCTAAGGGGTGCATGCACATTCCCTTTGCGTGATTATTGTGTTTTTTTATTCTGTGTTTCCTTTTTGTAGGGCATGCATGATTATATTCCTTAATTAGGATATGTTGCATGCATGATTGATGTTTCCTTGTCTGACTTATTGTGTTTCCCTATTTATATCGTGTTTCGCTTCTGTAGTGTATATTTCTTAATTAAGATCTGTTGCATATACTAATTCTGTTTTCGTATTTTTTGTTTAATTACGGATTTTTTGTTGAAGTCTCATCAATTTTTCCGTAGCATCCTCTCCCTCGACCAATGCATGCCCCTGCTACTGGGCGATCAATTTGTTCATCTATGTTCATACTTCGTTCATTCTAAATTATAAGACGTTTTAGGTTTTCCAGATATTTAGATTTCACTATGCACTTAAATGCACACTATGTCTTAGATATAAAGTAAAAAAAAATTATCTATAAAAAATGTCTTATAATAACAGAGGGAGTAGTAGTTAATGGGCGATTGCTTCATCAGGATCTGCAAAGATGCTGCTTGTTGACATTTTTAGTGGTGTGTGTTTCAGATGCAGAGTTTTGGAATACTGGGCTGGAGAGATCAGAGGCGCTGAAAAATGATCTGGAATGGTTCAGGCAACAGGGCCACACAATTCCAAAACCATCGGCCCCTGGCACCACATACGCTTCTCTACTGGAAGATCTGTCTGAGGAGGACCCCCAGGCCTTTATCTGCCATTTCTATAACGTGTACTTTGCTCATACTGCTGGAGGCCGAATGATTGGCAAAAAGGTGACCCTCCCCCCTTCTGAGAAAATGACAAAATACTGAGTAGTACATGGCATCATGTCACAACATTGTTTTGGCAAGCATAATTTACACAACATTGGCACATTCAGGTGTCTGATGCCATCAAATCCCCAAGCATGCATATGCATTCTCTATTGAATATGATTCCTTGTGCCTTTTTTCTTTGTCGATACTACAATGCACTTCTGGTTAGGAATATGATTACCTTTCGTTGCTGATCTGGGCAGTTCAGAAGTCTGAAACTACATGTTCCTCCATTATCTCGTATCATTTAACACAGTACCATGTGCTCCTGGTATCTTAGGTTTCCGAGAAGATTCTGAACAACAAAGAGCTGGAGTTCTACAAGTGGGAGGGCAATCTCTCCCAGCTGCTGCAGAACGTCCGCAACAAGCTTAACCAAGTCGCTTCGGTAAGTCCCTGTGTAAGGAAAATGGACCCCGGGCCTTTTGGCTAATTGAGTTTTGGTGTTTGATGAACAACACAATCCGTGAACTAATAAGTTTTCTAGTGTTTGTGTTTATAGTTCACAGGATGCGAAGAGAATTGGACCAAGGCAATGAGGATGCAACACCTCAAAAGAAGACATAAAAAGATGCATAGGAGTCCAATACTGAAGAACGAAGAAGCCCGAAGAATTCAGCGAAGAAATCCAAGAAAAGGGTTGTCAGCCAGCGCCTGGTGGCGCACCGGACACTGGTGTCCGGTGTGCACCGGACTGTCCGGTGAGGCACCGGACAGTCTACGCAGAGAGGCCGCCGAAAGGCGCTCTCTGGCTGTAGCACCGGACTGTCCGGTGTGCACCGGACTGTCCGGTGTGCCAACGGGCAGAAAGGCAACGGTCGGATCCAACGGTCGACTGCTACAGGCGCCAACGGTCGGCTGACGTGGCGTGCACCAGACATCTACTGTTCAGTGTCCGGTGGTGCACCGGACTGTCCGGTGCACCCGACGACAGAAAGCTGCTGCTTTCTGTCCAACGGCTAGTTGGGGGTGTGGAGGCTATAAATACCACCCCAACCGGCCATTCTCAAGTGTGGGAGCCCAAGCAACATACCAAGACACATAGTGCATATTTCCAAGAGCTCAAACACCCAAGTGCTTAATAGAATCACTCGGTGATTAGCGTAGGTGCTTTGCGAAGTGCTTAGGTTAGTTAGACCGCTTTAGCGCTTGCTCTAGGTGAATCCTAGTTAGTTGAGTGAGTTTTGTAAAACCACACAACCCCTCGGCTCTTGCGTGAGTCGTTGTAATTGTACCGAGTGGGGCGAGAGTCTTGCGAGACCGTGACAACCGCGTTTGTGTCACGGCCGCCACCGTGTACCGGAGGGAACGAGACCCGCGGCGTTTCGGCCGGAAGCTCGATAGTGGAGACGGCGGGGAGCGTCCGAGAGGAGCCGGAAGCGGAGCACCACTTGCGCATGGAGAAGGCCCGTGGCTCTCTACGGAGTTACTCGACCGTGGTGCTTGGCCCTCGCGTGGGCTTCCCTTTGCGTAGGGGCACCAACGAGGATTAGTCGGGACCTTGCGTGGTTCCGGATACCTCGGTAAAAATACCGGCGTCATCCACGAGAGTTTGCTTCTCTACTTAGCTCTTTACATTCCGCATTTATATTAAGCATTTAAGTTTCAATCTTGTTGTCATACTTATTTAGTGTAGATTGAAACTTAGCCTTTGCGGTAGAGATAGCAACACTTAGACAAAACCTAGCTTGCACATTCTAGTTTGATTATTTGCATAGGTTTTGCTCTAGGGATTTAATTGTGGCCTAGTTTAGTAAAAGTTTTAGAAGTCCTAATTCACCCCCCCCCCTCTTAGGCGTCACCCGTTTCCTTCAATTGGTATCAGAGCCCGGTTTGGCTCATTTGAAACGCTTTAGCTTCACCGCTAAAAGAGCCAACGCTTTTTAGAGGAAGGGATGGATACCCATAGGCCACCACACTTCGACGGCACTAACTTCCCATATTATAGTGCTAGAATGGCTTGTTACCTAGAGGCCGTTGATCTAGGTGTTTGGAGAGTCACTCGTGACGGGATGAAACCCCTCAAGAATCCCGAGAAACCCACCACGAGTGAGGAAAAAGAAATTCATTTAAATGCTAGAGCCAAAAATTGCTTGTATGAATCTCTTAGCATGGATATTTTTAATCAAGTATTTACCTTGAAAACTGCTAATGAGATTTGGCTAAAATTGCATGAGCTCCATGACGGCACATCAAATGTCCGTGAGCAAAAACATTGCCTAGTCTTAAATGAGTATAATTCTTTTACCATGAAAGATGATGAGCTTATTAGAGACATGTATTCTCGTTTGAATCTAATAATCAATGAGCTCAACTCTATTGGCATTAATAAGCTAGGTGATGCGGACATTGTGAGGAAGATTATCTCCCTGCTACCACAACAAAGATATGGGAGCATCATCACCATCCTTCACAACATGGAGGATTTGAGCAACATGACCCCGACCATTGTGATTGGGAAAATCGCGGCCTTTGAAATGTCGCGAAAAATGAGTCGGGGAAAGGAGCCAACTTCCTCAAGGCCATATGCTTTCGCATGTGATGAAAGGAAAGGCAAAAAGAAGGCTCCCACTCCAAGTTCCTCAAGTGAAGAAGAGGAAGAAGAAGAAAGTGATGATGATGAAGATAATCAACCATGCACATCATCCTCCGAGGACGAACAAACAATCCGACGCGTCGGAAAGGTAATGAGGATGATCCGCAAGATTAATCTAATGGGTGTGCCCCTGCAGGTCGAGGATCTTCTCTTTAACATTGACAGGAAAAAGCAAAGGAAGAGAGGATGCTTCGCATGTGGGGAGAAGGGCCACTTCAGGGACAATTGTCCAAATATGGCCAAACCCAAAAAGGAGAGGAGCAAAGGCAAGGCACTCACAAGTGTTAGAACTTGGGATGATTCTTCAAGTGAAGATGAACCTCCAAGGACGCGCAGCCACCGGTCCTCATCACGATCATCACGGTCATCACACAAATGCCTTATGGCAAGAGGTAACAAAAGCATTCCATCCTCTAGTAATGAAAGTAGTAGTGATGATGAAGGTGAGGGAAAGGCCTCTCTAGAAGAACTTGCGGAAGCCGTAAATTTTTTCCAGGATGTTTGCACTAAGCAAAAAGCTCAACTTAAAACTTTGAAAAATAAGTTGATTAGCTCTCAAAATGATTACAAAGGTTTGCTAGAAAAATTTGAAACTTTTGCAAACTTAAATAGTGAGCTATCAACTAAAATTGAGTTATTAGAGTCTAGTGCTTCATCCACTGCTACCGATGATAGCCTTATTAAAAAGAATGAAAAACTTAAGGCTAAGTTAGCTAGCTCCCAAGAAGCTATTGAAAATTTGCTAGAGAAAATGGAAATTCTTAGCATACACAATAATGAGCTAACTACTAAACTAGAAAACATTGGTAGCACCCCAGCAGCATCTTTAGTTGAAATACCTGAAGTAATTAAGAAAGATGCTTCTACTTCCTGCTTTGATTTAATTGATGATTCTAACCCCTGCAACCAAGTCGTTGTTGAGAATATTGTTGTAGAGACATGTTCGGATGAGGTTGCAAAGGAAAATGAACAATTAAAGCAAGAAGTGGCTCGCCTTGGCAAGGCCTTGTATAACAAGAAAGGCAAAGCCAAACAAATCCAACCTCCACAGGATAACACCACTGCGGGAGTGAACAAGCCTATGGAGGGAGAAACTGTGATTTGTAGGCTGTGCCACAAGGAAGGCCACAAGTCTTTCCAATGCAAGGCGATGACCGGGGACAAACAAAGGCAAAAGCTCAAGCAAAAGCCATCAAGCAAAATCTCCAACACCTACATCAAAAAGGCGAACAAAAAGGATGCTACACCATATTTGATCAAGAAGAAAAAGAATGGAAAGGTGATAGCAATCAAGGCCAACAAGCAAGCCAACAAAGGAAAGGGGGCCAAACGCATCTGGGTGCCAAAAGAGATAATTTCAACCATGAAAAGCACCAAGAAGGTTTGGATCCCGAAAGGGAAGTGAGTGGACCAAAGGTTCGGGAAATTTGGAGACTTGGCTAAATTGGGATGTATATCGTGGGATACATCATACTGGATCAAGTTTATTGCCAAGTGGGTTAGTGAAAATTTTGGACCCAAATTTCCCACCCATGACTAAGGTAACTAGTTTTATTGTATTTCTCGTTTTTAGATATGCGTATCTATTTATCTTTTATCTAGTTTACCTTTCTTGCCTAGTATTACATTTTGTACTTTTGAAATCATGCATACTAGGTAAATCATATGGTAGGATTGCCTGTTTTTAATTCATATACTTAAGCAAACCTACATGGCTTAAAATGTTTAGTTAAAGTACGGCACATAGCTTTTATGTCACTCCATAGTAAATGATGCATCAATCGAAAATTTTGATTTCTACAAAGTGTATCATTTAACTTATATGTGCCAAAGTTTGGATTATGGATAATTTGCCCCTCTTGATATCAAATCAAAGTGCATGTCTCCTACAAGTATTCAAAACTTGTATGCACACCGTTAGGGGGAGGTTACTCTATAATCTAACACTTTGAGACTAACACCTCTTCAAGTCTATTTCATGTGATAGTCTCATTGTAAGGAAAATGAAGTCCCCGGAGAAAGACAACAATCTTCCACTGCGAAATCTCCAAGAACTCTCATGTCTCTCAAGCTCGCCATTGATCTTTAATTGGTATCTTTTGAGACTACATTCAGTATCATTTACATGTCTTCTCCAATATTTGATTAGACTATATTTCATATCATATGCTTCCATGTTGCTAAAAATGCATAAGTAGTTAACTCATATTCTGTTACCTATGCATAAGGGAAGTTAGTCTTTTCAAATCATGTCTTGCACCTCTAATTTTCACATGCTTTTTCCTAAGTTGAGGATCTCTGTCAGGGGGAGTATTTCTTCATCTCTAAAGGGGGAGAAAAACTCTTTCTAAAAGAGAATACTCATTTAGGGGGAGTAATCTTTTGAGGAACTCCTGCAAGTGGTATCATTCATGGCTTAATTTAATATCCTTCTAGTGATATCATTTGATTCAATTCTGGTTGAGGGCAAGCTTTTATTTACTTCCTACATGCTTTTAATGTCTTCCTTTTCGGTGGTTGATGCCAAAGGGGGAGAAGTTTAGGGACCAAAGCAATGAAAACTATATCAAACACCAAACACCACCAATTTAAAATTTTATATCTACAACTAGCTTTTCAAGTGGTTTTGGTTATTTGGTCCTAAAATAGGAAGTAAGTGAATTATGGAGTTAAGGGGAGGCTTAAGTCCATAATATCACTCTGTGGGGACAATCATGCATCTTAGCAAGTAGATTGTATATTTTCATTCAAATACTTGTATTATTTGCTTGCTTTGGTTGTGTTGTCATCAATCACCAAAAAGGGGGAGATTGTAAGGAAAATGGACCCCGGGCCTTTTGGCTAATTGAGTTTTGGTGTTTGATGAACAACACAATCCGTGAACTAATAAGTTTTCTAGTGTTTGTGTTTATAGTTCACAGGATGCGAAGAGAATTGGACCAAGGCAATGAGGATGCAACACCTCAAAAGAAGACATAAAAAGATGCATAGGAGTCCAATACTCAAGAACGAAGAAGCCCGAAGAATTCAGCGAAGAAATCCAAGAAAAGGGCTGTCAGCCAGCGCCTGGTGGCGCACCGGACACTGGTGTCCGGTGTGCACCGGACTATCCGGTGAGGCACAGGACAGTCTGCGCAGAGAGGCCGCAGAAAGGCGCTCTCTGGCTGTAGCACCGGACTGTCCGGTGTGCACCGGACTGTCCGGTGTGCCAACGGGCAGAAAGGCAACGGTCGGATCCAACGGTCGACTGCTACAGGCGCCAACGGTCGTCTGACGTGGCGTGCACCGGACATCTACTGTTCAGTGTCCGGTGGTGCACCGGACTGTCCGGTGCACCCGACGACAGAAAGCTGCTGCTTTCTGTCCAACGGCTAGTTGGGGGTGTGGAGGCTATAAATACCACCCCAACCGGCCATTCTCAAGTGTGGGAGCCCAAGCAACATACCAAGACACATAGTGCATATTTCCAAGAGCTCAAACACCCAAGTGCTTAATAGAATCACTCGGTGATTAGCGTAGGTGCTTTGCGAAGTGCTTAGGTTAGTTAGACCGCTTTAGCGCTTGCTCTAGGTGAATCCTAGTTAGTTGAGTGAGTTTTGTAAAACCACACAACCCCTCGGCTCTTGCGTGAGTCGTTGTAATTGTACCGAGTGGGGCGAGAGTCTTGCGAGACCGTGACAACTGCGTTTGTGTCACGGCCGCCACCGTGTACCAGAGGGAACGAGACCCGCGGCGTTTCGGCCGGAAGCTCGATAGTGGAGACGGCGGGGAGCGTCCGAGAGGAGCCGGAAGCGGAGCACCACTTGCGCGTGGAGAAGGCCCGTGGCTCTCTACGGAGTTACTCGATCGTGGTGCTTGGCCCTCGCGTGGGCTTCCCTTTGCGTAGGGGCACCAACGAGGATTAGTCAGGACCTTGCGTGGTTCCGGATACCTCGGTAAAAATACCGGCGTCATCCACGAGAGTTTGCTTCTCTACTTAGCTCTTTACATTCCGCATTTATATTAAGCATTTAAGTTTCAATCTTGTTGTCATACTTATTTAGTGTAGATTGAAACTTAGCCTTTGCGGTAGAGATAGCAACACTTAGACAAAACCTAGCTTGCACATTCTAGTTTGATTATTTGCATAGGTTTTGCTCTAGGGATTTAATTGTGGCCTAGTTTAGTAAAAGTTTTAGAAGTCCTAATTCACCCCCCCCCCCCTCTTAGGCGTCACCTGTTTCCTTCACCCTGGAACCAAACGCAAGTACTAAAGCTTTTTAAACTGAACGGCAGATTCTCGAAGGAAAAACTAACTGTCAAATTCTTTTCCATGTACTGGTTGGTTCCTCAGAGCTGGTCTCGGGAGGAGAAGGACCACTGCCTGGAGGAGACGGAGAAGTCGTTCTCTTACTCAGGAGGCCTCCTCCGCCATATATTCACCTGATCTATCATTGCCGGTTGATCCAGTCTCAAACGCTGTAAATACATAGTCCTCTTGACTGTTAAAACTTTATTACTGGTGAGGGGGATCTCCTCCCCCAGGTACGGTTTACCTGCATTCAAGTTGCCCAGTGTCTTACTTGATTTCTGGTGTTTGGTGTTTCTGTGATGCAATCTGTATTCTGTAGGTCGTTTCATGACTAATAGAGTCGACCCCTTCCAATGCCGTCAATGGCAAGAGCTCTTCCAATCAACATGCCTAGCCTAGCGTATTCGTTTTGTAGTGTGCGTACGTGAGTGCTTAGTACCGTACCAAATATAAATACTTCTTTGTGTTTTCTGTATTTTATAGGTAGGTGCCCGTGCGATGCCACGAAACATAAATTGCGAATCTCCAATGGACATCATTTGAGACAAGTGATGTCCAAGAAAATGGGGGTAAACTGACACAGCTATCACTTGCATTACTTGTCCTATGCGCGGAAGAATCTGACACAGCTATCACCCATGAAGATTTCCGGTTAACTTGTGGAACTGGACTTCATTTGAGACAAGACAACAATACCAGTGTTGAGCTTGCCACTCGGCCATGGCACACACGAGAACACGAGATGATCAAGTAAGAACTGAACAGAATGCACTAATACAAAAGGCTGGCTTGCGTTCGCTTCCTTGCTCCACAGGAAGCATAGCTGATATACAAATCGAGAAGTTTTACATATAGACTTCCCAATATGTAAATGGAGAAGTTTTTATACAAATCGAGAAGTTATACAAATCGAGAAGTTTTACCTAGGAAGCATAGCTCCACGGTAAGAACTGAACAGAATCCAGATTTACACGAAAACACGAGAGCAGGACCTTTTTTTACTCTATATGTAAAACTTCTCGATTTGTATATCAGCTATGTTTCCTGTGGAGCAAGGAAGCGAACACAAGCCAGCCTTTTGTATTAGTGCATTATGTTCAGTTCTTACTTGATCATCCCGTGTTCTCGCGTGTGCCATGGCCGAGTGGCAAGCTCAACACTGGTATTGTTGTCTTGTCTCAAATGAAGTCCGGTTCCACAAGTTAACCGGAAATCTTCATGGGTGATAGCTGTGTCAGATTCTTCTGCGCATAGGGCAAGTAATGCAAGTGATAGCTGTGTCAGTTTACCCCCATTTTCTTGAGCATCACTTGTCTCAAATGAAGTCCATTAGAGGTTCGCAATTTATGTTCCGTGGCATCGCACGGGCACCTACCTAGTTAGTAATTAAGGTGCAAACTAAGCAAAATAGTAATGTGATACATAATTATCAAGGAGGAATGAGAAAATGGTTAGGCCCCGTTTGTTTCCTTTTATTTTGAGGAATTGGAATTTTACTAATGGAATAGGCTATTGTTCTAGAATGTGACGTTTCCACCATTTTCCAAAGTTATCATATAAGCCTATCTCAAATTCATAGGGGTGAGAGATGGAAATTGATTCTATAAACTTACATGCTATTTTCCGATGTACAACTTATAACACACTCTTTTACTTGCTTTGCTATAACATAAATGTAGTATATAACTATCTCTCTCATATAATTTAGGGTAATATACAAATATATTACATATATAAATATATGAACTTAATTAGTTTTATCTAAATTATAATTATTAAAATGGAATTCAATTCCAACGAAACAAACGAGGCCTTGGGACTTCTAATAAGGCTTGTTTGGATACTCTATTATTTATCTCAATCAATATGTATTAAGGTGGATTAGAGTGTAAAATAGTTATATTACACCTCAATCCATCTCAATACACGTGGATTGATGTGAATACTAGAGTGCCCAAACAATGAAACCAGGCCAAAAAGTGCACCATCACGTATGTACTTGTCCGGTTTCAAAATAATAATGTACAAAGAAGTACCATTTCACAGAACATCATCATATCTGCTAAGATTACTATAATTGGATTGCTTTTGCGCATAGGGTGTACAAATAAGTACCATTTCGCAGCACCAGAGCTTATGTGCATGAGAGGTACATATATACCTCAGATTGTCAATGGCATGCAAAGTACATATACCTAGCTTAGGAAATCTGAGTAGACAAACAGTAGCATGATGGAAGAATGAGGAATGTCATTTTGCATTGGATTATCCATTCATGAGATACAAGAAAAATATGCAGAACTATATGAAACGGAAACTCTCATGGGGGGGGCGATGCATTCAGATAATAATGTACATCGATGCGGAGACATCAAGAGAGCTTGGGAACAACACATTAGTACATACTGATACTCCTTCCTGTCGCGTTGTTTTAGTTCGAAAGTTAAACTAGCAAGCGATAAATATTCGAGAACTAAGATAGTATAACATATGGACGACTTAACAATCTACTCATCAATTGTCGTTACATGCTTCTTACTAGCACATTACTCAAATCATCATAATACGCAGCAGCAGGCAACAAGCAGCAGCTGGTTATTAAGTAGATTTCGAAACCTGGGAAAAATAAAGGAGAAAACAGATTTCATATATATAGTCGTATAAATAACGTCGTAATTGTCATGATTGATATCATAATCGTTCACAGCTGATGGCCTACCAGGTAGTAGCATTCCCCCATCTGCAAGCTCTTCATGAGGACGCCGTTCTCGTTCACCGGTAGGATCTCGCCGGAGGAGTGGACCAGCATCGCATCGCGCCCGAACGTGCCTGCCAAGTCCAGCAATGCCCCGGCGCCTGGCACCTCGTACACCACGCCGTTGATGGACACCTGGATATACGCCGCCGCCGCCGTCGTCGCCGTCCCTGGGATTAAATTGTCATCGTTCTCAGCCATCATTAAATGTAACCCCATAATCACAATGATAGATCACACTACATACATACGATTATCCGTTGTATTCTCACAAACTACGTATATATACTACTACTAGTATTATACTACTACAATATAGTAGTACAAATATATATACACGTAATGCAATGTATAGTATATCTATGAGATTATTCCACATGCAATGCACAGGCACAGACTGTATAATAAGAACACTCACCAGTTGGTTGGTAGCTCAGCAGGTGGGACTGGGAGGCGTCGTTGTTAGCCACGTAGCCGCAACCATGCTGCTCGCCGCCGCGCGACATGAGCCCCATTTGCCGGGAGATGGCGAAGAGGTCGTCCCCGCCGTCAGTATCGATTTCGTCGCCGAAGAAGCGGGGCGACGACGCGACGGCGGCAGGCGGCAGCACCACCGGCGCGACCGCGGGCAGGCCGGCGGCGCGCGCCTGCTGCTGCTGGCCAGCGTGCCCGTGCATGGCGTAGAGTGACACGCCGTCGTTGGCGTTGGCGCCGTGGACGTGGCCGGCGGCTGCGGCGGCGGTTGGGTGCTGCGGGCCCGAGCCGGCCTGCTGCTGCTGCAGCTGGCGGGCGCGGCGCCGCGACCGGGACCGGCGGTTCTGGAACCAGTAGAAGACGTTGGCGTCGCGGACGGCGCCGAAGCGCTCGAGCAGGCGGCGGATGCGCGCCGTCTCGTCCTTGGCCGGGTTCACCATGCCGCTGTTGAAGATGGACTCCAGGATCAGGATCTGCTCCGGCTTGGGCGCCCACCGCGACCTCGCCGCCGCCGCCGTCGCTGGCTCGCACTCGCCGCCGCGGTGGTGGTGGTGGTGGTGGTGGTGGGCTTGTAGTGCTTGGCCGAGGTGGGAGTGGGAGCCCATGGTGGGGGATCGCTGGGGGACACAGGGGTGGCTAGAGCCTGGAAAACGGTCAAAGCTAGTGAGCTAGAGAACGAGACAGCGTTGTGGAAAGGGACGCAGGAATAGAAGAGAAGGGGAGAGGGATGACCGACACAGGGCGAACCTAATGGAGTGGAGGCATAATTGAGAGAGCCGGCCGGGGTCTCTCTCTACTTATAGGGTTCCGTGTGTGTGATGTGTTCTTGTGTCTTTCGTTGGCTAGCTAGCTAATATGATAATCGGGGATCGTTTAGCTAGCTAGCAAACAGCGAAGGTAGTGATTGTGCTCTGTATTGTCATGTTGTGTCGTCAAGGGGTGGTTAGTTAGTACATTTTGGGTGCCGCTAGTTTGTTTGAACTTGCATTGTGTATATACTTCTACAGCTCGTCTTCACCTACCACTTCAGTTAATATTGTTTGATCACCTATCAAAGAATTCCACGGTGGTCGTCAATGTTGGTCACTAGTTCTCAATTGCTATAGACAATCGATAACAAGGCAACACAATATTAAAAAGGTAATTAACTTTCGTCTCCACGTAGTTATCCCTTTTGGACAACTCTTTCAGAGGCGAAGGTTAAAGCACTACCGGACAGAAGGTCTTTCCCATACACTCAATAAATGCCATTTTACACGACAAAACCTTTGTCGAGTGTAACAATCAGAAAAGAAAAACACTCGGCAAATTAAGAATCACAAAAAATCTAAAAAAACAGCAAAACATTCTTTAAATTATGGGAACAACTCCCTAACCACTATCATTGTCATAATCATTGCTCTATATTTTTTTTACTATTTTTGGAATCAATTTTACATGTTTTGTGAATTGTGAGATTCAAACTCGCAACCCTCTCTCGCAAGTATAACCCCTCTACCACTACACTACCACATCAATTATATCTATATCACGTTTTCATTCCTCATGTATTATAATAAACCGAGAGTAATTTGATTATTTGAGGCACTAAACAAATTCAATTGAAAATGTTACCAACTATAAAGTTGCATAACTTTTCAATATCTACAAGATCTATTTTGTTAGTTTCTACATCCAGAGCAGTTTACAAAATTTGAATTTCAAATTTGAAAACTTCTCACAAATATTTCTATTGTAAGATGATTTTAAATAAAAAAAATTGTCAATTACAAAGTTTCATTACATTTCAAGACCTACAACTTTTATTTTGATGGTTTTTCCATCTGCGGTAGTTTGAAAAATTCAAATTTTAAAATTCAAACATAATTTTGCATGACAAGATGATTTCAAACCAAAACATTGTCAACTATAAAGTTTCATAACTTTTCAAGACCTACAACTTTTATGTTGGTGGTTTTTCCATTCGATGTCGTTTTCAAAATTAAAATTTTAAATTTTTAAAATTCAGACGTAGTTTTCGTTGACAAGATGACTTCAAATGAAAAAGTTGCCAACTACAAAATTCTATAGCTTCTCAAGGTCTGCAAAGGTTATTTTGGTTGTTTGATCATTTATTCATCTTACAAGATAATTCTAACATTACTCACAAATCTTATACATCTCTCTGGTAGTTTCATAAACTACGAGAGAGATCTAGGTTTTATGAATAAATTTACTTTTATTTTGTCATATGAAGAAATGATCAAGATATAAATTGTACATATTGATGAGTTATAGAAATTTGTAGTTAAAAACCTTTTTATTTGAATTAATTTACTGCTTCAAAATATGATTTTTAAATTGTCTTTGCCTAGTGTTGAAAAAACACTCGACAAATAAGTTCTTTGTTGAGTGTCAAAAAACACTTGGCAAATAAACTCTTTTCGAATTAAGTTGTGTTTGAAAGTCGCCTAGAGGGGGGTGAATAGGCGAAAACTGAAATTTACAACTTTAAACACACTAGAAGCCGGGGTTAGCGTTAGAATAAAATCCGAGTCCGGGAGAGAGGGGAAAACAAATCAACCACGAAAATAAAGCGGATGACACAGTGATTTGTTTTACCGAGGTTCGATTCTAAAGAACCTAGTCCTCGTTGAGGTGGTCAAAAGACCGGGTTTCTTTCAACCCTTTCCCTCTCTCAAACGGTCACTTAGACCGAGTGAGGCTTCTTTCTTAATCTCACGGGTCACTTAGACCCTGCAAGGACCACCACACAATTGGTATCTCTTGCCTCGCTTACAAAGCTTGAGAGTAAGAAGTGAGAAAGAAAAGAAAGCCAAGCCAAGCAAACAAGAGCAACAAAGAACACAAATAATCCTCTCACAAGTCCTTATGCGCTAGAGTTGAATTTGAGACTTTGAGCGGATGGATCACTTGAATTGTGTCTTTGGAGTGAAGTGTATTGCTCTTGTATTGAATGCACTATTGTGAATGCTTGGATTGTTGGAGTGGAGGTGGTTGGGGGTATTTATAGCCCTCAACCACCAAAACAACTGTTGGGGGTGGCTGCTGTCGATGGGCGCACCGGACACTGTCCGGTGCGCCAGCCACGTCACCCAATCGTTAGGGTTCTGGCGCAGATGACCGTTGGAGGCTTTGTCTTCTAGTGGCACCGGATAGTCCGGTGCCGCAACGGACACACACTGTTCACTGTCCGGTGCGCCTCTGACTTCTGCGCTCTGACTCTGCCCACTGTTCTTCACTGTTCACGGAGTCAACGGCTTTTGTAGTCGACCGTTGCGCGAAGGAGCCGTTGCTCCGCTGGTGCACCGGACAGTCCGGTGAATTATAGCGGAGCGCGACCTCAGAAACCCGAAGGTGGCGAGTTCGCAGCTGTACGTCCTGGTGCACCGGACACTGTCCGGTGGTACACCGGACAGTCTGGTGCGCCAGACCAGGGCACACTTGGGTTTCTTTGCTCCTTTCTTTTTGAACCCTAACTTGATCTTTTTATTGGTTTGTGTTGAACCTTTATGCACCTGTGGAATATATAATCTAGAAAAAACTAGTTAGTCCAATTATTTGTGTTGGGCATTCAACCACCAAAATTATTTATAAGAAAAGGTTAAACCCTATTTCCCTTTCAATCCCCCTTTTTGGTGATTGATGCCAACACAAACCAAAGCAAATATATAAGTGCAGAATTGAACTAGTTTGCATAATGTAAGTGTATAGGTTGCTTGGAATTAAACCAATTTATAGTTTCACTAGATATGCATGGTTTGCTTTCTTTTATTTAACATTTTGGAACACGCTTGCACCACTTGTTTTGTTTTTGCAAATTCTTTTGGAAAAATCTTTTCAAAGTCTTTTTGCAAATATTCAAAGATATATGAATAAGATTTTGAGAAGCATTTTCAAGCTTTAAAATTTTCTCCCCCTGTTTCAAATGCTTTTCCTTTGACTAAACAGAACTTCCCCTGAATGAAATTCTCCTCTTAGCTTTCAAGAGAGATTTAATAGATATCAATTGGAAATATGTTGAGATGCTAATTTTGAAAATATACCAATTGAAAATCATACCAATTTGAAATATATCAATTAAAAATTTTCGAAAGGT
This sequence comes from Zea mays, assembly GCF_902167145.1. Classification (NCBI taxonomy): domain Eukaryota; kingdom Viridiplantae; phylum Streptophyta; class Magnoliopsida; order Poales; family Poaceae; genus Zea; species Zea mays. The sequence goes on along the minus strand of NC_050105.1, from coordinate 71,360,619 downwards.
GGTGGTGCGGTCCTTTTGCTTTGGGCTTAATATTTTTCCCCCTTTGGCATTAATCGCCAAAAACGGAGACTTTTGAGAGCCCTTCAAATTTTCTCCCCATTGGTATAAGCAAATAAGAGTGAAGATTATACCAATCGAAGAGTGGTGTGGAGTGACGGCGAAGGATAAATGATAACGATAGAGTTGAGTGGAAGCCTTGTCTTCGTCAAGTACTCCATTTCCCTTTCAATCTACGACTTAGTATAGAAATACACTTGAAAACCAATTAATCGTAGACATACAAGAGATATGATCAAAGGTATATAAATGAGCTATGTGTGCAATGTTTCAATCAAAATTCCGAGAATCAAGTGTATTTAGCTCATTCCTAAGTTTGCTAAAACTTTTCTCATCTAATGGTTTGGTAAAGATATCGACTAATTGTTCTTTGGTGCTAACATAAGCAATCTCAATATCCCCCCTCTGTTGGTGATCCCTCAAAAAGTGATACGAATGTCTATGTGCTTAGTGCGGCTGTGTTCAACGGGATTATCCGCCATGTGGATTGCACTCTCATTGTCACATAGGAGAGGGACTTTGCTCAATTTGTAGCCATAGTCCCTGAGGGTTTGCCTCATCCAAAGTAATTGCGCGCAACAATGACCTGCGGCGATGTACTCGGCTTCGGCGGTGGAAAGAGCTACTGAGTTTTGTTTCTTTGAAGCCCAAGACACCAGGGATCTTCCCAGAAACTGACAGTCCCTGATGTGCTCTTCCTATCAATTTTACACCCTGCCCAATCAGCATCTGAATATCCTATTAAATCAAAGGTGGATCCCTTAGGGTACCAAAGTCCAAACTTGGGAGTGTAAACTAAATATTTCATGATTCTTTTCACGTCCCTAAGGTGAACTTCCTTAGGATATGCTTGGAACCTTGCACACATGCATACGGAAAGCATAATATCCGGTCGAGATGCACATAAATAGAGTAAAGATCCTATCATCGACCGGTATACCTTTTGATCTACGGATTTACCTCCCGTGTCAAGGTCGAGATGCCCATTTGTTCCCATGGGTGTCTTGATGGGCTTGGCATCCTTCATTCCAAACTTGGTAAGTATGTCTTGAATGTACTTTGTTTGGCTGATGAAGGTGCCCTCTTAGAGTTGCTTGACTTGAAATCCTAGGAAATACTTCAACTCTCCCATCATAGACATCTCGAATTTTTGTATCATGATCCTAATAAACTCTTCACATGTAGATTTGTTAGTAGACCCAAATATGATATCATCAACATAAATTTGGCATACAAACAAATATTTTGAAATAGTTTTAGTAAAGAGTGTAGGATCGGCTTTGCCAACTTTGAAGCGTTAGTGATAACAAAATCTCGTAGGCATTCATACCATGCTCTTGGGGCTTGCTTGAGCCCATAAAGCGCCTTTGAGAGTTTATAAACATGATTAGGGTACTCACTATCTTCAAAGCCGGGAGGTTGCTCAACATAGACCTCTTCCTTGATTGGTCCATTGAGGAAAGCACTTTTCACGTCCATTTGGTAAATCTTAAAGCCATGGTGAGTAGCATAGGCAAGTAATATACAAATTGACTCAAGCCTAGCTACGGGTGCATAGGTTCACTGAGATCCAAACATGTGACTTGTGAATAACCCTTGGCCACAAGTCAGGCTTTGTTCCTTGTCACCGCACCATGCTTGTCTTGCTTGTTGCGGAATACCCATTTGGTACCTACAACATTTTGATTAGGACATGGAACTAAATGCCATACCTCATTCCTCGTGAAGTTGTTGAGCTCCTCTTGCATTGCCAGCACCCCATCCGAATCTCTTAGTGCATCCTCTACCCTGTATGGCTCAATAGAGGAGACAAAAGAGTAATGTTCACAAAAATGAGCAACTCGAGATCTAGTGGTTACCCCCTTATGAATGTCACCGAGGATGGAGTTCACGAGGTGATCTCTTTGAATTGCTTGGTGTACTCTTGGGTGTGGCGGTCTTTGACCCTAAATTTCTTGCTCATCTTCCTTGTCTTTGTCATGGTCATCTCCCCCATTATCGTCCTCCTCTTGAGGTGGCTCGTCCTCTTGATCTTCATCCTCATTGTCTTAAGCCTGATCCTCATCTTGGGTTGGTGGAGATGCTTGCATGGAAGATGATGGTTGATCTTGTGCTTGAATTGGCTCTTCGGATTCCTTATGACACACATCCCCAATGGACATGTTCCTTAGCGCGACGCACAGATCCTCTTCATCATCTAGTTCATCAAGATCAACTTGCTCCACTTGGGAGCCATTAGTCTCATCAAACATAATGTCACAAGAAACTTCAACTAACCCAGTTGATTTGTTGAAGACTCTATATGCCCTTGTGTTTGAGTCATAACAAAGTAAAAAGCCTTCTACATCCTTTGGAGCAAATTTAGTTTTTCTACCTCTTTTAATAAGAATAAAGCATTTGCTACCAAAGACTCTAAAATATGAAACATTGGGCTTTTTACCGGTGAGGAGTTCATATGATATCTTCTTTAGGATTCGGTGAAGGTAGAGCCGGTTGATGGAGTAGCAGGTCGTGTTAATCGCCTCAGCCCAAAACTGGTCCGGAGTCTTGTACTCATCAAGCATGGTCCTCGCCATGTCCAATAGAGTTCTATTCTTCCTCTCCACTACACCATTTTGTTGAGGTGTGTAGGGAGAAGAGAACTCATGCTTGATGCCCTCATCCTCAAGAAAGCCTTCAATTTGAGAGTTTTTGAACTCCGTCCCATTATTGCTTCTTATTTTCTTGATTCTTAATCAGAACTCATTTTAAGCCCGTCTCAAGAATCCCTTTAAGGTCTCTTGGGTTTGTGATTTTTCCTGCAAAAATAACACCCAAGTGAAGCGAGAATAATCATCCACAATAACAAGACAATACTTACTCCCGCCAATGCTTATGTAAGTTATCGAGCCGAATAAACCCATGTGGAGTAACTCCAGTGGCCTGTCCATTGTAATGATGTTTTTGTGTGGATGGTGAGTGCCAACTTGCTTTCCTGCTTGACATGCGCTACAAACCCTGTCTTTCTCAAAATGAACATTGGTTAGTCCCAAAATGTGCTCTCCCTTTAGAAGCTCATGAAGATTCTTCATCCCAACATGGGCTAGTCGGTGATGCCAGAGCCTACCCATATTAGTCCTAGCAATTAAGCAAGTATCGAGTTTAGCTCTATTAAAATCAACTAAGTATAGCTGACCCTCTAATACTCCCTTAAATGCTATTGAATCATCACTTCTTCTAAAGACAGTAACACCTATATCCGTAAAAAGACAGTTGTAGCCCATTTTACATAATTGAGAAACTAAAAGCAAGTTATAATCTAAAGAATCTATAAGAAAAACATTGGAAATGGAATGGTCAGGTGATATAGCAATTTTACCAAGTCCTTTGACCAAACCTTGATTTCCATCCCCGAATGTGATAGCTCGTTGGGGATCTTCGTTTTTCTCGTAGGAGGAGAACATTCTTTTCTCCCCTGTCATGTGGTTTGAGCATCCGCTACCAATAATCCAACTTGAGCCCCCGGATGCATAAACCTGCAAAACAATTTAGGCCTTATTCTTAGGTACCCAAACGGTCTTGGGTCCTTTCACATTAGAAACAAGCACCTTGGGTACCCAAACACAAGTCTTGGAGCCCTTGTGTTTGCCCCCAACATATTTGGCAACGATTTTGCCTGATTTGTTAGTGAGCACATAAGAAGCATCAAAAGTCTTAAATGAAATATTAGGTTCATTTGATGCAGTAGGAGTTTTCTTTTTAGGCAATTTAACATGGGTTGATTGCCTAGAGCTAGAAGCCTCATTCTTATACATAAAAGCATGGTAAGAAACAGAATGAGATTTCTTAGCATGAATTCTCCTAATTTTATGTTCAGGATAACCAGCAGGACATAAAATGTAACCCTCGTTATCCTGAACTATGGGAGCCTTGCCCTTAATAAAATTAGACAATCTTTTAGGGGCATTAATTTTGACATTGCTTCCTTGTTGGAAACCAATGACATCCTTGATGCCAGAGCGTCTCTCATTGATTTTAGCAGTTAATTGAGCTATATGATCATTTTTTTGTTTAATTAAAGCAAGGTGATCATGAATAGCATCAATATTAATGTCTCTACATCTAGTACAAATAGAAACATGTTCAACAATAGATGTAGAGGGTTTGCAAGATTTTAATTCATCAATCTTAGCATGTAAAATAGCATTCTCATTTCTAAGACTGGAAATAGAATCATTGCAAACATTCAAGTCTTTACCCTTAGAAATTAAATTATCATTCTCAGTTCTAAGCCTAGCAATTGATTCATTCAATTTATCAATCTTAGCAATTAAACTAGCATTATCATTTTTAAGATTGGTAATTGAATCATCACAATCATTTAACTTCTCAACCTTAGCAAATAAATTAGCGTTCTCAGTTCTAAGGTTGGAAATTGATTCATGGCAAACCGTAAGCTCTTTAGACAAATTTTCACATTTTTCTACTTCCTGAGCATAGGCATTCTTCAACTTAACATGCTTCTTATTTTCCTTAATAAGGAATTCCTCTTGGTTATCCAAGAGTTCATCCTTCTCATGAATAGTTCCTATTAATTCATTCAATTTTTCTTTCTATTGCATGTTAAGGTTGGAAAAAAGGGTAAGCAAATTATCCTCATCTTCACTAGAGCTACCCTCATCACTAGATGTGGTATATTTAGTGGAAGCTCTAGATTTTACCTTCTTCCTTTTGCCATCCTTTGCTATGAGGCACTTGTGGCCGACGTTGGGGAAGAGAAGTCCCTTGTTGACGGTGATGTTTGCGGCATCCTCGTCGGAGGAGGAGTTGGTGGAGCTCATGTCGGAGTCCCATTCCCTACACACGTGGGCATCACCGCCTTTCTTCTTATAGTATTTCTTCTTGTCCTTCTTCCTCCCCTTCTTGTCTTTGTCCTTGTCACTATCACTAGACATAGGGCATTTAGCGATAAAATGACCGGGCTTACCACATTAGTAGCACACCCTCTTGGAGTGGGGTTTGTAGTCCTTCCCCCTCCTTTGCTTGAGGATTTGACGGAAGCTCTTGATGATGAGCGCCATCTCCTCATTGTTGAGCTTGGAGGCATCGATGGGGAGCCTACTTGATGTAGACTCTTCTTTCTTGTCCTCCGTCGCTTTGAATGCGACGGGTTGCACCTCGGGTGTGGAGGTGCCGCCTTGCTCCAAGTTGACGATTTGTTTGGAGCCTTTGATCATCAATTCAAAGCTCACAAACTTTCCTATAACTTCCTCGGGAGACATTAGCTTATATCTAGGATCACCACGTATTAATTGAACTTGCATAGGATTACGAAAAACGAGTGATCTTAGAATAACGTTGACCATTTCATGGTCATCCCATTTGGTGCTTCCGAGGTTGTGCACTCGATTCACCAAGGTCTTGAGCCGGTTGTACACATAGCTTGTGGCTCCTCTCCTTGGTTGAGGACGAAACGATCGAGCTCCCCCTCGATCGTCTCCCGTTTGGTGATCTTGGTCACCTCATCTCCCTCGTGAGCAGTTTTGAGCACGTCCCAAATCTCCTTGGCGCTCTTTAACCCTCGCACTTTGTTATACTCCTCTCAACATAGAGAGGCGAGGAGTATAGTAGTGGCTTGGGAGTTGAAGTGCCGGATTTGGGCGACCTCGTCCGAGTCATATCCTTCGTCCCCCACGGATGGTACCTGCGCTCCAAACTCAACAATGTCCCAAATACTAGCGTGGAGTGAGGTTAGATGATACCTCATTTTATCACTCCACATACAATAGTCTTCACCATAAAAAACCGGTGGTTTGCCTAATGGGACGGAAAGTAAAGGAGTGTGTTTAGAGATGCGGGGATAGCGTAGGGGGATCTTACTAAACTTCTTGCGCTCATGGCGCTTAGAAGTGACGGACGCGGCGTCGGATCCGGAGGTGGAGGGCGACGAAGAGTCGGTCTCGTAGTAGTCCACTTTCTTCATCTTTTTCTTCTTGTCGCCACTCCGGTGTGACTTGACGCAGGGAGGTGATTCCTCCCTTCCTTTGGCGCCAGACTCCCTTGATGGAGCCTTCCCGTGGCTTGTGACTGTTTCCATCTCCCTCTTGGTGGCTTCTCCCGACATCACTTCGGGTGGTTAGACTAATGAAGTACCGGGCTCTAATACCGATTGAAAGTCGCCTAGAGGGAGGGTGGATAGGCGGAAACTGAAATTTACAACTTTAAACACACTAGAAGCCCGAGTTAGCGTTAGAATAAAATCCGAGTCCGGGAGAGAGGGGAAAACAAATCAACCACGAAAATAAAGCGGATGACACGGTGATTTGTTTTACTGAGGTTCGGTTCTAAAGAACCTAGTCCTCGTTGAGGTGGTCACAAAGTCCGGGTCTCTTTCAACCCTTTCCCTCTCTCAAACGGTCACTTAGACCAAGTGAGGCTTCTTCCTTAATCTCACAGGTCACTTATACCCCGCAAGGACCACCACACAATTGGTGTCTCTTGCCTTGCTTACAAAGCTTGAGAGTAAGAAGTGAGAAAGAAAAGAAAGCCAAGCCAAGCAAACAAGAGCAACAAAGAACACAAAGAATCCTCTCACAAGTCCTTATGCGCTAGAGTTGAATTTGAGACTTTGAGCGGATCGATCACTTGAATTGTGTCTTTGGAGTGAAGTGTATTGCTCTTGTATTGAATGCACTGTTGTGAATGCTTGGATTGTTGGAGTGGAGGTGGTTGGGGGGTATTTATAGCCCTCAACCACCAAAACAACCGTTGGGGTGGCTGTTGTCGATGGGCGCACCGGACAGTCCGGTGCGCCAGCCACCTCACCCAACCGTTAGGATTCTGGCGTAGACGACTGTTGGAGGCTTTGTCTTCTAGTGGCACCGGACACACACTGTTCATTGTCCGGTGCGCCTCTGACTTCTGCGCTCTGACTCTGCCCACTGTTCTTCACTATTCACGGAGTCAGTGGCTTTTGCAGTCGACCGTTGCGCGAAGGAGACGTTGCTCCGCTCGTGCACCAGACTGTTCGGTGGCACACCAGACAGTCCGGTGAATTATAGCGCAGCGCGGCCTCAGAAACCCGAAGGTGGTGAGTTCGTAGTTGTACGGTCCTGGTGCACGGACACTATCTGGTGGCACACCGGACAGTCCGGTGCGCTAGACCAGGGCAGACTTGGGTTTCTTTGCTCCTTTGTTTTTGAACCCTAACTTGATCTTTTTATTGGTTTGCGTTGAACCTTTATGCACCTGTGGAATATATAATCTAGAACAAATTAGTTAGTCCAATTATTTGTGTTGGGCATTCAACCACCAAAATTATTTATAGGAAAAGGTTAAACCCTATTTCCCTTTCAGTTTTCAAGATTGGGCTTCGGCTATGCGTCAACATCATAGTTGACTCAAGAACAAACCCCGTAACTATTTTGTTTATATGTTTTTATAGGAATCGTGCTAAGATGGATCATCGTGAAATATGAGAAGTTGAATCTTGAACTAGCCCTTAGAAATAAGGCAATGAATAGATGCATCCAACTAGCTCTTAAGGCTATGAGTGACATTCCAGTAAACTAACCTTTAGGGCTATGAGTTATGTTTCAGTAAACTAGCACTTAGGGCTATATGTGATGTTACGAAAGAGATGTTTCGGTTGGAACACTTCAAGAGGAATGGAAGGAGCTACTCCCTTTAGATATAATAAAGTGTCTTGGCTTTGAATATACTCAAATTAGTATGTGTATTTATTACTATACTATTTGCTTGTATGTAAACACCAAAAAGTCTAGGTAGTTTTTTCTAAGAGACAAAAGGGTTGTTTAACTTTTATTTCCTTGTGTGAATTAAGTATTTGAAATTAATTTCTTTAAATTATTACTATATTAAAAATATATTTTTATTTGCATGTCATCTTGGAGTTTTTATTGTTGAGTTTGGACAAGGTTTTGAAAATTCAATTCGGATTCAAATTTGAGTTTTAAATTTGAAATAGAAAAGAAAACTGAAAATAGAAAGAATAGAAAATAGAAAAGAAAAAAGGAAAGAAACCTATTGCTCGGGCCACCTTTCTACCCGGTCCATCTTACCTGGCTTCCCCCCGCACAACACAACCCATGTCGCGTGCCCGTAGGGTGTCGTTGACGTGTGGGACCCACGAGGCAGTATTTTCGCTTGAGCGCATATAGACACCACATCACTGGCAGGTGGGACCGAACGCTAGGCTGCCTCATCGCAAGTACGTATGCAAGGATACACTGACGTGTGGGCCCTCCATGTAAAATCACCGTCCATCTTTGTATCGAAATCTGACTCGCGCACTAAAGTCTCGATCGAGCTTCCCTTGGCCATGGTTGCCTTTTTTGGCCTCGGACATCCGCTCTAATGCATGCATACGTGTCCCGTGGTAGCTGATTATTGGACCACTGTGTCTAGGACCTTCCTCCTCGTATTTGATTCGAAAGTGGTGAACGCGGAACTAGAATTCATGGGGTTAAGAAGACCTCACGATAAAATAACCAAGAGTGTAAAAACTAGTGTTGCTTAGGATTCAAATTTTATATCAAAACATGATATAAATCAAAACTATATGAACAAAAAAATCAAACATGTCGCTAAGTTTTGTTGGCCAAATCAAAGCCATTTATACCTAGTCGAATGTTGACCTCCTCGAAGGGCGAGGGCATCGATAAATGGATGGGGTCTAGCGATGTCTCTGGTAGGGACTCAAGGCTTGCTTGTTCACCAAGCTCGTTGGCCACCGGGGACCGCTCGCATCATCGTGACGAGCGAGATAGGAGCTTCCATACAGGCCAGTGTCATAATGACAACAAGCAGGACATGATCACCAGGAAGGGTGGGGTTGGGTACTGGCGTGTCTCGGGAAAGGGGCTATGACAGGCGGCATCGAGAACGGGATATTGAGCCAGACTGGTTCGAGCGACATAAAAAGAATGGGACCGGACAGATAGATGCGAGAACTGGACCGAGAGGAGTAGGGGAGTCGGATCCATTCAACAAAAAGTCCAAAGACAAGATTGTTTCATCCCACCCAAAACTTTAGTTCTTCTTTAATTAACCATAAATTAACACTAGATATAACATGTTATAAAAAATTGAGGGGGCATGGCCCACTTTCCCCCCTCTCGGTCCGCCCCTAATTCGAACACCACCACCATGATCGAGTCGGATCATGTAGATGAGCTAGCTGCACCACCTAAGATCTTATATGGTCATACAAATACTTACCCTGTGATCCCCTTGAGCCATCAAAACTAGACATACCTTTATGTAAGCCTCACAATCATGTTCTTGCCGAGAGAGCGCCGTCGCCAGGAGCCACCACCATTGCCTCTCGCCTACAACAATGTTTGGTGTCCATGGTGCATATGAGGGAGATCACTAGAGAGTGTGGGTTGCGTAGGAGGGAGTTACTGAGCGTGCGAGATCTTGGAGCCGCGTGCATTCCTTGCTAGAGTTCGAAGAATGTTGCTGAGCACATTGCATCATGGATAGAGGTTACTGTTGCGTGATCACCGCTAATAAACCCTCTCTGAAGTTCGCTTTCGTCTCTGCTTCCCGTAGCACTCGGCCGAAGTAGCATTTGAGCACTAGGTCAACGGTTTGGTGATCGTCGGCGAGACCGCCGCCATGGCGTGGAGCACGTCGCCATTGCTCGAGCTCAGATGGGGGACATGCATCATAGTCCATTGATTGCAGGGTACGAACATGATTAGATCGGGCAAAAAATAGTTCGGTGGTTAGATCGCGTCTGTTGATCCATGATCAAATGTCTCTGGTCGTGCCCGCGATGTCGGCTATGGTAGTTTTCTTTAAGAGCCCTTGGAGTTTTTTTTAAAAATAACTCGCAGCCCACTAGTATTCAAAGATCATAACATACAGGTTTAAAATTTTACAAAACAAACCCTGGGTTGTCTAGAAACTAAACACGTCGTCTAGATAGACTGAATTTGCACCGAGGGTCTCACCTTTAGTCCAATAATTATGTTTCAGTATCTATAACTCACAAAAAGGTACCCGAAATTCATAGATATCCCTGGAATAGTATTTTTAATATAAAAATACTCCTAAAACTTGTTTTCTTCATAACTTTCTCGTTTTAACTCCGATTTTAGTGGTTTTCGAACCTACAGATTCGTATCAACACGCAGATGTTTTATGCAGTTTATATATCTGTTTGATGTAATGTTTTTTTATTATTTACCTATTTGTTGGTGTTGCTGTGAGTATAAGAACAAGATTACGAGGCACTTAAAGCTCAACCTACAGAAGCATTTGAGCAATAGGAGTTTACTAATGAAAGGCAAGTGTGTCCTTAATCACGTTGTTCGACCTATATAATATCTGTTATTATGTTCTCATCTATGCATTGCACAATTAGTTTAATCTAATTGGACCTAATAGATTACCCTAGATTTGTATCACCTTTACATTGTTTATACCTGGTTTACTACTTTTGGATAGACATGCTAGTGCTATACTTGATTTTTGGGATAATGATATAAATCAAACAAGATCATGTTTTATTATGATTTATTATTATTGGCTTTATTATTATACATGATATTACCATCTAATTTAATTGGACATGGAGAACTATTCGGGAAAACAGTGCAACCAAAATGACTATTATGGCCCTAGTCTTGGATGATTAATTAGGGAAGCTAGTTATGTGTTAGCCTTACCTGAAATGGGCATTAGGGGAGGCGTTACTGAAGTTTAGGTTGGTTCTCGTACCGATTTTCTTTGTGGTAGCTTATTAGTGGAGGAAGGTCGATACCACCTCTGCTTGAAACCATAACGGGTTTTTTCATGCTCCCCTCATCGAAAGAGGTGTATAAGATTCACGAATCTATGACAAATAGGTAATACGACTTGTGTATAAAGGTGTGCAACCTCTGCAGAGTGTAAAACTGATATATCAATCGTGCTCACAGTCAAGAGCGACCCACACCCTCACATGATTAAATTATGGAATTAAATTAATCCGAACTTGCATTTTCTTTGTAGTATTGCCTTTATGATCATTTATTTAATTGGGATGGTATATACTTTTACTTAGTATTTGCTAATAAAATTTTGACTAGCAAATTAAAAGCTAATGTTGAGCCTCAGCCGTAGTAAGCCTTACAGTGCACTTTTTCCTACACACTTGTTGACTACCTACCATAAGTGTACTCACATTTGTGGGGTTTGTTGCTCCGAATCAGTTCAACTAGAAGAAGACTACTACAGTGATCTCGAGGAGTTCTAGGGTGTCATCACTCTAGTCAAGCTGCCTATGGCTCGTTAATGGGAACATCGTCGTCGTCATTTAATTTCTTTTATTTAGTTATTTTATAAAATCCTTATATTTATATAATAAAGTTTGTGACACTGGTTTTCTTATATACCGAGTCATTGCATGTGAAAATTGATCCTGACACACATATGATATGCATCTAGATTTTTTCTTAAATCCGGGTGTGACAAAAGTGATATCAGAGTCGTGTTGACTTTAGTTAGTTTGAGAATCTGATACTGTAGCAGGTTTTCAACCAATACTTGATGCAATTTCTTGTGCAGTGTCTACTCTTAGTAAAAATACCGAATAATATAATTATTGGGGAGCGAATGGAGACTGACGAGCAGAGAGTGTCAAACAGACAAATGGACAAAGAAGTTTTCTTCTTTTATAGTTTGTTTAGGAGCAAGGGGATTAAGAGAGCTAACATCCCTTACTATTCAATTATAATAAGGCCCCGTTGTATCTTTGGAATTGAATTCCATTCTAATAAACATAATTTAGGCATAGATCAATTAAGCTAATATGGTGTTATACCAAATATATCATGTGTACTACTGGTCATATGGGGAGATATTTATGTGCTATATTTCTACTATAGGGGAGCGAGACGAAGAGCGTGTTATAAGTTGCAGAGTAGAAACATAGATTAGTGATACATAAAATCAATTTTCACCCCTGATTCTATAAATTTAGGATAGGCTTATATCTAAACATTGGAAAGTGGCGGAATGTCAAATTCCAAACCAAATAACCTACTCTACTAAGGTAAATTCTAATTCCTTCAAAATAAAGGGGTCCAAACGGCCACTAAGATATTTTAGCCCACTGAATCCCTCCAATCCGCTTGCTCTGTTGGGCACCAAAATGGACGATCGGATGGTCCGGCCCTTCCGAGTTTCTTGCGGGATTTGTTATCTATAATCGCGGATTTAGCTCGGGATATGGATTGAACCGGGTCCAGACCTCCCCTCTATATATAGATAGAGGACTACGACCGATTGGGCATCAACAATCGAATCAATAATCAGTTTATCTCTCGTTTTACCTTAGGCATTAGGAGTAGTTCTACTTTAGCCCTAGATTAGGCTTCCTCAACCCTAAATTCTCCGCTTCCCTTTGGCCATACATCGATTAGAGGTGTCTAGGGTGGTCTACCGACCCTAGACAAGGCCTAGGACCTCTTCTCCCCGATGGGGTCCCTCCCGGGAGTGAGATCTAGGCGCTGCCGACGAACTCTGCCGCCCCTCCGCACGGGCGGACCGTCCGGCCTACAGGCGTGGACCGTACAGCCCATCAGGCAAGGAACCCGAGCCCTGCGCTTGGTCGCGGACCGTCCGCGCCTGTGCAGAGAGCACCGTTGCTGGTTATCATCGCAGTGATTTGCGCCCGGATCGGCATCAACACACTTTTTGGCGACTTCGCTGTGGACAACACATGTAGACCTATCATATCAGCCCTCAATGGCCAGTTCAAGGGATAACTCTGTCGTCTCCCCTAGCAATATCATAGAGCCGACTTGGGAAACCTTGCCAGCTGACGAACAACTCCAGTTCGAGGAGCACAAGGAGCAGTTGATCCAAGAAGAAAAGACGAAATTCCTGGCCAACTTCAAGGTGGACAGGAACAACAAGGTCGTTCGGCAACAGACGACTGATCTGGCTTCGCTCCGACCCACAGCGGATACCCCCAATGTAAGTAACACCAACATGCTCCAATCTCTTAAAGCTTACATAGATGAACAGCGAGAGCAAATACAATATATCGTGGGGGTATACAAAAGGATTATAAAAGGTTTGTGCGTGCATTTGATAAATCTACCATTGTAAATTTTCCTTCGCACGAGGTTGAATCGGGGGAAAACACACGTGATTCATCGGCCATGGGTTGTCACGACCAGTCACAACCCCTTTATGGGATACCGATTGACACGTACCCTAGACAACCACAGCATCCCACACACATCGGCGATAAATTCGCTGATCTGCACATGTCCGGACCGTTCGCACGTGAGCGCGGACCGTCTGGACCAGTGGCGGTCGGTCCTATTTTTAATGAATTACCGAGACATGCGCCTGAGCCGCCACGTACTGCATAAACCCTAAGCTACCTAGTCGGATGGTCCGCATACAGCGACGGACGGTCCACATACGATCACGGATGGTCCGGCCATATGATCAGACAATCCGCACACACAACCGGACGGTCCGTGTATCCGACCGGACGGTCCGCGTATCTGACCGGATAGTCCGACATGGGGTTGTTTAAGGAGGATTGTTACCTAAATCCTCACCCGTCCCGGCAACACTTCCTATCACACTATACAATGCAGCAGCCCATTAATACAGCATCCCAAGCCCATGGGGACGAGTACTTTCCAGCTCCGCCTAGAAGGCCGGAAAGGAATGGTCAGTCCTATGAACCATATAGGGCAAATAGTAATGCACCACAGTACCCAAACCAATGGGGTGGGAAGACAACAAACTAAGATCCAAACAACCTCACCCATGGTAGAACAAAGAGCTGGTGGTCTCCCACCGGCTGCTATTGATATAGTAAGGGAAGAAATAGCCGGTGCGTTCCAAGATAAGCTCGGAGTAAGCATGGTCCCTGAGGGGCAGTCATATCGAAGACCTTATGACAACTGATTTGATCATCACCCATACCCACAGGGAACTAGGATATCCGAATTCGCAAAGTTTTTGGGTAACCAAGGTAAGAGTACGCGTGAACACATAGGCCAGTTCTTAGCGCAATTAGGAGAATTGGCCGACACAGAGGCATTTCGCGCGCGTTTATTTTTATTATCTTTGACAGGGACTGCATTTGCATGGTATGCCACACTCCCTCCTAATTCTATTTTGTCATGGGGGGTTTAGAGAAAAAAAATTCATGACCATTTCTTTTCTGGTGATTACGAACTAGATTTAGTAGATCTAGTGGCCCTGCGACAAGGGAAAGACGAATCGGTTAATGATTACATCCGAAGATTCTGGGATACAAGAAACCGATGCTTTCAAATTCATTTGGCAGAAAAACAGCTAGCAGGATTAGCCTTTAACGATTGCACTATTATTTAAAAGAGAGATTAGAGGGCGTCCAATTTTTCACGCTAGCACAATTACATCAGAGAGCTTTGGCTTGTGAAAGCCGAAGCAAAGAAACTGCTAAAACGATTCGTCACAACATCCATATAGTAGAGTGTGACCAGAGTAGCTCGGACGACGAATCAAAAGAAGTTTACGCTGCCGAAATGGTTTGGCCAAAGCAGGCCAAATCTTCGGCTTGTTCCTCCTCACAGCCGGTTCAAAAGAAACGACAAGAGGAGGTTAAATTTATATCTAATGTTGGTAAGTGTGACAAAATATTTGATGAATTACTCAAAATGGCAACATTAAAATAAACCATACCTTCCATACACCGACGAACTGAAGTATCGCGCGTATTGCAAGTGGCACAACTCTTTTTCTCATGCCACTAATGATTGTAATATGTTTTGTCAATAGATCCAATCGGCCATTAATGAGAGACGATTAAAATTTCAGGAAATGCAGGTAGATACGGAGCCCTTCCAATGAATGTGATCAACTTCGAGGGAAAAAGGTCCTAATTCGGCCCAGCACAGCCGATAAGGGCAAAGGCAAAGAAGTCATCATCGGCGATGCACGAAAGGCCGATGAGAATAATAAAAGTTCTTGCAGGAAGGTAGTGGCCGAGAAAACTCCTGATGGAGGGGAGACTCTGAAGGTTACCATCACAAACTCCAACGCTGGGGGGTAAGCGCAGACAGGTGGCCGGGCGGGAGAACTTGTTCTGCGCATCGCAGATGGTCCGACACCTAGGCACGGACGGTCCGGAACATCGCCGAACGGTCTGGGGAATTCCAGCGGACAGTCCAGCAACAATCAGGACCCGCAATGAACGCATACCTTCAAATCACGACGACCAGAGATAGGTACGTGGAAAACTAATACATTTAAGGCGGTTGGTCGGCTAGTCAAATCTGGCCCGGCCTTTGATCAATTATTATCTAAATATGTGAAAAAGAAGACTGGCCCAAGTGACCGGTCACCAAAGCGACCTCGCTCACCCACTCAGGAGCGGCAGCAGATATGACTGATTGGATCACCTCACCAATCGGAAAAAACGAAGGTCATACTGTCCAGTTAAGATCTAACGTGCCTGCATGGACACCTCCACCCCCATATCTACATGTGCCATATCAATATACATACATACCATCGCCATATGCCCTTAATCAATTGTGGAGCATGCCACCATATCCATTTGGGATGCCACAATACCCCGCTTGGGGGCACCCCAAACATCTGTATTCAATAGGTTGGCACCGCCAGTACAAGACCGATTGAGCGCCGCTCAATCTGGTCACCAAGCACAGGCCCAACAAGATTGCCGGACCACTCAGCCGCAAAGACCGACCAATCCAACAGGGGGGCATATACCTTCAGCTACCAAGAGAACAACAAAAAGGGACATCATCAAAATAGGTACAACATATGTCGTTATACAGGGAAATAATGAAGGGCCGAGGATTTTCAGAAAATCGACCAATACAAGCAAAGAAGGAGACACGGCTGCCAACAAAACAGTCGACCCAAAATACTCCATGCCGCGATGGTGCCCATCGACATTGACACGATCGCAAAAGCAAAAATTACAGCGCCTAAGAGCGAAGGAGAACCAGGAAAAGGAGACGGAAAATATATTCAATGACACACATCCACAGTACCCGCCACCACAAAAGAGATGGAGACCAAAGACCGTTGAGGAAAAGCAAACGGCCACAAAGACAAAAAATAAAACAACAATTGTGCAACTCTCTGCAGGTATGGCGGACAATCCGGCTATAAAGGCCGAACCGTCTGCACAGGGCACGGACCGTCCAACCCCTGAGTCTGGATCGTCCACACTACACCAGGACACCTCCAATGACGTGTCGACACCCATGGAGGAGGATGACCTACTGGGAGAAGATCTGGTCGACTATGAAGCTTCTCTAGAGCACCCAGGTATGGACGTAAATGTTATTACATTCTCCGCCAATTGTACTATTATCAGCGATGATGAACCTGTTGTTGCTCGGTTCGACTTTGGTCCTAAAGAGGTCGCCTTCACTTAACAAAAGGAATCGGTAAATCATTTAAAGCCGCTCGTCGTGCGCGGTCACATTGATAAGATACCGATTGCTAAAATGTTGGTAGACGGGGGACGACCGTAAATCTAATGCCTTATTCATTATACAGAAAATTAGGTAAACATGACGATGAACTTGTCAAGACCAACATGACCCTAAGCGGCGTTGGAACTGATAGTTCAATCAAAGCCAAGGGAGTCACGTCCGTTGAGTTAACCATCGGGACTAAGACCCTTGCTGCTACATTCTTCGTTGCTAGAAGGAAATTACAGTCTAATCTTAGGCAGAGATTGGATTCATGCTAATCAATGTGTACCTTCTATGTTACATCAGATGTTACTACAATGGGTAGGCGACGATGTAGAACAAGTACATGTTGATGCATCGGCCTGTATCGCCATGGCCGATGCCCCTGTACTTTGGACCTATGAGACTGCTACATGTCTCACAGGAGTAGATTTTTCTGATTAATAGTTCATAAGTATAGGTAAAAAGGGGTTCATTCCTGTAATGCTAGATCCGATGGAGAATTGGCTAAATCCTAAATAAAGTTTAAATGATGAGTACAAAGATAATGAACATGTCCCTGGTCGTAGACGGTCCGACCTCTGAGGCCGGACGGTCCGGTCTGTCACAGAACAGTTCGGCTTTTAAGGCCAAACAGCCACCGCAACATAAAACCAGTGTCACGGACAATCCGGCTCTCGAGACCGGACGGTCCACCGTCACACAGACATAATCTAATTCCTCTGTGAGAGACATAATAGAGGAATTCAGATATCTCGACAAGTTAGGACAGGGGTTTACATCGGTCGATCCTTTGGAGGAGATCGATATAGGAGATGGTAAAACTCCAAGGCCGACTTTTGTAAACAAGACCCTGAAGAATGATCTTAGAAATGAAATGATCGATCTATTAAAAGAATACTCTGATTACTTTGCTTGGAATTACACTCAGATGCCAGATTAAGCCGAGAGATAGTAGAGCATCGACTGCCTGTTAAGTATGGTTTCAGACCTTTCAAGCAGAAAGCTAGAACATTTCGTCCAAACTTACTCCCACGAATAAAGGAAGAAATTCACCGGCTACTAGAATCTAATTTTATTAGACCTTGCAGATACGCAGAGTGGGTCTCCAATATTGTGCCGGTGCAGAAGAAAGAATCAGGTAAGCTCAGAGTATGCATTGATTTTCGCAATTTGAATAGAGCAACTCCTAAAGATGAATATCTCATGCCCATAGCTGACACGTTGATCAATAATGCGTCAGGAAATAGAATTATTAGCTTTCTTGATGGTAATGTCGGATATAATAAGATTTTCATGGCCGAAGAAGATACGTCTAAAACGGCCTTTATATGTACGGGCTTCATTGGCTTATTTGAGTGGGTTGTCATGACTTTTGGTCTGAAAAAATGCTGGTGTTACTTATCAGAGGGCTATGAATTTGATCTTTCATGAATTGTTGGGAAACACTATGGAAGTCTACATTGATGATATCGTAGTCAAATCGACTGAGTTTAGTTCTCATATAGCTGATTTGCGCAACGCCTTTGATAAAATGCGATGGTATGGTCTAAAAATGAACCCACGTAAATGTGATTTTGGAGTGTCGGTTGGTAAGTTCTTAGGGTTCATCATTCATGAACATGGTATAGAGATAGACCCTGACCGAATTAAATCCATTCGGAATGTGGGACCCCTGAAATGTAAGCTTGAAATGCAGAAGTTCCTCGGCAAAGTAAATTATTTACGAAGGTTTATTTCTAATCTAGACGAGAAGATCAATGCCTTCACTCCCGTCCTTCGGCTTAAAAATGATGCCGAATTCACCTGGGCGCAAAACAACAAGAAGCATTTGACCTTATTAGAAGATATTTGTCTTCGAATCCCGTATTAAAAGCACCATAGGCAGGATTACCGTTCAGATTATACATTGCAGCCGAAGATAAAGTTATTGGAGCTGTTGTGACACAAGAAACTAAAGGAAAGGAGCATGTGGTAACCTACCTAAGTCGGAGGCTGGTGGACGCTGAAACAAGGTACACTTTCATTGAGAAGTTATGTCTATGCCTGTTTTATGCTTGCACCAAATGTAGGTGTTATTTGCTATATAGTCATTGCATTGTTTCTGGTCAAACCGATGTGATCAAATACATATTGCAAAACCCAATTATGAGTGGCAGAATTGGTAAATGGGCTTATGCACTTATAGAATATGACTTGGTCTATGAACCATTAAAGTCTATGAAATGACAGGTCGTAGCATATTTTATTGTAGAACATCAGATTGATTATACTCATAAACTTGACATATCATACCTCGCTGTTACTCCCTGGACTTTATATTTTGATGGATCGGTTTGCAATGAAGGACAAGGAATTGGTCGTGCTTGTTTCACCAAGTAACGCCTCCTCCTACTTCTCTAGCCGGTTAAAAACTTACTGCACTAACAATCAAGCTGAATATGAGGCTCTTTTATTTGGCTTGGAGCTTGTAAACTGTATGAGAGTAAAAAATGTGAAGGCATTTGGTGATTCTCAGCTAGTTGTCCAACATGTATTAGAAGAGTATCAATGTTTAGATGGTACTCTAAATAGTTACCTTGAAAAATGTTGAGGCATAATTCATTCTTTTGATGAATTCAGCAATCGGGACATATCCAGGGTTGAGAATTGCAGAGCTAATAATTTAGCACAGGATGCATCAGGTTATCGGATAAAGCGGGGGAGATTTCACAACACCGAAAATCTGATAATCGGCGTCGTGCCAGATTCTCATGTCTCAAACCGTCTGGGTATGGGAGCCGGACCGTTCGACAGTGTCTGGAAAGTTCTCTTGATTGGTTCGGATGATAACAGAACCAATGCATTTGATTAGAGGACGCCCATAATTAATTACCTACAAAATCTCAGTGTTAGGACGGATAGGAACATTCGACGTACAACTTTCAAGTATGTTTTAATGAGCGATGAACTTTACCACCGAACAGTCAACGATGTCCTGCTTAAATGCTTGGGCCTAGATGATGCTATATTAGTCATGGCTGAAGTACATGAGGGGATTTGTGGTACCCATCAATCGGCTCCAAAGATGAAGTGGTTATTGCGAAGATCTAGCTTCTATTGGCCTGACATGATAGCTGATTGTTTCAAGTACTACAAAGGATGGCAAGTATGTCAGAAATTCGGCGACCTACAGTTGGTCCCCATAGCCAAATTACATCCTATCATTAAACCTTGGCCTTTCAGAGGATGGGGATTGGACTTTATAGGAGAGATTGATCCTTCATCATCAAAAGGGCATCGGTTCGTGTTAGTTGCCACTGACTACTTTACCAAATGGACTAAAGTCGTTGCTTTGAAGAACATGGCACACAGGGAGGTAATTGAGTTCATAACTAAGCATATTATTCATAGATTTGGCATTCCCCAAACTTTGACTATAGACCAAGGGGCTTCTTTTATGTCAAAGAAGGTACGTGAGTTTGCTAAATTATATAGAATTAAATTGCTCAATTCATCTTCATATTATGCTCAGGCCAATGGATAGGTCGAGTCTAGTAATAGAACATTGATTAGCCTGATAAAAAAGAAGATATTTGATCATCCAAAGTAGTGGCATAAGATTTTGTCCGAAGCTTTATGGGCTCATAGAATATCTAAAGATCGTGCTACTAAAGTATCTCCATTTGAGCTTGTCTATGGGCAAGAAGTAGTGCTACCTGTAGAGATAAGTTTAAATGTTGTCAAGTTCACCAAGCAAAATGATCTGACTGTTGGTAATTATTATAATTCAATGATGGACAATATTGATGAAGTGACCGACAAGAGAGTGACAACCTTAGGAGAAATAGAAAAGGACAATCATGGTCGCCAAAGCTTACAACAAGAAGGTCAAGGCTAAATCGTTCCATGTAGGGGACCTGATATGGAAGACCGTCTTGCCTCTAAGGAGCAAAGACCGGAAGTTTGGGAAGTGATCGCCAAGCTGGGAAGGCCCTTATAAGGTCATACAGGTGATGTCTGGTAACACCTACTTGTTGCAAACATTACAAGGGAAAGACTTTCCCAAGACGTTAAATGGGTGTTTCCTCAAGCAATACCATCCTAGTATGTGGCAAGATGCCTAAGGAAATCGATGTGATCACATCGTGTTAGTTGCTTTTGGTTCGCTCAGCTCCGCCAAAAGGCAGGAGGACATATGTTGGGCACCAAAATGGACGAACGGACGATACAGGCCCTAGGGTTGGACGATTCGCGGTCTGGACAGTCCGCACTGGTGGTGCAGACGGTCCGCGCGTAGAATCAGTTAGGGTTCCGAGTTTCTTACGGGATTTGTTAGCCATAATCGCGGATTTAGCTCGGGATACGGATTGACACTGGTCCAGACCTCCCCTCTATATATAGATAGAGGACTACGACCGATTGGGCATCAATAATCGAATCAATAATCAGTTTATCTCTTGTTTTTTACCTTAGGCATTAGGAGTAGTTCTAGTTTAGCCCTATATTAGCCTTCCTCAACCCCAAATCCTCCGCTTCTCTTCGGCTCTACGTCGATTAAAGTGTCTAGGGTGGTTTGCCGACCCTAGACGAGGCCTAGGACCTCTCCTCCCCGACGGGTCCTTCCTGGGAGTGAGATCTAGGCGCTGCCGGCGAACTCTGTCGCCCCTGCGCACGCGCGGACTGTCCGACCCGTCAGGCAGGGAATCCGAGCCCTGCGCAGGTCGCGGACGGTCAGACCCCTAGCCACGGACCGTCTGCGACTTTGTAGAGAGCACCGCCGCTGGTTATCATCGCAGTAATTGGCGCCCGGATCAGCGTCAACAGCTCCCAAACACGCCCTTGAGTGCTTCTTTTGCAGCGGCAATGGCTGCGATAATACTTCACTAAATGAAGTAATGAACAGTGCCTACTGAGACAGGTTGCAGCAAAGCATTACCCGAGCTGTTCGGCCCATTATGCGTAGTAGATAATCATGATCCTTGCACTAGATGATAAAGTAAAAACACAATGGACTATAGCTGCAATCATGAATACTGACAGTAGCTTATTTGTCCATTGGGAGACACTAGAACGTGTGCTAGCTACTATATCCTCATGCATGGTGACTAAATATACTGATATATACACTACCTTTATATTGCCGAATATTTGATCGTATCATCCATATATAAATGATTGCTATGCATCCATATATATGCTGAGACCTCGTACAGGTCGCAATGGAGAAGGCAGCATCATTCGACGTGCTACCCTTTTGGGTGCATGCATGTGAACCGGCCGGCCGGCCACATATATATATACTAGGAGCCGAGGAGCGAACATGTGGCAGCACAAAATTTGCAGGATCAAACTGACCTCACTTTATTTGGAGAGCTAGTAGCTTATCCATTATATCTCTCGTCTCATCTTCTAATTTCAAACTTTACTTTGTAACAGATTAATTAGTGTTTTTGACTATATATATACATGATCTGCTGAAGATGGTCCGGATACTTGCTTTTATATATATTGTTGGGCCGGCAGAGATAGGCACTTTTCGTGTGAAAAGTGAAGGCGGACAAGCTTCCTTTTATTTTTTTTTAAATTTGTTTAAAGTTTGATAGACTAGAATTAATAGAATTGCAGCATGTGCAAAGTTCGGCCGTATGCTATATTTAATATTCTTGAGTTGTATAGCTAGTACTCCGTGTATATGCTAGCAGATATATATAGGTTCCCATGCATAACAAAATATGTATGTGGTAGGTGCTGTACTTACCAACTGACACATACAGCCACAGGATACATGCATGCATGCATACATGCATGATGTGCTCAATTAGCTTGATTGGCTTGTCTAATCCGCGGGTCGGTGTGTCGTCTTGTGCGCTTCCTCCCCCTCCTTATGATTCGTGTTCGTGTGCTCCCCTGCCGATGCATGCATGAACCTGCTGTGTGGTTCCAGCTGCAGCAAGAGCGTGATACATACCATGCATGTAGACAGTCTTCTCTTCACAGTCACTACCGGAATCCGAGGCTTTGCCGAGTGTTGTATTCTTTGCCGAGTGTCGCACTCGGTAAAGTTAGGCTCTCGGCAAAAAGCCCCTTTACCGAGTGCTGAACACTCGGCACAGGACGGCACTCGGCAAAGACAAGTTTGCCGAGTGTCAAACAATCGGCAAAGGGCCATCAACAGCCGTCCCAAAGCTGACGACCGTCAGTCTTTGCCGAGAGCCAACGTCTGGCACTCGGCAAAGGCGGCTTTGCCGAGTGTCATCTTTAGACACTCGGTAAAGTATATTTTTATTTTTTTAATTTTGTCTCTCAAACTTTTAATCGAAGAACCACCATATGGAATTAGAGACATTACTTAGAAGATTTTAATCGAAGAGCAGCAGAAACTATGGAGAAAACGTTCAATTTTCACCACTCGAGTCTGCGAAATGTAGTTGAACGGGATTTTGAACTTCTCAAACCGAGTTGGCATGTGCTACGAGGACTCCTAATGTACGAAAGAAGCAGACAAGTGAAGATTGTAATTGCTTGTTTTGCTTTGCATAACTATTTGTTGGATCAAGGCCACATAGGAGGATCAGGGAGTGGTTCGCATGGCCAAACTGATTACGATGTGTCCGATTGGGTGAATGTTAATGCAAGTCGAGAAATGACATTTGTGCGAGATTAGATCGATGCTGGAGTATCGTGATGTAGTCAACAGGGTAATGTGATGTTCCTCGATCAGTGGATGTAACGAAGTAGTTAGATGAATCTGATTTGTGTTGTAATGTATTGTGGTAGTGAGTACTCTCTGGTACTATGTTGTAATGTACTCCCTCTGGTGTACTATTAGTTATCATTTAGGCCAACGACACGATCTCCAAAATAGAAATTTTACCAATGTTTTTTATTAAAATTAGTTTTTAGACAAATCAGTGCATATAATTATTGGTTTTAAAACTACATAACAAAATAGTTAATTGTAGTCAAAATTTTATAAGTTTGACTAAAACTTTGTCCAGAACGACAACCTATAGGACCCTGTTCCCCTTGTATTTTCATTGGCGTCTGTGTTAACAAAACCGAAGTGGAACTTTGTTCAAAACGATAACCTATAGGACCATGTTCCCCTTGCATTGTATTTTCATTGGCATCTGTGTTAACAAAACCGAAGTGGAAGTAGCTCGTTCCACTGGCGGTTGTGTTTAGTGAACCGCCAGTTGAAATAACATTTCCACTTGCGGTTCACTTAACTTAACCGCAGTGTAAATAGCTCATTTTCCACTGACGGATGGCTTAAATGCACTGGCTGTTCCTTAAGCCAACCGACAGTATAAATAGCTCCTTTTCCATTGGTGGTTGATTAAGTGAACCGCAAGTGGAAATATATTTCCACTAGCGGTTCCTTAAACCGCCCCTCACATGTTTATTTTCATTGACGCGCGGTAATTGAAATCGCTAGTATAAATTTATACGTACGGCCAGTTTAGAGCCTTTTCTACTAGTGTAAAGAACCCCGGCCCATGGAATGTTCCGTTGACACGATGTGCTAGTACACATTATATGGGCATTATCAGTCAACTTTCTTATTACGAGCAGTGTCAAAGATACTGTAAACTGTATTGATGCATGCTTGGAAGAAGCACGTACGTAGGATGCTGCTTCTGCACATTCGTCTGTCGTTCACTTGTACAACGACGACCCTTAATGCCTCGTGCACATGCATATCTATCATCGCATATATACATATCATGCATGTGCATGCATGCACCACAGCCGCGCGCGCGCTCGCTACTGTACGCATAGCTAGCTAGCTGTGCCTGTACCACCACGCAGCTACAAAAGGCAGTAGGGTTTTCAGGTCGTGTACAGTGCTCCTCAACTTATATATATACGTGCAGGCACGACAAGTGGAAGCCAGCCCGGAAAGCCATTAGAGTACGTATAAGGTCTTAGGTCTGTGTGTTGCTGGGCGAGTCTGCATGCATTGCCGGCCGATCGACATCCAGCTAGCAGCTGAAAGCAGTCGCAACGGTTGGTCTAAGGATCGGCCGCTTTTGTACCCTTCCTTCTGCTATTGTTTGATGCATGCATGCGTTACGATGACATGACACGAGAACGTACATGCATGCTTCCACCGTCAGATGAGGCCTCGTGCATGCATGCATGCATGGGCTGACACACGCGCACCCTGACCTGACACGTTTCTGGTCGACGCATGTATCGTCCGCGCGCGCGCAGACTGAAAGGACGTGACAGACAGTACACGCGTGAGGCTGGCTAGGGCCGGGAAAAATATATAAAGCCATGCGCTGACGTGTGGCTGGCTAGCTAGCTCGATCCGTCCATCATCTCCTGCCTGTTGCGGTTGATCTGTTGCCCTTGCATGCATGCCGCTAGATTCCCGCCCAATCATGCACGGCCGCGCCGTGCCGCCTGTGGAATCGGTCTCCACGACACGGAGCGTCGGTCCAAAAGACCAAAACGAAGCACGATATACCCAGGACAGGATCATATATATATATATATATATATATATATATATATATATATATATATATATATATATATATATATATATATATATATATATATATATATATACACACACACAATTGCACATGCATGCATATATATATTCCGATCGAAAAGATACGGCATAGGCGCACTCAAAATGCTTCCGTGTCTCGTCAAATTATAGGCGGGGTGTGTATTTGACACGTAACCATATGCACTCCATCGAAGTGATGAGGTCCAGTTTGCATGTGGATTCCAGTCTCCTTTGGTGTATATCCACACTCGACGACGACGTACGTGTAGCTAGGTGATGGCGACCTGTCTCATCTGCGTACGTACGTCGCGACATATATAATGACCAGAAAATAACCATGCGTACAATTTTTAACGTTTTCTTACAAGTTAAAAGAAAACGGCCGGCAGTGATATATACGAACATCGGTTTGATCGAATTTCTAGACATGTACAACCTTGACACTTCTACTACACGGTACTTCAAATATAAAACACAACACAATATATAATACAGTTGGTGTATCTAAAATCCGTGTCTTACGACTATATTCATTCGCTGCACCGATCAGCACATTCAATAAATTAAATTGACCAGTTAGTCTCCTGTCTCGAACATATAGAGCCATAGAGCCAAGACACACAACGTCTTCGTCAAGATACGTGTCTTGAGTTTTGTTTTTACATTTACCCCCTTAGATACACTTGAAGACACATCTTAAGGCACTCATTGTACATGCCCTAATTATTTGTACTCAAGAATTGACAGTTATATAGGGATTTACATTGGTTAGTGACACCACTAATTTGATCTATTGAAGTCTATGTGCCTAGCTAGCAGTGCATGCAACTATTAGATAAATGAATTTTGGGAACATATCTGGTGCACGTGAGCCTTTGGTACACCATAGGTTACACATGAACTAACAAAGTTCACAAAAACTTCTAAACAAATTCATACATATACTTTCCACCCTACTCCAATTATATACAAAATTCTAAGTTCACATCTCTATTACATAAAGAGTAATAAAAAGTTAAAATTACTGACATGTTTAAATTAATTAGAAAATCGCCTAAAATGTTCTCTTTTTTTATTAGAGCTAAAGTACAACAAATTTGAACTTAAAATTTTGCATATAATTAGAGTAGGGTACAATGAATATGTATGAATTTTCTCACATTTTTTATAAACTTTGTTAGTTCATGTGCGACATATGTGCACCAAAGGCTCATGTGCATCGAATATGTTTCCATGATTTTTTTGGTAACATCTCTAGTTTTGCATAATGGCGTCATATCGAAATCTACCTGTAAGAACGATTTTGGAGCTATCCCACTTTTAGAAATCAATTTAGATTCTTCAACACCCTCTTCAATGGCAAACCAAACCACGCACCTCTAAAGATGTCATTTTTAGAGGCGATTCAGCTTGCTAGCTACCTACAGAAAATGAGGCAAATTCGAGATAACTGAAGTTCTAGTTGTCCCTAAAATAGATTTTAGACGCGGTTGGTGATTTTGCATGCCCATAAAAATTAATGTAATAGTAATATTTATAATGTTTTTGAATCATTCTGGGTGAGAGGCAAACTTTATATCAAACTAGTAGTGCACAAAGAGAGAGACAACTTTACAATTGACGACATATTCCATAATTTGAAATTCCTTATTTATACACTTTCTCATCGAGCCATCATTCTTTCTAACACACACAACAGGCAAAGCACTAGGCATAATGTATCCTTTATCTCACACTAGGTCTAATATATTTTTTGGCAGATTGAAAGAATCATGATGTCCAATAGACGGATGAAATTGAAGTTTTCTAAAAAAATCCCATAAAGAACAAAAGACAAAGAGGTGGAGAAGCTCAAAGAGAAGGAGGTATAGAAGCAAAAAGAAAAAGATGAGGAATCCATCCTCGGGCTCCAAGTCTCAATCGAAGAAGGATTGAAAGAAAACCAAGAAGAAGAAAAAGATCGCCATCTATGAGAGCGACACATCGACACCAAACCCAAGTTCATGTAGCGATGAACCCCTCTACAAAAGGCGACGTAAAAGAAATATGGTTAAATCGAATTACACTCTCAAGTGTTTGAATTATTCTTGCATTCCTCCCAATACCACCACCCCTCTTCTACCGGTTGCATTAGAAAACCACCACATTTTGATGGTGAAGATTATTCGTAGTGGAGCCATAGCATGGGAGGGCATTTGTCCTCACTCCATCCAAATATTTGGCATGTTGTTGTATTAGGAATGGAAGTACCTGATAGCGGCGACTAGGACTACAACCCGGTGGAGGTGGAATAAATGACACACCACAACGTCCAAGTCGCTACGTTACTTGTTTCCTCTCATTGTAGGGAGGAGTACAACAAGGTGGACAGATTGAAGAGCGCCTAGAAGATATGGGACATTCTCAAAGTAGCCCATGAAGGAGACATGTGTGTACAAGAGTGACAAAGATCGAGATCCGAGATGGGGAGAGCTCGGGAGGTTCACCATGATCAAGGGAGAGAATCTCTAAGAGATGTATAACCGGTTCAAGACAATGTTGGTCAACAAGGTCCGAAGTTATGGAAGCTAGAAATTGACCAACCATGAAGTTATGTACATGGTCAATCTAGAAAATTGATATCTAGAGACAGTTAAACACCGGCTGCCTTTACAAAGTGGGCATTTTTTTTTGAGGCGCTTAATAATATCTCTAGAAGTACGTGGGTATTTTATGAGAAAATTGATATTACCCATCACCTCTAAAAAGAGAGGATATTTTCAAACGTGGGATGTGTCTGAAATTATTTCTAGTTCTAGATGTTGAACATTACAGAAATTATTTTCAGACGTGGTCTTTGACATAATCGCCTTAGCTTCAAAAGGGTGGCTATGGCTAATAAGGACTCATCCGTTGGTTCCTTGCTATACAGTAACGATTTATATATATACAATAATTTTTAATCAGCTAACTATTAATTCTAGTGCATTCAAACATCCCTTAAGCCACCATATGTTCATCAATTTGCTATGCCTACCGCAAGAGGATGTTGCTTGGCAATGGCAGGCAGCTGCCAACGAAACAGCTTCTTAACGGGCCAGGAGGCGACATGACGCACGACTTTTTGTGTTTTATCGCATGTTCCCCGGGCTGGCCTCAAATAGTAAAAGTTGCACGAAAGCGAACGCTCGCGTTTCCACGTGCCTTTAATAGAAAGTACGATGATTTACTGTGCGTGCAGATTGTAAATCACTCCTTATTGCCTCGCTAGCCGTAGATTCACTGTGCATCAGCGTGGGTTACCACTTACCATTATGTCTGACAGGCTGAGGAAGAAAAATCTTGACCCTATTGGCATCGACGAGCCAAAACGACAAAGGCTAGATGACTCTATACTCCTATGTACTCGTTCTATTTCTTTTTTTTTCCACGATTTATTTGACCCCAACTATTTTGTATCATCTTATCTTTTATTTTAAACTTTATTCTATAAACAATATCATCTACAACACCATATCTCATATTTTATGCAATCTACATAAGTCAGTCTAAGACCAGCTCCAACGGTTCACCCTCCAGCTCCCTCTCTCCTTGATCCGCATGTACTTTCTTCTCCCTCTACACTCCAACGGTTCACCCTCCCCCTCTATCCGGTTGTCAGGTGATTTCCTCCTCTGAAGGGGAGCTCTATTTCTCCCCCTTCACTAATCATGATAAGTGATTATCTACCTGAAATTAATCATTTTTAAGTTTAGTTAGTAGATAACAATATGTATTATGATACTACAAATATTGTACATTTTTTTGAACTACAGAAAATGATGTATAAAAGTCCATACCTCAATTAATGTGCAAAAGGAGAGCTGAATAGGGGGAATCACAATCTGAATCCAGCTCTTTGCCGAGCTCTTTGTCGATAGCTATTTATCAGCCACTCGGCAAACCATACTTTGTTGAGTGTTGCGCTCGGCATAGAACAACACTTGGCGAAGAGAGTCTCTACCGAGAGCCAAACTCTCGGCATAATAAGGCTCTCGACAAAGACTTCTTGCCGAGAGCCCAGTACTCGACAAAAAAGTGCTATCGGCAAAGCGTCATCAGCTATCGACGGTAGCTTACCTACGATAGTTGACGGCCATTAATTTTGCCGAGTGTCCTAGGGAGACACTCGGCAAAGTAATTCTTTGCCAAGTGTCCCATGCATACACTCGGACACTCGGCAAAGTTTACTTGCTTTTTTTTACATTTTCTCCCAAACTTTTTCTACAGTCTTTCTATAGTATATATATCTACACATTTAATTTTGGCACAATTATCAAATTGTTTGCTATTCATGTTAGATTTAGTTCGTTTAATTTAATTTCTTCGGTTAATTCATATTTGAACCGCAAGTCACTCGAAAAATGGAAAACAGTGAATGAAAAAATGATATTCATGTTATTTAGCACAAGTACGTCCTATTTCAGGAAAAGACCAGAATTTTCGAGCACCATGCTCACGAAACAAGACTGCGAACTTGCGATCCAGTGGTTTTAAATTTTTATAAAGAACAAACAAAGTCAGAAAATCATGTAACTTGCCGAGATATCATGAGATCATATGTAGACACTCTGATAAAAATTAAAAATATTTTGTGAAAGTTGTCACGCACTATGTGTAGAAACCTAGATGGCCTCCATAGAAGTTTTATGATTTCATGAGGCCGTCTAGGTTTTTACACATAGTACGTGACAACTTTACGTCAAACAATGTCAAATTTTTATCAGAGTCTCTACATATGATATCATAATATGTCGACAAATTTCATGATTTTCTGACTTTGTTTATGTTTTATATAATTTTAAAACAACTAGATCGCAAGTTCACGGTTTTGTTTCATGAGCATGGTGCTCGAAAATTCTGGTTTGTTCCTGAAATAGTATGTAACTTGTGCTAAATAATATGAATATCATTTTTGCATTCATTGTTTTCTATTTTTCGAGTGACTTGCAGTTCAAATCTGAATTAACCAAAGAAATTTAATTAAACAAACTAAATATAATATGTATAGCAAACACTTTGATAATTGTACCAAAATAGAACATGTAGGTCTATATAGTGCAAGAACATAGTAGAAAATGTTTGGTGAAAAAACAATAAATAAATAAAAATATACTTTGCCGAGTGCCTACAAATGGACACTCGGCAAAGTATTTTTTAAAAAATAAATTACCTGCTCCTGACATCAGGTAATTTGGAAAGTACCTGGTGCAGTATTAAAAGTGGAGGTAGGGATATATTCATAGAACTTTGGAAAGTATTTGGTGCTCTTGACAGCCCAAAAGGCATAACGAAGAACTCAAAATGACCATGATGAGTTTGGAACACAGTTTTGTATTCCTCCCCATGCTACATTCTCACTTGGTGGTAACCAGAAATCAAATCCAAAGTGGAGAACCAGCTAGCACCAGATAATTCATCCACTAATTGGTCAAAGATCGGTATAGGAAATCTGCTCTTAAGGGTCAAGGCATTCAAGTATCTATAGTACACAAAAAACCTGAAGGAACCATCCTTCTTTTTGACCAACAGAACAAGAGAAGAAAAAGCAGATGCGCTTGGTCTAATGATGCCCTTCTGTAGCATTTCAGACACTTGTCGTTCAATTTCGTCCTTAAGGGCTGGGGCATATCTATATAGACGAATATAAACAGGCTAACCTCCTGGAATCAAAGGTATACTATGGTCACAAGCTCTAATTGGAGGTAAGGATATAGGTGGGGAGAGAACATATGAAAACTGGTGAAGCAGTTCATAAATACCAAATAGCAACCCAGGTGCTTGCTTCTCCATGTTGTCATCGGATATGGCAGTAACTTGAATCAGGAACTTCTCCTCACAGCCCTAAGACACACCTTGCAACAACATTGTCCTTCCTTGATAGGGTATTAACATCCATTTGTGGCACCAATGAACTTGCATAGGGCTAAACTGCTCCAACCAATCCATTCCCAGAATAACATTATAAAGGGTAAGATGTAAGACCTTGAAGTCCATCTGAAAGTGATGGTCCTGTATAGACAATAATGTTTGAATGACAGAAGTATGACATTGCATCACTTGACCATTAGCAACTCTTACTTGAATAGATATAGTTTCTTCGACTGGGATAGCCAACTTAGCCACCAACTACTAGCTAATAAACAAATGAGTGCTACCCGAATCAATTAAGATGTTGATATCACCGTGAAACAAGATACCCCACAACTGCATCCCTCTTGATTTTGCCCTTAGTTAATGCTTCAGAAGAAATGACAGCAAGAATATGTTCTTCAGGTGCAACTGCTGACTCACATTTGGATGATGACTCTTCCATTTGAAACAACTCCCACACCTCTTGTATTGCCTGAAGTTGTACAGTAGGTGCACATGTATGCCCCTTGTGCCATTTCTATACACACTTGTCACATAGAACCTCTAGCACGTCTGTAGGAACACAATGCTCCCATTCTGTCCTCCACTTATCTTGGTAATGAACTCGACGATCCTTAGGAATTGATTTATTAGGAATCAGTGGCAAAGGCAATGGAAGAGGACTCTTGACTGGTGGTTTGTTCCACACATTACCCTCAAAACGGCGGTACTCCTTGCGTTTCATAGGTTTAGATACTTCCTCCTACAACAACGCCAGGGTACATGTAGTGTCCAAATCCTGAGGTCACTGGAACATCACCACAACACGAATATCCTCTCTCAAACCTTCAACAAACCTTGTGGTGAAATACAAGGGATCCACGATTGCCTCGTATGCAAACAACTAGTCAACCAACCCTGAAAATTACTCAATATAATCCAGTGTTTTCCTAAACGCAAAACGGTAAACAGTCCGCCATCCACTGTTTAGCGTTTAATCGGACTACACGAGCGTTTAAACGGACTAAAAACGGATTAAACGACATAAACGACATAAATGGTTAGCTACTGAGTAGCATTTAGACGACGTTTAAACGGCCGTTTAGGATAACAGTGATATAATCTGTGACAGCAGTAGTCTGCTTAATACGAAACATCTAGCGAATCAACGACTGATGTTGGTCCTTGCCAAATCGTTCCAACAACAATTTACAGAACACAATCCAGGATAGGTATTGGTAGGTACGCTCAACTGACTGAAACCAACAAGTTACCACAGGTGAGAAGTGCATTTTGGCCACTTTAACCCTGATGAAGGATCGACATACATGTCAAAGTATACTTCACATCTAGAAATCCAAAACCGGGGATGATCACCATCAAACAAAGGAAACCTAATTTTGGGTAGTTTGCCCGTTGGACGAAACCATGGGTGAGTTTATGAAAAATGTTCATGCATCCCACCAGGAGAACCAGGCAGACAAGACAACAGAGGGTTGGTAAAAGCTAGGGGAGAGTGAAAGTTGTTCATACCCTTACCCCGATCTGGGGTACCAGAGTCGTCACGGATCCGTACACAGGATTCCGGGCAATCTTCTCCTCATGGTTGCCTTGAGTATGCATCGAGCCGATCGGGAGGATGGGGAAGGATGCCGGATTCGCCCGTCGGTGGCTTGACGAAGGATCGATCCCACTGCTTTGTTGGGTTTGCGAAGCTCAAGCTTGACGTCGTCGATGGCAGCGTCCACCCTCGGTCGCCAGGCTTCCAGCTCGGTAGCCGAGGTCTCCAACGCCCCCAAGCGTTCCCCCTTGGTGATCGCCATCTCCGAGAACCGCTGCTCCCACTTGGCGTCCAGCGCCGAAATCTTCTTTCTCCATCTCATCCAGGATGGGCTTGGTGCTGTCGTCCATGAAGGCGTGGCGGCGTTGGGATCGAGTGAAGTAGCCGTGACAAGGAGGAACAAGCTCCAGATCGGCCAAGGATCGAACGAATCCGATACCAAATTGTTAACAGAATTGAGGTAGAGAAGCTTGGATAGGAGAAGGGGAAGGTGGTATTGAGTTGGAAGAGTTCAGATGAATACAGGTTTGTTATGTTTTTTTTTTTTGATAACCCTGATCTCACCAACTGGATGCCTTTTAACCCCTGTCTCCACACGCGCGCACAGCGCACCGCCTGGCGCCACACACGACCCACTCACACACACCACTCGGGACCTGAAATCCTCACGTTCGCCCTTCCGCACCCTTGCTCCCTTTGTGGTTTCATTCTCTCTCCTTGCTTCAGTTCTTGGTCTTTTGTCCTCCACCGGTACCATGATCTTCCTCACATTCTGATACAGTGCAGAGTTCTAGATGCCTTGTATAGGCGCCGAAGCATCAAACAAACATGCATAATGGGCCCACCCAACCGTGCACTAGTTGAAGGTAATGATTGCGTACGTCGAACCTGCTGTTCAGTCAGCAGCGAGTCTGAAAGTGGATCGATCACAAGGAGACAAGCAGGGGAAAGATGCTGCGGATTAGTGTCCGGACTGCGCGGGCCGTGATCGCGTGACAGACAACACGATCATCGCCTATACCTACTAGCACCACCAACCGTGCTAAACCATGTCGCTTAGTTTTATCGATCGATCGATCGATCGATAACAAAGAGTATGCACGCGCATGCACTTACCTCAGCTCGATCGTTTTTTGAACCGTAGATAGTTTGCTCATAGCGATTCTGCATCTGCTATTGGAAAAAAAAAACGACGCACATGTATCCCGTTGTCGTCGACGACCAGGTCACCACACGCTAGAACATTTCTCTATACAGGCAAAGCGGTCGTATGTTTCTATTTATGTTTAAATATAGGTTATAAAACATAAGGACATTTGTAATCTGTTGGCCAGCCGTGCGTTTCGACGGCACTTAATCATAGAGCATGTTTGCTTTAGCTTTTCTTTTTCTTACTAGCTTTTTTGAGACTGTGGGGGGATAATTTGACTGTGTCTGGGTATTATTGGGATTACGTACGGAGAAAGATGAATAAGTTCATAAGATTTAGAATCTAGAAAGTGACAAATTTCTACTATCGTGACCACTCAGCTGATTCTATGTTAATGTTGATTTTGAATGACTTTCATCAAAATGCTTCTCATAAGATCGAAATCGGTCTGAAAACTAGGTATTTGGCAGTCTGCAGCAGTTTGTGATGGACAGAAGTAGGAAAAAGGCTAAAACAAACACCCCCGCGAAGCAACGTTATTCAGCCGGAGATAAGCAGAATTTTTCTACTCAAGAAATAGCAGGGGATTTTTTTTAGCGATAGATAATGCCTGCAGCTCAGAAAGAATTTTTGTGCCAAGTCCGGAGGCCCAGCTCAACCGCCATCACCGGCGATTAGGCCACAACCGACGTCCTTGGAGTTCTTTGAGTGGGCCTAATACTGTAACAGACTGAGGAAACACTGAAGCCTAGCCGAACTAGACGCGATACAAGCTGGGAGGGTTTTTTTCTTAAAAAATGACGATGGCGGAGAGAGTTTGTTTTGCAAGAGTGACGATGTTGGAAACCAATTGAACCAAGGTGTCGTGGAGCGGATCCCGGGTTCCAAGGGGGCCACAGGGAGGAACCTGCCCGGGTGAATCCGCCACCGAATGACCCTCGCGTTGTGCCTAGGGTCGGACGAGACATCAGGGGAGCCACTCGGGTGGATTTCGCGTCTGTCCGAAGTACCGCTCTCGTCATAATGCCGCACATGCCATTGTGCTTGGCGCTGGGTTGTGGCGTGGAGAGAGCTGATCCACCTTCCACTTATGGCCTATGAGTTCTAGGCCTTAGGTGAGCTGATGACCATAGGCCTTGTTAGGATTTATGGGCTTGGCCCAATTAAGATATTCAAATAAATCTCAGAAAATCTCAAAAGCCCATACAAGAGGATGGCTAGAGGATAGGTGGAACTATTAGCACCATATTGCTAGCTTTAGTGGAGTAGAGCTAGCTTAAATATGGAAGCCACACTCACTCACTAAGTCATGGATGAGAGGAGAGGGTGTGGAGAGCCACACGCGCGCGCGCGCTCGCTCGCCTCGCCTGGCCGGGGCGAAGGTGCATCTGCGAATCCCAAATCCCAGTTCGCTTTCGCCTCTCTTCATATCTGAGCCGCCTTTTAGTTCCCTTCGTCCCGACCGCAGAGGTGCATCTGCGATCAGGAGAGCAGGTCTCCGGAACCCTTCGTCTTCTAGATCCTGCACCGGGAGAGGGCGAATAAGGTTTTTGGGAAGCGTCTTCACGCGAGCCCTGCTGATTACGCATCATCTGATTTGGCTTGTTATTTCAGTTCTTCTGATTTGGTCATGATTTATATTCGAAATTTAAACTGGAATTTGTCTAATTGTTCAACAATCCAAAAACCTTATTGTAGACAATTTCCTAGTTTTTCTATGGCTGCTTTTGCCGATGCGCTCAAGCCAGAAAAGTTCAATGGTATGCACTTTAAGAGATGACAAGTCAAGGCCACGCTCTGGCTTACTGCTATGAATGTCTTCCATGTTAGTAAAGGCAGACCTGAGGGTCCACTGACTCCTGAACAGGAGAAAGAGTACGACCATGCCAATACTATGTTCACGGGAGCCATTCTTAGCGCCCTTGTTGACCGTCTGGTTGATGCGAATATGCAGTACACAGACGGGAAAGAGTTGTGGGATGCACTTACTACTAAGTATGGTGCATCAGATGCTGGCAGTGACCTGTATATCATGGAGAGCTTTCATGATTATAAGATGGTTGATAATCGCTCTATTGTAGAGCAAGCTCATGAAATACAGTGTATAGCCAAGGAGCTCGACCACCTTAAGATAGTCCTTCCTGACTGATTTGTGGCTGGGTGCATTATCGCAAAGTTGCCTTCTACATGGAGGAACTTCGCCACATCTCTGAAACATAAGAGACAGGAGATATCAGTTGAAAATCTGATAGCGTCTCTGGATGTTGAGGAGAAAGCTCGGGCTAAGGACACGGGATCTAAAGGAGGCGAGGGCCACTCCAGCGCCAACATGGTTCAGAAGAACCACAACAAGGGCAAAGGAAAGCCAAAATCTAACAAGCCCAACAAAACTACCAACTTCAAGAAGAAGAAGAACAAGGCTGAATTGACATGTTTCGCATGTGGCGAGGCGGGTCATTTTGCCAAGGATTGTCCTGATCGAGCGGATCGCCGTGGCAAAAAGGGCAATGTCAACACAGTGGTCGCTAGCAATGAGGAAGACAAAGGGTATGGTAATTTACCTTTTATCTTCTCAGTATTTCAATCACCTAGCTGGTGGCTTGATACTGGTGCTAATGTTCATGTGTGTTCTGACATTAACTTGTTCTCTTCTTATCAGGGCGCCCGGGATTCTTCCGTGCTAATGGGGAATGGGTCACATGCTTCTGTTCATGGCACTGGCACGGTGGATCTGAAGTTTACTTCGGGAAAGATCGTGCAGCTGAAGAACGTGCATCATGTCCCTTCTATACACAAGAATCTCGTTAGCGGAACCCTTCTATGTAGAGATGGGTTCAAGGTAGTTTTGGAGTCCAATAAATTAGTTGTGTCCAAGTCTGGACAATTTATTGGTAAAGGCTATGATTGCGGAGGCTTGTTCCGCTTTTCTTTGTTAGATTTCAATAATAAGTCTGTGAACCATATTTGTGCTAATGTTGATGATCTTGCGAGTATTTGGCATTCTCGTTTGTGTCATATTAATTTTGGCTCTATGTCTCGGCTTGCAACCATGAGTTTAATTCCGAATATCACCATAGTCAAAGGTTCTAAGTGCCATAGTTGTGTGCAGTCGAAGCAACCTCGAAAGCCTCATAAGGCTGCTGAGGAGAGACACCTGGCACCGCTAGAACTCATACATTCTGATCTTTGTGAGATGAATGGTGTGTTGACAAAAGGTGGTAAGAGATACTTCATGACATTGATTGATGATGCGTCTAGATTTTGTTATGTATACTTGCTTAAAACTAAAGATGAGGCTTTAGACTACTTTAAAATCTATAAGGCTGAGGTTGAAAACCAACTAGAGAGAAAGATCAAACGTCTTAGATCAGATCGTGGTGGCGAGTTCTTTCCCAAAGTCTTTGACGATTTCTGTGCAGAACATGGCATTATTCATGAGAGGACTCCTCCCTATTCACCCGAGTCAAACGGGATTGCTGAAAGGAAAAACCGTACGTTGACTGACCTGGTGAATGCCATGTTAGACACTTGTGGTTTATCTAAGGCATGGTGGGGGGAGGCAGTCCTGACTTCATGTCATGTTCTGAATAGAATTCCTATGGGCAAAGAAGAGAAAACCCCTTATGAGAAGTGGGTTGGGAGAAAACCATCACTTTCATACTTGCGCACTTGGGGGTGCATGGCGAAAGTCAATGTACCAATTAATAAAAAGCGCAAGCTTGGTCCAAGGACAGTGGATTGTGTCTTTCTTGGATATGCTTCGTGTAGCATAGCATATAGATTTTTAGTAGTTAAATCTGAAGTTCCTGATGTGTATGTTGATACTATTATGGAATCACGTGATGCTACTTTCTTTGAACATATATTTCCAATGAAAGACATTCATAGCAATTCTAGATACTCTTCTGAGATAACTCCTGAACATAGTACACCTATTGAGAGTTTTGAACAGCCACATGAAATTGTCCTAGAGGAGGATGACAATGATGCTCCTAAAAGGAGCAAGAGACAAAGGGTTGAAAAATCCTTTGGTAATGATTTCATTGTGTACCTTGTGGACGATACTCCTACTACCATTGCAGAAGCATTTGCATCTCCAGATGCAGATGATTGGAAAGAAGCAGTTCATAATGAGATGGACTCCATTCTTTCAAATGGTACGTGGGAAGTCACTGATCGACCCTATGGATGCAAACCTGTGGGTTGTAAGTGGGTGTTTAAAAAGAAGCTCAAGCCTGATGGTACAATTGAAAAGTACAAGGCTAGGCTTGTGGCTAAAGGCTATACTCAGAAAGAAGGAGAAGACTTCTTTGATACTTACTCACCTGTTGCTAGAATGACCACTATTCGAGTACTTCTTTCTTTGGCTGCCTCGTATGGTCTCCTTGTTCATCAGATGGATGTAAACACAACTTTTCTAAATGGAGAGCTGGACGAGGAAATCTATATGGAACAGCCTGATGGATTTGTAGTAAAGGGTCAAGAAAGCAAGGTGTGCAAGTTATTGAAATCTTTGTATGGTCTGAAGCAAGCACCAAAGCAGTGGCATGAGAAGTTTGACACGACTCTAACGTCTGCAGGCTTTGCCATTAATGAGGCAGACATGTGTGTATATTATCGCTGTGGTGGGGCGAAGGAGTTATATTGTGCTTATATGTTGATGATATATTGATATTTGGCACAAACATTGATGTGATCAATGAAGTCAAGTCTTTTCTATCAAAGAGTTTTGATATGAAAGATCTGGGAGAAGCTGATGTGATTCTAAACATCAAGCTGATTAAGGCAGATGGTGGGATTACTCTCTCGCAATCTCACTATGTTGAAAAGGTTTTGAAGCGATTTGGCTTCTCTGAGTGCAAACCTTCTCCAACACCTTATGATCCCAGTGTGACACTGCGAAAGAACAAGAGAATTGGTTTAGACCAATTGAGATACTCTCAGATTGTCGGTTCACTCATGTATCTTGCTGGTGCAACAAGGCCCGATATCTCGTTTGCTGTGAGCAAATTGAGTAGGTTCATGTCAAACCCCGGGACTGATCATTGGCATGCACTTGAGCGGGTTATGCGCTACCTGCAAGGTACAATGAGTTATGGAATTCACTATTATGGTCAGCATGCAGTACTTGAAGGATATAGTGATTCGAACTGGATATCTGATGCAGACGAGCTTTATGCCACCAGTGGTTATGTCTTTACTATTGGTGGAGGTGCGGTGTCATGGAGGTCATGCATGCAAGCAGACCATTTTGACGAGGTCAACCATGGAAGCCGAGCTAGCTGCACTTGACACAGCAACCGTTGAGGCAGAATGGTTGCGTGAACTCTTGATGGACTTGCCGGTGGTTGAGAAACCAATACCAGCTATCCTTATGAACTGTGACAATCAGACAGTGATTGCTAAAGTGACGAGTTTTAAGGATAATGGAAAGTCATCAAGACATGTCAAAAGACGATTGAAGTCTGTTAGAAAGTTGAGAAACTCCGGAGTTATAAGTGTGACTTATATTTCAACAGATAAAAATCTGGCAGATCCTTTTACCAAGGGACTACCACGTAATGTGATAGAAATCGCATCGAGAGAGATGGGTATGAGACCCGAATAAAGTTGCCATGGTGGAAACCCAGTCTATGTGATCGGAGATCCCGTGAATTAGGTCCTGGGAAGAACAAGCCATTGGTGAACTGAGGAGAGTAGCCTTTGACCCTCTCTAAGTAAAGATGCAATACTCTCAAATGCTGTAAGGCAGGTTGGCTTTGTGCCTTAATGTGTTCTGTTGGCTTGTATTAGCGAAGATGTTGTCCTGCAGAACATTCTTTGAAAGAACACACCTATATGAGTTAGACTGTCTAACGTCGCAGTCTATGAGATCTGGGTGATCTCTAGTAAACTCATGAAGAGACTTTGGAGTACGACGTATATGCTCCACCCGAGAAGGGGACTACTGGTAGCCAAGTACTGGTTATGACTTCAAGTGAAACCCATTCACGCAAAACTTGCAATTCAAGGCATAGTCCATTGTCCAAGTTGTGGGTTGGTGTAGCTTGGAGTTCTAGGCGGAAGTTCAACTTAACAGTCTTTGTTGAAAAAACTAGTATATTAAACAGTAGTGAACAGTGTCGAAAACTGCAGATGGGCATTTGAGATCTGGTGGGGGATTGTTAGGATTTATGGGCTTGGCCTAATTAAGATATTCAAATAAATCCCAGAAAATCTCAAAAGCCCATACAAGAGGATGGCTAGAGGATAGGTGGAACTATTAGCACCATATTGCTAGCTCTAGTGGAGTAGAGCTAGCTTAAATATGGAAGCCACACTCACTCACCAAGTCATGGATGAGAGGAGAGAGTGTGGAGAGCCACACGCGCGCGCGCTCACTCGCCTGGCCTGGCCTGGCCTGGCCTGGCCTGGGCTGGGCGGGGCGGGGCGAAGGGCGCGGGCGCACGACATGCGCGTGAATGGTCCGCCGAAATCCGGCCCCTCGCCTTGCGGGGGCGCGGCTACCTTTTGCCGTTTGATTTTTTGGTTTCTTGGCTGTTACGCTTATCCTAACCGATCGCTATAAAATCTCAACTGATTGCGAGATTTTCGTGGGCGGATAAGCACGGGGGGTCGCGGACTTGGCCCTATAAAAGGAGCCCGGCAGCCAGCCTCCAAATCATCCCAAATCCCAGTTCGCTTTCGCCTCTCTTCATATCTGAGCCGCCTTTTAGTTCCCTTCGTCCCGACCGCAGAGGTGCATCTGCGATCAGGAGAGCAGGTCTCCGGAACCCTTCGTCTTCTAGATCCTGCACCGGGAGAGGGCGAATAAGGTTTTTGGGAAGCGTCTTCACGCGACTGCTCGTGATCTGCTGACCTCGTCGACCCTGCTGATTTCGCTACTTCGACATCGTCGACCCTGCTGATTCCGGCGCGTGCCATCTATCAGTAAGTCTAATCAGTACGCATCATCTGATTTGGCTTATTATTTCAGTTCTTCTGATTTGGTCATGATTTATATTCGGAATTTAAACTGGAATTTGTCTAATTGTTCAACAGGCCTGAGCCTACTCATGGTCTATGGCACCTAGGCCTGAACCCTCCGACGCCCTACGAGGCACACAATACGATAAAGAGAAGACAGGAGGACAGGCTACGAAGACCAAGGGTCGGTGTCGGCAGAGGTGGACAGACGGAGTAATGATGACACTCGGACTCCCGTCATCGACATGCTTCACCAGCAGTCATGAGGAAGCACAACAGGCGAGTTATATGGGACGGATAACGACACACGAGAAGGGGTTTATCGAGGGAAAACTATTTCGTTTTACAGCACAACGATCCCTTCCGAGAGAAGCCATCTGTAATCGGTTCCTTCCTTGGTATATAAAAAGGGGGTCGGCTCGAAAAAGAAAGAGACAAACTCGAGAGCCAACACTCGAAACGTAGATCCTCTAGCAGTGCAATCCATAGAGACTTGGGATCCTTCCCTCTCTCACCCGCTTGTAACCCCCACTACGAGCAATCAGGTCTCGGTAGCGCATGCCACCACAGACTGGAAGTAGGGACGTTCAGTCTGAACCAATATAAAACTTGCACCCCACTAAGCACACCATTCAGATCCAAAATGCGCATACAAAA
Source organism: Zea mays (assembly GCF_902167145.1). Taxonomy (NCBI): domain Eukaryota; kingdom Viridiplantae; phylum Streptophyta; class Magnoliopsida; order Poales; family Poaceae; genus Zea; species Zea mays. The sequence goes on along the minus strand of NC_050105.1, from coordinate 71,319,391 downwards.
ATTTACTCGTTGGTACTAGTTCGAAAGAACGACAGTTGGCATAACAGGTAGGGGCCTTTGCATTTTTTTATGGCCAGGCTCTGGATGGCCAACTGCGATGTCGCCTGGGCCCCTGGAGCAACCATTCGCTTTGAGAGCCTCAACTTCGTCATCGACAACAGAGGAGAGATGGTCAGGGCCCTGAATGTCTAGCCCTTCTCGATAGAGGACATCGCTGGGACCCTTGGCGGTCTCTGACTTGACCTCCCTCAAAAGCGCAACCAAGGATGGGCCTCATCAGGACCCGTCCACATCGAGTTTCTGGGGATGACCAATCCTGTAAAGCCTTGTTCGGTTATTCCTATATCGCATGGATTGGATGAGATTGAAAAAAATTAGTAGAGATTTTGACTTGCTATGAATTAAAACTCATCCAATCCTTTCCAATCCACATGGATTGGAAAGAAAACGAACAAGCCCTAAGTGATTCATTCCATGATCTCCTCCTATCGGACTCTAGATGTGGCCTTAGCACCCTATCCAGCGGTGACATTCATGACCCCATGAAGGAATGTTTCATGCCTATCACTCTTGAGGCCCACTCCCCCAATGCTGACAATCCAGAGGGGAGTTTGACCAGCGTGGAAATTCGTGTAGTGGCATCCGCCCCACCACATTTCGCTCGAGTGCAAGAAGAGCTGCCATGAGCCCGAATTCATGCCCAGGGCAGTCAGCGTTCCCTAACAGACGATTGGGACACGACGCGATGGCAACTGGCCCAGCCGTGATGGAGTGGCAGACGCACATGCGCCATGGTACACGCCGTTCGCCAACGGATTATGGGGGATGATAGTGGGCTACCGTGTTACCCTCGAGCTAGCCAGAATATCACAGTCATGGCAGCTCTCCTCGATAAGCTCCCAGAAGCCAACACACCCGATGAACATAGAGCCCAACGCGAGATACAAAGCCTCCTCAGCCTCGCTGCTCAACTACAGGCTGAAATATGCAGTGGGAGCAATCTTCGACCACCATAAGGAGAAGGCCAAGGGTAGCAAAGAGACTAACGAAGACGTCGGGGATTGCAGCTAAAGAAAGAAAATGAGGGATAAGCGGCGGCACAAAAGTGCTCAAACCAAAAGCACATAAGCCAACTAGTGATCTCATGATTTCAAAATGTTCCTAAAACTCACATGAGACCAACAAAATGAATGGATCGTAAATCAGACACCGAAAGTCTGGATCGGCTCAAAACCGTATCGCTTAATAGTGCTAAGTTCAGCAGCTTGAAATTCAGTTTTCGAATGCGAAACTGAACCAGACAAACTCCGATTGAGCTAAAAGTTTGCACACACCTTGATATTTCAAGATGTACAACAAATTTGAACTCAAATGGATTTATATTTTAATTGCAGATCTAAAAATACGGATGCAGTGATACAAAGAGTATATATCACCAGTCACCACCCAACAATCTCTAACATCACCCGCAACACAAGAACTCGATGGTTATTGCACAAATCCAAAGAGAGGTGGAAGGGAAGAACACGAGAGAAAAATTGAATAAAAATTTGTAGCGGAGAAAACACGGCCCGCTCTGCCACGTCCTCGACCGTACCGGCAACACGACCCGCTCTGCCACGTCCTCGCGCGAGTGTGTGTCCCAGGTGTCAGCCACCACGGCTAGTCACCCAATGACTCTGGTGCCTAGGTCAAGTCCTTCACCTCTCCCGGTCCATCGACACGAACCCACATGACCTTCACCTTCGCTGTCAACCACTGTCCTTTTGCTCCACACTTGCACACCACAAAACCAACAAACATGATTACACAACACATAACTCACGTCTCGGTTAGTCCACGACTCAACACGAGACGCTACTCGTTGACAATCACTCATTATCAACTTGAACCATAAGGGACAAATCAACCTTGTGTTGGCAATTTTGTGTCTAAATGCAACATTCTCACAGTAATCATGTCCAGTGATAAAGCAAAAGCTCCAAAGAAGGGTGGAGAGGATCCTGGAAACCCGCCAGCTCCTTGTGGCAGGAAATTAGCCATGAACCAAAGAGAACGATCACTCAGCGGGTAAAGGCCTCATAGTTTTCTTTCTTTTTACATATAAATAAGCATTCGCAGCATGTAGTGAATTTTCTTCTTCTTATGAATATATGTCCTTTACCTTGAGGCGGAGCATTTGATCAAAGAAAAGTAGAAAACTGGACATCCAAAGAGGCACGCCAAACAAACCTTAAGGCCGCATTTACAAATTTCTTTTGCTTGGTTTACTTTTTTAAGAAGAAAAACATGGATCCAGGTTCACCTCCATGGGGCTTCAACGTGGATAGAACTGATCCTTTTTCTTCTTCTTATGGATATCTGCCCTTTACCAAATCTACCAACACCAAGATCAGAAAAAAGTTACTTCGGGAGATGTATTGTCCATGAATCGGCCTTCTGAAGCACTTCCAACATCTGTTGAAGAGCTTCATAATCTTGCAGGTGGAGCATATATTAACGTACTGAAATCAGAACTCTTGTTGTTCTTTTAACTTCCAAATCTGTCTCATGTATTGCATTGGTTCCATCTAATTACAAGAGAACTTTTACAGGGTTGGAAGCTCTTAACATGGTCACACAATTTGAATGTTGAAAGCTTGAATACTCCAATTCCATAAAGTAAAACTTTGTTGTTTCTTCAGACTAACTACTTTTTGCCATGTGTTAGTCAGCTCCTAAACATGGCAGGCAGATGTATGCATGCTTCTCACTGCAACAATCACTTGGCTTAGTCCAGTAGTGTCCACCTTGGGTGCCGCACTAGGTACAGAGCATGACAAGGGCTCCAAGGTTACTCATAGCAATAGCGAACGATGACAAACATCCTCCCCATTCTTAACTGTTTTAAGGCCTACCAAGGGTCTGAGCCTCATGTGGCAACTATGTTTACAAGCTTCATATGCATTGCCTGGTTGTGATCGGGGGGGACCTGGTGTTGGCGCCGAACCGGGCGCCAATCACTGCGTTGAGAACCGGTGGCAGTACTCTCTTCGTAGGCGCGGACGGTCAGCGACCTGGTGCAAGGGCGAGGGTTCCTGCCTGACGGTCCGGGCGGTATGCGCCTGGAGGCCGGACGGTCCGCACGTACATAGGTTCGGCGGAGTTCGCTGGCAACGCCTAGATCTCGCTCCTGGGAGGGACCCCGTCAGGGATGAGAGGTCCTAGGCCTTGTCTTGGGTCGGCAGGCCACTCTAGACACCGCTAATCGACGTAGAACCGAAGAGAAGTGGAGAATTTGGGGGTAGGGAAAGGCTAATCTAAGGCTAAACTAGAACTACTCCTAATGCCTAAGGTAAAAACGAGATGTAAATTGGTTATTGATTCGATTGATGATGATTAATCAGCCGTAGTCCTCTATGTATATATAGAGGGGAGGTCTGGACTCGTTACAATCCGTATCCTGAGCTAAATCTATGGTTTTCGCTAATAAATCCCGCAAGAAACTCGGAACCCTGACTAATTCTGCGCGCGCGGACCATCCGCACCACCAGTGCGCACCATTCAGACCACGGACTGTCCAGCTGCCTATTTTGGCACCCAACATATGCCCCCTTGCCTTTTGGCGGAGCTGAGCGAACCAAAAGCAACTAACTCGATGTGATCACATCGGTTTTCTTAGGCATCTTGCCACATACTAGGTTGATACTACTTGAGGAAACGCCCGCTTAACGTCTTAGGCAAGTCTTTGCCTTGTAATGTTTGCAGTAAGTAGGCGTTACCAGACATGACCTGCGTGACCTTGTAAGGGCCTTCCTAGCTTGGCGACCACTTCCCAAACTTCTGGTCTTTGCTCCTTAGAGGCAAGACGGTCTTCCATACCAGGTCCCCTACCTGGAACGATTTATCCTTGACCTTCTTGTTGTAAGCAATGGCGACCATGATCTTGTCCTTTTCTATTTCTCCTAAGGATGTCACTCTCTTTTCGGTCACTTCATCAATATTGTCCATCATTGAATTATAATAATCACCAACAATTAGATCATTTTGCTTGGCGAACCTGACAACATTTAAACTTATCTCTACAGGTAATACTGCTTCCTGCCCATAGATAAGCTCAAACAGAGATACTTTAGTAGCATGGTGTTTAGATATTCTATGAGCCCACAAAGCTTCGGACAAAATCTTATGCCAATGCTTAGGATGATCAGATATCTTCTTTTTTATTAGACTAATAAACGTCCTATTACTAGACTCAGCCTACCCATTGGCCTGAGCATAATATGGAGATGAATTGAACAATTTAATTCTATATAATTTAGCAAACTCATGTACCTCCTTTGACATAAAAGAAGCCCCTTGGTCTGTAGTCAAAGTCTGGGCAATGCCGAATCTATGAATAATATGCTCAATTATGAACTCAATTACCTCCCTGTGTGTCATGTTCTTCAGAGCAACGGCTTCAGTCCATTTGGTAAAGTAGTCAGTGGCAACTAACACGAACTGATGCCCTTTTGATAACGAAGGATGAATCTCTCCTATAAAGTCCAACCCCATCCTTTGAAAGGCCAAGGCTTAATGATAGGATGTAATTTGGCTGCGGGGACCGACTGTAAGTCACCGAATTTCTGACATACTTGGCATCCTTTGTAGTATTTGAAACAATCGGCTATCATGTTAGGCTAATAGATGTCAGATCTTCGCAATAACAACTTCATCTTTGGAGCCGATTGATGGGTACCACAAATCCCTTCATGTACTTCGGCCATGGCCAATATAGCATCATCTAGGCCCAAGCATTTAAGCAGGACATCGTTGACTGATCGGTGGTAGAGGTCATCACTCATTAAAACATACTTGAAAGCTATACGTCGAACGTTCCTATCAGTCCTAACACTGGGATTTCGTAGGTAATTAATTATGGGTGTCCTCCAATCAATTGCAGTGGCTTCGTTATCAACCGAATCAATTAGGAGAACCTTCCTTACAATGTCAGACAGTCTGGCTCCCTCACCCAGATAGTCCGAGACCTGGGAACCTAGCGCGGCACCGGTTATCAAATTTTCGGTGCTGTGAAATCTCCCTCGCTTTATCCGATAACCTGATGTGTCCTACGCTAAATTGTTAGCTCTACAATTCTCAACCCTGGATATGTGTCGAATGCTAAATTCGTCAAAAGAATGAATTATGCCCCAACTTTTTTCAAGGTAACTATGTAGAGTACCATCTAAACATTGATACTCTTCTAATACCTGTTGGACAACCAACTCAGAATCACCAAACGCCTTCACATGTTTTACTCCCATATATTTTAGAAGCTCCAAGCCAAAGAAAAGGGTCTCATACTTAGCTTGATTGTTAGTGCAATAAGTTCCTAATCGGCTAAAGAAGTCAAATGAGGCATTACTTGGTGAAACATGCACGATGCCAATTCCTTGTCCTTCATTGCAAACCGATCCATCAAAATATGAAGTTCAGGGAGTAAAAGTGAGGTATGATATGTCTAGTTTATGAGTATCATCAATCCGATGCTCTACAATAAAATCTGCTACGACTTGGCCTTTCATAGATTTTAATGGTTCATAGGCCAAGTCATATTCTATAAGTAAATAAGCCCATTTACCAATTCTACCACTCATAATCGGGTTTTGCAACATGTATTTGATCATATCGGCTTGACCAGAAACGATGCAATGACTAGATAACAAATAACACCTACATTTGGTGCATAAATAAAACATGCATAGGCATAACTTTTCAATGAAAGTGTACCTTGTTTCAGTGTCCACTAGCCTCTGACTTAGGTAGGTTACCACATGCTCTTTTCCTTCGGTTTCTTGTGTCAGAACATCTCCAATAACTTTATCTTCGGCTACAATGTATAATCTGAATGGTACTCCTGCCTGTGGTGCTTTTAATACGGGAGACGAACACAAATATCTTCTAATAAGGTCAAATGCTTCTTACTGTTCTACCCCCAGGTGAATTTGGCATCATTTTTAAGCCGAAGGATAGGAGTGAGGGCATTGATCTTCTCGGCTAGATTAGAAATAAACCTTCGTAAATAATTTATCTTGCCGAAGAACTTCTGCATTTCAAGCTTACATGTCAGAGGTCCCACATTCTGAATAGATTTAATTCGGTCAGGGTCTATCTCTATACCATGTTCATGAATGATAAATCCTAAGAACTTACCAGCCGACACTCCAAAAGCACATTTATGTGGCTTCATTTTTAGACCATATTGGCGCATTTTATCAAAGGCTTTGCGCAAATTAGCTATATGAGAACTAAACTCAGCCGATTTGACTACAATATCATCAATGTATACTTACACAGTGTTTCCCAATAGCTCGTGAAAGATCAAATTCATAGCCCTCTGATAAGTAGCGCCAGCATTTTTCAGACCAAACGTCATGACAACCCACTCAAATAAACCAATGAAGCATGAATATATAAAGGTTGTTTTAGACGCATCTTCTTCAACCATGAAAATCTGATTATATCCAGCATTACCATCAAGAAAGCTAATAATCCTATTTCCTAACGTATTATTAATCAACGTGTTGGCTATAGGCATAGGATATTCATCTTTAAGAGTTGCTCTATCTAAATTGCGGAAGTCAACGCATACTCTGAGCTTACCTGATTCTTTCTGTTCCACCGGCACAATATTGGAAACTCACTCTGCGTATCTGCAAGGTCTAATAAAATTAGCTTCTAGTTGCTAGTGAATTTCGTCCTTTATTTGTGGGAGTAAGTCTGGACGAAATGTTTTGGGTTTCTGCTTGAAAGGTTTGAACCAGACTTAATAGCCAGCCGATGCCCTACTATCTCTCGGCTTAATCCTGGCATCTCTTGATGGACTCTTGGGTGTGGTGGTCTTTGATCCTGAATCTCTTGATCATCTTCCTTGTCTTGCTCATCTTCATCTCCCCCTTGATCAATGTCCTTCTCTTGAGGTGGCTCATCGTCTTGGTCTTGATCCTCGTCCTCTTGAGCCATTTCCTCATCTTGAGTTGGTGGAGATGCTTGTATGGAAGATGATGGTTGATCTTGTGCTTGTGGAGGCTCTTCGGATTCTTTTGGACACACATCCCTAATAGACATGTTCCTTAGTGCAACACATGGAGCCTCTTCATCATCTACTTCATCAAATCAACTTGCTCCACTTGGGAGCCATTAGTCTCATCAAACATAATGTCACAAGAAACTTCAACTAATCCAGTGGACTTGTTGAAGACTCTATATGCCCTTGTGTTTGAGTCATAACTAAGTAAAAAGCATTCTACTGCTTTAGGAGCAAATTTAGAATTTCTACCTCTTTTAATAAGAATAAAGCATTTGCTCCCAAAAACTCTAAAATAAGAAACATTGGGCTTTTTACCGGTGAGGAGTTCATATGATGTTTTCTTGAGGATTTAGTGAAGGTAGAGTGGGTTGATGGAGTAGCAAGCGGTGTTAATCGCCTCCACCCAAAACCAATCCGGTGTCTTGTACTCATCAAGCATGGTCCTTGCCATATCCAAAAGAGTTCTATTCTTCCTCTCCAGTACACCATTTTGTTGAGGTGTGTAGGGAGAAGAGAACTCATGCTTGATGCCTTCCTCCTCAAGAAATCCTTTAATTTGAGAATTCTTGAACTTCGTTCCATTGTCGCTTCTAATCTTTTTGATTCTTAATTTGAACTCATTTTGAGCTCGTCTCAAGAATCTCTTTAAAGTCTCTTGGGTTTGATATTTTTCCCGCAAAAAGAATACCCAAGTGAAGCGAGAATAATCATCCACAATTACAAGACAATACTTACTCCCGCCGATGCTTATGTAAGCGATCGGACCGAATAGATCCATGTGGAGTAGCTCTAGTGGTCTTTCAGTCGTCATGATGTTCTTGTGTGGATGATGAGCTCCAACTTGCTTCCCTGCTTGACATGCGCTACAAATCTTGTCTTTCTTAAAATAAACATTTGTTAGTCCTAAAATGTGCTCTCCCTTTAGAAGTTTGTGAAGATTCTTCATCCCAACATGAGCGAGTCGGCAATGCCAGAGCCAGCCCATGTTAGTCTCAGCAATTAAGCAAGTGTCTAGTTCAACATTGTTATTATTAAAATCAACCAAATATAGTTGACCATCTAACACTCCCTTAAAAGTTATTGAATCATCACTTCTTCTGAAGACAGTAACACCAACATCAGTAAAAAGATAGTTGTAGCCCATTTTGCATAATTGAGAAACAGAAAGCAAGTTGTAATCTAAAGAATCTACAAGAAAAACATTGGAAATGGAATGGTCAGAAGATATAGCAATTTTACCCAAACCTTTGACCAAACCTTGATTTCCATCCCCGAATGTGATTGCTCTTTGGGGATCTTCATTTTTATCATATGAGGGGAACATCCTTTTCTCCCCTGTCATGTGGTTTGTGCACTCGCTATTAATTATCCAACTTGACCCACCGGGTGCATAAACTTACAAAAAAATTAGGTCTTGTTCTTAGGTATCCAAATGGTCTTGGGTCCTTTGACATTAGAAACAAGCACCTTTGGTACCCAAACACAGGTCTTAGGACTCTTGTGTTTGCCCCGAACATATTTGGCAATTACCTTGCCTGATTTGCTAGTGAGCACAAAAGATGCATCAAAAGTCTTAAATGAGATGCTATGTTCATTTGATGCATTTGCAATTTTCTTTTTAGGCATTTTGATATGAGTTGAACGCCTAGAGCTAGAAGCCTCATTACTATATATGTAAGCATGATGAGAAACAGTATGAGATTTTCTAGCATGGATTTTCCTAATTTAGTGCTCAGGATAGTTCTCAGGATATAAAATATAACCCTCTCTATCCTGAACCATTGGAGCCTTACCCTTAACAAAATTAGGAAGTCTGTTCCTAGGGGCATTAAGTTTGATGTTGCTTTGGCTCCCTTGTTGGAAGCCAATGCCATCCTTAATGCCAGGGCGTCTCCCATTACAAAGCATGCTACGAGCAAATTTAAATTTTTAATTCTCTAACTCATGCTCGGCAATTTTAACATTCAATTTAGCTATGTGATCATTTTGTTCTTTGATCATAGTAATGTGATCATTCATAGCATCAATATTAACATCTCTACATCTAGTGCAAATGATGACATGCACAACAGTAGATGTAGAAACATTACTAGCATTCAATTCTTCTATCTTAGCAATTAAATTATCATTCTTAGTTCTAAGACAAGAAATTGAATCATTGCAAATGTTAAGCTCTTTAGACAAATTCTCACATTTTTCTACTTCAAGAGCATAAGCATTTTTCAACTTGACAAATTTTTAATTTTCCTTAACGAGCAAGTCCTCTTGGCTTTCCAAGATATCATCCTTCTCGTTAATGGTTTCTATCAATTCATTTATCTTTTTCTTTTGGTCCTTGGTAAGGTTGGCAAAAAGAGAAGTCAAATCATCATTATCATCACTAGAGCTACCCTCATCATCAAATGTAGTATATTTGGGGTATCTCTAGAATGTACCTTTTTCTTTTTGCCGTCCTTAGCCATGAGGCATTTATGGTCGACGTTGGGGAAGAGAAGGCCCTTGTTGACAGCAATGTTGGTGGCATCCTTGTCAGAGGAGGAGTCGGTGGAGCTCTCGTCGGAGTCCCATTCCCGCCCCATGTGCGCCTTGCCACCCTTCTTTTGTAGTATCTTTTCTTCTCCATCTTCTTCTTCCCTTTCTTGTCGTCGTCCCTGTAACTGTCACTTGTATATGGACATTTTGCAATAAAGTGACCGGACTTACCACACCTATAGCAAACCCTCTTGGAACGGGGTTTGTAGTCCTTCCCTTTCTTTGCTTAAGGATTTGCCAGAAGCTCTTGATGATAAGAGTCATCTCCTCGTTGTCGAGCTTGGAGGCGTTGATTGGGAGTCTACTTGGTGTAGACTCTTCTTTCTTCTCTTCCATTGCTTTGAATGCAACGGGTTGCACCTTGGGTGTAGAGGTGTTGCCTTGCTCCAAGTTGACAATGTGTTTGGAGTCTTTGATCATAAGTTCAAAGCTCACAAACTTGCCAATTACCTCCTCGGGAGACATCTGTTTATATCTAGGATCTCCACGAATTAATTGAACTTGAGTGGGATTACGAAAAACAAGAGATCTAAGAACAACCTTGACCATTTCATGGTCATCCCACTTGGTGCTCCCGAGGTTGTGCGCTTGGTTGACCATTGTTTTGACCTGGTTGTACATTGCTTGTGGCTCCTCTCCTTTGTTGAGGACGAATCGACCGAGTTCTCCCTCAATCGTTTCGCGCTTGGTGATCTTGGTCACTTCGTCCCCTTCATGCGCCGTCTTGAGGACATCCCAAATTTCTTTGGCATTTTTCAACCCTTGCACCTTATTATACTCCTCTCGACATAAGGAGGCGAGGAGTATAGAAGTTGCTTGGGAATTAAAATGCCTTATTTGGGTGGCCTCATCGGAGCCATATCCTCGTCGCCGACCTGTGGTGCCTGTGCTCCAAACTCAACAATATCCCATATAATTTCGTGGAGTGAGGTTAGATAATGCCTCATTTTATCACTCCACATACAATAATCTTCTCCATCAAAATATGGTGGTTTGCCTAGGGGTACGGAAAGTAAAAGAGCACGTTTTGGAATGCGAGGATAGCATAGAGGCATCTTACTATACTTCTTGTGCTCTTGGAATGCGCCGGAGGTGGAAGGTGATGAAGAGTCAGTCTCGTAGTAGACCAGCTTCTTCATTTTCTTTTTCTTCTTGTCACCCTTCCTATGTGACTTGATGGAGCCGGCGGATTCCTCCTTGTGTTTGTCACCAGCCTCTTTTGATGGAGTCTGTTCATCGTTCTTCTTTCTCGAGGCTCCGTGCTTTTCGCTGGTGACCATCTCCCTCTTGGTGTGTTCTCTCGACGTCACTTTGAGTTGTTAGAATCTAATGAAGCACCGAGCTCGGATACCAATTGAAAGTCACCTAGAGGGGGGTGAATAGGCGAAAACCTAAAAATTATAAACTTTGAACACGCATTATGCCCGAGGTTAGTGTTAGAAATAATTCGGAGTGCGGAAGATAGTTCTCCTTGCTATGAGTTGCTCAATCAATGCAGATAACCTTGGGAGCAAACTCAAATCAATATGAGCAAGGGAACTTTAGAGAGAGGAAAGGGGGGAAACAAGTCGAGTGGAGATCAACACAAATGAACACGACGATTTGTTTACCGAGGTTCGGTTCCAAAGAACCTAGTCCCCATTGAAGAGGCCACAAAGGCCGGGTCTATTCCAACCCTTTCCCTCTCTCTCAATCGGCCACTTAGACCGGTTGAGTGCTTCTCCTTAATCACTTGGGTCACTAAGACCCCGCAAGGATCACCACACACTTAAGTGTCTCTTGCTAGCTTTATAAAGCACTAAGAAGAATTAGAGTGAGAAGGAAAAGCAATCCAAGCAACAAGAGCAACAAAAGAAACACAAATGATTCTCTCAAGTCACTAAGCACTTGAATTGATTTTAGAACTTGGAGAGGATTTGATCCCTTGATTGTGTCTTGGAGTGTATGACTTTGCTCTAGTATTGAATGTGAAGTTCTGAAAACTTGGATGGCTTAAATGGTGGCGGTTGGGGGTATTTATATCCCAACCACTATTCTAGCCGTTGCAGTCGATGGGTGCACCGGACACTGCACTGTTCACTGTCCGGTGCTTGCCACGTCAGCCGACCGTTTGGGTTTGGAGCGGTTGACCATTGAAGTCATTTGTTCTCTTGCGGCACCGGACAGTCCGGTGGCACACTAGACAGTCTAGTACATTCTGACTTTGCGGTTCTGACTTCTAACTTCTGCTCTATGCATTGTTCACTCGTCGGCGCAGTCGGCCGTTGGAGAAGTTGACCGTTGCTCCATTGGCTCACCAGACAGTCCGGTGGCACACCAGACAGTCCGGTAAATTATAGCGGAGTGACTCTTAGAAAACCCGAGAGCGGCCAGTTCGCGAGGTGCCTCGGCCTGGGCATCGGGCAGTATCCGGTGCGCCACTGGCAGCACCAATATTTGTTTTTGCTCCAAACTTTGTAGAGTTCCGCAACTCATTTTATTTGTTGGTTTATGTTGAACTTGATGCATCTGAGATAAATGACAACTAGGCAAACTAGTTAGTCCCCATGGTTTGTGATGGACGTAAAACACCAAAATCGATTATAGGAAATTGGTTAAGGCCATTTCCCTTTCAGACGCAGAACTGAAGAGAACTGGAGAATTTGGGGTAGGGAAAAGCTAATCTAAGACTAAACTAGAACTACTCCTAATGCCTAAGGTAAAAACAAGATGTAAATTGGTTATTGATTCGATTGATGATGATTAATCGGCCGTAGTCCTCTATGTATATATAGAGGGGAGGTCTGGACCCGTTACAATCCGTATCCCAAACTAAATCCGTGGTTTTCGCTAACAAATCCCGCAAGAAACTCGGAACTCTAACTAATTCTGCGCGCGCGCGGACCGTCTGCACCACCAATGCAAACCGCCCGGCCCCCGACTGCCTATTTTGGCACCCAACACCTGGATCTGATCACGCATACCATCACCATGTGTTATCCTTCTGTGTTATGCACTTCGTAGATTAACTAAATTGACATTTATGGGAAGGATGTGATTGAGTTGGAGTCTCTACTGCAGTAATTTGCATTGCCTTGTCATGCACTTCGTATTAATCAGTCACATGGAGTCTCAACCCCACCAAATGATATGGACAGTGAGATAAATTGGCAAGCTTTGTTGCAAAAAAATGGGAGCCAGTCTGAGAATATCACACGGCAAAGGAATCCTGGAGACACACCATTCAAGCTACGCCTATCATGATATATAAAACCGTAAACCCACAGGCCGTGCTAGATTAAACATTATCTTATTCCTTGGTGCACAGATCAAAATTAAGGTGGTGGAAGATCACCGTGGGCATTCGGGTTAACCCGAAAATTCGGATCAGGCTTTTCGGGCTTTTATAATTTTGGATATCCAAAACCATTATCCGAATATATGGTTCATAGACTATATACCCGATATTTCGGGTATCCGAAATTTTCGGGTTTGGATTTGGGTAGCCCGTTCTATCCAATTTATCAGACTTCCTCAGACGTTCAAGCTGCAACCCACTTACCCACACGACCACAGGGGATGTTGGCGTCTTGGCGAATGGAGGATGCAGTGATGCACCATAGTGAGTGGTGGCGGTGTGGATGATGACTGGGAGAATCTAGGAGGCACCAGTTCTACGGTGCTTAGGTGATGGTGCTGTGGCGACGTACGCCTACTCGCACATCTTGGAGCCCCGAGGAGACGCCCACTGCACCGGACACCATGGGCGGTGGCGGCTGTCAGACGCTGGGAGCCGACCGCCGCCGTGACGACTAGGGTTCAATTCTTGGCATTTGGCATTGGGCGCGACAACTAGGGTCCTCAGTGCTGTGGCCTCTGGCCTGTGGGGCAGGGGTTGTGGGCGGCTGGGAGCGGAGAACCTGTGTGGCTGTCAGCTAGTGCCTGCTTTGCTGGGCTCTTGGCCACTGGGCTTTTGGGCCATGGGCGACTCCGTGACTGGTTGCGGCCTGGCACACTAGTGGTATTTCGGGTACCGCGGGGTGTTCCCGATTAGGCCCATATTAAAATCAGGTATTTAGGCTCATTCGGGCACCGGGCTTTGGGCTAAACGGGTACGGGCTTGGGTAATTTGGGTTTTAGGCTTTAGGCTCGGGTTTTATGTCCAGATCTAGTGGAAGATGTTCTTCGAAAAAAAGGAAAACAAGGAGTGTGTGGAAGAACGTTGGATCCCAGACGGATGATTTGATTTAATATATGTATCATTCTACCAAAGATTTATGTGCATCTGAAATGTTATCTTCCTTTAAATAATATTATTGGTACGTAGTTGCCAGAGCATGACTCAAGCAACCTAAAGGACTTCTCATTTCCCATATAAAACGTCTTAAAGTATGAGATGTTTCAGATTTTCTAAATACATAGCATTAGCAATACATTTACATATAGATTTTTTTATAATGGAAACAAGAGTTCCGGCTTTTCGTATCAGATGCGTACAACCATTACATGTCAAATATTAACTTAATGAATAGTTCTTTGAAAAATGAAACTAACTCGACAAAACCAAATAACATGGCTATGGAAAACACTAGACACACTCAAGTCTTGCATTTGATCGCCATCCATGAAACGCAAAGATTTCCATCGCCACCACTTCTAGAGCTTAACACACACGAGAATTTGTTGATGTACATCGTCCTTTTGTAGGAGTCTCCAGAACCTAAACGAGTGGATACCTCTGAAGATGACCTGCACAATTGATGGTATTGGTTTTTGATTAAATGCCACCTCATTTCGAGTAAGCCAAATAGACCAAAATAAAGCTGATATTCCAATAAATAGTAACTTTTTGTATACTAGACCACAATTACTTGCCCAAGACTCGATAATATGATTAATGTTGACTGGCATTTCTATTTTTAGAGCAAGATAAATTATCCTCCAAATATTTTTGGCAATATAGCAATCGAAAAAGAGGTGGTGTATACTCTCATTATGGTTGCAAAAGCAACAAGTCAAGCTACCTTTCCATCGTCTTTTAGCTAAATTATCTTTGGTAAGGATCGCTCCCCGACCTAAATTCCACAAAAACACTTTTATTTTCAGGGGGATTTTAAGTTTCCAAATCATCTTGTTCCGATTGTTGTTGGGATTATACATCAACAAATGGTACATAGATTGGACAGAAAGAAAATTCCATTCTTATGACCATCCCAAACAAATTTGTCTCTAGATGGGCTGAATCTAACCGTCGTTAGCAAGTGTAACAATTTTTTCCACTCCACTAATTTACTTCCCGTAATTGTTCGGCAAAAAGATAAATTAAGATTCGTGTCTAGACAAACTTCTACAACCAAGGCCGATTTAATACGCACTGTATTAAAAAGGTTCAGGAATTGCTCACAAAAGGGACGACTGGTTAGCTATTTATCCTGCCAAAATCTGGTGTTTTGACCATCCCCCACTTGAAAGTGACCCAATCTAAGAAACTGATCCTTGATGTTCATTAGACCTGACCAGAAGTGTGAATCACCTGATCTTCTAGATATTTGAGCAAGGGATTTATCTCCTAGGTATTTATTTTTGAGTAACTGTTGCCACATCCCATCCTCATTAAGTAATTTGTAGAGCCATTTGTTGAGTAAGCAAATATTTTTTATAGATAGATTAGAGACGCCTAAACCTTCCAATGCTTTTAGTTGACAGACAATATGCCACCTAGCCAACCTATATTTCCTTTTACTGCTTCCTTCCTGCCAAAAGAATCTATGTATATGTCACCGCAATTTTACTCAGTACCATAAGCAAATCACAATTGCGTTCAGAGACCATTATTTCAAGGATATACGTACGTAAGATATAGACGACAAAAAATGACTTGATAGTAAAAAATATATATATAGATAGATAAATACTACAGTATATAGTATTAATTACTTTGTAAAAATTTAAAGTTGCAGCCTAAGTACCTGCATAATTATGATTGTGATGTATGCATGCTCGATTTAATTATGTTTGGTTGCTGTCGTTTACCGGAGGAGCACGTACGTATGCTCGCTTTTTGGTGTGACACGGAGCCGTCGCTATCCTTAATCTGTGCTAGAAAAAAAAAAGGGTAATCTAATCGCGCGGCTCCAAAGCTTGTCGGAATGAAGAACATGCACGCACGAGTGGAATCTTTTTGCCACAAACTGCGTA
This sequence comes from Zea mays, assembly GCF_902167145.1. NCBI lineage: Eukaryota > Viridiplantae > Streptophyta > Magnoliopsida > Poales > Poaceae > Zea > Zea mays. Next base: position 71,303,631 of record NC_050105.1, on the reverse strand, counting down.
TGCGTATGACATCCAACAATCAAATACTACGGACCGAGAAAACAATCTAGGATGCATGATACAAATCGTTAGTCACTTGTTATGAAAAGTTGAAAGACAAAGCAAGATTAAAGTAGGGGTAAAATGTTATCGAATTTATGCTAGGCAAAGGCTGCTTTTGGTAGGAGCCGATCTTTTTGGCTGGCTTTTACAAAAAGCCAAAGCAGGTCGGGAAAAAACTCAACCAAAAGAAACCAAGTATAGAGAACCCAAACAGTCGTCGAAACGAAAGCGAAAGACTGTGTTATCATGATGTCAGCGGCGAAAAAAGAAATCTGAGGCCAAACAGTTCCCCACGCATCGAATGAAAAATTGAGAACAAGTGAATTCCAAATTGCTGTATGCCTTGTTTGACTTCGATTGTGCACTGTTATTGTAAATTTACAACAGTATGATAGGTATGACAAAAACTTCCTATCCGCATGATTGAATTCGTCTTTGTATAAGAACGTACAAGTTTCTGAATGTCTGTATCACTTGCAGAACAATCAGATACACTCATCTATACAGTAAAAAAAGTATGTATTTAATTGCAACATGAAGACAACAGTCCGATCTGGATAATCTCGAAACAAAACCCAACGTTTCAGGAGTTCAGGTTCGTGCTCCACACCCTGCAACTCCTGTTTGCTTCATCCAGAGAGACCATTTAACAGCTTCTAGGAAATTTTCGTTCCTTTGCAGGGCAGCAATGAGGTTAGCATATGTCACTCGATCAGGGCTGATGCCTTTAACCCTCATCTCTTGCATCAGTTTGACGGCATCTTCAGGCATTCTCGCTATCCCATATGCTTTTATCAAGGTATTGTAGCTGTACAGATCTGGCTCCACACCTCGGTCCTTTAGCTCCGCAAGAACATTCGAAACATCTTGTATCCAACCTCTTCTACCATAGATATTGATCATTATATTGTAAGTGTAGTGATCAAACTTGCATTTCGCTCTCTTCATCTTCTGCAAAACAGAAGCGAACTCTTCCAATCGCCCTGCCTTTCCGTAAGCATCCAGCATGCAGTTGTATGCCTCAAGAGAAACAGGAAACCCTGCGTCCTGCATCATTTGGACAAAATAATTCATACTCAGAAAATTGCCGCCTTTTGCATATGCAGCAATAATCGTATTGTATGATATGATATCCGCCAGGCCCTGCTTGCGAGCCATGATAAAGACCTTTTCAGCCCTGTTAAAAAGCCCGGCTTTTCCATATATATCTAGCAACACATTGAAGGTAACAGTGTTTGCTAAGTGTCCCTGTTGAAGCATTTCGTCAAAAATTCTGGACAGCTCGTCAACAGGTATAGCCCGCCCACAGCAATTAATAATGCAGTTATACATGGCTTCATCACATTTAACTTGACTCTTACGTATCCAGTAATATGTATCAGCCAACTTCTCCAGCAGACCACATTTTTGGTAAGTCCGAAGCATGTCGAGAAAAAGGTATTTATCAGGAATTATTTCTTTTTGTTTCTCCATTTCTGCCAAAACTGAACAAGCATCCTTTAGTCGTCGTGCTTTAATGTACATCCTCACAATGACACTGTAAGCAATCATATCAAGTACAGAAGCTGAAGCCTTCAGTTCAAGCAAAATAGTTTCAGCATCGGCAAACCTTTCCATCGTGCTGAAAACATCAATCATAGTGCAAGAGATACGGGGATTCGGATGTGTTTCAGACTTAGGCATCTGATTGTATATCCTAACAGCATCATTGTAATTGCCACCCTCTTTGCAAGAACATATCAATATATGGTATAAGTTGTCTTCAAAAGCAGAATCTTTCCACTTCTTTTCACGCAGAATATACAAAGCTTCTTCCAGTAAAGAATTTTGAACCAACGATGTTACTAAAATAGAGCATGAGGTGGCATCAAGCAAAATCTTGTCGAAACAAGATTGTAGAATTGGAAGAACCTTATGCATTCTTCCTACTGCTCCATAAGCCCGAACAAGAAAAGTAACAATTGATGAACACTGACAGCCTGCTGCCCTCATGTCCTGTAGAATTTCAGCTGCAGTTTCATTGTCATCATGTCTTGCTAGTAGGTTGATCATAGTGTAAAAGTTGGATGCATTTGGTCGGAAGCCAGCACCCTTGAGCTTCCTGTAGTACAAAATTGTCTCTTCATATATGTTTGCTCTACCAAAACCTTCTACCATTGATCTATAGGTTGTTTCATCAGGAGCTAAACCTGCACTACCAAAGCTATCAAACACTTTGTTTGCCTTCTGCATATCAGAACTTTTTCCATAGCCTGTAATTAAAGTATTGTATGCTATAACATTCAGGGTGAATCCTTCGTCAACAATGGACTGCAAAACCAATTCGGCCTCCTCCATTTTACCCTGTTGGCAGTAGACATTCAACCTCACCAACCAATTTTCCATGTTTGGAACTAACCCATCATTGTTCATTAGATTAATAGTATCCTCAGACTTGGCAAAAAGGCCTAAACGTGTATACAAAGTAATCATGGCTGAGTAAGCATTAACACACTTGATATTGCAGTTCCTCATTTTCTCAAAAGTGAATTCAGCTTCAGATAGTTTCCCAGTCTTCTGGTAAAGGCCCATAAGCATACCAACGGTAGACAAGTTTGGCTGCACTTCTCTCTCAAGCATCATGTGAAACCACTTTGTTGCCCAAGCATCAAGCCTCCTTTTAGCACAAACATATATCAGTCCGTTAAATGCTCGAGCATCCAATGCGCAGTCCGAATCAGCAACCATTTCATGAAGCAAAAGTTCAGCCATCTTCCAGTCCTCCTTCCAGGCAATGGCTTTAAGAGCTAGGTGATATGCATGAGTGTTTCCCTTTAGCTTGCCACTAACCTTCATCCACTCAAAGAACTTAAGAGCCTTCTCATCGCTGAGCTTCTCAAGACGGATCAGAGCAGAATTGCACTCTTCAATGCTGGACTCCTTGCTTATACCAGACAAAACTGCATCGGTATCATCATCCTTAACTGAAGATCTGTGACCATGTCTGTCCTTTCCCAGGCCATGCTTCGGAGCTCTATGCCTTACCAATTTCTTACCACCCTGGGATCTTCGCCATACCTTACTCCCTTTCTTCTTCTGTGCAAAGCCTGTTGAATTAACTAATGACATTTTGCTGCTGAAACTTACATCTTCAGATGGAAGAGATGAACACAGCATAGACACCCTGACACCACTATCGTCGAAAGAGCAGACCACACCATTCTTCAAGCATGCCCTGTGACAGTTCTTCCTCCCAGCACCAACATATCCAACACCATGGCTTGTGACGGCTGCGCTGCCTGCACACCAGTGGTCACCCACCGGCAACATCCAGGAACTAAACCCGACCAAATCCAGCCCCACATGGACTGGGTTGCTAGCAAGATTGCGCCTTCTGAGTTCGGGAGGACCAGCTGAGGTTTGAATCCTCAGAGCAGCCATTCTGATTCACAAATGGCATGAGTTTCAACCAAGGAGTCCTGCACATTATAGCAAAACAAAGATTAATCCAGCGATCTCAACTCTCTGCTACCAAGTACCAGCCCAGCGGAGGACGGAAAAGGAGGGCCGCGCCACCTCTCGAGGGTACAAGGCCTCAACGGGCTATCTGCGCGCCCCAACGCAACAACGCCGGCGATGAGGCTGCTGACGATGAGTCGCATCAGACCGGCGGTGCAACAGTAAACAGAGGGCGCCGCCCAGCTCTAGGCCACTCACCGGCAGTGCCTAATTTGAAATCGCTTGGCAGATACGCAGAACGGCAGAAGGGGAGACCAAGAGGGGAGGGGAGGGGATGGAAACCGTGCTGACCTGCGGATTCGAGGACAAGGTCGGCGACGAGGAACAGGAGCGCCTTGTACATGCGCCGGACCACTGACTGCCGCCTTCCCTTCATCACAAGGTGCGCCGAGCCCCCCGAGCCAGTGACGTAGCGCACCAGCAGCAGCCACCGGCTAGACGCCAGTGGAGGAGGTGGGAGTGGTCTCGCTTGGGGGTGACTGCGGGAGGGGACGACTTCAGCTCCCGTGGTGGCTCTGCGAGAGGATTCAGCTGTGACTGTGAGAGCGGCCGAGCGATGAGATTTGATGACGCGGCCGCCGCGTGAGGCGTGAAAGTGACGTCGGAGATCGACTGTGGACTGTGGAGTGGCGTGCTAGACTGCTATCCGGCGCTTTGAACAGGTTTGCGATTTGGGTGGTGCGGCAGACGATAGGGGATGGATGGTCCAGATTACCCACATGCCAGGTAGGCAACGAAAATGCTGCTGGACAAATCTCTTCCATTCGCTACAGAAACCTGCTCATATAGGATATCCACATACATACTACTCTAAATTTCAACTCTAAAAAAATATTTCATCTTTGCCAACAAAATTGTTTACCATATACCACAATCATCTGCAGTCATGTTTATTCTATATCTCAACTCTATACCAACTACTATATTGTTGGAACCCGCCTTTCTAGGTAAGTTGATCCAACGGAAAAGTGAAAAGTGTGTTTGCAAAGTTTAGCACGGAATGTCAAAAGCTTCGTTAATCTCCTCCGTGCCTGGGCACTGTCCGGGGGTATTTATAGGTACTCGAGGGGTCGTCTGTCCATGTCAAAGACGTTTAGACCCTCGAGTACCTGGTTTATCCCTAGAATATTCCCACGAGGGGAGGTTACAGATAGTCATTAAGGTAAACCTTATTACAGACACGACCCTTATCACACTTGTCCTCGCGGGGCCCATCACTTTGGGCCGAATCACACATGCCCCCCGGTGGTGAGGGAGCGGGAGGTCCGTAGATATCGGTAGGGCCTTCGTCTTGCAACACGAGAGCGAAGGGGGTCGCGCAGGCCTCCATCCGGTCGGCACCCTCGGCTTGTTCTGGTGTGTTCTGTGGATTTAGCCTTCGTGTGCGCAATGAGAGGACGAAGTCGTATAGCGAAGGGTGGCGTATTCGCCTTCGCCCCAACATTTGCCCTCCGAGGGACCAGTTCGACTAAGTCAGCTGGTGCCGAAGACCGCCGTTAGATGGTGAAGACGTTGCCCTCGCTCGAAGTGGTACCGCGGGGGTTTTTGAAATGTGACCGTTGATGGATGTGTTACTGTTGGACTGCATGCTTCTCGAGGCGTCGCGCCTAAAAAAGCCGACCGCGGCCGGGCCTGTTTCCGGCTTGCGTTTGCGCAGTAGAAACCCTAGCTTTTGTAAACTCGTCTGTCCTCCTTGCTCTCCTGCTTCAGAAATCTGGCCCGCATCAAGCAGACCGCGCGCCGCTGCCGACGGTACGTTGCAATGTCTTCTTCTTCGTCTGCTACGAGTGCGCCGCCTACCATGTCGTCGTCCAAGGAGTCTTTGAGCGATTTGGCGGTGATGGAGTTGCAGCCTGGCAATACTGTGGAGTTCGGTACGTCAAGGATTTCCTTGGTCCGCGTGCTGGAGATGCAGCGACTTGGTTACTTTGGTGACGGCGTCAGGCGGGCACCGGGTGCAGAGGAGATCCCCGAGCCTGAAGGCGAGTTGGTTGTTTTAGGACTTTTTTGTCGACGGTCTTCGCCTCCCGGCACATCAATTCGTGGTGGAGGTGTTGCGAAGGTTCGAAGTGCAGGTCCACCAGTTGACGCCTAACGTCGTGGTTGCGTTGGCGAAGTATGTTTGGGCGGTTACTTTCTACGGCGGGCAGCCGTCTGTGGAGGTCTTCACCAAGAATTATTGCCTGCATTGGCAGAAAAGAAAAATAGGAAATAAGATAGCACAATTTGGATCGTGCACCTTCACGCTGAGGACTGGGAAGACTTCGGCTGAAGTCGTGGAGATAGTCCCTTGTGCTAGGAACAAATGGGGCAACTAGTGGGATTTTTGGTTCTATATGGCTCCTGGTGATATCAAAGACCTGCCTGGCCTCTCTCCGGCCATTCTGTGCTCACACTACTATGTGGCGTTCCCTCGATTCGAGGTGGCGGAGGAAGACGAGGACGAAGGGGCCCTTCGATATGCTGCCCGCTTGAGTAGCGGGCACGACTTGGTTGAGGAATTTATCGGCTATGGAGTGTGGCCCTTGGCACAAGGTTGGGTACTGGGCGACGTGTGCCACCGTCGGATGCCAACCCTGGGCGACCAGTTGGTGCGAAGTCCTGCCTTTGTGGTGGATTTACGCGGTCGGAACCCGACCGCATTTGTGTGTGAAGTGGAGGTCGAGGCCACGAAGATTGTAGGAAAGTATGTGCCGAAGACGGAGGCCATGAGGAGTTGGGATATCCGCGGTTCAAATGTTAGGTTGAACTGTGTTTTTTAGTTGAATTGTTTGCCATATGCCGGCTACCCGGGGGACGACGATGCCGATGCTGCTGTCCGCCGGGGAAAAAAAGGTGGTGACAACGGGCGACGAGGGCCCTTTGCGGGGAACAGCGCCGATCGCGGCCGCCAAGAAGAGGAAATTAGGTACAGCAGCTGAGGGGTCGAGGGCTTCCGATCGTTTTGCTGCGGATTTGTTGGAGACCTACGGGTTCCTGGGGAGACGATGTCTTCGCCCGAGCTCCGGGAATCTTCCGCGCGAATGCTGAAGGTTACCAGGGGTCGCTGGCCTAGGAATGTTCTGATTCCCCGGGCGACCGGCGAGGACATGTTTACATCGCAATTAGCTCGTGAGATAAAAAATTTTCCTTACGGACGGAATGTTGCTACTGTTGTATCGGTAGTGATGGAGAAGGATTGTCAAGACGCGTCGTGGAAACGCCAGGCGTTCGGTAGGGTTGGGGACCCGCGGCGCGAAGTCAAAATGGCGCGCGCGAGCGTGAAGCCTACCGCCCCCGGTGCCAACATGCCTCCGCCTGGCGCTCCCGGCGCCAGCATGCCGCTGCCTGCCTCACCCACACAAGAGCGATGGCCTCCCTCGCCACCGCGCGCTGCTGAGGCGGCGGTGGGTGGCGCTGAAGTCTCCATGGATATTTCCATGGACGACTACCTTGTGGGCGGGGTCGCGATATTCGACGCCCACAAAGGGCGGGGACCTGCTGGTGAGTTTTTTTAGCGAAGTCTGGGTTTCTGACGTGACAATGATGCAGGAGCGGAGTCCAGGCAACTGGCTGTTGTCCCGGCGCCGGTGGTGGCTGGCCCGGTGGCCATGGCAACCGGGGCAAAGGGGTCTTCGCAGGACCCATGGTCCAGGTTCTGCGCCAGCGGCGAAATTGCCTCGGCTGCCGTCATGAAGGACGTGGTTGGTTCAGTCGCGCAACAGCTAAAACACGTGAGTAATCTTTGCTTCTATAGTGTATTTTTCTTCTATGGCTTCAAATTTGACAGTTTTTGTGCCAGGCGGCCACCTTCGCCTAGCACATTGCGTCGAGGGCGTTGACCTCAGAGTTTGCTGCCGAAAGGCGGCGACTCGAGGGCAGGATTGAGCGCCTCCGAACGCAGCATACTAAGGCTGTGCGAGACAAATCGGCCGCGGAAAACAAGAGCCGCAATTTGATGGAAAAGCTGTCGGCGGCGGAGGCTGAAAAAGAGGACCTCAGCCGCCGGCTTGCGGCGGAAAAGGAAGATGCGGACAAGGCCCACGCAAAGGCCCAGGCTGCCCTTGCCGAGGCCAACCTTGCCCTCAAGCGTGCCACCGACGCGGAGTCGGTGCATAGGAATCTGTGTGGCTATCTGGACAAAGCGACTCGACCGAGCACACACATTGCTTGTGGACGCGTACCGGTAGCTTGGTGCATGTACCGCCCCCTTCGACCCGTCCGGCGAGGAGGTGGGCCTCCGCTTCCTTGGGTGGCTGCAGGAGGAGTTGGAGTTGCTCTAGTCCATCGTGACGAGACTCATGTCCTTTGCCTCGCTCATTACGTGCGAGGGGGCTGCGAATGCTTTATCTCGTGAGGGATGTAGGCATTTTGATGTATTTGATCGAACAAATGAGGACTTCGAACGTGGAATCTTCCAGATCGAAGACGAGGTGCTAAAGCGGTTCACTGGGGCGCTTTATGACAGGATGTGGGGCCCTCACGGCCGCGATACTGTCCGGGAGAGGTCTGACCGGGCGCTGGAACAGGTGTGTGACATTTTATATTATTTTATTTTTTAATATATATTTTGTGCTATTTCTGTAAATGATGAACGATCAAGAAGTCGACGACTTTGGTGGCCTGGAAAGCACGGTGACCTAGGCAGAAGATGCGAGGACAGGGGTTGAAGAGCAACTGACGCCACTGATCGGCCCTGGCGGGGACCCTGCGGCGGCCGCTGTGCCGGCTGGCGAAGACACTCCAGCGGCAGCTGCGCCGACTCACGAAAACCCTGCAGCGTCGGCTGCTCCTTCGCAGGTGGCGGGGTCGTGTTAGGGGCGTTGGGTTTAGGACTTTATTTTTGTGATACTGAAAGTCGGTTGCTCTGTAGGTTCCGACGTCTGGGCCTGCGTAAACAACCCTTACTGATGATATTAATTTTGTGGTGGCTGCGAATGCAGTGCCTGTTAATGAAAATTTGTCTAGTTCTGAAACTGTGTCTTGGTCATCTGACGGGGGTGAGTTTGGGAGTCCGTTTTCATGGACTGAGGAGTCTTTGGATGAGGACTGCATTATTTTGCTGCGTTGGATGTGGCTGCGGCGGAGTCCTTGCCGCAGCCTGAAGTGCGCGAAGCGTTTGCTCCCCCGGCTAGGGCGATGATCGAAGAGCACCTCCAGCGAAGAGTGGTGTCGAAGCATAATGTTGGCGAGATGTCGCGAAGTGGTAGGCGTCGACGGATGGGGATGGAACGAACCCGTCTTCGGGTAGAGAGGGGTGGACAACGAGATTTGTTGACCTCGACTTCCGGGACGTGTATTGGGGAGGGGGATCTGCGGAATCTTTTTGAGGGTGAGGAGTTGAGGATGATGTTGTTTAATTTTCGTGAGGCAGACCTTATCCCAAAGGCTTAGCTGATGTAGCATGTTTGCTGCCCTCGCTTATGTGTTGCGGTGGTGAGCGAAAATGTTGCCTTCCCCCGGCTCGCAATAGAGAGGGAGGGCAACAAAATGTGATTTGTATTATTTGTGCAATGTGGCCGGTGGCCCTTCGCTGTGTGTATGTAAACTATGACGACATTGCTTGTTGTGAAATGAGATGGGGACTTTGCTTGCCACGACGATGTGTGGATGCTTATGACGCGTACTGGTTGCGTCAGTAGTTGGTTTTTGTTCGACCGTGTCAGATAGCAGAGACATCGCACCTTTAAGGTGATCGTAATACACTTTGCGTTGTTAGGGTGATGTCGCGTATTTGCAAGTCCGCTGCACCCTTAGGCGGCCTTTGCTCGGATGACTTATAGTAAAGACTTCGTATGACGCATTTGTTGTGCATATCCGAGCACACGCGTTGCTTGTGGACGCGTACCGGCAGCTTGGTGCGTGTACCGCCCCCTTCGACCCGTCCGACGAGGAGGTGGGCCTCCGCTTCCTTGGGTGGCTGCAGGAGGAGCTGGAGTTGCTCCCGTTCATCGTGACGAGACTCATGTCCTTTGCCTCGCTCATTACGTGCGAGGGGGCTGCGAATGCTTTGTCTCGTGAGGGATGCAGGCATTTCGATGTCTTTGATCGGGCAAATGAGGACTTCGACCGTGGAATCTTCCAGGTCGAAGACGAGGTGCTAAAGCGGTTCGCTGGGGCGTTTTATGACAGGATGTGGGGCCCTCACGGCCGCGATACTGTCCGGGAGAGGTCTGACCGGCGCTGGAACAGGTGTGTGACATTTTATATTATTTTATTTTTTAATATATATTTTGTGCTATTTCTGTAAATGATGAACGATCAAGAAGTCGACGACTTCGGTGGCCTGGAAAGCACGGTGACCCAGGCAGAAGATGCGAGGACGGGGGTTGAAGAGCAATCGGCGCCACTGACCGGCCCTGGCGGGGACCCTGCGGCGGCCGCTGTGCCGGCTGGCAAAGACACTCCAGCGGCAGCTGCGCCGGCTCACGAAAACCCTGCAGCGTCGGCTGCTCCTTTGCAGGTGGCGGGGTCGTGTTAGGGGCGTTGGGTTTAGGACTTTATTTTTGTGATACTGAAAGTCGGTTGCTGTGCAGGTTCCAACGTCTGGGCCTGCGCAAAAAACCCTTACTGATGATATTAATTTTGTGGTGGCTGCGAATGCAGTGCCTATTAATGAAAATTTGTCTGGTTCTGAAACTGTGTCTTGGTCATCTGACGGGGGTGAGTTTGGGAGTCCGTTTTCGTGGACTGAGGAGTCTTCAGATGCGGACTGGATTATTTTGTTGCGTTGGATGTGGCCGCGACGGAGTCCTTGCCGCAGTCTGAAGTGCGCGAAGCGTCTGCTCCCCCGGCTAGGGTGATGATCGAAGAGCACCTCCAGCGTAGAGTGGTGTCGAAGCATAATGTTGGCGAGATGTCGCGAAGTGGTAGGCGTCGACGGATGGGGATGGAACGAACCCGTCTTCGGGTAGAAAGGGGTGGCCAACGAGATTTGCTGACCTCGACTTCTGGGACGTGTATTGGGGAGGGGGATCTGTGGAATCTTTTTGAAGGTGAGGAGTTGAGGATGATGTTGTTTAATTTTTGTGAGGCAGACCTTATCCCGAAGGCTGAGCTGATGTAGCATGTTTGCTGCCCTCGCTTATGTGTTGCGGTGGTGAGCGAAAACGCTGCCCTCCCCCGGCTCGCAATAGAGAGGGAGGGCAACAAAATGCGATTTGTATTATTTGTGCAATGTGGCCGGTGGCCCTTCGCTGTGTGTATGTAAACTATGACGACATTGCTTGTTGTGAAATGAGATGGGGACTTTGCTTGCCATGGCGATGTGTGGATGCTTATGACACGTACCTAGTTGCGTCAGTAGGTGATTTTTGTTCGACCGTGTCAGATAGCAGAGACATCGCACCTTTAAGGTGATCGTAATACACTTTGCGTCGTTAGGGTGATGTCGCGTATTTGCAAGTCCGCTGCACCCTTAGGCGGCCTTTGCTCGGATAACTTATAGTAAAGACTTTGTATGACGCATTTGTTGTGCATTTCCGGCTGCACCCTTGGTCGACTTTTTGTTCGGATGTCTTTTAGTAAAGACTTTGTATCGTGCACTTGTTGTGCTTATCCGGCTGCACCCTTAGGCGACTTTTGCTCGGATTTGTCTTTTTGTAAAGACTTCGTATCGTGCTCTTGTTGTGCTTATCCGGTTGCACCCTTAGGCGGCTTTTGCTCGGATTTGTCGCACGCGAGGGTAGTCTAGGCTACCTGTCGCGGTGACTGCGTATACGTCCAATGTCGAAGACCGTCGATGCGGTCTTTTTCGACACTTATGGTAATGATGCTTGCTGGAGTTTTTGCGGGGGCTTTTCGTTGGTATATTACATGGCGCCGCCTCGTTAAAAACCTCACCCCCAGAGGAAAAGAGTGCGGCCCTGAATGATATTGTTTGAAGAATTACAAAGGCGCTTGGGCCTTGGATCTTAAATGAAAAATTTTCGGAGATTGTTGATGTTCCATGAGTGTTCTAGGTCTTCGCCGGATGACGTTGCTAGTCTGTAAGCATTTGGGGATGCCTTTGTCTTGACTATGTACGGCCCTTCCCACTTCGGCTCTAGCTTGCCCCGGGACTCTGTCCTGGTGGTCCTTACAAGTACTAGGTCCCCTTCGTTGAATTCCCTTGGGACGACAGTGTTGTCACGCCATGCTTTGGTCTAGACCTGATACTTGTTGAGGGCCTGCAGGGGCGAGGACGCGGTCTCCGTCAATGAGATCTTTGGAGGTCGGTTCGTCGATATCGGGGACGGCTGATTCGTTTGTTCGGGGGGAACCATGCTTTAACTCTTGTGGTGTCATTGCTTTGGATTCGTACATCAGGCGGAAAGGTGTGAATCCCGTTGCTCGGCACTCTGTCGTGTTGAGCGCCCATATGACCTCGGGTAATTGGTCTGCCCATTTGCCTTTTTGTCGTTAAGGAGCCTTTTCTTAATGGCGCTAAAAAACTTGCCATTGGCGCGTTCGACGACGTCGTTGGACTGTGGGTGGTAGACAGAGGTGAAGACCGGCTTTGTACCGATGGAGCTGCAGAATTCCTTGAAATCTTAGCTATCGAGCTGCTTGTCGTTGTTGACTGTTAGTTCAGACGGGTCTCTAAAGCGGCAGACAATATTTTCCAGAAAAAATTTTGGACGGTCTTCGTTGTTATCGTGGAGACTGCCATTGCCTCGATCCACTTTGTAAAATATTCGACGGCAACGAAGGTGAACTTTAAGTTTCCTTGAGCTGTAGGCAGTGGCTCGACTATGTCCAGCCCCCAACGCTGAAGTGGCCATGTGTGGGCAATGAGCTTAGTGAATTGCGAAGGGTTGCCTGAGCGAGGAGATAACTTTTGGCATGCCTTGCATGACCTGGTGACTCAGTTGGCTGTGCAAATTATCGCGGGCCAGTAAAATCCCTGATGAATCACCTTGGCTGCGAGGGCCCTGGGTCTTGAGTGTGAACCGCGGGTTCCACCATGGACTTCGTGGAAGATTTCTAGGCCTTTGATTTCGGTTATGCATTTCAGCATAGGCTGGCTGATGCCCTTTTTGTATAGCTGGCCCTCGACTATTGCGAAGTCCCTGCTCCTGTGTTTCAGTCATTTGGCCTCATTGCGATCGGTTGGGTGGTAGTGGCCCTGCAAGTACAATGTTATTGGGGCTCGCCAGTCTTCGGCCATGATGAGGTTAACGATTCGGTGGCCTTTGGCGTCTTGAGTTATTTGCAAACCTTCGGGGTTACGAACGGCTGGTGTGCCGATGACATGGTAGAACACGTCGGAGGGCAGGGCCTCGCCCTTGGCTACTGCCTTGGCCAACGCATCGGCCTCTTCGTTCTTTTTGCGGTCGACATGCTGTAGGGTGAAGCCCTTGAATTGTTTTTGGAGGCCGTGTATGGCGGTGAGGTATTGCATGAGCACTGGCTATTTTGCTGAATAATCATTTTCGATCTGGCCAGAGACGACCTTGGAGTCTGTCCTGATGATGCATGTGGTAACGCCGAGGGCCCGTAGTTTGCGAAGTCCCAGGATGACGGCTTCGTATTCTGCAATGTTGTTGATGCAGACTTTTTCCGAGTGCTCTTGTTGTGGCCTCACGGGTCCTGTCCAGTCGACGATGAAGTCCGCCAAGACTTGTGACTTGATTGTCGTTCTAGGATCAAAGGTGATGTGGTACCCGGAGAGTTCGGCTGCCCATTTTGCAATTCTGGCGGATGCCTCCGGGTTCCTAAACAATTCTCCCAGACCCCTGTCCGAAGTGACCCGTACTTTGAATGCCTCGAAATAGTGTCGTACTTTGCGCGAAGCCATGACCACTGAGTATGAAATTTTCTCGAGTTTGGTCATGTTGCACTTGGAAGTCGTGAGGACTTCAGAGACGTAATACATTGGGCATTGGTGACTTTTTCCATCTCTGTCCTGCTCTTGGACTAATGTTGTGTTGACTGCGCATGGTGAAGCCGTAATGTAGAGAAGCAGTGGCAGTGAAGGGTCGGGGCTTGTTAGAGTTGCTAAGTCAGACATGTGCTGTTTGAGCGATTCGAAGGCCGCTGCCTGCTCTGGGTCCCAGGCGAAGTCTTTCGCACCACATAGTGTTTTGAGGAAAGGTAGGCTTTGCTCAGCGGACTTAGAGATAAATCTATTCAGAGCCACCAATCTTCCTGTCAGCCGCTGGATGTCCCTGGTGGACTGTGGAGGTGCCATGTTGATGATCGCTTGGATCTTGGTTGGGTTGGCCTCAATCACTCGGTGCGATACTAGGTAACCAAGTATTTTCCCCTGGCAAACTCCGAAGACACACTTCTCAGGGTTGAGCCGGAGTCGTGCGTCGTGCATGTTTGTGAATGTTTCTATGAGGTCGGCCAGGTGGTCCTCTTTGCTTTTGCTTGCGACGACAATGTCGTCGACGTAAGTGAAAATGTTGCGGCCGACTTGGTTTTCGAGGACCCTCTTGGTGAGGCGAGAGAAGGTTGAGCCGACGTTCTTGAGTCCCTCGGGCATTCGTACGAAGCAGTACGTGTCGAAGGGTGTAATGAAGCTTGTGCTTGCCTTGTCCTCCTCTTTCATGTAAATTTGGTGGTACCCTGAGAAGCAATCAAGGAGGGGCATAACTTCGCAGCCTGCTGAGCTATCGACAATTTTGTCGATTCGTGGCAAGGGAAAATTGTCCTTGGGACAAGCCTTATTGAGGCTTGTGAAGTCGATGCACATGCGCCACTTGCCACTCTTGTTCTGCACCATGACCACGTTGGCGAGCCATATTGGATAAGCAATTGGCTCGATGAATCTGGCTTCTAGCAGGCAATGCACCTCGACCTTGGTTGCCTCAGTTTTCTCATCAGACATTTTCCACAGTCGCTGCTTTTTTGGGCGCACCGAGGGGTCGATGCCCAGGCTGTGGCAATGATAGAGCGGCTGACCCCAACCAGATCGAGGGCAGACCAAGCGAAGACATCCTTGTTTCGGGAGAGACAGGAAAGGAGTTTTTCCTCGTCTCGCGAGGTCAGATCTTCGCTTATTATTACCGTTTTCCTCGACGTTGCCGGGTCGATGGGTACTGCCTTTGTTTCGTCGTTGCTTTGGAGCTGCGCTTTGACTTTTTTGTCTTCGATCGGGCGATTGCTTTCGAAACCTTTGTGCTCTGTCATGAGGCAGTGTACGTGTTGCCCTGGAACAAAGTCCCTTTCGATGTTGCACGCTGTCTGCTGGTCGTCGTAGACGGTGATCACGCTTTGCGGGCCTGGGATTTGCATACAGAGGTAGAGTTCATGAATGGCCGCCTCAAACTTGTTGATCGAGCCCCGACCCATTATGGCATTGTATGGGTAGACCATGTCGACAATGTCGAAAGTGACCTGTTCACTTCGCGCTTTAGGTGCTACACCAAATGACAGGGGGAGCTCTATCTTGCCGACGGGGAAGGTGCCCTTGCCACCGAAGCTGTAGAGGGGATTGTCCGCAGGCTTGAGGAGGTTATGGCTTATTCCCATGCGATCGAAGGCGTGCAGAAAAATGATGTCAGCTTGACTGTCGTTGTCAACCAGCACCTTGTGTAGGTCCCAGCCTGCTACCCTGCAGTTGATCACCATGGCGTCTACGTGAGGAGCGCTGCGCAAGTCAACGTCTCTGGCGTCGAAAGTGAGCGGTACATGGGACCACTTTGTTTGCACCACTGGGCCAGTGAGAGCGACATGGTTCACACTTTGGTAGTGGTCCCTTTTCTGTCGCTTTGTGTCGAAGTCCACGCTTGATCCCCCAGTGATCATGTGGATGACTCCGCGATATGGTGGTTTAGCGAAGTCTTCTTGTTTGGGTGCTTGTGGGGGTGGTTGTGGTGCGGAGGATTTGGGTGATGCGGAGGCGGTGGTGGTAGAACCTACACCTTTTGTTGGTGCTGGTAAGCATGGTTGGGTGGATGCTGGATTTGCTCGTTGTGGTAGGGTTGCTAGTGATGGTATGTGTGCACGACGACCCTCTGGTTGTCGGCTAGTTGTGCTCTGGACATTCTGTCCCTGGTGGCTTTGGTCTCTGGACAATCCCTTGTTGGGTGCGCGCAATCTTCGCCGTGAAACAAGCAATAGAATCTGCACCACTGTTGTGTCCGTCCGCGACCTCTTCCTCTTGCGCCGTTGTCGTGGCCTTGGGGGGTATTCCTGACGATGGGTGGTCTCTCCGGCTGGGTGCTGATTGGCTATGTTGTGCACCTGCTGATGATTGCGATTGTCCCGGTCGGAGTCTAGCTGCGCCGGCCTAGTCCAGGTTCTGCTGGACTGCGGAGGGTCCTTGGGTTTTCTCTGAGATTCAACCTTGCATTGATGGAGCTCCTCAGACCTGGCATACTTCTCAAATAATTGGTATAGCTCTTGTAGATTCTTGGGTGGGTCCCTGATGCAATGACTGTACAGGACGCCTGCCTGAAGACCGCTGATGGCGTAGTGGATTGCAATGTGGTCGTCAACTGATGGCAGTTGCGATTTGAGTGTTAGGAATTTTCTGTAGTACTCACGAAGGGTTTCCTTCTCTTGCTGCTTGCAGAGGGATAACTCAGCGAGCGCGTCTGTATCGGGCCGGTACCCTTGAAAGTTGAGCAGGAACTTGTCGCGAAGCCCTTTCTAGGACTCAATGGACAGTGGCGGTAACCTGGTGTACCAAGTCAAGGTCGGGCCTTCGAGTGTGATGATGAAGGATTTGGCCATGGTGGCGTCATCCCCTCCGGACGATGCGACGGCTACCTGGTAGCTCATGATGTACTAAGCCGGGTCGGTGCTGTCGTTGTATTTGGGGTAGGTGCCGACCCTAAAGTTGGCGGGCCATGGTGATGCCTGGAGTTGCGGAATCAGGGGGCTTCGCTCGTCGAGATAGTTGAACCCCTGGAAAGCTACGACGGGTGGGATGAAGGGGCCACGCTGTGGTATGAATGGGTCTCCGGCTTGGATGTACTGCTGGAGAGGCGCTGGCGGTGCAAGGGGTCCGCGCTGTAGGTTGTATTGGCCTTTGCTTTGCATGAGCACGATCTCTTGCTCTAGCTCCCGAGCTCTCTGCTCCTCATCTTGTATCATCTGACGTACCTTGGCTTGCATGGTGACTCATTGGCGCTTGGCATCGAGGATTTCTTTCTGCTTCTGCAGGTGGTCGTTTTTTATGCGCAGAGCTCGCAACTTTAGCTGGTCTTCGGCTGAGATGCTGATGACTTCTCTGTCCTCAATGGTGTCTTTGCCCTCTAGTGGAGCGAAGCCTGGTGGTGGTGCTTGTGGTGCGCCTTCGGAACTGTAGGTGCGTACAGTGCCGTCAGGGGTGGGGTGGTCTTGGCGCTGTCTTTTGCTGTTGACAGCGTCATCTTCGAAGGCCTCTTGGGGGATGGTGTCCGCGAGGGCCTTGCCTTTATTTTCTGTCAGTAGTGCTGCCTTCATCGCGTCGTCAATGGATGGGGCAGCCTTCGAATTTGCTCTCTTGGGGGCCATCGCGGGTTATTTTTCGTAGCACGAACGGTAGGCGCCAAATGTTGGAACCCGCCTTCCTGGGCAAGTTGATCCAACGGGGAAGTGGAAAGCGTGTTTGCAAAGTTCAGCACGGAATGCCAAAAGCTTCGTTAATCTCCTCCGTGCCTGGGCACTGTACTAGGGTATTTATAGGTACTCGAGGGGCCGCCTGTCCCTGTCAAAGACGTTTAGACCCTCGAGTACCCGGTTTATCCCCAGAATATTCCCACGAGGGGAGGTTACAGATAGTCATTAAGGTAAACCTTATTACAGACACGACCCTTATCACACTTGTCCTCGCGGGGCCCATCACTATGGGCCGAATCACACATGGGCCTCCCCCGGTGGTGAGGGAGCAGGAGGTCCATAGATATCGGCAGGGCCTTCGTCTTGCAACACGAGAGCGAAGGGGTCACGCAGGCCTCCGTCCGGTCGGCGCCTTCGGCATGTTCTGGTGTGTTCTGTGGATTTAGCCTTCGTCTGCGCAATGAGAGGACGAAGTCGTATAGCAAAGGGTGGTGTGTTCGCCTTCGCCCCAACATATTTATTATATTATTTATTTCTAATTCTCTTTATTTTCCTACTCAACTACCTCATGTTGACCTTCTGTACGTCGAGTAGTAGAGAGTGAACTCTAGAAATAGTGTTTGTTGTGGCCTCCATAATGTCATAAGGTAGGATGGGAGCATATTTGATTTGTTAAACCGATTAAATGAGATAGTAAATGGATTCAAGGGACTTGAAATCAATGAACTGGATGAGGACTTCTCTTATAAGTTCCTTAGATCACTTCCGGATCGATATGATACAATTGTCACCATGCTTATAAGAAGTGATTTGAAGAATACATCACGTACCAAAGTGTTGGGTGAAATACTCGCTGATGATATATTCAAGAAGTCTCAAGGCAAAGCTCTTGGTTTGGCAAAGAGGAGGGAAAAGGAATCAATAGCTCTCGAATCAAAATCCTCCAAATTTATTGAAAAGGAGGAAAGTGATGATGAAGATAGTGAAAGTGAAAGTGATGAAGAAATGACCCTCTTTGTGAAAAGATTCAACAAATTCATGTAAACCCTAAATAATGTCGAGGTTTAGCTAGTTCTTTATTATTTTATAAGAATAAAAATAAGGATCCCTAAGACTTTAGCTATTCAAGAAATCGTATCAGAGTTATTTTTGGTATGTGTCTTAGCGTTGAGACATGTTCCATTTAAATAAATAGGAGGGTGAATTATTTTACTTGAAATTACTCTCATGGGGTTATATGATACTAGGAATTCCTTGCTTATTGAAGCTCTTACCTGAAAATGACTATGTGAGCAAAGTAAAAGAAAGGAATAAATAAACAGAAAATATATATGCATCATGCTGGAGTTTCTTTGTTGTGCACTTAATTGAAAAAAATAAATTCTAAAGCTGGAGTTTAATCTAATTTGAAATGAGAAATGGAAATTCAAAATAGAAAAAAGAGAATAAAAACCTAGCCAGGCCGACACCCTCGCAGTCAGCCCATCCGCGCTTTCCCTCTAGCGGCCCAAGAACCCCTCCCCCCACCGCTCCGACATGTGGGTCCCCTTTGTCATCCGCTCGCAGCCGCGCGTGCAAGGCATCTTCCCCTCTGACATGTGGGTCCTGGGGTCGTCCACCCGCGCATGCCTGCTTCCTCAGCCAATTCATGCACTGGCAACCTAGGCCCAGTCATCAGCCCCTCTCTTCCCTGTGCTTCTTCCCGGCGCGCTGCTACACCCAAACAGAGCGCGCGGAGACCGCGACCGTTGCAACCATCAGCGAGATTTCTAGCCCTAGCTGAGCTCAACAACCCTCCCCATGCGTCTGAAAAATGGGTGGGGTTCTCTCGGCTGCGCTCGTCGTGCCCAAGCGACCAAAACCCTCGCCGCCGAGTGAGACAGTGAGTGGGAGTCGCCGCCACCGAAGAAGATTAGTCCCAGTCACCATTGAGCCTCGGGGTGCGGTCCCGGAGGATCGGAATCATCCGCAGATCAAGCGGGTTGGCTCGACTTCGTGTGGGGGAGGGCGGAAGAGCAAGAATTTGTCGTCAGAGTTATACCTCCGTCACGGTTACGCCCTGCTCTGTGGTCGGGCCTCGCCATCATCCAGACCACCGGTAAGCCGCCTAGGTGCCATCCCTCTAAGCATCTGCTATGTGTTACACCGATAATCATGAGGAATCAGCCACTAGAATGCGGGATGGGGTATTGCAGCCATGGCACTGCCGCACCGACCCTGTTCATCACGGTAGGAGGGCATCAGGGGGAAGACGAGCCAGGACCGACCGATTGTGATCCAGCGAGTGGGATTAGGTTCCCATATACCCATTCACGCAAATATAATCATGGCCATCGATTCCACGTTGTGCAGGCAGGATTAGGCTACGCATACCGCCTTTGCGGAATTAATCTCAGTCGTAGGATTAGTAATGGGTGGCGTAGAGTAGTGGTAAGGCGTGGTTGTTCCTCAGTCGTCAATTTCATGATCGATGGCACCGATTGCCTCCTAAGTAATGAAACACCGTTCTAATCTGGTTTGTAGAAACTGGATCGGGTGAACCAGATCTGCCCATACCCTTTCGACCTGATGATTTTGCATAAGAGCCCCTACTCTTTTGACTTATCAACCCATAGTCCCTGAGAGTGATAAAATCATTACTGAAAGGCCCTGGGTTTTGCAAGTTAGACCCTAGGGAATTCATAAATGGTACCCGCCATCCATTTAAATCCAAAAAAATTCATGAAAACTTTTAATAAATGTTTTTATGTATGAAATAAATATCAAAATACCTAGAAGCTTAGAAAAATTATAACTTCTTCGTTTTAACCCCGATTTGAACCACTCCAGTTGCATTAGGTTCATTTTAACACTAACTACAACCTAGTAACCTTATTTTGTTATGTAACATGTTGTAGAAATTGAGCACTTGATTGGTTTAGCCTATGTTTAACTTGTCCAAGCACATAAAACTTCAGGGAATCATATCTTCTTAACCGTAACTCCGATTTTAGCCGTTCTCGAACCTACGGTTTCGTAGCGACACATAGAATTATATTACACAATTGTTTTCTATGTTTGGTGTAATGTTATTTTCACCTACTCTTTGCCTATCTATATGTATTGCTACGAGTGGAAGCGAGGTCACGAGAAATCTGAAGACCAACTTGGTGAAGTACCTGGAATCTCAAGTCTAAGGCAAGTTGTGCCCTTGATCACTCTTCTTTACTTAATAATGTCTCTGTTAATAACTGTGACATGCTCAGGTTAATTTGATGGGACCTAATAGGCTTTCCTAGTATTGTTTATCCCACACCTTGCAAAAATGAATTATTGGGTAGATTTTCTATTGCTCTACCTAGTTTTGGGAAATTAATGTTATAAATGATCATGTTCCATTAATACTGTTGATTTAATTATTGTCCATGATAAGATTATTGTATTAATTAGAACATGGAGAACCACCCAGAAAAACAGTGCTACAACAAGGGTGGAATGGGACGCCCTTAGCCAAGTAATTAGGAAAACTAGGGAGAGATTACCTTACCCAAAAGGGGCAAGCGGGGAGGCGTCGCTGCAGAGTATAGGGAGGTCCTTGGGTCAAACTATCTGTAAAGCTTTTCGAACGAGGGATTCCTATGCTTCCTTCTTCCTGAATCCGTAGCGGGTTTTCTCGAACTAGTGGAACTTCGAAAAGGCCTCGTAGTGCTACCCTGCCTCGTCTCCTCGATAGAGATGAATGGGAAGTTGCGATCCCTTCCCAAGTGGGTAACATGACTTGTGGGTAAAGATGTGCAACCTCTGCAGAGTGTAAAATTGGTATATCAGTCGTGCTCATGGTCATGAGCGGCTCGTACCCTCACATGATTAACTTATGGAATTAAACTTAATTTGTCATTTGCATTGCATTGTGGGTTTTATTATTAATATTGATCTCTTATTAATTTGGGTTGGTATCTACTTATACTTAGTAACTGCTAATAAAACTTTGACCAACTTTAAAAGCAATGCTCAGCTTTAACCATCCTCTTTGGTAATACTTACACTTCACATGAACCCCCACCATAAGTGAGCTCATGCACATTATTCCTCGCAACTTGTTGAGCGATGAACGTATGTGAGCTCTCGCTTGCTGTACTCACATACCCCCTAGGTCAAGAATAGGTACCGTAGGATATGGAGCATGAAGGATGTCGCGATGAGTTTGTGAGAGTTCTAGGTCATCGTCTCCCAGTCAACTATGGTTGCGGAGGATCGTTGTCTTCGTATGATGTAATTAGTTAACTATTTTGTACAAAACACCCATTATATAATAAAGATGTGACATTGTTTCTATACCATGAGTCATCATATGTGTGAGACTTGATCCTAAGACACATTTGATTCGCGCCCGGATTTGCCCTTAAATCCGGGTGTGACAATTCATGAGAAAGAAGAAGGCTCAACCAAGAAGATCTCAATATTCAAGAAGAAATGCATTCAATGATAGAAAATGCTTTGAATGTGGCGAACAGGGTCACATAGCCATGAATTGTCCAAACAAGAAAAGGAAAGACAAGGGCGTCGAGCACAAGAAGAAGAAGAAATTCATAAGGAAGAAAAAAAGGATGGGCAAGCTTATCTTGTGGAATGGGATTTCGATGCAAGCTCAGATGATGATGACGATGATAGTTCATCCAAGCTAAATGTTGGTATCACCATTAAGGGGGCTCCATCAATCTTTTCATCTCCATATTGCCTTATGGCAAAAGGTGGCTCGAAGGTAAAAACTATTCATAAAAATATTGGTAATGATAGTGATGATGATGATGGATATTCTTATGATGATCTTAAGTGATGTCGATGACTAGATGCACAAAGAGAAAGAAAAGTTAAGGGCGTTGAAGGATTTGTATAAATCTCTTCAAGTGTCCTTTGAGGAGCTAATGTCTTCTCATGACAATATTAAAGAAAGTCATGAGAGGCTTAAGGAAGCTCAAGACACTCCTCTTGTGCATGAAGCCATGGTGGTGAAAGTGGACATGGTTGTCACTTGTGACTTACTTTGTAGCCCCACAAGTGAACCGAGTCTCACTAGCACCGTATGTAGCAAATGTGATGCTTCTCTTTTTAATGATGATATTATTTGTGAAGACTTGCATGTTATTGAGAATGATGTGCTAGCAAATAAAGTGAATTCTCTAACCCATGATTTGGAGAAGGCATGTGGTGGAAAAGGCCAAATTGGCTTTATATTGGGAAGCCAAAGATGCTCACTTAACCGTGAGGGCCTTGGGTATGTCCCTAAGAAAGGGAAGAATGCTTTTGGTAAGCTCAAGACCACCTTTGTAAAGAAATGTGACAAAACATTCCACAAGTGTCACAAGAAGGGACACATCAAGAAGGATTTTCCAAAATACAAGAATGCATTCTTTGCTCATTTTGATCATTGTTATGTTCTATCTCATAACTCTAGAGTTGTTCATGCAAAATTTATTAGCACACATATAGTTGGTGCTAAAAATACTATTTGGGTGCCAAAAGCCATGGTGACTAACATCCAAGGACCCAAACAAGTTTAGGTACCTAAAAAAATTGATTTCCTTTTGTAGGTGGACTACAAGGCGAGAGGGAATCATTTGGTGTTAGATAGTGGATGCACACAACATATGACCGGTGGCATAAGATGTTCATCCAAATGAATAGAGTGGATTGCACAAATGATGATAACATCACATTTGGAGACAATAGCAAAGGAAAGGTGGAAGGTTTGGGTAAAATTGTCATCTCAAATGATCATTCCATGTCTAATGTGCTATAAGTTGAATCCTTAAACTTCAATTTGCTATCTGTAGCTCAATTGTGTGATTTAGACTTTAGTTGTAACTTTACTATTGACGATGTGCTTATTACTAGTGATGATGGTAGTAACCTTTTGTTCAAGGGTTTTCATCATGGGAATCTTTATTTAGTTGATTTTTCATCAAATGAAGCAAATCTTACAACATGTCTATTCTCCAAGGCTTCTTTAGGTTGGTTGTGGCATAGATGACTTGGTCATGCTGAAATGAATCAACTTAATAGATTAATTAAGAATGACCTTGTTCGTGGCTTGAAAGATGTGAAATTTAAGAAAGATAAATTGTGTAGTGCTTGTCAAGTCTAGAACCAAGTGTCTACTCATAGACAGTTGGAATTATTGCATATGGATCCCTTTAGACCTGCATCTTATGTGAGTATTGGTGGGAATACTTATTGTCTTGTTATCGTGGATGATTATTCAAGATACACATGGATATTCTTTCTTCATGATAAATCAAAAGTGCTTGAGACATTTAAGTCATTTGCTATCTTGGCTCAGAATCAATTTGAATATGATATCAAAAAAGTTATAGGTGATAATGGGTCGAAATTCAAAAATCCAAGAGTTGATGACTATTGTGATGACAAGGCTATTAAACAAGAGTTCTCTTCCAAATATACATTGGAACAAAATGATATTATTAAAAGAAGAATAGGACTTTGATTGATATGGCTAGATCAATGCTTGCGGAGTATAATGTATCGAATTCTTTTTGAGCTGAAGCCATCAATATTGCTTGGCATTCATCAAATAGATTGTATTGTCATAGGCTCTTGAAGAAGACCCCTTATGAGTTGCTCATTGGGAGAAAACCCAACATTTCATATTTTAGGTTTTTTGGTTGTAAATGTTATACCTTGAAGAAGGGAAGTCGCCTCTCAAAACTTGAGAAGAAATGTGATGAGGAATATTGGGTTGGTTTAGGGCCTATCCTAGTCAGAAATCCACGTTTTGTTGGTCACTCTTAAGTGGGTTTAGGACCTATATTTTTTTATGGATGTAGGAGATGTGATCTATGTAGTACCGAGTGAAAAGTAATAAATCATATTGTTGTATTATTTATCTTGCACTATGGATCAGGACTGTTAATGGATGTATAAAGGTTGGATAAAGAATGCACCCTCACAAGAGCGGGTAACAAAGAATGAGCAGTTTATCAATAGTGGTTTGCTTTGTCAAAAAATGATAACTATATGAGGTGGCATGCAACATGTGTCGAAATTGTTAGTGTCAAATCAAGAGAGTTATGTGATAGCACCTTTGCAAGTATTGTTTCATGGAAAACTATGAGGTATGGGTGTACCATGGTGAGAAGTTACCTCATGAAAATGCATCGAAACTCCTAACAAATGATTGTATAGACTGATAAGAGAGACAATATGCTTGACGATATAAGGGACGATATAGAGTTCTCAAGTGATCCTAAGGATCCACCTACTCCGGAGGTTAAAAAGTCCTTCGATCACCTAAAGGCGTCTAAAGAGCATTGCATGAACACATGACAATGACCATCCTTGCTTTCATTACTTGGCTCATGGCTATTAAGTCCAAGTTCACTTTCTCAAACAATTGTTATAGCAAATTATTGTACTTGATCGATGATGTACTCTCAGAAAATCATAAGATGCTTAAAGATGTTTACCCATCAAGGAGACAAAACTATTGTCTGGTCTATGTATGGATAATCAGAAAATTGATGTATGTCTAGATAATCATATGCTTTTTTGGAAGGACGATGAGAAAGAGAAGAATTGTCTAAAGTGTGGTGTAAGGAAAATGGACCCCGCGCCATTTGGCTAATAGGTTTTGGTGTTTGATGATTAACACAACCTGTGGACTAATGTTTGCTAGTGTTTATGT
The DNA here is from genome assembly GCF_902167145.1 of Zea mays. Taxonomy (NCBI): domain Eukaryota; kingdom Viridiplantae; phylum Streptophyta; class Magnoliopsida; order Poales; family Poaceae; genus Zea; species Zea mays. The sequence goes on along the minus strand of NC_050105.1, from coordinate 71,278,958 downwards.
TTGTAGTTCACAGGATGCTAAAGTTACTTGGACTAAGGCAATGAGGGAAGCAACACCTCAAAAGAAGACATTATGAAGATCACAAATGAAGATCAACAAGTATCAAGCAAGTCCAAGAAACAAAGACAAGTATTGCCACTGGCGGACTGTCCGGCTGAGAGCACCGGACTGTTCGGTGCACCAGGGAACAGTAGCCCAACAGCTAGTTCTAGGTGGCACTGATGGAGTGAAGCCACCGGACTGTCCGGTGTGACATCCGGACTGTCCGGTGTAAAAGCCTGCAGCACCAACGGTCACCTGCGGTGTCAGTCCAACGGCTAAGCGCACCGGACAGGGGCACCGAACTGTCCGATGCACCACCGGACTGTCCGATGTGCTGCATAAAGCAGCAGCTTTTCTCCAATGGCTAGTTTTGTATTGGGGCCTATAAATACCACCCCAACCGGCCATTCCAAGGTGTGGGAGACCAAGCAACATACCAAGGCATATAGTAGACATTCCCAAGTGCTCATACACCCAAGTGCTTAATTGAATCACTCGATGATTAGCGTAGGTGCTTTGCAAAGTGCTTAGGTTAGTTAGACCGCTTTAGCGCTTGCTCTAGGTGAATCCTAGTTAGTTGAGTGAGTTTAGATAAACCACACAACCCCTCGGCTCTTGCGCGAGCCATTGTAATTGTATCGAGTGGGGCGAGAGTCTTGCGAGACCGTGACAACCACGATTGTGTCACGGCCGCCACCGTGTACTGTAGGGAATGAGGCCCGCGATGTTTTCAGCCGGAAGCTCGATAATGGAGACGGCGGGGAGCGTCCGGGAGAAGCCGGAAGCAGAGCACCACTTGCGCATGGAGAAGGCCCATGGCTCTCTACAGAGTTACTCGACCGAGGTGCTTGGTCCTCGCATGGGCTTCCCTTTGTGTAGGGGCACCAACGAGGATTAGTCGAGACATTGCACGGTTCCGGATACCTCGGTAAAAGTACCAGCGTCATCCACGAGAGTTTGCATCTCTACCTTGCTTTTTAGCTTCCGCATTTACATTAAGCATTCAAGTTTCAATCTTGTATTCATACCTATATTGTTTAGGATTGAAACTTAAGACATTGTGGTAGAGATAGCAACAGTTAGACAAAAACTAGTTTGCACATTCTTGTTTGATTAAATGCATAGGTTTTGCTCTAGGGATTTATTTGTGGCCTAGTTCAGTGAAAGTTTTAGAAGTCCTAATTCCCCCCTCTTAGGCGTCACCTGTTTCCTTCAATTGGTATCAGAACCTGGTTTGGCTCATTTAAAATGCTTTAGCTTCACCGCTAAAAGAGCCGACGCTTTTTAGAGAAAGGGGATGGATACCCATAGGCCACCACACTTTGACGGCACTAACTTCCCATATTATAGTGCTAGAATAGCTTGTTACCTAGTGGCCGTTGATCTAGGTGTTTGGAGAGTCACTTATGACGGGATGAAATCACTCAAAAATCCTGAGAAACCCACCACGAGTGAGGAAAAAGAAATTCATTTAAATGCTAGAGCCAAAAATTTCTTGTATGAATCTCTTAGCATGGATATTTTTTAATCAAGTTTCTACATTAAAAATGGCTAATGTGATTTGGCTAAAATTGCATGAGCTCCATGACGGCACATCTAATGTCTGTGAGCAAAAACATTGCCTAGTCTTAAATGAGTATAATTCTTTTGCTATGAAAGATAATGAGCATGTTAGAGATATGTATTCTCGTTTAAATCTAATCATCAATGAGCTCAATTCTATTGGCATCAATAAGCTAGGTGATGTGAACATTGTGAGGAAGATTATATTCCTGCTACCACAACAAAGATATGAGAGCATCATCACTATTCTTCACAACATGGAGGACTTGAGTACAATGACCCCGACAATTGTGATTGGGAAAATCGCAGCCTTTGAGATGTCATGGAAAATGTGTTGGGGAGAGGAGCCAACTTCCTAAGGCCATATGCTTTTGCATGTGATGAAAGGAAGGGTAAAAAAGGATCCCACTCCAAGTTCCTTAAGTGAAGAAGAGGTGTGGCGGAACCGCCCGAATTATTCCAACCTAAATGCCTAAGTCCCGCCTTAGAGGCTAGACCACACTTAAATAGGAATAAACCGTCAGTCCCTCGGATCTAGTCCGACAAGGCCACTAAAAGGATCAAGTACCACATAATCACTCGAAGGTGAGGCACGGAGCAAATACAATAAAGCATAAAACTGTAATTTAAAGAAGTGCTTAAGGTTATTACAACATCATTGGAGTTTTGCAAAAGCAGTAATCATTGTTCGGGATGCAGCGAAAATTAACTAACGGTAATTAAAAGGGAGGATGGGGAAGCCTGGCCCATCACTCCTCATGCTCCTCTCCTGCTGAGGTAGGGTCCCACTCGACTGTCCAACCCGGTGGCAAGGTGGACGGCCAAGTCACTCCAGCAACCATGTCTTCCAGAGAACCTGTAAAAATTATGCCATAAGCAAGGCTGAGTATACTAATACTCAGCTAGACTTACCCGGTGTGAGGAGTCTACTCCTCTACCTCTAGACATGCAGCTGTTTGGCTGAGGGGTTTGGTTTGCCAAAAGCACTAGCTGAGTCTAAAATCAAGTTTTAGCTTTTCCAGTTTTAGTATGATCCTTTTAACTAGATGTGTACCTAGCTAGTCATACATGGTATCAAACATTTTTATCAATCAACATCCTTTACCAGTCACCTCATTTCCACTTATTACTCAATGTAGCAGCATGGATCAAGCAGTCTCATTAGCTGCGAGAAGCAGACGATTCGAATCGAGTTTTTAAACCTTGCAAGGTAAACCTAAACACACGACGTGGCGAGGTACTCCGTCCCCACACACATCAACCGTCCCCATCGATTTCCTGGCAACAGAAAGAGGCCCACCGCCTTGGCGTACAATGCCCCACTCACCCCGACTGCCGTCGTGCAGTGACCGCACTTGTACCCACCATAACCGGAATGGGAGACCACGTCTCAGGTCACGTGAGGAGATCAATCCGCGGGCAGGTTCACTCAGGTACTAGGCTTACCGATTTACCATATTTCTCGACATGTGCTTAGTACGTTCAAACGCTTGACACACGGTACCACACCTTAATCCTTATTCCAATTTCCGTCTCGTAGACAACGCATCCCCATGGATCGTTGTCCACAAACCATCATCATTACAATATAAAAATGGATACAACCAATTCCTGACCTCGCGCGAGTGCTAGAAAAATCACTCGACTTCTACCGAGATCCCTAATTAGTAAAGCAGCTACTCGACCTAGCATACTAGTATCCATCTCAAAAGGAATCCTGAGTTCATGCAACTAGGGTTTCAGGCAACTCCTACACTTAAGTGCACAGTACAAGCCTACAAACATTAAGTGCAATAAATAGCATATATAATGGTTATGCATAAAACCGAGGCTTGCCTTCCAAAGCTGGGGCAGGCAGATCCTCGATGGCAGGCTCTGGTGCTGGCTCCTGGACTACTTCCTGAGCAACTCCTTACTCCGGAATGAGGATGTACTCTCCGTCAGCGAGATTACAATCTATCGAATGCAATAAATAAGATACATGTATATTAATGGTATGTCAATTTAGTAGATACTAGGTATGGTGAAACAATATTAGAACAGTGGGTAAACTAGGGTTTCTTTATCGGATGGTGCCTTAAGTGTTCTATACACACCTATCTTAGGGTCTTGAGTGAACTTAAAAATTTTAATCATCCCCTTTATGTTTTATTGGACTCTTAGAGAGATTTACTTGTATAATATTAATTTCTTCCACAATTCTCCTTTTACTTTCTATTTATGCTGGTTTTGAGTGCTCTGGAACTACCATGGTGATTTAGAATTTTTCAAAAATGTTGCAAAAATTACAGTGGGTAAACATTGGTCTCTGTAGTTTATTCTAAAAATTTGAGGTTAGAATTAATTAATATAAACCTTGGGCAAAAATAACAAAAAGTGAGGGTAGATGGTCACTTTGCACTACAGCTCTAATTTAGTTGAGGGTTCTGTACTAAAAATTATTTTTGTCAAATTTATGGGTAATGACAGGTCTTTGTGCCAAAAATTACAGAAAGTGACCTAATGGTTATTTAGTTGTGATTTTCCAAAGTTTAATGTCAAAAAGGCACTTATAACTAACTTGTTATTTGAAAAATATTAAACAACAGAACTTATATTTTTCCTAGATTTATACTAGCATATTAGCAGTTATCCCAAGGATTGGGGTGGTTTCTCCTTAGGGTTATTTTTTTAGGATTTTTCTAAGTTCTTACTGTTTTTATGAAATAAAATGTGGTGCATTTCTTTTGTACTAACAGAGGGTTTAACAAAATTTCCTTATGAACTATGTTACTTAAGCAAGCTAGGAAAAATGTGGTTGCCTTATGGTTCCTATTTTAAATCCCCTTTCTCATTTTCTTAAAGTTTGAATTAAAACAAGTTTTTAATGGTTAATCCCTCCTTAACCTTATATATTGAGGAGTTTAACATTTTTAAACAGGGTAGTTAGTAGTTAAGTATGTCTCTAATTTTTCTTATCCTCAGTCCAAAAGAATTTCTATTTTTCCTCTATTTATTTAGTTTTGGGCAGTACACTCATTTAAATTAAAACTCTAAAAAGTGTTGCATTAATTAGGGTGTTTATTATTTTTCCTAAATAGTTCAACATATTTAGGACGTAGCAAAATTGGTTTGACTAAATTTGGTTGGATAAAACTCAAGTTATGAATTTTTCAAGTTCTGTACTAATTTAAAAGAATAAATCTTAAGGGTTTAAGGAAAACAGGTTTGCACCTGGGCCCCTGGGTTTTCCTTTAACTAAATCATTTATACGGTGCCCCTGCGGAACTGTTCCACTGAGTCACTGACATCGCGAAAACCCCCTGGCATTTCTCTTTCTCATCCCGAGCTCCTTCCCCACCGGAACAGTGACCGCAGAGGCGAAAAAGGGTGGCGCGGCTTACCGGCGGCGGGAGAGGTCCGGGAGATGGTTGGGTGAGGTCCAGGAGGTCCTGGCGGTCACGTCGAGGGGCGGATCACCGGCGGTGATGGCTGGAGTAGGGCTGGCCGCGTGCGCAGGCGGTCGGGCTCGGTGGCGGCGTGTGCTCCGGCCTGCTCACAGCGGTATAGTTCAATTATATGGCACGGGGAGCTTCACTGGAGGTCAAGGATGCCGTAGGCACCAGGAATCGATGAATGGCTTACCGTGTGGCTCGGTCTACGTGCGACGGCGGCCGGTTGAAGTCCGGAGACGTCGATTCGGCGTCTTCGATGAGGTGGTGTCCAATCCGCGGCTCGAAGAGCTTCACTGAGCTTTGGGGAATCTAGTCAAAGGGTCAGACGAGGTGGAGGAGGGCTGGCGTGGCCGGTCTACGGTGGTCGGGGCTCACACAGCCGCGGGCACGCCGTTCTCTGGGCAAACGACTGTGAACTCGTGCTCGGGCAGGGTTGGGAGCGCGCAGGGGTGTACGGTCGAGGCCGGGGTTGGCTTTATAGCCGCGGGCGCGGGGTTGACGCGGCGCGGCGCGCGCGGGGCCGAGCGCAGGGGCGTGCTCTGGCGTTGCGAGGACGCGTCGAACACGTGGTCGTGTTAATCTGCCCGAGTTCTTGCACCTGTAGAGCTCCCAAACGTGCGAATCTTGCCATATGTCTTGTGTAAGATTTCTTCCCTGCACCTAGAGCTATCTAGTTCATGTGAGTTTGAAGGGGAGATCGGGTCTGGCTTGGAAGATATGGTGGCGCCAAGTCTTGTCTGTCTGCACTGTTCACCTCGCGACAAACAGATGCCAAACCATGTCAAATGACCCTGGTTTGGTTTCAAAATTTTCAGGGGTGTGCCTTGGGTAGTTTGGCTACTTTTTGTTATTTGGACCAAGTGGTTTTGGCGCCAGCAAAGGGGTGAACACTTCAGATCTTTAGGTTAGGGCTGATTTTGGACTTAGAGAAAAATGGATGGCTCTAGTGTGCTCTCCACTTGGGGGTTTGATTTGGGGGTTTTGTTGGGCCTTTTTGTAATACTTTCTTACTACATGTTGTAGGTATATTAATGTACTCCAACTTTGGTAAAGGGTTCAATTCATGAATTGGTCATTTGCATAATTTTTCCCTTTAATCCAATGTTTGGGTCTAATGGCTCAAGAGGGGAAATTAGGGTTTTAGAACCTTTTTCATAGGTGAAGATACATGAAGGCTAGGGTATCCCTCCCATCATGATCATCACTTAGTTTGGTCATGGTTCTAAAGCTTTGGGTGTCTTCTTTTTCTGCTTAACACATGTGATAATAGGCCATAGGTGCATATATTAAGCTAGGGCCTTGGGTAACACCTAGGTTGTTACAAGAGGAAGAAGAAGAAAGTGATGATGATGAAGATAATCAACCATCAATATCATCCTCCGAGGACGAATAAACAATCCGACGCATCGAAAAGGTAATGGGGATGATCCGCAAGATTAATCTAATGGGTGTGCCCCTGCAGGTAGAAGATCTTCTCTTTAACATTGACATGAAAAAGCAAAGAAAGAGAGGATGCTTCACATGTGGGGAAAAGGGCCACTTCTGGGAAAACTTTCCAACTATGGCCAAACCCAAAAAGGGAAGGAGCAAAGGCAACACGCTAACAAGTATTAAAACTTGGGATGATTCTTCAAGCGAAGATGAATCTCCAAGGACGCGCAGCCACCGGTCCTCATCACGATCATCACGGTCATCACACAAGTGCCTTATGGCAAGAGGTAAAATGAGTATTCCATCCTCTAGTGATGATAGCAGTAGTGATGATAGCAGTAGTGATGATGAAGGTGAGGGAAACCCTCTTTAGATGAGCTTGTGGAAGCCGTTAAATTTTTCTAGGATGTTTGCACTAAGCAAAAGGCTCAACTTAAAACTTTGAAAAATAAGTTGATTAGCTCTCAAAATGACTATAAAGGTTTGCTAGAAAAATTTGAAACATTTGCAAATTTGAATTGTGAGCTAATAACTAAAATTGAGAAATTAGAGTCTAGTGTTCCATCCACAGCTACCTGAAAGTCACCTAGAGGGGGTGAATAGGCGAAACCTAAAATTTATAACTTTAAACACACACTAAGGTCGGGGGTTAGCGTTAGAATTAAATTCAAGTCCGAAGAGAGGGGAAAACAAATCAAACAAGAATCGAGGCGAGTGAACACGGTGATTTGTTTTACCGAGGTTTGGTTCCAAAGAACCTAGTCCCCGTTGAGGAGGTCACAAAGACCGAGTCTATTTCAACCATTTCCCTCTCTCGAACAGTCACTTAGACCGAGTGAGCCTTCTACCTTAATCTCATGGGTCACTAAGACCCCGCAAGGACGACCACACACTTGGTGTCTCTTACTTCGCTTACAAAGCACTTGAGAATAAGAATGGGAAAAGAAAAAGGCCAATCCAAGCGACAAGAGCAAGAAAAGAACACAAAACACCCTCTCTTAAGTCCCTAATGGAATTGAGTGGATTTGGAGGCTTAGAGAGGATTCAATCTATTTGATGTGTCTTGGAGTGGAGTCTTTTGCTCTTGTATTGAATGAGATGTTTGGAATGCTTGGATGGTTATGAATGAGGTGGTTGGGGGTATTTATAGCCCCCAACCACTTCCATAGCCGTTGGTGAAGGCTGCTGGCGATGGGCGCACCGGACAGTCCGGTGTGCCACCAGACGCCCATTGTTTATTGTCCGATGCTCTGCCATGTCAGCTAACTGTTAGGGTTTGGAGCTGGTCGACCGTTGAAACCTGTCTTCTTGTGGCACCGGACAGTCCGCTGCCCTCTGACTTCTGCGCTCTGACTTCTGGCTTGCACTATTCATCGTGGCAGGTGCTTTTGCAGTCGACCGTTGGCACATGAGAGTCGTTGCTCCGCTGGCTCACCGGACAGTCCGGTGAATTATAGCGGAGCGCGTCCTGGAATTCTCGAGAGTGGCTGGTTTAGAGTTGTATAGTCATGCTGCACCAGACACAGTCCGGTGCCCCAATTTTCAGCACACTCAAGTTCTTTGCTCCAATTAAATTATGTCCCCTAACTGAATTCTTTCTTGGTTTGTGTTGAACCTTATGCACCTGTAATAGATGAATTCTAGACAAACTAGTTAGTCCATGTGTTTGTGTTGGTCGTCAACCACCAAAATTAATTATAGGAAATGGTTAACCCTATTTCCCTTTCAATCTCCCCCTTTTTGGTGATTGATGCCAACACAGACCAAAGCAAAAATAAAGTGCAGAAATGTAACTAGTTTGCATTTAGAATGTGCATAGGTTACTTGGAGTTAAACAATTGAAAGCATTACTAAGAATAAGAGTGAATGGATTGCTTTTCTTTTATTTAACATTTTGGACCACATTTGCACCACTTGTTTGGTTTTGCAAATCTTTTGGAAAATCTTTTCGAAGTCTTTTTGCAAACAGTCAAGGGTATAAGAATATGATTGCAAGAAGCATTTATTAGATTTGAAATTTCTCCCCTGTTTCAAATGCTTTTCCTTTGACTAAATAAAAGCTCCCCCTAAATGAAATTCTCCTCTTAGCTTTCAAGAGGGTTTTGAAATAGTTATAAATTTGAAATTTTACAAATCAATTGAAAAATAGATACCAATTGAAAATTCATTTTGAAATTTTTTGAAATGGTGGTGGTGTGGTCCTTTTGCTTTGAGCTTAATATTTTCTCCCCTTTGGCATCAAGCGCCAAAACGAAGAACTTTGGAGCCCTTGAATACTTTCTCCCCATTGATAAAAGAGATATGAGTGAAAGATTTTACCAATTTGAGAGATTGTGGAGTAATGACAAAGGGTAAATGATACCATTAGAGTTGAGTGGAAGCGTTGTCTTTGCCGAATACTCCATTTCCCTTTCAATCTAAGACTAATACAAGATATACTCATGGTAGCAGATTAGTCTTAGTCTTGGCACAAGAAGAATAAGAAATATGCATTTGCACCAAATGAAAGAGACATGATCAAACATATATAAATTAGCTATGTATGCAATGTTTCAATCAAAATTCCGAGAATCAAGTATATTTAGCTCATTCCTAAGTTTGCTAAAGGTTTAATCATCTAGTGGCTTGGTAAAGATATCGGCTAATTGGTTGTGGGTATTAACATAAGCAATTTCGATATCCCCCTTTTGTTGGTGATCTCTTAGAAAGTGATACCGAATGTCTATGTGCTTAGTGCGACTGTGTTCAACGGGATTATCCGCCATGCGGATTGCACACTCATTATCACATGGGAGAGGGACTTTGCTCAATTTGTAGCCATAGTCCCTAAGGGTTTGCCTCATCCAAAGTAATAGCGCACAACAATGTCCTGCAGCAATGTACTCGGCTTCGGCGGTGGAAAGAGCTATGGAGTTTTGTTTCTTTAGAAGCCCAAGACACCAGGGATCTTCCTAGAAACTGACAAACCCTTGATGTGCTCTTTCTATCAATTTTACACCCTGCATAATCGGCATCAGAATATCCAATTAAATCAAATGTAGATCCCTAGGGTACCAAAGCCCAAACTTAGGAGTGTAAACTAAATATCTCATGATTCTTTTCACGGCCCTAAGGTGAACTTCCTTAGGATTTGCCTGAAATCTTGCACACATGCATACTGAATGCATAATACCCGGTCGAGATGCACATAAGTAAAGTAAAGATCCTATCATCGACCGATATACCTTTTGATCTACGAATTTACCTCCCGTGTCGAGGTCGAGATGCCCATTTGTTCCCATGGGTGTCTTGATGGGTTTGCCATCCTTCATTCCAAACTTCTTAAGTATGTCTTGAATGTACTTTGTTTGGCTGAAGAAGGTGACATCTTGGAGTTGCTTGATTTGAAATCCTAGAAAATACTTCCACTCCCCCATCATAGACATCTCGAATTTTTGGATCATGATCCTACTAAACTCTTCACATGATGACTTGTTAGTAGACCCAAATATGATATCATCAACATAAATTTGGCATATAAACAAGTCTTTAGCGATAGTTTTGGTGAAGAGGGTAGGATCGGCTTTACCGACTTTGAAGCCATTAGTGATAAGAAAATCTCGCAAGCATTCATACCATGCTCTTGGGGCTTGCTTGAGCCCATAAAGCGCCTTTGAGAGTTTATACACATGGTTAGGGTACTCACTATCTTCAAAGCTGGGAGGTTGCTCAATGTAGACCTCTTCCTAGATAGGTCCATTGAGGAAGGCACTTTTCACGTCCATTTGATACAGCTTGAAGCCATGGTAAGTAGCATAGGCAAGTAATATACGAATTGACTCAAGCCTAGCTACGGGTGCATAAGTTTCATCAAAGTCCAAACCTTCAACTTGTGAATAACCTTTGGCCACAAGTCGGGCTTTGTTCCTTGTCACCACATCATGCTCATCTTGCTTGTTGCGGAATACCCATTTGGTACCTACAACATTTTAATTAGGACGTGGAACTAAATGCCATACCTCATTCCTCATGAAGTTGTTGAGCTCCTCTTGCATAGCCACCACCCAATCCGGATATCTTAGTGCATCCTCCACCTTGTATGGCTCAATAGAGGACACAAAAGAGTAATGTTCACATAAATGAGCAACTCGAGATCTAGTGGTTACCCCCTTATGGATATCACCAAGAATGGATTTGACGGGGTGATCTCTTTGAATTGCTTGGTGGACTCTTGGGTGTGGCGGTCTTTGATCCCTTATTTCTTGATCATCTTCCTTGTCTTCATCATCTTTATCTCCCCCTTGATCCATGTCCTCCTCTTGAGGTGGCTCATCCTCTTGATCTTCATCTTCATCATCTTGAGCCTGATCCTTGTCTTGAGTTGGTGGAGATGCTTGCATGGAAGATGATGGTTGATCTTGTGCTTGTGGAGGCTCTTCGGATTCCTTTGGACACACATCTACAATGGACATGTTCCTTAGCGCAACGCATGGAGCCTCTTCATCATCTAGTTCATCAAGATCAACTTGCTCCACTTGGAAGCCATTAGTCTCATCAAACACAATGTCATAAGAAACCTCAACTAATCCAGTGGATTTGTTGAAGACTCTATATGCCCTTGTGTTTGAGTCATATCCTAGTAAAAAGCCTTCTACAGTCTTAGGAGCAAATTTAGAACTTCTACATCTTTTAATAAGAATAAAGCATTTACTCCCAAAAACTCTAAAATATGAAACATTGGGATTTTTACCAGTGAGGAGTTCATAAGATGTCTTCTTGAGGATTCGGTGAAGGTAGAGTCGGTTGGTGGAGTAGCAAGCGGTGTTAATCGCCTCTACCCAAAACTGGTCCGGTGTCTTGTACTCATCAAGCATGGTCCTTGCCATATCCAGTAGAGTTCTATTCTTCCTCTCCACTACACCATTTTGTTATGGTGTGTAGGGAGAAGAGAACTCATGCTTGATGCCCTCCTCTTCAAGAAAACCTTCTATTTGTGAGTTCTTGAACTCCGTCCCATTATCGCTTCTGACCTTTTTTATTTTTAATCCAAACTCATTTTGAGCTTGTCTTAAGAATCTCTTCAAGGTCTCTTGGGTTTGAGATTTTTCCTACAAAAAGAATACCCAAGTGAAGCGAGAATAATCATCCACAATAACTAGACAGTACTTACTCCCGTCGATGCTTATGTAAGCGATCGGGCCGAATAGGTCCATGTGGAGTAGCTCAAGTGGCGTGTCTGTCGTCATGATGTTCTTGTGTGGATGATGAACTCCAACCTGCTTTCCTGCTTGGCATGAGCTACAAATCCTGTCTTTCTCAAAATGAACATTGGTTAGTCCTAAAATGTGCTCTCCCTTTAGAAGTTTGTGGAGATTCTTCATCCCAACGTGGGCAAGTCAGCGATGCCAAAGCCAACCCATGTTAGTCTTAGCAATTAAGCAAGTGTCTAGTTCAGCTTGGTTATCATTAAAATCAACTAAGTATAGCTGACCATCTAGCACTTCCTTAAATGCTACTGAATCATCACTTCTTCTAAAGACAGTAACACCTATATCAGTAAATAGACAGTTGTAGCCCATTTTGCATAATTGAGAAATAGAAAGCAAATTGTAATCTAACGAATCTACAAGAAAAACATTGGAAATAGAATGGTTAGGAGATATAGCAATTTTATCCACACCTTTGACCAAACCTTGATTTCCATCCACGAATGTGATTGCTCTTTGAGGATCTTCATTTTTTCATATGAGGAGAACAACCTTTTCTCCCCTGTCATGTGCTTTGTGCACCCGTTATTGATTATCCAACTTGATCCACCGGATGCATAAACCTACAAAACAAATTTAGGCCTTGTTCTTAGGTGCCCAAACGATCTTGGGTCCTTTCACATTAGAAACAAGTACCTTGGGTACCCAAACACAAGTCTTTGGACTCTTGTGTTTGCCCCCAACATATTTGACAACAATTTTGCCTGATTTGTTAGTTAAAACGTATGAAGCATCAAAAGTCTTAAATGAAATATTATGCTCATTTGATGCAGCAGGAATTTTCTTTCTAGGCATTTTAACATGAGTGGTATGCCTAGAGCTGGAAGCCTCATTTTTATACATAAATGCATGATGAGAGACAGAATGAGGTATCCTAGCATGAATCTTCCCAATTTTGTGTTCGGGATAGTTTGCAGGATATAAAATGTAACCCTCATTATCATGAACCATGGGAGCCTTGCCCTTTACAAAGTTAGATAATTTTTAGGGGCATTAAGCTTGACATTGGATTGGCTCCCTTGTTGGAACCTAATGCCATCCTTAATGTTAGGGCATCTTCCATTATAAAGCATACTGCAAGCAAATTTAAATTTTTCATTTTCTAGTTCATGCTCGGCTATTTTAGCAATTAATTTGGCAATGTGATCATTTTGTTGTTTAATCATAGCAAGGTGATCATCCATAGCTTCAATATTAACATCTCTACATCTAGTACAAATAGTAACATGATCAACAGTAGAAGTAGATGGTTTGCAGGCATTTAATTCTTCTATCTTAGCATTTAATCTAATATTCTCATCTCTAAGACAAGAAATTGAATCATTGCAAACATTCAACTTTTCAATCTTAGATACTAAACTAGCATTCTCAGTTCTAAGACTTTAAATGGAATCATGACAAATGCTAAGCTCCTTAGATAAGTTTTCACATTTTTCTACTTCCTGAGCATAAGCATTTTTCAACTTAACAAAAATTTTATTTTCTTTAACGAGCAAGTCCTCTTGGCATTCCAAGAGATCACCCTTCTCGTTAATGGTCTCAATTAATTCATTCAGTTTTTTCTTTTGTTCCATTCTAAGGTTGGCAAAGAGAGAAAGTAAATCATCCTCATTATCGCTAGAGCTACCCTCATCATTAGATGTAGTATATTTGGGGTTGGCCCTAGAGTGTACCTTCTTCTTCTTGCCGTCCTTAGCCATGAGACATTTGTGGCGTCCTCGTCGGAGGAGGAGTCGGTGGAGCTCTCGTCGGAGTCCCATTCCCGGCACACATGCACATCACCGCCCTTCTCCTTGTAGTATCTCTTCTTTTCCTTCTTCCCTTTCTTGTCTTCGTCCCTATCACTTTCACTAGAAATTGGGCTAAAAATTGGGCATTTGGCAAAAAAGTGACCGGACTTACCACATCGGTAACACACCCTTTTGAAGCGGGGCTTGTAGTCCTTCCCCCTCCTTTGCTTGAGGATTTGGCGGAAGCTCTTGATGATGAGTGCCATTTCCTCGTTGTCGAGCTTCGAGGCATCAATTGGAAGCCTACTTGATGTAGACTCCTTCCTCTCTTCTTCCGTTGCTTTGAATGCAACGGGTTGCACCTCGGGTGTGGTGGTGGCGCCTTGCTCCAAGTTGACAATGTGTTTGGAGTCTTTGATCATTAGTTCAAAGCTCACAAACTTGCCAATAACCTCCTCTGGAGACATTAGTTTATATCTAGGATCCCCATGTATTAATTGAACTTGAGTAGGATTGTGAAATACGAGGGATCTAAGAATAACCTTGACCATCTCATGGTCATTCCATTTGGTGCTTCCGAGGTTGCGCACTTGGTTCATGTCACACCCGGGTTTTAGGGGTCAAAAACCCGGGCGCGAACATAAACACCAGGTGTGCTGGGACCAAGTCTCACACATATGATGCATAGTGGCACAGGATCGAATGTCACATCTTTACTATATAACAGGAGTTCTGTACAAAATAAGTAATTACATCATATGAGGAAACGATCCAGCAACCCAAAGTTGACTGGGAGACGACGGCCTAGACCACTCACGAACTCATCACAGCATCCTTCATGCGCCTCATCCTGTGGTACCTGCTCTTGACCTGTGGGGGGGGGTGTGAGACAGCAAGAGTGAGCTCACATACGTTCATCGCTCAACAAGTTGTGGGGAATAATGTGAATGAACTCGCCAAAAGTGGGAGTTCATGTGAAGTGTAAGGCTTACCAAAGAGGATGGTTGAAGCTGAGCATTGCTTTTAAAGTTGGTCAAAATTTTATTAGCAATTACTAAGTATAAGTAAATACCAAACCCAGTTAAGTAGTAGAACAAAAGTAACAACCTCACCTGCGATGCAATGCATATGACAAATTGAGTTTAAGTTCCATAATTTAATCATGTGAGGGTCCGAGCCGCTCATGACCGTGAGCACGGCTAGTATACCAGTTTTACACTCTGCAGAGGTTGCGCATCTTTACCCACAAGTCATGTTACCCATCTGCCAAGGGATCGCGACTTCCCAAACACCTCTACCGAGGAGGCGAGGCAGGGTAACACTACGAGGCCTTTACAAAGTTCCACTAGCTTCAGAAAACCCGCTACAGTTTATTGAAAGCTCCAATGCAGGAATCCCTTGCAGGACCGCCATCGCAGCAAAATCCTCCCGAGGGCCTCCCTACACTGACCACTCCCCTACTGCCCTTGCCCCTTTCGGGTAAGGTAGTCTTCCACTAGCTTTCCTAATTAATCAGCCAAGGGGTCCCATTCCTCCCTTGTGGTAGCACTGTTTTCCCGGGTGGTTCTCCATGTTCCAATTAACATAATGATCTTATCATGAACAGTAATAATAAACAGATAATAACAGTGTGATCATGATTAATGTATCTTCATACCCAAAACCACATAAAGCACTAGCAAGTACTACCCAAAAAGTTCAGTGGTAAACAAGGTATAAAGATAGACAAACTAGGGTAACCTATTGGGTCCCATCAAAATTAACCTATGCAGATCATTATGATTAATTAGAACATGAGTGGGGTAAAAAGAAGTGATCAAGGGCACAACTTGCCTGGCACTTGAGATTCCAGGTACCAACTTGCTTTTCAGATGACACGTGTCCTCGCGCTAGTCGTAGCAATACAAACAGACATGGTATAGACAAAATTAACATCACACCAAACATAAGTACAAACCGAATAATAATGATCTACGTGTCGTAACGAAATCGAGGGATCGAGAACCACTAAGATCGAGTCGTGGTTAAGGAGATATGATTTACCAGGTTCTAAGTGATTAATCAATAAAACTATATATTATGGTGATTAAAATAAATCATGTGAGAAAAGATGTAGCTAACTCAACTTTTAATCTTAGTTATAATAGAATCATATTCCAGTAGATGATCATAATTAAAATCCCATAGTAACCCACATTAATCATGTTAATTCAATAACCGTGGGTTGGACAAATTAATTATTTATTTTTGAGAACATGTTACATGGTAAAATAATTTTACTATGGCGTAGGCAATATTAATACGGGTCCAACGCAATTAGAACAGGGCAAAACGGAGTTAAAATGTGAAAGTTATTAATTAAACAAGTTTATGGATAAATGTTATGTTTAATAATAATTTTCTGGCCAATAGTAGGACGTCAGATTCAATTTTCCTAAAGGACAGGGACCTATCCGGAATAAAAAGGACTGAATCGTAATTCTTTTTGAACTTCCACGGATGGCGGGCTGATTAGCAATAAGTCCAGGGACTCTTACACAAAATGCCACGACCGAAGGGGGGTATCGGAACAGTTCTGGCCGTCCGATCTGAACCGAAGGGCCACGATTACATCTGCTAAAAGATGAACCGGTACGTTTCTACTGCCGCCCGATCAGAGATCAGCGATCAGCAGTGATTCACGCCATGATCAAATCTAACCGATCGTCTACGAACTAACGCCCTAGGTTCGTTCATCTGAAGCGTTAAGTTAAGCTAATCGGGACCACCCATTCTCAATCTACGGCGCCCAGTCCATCTTCAACCTCCCTCGCCAATCCTCTCGCCTCGCAAGGCAGTCCAGGGAGCGTCCGAGGGCCACCATGGCGCAGCGAGCTCCCAGAACAGCAGCGCCCACTAAACATTATCACCAGCCCACGACGCACCAGTCGTCAGAGCCCTGAAATCCTAGCCTACAGAGTACTACAAGCATGGATGAATTAAACAGAAGCGGCTAAGGGTTCTCACCCGAGGTCCATGCGCCGTGGTCAGTTCGGAGGTGAAGTTCCTGCCTGGGGGAAATCGGCCACGCCCGCACGGTGCTCTTGGCGCGCGATGGTGGACAGCCGGGGAAGCTAAGCAATAGGTATAGGAGGGTCCAAGGATCGGCTTCGGATGAACTCATGCAGCCCCCAATTTTCTCTCTCCTCCACTCGATTTTTCTCTCTCAGCGCGCATAGCGGCCGTGAGATCCTGGTGGCCGACCGGTGACCGACGGCGCAGGTGAGAACTTTTGGAAGATGAGAGCTGAGGATTGGTTAAATATACAGAGCGGAGCCAGGGAGGAATCCCGCGCACGTGAGCGCGACGCCGGCCGAAGAACAGCAAATCCCATTGACCCGCCTGAAACCACGGCATCAGTTGCGCGCGATTCCGATTTTTCACGGGGAAGAAAGCTCTGGCGCGGATTTGGGGAGGAGATAAGTCCGATGCATGGGGTCCACACAGCAGAGTAGCGAGCACACGCGGGGGAGACCGGCTAGTGGAGCCCACACGTCATTGAGATATTGATGTTTTCATGAATGAGCTTGCGATGATGTCATTCCTGGCAAGCAAAAAGATATACGTATGAACTATGGCCAAGGGTAAATCATCCCACACGGAGTTTTGTTTTTTTGTTTTTTTTAGATTTCAGTTTATACTTCTTTACCAATATTCAAGCCTAAAGTTGATCAAAATAATAGTGTCCTCATTTCTCAATTTTAACCAAATCTATTGCCTCGAGCATATAATTCTTAAATGAATACTTCACACATTATTTAATCCAAGAAGATTATTTTAAAAGTATTAAAGAAAATTCATATTTATTACTTGCTTGTTTTAGTAATTTACATCTTCCATCAAGGGTTACTTGAATATTTTGAAAAGTATTTTCTAATTATATAGTTTATGATAGGAATACTACATATATTTATTTTATTATTTTTTTCTCATATAAATTTTGGGTCTTACAAATCCTACCCCTTAACAGAAATCTCGTCCCCGAGATTTGTAAGGACAGGGATGTAAAAAGCTTTATTTATAGTTTACTTTTAATTTCTAATTAGTTCAAGAATAAGAAGTTTCTTGTTAATTAGAAAGTGGCTAGGAAAGCATGGGTATCTATTTGTATAGTCATTTTATTATAAAATATGGGTAGGTTAGGGCAAGAAGAGCATGTGGTAAGAAAGTTTATGGTGGGAAAGAACTCCGTGTTGGGCGGTAATGCATCTGAAGATTGAGTTTGACTTCTCTCCTTCCTTAACGAGGTTTATCTTTTCTTCTCCAGTCTTGGTCTCTTTAATTTGAGGTTAGTGTATATCATCGGAGTTGGGTGATATAGTTAAGATAGATATGGGTAAGATAGACTACATGATGTAGGTCAAAAGTTTGTTCGTTGTTAGGTGGGAATAGATCATATTCGTTAGAAGGTTATGATATAAGCCAAGTGGTTGGGATAAGTATGCTTGTTAGAACAAGACAAGTCTCTACGATTAAGACATAATCTTTTGAGATTAATTAGATCTAGTAGAAAAGGGTAGAATCTTTTTTTTAATATAAAAGAGAATCTTTTAAAATAAAAGAGAATCTTTTTAAGATAAAATGGATCTATTAATATAGGAGAGTATCTTTTAAGATAAGAGAATCTATTAAGATAGGAAAGAATCTTTCAAGATAAGATTGATCTATTAAAATAGATACACTTTAATGGAGAGTAATCTAGGCTGTTTAGTTATCTTATGAATTCTATTTATGCTTATATGTATATGCAGATGTAATTGTGGACATTACTCCACAACTAATCACACTCAATCAAAGATCCAAATCAAACAAGTATCATAAGAACAAACATTCAAGCATACAAATACCTATAAAAATAGTTTTGTTTTTGTTCCTAAGAGTAGGTCTCCTATTCCTAAAGTCACTTTAGGCACAGGATTTCAAAGTGTGAAATCCACATTTGTCTTTAGAATGAAAAGGTAAGAATAATCAGAGTAAAGCGAAAATAGATGAGAAAAGATTAAGAAAAGTTTAGAAAAGAATCAGAGTAGCAAAGATAAGTAAGTATTGGTTGTCCAGTTCTATCTAGGTTTCGTCTTACAGTCAATATTCCTCTGATACCACTTCTGTCACACCCGGGTTTTAGGGGTCAAAAACCCGGGCGCGAACATAAACACCAGGTGTGCTGGGACCAAGTCTCACACATATGATGCATAGTGGCACAGGATCGAATGTCACATCTTTACTATATAACAGGAGTTCTGTACAAAATAAGTAATTACATCATATGAGGAAACGATCCAGCAACCCAAAGTTGACTGGGAGACGACGGCCTAGACCACTCACGAACTCATCACAGCATCCTTCATGCGCCTCATCCTGTGGTACCTGCTCTTGACCTGTGGGGGGGGGTGTGAGACAGCAAGAGTGAGCTCACATACGTTCATCGCTCAACAAGTTGTGGGGAATAATGTGAATGAACTCGCCAAAAGTGGGAGTTCATGTGAAGTGTAAGGCTTACCAAAGAGGATGGTTGAAGCTGAGCATTGCTTTTAAAGTTGGTCAAAATTTTATTAGCAATTACTAAGTATAAGTAAATACCAAACCCAGTTAAGTAGTAGAACAAAAGTAACAACCTCACCTGCGATGCAATGCATATGACAAATTGAGTTTAAGTTCCATAATTTAATCATGTGAGGGTCCGAGCCGCTCATGACCGTGAGCACGGCTAGTATACCAGTTTTACACTCTGCAGAGGTTGCGCATCTTTACCCACAAGTCATGTTACCCATCTGCCAAGGGATCGCGACTTCCCAAACACCTCTACCGAGGAGGCGAGGCAGGGTAACACTACGAGGCCTTTACAAAGTTCCACTAGCTTCAGAAAACCCGCTACAGTTTATTGAAAGCTCCAATGCAGGAATCCCTTGCAGGACCGCCATCGCAGCAAAATCCTCCCGAGGGCCTCCCTACACTGACCACTCCCCTACTGCCCTTGCCCCTTTCGGGTAAGGTAGTCTTCCACTAGCTTTCCTAATTAATCAGCCAAGGGGTCCCATTCCTCCCTTGTGGTAGCACTGTTTTCCCGGGTGGTTCTCCATGTTCCAATTAACATAATGATCTTATCATGAACAGTAATAATAAACAGATAATAACAGTGTGATCATGATTAATGTATCTTCATACCCAAAACCACATAAAGCACTAGCAAGTACTACCCAAAAAGTTCAGTGGTAAACAAGGTATAAAGATAGACAAACTAGGGTAACCTATTGGGTCCCATCAAAATTAACCTATGCAGATCATTATGATTAATTAGAACATGAGTGGGGTAAAAAGAAGTGATCAAGGGCACAACTTGCCTGGCACTTGAGATTCCAGGTACCAACTTGCTTTTCAGATGACACGTGTCCTCGCGCTAGTCGTAGCAATACAAACAGACATGGTATAGACAAAATTAACATCACACCAAACATAAGTACAAACCGAATAATAATGATCTACGTGTCGTAACGAAATCGAGGGATCGAGAACCACTAAGATCGAGTCGTGGTTAAGGAGATATGATTTACTAGGTTCTAAGTGATTAATCAATAAAACTATATATTATGGTGATTAAAATAAATCATGTGAGAAAAGATGTAGCTAACTCAACTTTTAATCTTAGTTATAATAGAATCATATTCCAGTAGATGATCATAATTAAAATCCCATAGTAACCCACATTAATCATGTTAATTCAATAACCATGGGTTGGACAAATTAATTATTTATTTTTGAGAACATGTTACATGGTAAAATAATTTTACTATGGCGTAGGCAATATTAATACGGGTCCAACGCAATTAGAACGGGGCAAAACGGAGTTAAAATGTGAAAGTTATTAATTAAACAAGTTTATGGATAAATTTTATGTTTAATAATAATTTTCTGGCCAATAGTAGGACGTCAGATTCAATTTTCCTAAAGGACAGGGACCTATCCGGAATAAAAAGGACTGAATCGTAATTCTTTTTGAACTTCCACGGATGGCGGGCTGATTAGCAATAAGTCCAGGGACTCTTACACAAAATGCCACGACCGAAGGGGGGTATCGGAACAGTTCTGGCCGTCCGATCTGAACCGAAGGGCCACGATTACATCTGCTAAAAGATGAACCGGTACGTTTCTACTGCCGCCCGATCAGAGATCAGCGATCAGCAGTGATTCACGCCATGATCAAATCTAACCGATCGTCTACGAACTAACGCCCTAGGTTCGTTCATCTGAAGCGTTAAGTTAAGCTAATCGGGACCACCCATTCTCAATCTACGGCGCCCAGTCCATCTTCAACCTCCCTCGCCAATCCTCTCGCCTCGCAAGGCAGTCCAGGGAGCGTCCGAGGGCCACCATGGCGCAGCGAGCTCCCAGAACAGCAGCGCCCACTAAACATTATCACCAGCCCACGACGCACCAGTCGTCAGAGCCCTGAAATCCTAGCCTACAGAGTACTACAAGCATGGATGAATTAAACAGAAGCGGCTAAGGGTTCTCACCCGAGGTCCATGCGCCGTGGTCAGTTCGGAGGTGAAGTTCCTGCCTGGGGGAAATCGGCCACGCCCGCACGGTGCTCTTGGCGCGCGATGGTGGACAGCCGGGGAAGCTAAGCAATAGGTATAGGAGGGTCCAAGGATCGGCTTCGGATGAACTCATGCAGCCCCCAATTTTCTCTCTCCTCCACTCGATTTTTCTCTCTCAGCGCGCATAGCGGCCGTGAGATCCTGGTGGCCGACCGGTGACCGACGGCGCAGGTGAGAACTTTTGGAAGATGAGAGCTGAGGATTGGTTAAATATACAGAGCGGAGCCAGGGAGGAATCCCGCGCACGTGAGCGCGACGCCGGCCGAAGAACAGCAAATCCCATTGACCCGCCTGAAACCACGGCATCAGTTGCGCGCGATTCCGATTTTTCACGGGGAAGAAAGCTCTGGCGCGGATTTGGGGAGGAGATAAGTCCGATGCATGGGGTCCACACAGCAGAGTAGCGAGCACACGCGGGGGAGACCGGCTAGTGGAGCCCACACGTCATTGAGATATTGATGTTTTCATGAATGAGCTTGCGATGATGTCATTCCTGGCAAGCAAAAAGATATACGTATGAACTATGGCCAAGGGTAAATCATCCCACACGGAGTTTTGTTTTTTTGTTTTTTTTAGATTTCAGTTTATACTTCTTTACCAATATTCAAGCCTAAAGTTGATCAAAATAATAGTGTCCTCATTTCTCAATTTTAACCAAATCTATTGCCTCGAGCATATAATTCTTAAATGAATACTTCACACATTATTTAATCCAAGAAGATTATTTTAAAAGTATTAAAGAAAATTCATATTTATTACTTGCTTGTTTTAGTAATTTACATCTTCCATCAAGGGTTACTTGAATATTTTGAAAAGTATTTTCTAATTATATAGTTTATGATAGGAATACTACATATATTTATTTTATTATTTTTTTCTCATATAAATTTTGGGTCTTACAGTTCACCATGGTCTTGAGCTGGTTGTACATGGCTTGTGGCTCTTCTCCTTTGTTGAGGACAAATCGACCGAGTTCTCCCTCGATCGTTTCGTGCTTGGTGATCTTGGTCACCTCGTCTGCTTCGTGTGCGGTTTTGAGGACATCCCAAATTTCTTTGGTGTTCTTTAACCCTTGCACCTTGTTATACTCCTCTCGAGACAAGGAGGTGAGGAGTATAGACGTGGCTTGGGAGTTAAAGTGCCTAATTTGGGCGGCCTCGTCTGAGTCATAGTCCTTGTCCCCCACCTTTGGTGCCTACGCTCCAAACTCAACAATATCCCAAATACTTTCGTGGAGTGAGGTTAGATGGTGCCTCATTTTATCACTCCACATACAATAGTCCTCACCATCAAAATATGGTGGTTTGCCTAGGGGTACAGAAAGTAATGGAGCGCGCTTTGAAATACGGGGATAGCGTAGGGGCATCTTACTATACTTCTTGCGCTCATGGCGCTTAGAAGTAGTGGACGATTCGGAGCCAGACGTGGAGGGTGACGAAGACTCGGTCTCGTAGTAGACCACCTTCTTCATCATCTTCTTCTTCTTGTCACCCTTTCGATGTGACTTGATGGAGGAAGAGGATTCCTCCTTATACTTGTTGCCTGACTCCCTTGAGAGAGTCCTCCCCGAGCCTACGGGCTTTTTGCCGGTCATGATCTCCCTCTTGGCGTGATCTCCAGACATCACTTCGAGTTGGTTAGGCTCCAAATGAAGCACTGGCTCTGATACCAATTGAAAGTCGCCTAGCATGGGGGTGAATAGGTGAAACCTGAAATTTATAACTTTAAACACACACTAAGGTCGGGGGTTAGCGTTAGAATTAAATTCAAGTCCAAAGAGAGGGGGAAACAAATCAAACAAGAATTGAGGCGAGTGAACATGGTGATTTGTTTTACCGAGGTTCGGTTCCAAAGAACCTAATCCCCGTTGAGGAGGTCACAAAGACCGGGTCTATTTCAACCCTTTCCCTCTCTTAAACGGTCACTTAGACTGAGTGAGCCTTCTTCCTTAATCTCACGGGTCACTAAGACCCCGCAAGGACCACCACACACTTGGTGTCTCTTGCTTCGCTTATAAAGCACTTGAGAATAAGAATGGGAAAAGAAAAAGGTCAATCCAAGCGACAAGAGCAAGAAAAGAACACAAAACACCCTCTCTTAAGTCCCTAATGGAATTGAGTGGATTTGGAGGCTTAGAGAGGATTCAATCTATTTGATGTATCTTGGAGTGGAGTCTTTTGCTCTTGTATTAAATGAGATGTTTGGAATGCTTGGATGGTTATGAATGAGGTGTTTGGGGGTATTTATAGCCCCAACCACTTCCATAGCCGTTGGTGAAGGCTGCTGGCGATGGGCGCACCGGACAGTCCGGTGCGCCACCGGACAGTCCGGTGCGCCACCGGACAGTCCGGTGCGCCACCGGACAGTCCGGTGCGCCACCGGACAGTCCGGTGCGCCACCGGACACCCACTGTTTATTGTCTGGTGCTCCGCCACGTCAGCTAACCGTTAGGGTTTGGAGCTAGTCGACCGTTGGAACCTTTGTCTTCTTGTGGCACCTAGACATGGCAATGGGTACCCGCGACCCAATACCCGATGGGTATTTACTCCATTAGGGTATGTATGTGGGCTAAATATTCTACCCATGGGTCTATTATTGGGCAAAAATCTTCACCCAATGGGTAAACGAGTATTAGAACGTTCCGCCTTCACCCATACCCGTTAACCCGTCAGTATAAAATAACCAATATAAACTTAGCCCAAGCATGAACTTCCTCTCTGCTAGACACGTTAGCACATTGCTACACCCCCATTGTACACCTGGGCCTTCTCCTTACATCTATAAAAGGAAGGTCCAGGGCCCTCGTACGAGAAGGTGGCCGCGCGGGAGGACGGGCTGACGGGCAGTCTCTCTCTCCCCCCCTCTCCCTCGCGAACGCTTGTAACCCCCTACTGCAAGCGCATCCGCCCTGGGCACAAGATAACACGAGCCGTGGTTTCCCCCTTGTGTTCCATCTCGCGCCGACCCATCTGGGCTGGGACACGCAGCAATAATTTACTCGTCGGTCCAGGGACCCCCTGGGGTCGAAACGCCGACAGCTAGTGGATGACTACATTACCCGAAAGGGGCAAGGGCAGTAGGGGAGTGGTCAGTGTAGGGAGGTCCTTGGATTGATTTTGCTGAGATGGCGATCAGGCGAGGGATCCCTGCATCAGAGCTTCCTAGAAACTATAGCGGGTCCTCTAAAGCTAGTGGAACTTTGTAAAGGCCTCGTAGTGTTACCCTGCATCACCTCCTTGGTAGAGGTGTATGGGATTCATGACCCCTTGGCAGATGGGTAACAAGACTTGTGGGTAAAGATGCGCAACCTCTACAGAGTGTAAAACTAGTATATCAGCCGTGCTCACGGTCATGAGTAGCTTGGACTCTCACATGAGTAATTTATGGAACTAAATTTAATTTGTCATAAGCATTGCATCGCGGGTGTTGTTACCAATTTTGATATATTACTTATTTGGGTTGATATTTACTTATACTTAGTAACTGCTAATAAAATTTTGATCAACTTTAAAAGCAATGCTCAGCTTTAACCATCCTCTTTGGTAAGCCTTACACTTCACATGGACTCCCACCTTTGGCGAGTTCATGCACATTATTCCCCACAACTTGTTGAGTGATGAACGTATGTGAGCTCACCCTTGCTGTCTCACACACACCCCACATGTCAAGAACAGGTACCGCAAGATGAGGCACATGGAGGATGTTGCGATGTTATCGCGAGAGGTCTAGGCCGTCGTCTCCCAGTCAACTTTGGGTTGCTGGATCGTTATCTCCATATGATGTAATTATTTATTTACTCTGTACAGAACTCTGTTATATATTAATGTTGTGACATTCGTTTCTGTACCATGGGTCATCATATGTGTAAGACTTGGTCCTAGCACACCTGGTGATTATTTCGCGCCCGGGTCTTGGTACCCCCGAAACCCGAGTGTGACAAGTAGTTAACGTGTGCAGTCCACATGGCATGGTCCGTGTAAGTAACCAATGCATTACCGAGGCAAGACCATTGACTCTCTGCGCCACACATTGGCAGCCCTCATCATGACTTCTACTATTCTTGCTACAGAGATAGGCAAAGGAGACAAGCGGAGGAGATAGTACGACACCGTCCATGTACTCCCCTTACGCACGTCGACATGTCAATCTACGCCACAGCCTACACCAGAGCCTTCACCCACACGTCGACAAGACAGGGCGAAGATAAATCTGGGCAAAAAATCGGCACAGTGACCAAGAGAAGATAGCTGCTCACCGCATCGATAGATCTCAACCCATTGTTGCATGTACCGCTCCATATTATTATTTTTCCTGGGCCCACCAATTGGGGCCTAGTGTCCATGTACGTGCCTCCCTTAGGCTATAAAAGGAAGGGCACATGAGCTACATGGGGTGGGGGACATCCTCACTCAAACTTCCTCGGAGACATCTCCATCGAGACCTAGGCTTTCTCAACCTCTCAACAATACAACTTAGTGGAGTAGGTATTACGCTCCGGTGGTCCGAACCACTCTAAATCTATATGTGTTCTTGAGCTCTTATAACTCTTTGTGCTTGGTAGGTGGATACGTTAAAGGTCAAGTTGGGCATGATGAAGCTAATAATTAGCTAACTAGTTAGTTGACTAAAAAATTGCTAGTGGAATTAGCTAGCTAACTATTAACTAATTTACTAAAAATAGTTAATTGTTGAACTATTAGATAAGGTGTTTGAATGTCCCAACTAATTTTAGGTAGTGTTTGGTTGAGGAGCCAAGTAGAACGGAGCCGTTCCATCCCTTATCTAGGAACGGAGCCGCTCTGTTCTGTGTTTGGTAATCTGGAACGGAGCGGTTCTGTTTTTTTGTTTGGTTGCAGAGTGAACGGAACGGAGCGTGACTGTGAGAGTGAGATTGGAACGGAGCGGCTCCGTTCCATTGATTTTTTGGAGCGGAATGGTTCCGGATCTGAGGAGAATATTCCCTAATTGGAGTCATTCCATTCTAGTTACTTTGTAACCAAACAACAACAAAACTAGGACAGAACGGTTCCGTTCTACTTGACTCTTCAACCAAACACTACCTTAGTCACTAACTATTAGCTCTAGTGCATCCAACACCCCCTAAATTCATTTATTATGAGTATTTTTATGTGGATGGTCCATTAAAACTTTCAAGTGTCGCTTAGTCACCCAATCAATAATATAAAATATAGTTGGATACCGTCGCAACGCACGAGTATTAGACTATGCAGTATTAAGGGAGTGTTTGAATGCACTAGAGATAATAGTTAGTTGACTATAAATTGCTATTAAAATTAGCTAACTACTTATTACCGGCTAAAAGTAGCTAATAGCTGAAATATTATCTAGACTGTTTGGATGTCTCGACTAATTTAGTTCTAGTAAATTCAAACATCCCTAATAATATTATAATTTATAATTTAGTATACAGACATTTTAGATTATTTTAGATAAGTTTTGAAACACGTCAAAGTATATAATATCACAATATTACTCGGTAAAACTTTGTTCCCAAACACCTTGTCTACGGATACCGCCGGATTCTGCCGAATTCAAGAACCGGAACACAGCATCGGCACCTTCCTTCTTCTCCGTCGCGTCCCTTATAAATATCCTCGACCCTTTCCCATTTCCTCTCCCATTTATTTCCTCCGCTTCAGCTCCCATTCTCCGCCAAATAAACCCCCGAAAAGCAGGAGAGGCGAGACCCGGAAGTGGAAGGCTAGGGTTAGGGTCCCAGCTCCCCGTTGCCTGGGCGAGCCGAGTGATGGCCGCCCCTGCCCCCTCCGGCGCAGCTAGTGCCGCCGCCTCACCGTCCCCGCTGATGCAGCTGCCGTCGCCGTTCGCGGAGCTCGTCAAGGGCCCCTCCGGCCTCGAGAAGGTCGTGCTTCGCGGCGCTCGCAACTGCTGTGCCGAGGTACACGTTTTCGGCCTCGCTCACCCACTTCCTCCGATACCTCTCGTCGTTTGTATGGTTGTGCATACGACTGCAGTGTGCTTGGGCGCGTGCGGCGCAGGGCCGCGATTCGTTTCTATTTTGGCGCAGTTGGCGCAGATCCGGTGGGAATTCTGCTGATCCGCGGGGGGTTTGGCGGGAATTGATGAGGTTTTTAGTGTCCCGGACCTGTTTGGATCCTTATTAGTGCATTGCATGATCCGCGTGTTGGGGACATGGAATTCGAGGGTTTTTAGTTTTCACGCCAAGGTTTGAACCTTCCAAATATGCTTTAGGAAGCAGTATAGCGCTGGGAGGATGTGTGGTTAGTGTTTCACAGCAACCGCTAGGATTATTTATCCAACGTTTGGGTGCTGCAATACAGTGTTAAGTATTAGGAAGGTACAACTGAAGGACGTTTTAGTGGCAACACTGGATTTTATAGACTTGTAGGGGCAATTACAATTTGTTCGTATGTTGTAGTTACATTATGGGCGAAAATATTCATATATGTTGTTATTTATATCAACAAAATGATCTATCTGAATAAAATGGTTTCTTCTTAGTTGGTTTAGCTTTTTTATATGTATGAGGTGTGCATAGTTAAATCTTTTCAACCCTGTAAAATCCGCATTATAGATAAGTTGAAACGACGGTTCTGTGACTTGTTGATAGTATTTACATTCTTTTGGGTCTATCTTAAAAAGTCACTAGTATAATACCCGTGCGTTGCAACGACACAAGAACAAATATTACACTTTATCTTAGCCGAAAGGTCTAGAAAGTATGCGTTGAAAAGGAGCCTAATCCCTTTTTTATAGCTCGCTCGGTCGCTTGTTCTTTTTTAGTTAATGGAGTGGTACTATGTGGGAGCGCTACGGTGCGTGCACCGTGCAGTTTCTTGTCATGTTGGGCTTGGATGGTTTATAACGACCCATTTGCGGCGTAACGACCCACTATTGGAGACTTGGGTGGGTTTTACAACCTATCTATAGAGGGCCCACTGACAGGGAGAGTAGAATAGACCTACACGCTTCGCGTGTGACGCAGGATGACCATCGAAACTGATGCTTTAGAAGTAGAGATAATAGAATAGTGAGTACTATAGCCATTGAGTACAACATGCGACTAGTGTTATACTACCATGTCCTATGTATTTATTCTTATCATGCTTTGTTTACAATTTGGTTGTAGTATAACTAGATAATAAATTCTGTACTGTTTTTAGATTTATCTTTATGGAGGTCAAGTAACATCATGGAAGAATGACAATGGGGAAGACTTGCTTTTCCTCAGCAGCAAGGTACATGCTCTGTTGGTTGCAATTGACATATCAGTATATCAGTTATGTGGATAAAAAGTTGTGTTGGTGCATATGTCACATCCAGATATTTATCTGTTTTGGAGTTAACCTTTTCTTAACGCATGCCATCTGGTTGTCTCCTTGATTTTTGTATTGCTGCCCTTGTTATGTCGTGTTCCACTTAAATGCTGGAATAGTAGATTTATATGTCAAGTTTTGATCTGCTTAGCTTCTTTTTCCTCAAGTTGAGGTTGATTATACTTTATCATTAGTGTTAGTTTTGCTGTATTACTCAACCTGCGGGGGTAAGAGCGCCCCCATAGTATTATAGGGGTGTTTGGGACTTCTCTAGCTCCACAAAATTTAGTGGAGTTAGTGGAGCAGATCATCAGGTGTTCCAGAAAATCGTGGAGCTGGAGCTGTGAACCTTTACAATACATTTATATAAGTCATTTTATTTATTATTTAAATTAAAAATATTTTTAAAAACTATTTAAATTTATATTATAAACTACAACTCTGCGCTGGAGCTAGAATCTAGATTCCAAACACCCCCTATATTAAGAAGACCTTCTCACGCAGGTCGAGAAAATCCCTGACCCCTGTTTCAGCCATATACAACGGTGCGGCGGTGCCGTAGCCCATGTGAGAATGACCGCAACCGGGCCCGGCCCTTAGACCTGTGGTTTGGCGTGAGATAGACGAGTGGATTTTTTTTAACCATAACCCAAAATTGGCTCCTACAGGGAGTCGAACCTAGGACCTAAGGAGTGCTAATTAGACCACAAAACCAACTCAGAGGCCCTTTCACTTTTTTTTTCTGTATTACTGCAGTGTTCAACATATATTCATGCCTACATATCATCCTTGAATTCTCAAATAATTCTTCTGCAGGCTATTTTCAAACCTCCAAAAGCTATTCGTGGTGGTATACCAATCTGCTTTCCCCAAGTATGGTAACCGTTATCTCATAATGCTTCCTCTATATCCATCTGTCTTATGGCCCTCACTGAAATGCACAATGCAGTTTGGATCACATGGAAATCTTGAACAACATGGATTCGCTAGGAACCGGTTTTGGACTATTGACAACAATCCACCTCCTTTACCATTAAACCCTGCTATTAAAGCTTTTGTTGATCTGATTCTGAAGCCTTCTGAAGAGGATTTAAAGATCTGGCCCCACAGGTTTGTTTACATCACAGTGTGATCACTAGGTTTTGTCTCAACCTGATATAGCACACATCTGATTGTGATGTCTGCCTGTTGTCTTGTTAACAGTTTTGAATTTCGTTTGAGAGTTGCTCTTGGACCTTCTGGAGATTTGAGTCTCACATCACGAATCAGGAACAACAACCCAGATGGAAGACCTTTCTCTTATACATTTGCATATCACACATACTTCTCTGTTTCTGACATAAGGTCTGCTTGATGTTTCTCCTTTTCGTTAATTTCTTTTGAATAGTTGGTTTCCTTATGAACTGTTTCATTGGAAGTGGAAGTTAAAAAAGATGTTAATTTGGGTTTGGTTTATGGTTTTGTGCACATGCCAGGCTCCTGGTGGGTCTGACTTTTTCTATCTATATGTATGTATGGAAGACTGTTAGATGCCAATGAAACTTTTTTAGGGCCCGTTCGCTTGTACAGGAATAAACCCGGATTCGTTCCAGCTCATCAAAATCTATATAAATTAGAGAAGTAATCCGGCTAGGAATCAATCCGGAGCTCCAATCCCTAAAAACCGAACAGGGCCTTAGTTAAAACAAACAGACACTCTTGTGTTTCATACCTGATATGGTTGGTTGACATAATTTGAGTGCTGCCTCAATGTAGTTGTGAAATCTAACGATAATCTGCATCAATTCTAATTTAATCCATATCAGGAAACTAGGTTCTTCTTATGTTGAACTAATCTGTGGTGATCAGTATCTTGTCATGGAAGTTACTTTCTAAGCCTGCTTGTAGTGGCTATTTTAATTTATTATTATTGCTACTTGATGTTACTATTTTATATATCAGTGAGGTGCGTGTCGAAGGACTGGAAACTATGGACTACCTTGACAACTTAAAGGCAAAGGAACGTTTCACAGAGCAAGGCGATGCTATTGTTTTTGAATCAGAAGTAAGTAATTAGCTCATGAAACATAAATATTTCAAATCAGTATCTAACTGTTTTGATTTTTCAATGTCAAGGTTGACAAAGTTTACCTTGCTGCACCCTCCAAAATTGCTATCATTGATCATGAGAAGAAAAGAACATTTGTCGTGACAAAAGAAGGGCTTCCTGATGCTGGTAAGCAGGATTTGATGGCAAGACTTATTTTCTTTGGTGAACCAATTCAACATGGTTGCTGCAATGTACATCATTCTCTTTCTTATTGTGCTGGCTTTTATAGTTGTTTGGAACCCTTGGGACAAGAAGGCAAAAGCAATGCAAGATTTTGGGGATGCAGAATACAAGAGCATGCTGTGTGTGGAGCCTGCATCTGTTGAGAGGCCTATTACTCTGAAACCTGGTGAAGAGTGGAAAGGAAGGCTTGTGCTCTCAGCTGTTCCCTCGAGTTACTGTAGTGGACAGTTAGATCCATTGAAGGTCCTTCAGGGCTGAAAATCCTTACTTTCTGCCTCTTGTACAGGTGATGTTATACTCTGCCTGCCTCTAATAATTTGGATGCATTGCATATGTTGAAGCCCTGCCCATGTATATGCCATGCATAACCTGCTAAAAGTTGCTTACATGGTGGGAAGCTAATCCAGTCCCTGTGCACATACTTGCTCCTTCCCCAAAGCAGAGTGGAGTTTGAAATTTCAATATGAGGATGTGGATGAGTAAGCTGCTGGAGACAGCCTTATTTGCTTATTATGTGGGTCATACCTATTTTTGTGATGGTGCTAACTTCGCAGAAAACAATGGCCTGTTTGGTTTGATGCTTGAAATTTGCCTAGCGAAGCATGGCTCCCAGTTGTCCCGTTTTGGACGCTTGGTATCAGGATGGCTTGCCTTGTGCCTTGCAGGGTTCAGTCTGAATAGGTCCTGAATCCTTATCCTTTAGTCTGGAATAGTTAGAAACTAAATTCGAAATTATAGACTTTGAGTAAGTTTATAGAAAAATGCACCAGTACCTACAATATCAAAATTAGTTCCTTCATTCTTTATGAAATATGTTCTGATAGTGCATTTATATTAGCTTGTATATGCTAAAGTTTGGAAGGGCTTTGTTATACAAGTCTCACTTAGGATTAAAGCTAAAGTTTGGATTGTTTGGAAGGGCTTGTTTGGATGTAAGTGTATCGCCTTAAATCCACTCCAGCACATATGTATTGAGACATGGATTGAGGGTGACATAAGTGTATCCAAATAAGCCCGAAGATGGATGGATAAAGTCAACAAAATTCTATGGTTTAAGTATGGCCAACAAGTATTTGTCTGAACGTCGTCCTGTATTTATGGAAGCCATAGATAGTTGCTTACGTTTATGATCCTCACTAATCGTGTGGTTTGTTTTCTTTCTGCAGAAGTTCATTGCCCTTACTATTTGATGCTGGGCTAGCGTCTACGCCGCATCGTCCTTTTGCCATTTCCACCACCCGCTATATCTCTGGTCCTTTTTGTATCTAGAGTCTTGAGTGATAGGTTGATTCCGAATAACAGTCTGGGCTTTGAGCTTAGCCTTGGGTCATCTCATCGGTGAATGCTGAATGGTACAAAATACTGGCATACGTGTCAGTTTTATAAATCATTTCTGGGCAGCACAGATTCTTTAACATTGTGCTTTGGTGCTTCTTTAATACGTAGTTGATCATGTTTGAGAGCTGCTATCCTCGACCTTTGCTCATTCAGTCTAGGACACTGCAAAGCTGAAGATGGATCCCCTCATTTTACTATCTTGTGATGAGGTTTCGATCGTAAGCGGTTAGCCCTTAACCCTTACCAGTATGTGTGCTCCTCCGCCTTCTCATGTGATCCGTCTTGTTGCAAAATCATTTGTCTTTGGATTTGAAAGAACAAAAGATTAGTACTCAACGTTGGCTTTTTTAGTGCTCCTTCCAACTCTCTAAACTATAATTATAAGAGATTCTAAGTTTGTTGTTTTTTCTAGTGCTCCTTTCAACTCTCTAAATTAATCATTCTAATGTCGTTAAGAGTGGAAGCATTCGAAATTTCTTTAGAGTCAAAGTATTAAGTTTGGCTGAAGTTAAATAAAGAACTATAAAGTGTTCCAAATTAATTTTGACAGATTATATAGAAAACTAATTTATAAAGTGTTCTAATTTATAAATTATTCCAACTTTTAAATCATAACTTACTCTAATTTTCTTGACAGGCAAAGCATTTTGACTAAACTTGAGAAAATTATAAACATCTATAACCTAACGTATAAATAGATATGCGATAAAAATGTAATCAATAAAGGATCTAATGATAATTATTAGGTATTATTATTATTTTACTATATGAACTTAATTAAATCTGAAATATTTTTTAAATTTTACAACAATTTATAATTTGAAGTGGAGTAAAAAGTAATATTATATAGAAAAATTAGAACAAAAGTTGGTCGCATCCAGTTTGTTCAAACGTGGGCTCCGCTTTGCCGTGCCTTCCCATATTAGAGATGCGACGTGTACCCGTAGTATCATCTTATACCCGTATCTATCAAAAAAAAAAATCTATCTATCAGATTATCCATATAAGGTTGAGGATATAGAATCTTAACTGTATCCGCGCGGATAATTTTAACCATCGGATTATCCATACCCGCTAGAAAAGTCTAAAACACTAATGTACCAATCAATAAAAATATCGTCTAAAACACTAATGTGCCAATCAATAAAAATATGAAACAAACACATAAAAAACAATTCAATTTAAAATACAACGAACCATTTGATTACATAACTTGATAGGTACCAACAATAAACAGATAAGTATTTCTATTACCTAAGACGACTTTAATTAAATCATAAATAGTGATATCGTACGGGTATATTTTACCCACGGGTACATGGGTACCCGTATCTGCCGACCTGACGGGTAGAGATTCTCGCCCATTAGCATACTCGGGGGTAAAAAAATCATCCCATACCCGTCTTATATCGGATAAAACCGTCGGGTATTCGGGTACCCATTCATCTCTACTTCCCGTGCGACCGGACCAGTAGCAATAAGTCGACATGGAAATTAAAATAAAAAAGCAGCTCTAAGGTTTCTAAGCGTGTGTTTGGTTTGGCTTTTGCTTTCTAAAAGCCAAAAGCTAAGCCAAAGAGCTGGATTCATGAAGCATTTTTTCTAGAAGCTGGCTTTCTCGCAAAGTAAAACTGAAAGCACCTCTAGACATGCTTTTAGCAATTTTTGGATGGAACCATGTAATATCCAAAAATGTATACAATGAGTATATAGTTGATCTCCTTATTTTTGTATGCCATATGTTCATCATAACAAGAGTATACCTATAATTGAGAGTGATTAATTAAAATAAATGATACTAAAATGGATATGCATCATGTTGAGGTTTTATTTTGTGTGCATTTTATGACAATATGACAATAATATAAAAATAAATACGATAATACCCAAATTGGAATTTAAATCCTAAAGGACATTCTGGAATTGAGACAAGAGAAGAAAATACTATACATATAAGATAAAATAAATATATAAATTAATTAAATTAGTTTCATATTGGTATTTGGAATTGTGCAGTTGATCTAAGTATGAACTTCACACATATGAATTCAAATTTGGGATTTAAATTTGAAATTAAAAGAGAAAAGAAAAGAAAAAGTAAAAATATAAAGACTGATTTGGTGACAAGGGGATCACGGGAGGATTGGAGGGGATTGAGGGGGAAATAAACTAATTTCTTCCTCAATCCTATCCAATCCCCCCGTGATCCCTGGTCACCAGATCAGCCCTAAAAGGAAAAGGAAAGAAAAATGGGAAACATCTATTGGGCCGAATTTACCCCACAGCCCACCCCACCTCCCTCTGTTGCAGCCCGTGCGCGCACCGCACTTCGTGCCCCACGTCTGATAGGCGGATCCACTGGCCAGCGATTCGAGGGAGCTGAGGCACACGACTTCAAGCGCCGACGCCCAGGGCCCATCTATCGGTCGCTGTTGGCGATTCTGCGCGCACGATTTCGCTTCCACGTGGGACCCGCACGTCATCGCTCACCTCACGCGTTAGTTGCGAAGCTTCACCGAGAACGCCGGAATCGACCATGGTGGCTTGGGCCCATGCGGGGATAGGGTCGGTCTGCTCACATAAAAGCCGAGCCTCTCCTCAGATCGGGACCCTCCACCTGTCCTAGAACCGTCCGCCATTGCCGTGTTCACTGAGCATTGTGTTGAGGCGCGGGAATCGCCGCAGGAGTCAGACAGCGCGGTGTCTCGGTCGATTTGGGTACACTGGTGATCGTTGGTGTGTGGCGGAGTTGGTGCCGGCAAGCAATCACGCGGGGAACAATGACGACATCGAGAATCTCTCGTCGGAGTGGTACTCCGCCCCGGTTCTGCCTCACCCGGTCGCTCGCTATCACAAGCGCCCTAATTCCGGTAAGAACACTCTCGGTATAGTTCGCCTATTCTTCTATGCAAATTACATGATAGTTGCGAATCGGGGGTGGAATTTACGAACTGTAGATGACTGCCGGCCATGGCGCGGGTTCGGCGTCGTCCACCGTCGTGGGCAGAACACTCTGCTCCATCAATCACCGTAGAAGAGAGCCGAACTAAGTCGCCCTTGTGATCTCACTCTGAATCACCATACGCGGGGTGGTACTAGACCTCTGGTCGCTAGGCTGCTTTTGCGCCGGCGATGCGCCACCGCGCAGCTTGGGCGAACGTCGATATGCTAATGAGCGGCTACGATTGAGCCTTAGTGGTACCGATTCAGGCATAGGATCTGGACTGTTGCGATCCGATCGAGCGGATCGGAACGATTCCGCTGCATGTATGGTCTGTACCGTTAATCCTAGATCAAACAGTGGGATTTTTAGTACCGGTTCGCAAGAATAATAAACTAATCTGCGCGATTGAACCGGGATCGAACGACCAATATCTGTAGATAACGTTTCGGCCATGCGCTTTAGCATATGAGTCCCTGTGTTTTAACTAAACCAACACGCGATCCACTCTAGTTGCTCACTGAGTCTTGGAAAGAATTGCACCGAGGCCCCTGCGCTTTTCAGTTTTTGGCGCCCAGTCTAGAGAGTTTGTAAATCAAAGAAATAAATATAGAAATTGATTTTTAATGTATAAATAAATGCTATAACTTGTTTAATTCATATAAAATTCATATGAAGTCCAAATTATCCATTCCAATTTCTATAATTCTGTAATATTATTATTTATCACCTAGTGTCTCTGTTTTGACATGAAAACAGTAATAAAATTTAGTTCTTAGTTAATCTTGTAACAAATACATAAAACCTTTGGAAATTCATAACTTAAAATCCATAACTCCAAAATTAATGATTCCTATTCCTAGGATCTTATTTTAATATGTAGATTATTAATGTGTATTTTGTTTACATGTTTGGTATGATGTTAATTTCTCCTTTATACTATGCTTGTTTGTATTGTGGCGAGTAGAAGAGCCAGTGGCTGAGGATCCCGGTGTTCAGCAGATAGAAGTTGCAGAGCAGGAGCTCGTTGAAGGCAAGTTGTGCCCTTGATCACTTCTTTTTACCCAGACATGTTCTTATTAATCATAATGATCTGCATAGGTTAATTTTGATGGGACCCTTTAGGTTACCCTTGTTTGATTATCTTTATACCTTGACACCACTACACTTTTGGGTAGTACTTGCTATTGCTTTATGTGGTTTGGATATAGAGATACATTATTCATGATCACACTTTTATTATCAATTGTTATTTACTGTTCATGTTAAGATCATTATGTTAATTGGAACATGAAGCGACCACCCGGGAAAACAGTGCTACCACAAGAGTGGTATGAGACACCCTTAGTTGATTAATTAGGAAAGCTAGTGGATGACTACCTTACCCGAAAGGGGCAAGGGCAGTAGGGGAGTGGTCAGTGTAGGGAGGTCCTTGGGTTGATTTTGCTGCGATGACGGTCAGACGAGGGATCCCTACATTGGAGCTTCTTATAAACTGTAGCGGGTTTTCTAAAGCTAGTGGAACTTTGTAAAGGCCTCGTAGTGTTACCCTGCCTTGCCTCCTCGGTAGAGGTGTATGGGATTGGCCTTCTCTTGGCAGATGGGTAACATGACTTGTGGGTAAAGATGCGCAACCTCTGCAGAGTGTAAAACTGGTATACTAGCCGTGCTCAAGGTCATGAGCAGCTCAGGCCCTTACATGATTAATTTATGGAATTAAATTCAATTTGTTGTTTGCATCGTATTGGGATTATTTTATTATTACTTTTATTTATTATTACTGTGGTTTGGTATTTACTTACACTTAATAACTGCTAATAAAATTTTGACCAACTTATAAAAGCAATGCTCAACTTCAACCTTTATTTTGTTGATCAGCCTTACACTTCACATGAACTCTCACCTTTGATGAGTTCATGCACATTATTCCCCACAACTTGTTGAGCTATGAACGTATGTGAGCTCACCCTTGTTGTCTCACACCCTCCAAAGGAGAAGAACAGGTGGTTCAAGAGGAGCCGCCCAATGAGGAGTTCGACTTATTCTAGGTGGCATCTCCTAGTCAGCTTTGTGGCGCCAGAGAAATAAGATTTAGTTCGCTTTATATTTATCTTTTATTTTGTAATACTTCCGCTATGTAATAAGTACATTTATGATATTTATGACATTTATCTCTATGCACTCTGTAATTATATGTGTTGTTCTTCCTTGGCGCACATATGAGATGCACCCGGCTTTATCCGTTAAATCCGGGTGTGATAGAAGTGGTATCAGAGGCAAATGTTGACTGTAGGATGAAACCTAGATAGAAATGGACAAAACCCTTACCTACTTACCTTACTCTGATTCTTTCTATACTTACCTTGATCATGTCTCACCTTCTACTATTCTACTCTGATTATTCTTACCTTTTCTATTCTAAGACAAGGAGGATTTCACACTTTGGAATCCTACATCCATGACCCCCTAAAGAGATAGGAGACCCAAGACAAAAAAATTTTAAAAAATTATTTTCTCTACTTAAAACTATTGGATGTTTGTTCTTATGATAAATGCTTGATTTGCTTCTTTGATTGATTGAATCAGTATAGCAGGGCATTTTAGCATGTACCACCATAAGGTAATGTATTAGCTTTAGTAGGTGACACTCTTAGCTAATAAATCCCCCAAAGTAACATGCCTCATAATTACTTGCCTTGCCTACAATTCTTTCTTTCTTACCATATGTTTCTAACTCAGATGGTCAATACCAGGAAGGGTGGTGGAATTGATCTACCCCCCCAATCAACACGGTTGGGGGATATTTAGACAACCACAACAACAAGAAGAAGAGAAGAATCCTCCAAATCCTCCACCAGCCGGAGCTGACCTAGCTGTTGCAGCCCAGATGCGGATAATGCAACAAATGGCAGATACTATGGTGGGCATGCACGCGCAGATGTGGCAGGAACACAAAGAGATGTGCCAAGAGAGAGAGAGGAGATGCGCTAGGAAAGGAGGGTGCAACAGCAGCAAGTACCACCACCACCACCACTTCCACCCCGAGACAAGCACCGAGAATTTATGAGCCACAAGCCGCCTACCTTTGCCAGCTCTCCAGATCCTCTGCATGCCGATGACTGGTTGAAGTCAGTGGAGAAAATGCTAAACATTGCTCAATGCTCTGACCGAGAGAAGGTTCTCTACGCTTCTAGTCGTCTGACTGGCCCTGCTGCTGACTGGTGGGATTCATATGTTGCTGCGCATGACGCTGCTGACACAATTACTTGGGTGGAATTCACAACTCAGTTCAGAAATTATCACATTCCTACTGGACTGATGAAGATTAAAAAGACATAATTTCTATCATTGAAGCAAGGCAACATGTCTGTTAGCGAGTACCATGACAAATTCATCCAGCTATCAAGATATGCTCCTGATGAGGTGGCTGATGATGAAAGAAAGCAAGAACACTTCACAGAAGGACTCAATGGGCCACTACGGTACACACTGGTTGCTCACACATTTCCATCATTTCAGAGGCTTCTTGATAAAGCTCTAGCCATCAAACACAAGTATGTTCAATTGGGAGATTTGAAGGGGAAGGCCATTGCCCAGGGGCAGGGTAGCAGCAGCGTTGGTCCTCGCTATGTGCCACCCCAGGGTACACCAGTTCGGCCAGGAGGAGGACCACGTCTAGCTCAGTACGCTCCACAGGGGACTCCACAGATGCCCCACACTCGTCAGGCTGCCCCCACTGGCACCCTGGCGAGGCCTACAGGATAGAAGACGGCCCTACATGCTTCAAGTGCAGTCAGATTGGGCACTATGCTAATGCTTGTCCGGTGGGGAATTCCAGTGCACTAGCTCAGAACAAGCAACAAACTTTTGGCATGGGATTCTCTATTGCCAGCGTTAATCAAGTCAGCGCTGATGCTACGCTGAAGGGGCTAACATCGCACTTTGTATGTTTTATATTAATGCAATTCTTGCAACAATATTATTTGATTCTGGTGCTACACATTCCTTCATGTCTACTCGATATGCCAACACAAATGAGTTACCACTGAAAAATATGAAAACACCAATGTTAGTAATTACACCTAAAGGGCCTGTTGAGGCAAATTATATGGCACATAGATTGACATTGACAATTATGGGAAGAGAATTCTGGGCTATCCCTATAATATTAGAAGAAAGCAATATATAGCTGATCCTTGGTATGTCATGGTTAAGAAAGGCAAATGCCGTTATACAATGTGGTAGGGGTACTGTAGAACTCACCAGCCCTAAAGGAGAAAGATTTGAAGTTGAAATTACAGTAACTACCTCTACCAGGCGTGCAGTATTCTTATTAGATGGGAAGTTTGTTGGTGACAACATCCGTGTGGTTAGAGATTTTCCAGATGTCTTTCCAGAGGAGTTACCAGGGATGCCGCCAGAGAGGGAAGTTGAGTTTGTCATTGATCTCTTACCTGGTACTGCCCCCATTTCAAAAATGCCATATAGGATGTCAGTGGAAGAGTTAAAAGAACTGAAGCAGCAACTAACTAAGTTACAGGAGGCTGGGTACATTCGTCCGAGTTCCTCACCTTGGGGAGCACCGATACTGTTTGTACAGAAGAAGGATGGTTCACAACAGATGTGTGTGGACTATAGATCACTTAATAATGTCACCATTAAGAACAAGTACCTGTTACCTCGTATTGATGACTTATTTGATCAGATGAGAGGTGCTAGGGTGTTTTCTAAGATTGACCTTAGGTCGGGTTACCATCAAATGAAGATTAGGCCATCTGATATTCCCAAGACAGCTTTATCTACCCGATATGGTCTATATGAATTCACAGTCATGTCGTTTGGCTTAACCAATGCACTAGCCTACTTCATGAATTTGATGAACAAGGTGTTCATGGAGTATCTCGATAAATTCGTCGTGGTATTCATCGATGACATTCTTATTTATTCCAAGATTGATAGTGGGCATGAGGAGCATTTGCGGATGGTGCTACAGAAGTTATGGGATAATCAGCTTTATGCCAAATTTACCAAGTGTGATTTCTAGCTTGATGAAGTACATTTTCTCGGGCATATCATCTCCAAAGGAGGAATTTCTGTGGATCCGGCTAAACTAAGAAGATACCAGGTACAGTCTCGGAGATCCGGAGTTTCCTAGGACTCGTAGGCTATTACCGACGATTCATTGAAGGGTTCTCCAAGATTGCTAATTCTATGACCTCATTGTTAGAGAAGGGCAAGGAGTTTAAGTGGACTGAGGAATGCCAAGAGAGTTTCAACCAATTGAGATCTAAATTGATGGCAACCCAGTGCTGATTATGCCAGATCAACAAAAGAATTTTGATATATATTGTGATGCAAGTTGCCAAGGCCTGGGATGTGTGCTTATGCAAGAAGGACACGTCATCGCTTACGCGTCTCGCCAGTTGTGGAAACATGAGTTGAATTACCCCACTCATGACTTAGAACTGGCAGCCGTTGTGCATGCTCTCAAGATTTGTAGACACTATATTATGGGAACCAAGTGCCGAGTCTACACCGATCACAAGAGCTTAAAATACATCTTCACTCAGAAGGATCTCAACCTTAGGCAACGTCGATGGTTGGAGCTCATCAAGGATTATGACTTGGAAATTCACTATCATCCGAGCAAGGCGAATCTGGTTGCAGATGCCTTGAGTCGGAAGAAGAATGTCCATGCAGCTATTGTCACCCAGTTACCTGATGAGTTAGTAGAAGATTTTGAGAGGCTCAATCTGGGAATAGTTGCTCATACTGAAGAAATTACCATAGAAGTGGAACCTACCTTAGAGCAAGAAATACAAAAGGGTCAGATCGGTGATGCCAAAATTCAGGAGATTAAGGATCTGATAACGGAAGGTAGAGGTCCAGATTTCACGGAGGATGAGCAGAGCACGATATGGTTCAAGAACCGGATTTGTGTTCCTGAGATCGATAGTCTTCGTGAAACCATGTTGAAGGAGGCACATGGCTCAGTTTATTCCATCCACCCTAGTAGTACCAAGATGTAACAGGACTTGAAGCAGAAGTATTGGTGGTATGGACTAAAGAAGGATGTTGCTTCACATGTAGCACTATGTGATGTTTGCTAGAGGGTAAAAGCGGAACATCAAAGACCTGCTGGTTTACTGCACCCGCTTAAGATACCTGAGTGGAAGTGGGAAGAAATTGGCATGGACTTCATCATGGATCTACCCTGCACATCTTCTGGGTATGACTCTATATGGGTGATTGTGGACATGCTAACTAAAGTAGCCCACTTTATTCCAGTGAAGACCACGTATTCAGGAGCCAAACTAGCAGAGTTGTACATGGAACGGATTGTATGCTTACATGGTGTGCCTAAGAAGATTGTGTCAGATCGAGGATCACAATTTACTTCTCGATATTGGAAGAAGTTGCACGAGTGCTTGGATACAAGATTAAATTTTAGTTCGACCTACCATCCTCAAACTGATGGGCAGACCGAGAGGACCAACGAAGTACTAGAAGATATGTTAAGAGCTCGTGCTCTTAAACATGGTGGTAGTTGGGATAAGAGTTTGCCCTATGCGGAGTTCTCTTACAATAACAGTTACCAGGCCAGTTTGAAGATGTCCCCGTTTGAGGCTTTATATGGCAGAAAGTGCAGGACTCCACTGTATTGGGATCAAACTGGTGAAAGGCAGTTCTTTGGACCGGAGATTATACAAGAGGCAGAAGAACAAGTCCGTCAAATAAGGGAGAATTTGAGAACTGCACAGTCAAGGCAGAAAAGCTATGATGATACCCGGAGAAGATTATTAGAGTTTAAGGAGGGTGATCACGTATATTTGAAAGTGTCACCAATCCAGGGTATGAGAAGATTCAAAGTTAAAGGGAAGTTGTCCCCTCGCTTTATTGGACCCTACTTAATCCTAAAGCAAGTGGGAGAGGTTGCATATCAAATGGAACTACCTGATCATCTTGCGGATGTACATTATGTCTTCCATGTATCACAATTGAAGAAGTGTCTCAGGGTACCCGAAGAGCAGTTACCTATGGAAGATCTTAGTGTTCAAGATGATCTGACTTATACGGAATACCCTATCAAGATTCTTGATACCTTGACTCGTGTCACAAGGAGCAAAGTGATTAAAATGTGCAAAGTGCAATGGAGCCACCATGGAGAAGATGAGGCTACATGGGAAAGAGAAGAAGAACTACGAATAGATTTTCCCCACCTCTTCCCTAGTCCTTCCTAAATCTTGAGGACGAGATTCTTGTTAAGGGGGTAGGATTTGTAATACCCAAAAATGTATACAATGAGTATATAGTTGATCTCCTTATTTTTGTATGCCATATGTTCATCATAACAAGAGCATACCTATAATTGAGAGTGATTAATTAAAATAAATGATACTAAAATGGATATGCATCATGCTGAGGTTTTATTTTGTGTGCATTTTGTGACAATATGACAATAATGTAAAAAGAAATACAATAAAACCCAAATTGGAATTTAAATCCTAAAGGAAATTATGGAATTGAGACAAGAGAAGAAAATACTATACATATAAGATAAAATAAATATATAAATTAATTAAATTAGGTTCATATTGGTATTTGGAATTGTGCAGTTGATCTATGTATGAACTTCACACATATGAATTCAAATTTGGGATTTAAATTTGAAATTAAAAGAGAAAAGAAAAGGGAAAGTAAAAATATAAAAGGAAAAGGAAAGAAAAATGGGAAAACAGCTATTGGGCCGAATTTACCCCACGGCCCACACACCTCCCTCTGTTGCAGCCCGTGCGCGCACCGCACTGCATGCCCCACGTCTGACAGGCGGAACCACTGGCCAACGATTCAAGGGAGCCAGGGCACGCGACTTCAAGCGCCGACGCCCGGGGCCCATCTGTCGGTCGCTGCTGGCGATTATGCGCGCATGATTTCGCTTCCACGTGGGACCCGCCCGTCATCGCTCACCTCGCGCGTTAGTTGCGGAGCTTCACCGAGAACGCCGGAATCAACGTGGTGGCTTGGGCCCATGCGGGGATAGGGTCGGTGTGCGCACATAAAAGCCGAGCCTCCCCTCAAATCGGGACCCTCCACCTCTCGTAGAACCGTCCGCCATTGCCGTGTTCACTGAGCGTTGTGTTGAGGCACGAAAATCTCCGCAGGAGTCTGACAGCGCGGTGTCTCAGTCGATTTGGGTATGCTGGTGATCGTTGGTGTGTGGCGAGGTTGGTGCCGGCAAGCAATCACGCGGTGAACAATGCCGGCATTGAGAATCTCTTGCCGGAGTTGTATTCCGCCCCGGTTCTGCCTCACCCCGTCGCTCGCTATCACAATCGCCCTAATTCCAGTAAGAACACTCTCAGTATAGTTCGCCTATTCTTCTTCTCTACAAATTACACGATAGTTGCGAATTGGGGGTCGGAATTTCCGAACTGTGGATGACAGCCGGCCATGGCGCGGGTTCGGCGCCGTCCGCCGTTGTGGGCAGAACACTCTGCTCCACCAATCAC
Source organism: Zea mays (assembly GCF_902167145.1). Classification (NCBI taxonomy): domain Eukaryota; kingdom Viridiplantae; phylum Streptophyta; class Magnoliopsida; order Poales; family Poaceae; genus Zea; species Zea mays. Next base: position 71,235,498 of record NC_050105.1, on the reverse strand, counting down.
CGTAGAATAGAGCCGAACTAAGTCGCCCTTGTGATCTCACTCCGAATCACCATATGCGGGGTGGTACTAGACCTCTGGTCGTTGGGCCGCTTTTGCGCCGGTGATGCGCCACCGCACAGCTTGGGCTCTGTCGTGCTCAGCTACTGGAATGGGGGGGGGGGGAGGGTGAACGTTGATCTGCTAATGAGCGGCTACGATTGGGCCTTAGTGGTACCGATGAGGGCATAGGATCTGGGCCGTTGCGATCCGAATGAGCGGATCAGAACGATTCTGCTGCATGTATGGTCTGTACCGTTGATCCTGGATCCAACAATGGGATTTTGAGTACCGGTTCACGAGAGTAATAAACTAATCTGTGCGGTTGAACCAGGATCGGACGACCGTATCTGTAGAGCGCTTTACCATATGAGTCCCTGTGTTTTAACTAAACCAACCCGCGATCCACTCTAGCTGTTCACTGAGTCTTGGAAAGATTTGCGCCAAGACCCCTGCGCTTTTCAGTGTTTGGTGCCCAGTCTAGAGAGTTTGTAAATCAAAGAAATAAATATAGAAATTGATTTTTAATGTATAAATAAATGCTAGAACTTGTTTAATTCATATAAAATTCATATGAAGTCCAAATTAATCCATTCCAATTTCTATAATTCTGTAATATTATTGTTTATCACCTAGTGTCTCTGTTTTGACATGAAAACAATAATAAAATTTAGTTCTTAGTTAATCTTGTCACAAATACATAAAACCTTTGGAAATTCATAACTTAAAATCCATAACTCCAAAATTAATGATTCCTGTTCCTAGGATCTTATTTTAAGATGTAGATTATTAATGTGTATTTCGTTTACATGTTTGGTGTGATGTTAATTTCTCCTTTATACTATGCTTGTTTATATTGTGGCGAGTAGAAGAGCCAGTGGATGAGGATCCCGATGTTCAACAGATAGAAGTTGCTGAGCAGGAGCTCGTTGAAGGCAAGTTGTGCCCTTGATCACTTCTTTTTACCCAGTCATGTTCTTATTAATCATAATGATCTACATAGGTTAATTTTGATGGGACCCTTTAGGTTACCCTAGTTTGATTCTCTTTATACCTTGACTCCACTAAACTTTTGGGTAGTACTTGCTATTGCTTTATGTGGTTTGGGTATGGAGATACATTATTCATGATCACAATTTTATTATCAATTGTTATTTACTGTTCATGTTAAGATCATTATGTTAATTGGAACATAGAGCGACTACCCGGGAAAACAGTGCTACCACAAGGGTGGTATGGGATGCCCTTGGCTGATTAATTAGGAAAGCTAGTGGATGACTATCTTACCCAAAAGAGGCAAGGGAAGTAGGGGAGTGGTCAGTGTAGGGAGGTCCTTGGGTTGATTTTGCGGCGATGGTGATCAGGCGAGGGATCCCTGCATTGGAGCTTCCTATAAACGGTAGCTGGTTTTCTGAAGCTAGTGGAACTTTGTAAAGGCCTCATAGTGTTACCCTGCCTCGCCTCCTCGGTAGAGGTGTATGAGATTGGCCTTCTCTTGGCAGATGGGTAACATGACTTGTGGGTAAAGATGCACAACCTCAGTAGAGTGTAAAACTGGTATACTAGCCGTGCTCACAGTCATGAGCAGCTCGGACCCTCACATGATTAATTTATGGAATTAAATTCAATTTGTCATTTGCATCGCATTGAGATTATTTTATTATTACTTTTATTTATTATTACTATGGTTTGGTATTTACTTACACTTAGTAACTACTAATAAAATTTTGACCAACTTATAAAAGCAATGCTCAGCTTTAACCTTTATTTTGTTGATCAGCCTTACACTTAACATGAACTCCCACCTTTGGTGAGTTCATGCACATTATTCTCCACAACTTGTTGAGCTATGAACGTATGTGAGCTCACCCTTGCTGTCTCACACCCCATAGGAGAAGAACAGGTGGTTAAAGAGGAGCCGCCCAACAAGGAGTTCAACTTATTCTAGGTGGCGTCTCCCAGTCAGCTTTGTGGCGCCATGGAAATAAGATTTAGTTCGTTTTATATTTATCATTTATTTTGTAAGACTTCCGCTATGTAATAAGTACATTTATGTTATTTATGACATTTATCTCTATGCACTCTGTAATTATATGTGTTGTTCTTTATTAGCGCACATATGAGATGCACCCGACTTTATCCCTTAAATCTGGGTGTGACAAACCATGAAAATATATATGGAACGACTTCTAACAGCTTTTATTGGTTTGCACCAAACAATTTTTAGCTTTTTAGCAGTTCACAGCTCACAACAACTTTTTTCATAGTCCATAGCCTATAATAACTTTTTTCATAACCACAACTCAACCAAACTTACCCTAATTATCAAGCTTTTATAGAAGCAGTTTTTTTTCTTAGTGAAGCCCATAAGTATAAATTTGTAGGACATGATTACTCACTCAAGCACCGAAATTCTCAAGCAATGAATTTGAAAGAGAGCACTTAAATTGAAAGAATGAACTCAATCTTCTCAAGCACCTGAGATTGAAAGAATGAACTAACTCTACTCTCTGTTCACTGTCCTTCAACAATACATGTGAGATAATATTTATAGAAAGTGTCGTCTTCGTTATTCCCTATACAAACTTTAAAATACTTTGAAATTGTTTCTCAGAGTGAAGTAATTTGGCTTTATTCATTTTTTCTCTTACAATGAAGATGATCCTCATAACAGATATTGAGTTTCTCTACGAAGTGAATCGATTTGGTTTCGTTCACTTTTTTATTTCTTTTACAATGAAGATCATCCAAAAATATATATTGAGTAAAGAGAAAAATAGTGGTTAAACAACTTAGAAGCGTTTGAGGTTTGTTCGAGGTCAAGAATCCAAAAGGAGCCTGAAAGTCGGCTAGAGGGGGTGAATAGACAAAACATGAAAATTATAAACTTTAAAACACACACTTCACCTGGGGTTAGGGTTTGTTGAGGGTATGCTTCGTCGTCGAAGGTCCTGTGAGAAGAAACACCTTCAGAAGATTAAAACAGAAGTGATGCCGAAGCTACTATCCGGAGAGCTTCGGCGTAGTGACATGCCTTGAGACGAAGGATGGCACCGACTTAAAGATGAAAAGACCTATTGGCCCATGACAATCTATGTCATGATTGTAATCAGTTATGAAGGGAATGAATGTAATTTTACATAGGCTGCATCCTGTGCATATAAATAGATGAACAGTACCCCTGTACTGTTCACGCTGATTTGTACTAGCTCGAGCATTACGCTTGTACAATTTCCTTCTGTCAAGTTGAAGGTACGAATGTAATTCCATATTGTATTTATTCACCCATAATATAACAAAGTTGAATCAATAATGTTACATAATTTTTCACGTTGTTTTCTATGTCTTACATGCTTCTTTCATTAATGTATACTGCAATCATGAAGGTATGTCCTTCATGACCTTCGTCTGAAGATCATTATGTCCTAAGTGAAATAATGCTTCGAAGGACGAAGGGCCTTAACCTTTAACATTTCGTGTTGCCTTGTTCTTAACTCGTAGCAATTGAGAGCAAGTCCCCAACATTGGCGCCCACCTCCGGTGAACTCACTTCCACTCTTGAGATGATGGCTTCGTTCAGCAACCAAGTCGTAGCACCTTCGGCTACGAAGCTGGTGCTCCCAATAACAGGCGGCTCAAGTTCAGAGCCGGCTAACAAGAAGCAGAAGAAGGAAGCACAGAGAAGGGTGTAGCATGTTGGGGTGCAGGGACCCTTCATCAAGTCAAAATGGTCCCACATCCCAATCACCTTCTCCCAGGAGGACCTTCAGCTCAAAGATTACCCTCATAATGATGCCATGGTCATATCTTGTGTCATCAAGGGATTATTGGTCCATAATGTTCTGGTTGATACAGGCAGTGCAGCGGACATCATATTTGGTAAGGCCTTCAGACAGATGCAAGAGCCAGAAGACAAGATTCATGATGCTACACACCCTCTTTGTGGTTTCGGAGGAAGGCAGATTGTAGTACTCGGCAAAATCACGATGCCAGTGACCTTCAGCTTCATCCACAATACAAGGACTGAACAAGTTGTCTTTGACATTGTTGACATGGAGTACCCTTATATTTCAATCATTGGTCGAGGGACACTGAATGCCTTTGAAGCAATACTTCATCCAACATACCTATGCATGAAGATACCTTCGGAACAAGGGCCCATTGCTGTTCATGGGAGTCAGGAAGCTGCCAGAAAAGCTAAAGGAAATTGGACAGACTCAAAAGCAACTCACAACATAGATGGAGTCGAAGCCTGTTGAAAGGGAAATGTGCCCTTGGGCCATTTCTATATTGTTTTGGTGATTAAGTGCCCCACACATATTCTCTAAGTGTTAAATTGTGCCAAGGATTGAAGAAGTGCAAATCATGTAACAAGGTACGTTTCTAGACTTAGTACATTGATTTGGGTACTAATGTATTGCGTCTAAGTGCTAGAAACAGGAGAAAATAGATTGGGAAAGAGTTGGCTGTGTACAGCCAACTGCTGCTCGGTCTGGGTGTACCGGACTGTCCGGTGGTGCACCAGACAGTGTCCGGTGTGCCAGATGAGTCCAAGGTGAACCGGCCGCTCTCGGGACTCGACGGCGGCGTACGACTATAATTCACCGGACTGTTCAGTGGTGCACCGGACTGTCCGGTGAGCCAACGGCCGCCAGCGCAATGGTCGAACACGCAATCCGCGGGCGACGCGTGGCCCGCGCCAACGGTCGGCTGGGGGCACCGGACTGTCTGGTGTGCACCGAACAGTGTCCGGTGCGCCAACCAGCCCGGAGTTGCAACGGTCGGCTGCGCCAAATTAGGAAGGAGATCCGCACCGGACATGCTACAGTGACTATCCGGTGGTGCACTGGACTGTCCGGTGCGCCACCCGACAGAAGGCAAGAATTGCCTTCCTTGTTGGTCTCCAATGGCTCCTAGCTGCCTTGGGGCTATAAAAGGGACCCCTAGGCGCATGGAGGAGTCACCCAAGCAGTCACTAAGCGATTCTAAGTCTCCACACTCCATCTCCACGCACTTGATCGATCGTGTTAGTGAATTGAGCTTCGTTCTAGCTGTGAACTATCTGTGCTTCATTTGAGCTCAAGTCTTGGCTTGTGTGCGTGTGTGTGCTGCGGATTTGTGTGTATTGCTCCCAACCTTACTCTTGTGTTTTCATTGTGATCTTTTGTTGTAAGGGCGAGAGGCTCCAACTTGTGGAGATTCCTCGCAAACGGGAAAAGATATAAGCAAGAAAAGCCGTGGTATTCAAGTTGATCTTTGGATCAGTTGAAAGGGGTTGAGTGCAACCCTCGTCCATTGGGACGCCACAACGTGGAGGTAGGCAAGTGTTATACTTGGCCGAACCACGAGATAAGTCACTGTGTCTCTTGTGTTGTCTTTCTTTATGACTATTGTGATTCGCAAGAGCTCACTCTATAGCCACTTGGTTCTCTTGAGCACTAACATCTTTATAACCAAGTTTTGTGGCTATTAGTTGTTGAATTTTACAGGATCACCTATTCACCCCCCTCTAGGTGCTCTCAATTGGTATCAGAGCCATTCTCTTCACGTAAGGGACTAATCGCCCGAAGAGATGGATCCTAAGGGAAAGGGGATGGTGGTCAATGACAAGGAAAAGGAGTCCTTCTTCAATGAGCCTAGAGATGACAAGCCCACTGACTCTGGCTCGAGTCACAAAAAGAAGGACGGGAAGAAGAAGAGGCGCATCAAGAAGATCGTGTACTACGACAGCGACGAATCTTCTTCTTCACCAAGAGACGACGATGACGAGAAAAAAACCCGGTTAATTCAAATTATTCATTTGATTATTCTCGTATTCCTTTTAACTCCAATGCTCATTTGCTTTCAATTCCTCTTGGTAAACCTCCACACTTTGATGGAGAGGACTACTCTTTTTGGAGTCACAAAATGCGTAGTCATCTATTCTCTCTCCATCCTAGTATTTGGGAGATAGTCGAAAATGGAATGCAATTTGATAGTACGGATAACCCTATGTTTATTAACGAGAAAATCCATAAAAATGCACAAGCTACCACTGTTTTGCTAGCATCTTTGTGCAGGGATGAGTACAACAAGGTGAGCGGCTTGGACAACGCCAAGCAGATCTGGGACACCCTCAAAATATCACATTAGGGAAACGACGCCACCATGATCACCAAAATGGAGTTGGTAGAAGGCGAGCTGGGAAGGTTTGCTATGATTAGGGGAGAGGAGCCAACACAGATGTACAACAGGCTCAAGACCCAGTTCAACAAGATTAGGAGCTATGGGAGCATGAGATGGACGAACCACGACGTTGTCCGACTTATGCTCAGGTCTTTTACCGTTATCGACCCTCATCTTGTGAACCTCATCCGTGAAAATCCCAGGTACACAAAGATGACACCCAAGGAGATACTCGGAAAGTTTGTGAGCGGGCGCATGATGGTAAAAGAAGCCCGATATGTAGACGACGCGCTTAATGGCCCATTACCCGTCTACGAGCCTCAACCCGTTGCTCTCAAATCAACAAGTAGCAGGGATGCGCTACCAAGCAAGGTGGCACAAGTTGAGGCGGCCAGGCTAAACGAAGATAAGATGGCTCTCATCATCAAGCGCTTCAAGACCGCGCTAAAAGGACGCAAGGAGTATCCCAACAAGAGCAAAGCGAAGGGAAGGCGCTCCTGCTTCAAATGTAGTAAGACAGGTCATTTTATTGCTCAATGTCCTGATAATGAAAATGACCAGGGGGAAGAAAGAAATGGGAAGAAGGAGAAGAAGAAAAGCTATAGGAAGGCTAAAGGCGAGGCACATCTTGGCAAGGAATGAGACTCAGACTGCTCGTCATCCGACTCCGATGATAAAGGACTGGCAGCCTCAGCCTTCAACAAATCTTCTCTCTTCCCCAACGAACGCCACACTTGCCTCATGGCAAAGGAGAAAAAGGTAAGCGTTCGAGAAACCCCTAAGTATACTACTTCAAGCGATGATGATTATAGTGATGATGAAGTAGATTATTCTAGCTTATTCAAAGGCTTAGATAGAGCAAAGGTAGAAAAGATCAATGAATTGATTGATGCTTTAAATGAAAAAGATAGACTACTAGAGAGGCAAGAGGACATTTTGTATGAGGAACATGACAAATTTGTTAGTGTTCAAAAGTCTCTTGCCTTAGAAATTAAGAGGAATGAATTACTATCTTTTGAGTTATCTACTTGCAATGAATCTATATCTAGTTTAAAGACTTTGAATGATGATTTAAGTGCTAAGCTAGAAGTAGCAAACAGATCAAGTTCATGTGTTGAACATGTTGTTATTTGCAATAGATGCAAGGATTTTGATATCAATGCTTGTGATGAACATCTTGCTTCTATTGCTAAATTAAATGATGAGGTGGCAAGTCTTAATGCTCAAATTTAGACTTGCAAGGTTGATTTTGATAAACTAAAATTTGCTAGGGATGCCTACACTATTGGTAGACACCCCTCAATTAAGGATGGACTTGGCTTTCGAAAGGAAGCCAAGAACTTAACAAGCCAAAGGGCTCCCATTTCCAACAAGGAGAAAGGGAAGGCTCCTATGGCTAGTAGGCGTTCAAAAGAATCATGCTTTCATGTATAATAGGAAAATTGTTAGTCATAATAGGAGATATGATTATGATGCTTATGATTCACATGCTATGTTCGCTTCAAGTTCTAATAGTAGGCCTAGGAGAAATTTTGTGTCTCATGCTCCTAGGAAAATGTGTAATAAACCTACTACTGTCTTTTATGCTTGCAACACTAAGTTTGTGCTTTCATGTAAAAATGAAAAAGTGGTTGCTAGAAAATTGAGATCCAAATGCAAAGGAGACAAAGCTTGCATTTGGGTACCAAAAGCTATTGTAACTAACCTTATAGGACCCAACAAGAGTTGGGTACCTAAAACCCAAGCCTAATTTGCCTTGCAGATTTATGCATTCGGGGGCTCAAGCTGGATTATCGACAGCGGATGCACAAACCACATGACGGGGGAGAAGAAGATGTTCACCTCCTACGTCAAGAACAAGGATTCCCAGGATACAATCATATTTGGAGATGGGAATCAGGGCAAGGTCAAAGGTTTGGGAAAGATAGCTATCACTAGTGAGCACTCTATTTCCAATGTATTTTTAGTAGAGTCACTAGGCTATAATCTCCTGTCTGTAAGTCAATTGTGCCACATGGGCTACAATTGTTTGTTTACAAATGTTGATGTATCTGTCTTTAGAAGGAGTGATGGTTCATTAGCGTTTAAGGGTGTACTAGATGGCAAACTCTACTTAGTTGATTTTTCGAAAGAGGAGGCCGATCTAGATGCATGCTTAATCGCTAAGACTAGTATGGGCTGGCTGTGGCATCGCTGTCTAGCACATGTTGGGATGAAGAACCTTCACAAACTTCTAAAGGGAGAGCATGTGTTAGGACTAACCAATGTCTGCTTCGAAAAAGATAGACCTTGTGCAGCTTGTCAAGCACGGAAATAGTTGGGAAGCACTCATCACAACAAGAATGTGATGACTACATCAAGACCATTGGAGCTTCTCCATATGGACCTCTTCGAACCCATCACTTACCTTAGCATTGGAGGAAGTAAGTATGGTCTTGTTATTGTTGATGATTTTTCCCGCTTCACTTGGGTGTTCTTTTTGCAGGATAAATCAGAAACCCAAGGGACCCTTAAGCGCTTTCTAAGGCGGGCTCAAAACGAATTTGAGCTCAAGGTGAAAAAGATTAGAAGCGACAACGGGTCCGAGTTCAAGAATCTGCAGGTGGAGGAGTACCTTGAGGAGGAAGGCATCAAGCACGAGTTCTCCGCTCCCTACACACCACAACAAAATGGTGTGGTAGAGAGGAAGAACATGACGCTTATCAACATGACAAGGACAATGCTTGGAGAGTTCAAGACACCAGAGCGGTTTTGGTCGGAAGCTGTGAACACAGCTTGCCACGCCATAAACCAGCTCTACCTTCATCACCTCCTCAAGAAGACCTCGTATGAACTTGTTACCGGTAACAAACCCAACGTATCATACTTTCATGTATTTGGGAGCAAATGTTACATTCTAGTGAAGAAAGGTAGAAATTCTAAATTTGCTCCCAAAGTTGTAGAAGGGATTTTACTAGGTTATGACTCAAATACAAAGGCGTATAGAGTCTTCAACAAATCATCGGGTTTGGTTGAAGTCTCTAGCGATGTTGTATTTGATGAGACTAATGGCTCTCCAAGAGAGCAAATTGATCTTGATGATATAGATGAAGATGATGTTCTGATGGCCGCAATACGCACCATGGCGATTGGAGATGTGCGACCATAGGAACAACAAGAGCAAGATCAACCTTCTTCCTCAATGATGGTGCACCCCCCAACTCAAGAAGATGAACAGGTTCATCAAGAAGAGGCGTGTGATCAAGGGGGAGCACAAGAAGAACAAGTTATGGAGGAAGAATCACAACCAGCCCCTCCAACTCAAGTCTGAGCGAAGATCCAACGGAATCACCCCGTTGATCAAATACTGGGTGACATAAGCAAGGGAGTAGGCCTTGCAAGATCCGGACTGGGTGTTGGCCATGCAGGAAGAGCTCAACAACTTCAAGCGAAATGAAGTTTGGAGCCTGGTGCCACGTCTAAAGCAAAACGTTGTGGGAACCAAGTGGGTGTTCCGCAACAAGAAAGATGAGCACGGGGTGGTGACAAGAAACAAGGCTCGACTTGTGGCAAAAGGTTATGCCCAAGTCGCGGGTTTGGATTTTGAGAAGACTTTTGCTCCTGTGGCTAGGCTAGAATCTATTCGCATTTTGTTAGCCTATGCCGCTCACCATTCTTTCAGGTTGTTTCAAATGGATGTGAAGAGCGCTTTCCTCAACGAGCCAATCAAGGAGGAGGTGTACATGGAACAACCCCCTGGCTTTGAGGATGATAGGTATCCCGACCACATTTTTAAGCTCTCTAAGGCGCTCTATGGACTTAAGCAAGCCCCAAGAGCATGGTATGAATGCCTTAGAGATTTCTTAATTGCTAATGCTTTCAAGGTTGGGAAAGCCGATCCCACTCTTTTCACTAAGACTTGTGACGGTGACCTTTTTGTGTGCCAAATTTATGTCGATGACATAATATTTGGTTCTACTAATCAAAAGTCTTGTGAGGAGTTTAGCAGGGTGATGACACAGAAATTTGAGATGTCGATGATGGGCGAGTTGACATACTTTCTTGGGTTCCAAGTGAGACAACTCAAGGACGGCACCTTCCTCTCCCAAACAAAGTACACTCAAGATCTTCTCAAGAGGTTTGGGATGAAGGACGCCAAGCCCGCGAAGACGCCGATGGGAACCGACGGACATGTCGACCTTAAGAAAGAAGGTAAGTCCGTTGATCAAAAGGCATACCGGTCTATGATAGGTTCCTTGCTTTATTTATGTGCTAGTAGACCGGATATTATGCTTAGCGTATGCATGTGTGCTAGATTTCAATCCGACCCAAGGGAATGTCACCTTGTGGCCGTTAAGCAGATTCTTAAATATTTAGTTGCTACGCCTTGCTTCGGGATCCGGTATCCAAAGGGGTCTACTTTTGACTTGATTGGATATTCAGACTCCGATTATGCTGGATGCAAGGTTGATAGGAAGAGTACATCAGGGACGTGCCAATTCCTAGGAAGGTCCCTGGTGTCTTGGAGTTCTAAGAAACAAACCTCCATTGCCCTATCCACCGCTGAGGCCGAGTACGTTGCCGTAGGACAGTGTTGCGGGCAACTACTTTGGATGAGGCAAACTCTCTGGGACTTTGGCTACAATCTGAGCAAAGTCCCACTCCTATGTGATAATGAGAGTGCAATCCGCATGGCGGATAATCCTGTTGAACAGAGCCACACTAAGCACATAGACATCCGACATCACTTTTTGAGAGACCACCAGCAAAAGGGAGATATCGAAGTGTTCTATATTAGCACCGAGAACGAGCTAGCCGATATATTTACCAAGCCTTTAGATGAGAAAACCTTTTGCAGGCTGCGTAGTGAGCTAAATGTCTTAGATTCGCGTAACTTGGATTGATTTATAGCATACATGTGTTTTATGCCTTTGGTCAAGTTACTTTATGCATTTATGAGATTTGTTGTTTATGTATGGTGCTCAAGTTGTGCAAGGGATCCCCGGACCTCACAAGTCCATGTGTGAATGATGCACATATTTAGGGGGAGAAGTACTACAACTTGACCCTTTGAGACTAACATTTGTGCTTGAGTTTACTTAATGTAGTCTCAAAGGTGAATTGAAAGGGAAAGGTGAACTTGGACCATGCAAAGACTTCCACTGCACTCCGGTATTAGTGTACTATCCTCCAAGTTCATTCTTAAGCTCATATTGCCTTTTTGCTCTTAATTGACATTTTTGGTGAGGCAATGGGGTTATAGGGCCAAATGATTTCGTTTTGGTGCTTAATGCCAAAGGGGGAGAAATTAAGGCCAAAGGAAATGGATCAGCTACTGTTGGGGGCCTTCGTCTTCCGAAGGTCCTCAAAAACATGATTTAACAATGCTTCTAGAGTATAATACATGAACAGGTACCTTCAGACTCGGATCAGAACCACAGTGTAAGAAGCACAAAGAATACAAAGGTTGACGCAGCGCCGAAGCTATGCGCAAGGGAGCTTCGGCATGGCAGCAGAAAAGGGAACCGACTTAAAAGGGAAAAGGCTATTTAGACCTCGATGGATCACTATAGAGTCATTAGCAAATGTAAAGGGTATGGGTGTAATTCAACATGGGCTGCGTCCTGTGCCTATAAATAGATGAACAATGCTCCCTTACTGTTCACACTGACTTGGCATTTGCTTTTGCGTCACGCTTGTACCTTTGCCTTCTTTCAAGCCGAAGGTACATTTGTAATTTGATATCATTTCTATTTTTCCATGATAATAAAACAGAAATGAGCTAATAATGATACATAATTGTTCATGTTATATTCTTACATTTCACATGATTCTCCTTTTATTATCGTATGCTGCAATGATGAAGGTATGTCCTTCATAACCTTCGTCCGGAGATCATTATATCCTAAGGGAAATAATGTCTCGAAGGACGAAGGGCATTAACATTTAACATTTTTTGTGTTGCCTTGTTCTTAACTCATAGCATTTGAGAACAAGTCCCCAACATTGGCGCCCACCTCCGGTGAACTTTTTTCGACCACCTTCGGCAAGCATCGACCTTTGTCATGCCACCGAAGAAAATTTCAGCGCTAGGGGCTACCGCTCTGCAGCCACTAGACCCAAATCAAGAGACCCTTTCTCTTCGAGAGGCCCAAAGCCAGAAGAGGAAGGCCACTAGTCCAACACCCCAGGAGGACGAGTTGGACCAAGAAATCAGAAACATGAAGATGCTTCATTAGCAAGTGCAAAAGAAGAAGGAGAAGATGGCCCGACTAGCTGACCTTCAAAGGCAGATTGACGAAGCCATTGAAGAAGTACGTCACCTTGCTCAAGACGAGCAAGATCGAAGGCCCCAACACAGAGAGCTTCATCAAGAGGGCTTGTTCAACGACGATGGATGGTATGATGATTTTAATCATGATACCTTTACTTTTGACGATGCTTCTCCCTTGGCAGCAGAACTGCAGGCTATCTTGTGGCCCCCATCATACAAGCCACCTCATCTTCCAATGTATGATGGGCATTCAGACCCAAAGCAGTTTTTGATGAGTTATGATGCAACTATATCTTCATACGGAGGCAATGCAGCTGTCATGGCCAAGTCCTTCGTCATGGCAGTTAAGAATGTGGCTCAAACGTGGTATTCTTCTCTTCGGCCAGGGACTATCACTTCATGGCAGAAGCTCAAGGACATGCTGGTGACAAGTTTCCAGGGCTTTTAGACGAAGCCAGTCATAGCTCAGGTCCTGTTTCAATGCACACAAGATCATGAGGAGTATCTCCAGGCATACGTCCGAAGTTTCTTGCGTCTGAGAGCACAAGCGCTTACAGTGCCCAATGAAATTGTCATTGAGGCCATGATCAAGGGGCTTCGTCTAGGACCTACTGCCCAGTATTTTGCTAGAAAGCCTCCACAAACTTTGGAGAAGCTGCTTCAAAAGATGGATGAATACATCCGCGCTGACAATGACTTTCGTCAAAGACGGGAGGAAGCCTACAGGTTCTCTGAGATGACCAGGGGCTTCGGAGGGAGAATTCACCCAACGCTTGTCAGGTCAATCCACTCCACCCAGAGTGACGACAGAGGAAGTTAACAACAGAGGCCACAATATTCCTCACAAGCTTCGGGGCAGCAACAAAGCTATCTTCGGCCGCCAGCTCCAAGAGGCAGAGGCGCCAGGGGCTTCGGAGGAAGGTTTGGGGATCAACCTAGGAAAATTTATTGCTTATTCTGTGGTGAGGACAAGGGCCATACTACAAGGATGTGCCATGTCACCATTCCGAAACAAAAGGAAATAGCAGAAGCCGCAGCTCAGCAGAACCAGCCGAAGCAAGTCATGCACACTGCTTCGTATCACTCACCTTACATACCAGAGTATGTGGGTAACCATCCTGCAGCTTCTGTTGCTTCGGCTAGCCAGCCACAGGCATCTTGGCCACAGCCTCCACCTCGGCCACCACTACAACCTGCATATTCACGAGGCCAGCAGCCAGAAGGGAGCCAACAGACCCATCAGCAGCGAGATTTTAGGGAAGAGTCCGAAGCTCGCACGGTCAACAGTACTGTGCCAGAATCGAAGCATATCTACTAAGAGATATCCTACCCCTGAAACAGTTTTTACATTCATTATCATTTTCTTTCTTTCTTTTGTCGTTTTCAATTTCCTGTAATAGCTTCGTTCTTGCCATAGTATAATATATCTTCTCCACAGACTCACGAAGTTCAAAAAAGTCGCTGAAGCACAAAAGTCGTTCCTAAGGGAACGCGGGGCTAAAAATCACATTACAAGTTTCACCGAAGCTACAAAAAGTCATTCTAAGGAACGCAGCGTAAGTTTGCCGAAACTACAAAAAGTCGTTCCTAAGGGAGCGCAGTGTAAGTTTTCTGCTCAAAAGTCGTTCCAAAGGGAATGCAGAGCCAAATACCGCCGAAATATAAGGCGAAGCACGAAAATTCAACGCGAATACCACCGAAATAGAAGGCGAAGAAGTTCAAAAGACGTTCCTAAGGGAATGCAGAACTTACAGCGAAAAGTCAGTGCTGATACACCAAAAAATAAGCGGTGAAGCCGAATAATAAACGACAAAGAGATTGTGTATTCCACTATGGGGATGTGACTGTGTGTCTTTGGCACAAATATCATTTTGCATAGCATAACATCATCACATCATTTCGCATAACATAACATCATACATTATATTGAATCAATGGCACAAGAAGGGGATATAATGTTGACCTTCGGAGAATGCTTCGAAAAAGTGAAATTGTGCTAAGGCACACAATAAGTTTTGAAGAAATACAACTTCATCAACTCTGATGTGGAGGAAAAAATCTATTGTTGACGAAGCATTAATGTTTTTGCCAGGATTGGAGGATTTTTTATGAAGCATAAAAGCTCTTCTTTACGAAGCATGAAAAGAAGGGAAGGTGTTTTTTCACCGAAGGCTCAAAAACGGTAGGTACATAAAAGTTTCATGCATCGCAAAGAAATGAATTACAAAACCATTCATATATTACATTCAAAACCTAGGAGCACCAAATATTACAAGCATAGTCCAGCAAATGTTAAATTAATATTCTAGCAATGTTTTTACAATAGCTACTCTTCTTCTTTCAAAACTTTATCTGCAGCTTCGGTCAGCATTTGGGTAACGACTTCATCTACAATAATTTCGGCCATGTTAATAATTTCTGCTGATTCCTTTGCCTCTGGGTCGGCCAATGACTCGAAGGGCTCTGGGGGAGGAGATAGTTCAGCTGCGGTAGAAAACATAAATTAGTTCAATGTCACAAAAATAAACAACAAAGTTAAAAGCCATTAAGTAATACCTATCCGCCTTTCGAGTTCCGTGGCTTTTTCAGCTGCTTTCGTTGCTTCTCTAGCGTCATGAGTATCTTTTTCGCTTTTCTTTATTATTTCATGGGCCATCCCTCGGCCGCCATTTTCCCAGACATCAGTAAAAAAATTTCTGCCTATTAAGCTTGCTTCGGCCGAGGGGTCCTTCGTATCGTCAATAGAGAAAGCAGCTTTGGCTTAGGCCAAAGTTTTAACATGTTCACACCCTGCTTTCTCCAAAATAGCTGCAACTCCTCTCATGCCAGAGAAGGCACAGACGTCCCCGCGGTCACTCAAAATTTCCTCAAAAGCTTCGGCTTCGCTGCTGATCCACTCAATTGGGCCCTCAGGATCGCCTCTTATGAAGTTGTCCTCGCTTGAATATGCGCCAATGCTGGCGAAGCTAGTTTTTATCTTTTTCACGCAGTCCATAGATTTTTCAAAGCATCTTTCCTTGGATATGCGAAGTTCTTCAACGTTTTTCTCTAAATGATTTGTCCACTATTCGCTAATTCCTCGTTTAGCTTCTGCGACTGCGCACTTCTCTTTAGCTTCGGCTAGTTGCTTCCGAAGGTCTTCAATCTCAATTTTTTGGGCTTCAGATTGGGTTTTGAAGTGAGCTTCATCCCTCTTTACTTTGTCCACCAATGTAAGCAGAATTTTGTCTTTTTTCCAAAGCTTCGTTCCTCAGCTTAATAACCTCTGTTCGAAGGTTATTGAGAGCAATAGTGCAACTCTCGTCTTCGGCATTCTTTTGCGCCCTTAAGGCGTTGCTAAGTATTAAGCCCTACACGAAAGAATGAATGAATCAATATAAGAACCAAAGACTAATTTGAAATTCATAAAATTCCAAATTCACAATTTTCGTACCTTCAGACTGTTGTACGCAAGGCTATCCGCGAGATCGTCCTTCGACATGGCACAAAGGCCAACTTCGAGCTTCGGAAAGCCCATACTTCTGGCCATCTCACAGCAGACAGATAATTCTTTGTTGTCTAGGAGGAAATATAAGAAGTCATCTTAGTCTGTGCCATTAAACACTAAGGCCCCTTTCGGGTATTTCAGTTCTCGGGCATAATGTCTAGCTTCAAAAATCTCTTCTTCAGATAATCTTTTTCCCGAAGCGTGTCGAATAATATAATCAAGGACTTCGGAAGACGCTTCGGGAGCAGGAGCGGCAGTTTTTCAAGCAAAATCTGTTCTATACCCTCTTCTTCCGCTGCCTTTTCTCCAGTTTCCGAGGATTTCTCCTTGGCGGGCACTAAAGGCCTAGCTTCGGCGTCAGCCTGGCTCAGTATAGCTTTGGCTTCGGTCAACTTTGTCTCGGTTTCAATCTCTGTTTTCGAAGCCTTGGCAATTTTTCCTGGAGTAGGGCTTGAAGTTTTTATCGTCTCCAGCACATCTAATACACTAGCCATCCTTTTTCTCTTGGGGGTTGCTGCTTGATCTTTTTGTGTTTTCGGCGCCTCCACTCCTGCCGAAGGGCTTAGAACTTCTGATGTTTTCGTCCCTTCGGTTCTCGGTTCTTCAATTTTGTCAGCCTTCGGCATTGCAGCCGGCTCTTCAATCCTCTGCATAAGAGCAAGTCCTTTGGCTTCAATAGCCGAAGAGGTCTCACCGCCAAATTCAGGCACTATGGCCGGTTCAATGTAGCGTGGTTGGTGAGTAAGAACCTTCACCTTTTTCCTCTTCGGCACGGGCTTGCTTGAAGCGGCTGAAGCAACATCCTTCCCAGAAGTTGCACCCTTTCTTTTCTGCCCCCGCGGCGGGTACCAATAGTCAGGGTACACAAATCCAATAGCGTCAAAAACCCTATTTAGTCTTTTCTTTTTTCGGCTCCCGAAGGCTGCAGATAATGCATTATCTTCAGACTTGGAGTATGCTCCAAGTAGTTCGTCACTAGTATTTTCAACACATTTCAGCCAGTCATCGTCTGGTTCAATAAATTGGTCTCCAAACCTGAAGGTATATTTCAATCGAACCAAACCACCTTCGCTAGGGTTAGTGATGGTATCCTCTGGCATTTCCCAGCTGTCTATCAGTGGCCATATCCTGTAGGCTACATGTTCTTGAACTAAATCCCTTGTCCCGATGAAAGAGCAAACTGTGCCGAAGGCCCTTCAGCATCCTTCGGCTGCTTCATCAATTTCTACCTTCGGTTTCCGAAGGCCGAAGCGGGACCAAATGGGGTGCATGATGATCTCTGTAATGTCTTCTCTTGCCTTTAAATCATTCTTCACATAGAACCATTCTTTCATCCAGTCTCTGGGCCATCTCTTCCGAAAAGTTGGCACTGGGCAGCTTGAGCCAGAACGAGCAACGAAGCTATAGCAACCAAAATTGTTATGATACTGTTCTTTACCCCAGGGCTTCGTCTCATACGAAAGTTCGTGCATGCTGCAAAAACATTTTGCACTTGGCTCCAAACCTTGACTCCTCACGGCCCAGACGAAGATCCCCATTCTGATAATTGCTTCGGGAGTAATCTGGTGAAGGAAAATATGATATATCTTTAAAACTTCAACCACAAATCTGCTTAAGGGGAACCGAAGCCCAGCTTTGAAGAAGCTTCGGTAGATCACGACTTCATTTTCTTCGAGAACAGGAACAGTCCTGTCTCCGATATCAGCCCTCACAATAGACATATCTCGAAAATACCTTCCTCTCATATTATCAAGATGACTCTGTTTAATAGTTGATTTTCCGAAAACTGCATGACTTGGTCGCCAGGGCCGATCTTCGGAGTCTTCGCCCCCACTTTCCGCATCATAACTGTCACTGTCATCAGTATCTTCAGATAAGCCTTCTAGAATCTCCTTAGTAATCTTTTCTGTATTTGTCTTTGCTATTGATTCAATAAATCCAGCAGTCTTCTCCTCAAGGAGCTTCTCCTCTTCGCTCAGCTTCGTCTCAGCAACAATTTTTTTGTCTTGAGACATCTTCTCTTCAGAAATGGTGAAAATGTGTCCTTAAAGCCGAAGCTTAGAAAGTCTAAAAAACCAAGCAAGCGTTGGTAGACAAGAGCTAAAAATTTGAGCAAGCAAAGCAGGTGGCAGATAGCGTACCAAATGTGCTCGGGGTGAGTTCCTATTTATACGCCTAGCGCGTTCCAAATTGGAGGGCCCCGTTTGTCATCGACTGTTGCTATTCTAGCAAAAAGAAGGTGTTTTTTTGGACCTTCGTCTTAAAGCCTTCGTCCATATCGCAATTTGAATTCGTTATTCTAACAAATTAATATTGCGAGGGGCTACTGTTGGGGGCTTTTGTCTTCCAAAGGTCCTAAAAAACATGATTTAACAATGCTTCTGGAGTATAATACATGAAACAGGTACCTTCGGACTCGGATCAGAACCACAGTGTAAGAAGCACAAAGAATACGAAGGTTGACGCAGCGCCGAAGCTATGCGCAAGGGAGCTTCGGCATGGCAGCAGAAAAGGGAACCGACTTAAAAGGGAAAAGGTTATTTAGACCTCGATGGATCACTATAGAGTCATTAGCAAATGTAAAGGGCATGGGTGTAATTCAACATGGGATGCGTCCCGTGCCTATAAATAGATGAACAGTGCTCCCTTACTATTCACGCTGACTTGGCATTTGCTTTTACGTCACGCTTGTACCTTTACCTTCTTTAAAGTCGAAGGTACATTTGTAATTTGATATCATTTCTATTTTTCCATTATAATAAAATAGAAATGAGCTAATAATGATACATAATTGTTCATGTTATATTCTTACATTTCACATGATTCTCCTTTTATTATCGTATGCTGCAATGATGAATGTATGTCCTTCATAACCTTCGTCCGGAGATCAATGTCTCGAAGGACGAAGGGCATTAAAATTTAACATTTTTTTTGTGTTGCCTTGTTCTTAACTCATAGCATTTGAGAACAAGTCCCCAACAACTACCACTTGAGAATTATGAAAAAATAGAGCTAGAACTTTTGATTTGTCAAAATACTCTTATTGTCAAAATTTGGTCTCTTGTGGGGAGAATTTATGATTATGGGAAAAAGGGGGAGTTTTTGGATCTTGATCATTTTCACTCTTGGATTACCTCTCTTAATGCCCAAACAAGTGAGTTTAACTTAGAGATAGGAAAATGAATTTGATTTGCAAAAACAAACCAAGTGGTGGCAAAGAATGATCCAAATATGCCAAATTTGAGTCAAAAACAATTTGGTCTTCAATTTGAATCAATGTTGCATGTTTTGCATTTGCCTTTTGATGTGTTGGCATAAATCACCAAAAAGGGGTAGATTGAAAGGGAAATGTGCCCTTGGGCCATTTCTATATTGTTTTGGTGATTAAGTGCCCAACACATATTCTCTAAGTGTTAAATTGTGCCAAAGATTCAAGAAGTGCAAATCATGTAACAAGGTACGTTTCTAGACTTAGTACATTGATTTGGGTACTAATGTATTGTGTCTAAGTGCTAGAAACAGGAGAAATTAGATTGGGAAAGAGTTGGCTGTGTACAGCCAACTGCTGCTCGGTCTAGGTGCACCAGACTGTCCGGTGGTGCACCGGACAGTGTCCGGTGCGCCAGACGAGTCCAAGGTGAACCGGCCGCTCTCGGGACTCGACGGCGGCGTACGGCTATAATTCACCGGACTGTCCGGTGGTGCACCGGACTGTCCGGTGAGCCAATGGCCGCCATCGCAACGGTCGGCCGCGCAATCCGCGGGCGACGCGTGGCCCGCACCAACGGTCGGCTGGAGGCACCGGACAGTGTCCGGTGCGTCAACCAGCCCGGAGTTGCAACGGTCGGCTGCGCCAAATTAGGAAGGAGATCCACACCGGACATGCTACAGTGACTGTCCGGTGGTGCACCGGACTGTCCGGTGCGCCACCCGATAGAAGGCAAGAATTGCCTTCCTTGTTGGTCTCCAACGGCTCCTAGCTGTCTTGGGGCTATAAAAGGGACCCCTATGCGCATGGAGGAGTCACCCAAGCAGTCACTAAGCAATTCTAAGTCTCCACACTCTGTCTCCACGCACTTGATCGTAAGTTTTCTGCTCAAAAGTTGTTCCTAAGGGGATGCAGAGCACGACGAAGCTACAAAAAGTCATTCCTAAGGGAGCACATCGTAAGTTTTCTGCTCAAAAGTTGTTCCTAAGGGAATGCAGAGCCAAATACCGCTGAAATATAAGGCGAAGAAGTTCAAAATACGTTCATAAGGGAATGCAGAACTTAGACCAAAAAGTCAACGGTGATACCGCCGAAATAGAGGACGAAGAAGTTCAAAAGACGTTCCTAAGGGGATGCTGAACTTACACCGAAAAATAAGCGGTGCAGCCGAAAAATAAACGGCAAAGAGATTTCAGTCATTCCTAAGGGAATGAGGAGTTTTGATGTGGCTTCGTATGCGTGTGTCTGGATATTCATTTGCACAATACATCACATCATTCATTGCATTCATAAACATTCATTCAGACATACATAGGATCATCATCATCATATCATACAGATACAGACAGTTGCTTCGGCTCTAAGGATAAGGCTTCGGCGAAAGGAAAGGAAGCAGATTCATGCTTCGTTGTGTACGAAAAGAAGGGACGGTGTTTTTCGCCTTCGGCTCAAAAAATACAAGTTTCATCCACATCAAAGCAGTTCATACATGGACGGAAAGGTAAAAATATATTACAAGGTATGGACAAATTTACAGAGTAGTATCTGATTCTTAAATTACAATATTCTTTACAAGGATAATTCAAGAGTTTCTCTAGAGTTTTTTCATAGCAATGTCTTCGGCTTCATCACCATCCGCTAAGCTTCGGATCATCCGCCAAGCTTCGGCTCGTTGCTCCTCGGCTTCGTCATCCTGTACATATCAAAACGTTATAAGGTAAATTCAAGTTTCAAGGAAAAGGTAAGCACAAGGTATGAGTTTATTACCGGTTTAAGGTGACTTCGAGCTTCGTCACTAGCCAAGCTTCGTCCACCCTTTGCCCATATTTGAGTTACGAATCTGTTCCCAATGCTTCGGGCTAGGCCGGGGATGTCATTCAAGTCCGCTGGTGATAAGCTGAAGTTCGGCCTGTTTACAATATTCTCGTGCGTGCAACCAGCCTTCATAAAAGCAACAGCCGTGCCACGAGAAGCTAGCAGAGCGCAGAAGTCTCCGTGCGCAGCTATGACTTCATCAAGAGCATCAACTTCGCCTTCAATATGATCAAAGATGCCTGGCAGGTTTTCAGCTGAAGGTTTAAACTTTTCAGAACTGGCTCCAATAGAGTTGAAGACCTGCTTCAGTCGTTGCACACAACTATTGCCGAAGTTCAGACATTTATCTTGGAGTTCCTTCAATGCCTTCTGCAAGTTTGAACTCTTTGTAACTTCAGCTTCAAGCTTTGCATCAAAATCCTTCTTCTCTTGTTCGAAGCTTTTTGATTTCGTGGAGAGTTCGCTGTTCAATCTAGCAATCTCGGCTTGGGCTTCTGCCAGCGAACCCTCCATTGTTTGGATCATGAAATCCTTCTTCTCCAAAGCAGCTTCGTGATGTTTAATTTTGCCCTCTAAGCCCTCAATTATAATATCATTTTTCTTGTCCTCGAGATCTTATTGCATCCTAAAGGTTTTACTCAGCAGTAGACTCTAAAAAAATTAACCTTCATCATAAGTAACCTTCATATCGAAAACAATAATAAAGTTCAGCTAAGAACTTTACCTTGAAATTAGAATAAAACAAGCTACCGGTGATATGTTGCCGCCGGTATCTGCTGAGGTCGGCCTCAAGCTTCAGAAAGCCAACACTCTTCAATAGAGTGCTGACAACCTTCGCCCCAATCCGGTCCCGGAGGCATCCTAAACTCTCTTCGGCAATCCCACCGAAGAGCAATGCCCCTGGTTGATAGCCGCATGATATTGCATAATCCCTCAGCTCTTCCTTCTCAGCCTTAGACAACTTTTTACCAAGTATGTCTTGAAAATTAAAATCCTTTTCCTCCGAAGTATCTTCGACAATCTCCTTCTCTTTCCCGGGCACTAGGGTAAGGGTCTCTTCGGCAGCTGTAGCAGCTTCTTCCACGACCATGTTCAAAATCATCTTATCAATATCAGAGAAGGTGCCCTCCAGATTTGTATCTTTGGTCATCTCAGCTTCGGCATTTACAGCTTCGGCGGGGGTAGCCTCGGTAGCTGCAGTATCTTCGGCAGCCGGTGTTTTTGATGCCGAGGCCAGCATTGGCGTTTCTTCAATAGCATCAATAATAGTAATGATCCTTCGCCTTTTTTCAGCAGGCTTCTTGATTGCCGCAGGCTCCTCCTTCTTCTGTAAAAGCTTCATCAGTCGTGGCTCTAGTGGACTTAGCTTGAGAGGTAAAGATTTGGTCATTGCCTTTAAAATTTCTTCCACGTCAGCAGCAGGAGGCGTTGAAGGAATTTCGTCTTCTGTATCAGTTGTTTTTGGCTTCGCAGCCAAAGCTTTTCTTTTCTTTGGAACAGCCACCTTTGGCTCAGGGCTGCATTTTTTCTTTTTCAAAGCTTTCTCATCTTCTTCTATCATTCTAGCAGCTTGCCTCTTCATGACACTGACAACTCTTTTTCGCTTTGGCCCTTCGGCACCATTGCTTAACCGTTCGTAGTCAAGGTATTCAAATTTCAAGGCATCCATTACTCGGTTCAGTCTTCATTTCGGTCGGGTGCCAAATGTGGCGGAACCGCCCGAATTATTCCAGCTTAAGTGCCCAAGTCGCACCCTTAAGGGCAGCAACACACTTAAACAGGAATAACCCGTCAGTCCCTCAGATCTAGTCCGATAAAGCCACTTACCAGGATCGAATACCACTAGCTCACACGAAGGTGAGGCACAGAGAAATACAATAAAACATAATACCACAAATTTAATAAGTATCATTAGTGATTACATTATCGGAGTTTCAGAAATAATAATCATAAATTTTAATGCAGCGGAAATAACTAACGGAGAAAACCGAGTAACATGGCGAAGCCTGGCCACGCTACTCCTCCTGGTCCTCTCCTGCGGAAGCAGTAACCCACTCGACCGTCTATCCCGGTGGCAGGGATGAAGGCCAGGTCACACCAACAACCAAAGCAAGGAGGTACCTGCAAAAATTGTGCCACAAGCAAGGCTGAGTATACTAATACTCAGCTAGACTTACCCGGTGTGAGGAGTCTACTCCTCTACCTCTAGACATGCAGCTGTTTGGCTGAGAGGTTTGGTTTGCCAAAAGCACTAGCTGAGTCTAAAAACAAGTTTTAGCTTTTCAAGTTTTAGTAGAATCCTTTAGACTAGATGTGTACCTAGCTAATCATACATGGTATCAAACATTTTTACCAATCAACATCTTTTCTCAGTCACCTCATTTCCACTTATTACTCAATGCAGTACAATGGATCAAGCAGTCTCATTAGCTGCGAGAAGCAGACGATTCGAATCGAGTTTTTATCCTTGCAAGGTAAACCTAAACACACGACGTGGCGAGGCACTCCGTCCCCACACACATCAACCGTCCCCATCGATTCCCCGTCAGCAGAGAGGGGCTCACCGCCTTGGCGTACAATGCCTCACTAACCCCGACCGCCGTCGTGCAGTGACCGCACTTGTACCCACCATAACCGGAATGGGAGACCACGTCTCAGGTCGCGTGAGGAGGGCAATCTGCTGCCAGGTTCAATCAGGTACTAGGCTTACCGATTTACCATATTTCTCGGCATATGTTTAGTACGTTCAAACGCTTGACACAGGTATCCACACGTTAATCCTTATTCCAATTTCATCTCGTAGACCACGCATCCCCATGGATCCGTGTCCACAGACCATCATTATTCTGTTATCAAAGTGGATACAATCAATTCCTGACCTCGCGCGAGTGCTAGAAAAATCACTCGACTTCTACCGAGATCCCTAATTATTAAAGCAGCTACTCGACCTAGCATACTAGTATCCATCTCAAAGGAATCCTGAGTTCATGCAACTAGGGTTTCAGGCAACTCCTACACTTAAGTGCACAGTACAAGCCTACAAACGTTAAGTGTAGTAAAATAGCATATATAAACGGTTATGCATAAAACCGGGGCTTGCCTTTAATTTAACACTTAGGTAGTGTTTGCTGGGGGAGGTACTCGCTTGGCGAGCATCCACTGGTTAAGTCCATCATTCTTCAGGTCGTCCACCAATTGCACCTTATTGTTGCCACCACATCACTAGCTCGATCATCCTCTCTCGGTCCTATATGAGGTGCAAGATGCATATGTATGAATATAATGAAAGTAGCACAAAAATAGCACAAGGTATACCAAGACACAGTGGCGAACTAAACATTAGTTAGTAAGACACTGCAACAACTATACGCAAACACTAGTTATTTATGTGTCGTTGGGCACATGTAAACACTACCACTGGAAAGACGACGATCACTATCTACACTTAACCAACGTAACACGACATCACACGTACAAGCATTTATTTAATTGCTACGGCTTCTCCTTAGTTCTTCTATTGATCACACAAAAGCATCACAAACACAAGTTTAATAGAGGACTGATGCATCAAAGTCGATGGACTCATCTATCACAATCAACTACATCAAGCAAGCACCTTAATCATGGAACACATGTTAGCCTATGTTTAGCCATTATGAGTCTATGTCCGCTAAGTGCTAACTAAGCATTTTTAGCCAAAAGAGTGAACTCAATCATCAAATGGGCACTTGCAGATTTTTGGGCAGCAATACAGCAGTCACTTGTTTTAATCATAACTTTTCAAAGATTAATCCAAAAATAGCAAGCTAGGACTTTCTGGAAAGCTTAAAAAGTGCTCTACAACTTTGGTATTGTCATCACAACCTGATTAAACACTTAGCAAGGTCGAATTGTGCAAACACAGCAGCTCTGTCCAGATTTGGACAGATTCAGACTTGCAGCTTCAAAAATTCACAACAAAAGATTCAGACATCCAAACAAAGTGGTCCTAGACTTTCTGGAAAGCTAATTAAATGTTCTACAAATTATTTATAAACATCCCTGGCTGGTTTAGCATGTATCAAGGGTAAAATATACTATGAAGGTTGTGCTGTCCAAAACTGGACAGATTCAGTCTTCACACTTCAAACACATGTAACTTAATCTTCAGACCACCAAAAATAGTGATCCAACACTTTTTGGAAAGCTTGGGAAAAGTACTACATAACTTTTATAATCACCAAGAAGTGATTCCAGGTTTATTCAAATCAAACATTACAGTTTTCGAAATCTGCCCTGACAGTGGACAGAACACAGCAAGCAGTTTGTAAAATTCATAACTCTTAAACCGTCAGGCCTTTAGTTATGAAATTTTAACACAAGCAAGATAAGAAAAGCATCTACAACTTTCTTATAATCTACAAGGACTGATTCTAACATTATATTAGGAAAACAATGCAGTTTCTGAAATCTGTACAGAAATTGGACAGATTCAGTTACTGAATTTGTAAAAAGCATAACTCCTAAACTGTCAGACCTATGGTTGTCAAATTTTAACACAAGTAAGATAATAAAGTTATCTACCACTTTTCTATAGCACATATCTACATAAAACACAATTTAGTTCATCAAACATACAGCACAACTAAAACAGTGCGTGCAGCCCAAAACAGAAATTAATAAATTTCAGCTCCTATACAATTCAAGAATTGCCATGTTCTAGAGACTTGAATCATTCTAGCACTTTACCATTTCTTAGAGTTAAATTAATTAAATGAGGACTAGCAAGTAGACTTACAAATTTTATCCAAATCATTTAGTGCACTAAAATTACCACATTCAGTTAACAAACGCATTCACCACAATCATCAAATCCGGCATATACTTATATCTAAGCGCTTTTCACCCACTAGTCCGCATTTTAGTTTAGCCACCACATGAGCACTACAGATTTTTACCCGCGACCACAACTATACACATTTGGAACACAACAAGCAATTTACCGTGACTACAAGCTTAACTAAAGTCATCTAACGAGTCGGCTAGCTAGAGCAACGACACAACCCGCTAGACAGCATACACGTCGGCTTGACTATTATTATCACAATTCAAGACACAACATATATAACAATCACTTAACACAATCAACTCGTACCTAACATGAGTTGGCTAATGACGTGACTATTTCCCAATTACCATCACACACCACCTTTCGCCATTTTTTGGATAACCGGCACGACACACAGCTATTGTAATACATCTCAAGTTTATTGAACCCATTTTAAACATTGCGCCTCAAAACATGGTTTGGAGCAGATTAATCAGCGTTTCGTACCCATGGCTCAACTTAATTTAGTTAACACACCAGTCACCTAAAACAGCACATTGTTGGGGTCTAACCTAGATGCATCTACATATGGTGTAAAACTTCATAAGACTTACATTGGCTACTAAAGAACCTAAAGCACTTATGTGTATGTCTTAGCGGATTGTTCTTCAATTTTAGCAAGGACTGACTCATGAACGCTACTCGCCTCCAATAATTATTGGGCTGCGATAACGCTCATATAAGACTTCTAATCGAACAACAAGACATTTATTTATCAAAAGGGAATGGAATGCAATAATTTGTAAAGCTACGCATTGATCCGTCATACAACAAAAATTCATGACAACACTGACAGATACTATCCACTAACCGTTGAAAAACTAAACTTACTTCCCGCTTTACCACTACACCACCCTTTAGTCACGTGACCATCGGGAGAGTCCTTCACACGATTATACAATAGTAACCTAAACGTCGGGTCACACAATACATACATATTTATTTGTTGCGAGTATAACCATATTACGGCATATACCCGCGCACCTCAACTAAATATCTCCCGCCACCACTACTATAATACACTACGGCACACACACACACACGTACGTATACTAATTCAATCCTCACATCACATATATTTCCAAACTTACTCATCACATAAAACAACACAACACGTTTGCTTACCTAAACGTTAAGGAAACCTTGCTACGGCATATAACCAAAACATTTTTGTACCCACACACATTCCAATACCAATGTACACCACATCAACCAAAATATAATTATACAAACTACAAATCGCACACATCAAACAATACATCACATATATTCCTATCGAAATATAAAAACGTTCGAGTCCTTTTCTACTTCTTTTTCTTTCGCCACGAACTTCAATCCATACAAATACATTTTCTTACACATGCACAACATAGACCAAAGCTTAAACAGATTAATCCACAAAATACAAAGTGAACAACCTGGATGAATCGAGGCTAGTCACATGGGCTGTCCATAAGGCTTGGCATTTCGTTGAACGGCCAAATGCGGAGCGTGATTTTGACGGTGGCTGCGATAATACACGAGTTTAGGGGCTTGGCATATCGTTGACACCATGGATACAAAAACAGCAAGGGTAGCGGGATGTCTCACCGAGGGTCGACGACGTTGCGAGCGGGTCTGCGCCAAAAACAGCAAACGCCCGACGAGCGTCACGGTGTGCTGTCAACCAGGCTTCACGAAACAGCGAGCCGACAGCATGCGGCTTGCTGCACATTTTTACGAATAGCCGGCGGGCACCACGGAGAACAGCGAGGAGGGGGCTCCCTGCTGCGGATCGGCACTGCTGCGCAGATCGGTAGACGCCGCACGGGGAGGGCCGAGCACAAGTGTGGATGGCGGCCAGGGGTTTGTTTTAGGTGGTTTAACAATGGAGGGGGAGAGGGCTACGGCTGGGGAAGTGGTGGCTCGGCCACGGCAAGAACAGGGAAGGGAGGCTGGTCGCCGACCTTGGGCGCGACCAGGGAAAATGGAGTTGCTGCTTGGCGCTATGTACAACAGAGAGAGGGAGGAATGGCGCCATGGGAAGAGGCTCTCTGCTGGAAAAAAAATCTGGGCGTCACGGCTGGGAGCAGGGGGCTCGGCCTCCATGGGGAAGAAGGCCCCTGCGCTGGCTGTCTGGGGAGGGTGAGAGGAGGCTGAGAGAAGATGTAGCAGGGAGTGGGGGCGCCATGAGGAGGAGCTTCGTCGGCTCTGAAAAATGAAGCTCGCGCCATGGAGAGGAGGGTCGAGCTGCTGCAATCCATGGAAGAAGAAGGGGCGCTGGGGAGGAAGAGCTACTGCTCCCCTACGGCAAGGGACACAGGAAGAAAGCCGGCGTCGAGCTCCTGGACATGGGGTCGCTGGAGCGTCGACTTCATTCCTTGAGCAGGGCGTCGGCCATTGGGGCTGCTGGGAATGGGAGCCGCTGGCTGCTGGAGGTTGAAGACGGCGGAGAAAACTGCTCGCAGGGGGAAGCACCGGCTGGAAAAATGGAGGCTAGGGCGAGCTCGGCTGCTGCTCAGCCATGGGAGAGAGGGGGCGCTTGGGAAGCTGTAGGGGTCCGTCGGCCATGGAGGAGGAGCTGCGCGCCCAGATGCAGCCGTGAGGAAGGAGACAGGAAAAAAAAAGAAGGTGGCGGCTAGGGGTGTAGGTGAATAAAAGCCAAGCAAGGAAGGAGCACCTCTATTTATAGAAAATGGTAGGGTTAGGGTTCTTTAGTGGGCCTAATTGGGCTGGTTTGGGCTGACCCAAACACGCAAACGGGCTGCGCTAAAATTATTTTTCCAAATAAAAATGCTCCCGCGGAATTCGTTTCTACAGAGAACAGAGCGAATTAGAGTTTCGGCGAACGGACGATTGAGCGATTAATTCGGCCGAGAGTTTGATTTGAATTTGCTCGGAAATAACTCCCTACGCGTGATTCGAAAATAAATCGTCCTGAGATTTGATCGGCTTTGGAATTTTAGTCGGAGAAGGCGAATCGTGATATTTAAAAATCGCTGTCGATACGGGGTTTTGAATTCGGTTCGGACATGAGATATTTGGCCGAGTCGGATAAAACTGATTAGAGGACGACATATTGAGCATTCCGTTTGAGAGTACGGAGTCGGATTAATTTTTGGACATAGATCGAATCATCGAGAAATCGGAGTCGGACACAGCTCGATTAGCAGCTGTCGAGCGTTTGATTAAATGAGCTTTAGACGAGTTTGATAAATTGAGAATGATTATCGAGTTCGTATTCGTGCCGAGAATTAAAAGTTTTAACAGGCTCCAAAATTGGCTGTTTCTCACGATCGATTAACTCCGAATTCGGTGAACTTCCATGAGAAAGCCTTATAGACAGAGATAGACACGATCGAAAAATAGAAATTTTTACTGAGCATCTGAGATTAGGATAACTCTTCCGACATAACGCGAAATAGACATCTGGGGTGTCACAGCCTTCCCCCCTTAAAAGAATCTCGTCCCGAGATTCGAATGAGGATCTTCAAGGGTGGAGAAGCATGTAACTCCCAGTGCTGGAGATAGACGTAAATTCATGAGATGGAATCTGACAAGATACTGAAGATTGATTTGGATAGAATATCGCGACATATTGAGACAAAATGCAGCGATCACTTTGAGAGAATATCCACAAAAGATAGCACATCGGTATTGTCTCGTAATGGATCACGACTATTAACCGCGATACCAGCGCGTGCCGAGCAGCTCCACCATGTGTGCACCATAGTAGGCTCTCGGTTTCATCGCGGCACCATCGGTCGTTTAGTCTTAACCCCATTACCAAACGTAACCAATAAGAATTCCACATAGCATAAATAGATGGAGCCCATGAGAGTATGGCTCAGAAAAATAAGAATGTGATCGGAGTTGAAGCAGAGGCTGCCGACAAAAAAGCATCACACGGGAATTTTCTATTTAACTCAGAGAACCATTTTATGATCAACATAGAGATTATCAGATCAGATATTAGCACGAGGTTTGATATGAGGATGAACCGACCATGAGATCAAAATAGATTGTTGAGCTTTTAGAGACATGAGAGAACCAAGGACAACAATGAAATCCATTGAACTAAATGGATACACTGATTAGAGATAAGTTGATAAAACAAATGTCATGATCCTCGGAGAAGGGGGTATGAGAATGAACAGAAATGAGAGATTTAGGCAAGATCAACATCTGATACATGAGAACGGGTTATAGCAGATAACCAGATAACGAAGCAGAATCAATAGGGAATCCCGAAATTTAGATGATAAAGCCAACATGATTCACAAGAAAAAGGATTACCAGATCCAGGCAAAAGGAGAGGTAGGCAAACAAGATCAACTAGGATGATCAATAGAAATACTATGAAATTTTAGGGGCAAGAATTTATGGAAAGAAACATGGCTTGGTCATGGTTTGCGCAACTAGACACCAAACGATGTTTTTTTGACAAAACCACGTGCACAAGGAAGTTTCGGTTTGGCAAGCGGTTAAGCTATGTGGGTCTACAAGTTGTGTAGGTGCAACTTCAGGGTAAAACACACAAGGGTTAGAAAATACCTACACAAGCATATATTTTTTTTTATTTCACTAGCTAAACTCAAGGTTGGTTGGAGGGGGTCAAAAGGGTTGAACAGTTACAACACCTCCAAGATAACAAGACAAGAGAAATCAGAACCTAACAAGACTATCGAAACAACACAGGATGTGACATTTTCTTTTTGTTCATAAATAGCAATACAACACATTGTTCACAATTTCTTATTATTGGAATAAAGGTGAGAGAAGCATGTTGATGCAGAAGAAACAATTATGCGACAATCATGATGCATGCTCATTCTAGTCGTCTTCTCAGACCTAACTAATTTTTTTTTCGGGTGCTTCTACAGCATCCTAATAGTAGAAATAGTAGCCTTTATGGCCTATATAAATATAGCCACCTAGCTACCCATCTATTTCCCGAGGCTTCACGTCCTATGTCTATCCTGATCGTCCTGACAG
The DNA here is from genome assembly GCF_902167145.1 of Zea mays. NCBI lineage: Eukaryota > Viridiplantae > Streptophyta > Magnoliopsida > Poales > Poaceae > Zea > Zea mays. The sequence continues at coordinate 71,204,693 of NC_050105.1, read as the reverse complement.
CTATCCAACTTAATTTCTAAGCAAGTTTTACTTTAGAAAAGGTTGGTAATCATGACTTATTGACTTCTCTGTGATGGTATTCGCTCCGATACCAGCTGTGGCGGAACCGCCCGAATTATTCCAGCTTAAGTGCCCAAGTCGCACCCTTAAGGGCAGCAACACACTTAAACAGGAATAACCCGTCAGTCCCTCAGATCTAGTCCGATAAAGCCACTTACCAGGATCGAATACCACTAGCTCACACGAAGGTGAGGCACAGAGAAATACAATAAAACATAATACCACAAATTTAATAAGTATCATTAGTGATTACATTATCGGAGTTTCGGAAATAATAATCATAAATTTTAATGCAGCGGAAATAACTAACGGAGAAAACCGAGTAACATGGCGAAGCCTGGCCACGCTACTCCTCCTGGCCCTCTCCTGCGGAAGCAGTAACCCACTCGACCGTCTATCCCGGTGGCAGGGATGAAGGCCAGGTCACACCAACAACCAAAGCAAGGAGGTACCTGCAAAAATTGTGCCACAAGCAAGGCTGAGTATACTAATACTCAGCTAGACTTACCCGGTGTGAGGAGTCTACTCCTCTACCTCTAGACATGCAGCTGTTTGGCTGAGAGGTTTGGTTTGCCAAAAGCACTAGCTGAGTCTAAAAACAAGTTTTAGCTTTTCAAGTTTTAGTAGAATCCTTTAGACTAGATGTGTACCTAGCTAATCATACATGGTATCAAACATTTTTACCAATCAACATCTTTTCTCAGTCACCTCATTTCCACTTATTACTCAATGCAGTACAATGGATCAAGCAGTCTCATTAGCTGCGAGAAGCAGACGATTCGAATCGAGTTTTTATCCTTGCAAGGTAAACCTAAACACACGACGTGGCGAGGCACTCCGTCCCCACACACATCAACCGTCCCCATCGATTCCCCGTCAGCAGAGAGGGGCTCACCGCCTTGGCGTACAATGCCTCACTAACCCCGACCGCCGTCGTGCAGTGACCGCACTTGTACCCACCATAACCGGAATGGGAGACCACGTCTCAGGTCGCGTGAGGAGGGCAATCTGCTGCCAGGTTCAATCAGGTACTAGGCTTACCGATTTACCATATTTCTCGGCATATGTTTAGTACGTTCAAACGCTTGACACAGGTATCCACACGTTAATCCTTATTCCAATTTCATCTCGTAGACCACGCATCCCCATGGATCCGTGTCCACAGACCATCATTATTCTGTTATCAAAGTGGATACAATCAATTCCTGACCTCGCGCGAGTGCTAGAAAAATCACTCGACTTCTACCGAGATCCCTAATTATTAAAGCAGCTACTCGACCAGCATACTAGTATCCATCTCAAAGGAATCCTGAGTTCATGCAACTAGGGTTTCAGGCAACTCCTACACTTAAGTGCACAGTACAAGCCTACAAACATTAAGTGTAGTAAAATAGCATATATAAACGGTTATGCATAAAACCGGGGCTTGCCTTTAATTTAACACTTAGGTAGTGTTTGCTGGGGGAGGTACTCGCTTGGCGAGCATCCACTGGTTAAGTCCATCATTCTTCAGGTCGTCCACCAATTGCACCTTATTGTTGCCACCACATCACTGGCTCGATCATCCTCTCTCGGTCCTATATGAGGTGCAAGATGCATATGTATGAATATAATGAAAGTAGCACAAAAATAGCACAAGGTATACCAAGACACAGTGGCGAACTAAACATTAGTTAGTAAGACACTGCAACAACTATACGCAAACACTAGTTATTTATGTGTCGTTGGACACATGTAAACACTACCACTGGAAAGACGACGATCACTATCTACACTTAACCAACGTAACACGACATTCACACGTACAAGCATTTATTTAATTGCTACGGCTTCTCCTTAGTTCTTCTATTGATCACACAAAAGCATCACAAACACAAGTTTAATAGAGGACTGATGCATCAAAGTCGATGGGCTCATCTATCACAATCAACTACATCAAGCAAGCACCTTAATCATGGAACACATGTTAGCCTATGTTTAGCCATTATGAGTCTATGTCCGCTAAGTGCTAACTAAGCATTTTTAGCCAAAAGAGTGAACTCAATCATCAAATGGGCACTTGCAGATTTTTGGGCAGCAATACAGCAGTCACTTGTTTTAATCATAACTTTTCAAAGATTAATCCAAAAATAGCAAGCTAGGACTTTCTGGAAAGCTTAAAAAGTGCTCTACAACTTTGGTTTTGTCATCACAACCTGATTAAACACTTAGCAAGGTCGAATTGTGCAAACACAGCAGCTCTGTCCAGATTTGGACAGATTCAGACTTGCAGCTTCAAAAATTCACAACAAAAGATTCAGACATCCAAACAAAGTGGTCCTAGACTTTCTGGAAAGCTATTTAAATGTTCTACAAATTATTTATAAACATCCCTGACTGGTTTAGCATGTATCAAGGGTAAAATATACTATGAAGGTTGTGCTGTCCAAAACTGGACAGATTCAGTCTTCACACTTCAAACACATGTAACTTAATCTTCAGACCACCAAAAATAGTGATCCAAGACTTTTTGGAAAGCTTGGGAAAAGTACTACATAACTTTTATAATCACCAAGAAGTGATTCCAGGTTTATTCAAATCAAACATTACAGTTTTCGAAATCTGCCCTGACAGTGGACAGAACACAGCAAGCAGTTTGTAAAATTCATAACTCTTAAACCGTCAGTCCTTTAGTTATGAAATGTTAACACAAGCAAGATAAGAAAAGCATCTACAACTTTCTTATAATCTACAAGGACTGATTCTAACATTACATTAGGCAAACAATGCAGTTTCTGAAATCTGTACAGAAATTGGACAGATTCAGTTACTGAATTTGTAAAAAGCATAACTCCTAAACTGTCAGACCTATGGCTGTCAAATTTTAACACAAGTAAGATAATAAAGTTATCTACCACTTTTCTATAGCACATATCTACATAAAACATAATTTAGTTCATCAAACATACAGCACAACTAAAACAGTACGTGCAGCCCAAAACAGAAATTAATAAATTTCAGCTCCTATACAATTCAAGAATTGCCATGTTCTAGAGACTTGAATCATTCTAGCACTTTACCATTTCTTAGAGTTAAATTAATTAAATGAGGACTAGCAAGTAGACTTACAAATTTTATCCAAATCATTTAGTGCACTAAAATTACCACATTCAGTTAACAAACGCATTCACCACAATCATCAAATCCGGCATATACTTATATCTAAGCGCTTTTCACCCACTAGTCCGCATTTTAGTTTAGACACCACATGAGCACTACAGATTTTTACCCGCGACCACAACTATACACATTTGGAACACAACAAGCAATTTACCGTGACTACAAGCTTAACTAAAGTCATCTAACGAGTCGGCTAGCTAGAGCAACGACACAACCCGCTAGACAGCATACACGTCGGCTTGACTATTATTATCACAATTCGAGACACAACATATATAACAATCACTTAACACAATCAACTCCTACCTAACATGAGTTGGCTAATGACGTGACTATTTCCCAATTACCATCACACACCACCTTTCGCCATTTTTTGGATAACCGGCACGACACACAGCTATTGTAATACATCTCAAGTTTATTCAACCCATTTTAAACATTGCGCCTCAAAACATGGTTTGGAGCAGACTAATCAGCGTTTCGTACCCATGGCTCAACTTAATTTAGTTAACACACCAGTCACCTAAAACAGCACATTGTTGGGGTCTAACCTAGATGCATCTACATATGGTGTAAAACTTCATAAGACTTACATTGGCTACTAAAGAACCTAAAGCACTTATGTGTATGTCTTAGCGGATTGTTCTTCAATTTTAGCAAGGACTGACTCATGAACGCTACTCGCCTCCAATAATTATTGGGCTGCGATAACGCTCATATAAGACTTCTAATCGAACAACAAGACATTTATTTATCAAAAGGGAATGGAATGCAATAATTTGTAAAGCTACGCATTGATCCGTCATACAACAAAAATTCATGACAACACTGACAGATACTATCCACTAACCGTTGAAAAACTAAACTTACTTCCCGCTTTACCACTACACCACCCTTTAGTCACGTGACCATCGGGAGAGTCCTTCACACGATTATACAATAGTAACCTAAACGTCGGGTCACACAATACATACATATTTATTTGTTGCGAGTATAACCATATTACGGCATATACCCGCGCACCTCAACTAAATATCTCCCGCCACCACTACTATAATACACTACGGCACAAACACACACGTACGTATACTAATTCAATCCTCACATCACATATATTTCCAAACTTACTCATCACATAAAACAACACAACACGTTTGCTTACCTAAACGTTAAGGAAACCTTGCTACGGCATATAACCAAAACATTTTTGTACCCACACACATTCCAATACCAATGTACACCACATCAACCAAAATATAATTATACAAACTACAAATCGCACACATCAAACAATACATCACATATATTCCTATCGAAATATAAAAACGTTCGAGTCCTTTTCTACTTCTTTTTCTTTCGCCACGAACTTCAATCCATACAAATACATTTTCTTACACATGCACAACATAGACCAAAGCTTAAACAGATTAATCCACAAAATACCAAGTGAACAACCTGGATGAATCGAGGCTAGTCACATGGGCTGTCCATAAGGCTTGACATTTCGTCGAACGGCCAAATGCGGAGCGTGATTTTGACGGTGGCTGCGATAATACACGAGTTTAGGGGCTTGGCATATCGTTGACACCATGGATACAAAAACAGCAAGGGTAGCGGGATGTCTCACCGAGGGTCAACGACGTTGCGAGCGGGTCTGCGCCAAAAACAGAAAACGCCCGGCGAGCGTCACGGTGTGCTGTCAACCAGGCTTCATGAAACAGCGAGCCGACAGCATGCGGCTTGCTGCACATTTTTACGAATAGCCGGCGGGCACCACGGAGAACAGCGAGGAGGGGGCTCCCTGCTGCGGATCGGCACTGCTGCGCAGATCGGTAGACGCCGCACGGGGAGGGCCGAGCACAAGTGTGGATGGCGGCCAGGGGTTTGTTTTAGGTGCTGAAACAATGGAGGGGGAGAGGGCTATGGCTGGGGAAGTGGTGGCTCGGCCACGGCAAGAACAGGGAAGGGAGGCTGGTCGCCGACCTTGGGCGCGGCCAGGGAAAATGGAGTTGCTGCTTGGCGCTATGTACAACAGAGAGAGGGAGGAATGGCGCCATGGGAAGAGGCTCTCTGCTGGAAAAAAAATCTGGGCGTCACGGCTGGGAGCAGGGGGCTCGACCTCCATGGGGAAGAAGGCCCCTGCGCTGGCTGTCTGGGGAGGGTGAGAGGAGGCTGAGAGAAGATGTAGCAGGGAGTGGGGGCGCCATGAGGAGGAGCTTCGGCGGCTCTGAAAAATGAAGCTCGCGCCATGGAGAGGAGGGTCGAGCTGCTGCAATCCATGGAAGAAGAAGGGGCGCTGGGGAGGAAGAGCTACTGCTCCCCTGCGGCAAGGGACACAGGAAGAAAGCCGGCGTCGAGCTCCTGGACATGGGGACGCTGGAGCGTCGGCTTCATTCCTTGAGCAGGGCGTCGGCCATTGGGGCTGCTAGGAATGGGAGCCGCTGGCTGCTGGAGGTTGAAGACGGCGGAGAAAACTGCTCGCAGGGGGAAGCACCGGCTGGAAAAATGGAGGCTAGGGCGAGCTCGGCTGCTGCTCAGCCATGGGAGAGAGGGGGCGCTTGGGAAGCTGCAGGGGTCCGTCGGCCATGGAGGAGGAGCTGCGCGCCCAGATGCAGCCGTGAGGAAGGAGACAGGAAAAAAAAAGAAGGTGGCAGCTAGGGGTGTAGGTGAATAAAAGCCAAGCAAGGAAGGAGCACCTCTATTTATAGAAAATGGCTAGGGTTAGGGTTCTTTAGTGGGCCTAATTGGGCTGGTTTGGGCTGGCCCAAACACGCAAACGGGCTGCGCTAAAATTATTTTTCCAAATAAAAATGCTCCCGCGGAATTCGTTTCTACAGAGAACAGAGCGAATTAGAGTTTCGGCGAACAGACGATTGAGCGATTAATTCGGCCGAGAGTTTGATTTGAATTTGCTCGGAAATAACTCCCTACGCGTGATTCGAAAATAAATCGTCCTGAGATTTGATCGGCTTTGGAATTTTAGTCGGAGAAGGCGAATCGTGATATTTAAAAATCGCTGTCGATACGGGGTTTTGAATTCGGTTCGGACATGAGATATTTGGCCGAGTCGGATAAAACTGATTAGAGGACGACATATTGAGCATTCCGTTTGAGAGTACGGAGTCGGATTAATTTTTGGACATAGATCAAATCATTGAGAAATCGGAGTCGGACACAGCTCGATTAGCAGCTGTCGAGCGTTTGATTAAATGAGCTTTAGACGAGTTTGATAAATTGAGAATGATTATCGAGTTCGTATTCGTGCCGAGAATTAAAAGTTTTAACAGGCTCCAAAATTGGCTGTTTCTCACGATCGATTAACTCCGAATTCGGTGAACTTCCATGAGAAAGCCTTATAGACAGAGATAGACACGATCGAAAAATAGAAATTTTTACTGAGCATCTGAGATTAGGATAACTCTTCCGACATAACGCGAAATAGACACCTGGGGTGTCACACCAAAGGCCGCGGTCATCAATTGATCTTCTTTCTTAGTATATGTGAGGCCTTCATCCTTCGAAGGTCCTCAAAAACGTAATTTAACAATGTCTTCCAAGTATGGCTTATGGACAGGTACCTCCGGATTTATAATAAAAGCCTACACGATGAGAAGAGCATGATCATGACGAAAGTTGCCGTTGCTCCGAAGCTATGCGCAAGGGAGCTTCGGCTCATTCGCGGGAAAAGGAACCGACTTAAAGGAGAAAAGGCTATTTAGTCCTCATAGATTCGTATATAAGTCAATAATAAATGTAAAGGGCATGAATGTAATTTCTCACAGGCTGCGTTCTGTGCCTATAAATAGATGAACAGTACCCCCATACTGTTCACGCTGACTTGTGCTTGTTTTTGCGTTACGCTTGTACTTTTTTGCCTTCTATCAAGCCGAAGGTACTTTTGTAATTCAATATTGTTCCTGCCTTTCCAAGATTATATAATTAGAATGAAGTAACGATGTTATATAATTGTTTATGTTGTTTCCTATATGCCATATGCTTCTTCTTTTATTTAACATACACTGCAATGATGAAGATATGTCCTTCATGACCTTCGTCTGAAGATCATTATATCCTAAGGGAAATAATGCTTCGAAGGATGAAGGGCATTAACATTTGACATGTTGTGTTGCCTTGTTCTTAATTCATAATATTTGAGAACAAGTCCCCAACATTGGTGCCCACCTCCAGTGAACCCTTTCCGACCACCTTTGGCAAGCACTGACCTTCGTCATGCCGCCGAAGAATGCTTCAACACCAGGGACCGTTGCACTGCAGCCGCTGGACCCAAACCAAGAAACTCTTTCTCTTCGGGAGGCTTGAAGCCAGAAGAGGAAAGCTACCAGTCCAACACTCCAGGAGGAGGAGCTGGACCAAGAAATCAGAAACATGGAGATAATCCATCAGCAAGTACAAAGGAAGAAGGAGAAGATGGCCCGACTAGCTGATCTTCAAAGGCAGATCGATGAAGCCACTGAAGAAGTATGCCATCTTGCTCAAGACGAACAAGATCGAAGGCCCCAACACAGTGAGCTTCATCAAGAAGGCCTATTCAACGAGAATGGATGGTATGATGATTTTAATCATGATACCTTTACCTTTGATGATGCTTCTCCCTTGGCAGCAGAACTGCAGGCTATCCCATGGCCTCCATCGTACAAGCCACCTCAGCTCCCCATGTATGATGGGCATTCAGATCCGAAGCAGTTTTTGATGAGTTATGAAGCAACTATATCTTCATATTGAGGCAATGCAGTTGTCATGGCCAAGTCCTTCGTCATGGCAGTTCGGAATGTGGCCCAAACATGGTATTCTTCTCTTTGGCCAGGGACTATTACTTCGTGGCAGAAGCTCAAGGATATGCTAGTGACAAGTTTCCAAGGCTTTCAGACGAAGCCAGTCACAGCTCATGCCCTGTTTCAGTGCACGCAAGACCATGAGGAGTATCTCCAGGCATATGTCCGAAGGTTCTTGCGTCTGAGAGCTCAAGCGCCTACAGTGCCCAATGAAATTGTCATTGAGGCCATGATCAAGGGGCTTCGTCCAGGACCTACTGCCTAGTATTTCGCTAGAAAGCCTCTACAGACTCTGGAGAAACTGCTTCAAAAGATGGATGAGTACATCTGGGCTGACAATGACTTCCACCAAAGAAGGGAGGAAGCTTACAGGTTCTCTGAGATGATCAGGGGCTTCGGAGGAAGAATTCACCTGAGGCATGTCAGGTCAATTCACAACTCCACTCAGAGTGATGACAGAGGAATTCAGCTGCAGAGGACGCAGTATACTTCACAATCTTCGGGGCAGCAACAAAGCTCTTTCCGGCTACCAGCTCCAAGAGGTAGAGGTGCCAGGGGCTTCGGAGGAAGATATGGGGACCAGCCTAGGAAGATCTACTGCCTATTTTGTGGTGAAGACAAGGGCCATACTACAAGAATGTGCCAAATCACCATTCAAAAGCAGAAGGAGATCGCAGAAGCCGAAGCCCGGCAAAGTCAACCGAAGCATGTCCTGCACACTGCTTCGTGTCAATCACCCTACATACCAGAATATGTGGGTAATCATCCTGCAGCTTCTGTTGCTTCGGCTAGTCAGCCACAGGCTTCTTGGCCACAGGCTTCCACCTCTGCCACCACTACAACCTGCCTATTCACGAGGTCAGCAGCCAGAAGGGAGCCAACAGACCCATCAGTAGCGAGATTTCAGGGAGGAATCCGAAGCTCGCACAGTCAACAGTACTGTGCCAGAATCAAAACACATCTATTGAGAGATATCCTACCTCTAAAACATTTTTACATTCATTGTCATTTTCTTTTTAATAAGGAACAATCAATGTAAACCTAGTTTTCTTGTCATTTTAATTTCTTGTAATAGCTTCGTTCTTGTCATAGTGAAATATATCTTTTCTACAGACTCCCAAAGCTCAAAAATTGCTGAAGCTCAAAAGTCGTTCCTAAGGCAATGTAGAGCTAAAAATTGTATTGCAAGTTTCACCGAAGCTACAAAAAGTCGTTCCTAAGGAGCGCAGCGTAAGTTTGCCGAAGCTACAAAAGGTCGTTCCTAAGGGAGCGCAGTGTAAGTTTTCTGCTCAAAAGTCATTCCAAAGGGAATGCAGAGCCAAGTACCGCCGAAATATAAGGCGAAGCGCAAAAAGTCAACGCAAATACCGCCGAAATAGAAGGCGAAGAAGTTCAAAAGACGTTCCTAAGGGGATGCAGAACTTACACCGAAAAATAAACGGTGAAGCCGAAAAATAAACGGGTTGCCCTTTGAATTTTGATATCCCCTTTGAATTTCTAATCCCGGCACGTACATGGTTCGCATTCGGTTTACCTTCAAAAACCGGGTGTGACATTAGACCACTTTAGCGCTTGATCTAGGTGAATCCTATTTAGTTGAGTGAGTTTAAAAAACCCACACAACCCCTCGGCTCTTGTGCGAGCCGTTGTAATTGTACCGAGTGGGGCAAGAATCTTGCGAGACTGTGACAACTGCGTTTGTGTCACGGTCGCCACCGTGTACCGGAGGGAACGAGGCCCGCGACGTTTTTGGCCGGAAGCTCGATAGTGGAGACGGCGGGGAGCGTCCGAGAGGAGCCGGAAGCGGAGCACCACTTGCGCGTGGAGAAGGCCCGTGGCTCTCTTCGGAGTTACTCGACCGTGGTGCTTGGTCCTCGTGTGGGCTTCCCTTTGAGTAGGGGCACCAACGAGGATTAGTCGGGACCTTGCGTGGTTCCGGATACCTCGGTAAAAATGCCAGTGTCATCCACGAGAGTTTGCATCTCTACCTTGCTCTTTAGCTTCCGCATTTATATTAAGCATTTAAGTTTCAATCTTGTCTTTATAAATATATTGTTTAGAATTGAAACTTAGACAATGCGGTAGAGATAGCAACACTTAGACAAAACCTAGTTTGCACATTCTAGTTTGATTATTTGCATAGGTTTTGCTCTAGGGATTTATTTGTGGCCTAGTTTAGAGAAAGTTTTAGAAGTCCTAATTCACCCCCTCTTAGGCGTCACCTGTTTCCTTCAAGGCCTTTGTTTCTTTTGCTTGTCCTTACACCTTTCTTGTACTAAGGTAGCACAAACAGTCGAATGTGAATCAGCTACAAACAAAAGCAGTGGTGTTCCCAGTGTTGGTGGGGAAAGAGTGGTCAAATGAATTAAATAGTTCTTGAGCTATTCGAAGGCCTTCTACTGTTTTGGACCCCCACTAGAATATTTTTGTTGATGTCAACACTTCAAAGAATGGTATGCTTCATTCTGTTGATCTTGCAATAAATTAGTTTAACCAAGCATGCCTGCGGGGTAGTCTCTATGCTCATTTTCTCTTCATTGGTGGTTCCATCTAAAGTACTGCTTCTATCTTGGTGAGATTTGATTTGATAACCATACTTGACCCAAGGAAACCCAGAAATGTTCCCCAATGGACCCCAAACACACATTTATTTGGGTTTCATTTTAACCCCTGAATTACGAAACTTGGCAAATGTCTCTTATAGGTCCTTTACATGATCTTGTTGCTTCATGCTTTGAAGTATTATGTCATCAACGTAGGTGAGAACATTTCTTCCTAGTTGACTCCTTAAGATGTTGTCCATCATATGACTGAAACTTCCACCTACATTCTTCAACCCCTTATCCTGAAGATAGTAGTAAGTTCTGTTAGGCGTGACAAATCTTGTCTTCAACTCATCTTCCTTCTTCATCCATATTTGATGATAACTATAATAGCAATCAAGCATGCTCATCATTTATGATCCAGCTGCAACATCAACAAGGGAATATATGTGGGGTAAAGGGAATTCATACTTCAAACAAGCTTTGTTGAGATCGTTGAAATTAGTACACATTCTCTATTTCTCACTTGGCTTCTTCACCATGATAGTGTTTGCTAGCCGTTCGGAATAATCAATTTGATGTATAACCCTAGCACTGAGGAGCCTTTTGACTTCAATTTTTCTGAGTTTTTTCTTTCTTGGCTTGATTTTGGGTCAATATTAAGGTTGTACTCAATTATGTTTTTGCTGACTCCACACAAGTCATTTGTAGACCAGAAGAACTTATCTTTGTTGTTGAATAGGAATCTTTTCAACTAGTCTTCTTGTTCTTCAGACAATCAAGTATCAAAGATAAGTCATCACATAAGAGTACCTCTTTCGGCCGGTCCAAAGGTAAGGCCTTTTCTTTGATTTTAGGCTCCTTATGACACCCATTGTGTTCTGTTTCATTATTGTTATATACTATTATTTGATCAGATGTGCAATTCCATTAAACTCTTCTTGTAGCCTCTTGGCTTCCTTAAACTAAGATTACTCTAGTAGGCTTAGACATCTTCATGTAAAGATAGCATAAATGTACTACAACTTCGAAAGCATTCAATGTCCCTCTTCCCATATGGTATTATATGGACAATCCATTTCAATAACGTCAAATGCAATATTTTATGTTGTTGTGTTGTTGACATAGTCGAATGACACTAACATTTGAATCTTTCTAAGGGTTGATATTTGCCTTCCTCCAAAACCACATAACGAGTTGGTAGCTTCTTGCAGTGCATCTTCGACTTCTTGCATTTGCCAAAATTCCCTAGAAAAGATGATGTCTGCTGCACTTCTATGTTGTGGACTACAAAGTCCTTTATCCTACATGTGATCACCATAACATCATTGTGTGAGTAATCTTAGAGACAAATGTCATCCTAGCTAAATGAGACAAGGACATGTGACCACTTGGGCTTAATATATGGTCTTTGTATGCCTACATGCTGCAGTGATCTCTAGAGGTCTTTCTTTTGTTTCTTGTTAACTAGTTTGAAGCTTGACCCCATTATTGGGAGTATATGCTTGATTGGTGGCACTATGCTGTTAATTGTGTGACCTTCAGAACCTTACCTTCCATCAACTTGAAATGGCTCTTGAGTTGGTACTATGGTTGGTTGAAGGCTGCCAAATCATATTGAGTTGGGCCTGGTAGTTGAGGATAGTAAGCCTCCCAATGATATGATTGCCAGTGCACAAATGGACTTGAAGCTTAAAGGATATGAATATTAGAAGCTTGATGCTATAAGTGTTGTGGTACATGCTAGCGAGTGGTACAATGATGTGGACTTATTTTGCATGTTATAGCTCCTTTTGCTTCTAAATAGTAATATTGCAATACTTGGTTGAATGGATCTTGTGCTCTCCATAGAAGTCCCAATATAGTATTTGTGATTGACTGTTTTGTGAGTGCTGTCTATTGAAAGTCGCCTAGAGGGGGTGAATAGGCGAAACCTGAAATTTATAAAATTAAGCAAGCACTAAGGTCAGGGGTTGGCGTTAGGATTAAATTCAAGACGGGAAGAGAGGGAAAACAAATCAACCAAGAATCAAGGAGAGTGAACACGGTGATTTGTTTTTACCGAGGTTCGGTTCCAAAGAACCTAGTCCCCGTTGAGGAGGTCACAAAGATTGGGTCTATTTCAACCCTTTCCCTCTCTCAAATGGTCACTTAGATCGAGTGAGCCTTCTTCCTTAATCTCACGGGTCACTAAGACCCCACAAGGACCACCACACACTTGGTGTCTCTTGCTTCACTTACAAAGCAATTGAGAACAAGAATGGGAAAAGAAAAAAGGCCAAGCCAAGCAACAAGAGCAAAAAAGAACACAAATACACCCTCTCTCAAGTTCCTAATGAAATTGAGTGAATTTGGAGCCTTAGAGAGGATTCAATCTATTTGATGTGTCTTGGAGTGGAGTCTTTTGCTCTTGTATTGAATGAGATGTTTGGAATGCTTGGATGCTAAAGGTTGTGGTGGTTGGGGGTATTTATAGCCCCAACCACTTTGGTAGCCGTAGGGGAGGCTGCTGGCAATGGGCACACCGGACAGTCTAGTGCACCACCAGACAAGCACTGTTCCTTGTTCGGTGCGCCGCCATGTCACCCAACCGTTAGGGTTCGGAGCTGGTCGATCGTTGGAGGCTTTGTCCTCTTACGGCCCCAGACAGTCCAGTGCCACACCAGACAGTCCGGTGCCCCTCTGACTTCACTGCTCTGACTTTTGCGCGGTACTATGCTACACTATTTCTTCTGTCAAAGTCGACCGTTGACGCTGGATAGCCGTTGCCCGCTGGCTCACCGGACAGTCCGGTGAATTGTAGCGGAGGGCGGCCTGGAATTCCCGAGAGTGATTGGTTCGGAGTCTACGACCCTGGTGCACGAGACACTGTCCGGTGGCACACCGGACAGTCCAGTGCACCAATTCTCAGCACACTCAAGTTCTTTGCTCTGTTTAAAATTGAGTCCCTAACTTGGTTCTTTTCTTGGTTTGTGTTGAACCTTATGCACCTGTAATACATGAGTTCTAGACAAACTAGTTAGTCCATGTGTTTGTGTTGATCATCAACCACCAAAATTAATTATAGGAAAAGGTTAACCCTATTTCCCTTTCAATCTCCCCCTTTTTGGTGATTGATGCCAACACAAACCAAAGCAAATAATAAGTGCAGAAATGTAACTAGTTTGCATTTGGAATGTGCATAGGTTACTTGGAGTTAAACCAATTGAAAATCTCACTGAGTATGAATGGATTGCTTTTTCTCTTATTTAACATTTTGGACCACTTTTGCACCACTTGTTTTGTTTTTGCAAATCTTTTTGAAAAATCTTTTCAAAGTCTTTTTGCAAACAGTCAAAGGTATAGAAATGATATTGCAAGAAGCATTTTTATGATTTGAAATTTCTCCCCCTGTTTCAAATGCTTTTCCTTTGACTAAATAAAACTCCCCCTAAATGAAATTCCCCTCTTAGATTTCAAGAGGGTTTTGAGATAGATATCAATTTGAAATTTTATTTTCACAAATCAAGTGAAACTTAGATACCAATTGATATCAGATACTAATTTGAGAATACATCAATTGAAATAAATACCAATCGAAAAATACCAATTAAAACTTCATTTCAAATTTTTTTGAAATGGTGGTGGTGCGGTCCTTTTGGTTTGGGCTTAATACTCTCTCCTCCTTTGGCATTAATCGCCAAAACGGAGAAGTCGAGAGCCCTTTTGCATCTTTCTTCCCAAATGGTAATTTAAATATGAGTTAAGGGTCATACCATTGAGAGTTTGTGGGAGTAACGACAAAGGGTAAATGAGACCATTAGAGTTGGAGTGGAAGCCTTGTCTTTGTCGAATACTCCATTTCCCTCTACGACTTTGTCGGGGACCATAATTAGGGGTACCCTCAAAACGCCTAATTCTCAGCTGGTAACCCCCATCAGCATAAAGCTGCAAAGGCCTGATGGGCACGATTAAGTCAGGGATCAGTCCACACGAGTGACTCGATCACGCTTCACCCGAGCCTAGCCTCGGCCGAAGGCAGCCGACCTCGAGAGACTTCCGTCTCGCCCGAGGCCCCCTTTTTATGGCGGACACATCACCGGCTTGCCCAAGGCCTTGGCTTCGCTCAGAAGCAACCTTGACTAAATCACCACACCGACTGACCAAATTGCAGGGGCATTTAACGCAAAGGTGGCCTGACACCTCTATCCTGACACGCGCCCCCGGCAGAGCCGAGGTGACCGCCGTCACTCCACCGCTCCACTGGCCAGTCTGACAGAAGGACAGCGCCGCTTGCGCCACTCCGACTGCAGTGCCACTCGACAGAGTGAGTCTGACAGGCAATTAGGCCTTGCCAAAGGCGCCACGGCGAACTCCGCTCCGCCCGACCCCAGGGCTCGGACTCGGGCTAAGACCCGGAAGACGGCGAACTCCGCTCCGCCCGACCCCAGGGCTCGGACTCGGGCTAAGACCCGGAAGACGGCGAACTCCGCTCCGCCCGACCCCAGGGCTCGGACTCGGGCTAAGACCCGGAAGACGGCGAACTCCGCTCCGCCCGACCCCAGGGCTCGGACTCGGGCTAAGACCCGGAAGACGGCGAACTCCGCTCCGCCCGACCCCAGGGCTCGGACTCGGGCTAAGACCCGGAAGACGGCGAACTCCGCTCCGCCCGACCCCAGGGCTCGGACTCAGGCTAAGACCCGGAAGACGACGAAACTCCGCCTCGCCCGACCCCAGGGCTCGGACTCCGCCCTGGCCTCGGCCGGACGACTTCCGCCTCGCCCGACCCCCTGGCTCGGGCTCGGCCACGGCAACTGAAGGCAAGACTCAACCTCGGCTTCGGAGGAAACCCCACGTCGCCCTGCCTAGAGCACAGACCGCCACGTCAACAGGAAACGTCATCATCACCCTACCCCGAATCGACTCGGGTCACGGAGAACAAGACCGACGTCTCGTCCGGCCAGCTCCGCCAGAGGGGCAATGATGGCGCTCCACGAGCTCTATGACGACGGCGGCCCCCAGCTCTCTTACGGCAGCAGGACAACGTCAGCAGGGACTCGACCGCTCCAACAGCTGTCCCTCCATCAGGCTCCGCCGCACCACCGATAGCCACGACATCACGCCAGCAGGATGCCCAGATCTCTCCAGCTGCCACATCGGCATGTACCTAGGGCACTAGCTCTCCCTCCGCTAGACACGTAGCACTCTGCTACATCCCCATTGTACACCTGGGTCCTCTCCTTACGACTATAAAAGGAAGGACCAGGGCCTTCTCAGAGAAGGTTGGCCGCGCGGGACCGAGGACGGGACAGGCGCTCTCTTGGGGCCGCTCGCTTCCCTCACCCGCGTGGACGCTTGTAACCCCCCTACTGCAAGCGCACCTGACCTGGGCGCGGGACGAACACGAAGGCCGCGGGACTTCCACCTCTCTCACGCTCGGCTCCGGCCGCCTCGCCTCTCCCCCCTCCGCGCTCGCCCACGCGCTCGACCCATCTGGGCTGGGGCACGCAGCACACTCACTCGTCGGCTTAGGGACCCCCCTGTCTCGAAACGCCGACAGTTGGCGCGCCAGGTAGGGGCCTGCTGCGTGCTGACGAATAGCTCCCCGTCAAGCTCCAGATGGGCAGTCTCCAGCAACCTCTCCGGCCCGGGACGGTGCTTCGTTTCGGGGCTCTCGAGTTCATGTCCTTCGACGGCAGCTACGACATGATACTTCTTCCACCGCCGTGCGACCACGACAATGGCGGCCGACAACCCGCCCGCCGGCGGCGGAATCGACGACGTCTTCCCCGCATGGTGGAAGAGCTATATTCGGGCTCGCTCCGTTCTCTCCCCCGCCAACGGAGGAGGAGGCGGGGCCGTCAAGGCCAGACGGGAGGCCACGCTTCGCCGGCCGTCGAGCGAATCGACGCCCCCGACGCCCCGACGGAAGGCACGCCGGACATTGACCTCGCGTTCAAGACGGAGGCAAGCGCCGTCCCCCCGCGGCACGATGACCCCGAGCAAGAAGACGACGCCGGCGCGCTCGCGGAAAGCCTGCAGGACGTCGCCCTCGAACCAGAGATGACGGCGCAACCAGACCCCGATGTGACTACGTCGTTCCTCGTCGACCAAAAGGTAACGACTAACTCCCATCTTGCGTCATTTCGACTCGGCCTCCACCCGCCAAACGACCTCGATTTGGCGGGCGCTCTCATTGAGGCGAGTGCAACCCCACTGAGGTTCTGTATGCGATCGCCTTGGGACCGACTGACGGACGTCTCGACCTACGGGCCCTCTGGGTCCGAGGAAGATGACGACCCCAGCATCGGTTGGGATTTCTCCGGACTTGGCAACCCCAGTGCCGTGCGGGACTTCATGGCCGCATGTGACTACTGTCTGTCCGACTGTTCCGATGCAAGCCGCAGCCTTGGCGACGAGAGCTGCGGCCCAAGCCGCGAATGTTTCCACATCGAGCTAGGGAATCCCACCGAAGGCAACCATCTTGGCATGCCGGAGGATGGTGATCTCCCTAGGCCGGTGCCTCGCGCCGACATCCCACGGGAGCTAGCTGTGGTCCCCGCTCCGGCGGGGGGTTACGACCCACAACTCGAGCAAGTCCGCGAGGCGCAGGCCAGGCTCAACGAGGGAACGGGAGCGCTTGAGCCGATCCGTCGGGACGTCGGACAGGCATGGGTGGGCCAACCCCTGGCCGGAGAAATACGTCATCTGCCCCAAGGTCTCCAGCACCGCGTCGCCAACGACGTCAGGATCAGGCCGCCGCCCGCATCCAGCGGGGTCGGTCAGAACCTGGCAACCGCAGCAATGCTCATCCGCGCGATGCCGGAGCCGTCAACCACCGAGGGTCGGCGGATCCAGGGAGAACTCAAGAATCTCCTGGAAGGCGCCGCGGCCCGGCGGGCCGAGAGCACTGCATCCCGAAGGCAAGGATATCCCTCGGAACCTCATGCCGCGACTTCCCGATTCATGCGGGAAGCCTCGGTCTACACCGGGCGCACGCGCAACACCGCGCCTGCGGCCCTGGGCCACCTCGGCAACGAGCACCATCGACGCGACCGTCGGGCTCACCTCGACGAAAGGGTGCGCCGAGGCTATCACCCCAGGCGTGGGGGACGTTACGACAGCGGGGAGGATCGGAGTCCTTCGCCCGAACCACCCGGTCCGCAGGCTTTCAGTCGGGCCATCCGACGGGCGCCATTCCCGACCCGGTTCCGACCCCCGACTACTATCGTAAAGTACTCGGGGGAAACGAGACCGGAGCTGTGGCTCGCGGACTACCGCCTTGCCTGCCAACTGGGTGGAACGGACGACGACAACCTCATCATCCGCAACCTCCCCCTGTTCCTCTCCGACACTGCCCGTGCCTGGTTGGAGCACCTGCCTCCGGGGCAGATTTCCAACTGGGACGACTTGGTCCAAGCCTTCGCTGGCAATTTCCAGGGCACATACGTGCGCCCCGGGAATTCCTGGGACCTTCGAAGCTGCCGGCAACAGCCGGGGGAGTCGCTCCGGGACTACATCCGGCGATTCTCGAAGCAGCGCACCGAGCTGCCCAACATCACCGACTCGGATGTCATCGGCGCGTTCCTCGCCGGCACCACTTGCCGCGACCTGGTGAGCAAGCTGGGTCGCAAAACCCCCACCAGGGCGAGCGAGCTGATGGACATCGCCACCAAGTTCGCCTCCGGCCAGGAGGCGGTCGAGGCTATCTTCCGAAAGGACAAGCAGCCCCAGGGCCGCCCGTCGGAAGAAGCTCCCGAGACGTCTGCTCCGCGCGGCGCCAAGAAGAAAGGCAAGAAGAAGTCGCAATCGAAACGCGACGCCGCAGACGCGGACCTTGTCGCCGCCGCCGAGTATAAGAACCCTCGGAAGCCCTCCGGAGGTGCAAACCTCTTCGACAAGATGCTCAAGGAGCCGTGCCCCTACCATCAGGGGCCCGTCAAGCACACCCTCGAGGAGTGTGTTATGCTTCGGCGTCATTTCCACAGGGCCGGGCCACCCGCCGAGGGTGGCAGGGCCCACGACGACGACAAGAACGAAGATCACCAAGCAGGAGAATTCCCCGAGGTCCGCGACTGCTTCATGATCTACGGAGGGCATGCGGCGAATGCCTCGGCTCGGCACCGCAAGCAAGAGCGCCGGGAGGTCTGCTCGGTGAAGGTGGCGGCGCCAGTCTACCTAGACTGGTCCGACAAGCCCATCACTTTCGACCGAGCCGACCACCCCGACCATGTGCCGAGCCCGGGGAAATACCCGCTCGTCGTCGACCCCGTTGTCGGCGATGTCAGGCTCACCAAGGTCCTGATGGACGGGGGCAGCTGCCTCAACATCATCTACGCCGAGACCCTCAAGCTCCTGCGCGTCGATCCGTCCACCGTCCGAGCAGGCGCTGCGCCCTTCCACGGGATCATCCCTGGGAAGCGCGTCCAGCCCCTCGGGCGACTCGACCTCCCAGTCTGCTTCGGGACACCCTCCAACTTCCGAAGGGAGACCCTGACGTTCGAAGTGGTCGGGTTCCGAGGAACCTACCACGCCGTGTTAGGGAGGCCATGCTACGCGAAGTTCATGGCCGTCCCCAACTACACCTACCTGAAGCTCAAGATGCCGGGCCCCAACGGGGTCATCACCGTCGGCCCCACGTACAAACACGCGTTCGAATGCGACGTGGAGTGCGTGGAGTACGCCGAGGCCCTCGCCGAGTCCGAGGCCCTCATCGCCGACCTGGAGAACCTCTCCAAGGAGGTCCCAGACGTGAAGCGCCATGCCGGCAACTTCGAGCCAGCGGAGACGGTCAAGGCCGTCCCCCTCGACCCCAGCGGCGACACCACCAAGCAGATCCGGATCGGTTCCGGGCTCGACCCCAAATAGGAAGCAGTGCTCGTCGACTTTCTCCGCGCAAACGCCGACGTCTTTGCGTGGAGTCCCTCGGACATGCCCGGCATACCGAGGGATGTCGCCGAGCACTCGCTGGATATTCGGGCCGGAGCCCGACCCGTCAGACAGCCTCTGCGCCGATTCGACGAGGAGAAGCGCAGAGCGATTGGCGAAGAGATCCACAAGCTAATGGCGGCAGGGTTCTTCAAAGAGGTATTCCATCCCGAATGGCTTGCCAACCCTGTGCTTGTGAGGAAGAAAGGGGGGAAATGGCGGATGTGTGTAGACTACACTGGTCTCAACAAAGCATGTCCGAAGGTTCCCTACCCTCTGCCTCGCATCGACCAAATCGTGGATTCCACTGCTGGGTGCGAAACCCTGTCCTTCCTCGATGCCTACTCGGGGTATCACCAGATCCGGATGAAAGAGTCCGACCAGCTCGCGACTTCTTTCATCACGCCGTTCGGCATGTACTGCTACGTCACCATGCCGTTCGGCCTGAGGAATGCAGGCGCGACGTACCAGCGGTGCATGAACCATGTGTTCGGCGAACACATCGGTCGCACAGTCGAGGCCTACGTCGATGACATCGTAGTCAAGACACGGAAGGCTCCCAACCTCCTCTCCGACCTTGAAGTGACATTCCGGTGTCTCAAGGCGAAAGGAGTCAAGCTTAATCCTGAGAAGTGTGTCTTCGGGGTGCCCCGAGGCATGCTCCTAGGGTTCATCGTCTCTGAGCGAGGCATCGAGGCCAACCCAGAGAAGATCGCGGCCATCACCAGCATGGGGCCCATCAAGGACTTAAAAGGGGTACAGAGGGTCATGGGATGCCTCGCGGCCCTGAGCCGCTTCATCTCACGCCTCGGCGAAAGAGGTCTGCCCCTGTACCGCCTTTTAAGGAAAGCCGAGTGTTTCGTTTGGACCCCTGAGGCCGAGGAAGCCCTCGGCAACCTAAAGGCGCTCCTTACAAAGGCGCCAGTCTTGGTGCCGCCGGCGGACGGAGAAACCCTCTTGGTCTACGTCGCCGCGACCACTCAGGTGGTTAGCGCCGCGATTGTGGTCGAAAGGCAGGAGGAAGGGCATACATTGCCCGTTCAGAGGCCGGTTTACTTCATCAGCGAAGTGCTGTCCGAGACTAAGATCCGCTACCCACAAGTTCAAAAGCTGCTGTATGCTGTGATCCTGACGAGGCGGAAGCTACGACACTACTTCGAGTCCCATCCGGTGACTGTGGTGTCATCCTTCCCCCTGGGGGAGATCATCCAGTGCCGAGAGGCCTCGGGCAGGATCGCAAAGTGGGCAGTGGAGATCATGGGCGAAACGATCTCGTTCGCCCCTCGGAAGGCCATCAAGTCCCAAGTGTTGGCGGATTTCGTGGCTGAATGGGTCGACACCCAACTACCAACGACTCCGATCCAACCGGAGCTCTGGACCATGTTTTTCGACGGGTCGCTGATGAAGACGGGGGCCGGTGCGGGCCTGCTCTTCATCTCGCCCCTCGGAAAGCACTTGCGCTACGTGCTGCGCCTCCACTTCCCGGCGTCCAACAATGTGGCCGAGTACGAAGCTCTGGTCAACGGATTGCGGATCGCCATCGAGCTAGGGGTCAGACGCCTCGACGCCCGCGGTGATTCGCAGCTCGTCATCGACCAAGTCATGAAGAACTCCCACTGCCGCGACCCGAAGATGGAGGCCTACTGCGACGAGGTTCGGCGCCTGGAAGACAAGTTCTTCGGGCTCGAGCTCAACCACATCGCTCGGCGCTACAACGAAACCGCAGACAAGCTGGCGAAGATAGCCTCGGGGCGAACGACAGTCCCCCCGGACGTCTTCTCCCGGGATCTACATCAACCCTCCGTCAAGCTCGACGACGCGCCCGAGGTATCCTCGGCTCAGCCCGAGGTACCCTCGGTTCAGCCCGAGGCACCCTCGGCCCAGCCCGAGGTACTCTCGGCCCCCGAGGGCGGGGCATTGAACGTCGAGGAAGGGCAGAGCGGGGCCACGCCAGACCAGGATTGGCAGGCCCCGTACCTGCAATATCTCCGCCGAGGAGAGCTACCCCTCGACCAAGCCGAGGCTCGGCGGGTAGCGCGACGCGCCAAGTCATTCGTCTTGCTGGGCGACGAAGAGGAGCTCTACCATCGCAGCCCCTCGGGCATCCTCCAGCGATGCATCTCCATCGCCGAAGGTCGGGAACTGCTGCAAGAAGTACACTCGGGGGCTTGCGGCCACCACGCAGCACCCCGAGCCCTTGTTGGGAATGCTTTCCGGCAAGGCTTCTACTGGCCAACGGCGGTGGCTGACGCCACTAGAATTGTCCGCACCTGCGAAGGGTGCCAATTCTATGCGAAGCGGACACACCTGCCCGCTCAGGCTCTGCAGACAATACCCATCACCTGGCCCTTCGCTGTGTGGGGTCTGGACCTCGTCGGTCCCTTGCAAAAGGCGCCCGGGGGCTACACGCACCTGCTGGTCGCCATCGACAAATTCTCCAAGTGGATCGAGGTCCGACCTCTGAACAGCATCAGGTCCGAGCAGGCGGTGGCATTCTTCACCAACATCATCCATCGCTTCGGGGTCCCGAACTCCATCATTACCGACAATGGCACCCAGTTCACCGGCAGAAAATTCTTGGATTTTTGCGAGGATCACCATATCCGGGTGGACTGGGCCGCCGTGGCTCATCCCATGTCGAATGGGCAAGTAGAGCGTGCCAACGGCATGATTCTACAAGGGCTCAAGCCTCGGATCTACAACGACCTCAACAAGTTCGGCAGGCGATGGATGAAGGAACTCCCCTCGGTGGTCTGGAGCCTAAGGACGACGCCGAGTCGTGCCACGGGCTTCACGCCGTTTTTCCTGGTCTACGGGGCTGAAGCTATCCTGCCCACTGACCTGGAATACGGCTCCCCAAGGGCGAGGGCCTACACCGAGCAAAGCAACCAAGCCAGCCGAGAGGAATCGCTGGACCAGTTGGAGGAAGCTCGGGACAGGGCCTTACTACACTCGGCGCGGTACCAACAGTCCCTGCGACGTTACCACGCCCGAGGGGTCCGGTCCCGAGAACTCCAGGTGGGCGACCTGGTGCTTCGGCTGCGACAAGACGCCCGAGGGAGGCACAAGCTCACTCCCCCCTGGGAAGGGCCGTTCGTCATCGCCAAAGTCCTGAAGCCCGGAACATACAAGCTGGCCAACAGTCAAGGCGAGATCTACGGCAACGCTTGGAACATCAAACAGCTACGTCGCTTCTACCCTTAAGATGTTTTCAAGTTGTTCACATACCTCGCACCTACGCAAAGTTTAGTTGTCAAGGAAGGGTCGGCCTAGCCTCGGCAAAGCCCGACCCTCCCTCGGGGGCTAAAAGGGGGGAGACCCCCTCTGCGTCGAATTTTTTCCTCGAAAAAGGACCTCTTTTTAGCAGGATTTCTTCCGTGCTTCTTGACTACTTTGGAAAGCGGATCCTGGAAACGACGAGGTACACGTAAGCAGCCAAGGCTGACCGAGCCGAGGGACTCCTACGCCTCCGGGATACGGATACCTCACTTGTCCCCTTCTGCGATAAGTAACTTGCGCTCGGATAAAGCGACTCTGTGGACCAAACGAGTCATCACGTTCGGAAGCTCTCCTGCCGAAGCAGTCCTTCAAGCTTTCTCGACTAAATCGGGGACAGGGCCTCATGGGCGGGTGAAAGTACGCGTAAGCGGCAAGGCCGACCGAGCCGAGGGATTCCCACGCCTCTGGGATACGGATACCTCACTCGTCCCTTCCGCGAAAAGCAACTCTCGCTCACACAAACATCCCTATTACCGACAGAGTCCAGATGCTCGAAACAAGAGGAAAAAAGGACGCAGCTTCGCAAGCGCGGCGAGGGCGTGTTCTTCTGGCCTCGGCGGCCGCAGAAAACACATGCTACAAGACGATCTGATCCTGCAGGCTCGGGTCTTCACGCCGAGGGGAGCCGTAGCACCCTCGGCATCGACGACGTCTACAACAAAGCCCGACCCAGCCTCGGGCGGCGCCGAGGTCCAGGGGCACCTCCGGGAATCCGGCCCGAGCAGGCGGCTCAACCGGTTACCCCTGGGGCCTCGGGCAACCGGCTTCCAAGGGCGCTAGCCCGATCCGAGGCCTCGACTGACCGACTTGGGCGTCGGCACCGCTGACGGGCGACACGGCTAGGCTCCGGCCAACCAGGTTCCCCATTCTCGAGCCAACTCCGCCTCTGTTCATACTGATATCGCTACCCCCGGCCTCGATCCACCAAAGGGCGGCCGAGGGGTCCCTTCAACTAAGCTAGAAGAGCCTCACGTAACAAGGCCGAACGGGCCGAGGGATTCCTACGCCTCCGGGATACGGATACCTCACCCGTCACCTTGACACGGGGCAACTCATGCTTGGTAAAGCGGTTTAGATAATAAAACAGGCGAGACTTAGTGCTCGGAAATGAGGAAAAAACACGGCTCCGTGCCAAAATTACATACACGTTCAGGCCTCGACAGCCACAATGAACGAACTCACTGGCATTCGAAGTGCCATTACAAACGGAACTCCGGTTCCCCCTCCGCAGGTACGAACAACCCCACTCCGAGGGGGAAGGCCTGCGGAGCAACGGAAGACCGACGAACGGCGCGCCGTCACCTGCTCCAGCAGTGGCGACGACGGCGACTTCTGCTCCGGGGGGCCGAACAGCGGCAACGCTGACCTCAGGGTGGATGCCGCTGTCAGGAGGCCCCCGCCCGTGCCAAAACTCGTGAGGCAAGGACGGGCAGAAGGCCGTAGAAGATGGAGGTCAGCCCGTGGCCGGTCCCGGCCGCCGCGCCGGCGGAAGAACCTCTTCCGGCTGCCGTGGCAGACGCCGACGCCGCAAGGGGCCCCGAAGCCACTCGCGGCTGAAGACCAGGCACGCTGCAGCTGCCGGACGCCACGGGCAATGCCCGCTTCTCCCCCCATCACTGAGTGAAGGAGCGGGCCACCGCCCACGCGGGGGCCGACCCCAACTCGGCACTCTCCCCTCCCCAGCCTTGGTGATGAAAATCCTTGAGGCTGAGGAAGGGGCAGAGGCCGCAGCCCGGCTCGCTTTCCCCCACCATCAAGCTGGAGGTCGCCATCTCGGGTGACCGCCGGTGAAGGGGTGCGACCGGGCTGCGTGATGAAAATCCTTGAAGCCGAACGATGGCTGAGAGGTACCAACTCCCATGGAGTTGCGTTCCTCCAACGAGGAGGCGGAAAGGCGGCGGATATCCCCCATCCGGGGGCTTGGAAGACGGGAAGACCCGGCGCTTAAGGGAGGAAGAAGACATGGTCGCCTTACGAAAGGAGCCTCCCTCCTTTTAAAGGCAACTCCCCCTACGTGCGCCCCCAGGCGCCGCGGGCCGAGTCTTCTCCAACACGCTCCAAGGCCCTCCCCTGCGACTCGGGGGCTGGGTCCCGCATGTCATGCAAGCCGGCTCAGGGCAGAAGAAGCCAAACCGCCGCGCATGGTGCGCACGACCGTCCAGCGGTTACAGGCGACCCCCCATTTCCGCCCAGACCAACGGGCAGAAGGGGCGAGCAGCCATGCAGGCGGCATGCAACCGCGCCAGATGGACGCGCTTCTCCAACTTCTGACACGCCAGCCTGGGGCCCAGGCCCACGCGTCGAGCAACTGGCACGCCAGTTGCTGCATGCAAGCAACCGCACCGCCACTTGTGCCACCATCGCGCCTCTTCGGTTGCGAAGCCTATGCCACGACTCGAGGCGACCCAACAGCGCCAGACTGGCGCGTCGGTCAAAGCGACCGAAAGTGGGCCGGCAGTAATAGCGGTGGCAGGCGGGCGGGCGCAGCGGTCACGTCGTCAGCCAGGCTCACGTCCCATCCTGAGACAGCAAGAGAGCCTCCTCTCACGGCGTGAAGACGGTGCACCCGTGACCCGTTCCTCGAACGGATCACCCGCGCGCAAAGGCCGCCCCGCCAACCACTCGCCCCGTCGCATTAACTCCGCGGCGGGACACGCGGCGCTTCTGGCGGGAGGAGCGCGCGACGCTTCACCTTCGCCTTAATAACCGCGTCAGAAAAGGTACGCCACGTCGTCTGATTTCGTATCCTTTTCCGTTTTCCTCTTTCTCTATCTCTTGCAACAGGGACCGGGGAAGGGGGATACCCCGAGAGGGATCCTTCTCCGCGAAGGAACCGGGCTCCGCGCCCCCCATTACTGATCAGGGGTTCGAAGGCTGGCCCCCCGAGGGTTCAACAGCCGCCTCAGATCGCGTGGGCCCGACACCCACTACTGGTCAGGGGTTCGAAGGCCAGCCCCCCGAAGGGCTCCATGGCCGCCTCAGGCTACTCGGGCTCCGCGCCCATTACTGATCAGGGGTTCGAAGGCTGGCCCCCGAAGGGTTCACAGTCGCCTCAGACACCGAGCGAGGGATGACCAGGGGTACGTTCGATACATAACCGAGGCTCGGGCTGCGCTCCCGACGTACCCTAGGACATATCCGAGACCAGTGGGAACGATCTTGTAACGGAATCCCATCGGAGGGAGGCATCGAGCCCTCGGACCCCGTCGCCAGGGGACCGGGTCCGGCAAGTCACCCGCAGGTACTTTTGGGCGTGCCTCTGGGCCCCTAGCCGACCCCCAACGAACGGGGCACGGACGTCCACTCGGATTACCCGCTTGCAGCTCACCGGAGACACCATGTTCGGTGCCCATCGAGGGTAACATGGCGCACTCCCCCCCTCCTCCTTGCGGAAAGGCGACGAAGGGGCGTATGTAAAAAGCCGAGTCTGTCCCTGATCGTCCTCTCGCCCTGTGCAGAGGCTCGGGGGCTGCTCTCGCAAAAACCGGCTCCGGCCAAATCGTTGACAGCGTCAACATACCAGCCCGAGAGCTTGGGCCCCGACCGTGCACCCGGGCTACGGCCAGTTCGCATGAGGGAACGACCAGACCAGCCGAAGCGTTAAGCGAAGTATTAAGACCTCGAAGGAGTGTAACCACTCCTCCGAGGCCTCGGGGGCTACACCCGGCGGGTGCGCTCGCGCGCACCCACCGGAACGAAATGCAACCGAGAAAGGCTGGTCCCCTTGCAAAAAAGTGCGACGAAAGCCTCCAAGCGAGTGCTAACACTCCCTTCGAGGCTCGGGGGCTACTGTCGGGGACCATAATTAGGGGTACCCTCAAAACGCCTAATTCTCAGCTGGTAACCCCCATCAGCATAAAGCTGCAAAGGCCTGATGGGCACGATTAAGTCAGGGATCAGTCCACACGAGTGACTCGATCACGCTTCACCCGAGCCTAGCCTCGGCCGAAGGCAGCCGACCTCGAGAGACTTCCGTCTCGCCCGAGGCCCCCTTTTTATGGCGGACACATCACCGGCTTGCCCAAGGCCTTGGCTTCGCTCAGAAGCAACCTTGACTAAATCACCACACCGACTGACCAAATTGCAGGGGCATTTAACGCAAAGGTGGCCTGACACCTCTATCCTGACACGCGCCCCCGGCAGAGCCGAGGTGACCGCCGTCACTCCACCGCTCCACTGGCCAGTCTGACAGAAGGACAGCGCCGCCTGCGCCACTCCGACTGCAG
Source organism: Zea mays (assembly GCF_902167145.1). Classification (NCBI taxonomy): domain Eukaryota; kingdom Viridiplantae; phylum Streptophyta; class Magnoliopsida; order Poales; family Poaceae; genus Zea; species Zea mays. Next base: position 71,177,726 of record NC_050105.1, on the reverse strand, counting down.
TGCCACTCGACAGAGTGAGTCTGACAGGCAATTAGGCCTTGCCAAAGGCGCCACGGCGAACTCCGCTCCGCCCGACCCCAGGGCTCGGACTCGGGCTAAGACCCGGAAGACGGCGAACTCCGCTCCGCCCGACCCCAGGGCTCGGACTCGGGCTAAGACCCGGAAGACGGCGAACTCCGCTCCGCCCGACCCCAGGGCTCGGACTCGGGCTAAGACCCGGAAGACGGCGAACTCCGCTCCGCCCGACCCCAGGGCTCGGACTCGGGCTAAGACCCGGAAGACGGCGAACTCCGCTCTGCCCGACCCCAGGGCTCGGACTCGGGCTAAGACCCGGAAGACGGCGAACTCCGCTCCGCCCGACCCCAGGGCTCGGACTCAGGCTAAGACCCGGAAGACGACGAAACTCCGCCTCGCCCGACCCCAGGGCTCGGACTCCGCCCTGGCCTCGGCCGGACGACTTCCGCCTCGCCCGACCCCCTGGCTCGGGCTCGGCCACGGCAACTGAAGGCAAGACTCAACCTCGGCTTCGGAGGAAACCCCACGTCGCCCTGCCTAGAGCACAGACCGCCACGTCAACAGGAAACGTCATCATCACCCTACCCCGAATCGACTCGGGTCACGGAGAACAAGACCGGCGTCTCGTCCGGCCAGCTCCGCCAGAGGGGCAATGATGGCGCTCCACGAGCTCTATGACGACGGCGGCCCCCAGCTCTCTTACGGCAGCAGGACAACGTCAGCAGGGACTCGACCGCTCCAACAGCTGTCCCTCCATCAGGCTCCGCCGCACCACCGATAGCCACGACATCACGCCAGCAGGATGCCCAGATCTCTCCGGCTGCCACATCGGCATGTACCTAGGGCACTAGCTCTCCCTCCGCTAGACACGTAGCACTCTGCTACATCCCCATTGTACACCTGGGTCCTCTCCTTACGACTATAAAAGGAAGGACCAGGGCCTTCTCAGAGAAGGTTGGCCGCGCGGGACCGAGGACGGGACAGGCGCTCTCTTGGGGCCGCTCGCTTCCCTCACCCGCGTGGACGCTTGTAACCCCCCTACTGCAAGCGCACCTGACCTGGGCGCGGGACGAACACGAAGGCCGCGGGACTTCCACCTCTCTCACGCTCGGCTCCGGCCGCCTCGCCTCTCCCCCCTCCGCGCTCGCCCACGCGCTCGACCCATCTGGGCTGGGGCACGCAGCACACTCACTCGTCGGCTTAGGGACCCCCCTGTCTCGAAACGCCGACAGACTTAGTATAGAAATACACTTCGAAACACATTAGTTGTAGTCTTGGCACAATAAGAATAAGAAATATGCATTTGTACCAAAATGAAAGAGACATGATCAAAGGTATATAAATGAGCTATGTGTGCAATGTTTCAATCAAAATTCCGAGAATCAAGTATATTTAGCTCATTCCTAAGTTTGTTAAAGGTTTTCTCATCTAGTGGCTTGGTAAATATATAGGCTAATTGGTTTTGGGTGTTAACATAAGCAATTTCGATATTCCCCTTTTGTTGGTGATCTCTCAGAAAGTGATACTAGATGTCTATGTGCTTAGTGCGGCTGTGTTCAACGGGATTATCCGCCATGTGGATTGCACTCTCATTATCACATAGGAGAGGGCCTTTGCTCAATTTGTAGCCATAGTCCCTGAGGGTTTGCCTCATCCAAAGTAATTGCGCACAACAATGGCCTGCGGCAATATACTCGGCTTCGACAGTGGAAAGAGCTACAGAGTTTTGTTTCTTTGAAGCCCATGACACCAGGGATCTCCCCAGAAACTGACAAGTCCCTGATGTGCTCTTCCTATAAATTTTACACCCTGCCCAATCGGCATCATAATATCCTATTAAATCAAAAGAAGATCCCTTGTGGTACCAAAGCCCAAACTTAGGAGTGTAAACTAAGTATCTCATGATTCTCTTCACGGCCCTAAGGTGAACTTCCTTAGGATTTGCTTGGAACCTTGCACACATGCATACAGAAAGCGTAATATCCGATCGATATGCACATAAGTAGAGTAAAGATCCTATCATCGACCGGTATACCTTTTGATCTACAAATTTACCTCATGTGTCGAGGTCGAGATGCCCAATGGTTCCCATGGGTGTCTTGATGGGTTTGCCATCCTTCATCTCAAATTTCTTAAGTATGTCTTGAATGTACTTTGTTTGGCTAATGAAGGTGCCATCTTGGAGTTGCTTGATTTGAAATCCAAGGAAATACTTCAACTCTCCCATCATAGACATCTCGAATTTTTGAATCATGATCCTACTAAACTCTTCACAAGTTGATTTGTTAGTAGATCCAAATATAATATCATCAACATAAATTTGGCATGCAAACAAATCTTTTGCAACAGTCTTAGTAAAGAGAGTAGGATCGGCTTTACCGACTTTGAAGTCATTAGTGACAAGGAAATCTCGCAGGCATTCATACCATGCTCTTGGGGCTTGCTTGAGCCTATAAAGCGCCTTTGAGAGTTTAAATACATGGTTATGGTACTCACTATCTTCAAAGTCGGGAGGTTGCTCAACATAGACCTCTTCCTTGATAGGTCCATTGAGGAAGGCACTTTTCACGTCCATTTGATAGAGCTTAAAGCCATGGTAAGTAGCATAGGCAAGTAATATATGAATTGACTCAAGCCTAGCTACAGGTGCATAAGTTTCATCAAAGTCCAAACCTTCGACTTGTGAATAACCTTTGGCTACAAGTCAGGCTTTGTTTCTTGTCACCACACCATGCTCATCTTTCTTATTGCGGAATTCCTATTTGGTACCTACAACATTTTGATTAGGACGTGGAACCAAATGCCATACCTCATTCCTCGTGAAGTTGTTGAGTTTCTCTTGCATATCCATCACCCAATCTAGATCTTTTAGTGCATCCTCCACCCTGTATGGCTCAATAGAGGACACAAAAGAGTAATGTTCATAGAAATGAGCAACTCGAGATCTAGTGGATACCCCCTTATGAATGTCACCAAGGATGGACTTGACGGGGTGATCTCGTTGAATTGCTTGGTGGACTCTTGGATGTGGCGGTCTTTGACCCTGAATTTCTTGATCATCTTCCTTGTCATTATTGACTTCATCTCCCCCTTGATCAATGTCCTCCTCTTGAGGTGGCTCACCGTCTTGATCTTCATTTTCATCATCTTGAGCCTGTTCCTCATCTTGGGTAGGTGGAGATGCTTGCATGGAAGATGATGGTTGATCTTGTGTTTGTGGAGGCTCTTCGGATTCCTTAGGATACACATCCCCAATGGACATTGTTGGGGGCCTTCGTCTTCCAAAGGTCCTCAAAAACATGATTTAACAACGTTTCTGGAGTATAATACATGAACAGGAACCTTCGGACTCGGATCAGAACCACAATTTGAAGAAGTGTGAAGAATGCGAAGGTTGGCACAGAGCCGAAGCTATGCTTGGGGGACCTTCGGCGTAATATTAGAAAAAGGGAACCGACTTAAAAGGGAAAAGGCTATTCAGACCTCGATGGATTACTATAGAGTCATTAGCAAATGTAAAGGGCATAAGTGTAATTTTACATGGGCTGCGTCCCGTGCCTATAAATAGATGAACAGTGTCCCCGTACTGTTCATGCTGACTTGGCATTTGCTTTTGCGTCACGCTTGTACTCTTACCTTCTTTCAAGCCGAAGGTACATTTGTAATTTGATATCATTTCTATTTTTCCATAATAATAAAATAAGAAATGAGTTGATAATAATACATAATTGTTTATGTTATCTTTTATATTTCATATGATTCCTTCTTCATTATTACATGTTGTGCTGATGAAGGTATGTCCTTCATAACCTTCGTCCGAAAATCATTATATCCCAAGGGAAATAATGCTTCGAAGGACGAAGGACTTTAACGTTTAACATTTTTTGTGTTGCATTGTTCTTAACTCATAGCATTTGAGAACAAGTCCCCAACATTGGCGCCGACCTCCGGTGAACTCTTTTCGACCACCTTCGGCAAGTATTGACCTTTGTCATGCCACCGAAGAAAACTTCAGCGACAGGGGTTGCCGCTCTGCAACCGCTGGACCCGAACCAGGAGACCCTTTCTCTTCGAGAAGCCCAAAGCCAGAAGAGGAAGGCCACTAGTCCAACACCCCAAGAGGATGAGTTGGACCAAGAAATCAGAAACATGGAGATGCTTCATCAACAAGTACAAAGGAAGAAGGAGAAGATGGCCCGACTAGCTGATCTTCAAAGGCAGATTGACGAAGCCACTGAAGAAGTACGCCATCTTGCTCAAGACGAACAAGAGCGAAGGCTACAAAATAGGGAGCTTCACCAAGAAGGCTTCTTCAACGAGGATGAATGGTATGAGGATTTCCATCATGGAAATTTTGCTTTTGATGACGCTTCTCCTCTGTCAGCAGAACTGCAGGCTACACCTTGGCCCTCATCTTACAAGCCACCCAGCTCCCCATGTATGACGGGCACTCAGATCTGAAGCAGTTTCTGATGAGCTACGAAGCAACCATATCTTCATATGGAGGCAATACCGCAGTCATGACGAAATCTTTTGTCATGGCAGTCAAGAATGTTGCGCAAACCTGGTACTCCTCTCTTTAGCCAGGAACAATCACATTATGGCAGAAGCTGAAGGACATGTTGATCACCAGTTTCCAAGGGTTTCAGACGAAGCCGGTTACCGCTCAAGCTTTGTTCCAGTGCACGCAAGATCACGAAGAATACCTCCAGGCGTATGTCCGAAGGTTCTTGCGTCTGAGGGCACAAGCGCCAACAGTGCCCAATGAAATTGTCATTGAGGCCATGATCAATGGGCTTCAGCCAGGACCTACGGCCCAATACTTCGCCAGGAAACCCCCATAGACCCTGGAGAAATTGCTTCAAAAGATGGATGAATACATTCGCGCTAATAATGACTTTTGTCAAAGAAGGGAGGAAGCCTACAGGTTCTCTGAGATGACCAGGGGCTTCGAAGGGAGAATCCACCCAAGGCACGTCAGATCAATCCACTCCACCCAGAATGACGACAGAGGAAGTCAGCATCAGAGGCCACAATATTCCTCGCAAGCTTCGGGGCAGCAACAAAGCTATCTTCGGCCGCCAGCTCCAAGGGGCAGAGGCGCCAGGGGCTTCGGAGGAAGGTTTGGGGATCAGCCCAGGAAAAATTATTGCCTATTCTGCGGTGAGAACAAGGGCCATACTACAAGGATGTGCCATGTCACCATTCAGAAACAGAAGGAAATAGCAGAAGCTGTAGCTCAGCAGAACCAGCCGAAGCAGGTCATGCATACTGCTTCGCATCACTCACCCTACATACCAGAGTATGTAGGTAACCATCCTGCAGTGTCTGTTGCTTCGGCTAGTCAGCCACAGGCATCCTGGCCACAGCCCCCACCTCCACCACCACTGCAACCTGCATATTCACGCGGCCAACAGCCAGAAGGGAGTCAACAGACCCATCAGCAGAGAGACTTCAGGGAGGAGTCCGAAGCTCGCGCAGTCAACAGTACTGTGCCAGAATCGAAGCATATCTATTAAAGAGATATCCAACCCCTAAAACAGTTTTACATTCATTGTCATTTTCTTTCTTACTAAGGAACAATTGTTGAAAACTTAGTTTTCTCGTCGTTTTCAATTCCTTGTAATAGCTTCATTTTTGCCATAGTGAAAATATATTTTCTCCACAGACTTACGGAGTCTAAAAAGTCGCCGAAGCACAAAAAGTCGTTCCTAAGAGAACGCGCGGCTAAAAAAGTACATCACAAGAATCTCCGAAGCTACAAAAAGTCGTTCTACAGAACGCAGCGTAAGTTTGCCAAAGCTACAAAAAGTCGTTCTTAAAGGAGCGCAGTGTAAGTTTTCTGCTCAAAAGTCGTTCCAAAGGGAATGCAAAGCCAAATACCGCCGAAATATAAGGCGAAGCGTGAAAAGTCAACGCGAATACCGCCGAAATAGAAGGCGAAGAAGTTCAAAAGACGTTCCTAAGGGAATGCAGAACTTACAGCGAAAAGTCAGCGCTGATACACCGAAAAATAAGCGGTAAAGCCAAAAAATAAATGACAAAGAGATTGTGTTTTCCATTGTGGGGATGTGTGTGTGTCTTCGACACAAATATCATCTTGCACAGCATAACATCATCACATCATTTGCATAACATAACATCATACATCATGTTGCATCAATGGCACAAGAAGGGGGTACAATGTTAACCTTCGGAGAATGCTTTGGAAAAATAAGTTTTGAAGAGATACAGATTTATCAGCTCTGAAGTGGAGGAAAAAGTGTATTGTTGACGAAGCATCAGTGTTATGGCGACGCTTGAAGCATTTTTTATGAAGTACTCTGATATCGAGGAAGAAAGTCTATTATTGACGAAGCATTAATGTCTCTGCGATGATTGGAGGATTTTTCACGAAGCATAAAAACTCTTCTTTACGAAGCATGAAAAGAAGGAAGGTGTTTTTTCGCCAAAGGCTCAAAAACGGTATGTACAATAAAAGTTTCATGCATCGCAAAGAAATGAATTACAAAGCCATTTATACAATACATTAGAAACTCATGAGCGCCAAATATTACAAGCATAGTCCAGCAAATGTTACAATAATATTCTAACAATGTTTTTACAATATCTATTATTCTTCCTTCAAAACCTTGTCCGCAGCTTCGGTCAGCAGTTGAGTAACGACTTCGTCCAAAATGCTTTCGGCCATGTTAATAATTTCTGCTGGTTCCTTTGCCTCTGGCTTGATCAATGACTCGAAGGGTTCTGGGGGAGGAGATAGTTCGGCTGCGGTAGAAAACGTAGATAAGTTCGAAATCACAAAAATAAAAAATTAAGTTAAAAGCTATTAAGCAATACCTATCCGCCTTTCGAGTTCCGCAGCTTTTTCAGCTGCCTTCGTTGCTTCCCTTGCATCGTGAGTATCTTTTTCGCTCTTTTTTATTATTTCGTGGGCCATCCCTCGGCCGCCATTTTCCCAGATGTCAGTAAAGAATTTTCCACCAACTAAACTCGCTTCGGCCGAGGGGTCCTTCGTGTCATCAATAGATAAAGTAGCTTCGGCTTGGGCCAAAGCTTTCACATGATCGCAACCTGACTTCTCCAAAATAGCCACAATTCCCCTCGCACCTGAGAAGGCACAGACATCCCCACGGTCATTTAAAATCTCCTCAAAGGCTTCGGCCTCGCTGCTGATCCACTCAATTGGCCCCTCGGGATCGCCCCGTACGAAGTTGTCTTCACTTGAATATGCGCCAACATTGGCAAAGCTAGTTTTTATTTTTCCCACACATTCTATGGGTTTTTCATAACATCTTTCTTTTGAAGAGCGAAGTTCTACAACTGTTTTCTCCCAATAATTTTTCCAGTAATCACTGGTGTCTCGGTCAGCTTCGGCAATAGCACATTTTATTTTTGCTTCAGCCACCTGTTTCTGAAGATCCTCAATTTCGCATTTCTGGGCTTCAGCTTGGGCTTTGGAAGTAGCTTCATCTTCTTTTATTTTGTTCACCAATGAGTTTAATATTTTATCTTTTTCAAGACCTTTGTTCCTTAGTTCAATTACTTCGGAACAAAGGTTGTTCAAAGCTATAGTGCATCCTTCGTCTTTGGCACTTTTCTGCGCCCTGAGGGTGTTGCTAAGAATGAGGCCCTGCGAAAGGAGTGCAGTATTAAATATAAGCAAATAAAAAATCTTTTGTTTTTAAGTACAAAAAGCTCATTCTCATACCTTTAAACTATTATATGCTAAGCTGTCGGCCAATTCATCTTTTGATAGCACCGAAAGCCCGTCTTCTAGTGTCAGGAATCCGAAGCTTCTGCTCATCTCCCGGCAGACAGAAATCTCCTTGCTGTCTGGGAGACAATACAAGAAATCTTCTTCTCCGCTGCCGTTGAATATCAATGCCCCCTTTGGATATTTCAGTTTCCGGGCATAGTATTGAGCTTCTCGCTTTTCTTCTTCAGATAACCTTTTCCCTGAAGCATGTCGTACAATATAATCAAGTACTTCGGAAGATGCTTCGGGAGTAGGAGTGGCAGTTTTTTCAGGCAAAATTTGTTCTGTAGCTTCTTTTTCCGTTTCTTTTTCTCCGATTTCCAAGGATTTCTCCTTGGTGGGCTCTGAAGGCCCAGCTTCGGTCTTGACCTGGCTTTTTGTAGCTTCGGCTTCGGTTAGTCTTGTCTCAGACTACATCTTTGGAGCTTCGACAATTTTCCTTGGAGTAGAGCTTGTCTTTATTGTCTCCAGCGCATCTAGTACGTTGACCATTCTTTTCCTCTTAGGGGTCGCTGTAAGACCTTTTTGTGCCTTCGGCACTGTCACTTCTGCCAAAGGGCTTGTAACTTCTAATATCTTTGTTCCTTTGACCACTATCTCTTCAATATTATCGGCCTTCGGCTCAGCTAATTTGATCGAGGATGCCTTTGGCTTTGCAGCCGGTTCTTCAATCCTCTGCGTAAGCGCAGGTTCTTTGGCTTCAGTAGCCAAAGGGGTCTCACCGCCAAATTCAGGCATTGTGGCCGGTTCAATATAGCGCGGTCGGTGAGTAAGAACCTTCACCTTTTCCTCTTCGGCGCGGGTTCGCTTGGAGCAGCTGAAGCATCATCCTTCCCGGAAGTTGTACTCTTTCTTCTCTGACCCCGTGGCGGGTAGCGGTAGTTAGGGTACATGAACCCAATAGCATCAAAAACTCTATTTAGCCTCTTCTTTTTTCGGCTCCCGAAGGCCGCAGATAGTGCGTTATCTTCAGACTTGGAGTAGGCTCCAAGTAGTTCATCACTAGTGTTTTCAACACACTTCAGCCAGTCATCGTCTGGTTCGATAAATTGGTCTCCAAACCTGAAGGTATATTTCAGTCGAACCAAACCACCTTCATTGGGGTTGCTGATGGTTTCTTTTGGCATCTCCCAGTTGACTACCAATGGCCATATCCTGTAGACCACGTGCTCTTGGACTAAGTCCCTTGTCCCGATGAAAGAACATACTATGCCAAAGGCCCTTCGGCATTCTTCGGCTGCTTCATCAATCTCTACCTTCGGTTTCCGAAGGCCGAAGTGGGACCAGATGGGGCGCATAATGATCTCTTTAATATCTTCTCTCGCCTTTAAATCATTTTTCACATAGAACCATTCTTTCATCCAGTCTCCAGGCCACGTCTTCTAAAAGGTTGGCACTGGGCAGCTTGAGCCTGAACGAGCAACGAAGCTGTAGCAACCAAAATTGTTGTGATACTGCTCCTTACCCCAGGGCTTTGTCTCATATAAAAGTTCGTGCATACTGCAGAAACTTTTTGCATTTGGTTCCAAACCTTGACTCCTCACAGCCCATACAAAGATTCCCATTCTTATGATGGCTTCGGGAGTAATCTGGTGAAGAAAAATCTGGTATATCTTTAAAACTTCAACCACAAAATTGCTTAGGGGGAACCGAAGCCCAGCCTTGAAGAAGCTTCGGTAGATTACGACTTCATTCTCTTCAGGAACAGGAACAATCATGTCTTCGTTGTCAGCCCTCACGATGGATATGTCTCAAAAATACCTTCCTCTCATGTTATCAAGATGACTTTGCCTGATAGTCGATTTTCCGAAAACTGCGTGACTTGGTCGCCAGGGCCGATCTTCGGAGTCTTCGCCCCCACTTTCCACATCATAACTATCGTCGTCATCGGTATCTTTAGATAAGCCTTCTAGAATTTCTTTTGTAATCTTTTCTGTGTTGGTCTTTGCAATTGACTCGATGAATCCAACAGTTTTTTCCTTAAGAAACTTCTCCTCTTCGGTTAGCTTCGCTTCAGCAACTGTCTTCTTGTCTTGAGACATTTTATCTTCGGAACTTACAAAAATATGTCCTTCAAATCCGAAGCTCAGAAGCTCAGAAAACTTAAGAAACAAAGCAACTGTTGGAAAGCAAGAGCTAAGAAATCAAGCAAAGCAAAGTAGGCATATCAAATATGCTCGGGTTGAGTTCCTATTTATACGCCCAGCGCGCTCCAAGTTGGAGGGGGGGCTGTCATTGACTGTTGCTATTCTAGCAAAGGGTAGGTGTTTTTTCGGACCTTCGGCTTAGGGCCTTCGTCCATATCGCAATCTGAATTCGTTATTCTAACAAATTAACCTTGCGAGGGGCTACTGTTGGGGGCCTTCGTCTTCCGAAGGTCCTCAAAAACATGATTTAACAACGTTTCTGGAGTATAAGACATGAACAGGAACCTTCGGACTCGGATCAGAACCACAATTTGAAGAAGTGCGAAGAATGCGAAGGTTGGCGCAGAGCTGAAGCTATGCTCGGGGAACCTTCAGCGTAATATCAGAAAAAGGGAACCGACTAAAGGGAAAAGGCTATTCAGACCTCGATGGATTACTATAGAGTCATTAGCAAATGTAAAGGGCATAAGTGTAATTTTACATGGGCTGTGTCCCGTGCCTATAAATAGATGAACAGTGTCCCCGTACTGTTCACGCTGACTTGGCATTTGCTTTTGCGTCACGCTTGTACTCTTACCTTCTTTCAAGCCGAAGGTACATTTGTAATTTGATATCATTTCTATTTTTCCATAATAATAAAATAAGAAATGAGTTGATAATAATACATAATTGTTTATGTTATCTTTTATATTTCATATGATTCCTTCTTCATTATTACATGTTGTGCTGATGAAGGTATGTCCTTCATAACCTTCATCCGAAAATCATTATATCCCAAGGGAAATAATGCTTCGAAGGACGAAGGACTTTAACATTTAACATTTTTTGTGTTGCCTTGTTCTTAACTCATAGCATTTGAGAATAAGTCCCCAACAGACATGTTCCTTAGCACGACGCATGGAGCCTCTTCATCATCTAGCTCATCAAGATCAATTTGATCCACTTGGGAGCCATTAGTCTCACCAAACACAATGTCACAAGAAACCTCAACCAATCCAGTGGATTTGTTGAAGACTCTATATGCCCTTGTGTTTGAGTCATAACCAAGTAAAAAGCCTTCTACAACCTTAGGAGCAAATTTAGATTTTCTACCTCTTTTAGTTAGAATAAAGCATTTACTCCCAAAGTCTCTAAAATATGAAACATTGGGCTCTTTAACAGTGAGGAGTTCATAAGATGTCTTCTTGAGGATTCGGTGAAGGTAGAGCCGGTTGATGGAGTAGCAAGCAGTGTTGATTGCTTCCACCCAAAACCGGTCCGGAGTCTTGTACTCATCAAGCATGGTTCTTGCCATGTCTAATAGAGTTCTATTCTTCCTCTCCACTACACCATTTTGTTGAGGTGTGTACGAAGAAGAGAACTCATGCTTGATGCCCTCTTCCTCAAGAAAACCTTCAATTTGTGAATTCTTGAACTTCATCCCATTGTCGCTTCTTATCTTTTTGATCCTTAATCCGAACTCGTTTTGAGCCCGTCTTAAAAATCCTTTTAGGGTCTCTTGGGTTTGTGATTTTTCCTGCAAAAAGAACACCCAAGTGAAGCGAGAATAATCATCCACAATAACAAGACAATACTTACTCCCGCCGATGCTTATGTAAGCTATCGGGCCAAATAAATCCATGTGGAGTAGCTCGAGCGGCCTGTCAGTCGTCATGATGTTTTTGTGTGGATGATGGATTCCAACTTGCTTCCCTGTTTGGCATGCGCTACAAACCCTGTTTTTCTCAAAATGAACATTTGTTAGTCCTAAAATGTGCTCTCCCTATAGAAGTTTGTGAAGATTTTTCATTCCAACATGGGCAAGTCGGCGATGCCAGAGCCAACCCATATTGGTCTTAGCAATTAAGCAAGTGTCAAGTTCAGCTTGGTTATCATTAAAATCAACTAAATATAGCTGACCCTATAACACTCCCTTAAATGTTATTGAATCATCACTTCTTCTAAAGACAGTAACACCTATATCCGTAAATAGACAGTTATAGACCATTTTACATATTTGAGAGACTGAAAGCAAATTGTAATCTAAAGAATCTATAAGAAAAACGTTGGAAATAGAATGGTCAGGTGATATAGCAATTTTATCCAAACCTTTGACCAAACCTTGATTTCCATCCCCGAATGTAATACCTCGTTGGAGATATTCATTTTTCTCATAGAAGGAGAACATTCTTTTCTCCCCTGTCATGTGGTTTGTGCACCCGCTATCGATTATCCAACTTGAACAACCGGATGCATAAACCTACAAAACAATTTTAGGCCTTGTTCTTAGGTACCCAAACAGTCTTGGGTCCTTTGACGTTAGAAACAAGCACCTTGGGTACCCAAACACAAGTCTTTGGACTCTTGTGTTTGCCCCTAACATATTTGGCAAATACTTTGCCTGATTTGTTAGTTAAAACATATGATGCATCAAAAGTTTTAAAAGAAACATTATGTTCATTTGATGCAGCAGGAATTTTCTTTCTAGGCATTTTAACATGTGTGGTATGCCTAGAGCTAGAAGCCTTATTTTTATACATAAATGCATGATGAGAAATAGTATGAGGTTTCCTAGCATGAATCTTCCAAATTTTGTGCTCAGGATAGTTAGTAGGATATAAAATGTAGCCTTCACTATCCTGAACCATGGGAGCCTTGCCCTTAACAAAATTAGACAATCTTTTAGGGGCATTAAGCTTGACATTGCTTCCCTTTTGGAAACCAAGGCCATCCTTAATGCCAGGGCGTCTCCCATTATAAAGCATGCTTCTAGCAAATTTAAACTTTTCATTTTTCTAGTTCATGCTCGGCAATTTTAGTAGTTAACTTAGCTATGTGATCATTTTGTTGTTTAATCATGGCAATGTGATCATCCATAGCTTCTACATTAACATCTCTACATCTAGTACAAATAGAAACATGCTAAGTAGATGTAGATGGTTTGCAAGCATTTAAATCTTCTATCTTAGCATTTAATCTAACATCTCATCTCTAAGACAGGAAATAGAATCATTGCAAATATTCAATTCTTTAACCTTAGAAATTAAACTATCATTTTCATTTCTAAGACTAGAAATTAAATCATGACAAATGCTAAGCTCCTTAGTTAAGTTTTCACATTTTTCTACTTCCTGAGCATAAGCATTTTTCAACTTAACAATTTTTTGTTTTCTTTAATGAGGAAGTCCTCTTGGCTATCCAAGAGTTCATCCTTCTCATTAATGGCTTCAATTAATTCATTTAATTTTTTTCTTTTGGTCCATGCTAAGGTTGGCAAAAAGAGACATTAAATTATCTTCACTATCGCTAGAGCTACCCTCATCACTAGATGTTGTATATTTGGGGGTGGCTCTAGTGTGTACCTTCTTTTTCTTGTCGTCCTTAGCCATGAGACACTTGTGACCGACGTTTGGGAAGAGGAGGCCCTTGTTGACGACGATGTTGGCGGCGTCCTCGTCGGAGGAGGAGTCGGTGGAACTCTCGTCGGAGTCCCATTCCCGGCATATGTGGGCATCGCCGCCCTTCCTCTTGTAGTATCTCTTCTTCTCCTTCTTCCCCTTCTTGTCCTCGTCCCTGTCACTTTCACTAGAAATTGGACATTTAGCAATAAAGTGACCGGACTTACCACACCAGTAGCACACCTTCTTGGAGCGGGACTTGTAGTCCTTCCCCCTCCTTTGCCTGAGGATTTGGCGGAAGCTCTTGATGATGAGCGCCAATTCCTTGTTGTCGAGCTTGGAGGCATCGATTAGAAGCCTACTTGATGTAGACTCCTTCTTCTCTTCTTCCGTTGCTTTGAATGCAACGGGTTGCACCTCGGGTGTGGATGTGGCGCCTTGCTCCAAGTTGACAATGTTTTTGGAGTCTTTGATCATAAGTCCAAAGCTCACAAACTTGCCAATCACTTCCTCGCACTACAGGAATCCTAAAGATTCTCGTCGGCTAGAGCAAAGGCCGACGAGAATTAGTTAACTCCCGTCAGCTACCCCATAGCCGACGGGCATTAAGTTAACTCCCGTCGGCCCTGACACAGGCTGACGGGGATAAGTTAACTCTCGTCGGCCTTTGCTCTGGCCGACGGGGATTATTGTTTTATGGAGGCCAACGGACATCCCGCGCGGCTCATTTTCCTCTGTTCTCTCTCTTTTCCAAACCGCCGCCGCCCTCCATGCCCACCGCCGCCCCAAGCTCCCCGCTGGCCCCCAGCGCCCCCGCGACGCCCCCCCTCGCGATGGGCACCGCCCGCCCCGGCGCCGCGGTTGCCGCCGAATCCCTCGTGGAGCGCCGCCGCCGACCGCCTCTCCCAAGCGACGCCGCCGCCCACGTCGTTGAGGTATATATATTTTTGAATTATTGAATGTAAATGCGAGTGTGATTGTTAAATATGTGTATACATGTTTATTTTCGTCGATTTTTTATGGCCGACGGGAGTTAACTTTCATGTGATTAGAGTTAGTTTAATATCACATGTGATTAGAGTGTGATTAGAGTTAGTTTAATATCACATGTGTGGCTTGATGTTAGGTAAGTATTAATTCTATTATTATAATAGATTTAATTTATGCTATTGAATTGTTGAATTTGATGTTATTTATTGATTAGATTTAACTTATAATATTAGGTTGTATGAAGGTTTCGATATTGATAAATTTAATGTTATTTATGTATATATATAGTTATTTATGTATATATATATATATAGTTTTACTACTTACCTATAGATGTATATATGTGTGACGTGTAGAAACGTGATTGTCTCACACGCACTCTTTACTCGTACACACAGCCGCAATAATGGGTGATAGTCGTGATTGGATGTATGAAGGTTTCAAGAAGGGTGGGTGTCACACAAGTGAATGGTTTGCTAAGACGCAAATGTTTCTAGACCATGCAGCTGCTTTGTCATAAATAGATAATATTAGGTGTCCATACAATAAATGTAGAAATATGACGAGCCACACCAAGAGGCAGGTCACACTACACCTGTGCTCACATGATTTCGTGCCAGGCTATAAGGTCTGGTATCTCCACGGTGAAGATGTTGAACGAGCAGCAGAAGTAGAAGTTGATGACGGTAAAGATGTTGATAGGATGGACCAGATGCTTGAGGATCTGCAGCCTGAATTGGCCCCGGATCATCATGATTCACCTATAACGGAGGTTCAGAAGTTCTTCGACCTCCTCAAAGCGTCAGAAGAGCCTCTTCACGGGCACACTGACGTGATCGTCCTCGAATTCGTGACCTGGCTGATGTCAATTAAGTCCAAGTTTCCATTCTCAATTAATTGTTACAAGGAGCCTGTGGATTTGATTAGCGAGGTTCATCCTACGGGTCACAAGATGCCCAAAGACATGTACCAGTCCAAGAAATTGCTTGAAGGTCTTGGTATGGAGTATGAGAAGATTCATGTTTGTCAGGACAACTGTATGCTTTTTTGGAAGGAACATGGTAGAGAGCAGAAATGCTTAAAATGTGGGAAGTCGAGATACGTTGAACTTGTAAATGGAGATGGGGAGAAGGTGGTGACAAAGGTTGCACATAAACAGCTTCGGTACATGCCTCTCACTCCTAGAGTGAAACGTTTGTTTCTCTCAAGGAAGACCACTATGCACATGAGGTGGCATAAAGATTGTACGGACAGACAAGATGGGTTAATGGTGCACCAGTCAGATGGTGATGCATGGAAGGCTCTTGACAACTTGGATCTAGAGTTTGCCAGCGATGCAAGAAACGTTCGTATCGGCTTGGCAACTGATGGTTTCACGCCTTTCAATATGACCGCCACGTCGTATTCATGTTGGCCTATAATTTCCATACCGTACAACCTTCCACCTACTCTTTGCATGAAATATGAGTTTATGTTCCTATGTCTTGTTATACCTGGGCCTGAGCATCCTGGCGTACGCCTCAATGTGATGCTTCAACCACTGATTGAAGAGTTAAAGAAGCTATGGCAAGGAGTGGAAGCCTATGACTGCTTCAAGAAGCAGAAATTCAATCTCCGTGTTGCATATCTGTTCTCGGTTCATGATTTTATGGTGTATGGTATTTTCTCTGGATGGAGCATGCATGGTAGATTGATGTGTCCTTATTGTGCTAAAGATACAGATTGTTTTCGTCTTAGTGCTGGTGGCAAGATATGTTACTTTGATTGCCATATATGTTTTCTACCCTTCAATCACCCCTTCAGAAGGCAGAGAAAGGAGTTTAGGAAGGGCACCATCGTCACGAAGGGACCGCCCAAGCGACGTAGTGGGATAGAAATTACAGAAGAGCATAGGAAACTTGTCCTAGATGATAGTGGGAAAAGGTATCAAGGTTTTGGTGAGGAGCATAACTGGACTCACATATGTGGCTTGTGGGAGCTTCCTTATGCTAAGTCATTGATTTTGATGCACAACATCGACGTCATGCATCAAGAGAGTAACTTTTTCCAAGCCCTCATAAATACATGTATGGATTTCCCTGATAAAACAAAAGACAATGACAAGGCACGCATGGACTTAGCATGATATGTGATCGTCCAACCCAAGTGCTTAGAGAAAACAGAGGCAAACCAAAAGCTAACTATTGTCTGAAACTTAAGCAACGGAAAGAAGTGATGAAGTGTATGAAGGATATTAAATTCCCAGATGGTTATGCTGCTGGTTTTAGAAGATCTGTGAACTTGAAGACAATGAAGATGAATGGACTGAAGAGCCATGACTTCCACATAATTATGGAAAGGCTCATGCCTGTAATGTTTCGTGGGTACATTTAGCTGAAGTCATAGGATAACATAATTATGGAAAGGCTCATGCTGTGTGGAAAACGTTAGCTGAAGTTAGCTATTTCTACATACAGTTGTGTGCTAAATAAATCAGAAGAGATGTGATGGAACAACTGGAGAAAGAGGCACCGGTGCTTTTGTGCAAATTGGAAAAAATATTTCCACCGGGTTTCTTCAATCCTATGCAGCATCTCTTTATACATCTTCCATATGAGGCTAAGTTCGGTGGTCCTGTTTAGTACAGGTGGATGTTTCATATAGAAAGAGCATTAAAGAAGCTTAGAGCAATGGTGGGCAATAAGGCAAGAGTTGAAGGATGTATTGCGGAACAATTTAAACTGAAGGAGGTAGCACACTTCACAATTTGTTACTTTGGAGAAGAACATAATGTATTTGCTCGAAAGAAGAGGTACCATGATGATGAACGAGAGATGCCTCCGTGTAGTGATCTTTCAATTTTTCAGACAAATGACAAAGCCGTTGGTCCACCCATGGCATATCACCTCACTATGGAAGAACGGAAGTCTGCTTTACTATACATGTTCACGAATATGCCTGAGGTGGAGAAATACTTTGTTTAAGACTTATTTCCTTAAATTGTTCATATGTGAATTTGTTTATGTTATCAAATATCTCATGTCATACAATAATATTTGACAGCGAGTTTGATGAACAAAACATGAGGTGCCTCGGTAGGCCAACAACGAGAGACATAGACAAATTGCGACGCGATGGAATGCATGGGCGACCTAATTTCATTATGTGGCTTCGTGACCGTGTAAGTCTCAATTATGTGGCTCCTAGACCTAATTTTAGTTAACTAATATTACAGAATTTGCTAATGCTTTGTGGCATAATTGACAGTTTGGGGAGAACATTAATTTGAATGATGACTTACGTCAGTTATCTATTGGAAGCGTAACTGCCAAAAGCTATGGACGTTACGACGTCAATGGATATCGATTTCGTTCAAGCATTTTCGAATCTAGTCATCCTATGGCCGCCACTCAAAATAGTGGAGTCGCTACTTGGGCAACCGACATGGAAGGACACGAAGCCTGCTATTATGGGAAAATCAAAAATATTATCGAGATTACATTTGCTGGAAATAAGCCTTTAGCGCTAGTTTTCTTTGAGTGTAAATGGTATGACCCGAAGTATTATAGGATCGAATTTGGGATGACACAGATCCAACCTGAAAATTGCTTCAAGGACACGACACGTATATCCTTGCCCATCAAGCAGACCAAGTTTATTTCTCAACATATCCATGCAAAAAGTTGTCTATATGGAGGGTTGTGTACAATGTAAATCCCCGCGAACGCCTATACACTCCTGGTGAGGACGAATATCAATTTGGTCACCTTAAGCAAGTTGATGAGGTGTTTCAAGAAGAAGAGTTGCCAACTAGTTTTCATATTGATCCTGCACCGGCATTAGATTCACTAGTTGCTGACGTTAACGACTTAACTTTTCCCGAGAGACGGAGAAGACAACATGTTAGGAGAAAAGTTACATGGGGACCTCTGCATAGAAGAGAACAAATAGATCCTGATTTTGATGATATTTAACAAGTAAAGTTATTTTATTATTTCATTTGTTTCTAATTTTTAAGGATTATCATTTTTGATGCACTAATGAATAATTTTTTTATTTTTGATGCAGGATGCCGCCAAAGTCAAAGAAGTCAGTGAAGGGGCTGTTGAAGGGCCTAGGCCTTTTTCAGGGCAGTTCTTCGAGCAGCAGTAGATGCCGAGAGCTGTTGAGCGCTGTACATGGAGATGGGGTAACATATCTAGTACAACTAAATTTGTTTACATATTTACCTGTATCAAAATCTTGAGTTGTATGTACCAGGATGAGCAGCACAATGAGGAGGAGCAGCACAATGAGGATGAGCAGCATGAGGAAGTGCAACACACGACATGGGACCAGGCCGCGCAGCAGCACCAACACCAGCCATGGGACCAGTGGGACCACCAGAGAGAGCAGAAACAGGTGTGGGACCAGTGGGGCCAATAGGCCCAACCGGCTGACAACCCGATGGATGATGGCTCAGGAGGCTCTTCAGCAACACACACATGTCGCTTAAGAAAAAGCCACTCAGTAAAGCCTCGTTACGCGATAGAGTGAGAGGCTGATAGGATCTTAATCATGCCTCATGGAGATCGGTGAGTGTAATATATTAACTTGTCTCATATAACTATTATGTGTATTGTTAATGTTTTTGTGTAATGCAGGAATTGGGAGGATCTGTCCTTTGACGGCAAGGGACACCACACTCAGGTTAACCTTACGTTGGGTTCTCTTTGCCGCCTTCACTACCCTGATATAGTGAAGGCGTCAGACGGAGATAGCGTCGATGAGGTGCTCGTCAGTACCTAGGATGAGTACAAGTTAAAAAAGGAACGAAACCACACCGACAGACAGGGACTTGTGCGTCATGACTTTTGGGTATGAATTTTTTATTGTTTTTGTTCTATTTCTTAATATTGTAATTCTATGACTTATACCATTGTATTTGTATTCTTTATGTACTAGCTTCGATATCGGTTGCCTGACGGAGAGGATTACATGGGGCACGATGAACGTGTGTTCCAAAACAATGCAAAGAAGCTAGTGAAGGATGTCATATACTATGCGAGAATTCAGGCTACAAACCTGTATTTTCAAAATCATCTGGAAGAAGCAGGCCCCTTGAATAAAAAGGAAGGGTCCTCAAAGATATATTTGACTGAGGATCAATATCATGAGGTTAGTATTCAATTTGTTTTACCCTTTTTATTGATTGTTGTGATTGATATAATATGTAACATTGTGTGTGCATGTGATGGTTCCATGGATGGCGCCCGTGCCTGATGTGTACTATGCTTAGTGTCGATATTGGGCTTCCGAAGGCTTCCAGAAAGTGTCAGTGCATCACAGGCAATGTCGAGGAACCAATCCTAACCACAAGTTTGGCGGTGACGACATGCTCCGAAAAGCTAAAAGAATGGTGAGTTTGATATAGCTATGTCGATCACCAAATAGTACGATTGCTTATGGATGTTTTTTGTTTATATAGGAAGCTACACGTGGCCAAAAGCCTAGTGACATTGAGGTCTACCAGGAGGGCAACAAAGGACCAGACCCTACCAACCCTGACCAACTCTGCAGCCAGACAACCACGGATCGACTGGTGAGTATTGGCCCAAAAGTACAAACGTTCAAAGTATAGAAATTTATGCATTTGTAAGGTTGTGAATGATGTATAGGAGGCATATGGGGAGGAGATGGTTCGTCGGCATGGCCCTGACTTCGACTGACGACATGAACCGATGGATCCCTCGGTGGTGTACACAAGTGGTGGTGGAAAAGCGCATGGACGGTAAGCTCTAACTTATGAAATTACATGGTTGACACTAAATTGATTATGCAGTAATCACTATTTTTGAATCACTTATAGATATGCACTCTTCGACGGATTCATTGACTCGTCATCGGTGAGATCTCAGAGGACGGGTTCGACTTCCCGTAGCTCGTGCTCTCGTCAACCGAACGAGCATGAGTTGGAGATTATGAGGATGCATGAGGAGATGAGACAACAACGAGAATTTATGGAGGCTTGCAATGCACATAACCAAGCGATGTATCAAGTGAGTATACATAATCCGAACTCTAAATTATTTTATTTCAATACAACATCTTCAATAGTAACACATACGTTTAACAGTTAATGCAGCAACAGGGCATGACACCAAATATTCCACCACCACCACAATGGAGCCATTTTGCATCCACACCAGCTCTGCCACCACAGTTCAACACCCCTCCGACACATATACCTGCACCTGGAGATAGGGTACATTTGATAACTCTCGATTAATTTATACACTTGTATACTTTTTCATATTTGCATTTAACGTGTTGATATTTGCTAACTTGCATAGGTTACGCCCGAAGCGGGTGGTAGTGGGTCTGATCCCACAACAAGGACTGGATTTGTTGACTCCCTCTTCGCGTTCCCTCCTCCTAGCGGCGGCAGCGGTCAAAGCTCTAACCACCTAAGTGGTGGTTATCTCTAAACACTTGAACTCGTGCACGCTATGTTTCTTAACTCGTGGACGCTATGTTTTTCGCGAACTAAACACTTGAACTTATCTCGTACTTTCTATTTGAAATGTTTGTGTAAACTATGTTGGTGAAGTTAAGTTTGTAATGTGTGAATTGATAATCAATGCATGTGTTTGTAATGTGTCTGTTCTGTGTGATATATATGTTATGTGTGCAATTGTGGAGAAATAATGACCTAATTTAGTGCTAGTTTTGCAGCAGTATAGGTTAATTTTCGTCGGCCCAGTTAATTCTCGTCGGTTCGACCATAGCCGACAGGAATTAACAATTAATCCCCATCAGCCCAATAACTGAGTCGGTCAGGTAGGGCCGACGTGGATTAATTAGTAATTCCCGTCGGTTTGACCTGGCCGACGGGAATTAACGGCGCCGACGGCCATTAATTGTTAATCCCCGTCGGTTGGCCTAGCCGATGGGAGTTAACACTAATTCCCGTCGGCTTATACACGACCAACGGGAATTAATTATTCCTGTCAGCCGCCAACGAGAATTAGGGTATCTCCGACATCCGATGTCCATCGGCTTAGGGCCAACGGGAATTAGCCATATACCGACGGGAATTAGTAATTCCCGTCGATTTAGAGGTTATTCCCGTCAGTTTGCAGCCAACGAGGATTAACTGGATTCCTGTAGTGTCAGGAGACATTAGTTTATATCTAGGATCCCCATGAATTAATTGCACTTGAGTAGGATTGCGAAAAACAAGGGATCTTAGAATAACCTTGACCATTTCATGGTCATCCCACTTGGTGCTCCCGAGGTTGCGCACTTGGTTGACCATCATTTTGAGCCGGTTGTACATGGCTTACAGCTCTTCCCTTTTGTTGAGGACGAATCGACCTAGTTCTCCCTCGATCATTTCACGCTTGGTGATCTTGGTCACCTCGTCCCCTTCGTGCGCGGTTTTGAGGACGTCCCAAATTTCTTTGGCGCTTTTTAACCCTTGCACCTTGTTATACTCCTCTCGACACAAGGAGGCGAGGAATATAGACGTGGCTTAGGAGTTAAAGTGCCTAATTTGGGCGGCCTTGTCCGAGTCATAGTCCTTGTCCCCCACCTTAGGAACCTGTGTTCCATACTCAACAATATCCCAAATACTTTTGTGGAGTGAGGTTAGATGGTACCTCATTTTATCACTCCACATACAATAATCTTCACCATCAAAATATGGTGGCTTGCCTAGGGGTACGGAAAGTAACGGAGCGCGCTTTAAAATACGAGGAAAGCATAGGGGCATCTTACTATACTTCTTGCGCTCATGGCGATTAGAAGTAGGGGACGACTCGGAGCTTGATGTGGAGGGTGATGAAGAGTCGGTCTCGTAGTAGACCATCTTTTTCATCTTCTTCTTCTTGTCACCTTTCCGATGCAACTTGATGGAGGAAGAGGATTCCTCCTTGTGTTTGTTGCTGGACTCCCTTGAGAGAGTCCTCCCCGAGCTTGCGGACTTGTCACATGTCATGATCTCCCTCTTGGCGTGATCTCCAGACATCACTTCGAGTTGGTTAGACTCTTAATGAAGCACTAGCTCTAATACTAATTGAAAGTCGCCTAGAGGGCGGTGAATAGGTGAAACCTGAAATTTATAAACTTAAGCAAGCACTAAGGTCAGGGGTTGGCGTTAGGATTAAATTCAAGTCAAAAAGAGAGGGAAAATAAATCAACCAAGAATCAAGGAGAGTGAACACGATGATTTGTTTTACCGAGGTTCGGTTCCAAAGAACCTAGTCCCCGTTGAGGAGGTCACAAAGACTGGGTCTATTTCAACCCTTTCCCTTTCTCAAACGGTCATTAGACCGAGTGAGCCTTCTTCCTTAATCTCACGGGTCACTAAGACCCCGCAAGGACCACCACACACTTGGTGTCTCTTGCTTCGCTTACAAAGCACTTGAGAATAAGAATGGGAAAAGAAAAAAGGCCAAGCCAAGCAACAAGAGCAACAAAGAACACAAATACACCCTCTCTCAAGTCCCTAATGGAATTGAGTGAATTTGGAGGCTTAGAGAGGATTCAATCTATTTGATGTGTCTTGGAGTGGAGTCTTTTGCTTTTGTATTGAATGAGATGTTTGGAATGCT
The DNA here is from genome assembly GCF_902167145.1 of Zea mays. NCBI lineage: Eukaryota > Viridiplantae > Streptophyta > Magnoliopsida > Poales > Poaceae > Zea > Zea mays. The sequence continues at coordinate 71,154,865 of NC_050105.1, read as the reverse complement.
TGGATGCTAAAGGTTGTGGTGGTTGGGGGGTATTTATAGCCCCTAAGCACTTTGGTAGCTGTTGGCGATGGGCGCACCGGACAGTTTGGTGCACCACCGGACAGGCACTATTCCTTGTCCGGTGCGCCGCCACGTCACCCAACCGTTAGGGTTCGGAGCTGGTCGACCGTTGGAGGCTTTGTCCTCTTGCGGCACCGGACAGTCCGGTGCCACACCGGACAGTCCGGTGCCCCTCTGACTTCGCTGCTCTGACTTCTGTGCGGTACTGTGCTGCACTGTTTCTTCTGTCAGAGTCGACCGCTGGCGCTAGATAGCCATTGCCCGCTGGCTCACCGGACAGTCCGGTGAATTGTAGCGGAGGGTGGCCTGGAATTCCCGAGAGTGGCTGTTTCGGAGTGTACGACCCTGGTGCACCGGACACTGTCCGGTGGCACACCAGACAGTCTAGTGCGCCAATTCTCAGCACACTCAAGTTCTTTGCTCCGTTTAAAATTGAGTCCCTAACTTGGTTCTTTTCTTAGTTTGTGTTGAACGTTATGCACATGTAATACATGAGTTCTAGACAAACTAGTTAGTCCATGTGTTTGTGTTGATCATCAACCACCAAACTTAATTATAGGAAAAGGTTAACCCTATTTCCCTTTCATCTATTGAAGGCGCAACCTCCTCTATGGCCTCCTGGCGATGGCCCACCCTAAATGTTGTTTTGTTGACTCTATTAGGGTTTTTTTGGAGCTTGGCTTAGTCCTTGAGGTGACAAATGCTTGTCGTTGAACCAACGTGTATTTTGGATGCTTCGGACATGCATCACATCCCAACTAAAGTTCCTTATGGCCTCGACATATTTGTGATGTTCTTGCTAGCACTACCAAAAATTGTTATCTACCCTGATGTACGCATTCGTCTTGTGGAGCAACATGTCCAATGTTTGTGGAGGTTTTCTAGTGAAGTATTGGGAGAATGGGCGAGTCCAAAGCCCCTTGATTATGGCCTCGATGACAATTTCATCAGACACTCCTAGTGCTTATGCCTTCATTCGAAGAACATTCAGATATAACTTTTTCTAAGATGTAACACCTCAAAAACCATCAACTAAAAATAGTACACTTAGAATATTAGTAGTAATAATAGTAAATACTTTTTCTTTCAAGTGTTTGATCTAATTACATTTAGAATAATGTTTGTTTGCTCATATTCGATTTATGGTTGTTTTTGTAGAATTTCTTTTATATTAAAAACCCAATTATTATGATTTTTAGAAAGATTTAAAAATATATTTATTTATATTTCTAATGAAAAAAGAAGAAGAAAAAAGAGAGAAAAACGAAACCCTAATCGGCTAGGCCGTTTCGGCCCACCAGAGGCCTAGCCACGCACCCTCCTTTTTCTTTCCCCCTTTCTCTCACTTGCGCATGGGCCCCACCCGCTGGGGGGGCCTTCTTCCTCCCTGGACGTGCCGCCGCCATAGCCTGGCTACACCTTGTCGGCCGGCTCGGCCGTGCCCCCCTCTCCTCGGCCGCTCAGACTTCGGCACCAGAAACCGCCACCGATTTCTCTCCTCTCCCCACACTCTTTACTCCGGAAACCAACGCCCGTTTCCTCTCCTCTCCCCCCCACTTCCTCCTCCCATTAATCGGTGCCATCAATGGTGATTGAAGTCGTTGGCGCCCCTTTACCTCCCCGGCGCCCTCTCCCCTTCCCCTCTCTCTCTATAAAAGGGGTCAGCCAAGCTCTCCTCTCTCCCTCCTCTCTCTTCCTTGTCTCACCGCCGCGCCGTGCCCAGCTCTCCCCGACGAGCCTCGCTCGTTCTGGTCGCGCGCCGTCCTCGCCGAAGCTCGCCACCTGCGCCGCTCGCCGGAGTTGCGCCCTGCCCGGTCATGCCCCATTCCCCGCCTGACGCTGAGACCCCCTGTCCTGCTCCCTGCTCGGCCGAACACCCCCCATTGAGCTCCCTGCACACAAGTACGAGCTCAAGGTAGAAGAAAGCCATTTTACATTTTGGCCCTTCGATTTTCTTTAAATTATTCCTGTATTTTCTGCAGTACAAATGTATTTAAAAGAAGTCCAAAAATCTTACGTGCTACTCCCCGAAGTATACATATAATTTTGAATCAACCCAGGAATATTATTTTGGATATGGACATTATTTTTATATTTCAAAAAATAAATATGTTTTGTCATGATTCTTTAGTTTTGTGATGTAGTACTAGAAACGTTTGCGACTAACTTCTCATTTTAACGTATAAAACGATATTATGTTAGTAGTGGTTTAAGTATAAGTTTTACTAATATAATAAAATGAAAGAGGTAATTGGCCACGTATTGTCGGTCAGGTTAAAATATAGATTTTCACTAATCAGGATATAAGTATTCGTACATATATCACTTATTCACATAGAATTAATAAAATATCTATTCGTGTCGAAATAACCATGATTGTGTTACTAAAGTCCAAAACTAGTAATTTACATTAATTCTTAGAATATTAATGTTATGTGGTTTATAAATAAACATTTTAGCAATACGTGTAATTTCTATTTAGAAAGGAAAGGATAAAACCCAAAAGAATAATTTTCCATAAAATTTGTTAAGTCATTTTATCTAAGCGATATTAGATAAAATAGCTTTGTAGTCACATGGGCATATAATTTTCACCAATGGTAACTCAGAGTGGGAAATTTAGTGGATTAATAAAATAGTTATGATTTAGGCATTGTTTATAAGTATAGTTGCGTGATATGTGATTGTTTATGTAATGGTGAATGTTACTGAAAGTCGCCTAGAGGGGGGGTGAATAGGGCGAATCTGAAATTTATAAACTTAAGCACAACTACAAGCCGGGTTAGCGTTAGAAATATTAACGAGTCCGAGAGAGAGGGTGAAAAACAAATCACAAGCAAATAAAGAGTGTGACACAAGGATTTGTTTTACCGAGGTTCGGTTCTTGCAAACCTACTCCCCGTTGAGGTGGTCACAAAGATCAGGTCTCTTTCAACCCTTTCCCTCTCTCAAACGGTCACTTAGACCGAGTGAGCTTCTCTTCTCAATCAAACGGGACACAAAGTCCCCGCTAGGACCACCACACAATTGATGTCTCTTGCCTTGGTTACAATTGAGTTGATCACAAGAAAGAATGAGAAAAAGAAGCAATCCAAGCGCAAGAGCTCAAATGAACACAAGTCACTCTCTCACTAGTCACTATTTGATTTGGAATGAACTATGGACTTGGGAGAGGATTTGATCTCTTTGGTGTGTCTTGTATTGAATGCTATAGCTCTTGTAAGGTGTAGGAAGTTGGAAAACTTGGATGCCATGAATGGTGGGTGGTTGGGGGTATTTATAGCCCCAACCACCAAACTAGTCGTTTGGTGAAAGCTTCTGTCGCATGGAGCACCAGACACTGTCCGGTGCGCCTGCCACGTCACCAAACCGTTGGATTCCGACCGTTGGAGCTTCTGTCTTCTGGGCCACCTGACAGTCCGGTGGTGCACCGGATAGGCACTGTTCAGTGTCCGGTGCGCCATCTGGCTCTGCTCTGACTCTGGCGCGCACTGTAGCGCATTTAATGCCTTCTGCAGACGACCGTTGGCGCGAAGTAGTCGTTGATCCGCTGGCACACCGGACAGTCCGGTGCGCCACCGGACAGTCCGGTGAATTATAGCGGAGTGGCTTCCAGAATTCCCGAAGGTGAGCAGTTCGGAGTTGGAGTCCCTGGTGCACCGGACACAGTCCGGTGGCACACCGGACAGTCCAGTGCGCCAGACCAGGGCACACTTCGGCTGACTTTTGCTCTCTATATTTGAATCCTTTTTCGGTCCTTTCATTGGTTTGTTGTGAACCTTTGGCACCTATAGAACTCATAATCTAGAGCAAACTAGTTAGTTCAATTATTTGTGTTGGGCATTTCAACCACCAAAATCAATTTGGGAAAAGGTGTAAGCCTATTTCCCTTTCAATCTCCGCCTTTTTGGTGATTGATGCCAACACAAACCAAAGCAAATATAGAAGTGCATAATTGAACTAGTTTGCATATTGTAAGTGCAAAGGATACTAAGAATTGAACCAATAAATTCTCATAAGATGTGCATGGATTGATTTCTTTATTTTTAACATTTTGGACCACGCTTGCACCACATGTTTTGTTTTTGCAAACACTTTTGTAAATTCTCTTCAAACTCTTTTTGCAACTAGTCAAAGTTAAATGAATAATATTTTGAGAAGCATTTTTGAGATTTGAAAGTTTCTCCCCCTGTTTCAAAATGCTTTTCCTTTGACTAAACAAAACTCCCCCTCAATTAAATCCTCCTCTTAATATTCAAGAGGGTTTTAGATATTAGTTTTGAAAGGATTGTGCCAATTTGAAATTCTACCGACTAAAAAATCACACATTGAAAGATCTTTTCTTAACTCGATTTTTTGAAAATTGGTGGTGGTGCGGTCCTTTTGCTTTGGGCTAATACTTTCTCTCCCTTTGGCATGAATCGCCAAAAACGGATACTTGAGTGAAATATAAGCCCTTATAACTACTTTCTCCCCCTTTGGCGAACAAAATATGAGTGAAGATTATACCAAAGTTGGAGAGCGGCGCGGAGTGACGGCGAAGGATGAGTAATTTCGATGGAGTGGAGTGGAAGCCTTTGTTTTCGCCGAAGACTCCTTTTCCCTTTCAATCTATGACTTAGTTTGAAATATACTTGAAAACACATTAGTCATAGCACATGAAAGAGATATGATCAAAGGTATATCAATTAGCTATGTGTGTAAAATATCAATAAAAATTCCTAGAATCAAGAATATTTAGCTCATGCCTAAGTTTGGTAAATGTTTGTTCATCTAGTGGTGTTGGCGACTTGTTCTCAAATGCTAAGAGTTAAGAACAAGGCAACATGAAAGGTGTTAAGTATAAAAATCCTTCGTCCTTCAAGACATTATATCTTTTCGGATATAATGAATTCCGGACGAAGGTTATGAAGGAAGAAACCTTCGTAAGCTCGATAGATGATAAGGAAGAATTCATATACGGAATACAAAGAATAATATAGATATTATCATCAACTTATTTTTATTTTCATTATCATATTCAGAATAACAAATTACAAAAGTACTTTCGGATTGACAGAAAGTAAAGGTACAGGCGTGATGCGAAAAGCGAATGCCAAGTCCGCGTGAACAGTACGGGAGTACTGTTCATCTATTTATAGGCAAGGGATGCAGCCCGTGTAGGATTACATTTGTGCCCTTTACATTTATCAATAACTCTATAGTAATTCTTCGGGGTCTAATTTGCCTTTTCATCTTTAAGTCGGTTCCCCTTCTCTGCTATCATGCCGAAGCTTTTCTGCGCATAGCTTCGTGATCATCTTATCCTTCGTCATAATCGCTTTCCGTCTCGCTCAAGCTTCGTCCTGACCATACTCTTGTATACTCATGACCCGATTCCGAAGATACCTGTTCACATATTTTACTTGGAAAACATTGTTAAATCATGTTTTTGAGGACCTTCGGAAGCCGAAGACCCCCAACAAGTGGCTTGGTAAAGATATCGGCTAATTGTTCTTTGGTGTTAATATATGCAATCTCGATATCCCCCTTTTGTTGGTGATCCGTTAAGAAATGATACCGAATGGCTATGTGTTTAGTGCGGCTATGTTCAACGGGATTATCCGCCATGCGGATTGCACTCTCATTATCACATAGAAGAGGAACTTTGGTTAATTTGTAACCATAGTCCCTAAGGGTTTGCTTCATCCAAAGCAATTGTGCGCAACAATGGCCTGCGGCAATATACTCGGCTTCGGCGGTAGAAAGAGCTACAAAATTTTGTTTCTTTGAAGCCCAAGACACCAGAGACCATCCCAAGAACTGGCAAGTCCCTGATGTGCTCTTTCTATTAATTTTACACCCTGCCCAATCGGCATCCGAATAACCAATTAAATCAAATGTGTATCCCTTAGGGTACCAAAGGCCAAACTTAGGAGTATAAACTAAATATCTCAAAATTCGTTTTACGGCCCTAAGGTGAGCTTCCTTAGGATCGGCTTGGAATCTTGCACACATGCATACGGAAAGCATTATATCTGGTCGTGAAGCACATAAGTAGAGTAAAGAACATATCATCGACCGGTATACCTTTTGATCTACGGATTTACCTCCCGTGTCGAGGTCGAGATGCCCATTGGTTCCCATGGGTGTCTTGATGGGCTTGGCATCCTTCATCCCAAACTTGTTTAGAATGTCTTGAATATACTTCGTTTGGCTAATGAAGGTGCCCTTTTAGAGTTGCTTCACTTGAAAACCTAAGAAGTACTCCAACTCCCCCATCATTGACATCTCGAATTTCTGTGTCATGATCCTACTAAATTCCTCACATGTAGATTCGTTAGTAGACCCAAATATAATATCATCAACATAAATTTGGCATACAAACAAATAATTTTCAAATGTTTTAGTAAATAAAGTAGGATCGGCCTTTCCGACTTTGAAGCCATTAGTGATAAGGAAATCTCTTAGGCATTCATACCATGCTCTTGGGGCTTGCTTGAGCCCATAAAGCGCCTTAGAGAGTTTATATACGTGATTAGGATACTCACTATCTTCAAAGCCGGGAGGTTGCTCAACATAGACCTCCTCCTTGATTGGTCCATTGAGGAAGGCACTCTTCATGTCCATTTGGTAAAGCTTGAAGCCATGGTAAGTAGCATAGGCAAGTAAAATGCGAATTGATTCTAGCCTAGCTACGGGTGCATTGGTTTCACCAAAATCCAAACCTTCGACTTGTGAATATCCCTTGGCCACAAGTCGGGCTTTGTTCCTTGTCACCACTCCATGCTCATCTTGCTTGTTGCGAAATACCCACTTGGTTCCTACAACATTTTGGTTAGGATGTGGAACTAAATGCCATACCTCATTCCTTGTGAAATTGTTGAGCTCCTCTTGCGTTGCCACCACCCAATCCGAATCTTGAAGTGCTTCCTCTACCCTGTGTGGCTCAATAGAGGAAACAAAAGAGTAATGTTCACAAAAATGAGCAACACGAGATCTAGTAGTTACCCCCTTTTGAATATCGCCGAGGATGGTGTTCATGGGGTGATCTCGTTGAATTGCTTGGTGGACTCTTGGGTGTGGTGGTCTTGGAACTTGTTCATCTTCCTCATCTTGATCACGGGCATCTCCCCCTTGATCATTGCTCTCCTCTTGAGGTGGCTCATCTTCTTGATCTTCTTCTTCATCATCTTGAGCCTCATCCTCATCTTGAGTTGGTGGAGATGCTTGCATAGAGGAAGATGGTTGATCTTGTGCTTGTGGAAGCTCTTCAGATTCCTTAGGACACACATCCCCAATGGACATGTTCCTTAGTGTGACGCACAGAGCCTCTTCATCATCTAGCTCATCAAGATCAACTTGCTCTACTTGAGAGCCGTTAGTCTCATCAAACACAATGTCACAAGAAACTTCAACTAGTCTAGAGGACTTGTTAAAGACTCTATATGCCCTTGTGTTTGAATCATATTCTAGTAAAAAGCCTTCTACAGCCTTAGGAGCAAATTTAGATTTTCTACCTCTTTTAACAAGAATAAAGCATTTGCTACCAAAGACTCTAAAATATGAAACATTGGGCTTTTTACCGGTTAGGAGTTCGTATGATGTCTTCTTGAGGATTCGGTGTAGATACAACCGGTTGATGGCGTAGCACGCGGTGTTGACCGCCTCCGCCCAAAACCGACCCGAAGTCTTGTACTCATCAAGCATGGTCCTTGCCATGTCCAATAGAGTTCTATTCTTCCTCTCCACTACACCATTTTGTTGTGGCGTGTAGGGAGAAGAGAACTCATGCTTGATGCCCTCCTCCTCAAGGAAGCCTTCGATTTGTGAGTTCTTGAACTCCGTCCCGTTGTCGCTTCTTATTTTCTTGATCCTTAAGCCAAACTCATTTTGAGCTCATCTCAAGGATCCCTTTAAGGTTTCTTGGGTATGAGATTTTTCTTGCAAAAAGAAAACCCAAGTGAAGCGAGAATAGTCATCCACAATAACTAGACAGTACTTACTCCCGCCGATGCTTATGTAAGCTATCGGCCCGAATAGGTCCATGTGTAGGAGCTCGAGTGGCCTGTCAGTCGTCATGATGTTCTTGTGTGGATGATGAACACCAACTTGCTTCCCTGCCTGACATGCGCTACAAATCCTGTCTTTCTCAAAATGAACATTTGTTAGTCCCAAAATGTGTTCTCCCTTTAGAAGCTTTTGATGATGAGCGCCATCTCCTCATTGTTGAGCTTGGAGGCGTCAATGGGGAGTCTACTTGATGTAGACTCTTCCTTCTTCTCCTCCGTTGCCTTGAATGCGACCGGTTGTGCTTCGGGCGTGGAGGGGCCATCTTGCTCGATGATTTTCTTTGAGCCTTTGATCATCAACTCAAAGCTCACAAATTTTCCTATTACTTCCTCGGGAGACATTAGTGTGTATCTAGGATCACCACGTATTAATTGAACTTGCGTAGGGTTAAGAAAAATGAGTGATCTAAGAATAACCTTGACCATTTCATGGTCATCCCATTTTTTGCTCCCGAGGTTGCGCACTTGGTTCACCAATGTCTTGAGCCGGTTGTACATTTCTTGTGGCTCCTCCCCTTAGCAAAGCCGGAAGCGACCGAGCTCCCCCTCGATCGTCTCCCGCTTGGTGATCTTGGTCACCTCGTCTCCTTCGTGCACGATTTGGGACGTCCCAAATCTCTTTGGCGCTCTTTAATCCTTGCACCTTGTTATACTCCTCTCGACTTAAAGAGGTGAGGAGTATAGTGGTGGCTTGGGAGTTGAAGTGCACGATTTGGGCCACCTCGTCCTCATCATAATCTTCATCCCCTACGGATGGTACCTGTACACCAAACTCAACAACATCCCATATGCTTTTGTGGAGTGAGGTTAGGTGATATCTCATCATATCACTCTACCTAGAATAATCTTCACCGTCAAATGTCGGTGGTTTGCCTAATGGGACGGAAAGTAATGGAACATGCTTAGGAATGCGAGGATAGCGTAGGGGAATCTTACTATACTTCTTGCGCTCTTGGTGCTTAGAAGTGACGGACGCGGCGTCGGATCCGAATGTAGAGGGCGAGGAAGAGTCGGTCTCGTAGTAGACCACTTTCTTCATTTTCTTCTCCTTCTCGCCACTCTTGTGTGATCGAATGCGTGAAGGGGATCCATCCTTGTTGTTGTTGGTGGACTCCCTTGATGGAGCCTTCCCGTGGCTTGTAGCGGACTTCTCACCGCCGATCACCATCTTCTTGGCGTGATCTCCCGATATCACTTCGAGCGGTTAAGCTCTAATGAAGCATCGAGCTCTGATACCAATTGAAAGTCGCCTAGAGGGGGGTGAATAGGGCGAATCTGAAACTTATAAACTTAAGCACAACTACAAGCCGGGTTAGCGTTAGAAATATTAACGAGTCCGAGAGAGAGGGTGAAAAACAAATCACAAGCAAATAAAGAGTGTGACACAAGGATTTGTTTTACCGAGGTTCGGTTCTTGCAAACCTACTCCCCGTTGAGGTGGTCACAAAGACCGGGTCTCTTTCAACCCTTTCCCTCTCTCAAACGGTCACTTAGACCGAGTGAGCTTCTCTTCTCAATCAAACGGGACACAAAGTCCCCGCAAGGACCACCACACAATTGGTGTCTCTTGCCTTTGTTACAATTGAGTTGATCACAAGAAAGAATGAGAAAAAGAAGCAATCCAAGTGCAAGAGCTCAAATGAACACAAGTCACTCTCTCACTAGTCACTATTTGATTTCGAATGAACTATGGACTTGGGAGAGGATTTGATCTCTTTGGTGTGTCTTGTATTGAATGCTATAGCTCTTGTAAGGTGTAGGAAGTTGGAAAACTTGGATTCCGTGAATGGTGGGTGGTTGGGGGTATTTATAGCCCCAACCACCAAACCAGCCGTTTGGTGAAGGCTTCTATCGCATGGCGCACCGGACAGTCCGGTGTGCGTGCCACGTCACCAAACCGTTGGATTCCGACCGTTGGAGCTTCTGTCTTCTGGGCCACCGGAGAGTCCGGTGGTGCACCGGACAGGCACTGTTCAGTGTCCAGTGCGCCATCTGGCTCTGCTCTGACTCTGGCGCGCACTGTAGCGCATTTAATGCCTTCTACAGACGACCGCTGGCGCGAAGTAGCCGTTGCTCCGTTGGCACACCGGACAGTCCGGTGCGCCACCGGACACTGTCCGGTGCTACACCGGATAGTCCGGTGAATTATAGCGGAGCAGCCTCCAGAATTCCCGAAGGTGAGCAGTTCGGAGTTGGAGTCCCTGGTGCACCGGACACTGTCCGGTGGCACACCGGACAGTCCGGTGCGCCGGACCAGGGCACACTTCGGCTGACTTTTGCTCTCTATATTTGAATCCTTTTTCGGTCCTTTCATTGGTTTGTTGTGAACCTTTGGCACCTGTAGAACTCATAATCTAGAGCAAACTAGTTAGTTCAATTATTTGTGTTGGGCATTTCAACCACCAAAATCAATTTGGGAAAAGGTGTAAGCCTATTTTCCTTTTAGTTACCCATGTAATGGTGTATGTTTATTTATTTGGCGTATGCATTCATTTGTATGTACGATATGCGAATCGATGTTAGAAGCTAACTGTGAGGTAGATGAACCAAACTCGTTCGAGGACGACCCGCAGGACACATTCGAGCAAGGCAAGTGGATTCTCCCTTTGCATTTCTATTTGTACCAAAGTAATGCATACAATAATGTTTACTTTTCAGATATTTGCATAATTTTATGGGATTTGCCTAAATAGGATTTTCCTAGAATTACCAACCCTATTCCTTGATTACACTGGGATAAATACTATGTGTTGGTCCTTATTCTCGGATGCTAAATACCAAGAACAAAGCAACACAATTGTTAACGATTAGAGACCTTCGTCCTTCGAAGCATTATCTCCTTTAGGATTAATGATCTTCAGACGAAGGTCATGAAGGACATACCTTCATCATTTTAGTAAGCAGGAATGTAAACAAAGACATATGAAACACAAAGGGAATATGAATAATCATTTCAAATCATCAGATCATTCATATTCTTATTTTATATAAACATGAATAAACATCAACGATATTTATATTACATTTGTACCTTCGGCTTGACAGAAGGTGAAAAAACGGGAGTGACGCGCGAGTGATTACAAAGCAGCCTGAACAATACGATGTTACTATTCATCTATTTATAGGCACAGGACACAGCCCGGGCGAAATTACATTCATGTCCTTGACATTGACTATTAATCATAAGGCAAACTATCGAGGACTAAGTGGTCCTTTCTCGTTTAAGTCGGTTCCATCTTTCACCATCGTACTTTTACTAAGCCGAAGCTTCTCCAGCCACAGCTTCGGAGCTAGTTCATCCTTCCTCCAGACTGTGCCTTTCATACCGTGCACAACTACATCTCGAAGCCAAAGCCTCCTAAGATAGTATATCATAATGGAAAACATGTTAGTTAAGTTTTTTGAGGACCTTCGGAAGAAGAAGGCCCCCAACAGTAGCCCCTCGCAGTATCAATTTGTTTTTGCATTTAACAAATTCAGACTGTGACGTGAACGAAGGCCTTTTGCCGAAGGTCCGAAAAAACACCTTCCCTTCGCTAGAATAGCGAAAGTCAATGACATGTAGGGCCCGCCATGTTGCAATGCGCTTGGGCATATAAATAGGAACCCGCAGCGGCAGCATTTGGTGTGTCATCTCAATCGCTTGTGCTATTTTTCAAGTATTAATTTTCTTGCTCTGTCTGATTTCGCTTGTTTTGTGAGCTTTGGCATTTGTTCAAGTGCCCATCAAATGGCTGATGAGAAGAAGGTTGTTGATCCTGCACTAGCTGGTTTTTATGAGGCTATGGAGAAGACAAACACAAAGAAGATAACAAACCAAATGCTAGCTGATTTGTCTGAAGATTTTGATGATAGCGAAGGCTTTGATGTGGAAAGTGAAGACGAAGATGCCGAAAATCGGCCCTGGCGGCCGAGCCATACCATCTTCGGAAAATCATCCATAAAGCAGAGTCAAATTGATGCTATGAAGGGGAGATATTTCCGAGATATGTCCATTGTGAGAGCTAGAGGGGATAGTGCTGCCCCTGCTCCCAAAGAAGATGAAGTGGTGGTTTACAGAAGCTTCATGAAGGCGGGGCTTCGGTTTCTGCTAAGCAAATTCCTGGTTGAAGTGCTAAAGACCTTCGAAATTTTCCTTCCTCAGATTACCCCTGAAGCCATTATCAGGATGGGAGTTTTCATTTGGGCCGTAAGAAGCCAAGGGCTAGAGCTAAGCGCAAAATGCATCTGCAACATGCACGAGCTATTGTATGAGACGAAGGCTACTGGAAAGAAGCAGTATCACAACAACTTTGGTTGTTATGGCTTCGTGCCTCACTCTGATGTGAGTTATCCAGTTTCGACGTTTCGAAAAAGGTGGCCAGGGGCCTGGATGGAGGAATGGCTTTATGTAAAGAATAATCTGATTGAAAGGGAGGACATAAAGGGGATTATTCAACGCCCTAATTGGTCTTAGCTTCGGCATCACGAGACCGACTACTGCACTTGGGAACGATATTGAAGCATGCCAAAAGGCTTTCAACAATGTTTGCGCCTTTATTGGCATAAGAGACCTAGTCCAGAAACACATAGCCTACAGAGTATGACCTCTTGTGAATGACTAGGAGATGCCGAAGGAAGCTGCTGCCGGGTCTAGTCAGGGTGGCCTGGTCTATCTAAAATATACCTTCAGATATAGAGGCGAGTTTGATGAGCCAAACGATGAGTGGTTGAGCAGTATTGAGGCAACCAGTGACAAATTGCTTGGGGCCTATATAAGGGCCAAAGATGATGCAATGACCTTGGCCTTCGAAGGTTGAGGCAAGAAAAGGTTGAATAGAGTTTTTTACGTCATTGGTTTCGTATACCCTGATTATAGCTATCCCTCGTGAAAGCAGGGAAAGAAAAGAAAAGCTGCCACTTCGGCCATTTCTACTGTGCCAAAGGGTAAAAAGATCAAGGTTTTAACGCACCGGCCTAGATACATTGAAACGGCCACAGTGTCGAAGCTTGGTGAAGGGACATCTTCTATTGCTGAGGCAGAACAACCTGCTCTTGCCAGCCCCAGGGAATAATTGGCTGAATAGCCGAAGGTTCCTGTAACCAGGTCGGTCGAAACACCAAAACATGATGCCGAAGTCAAAGGAGAGGCAGCCAAAGAACCAGAGTTAACGGAAACGGTAGGGCTATCAAAAATCTTGAGCCCGCCAGCGGAGCCAGAATTGCTGAAGGTATCAAAGGCTCCGGCAATAACTCCCAAGAGGAGAAGGATGGCTAGCGTGCTGGACGCCGTCCTGGAATCGACAAGGGCATCGACTCCTACCCCTGCTAAGAAGACTGCCGAAGCTGCTATAGTTCACCTTGAAATCGAAGCTGGGCCCTCAGTGCCCACTTAAGCAGAGCCTGCTAGAACTGAGCAGAGGACTGAACAAGGATCTTCAGATGCTGGTTTGGCTCTAGAGAGAAAGACACCCCCGAAAAAGTTAAACCTTCTACTCCTGAAGCACCTATTGAAGATCTTGACTTTATTATTCGACATGTTTCGGGTAAAAGGCTATCTGAAGAAGAAATCACGGAAGCCAAACACTACGCCCGGAAACTGAAGTATCCGAAGGGGGCCTTGGTGTACAATGGCACCGACGAAGATGATTTTCTATACTGTCTCCCGGACAATAAGAAAATATCTATTTGCCGGGAGATGGCAAAAAACATGGGATTCTGAAGCTTGAAGTTGGCCTTTCTGCCATGTCAAAATATGACATCCCAGACAGCCTTGCATACGATAGTCTGAAGGTACGAAAGTTATGAACTTATAAATAGATTATCTTTTGTCTTTTATTCTCGTGCTGATCCTTTGTCTCCCTTCTTTTTGCAGGGCTTAATTCTTAGCAACGCTTTGAGAACATGGAAGAATGCTGAAGATGAAAGCTGCCAGATAGCCCTCGGCAACCTTCGGTCGGAGGTTATCAAACTAAGAAATGAAGCCTTAGAGAAAGATAAAATTCTACTTTCATTGGTGGATAGAGTGAAGAAAAACGAAGCAAAATTTAATGCTCAATCCGAAGCCCATAAAGCCAAAGTTGAGAACCTTCAGAAAAACTTGCCGAGGCTAATGAAAATTTTGAAGTTGCAAAAGTAAAGCAAAAGATAAGTGAATGGTCGAATGCTAGGCTGGAAAAGAATGTTGAAGAACTTCGTGAATCCAAGGAAAGATACTTTGAGAAATCCTTGGATTGCGTAAGAAAACAGAAAATCAGCTTTGCCAAGGTGGGTGCATACTCTTCGGAAGAAAAGTTCATTCAAGTTGACCCCGAGGGAGTCATCGATTGGATAGGTGAAGAGGCCGAAGCTTTTGAAGAGATCCTTAGTGATCGTGGAGATATTTGTGCCTTCGTCGGCGCTCGAGGGATTGCAGGAATTCTGGAGAAGGCTGGTTGTGGCCACGTTAAAGCTGTGGCCTAGGCCAAAGCCATCTTCTCCACAGACGACACGAAGGACCCCTCGGCCGAAGCCACTTTAATAGGCGGGAAATTTTATTCCGATGTCTGGATGAAAGGCGGTCGAGAAATGGCCAGCAAAATTATAAAGAAAAATGAAAAGAATCCTATGATGCCCGAGAAGAAGCTAAGCGAGCCGAAGAAGCTGCCGAGCGCGTAAGGTGTATAGGTATTATTATTGAATTTTTAGCTTCGGTGTTTGTTTTTAGCTTCGGACTAACGACTTGTTTACTACAGCTGAACTTTCACCGCTGCCCGAGCCATACGACCCCCAGGCCGATCCCATTATGAAAGAGGCGCTGGATGTGATGAGTGTTGCTAATACCATCATCGACGAAGTCGTCGATAGACTGCTAAATGAGGCCGTCGAGAAAATTCTCAAAGAAGACTAGGCTTTTGTTGTAATGGTACAATGTAATATTTGTGTATGAAACAATTATCAAACATGTATATTAATGTAATATATTTATTTGCGATGCATGAAATTTATGCACATACCATTTTTGAGCCTTCGGCGAAAAAACACCTTCCCTTCTTTTCATGCTTCGTAAAGAAAAGAGCCCTTTTATAGCAAAGCCGTTGTGTGACACTGTTAACAGGCTTTCCAGGTAAGATTGTATTTGCGGAAGGTTTGCTTCGTGCCTCAGTACACTTTCATTCAAGTTATTGCCGAAGATTTGCTTCGTGCTCAATCTTAGTTGTTGATGCGATATGATGTATGATGTAATGCTATGTGGAATGATGCAATGATATGATGCAACATGATGTTTATGTCAAATACATAGGCCCACACTGAAACACTCAAGACTCTACATCCCTTTAGGGACGTCTTTGGAGTCTTTAAGCTCTACATCCCCTTAGGAACGACTTTGGAGCTTCTTCACCTTATATTTCGGTGGTATTTAAGCTCTGCATCCCCTTAGGAACGACTTTAGAGTTTCTTCACCTTCTATTTCGGTGGTATTTAAGCTCTGCATCCCCTTAGGAACAACTTTGGAGCTTCTTCACCTTCTATTTCGGTGGTATTTTGGCTCTACATTCCCTTAGGAACGACTTTTGAGCTTCGGAACTTACTATGCGCTCCCTTAGGAACGACTTTGGTAGCTTCGAAACTTACTCTGCGCTCCCTTAAGAACGACTTTTATAGCTTCGGAAGTTTGTTAAGAAGAAGCATGTCACTTAATGATACAAGCACTATTATTACATGAAATCAGAATTCAGTCCTTCGTGACTTGTTTTTCATACAAGAAAAATGATAGAAAAGATAAAGATACACCAAGGGTAGGATATTCTTTAGTAGATGTGCTTGGATTCAGACACAATACTATTGACTGTGCGAGCTTCGGACTCCTCCCGATAATCGCGTTGCTGTTGAGCGTGTTGATGCCCTTCTGGCTGCTGGCTTCGGGCCAGAGTAGGTGGTAGCGGTGGTGGTGGTGGGAGCTGGGCCCAGGAAGCTTGAGAGTGGCTTGCCGAAGCGACAGAGGCCGTAGGCTGTTGATTACCTACGTATTCTGGGACATAGGGAGAATAGCATAGTAGTATGTAGGACTTGCTTCGGCTGATTCTGCCGTGCCTCAGCTTCGGCAATCTCTTTTTGCTTCTGAATTATGACTTGGCATGTTCATGTGGTGTGGCCTTTGTCTTCACCGCAGAATAAGCAAAATAGTCATCTGGGCTGATCCCTGTATCTTCCTCCAAAGCTTCTGCCCCCTCTGCCTCTTGGGGCTGGTGGCCTGAAGGAGCTTTGTTGTGGCCCTGATGACTGGGAACTGTGTTGTTGCCTTTGAGGTTGACTTCCTCTATCATCACTTGGGTTGGAATTATGGATCGACCTGACGTGTCTGGGGTGAATTCACTACAAGACAAACACCCTTATAGCAACGCATACATTGCAACAAAATGGTTTATGCGTTGCAAGAAATTAGGTAGCATCAAAATGGTTGTTTTGTAGTGATTCTTCCTCCGAAGCCCCTGGCCATCTCAGAAAACTTGTATGCTTCCTCCCTTCTTTGGCGGAAATCATTATCAGCCCAGATATACTCATCCATCTTTTGAAGAAGCTTCTCCAGGGTTTGTGTAGGCTTCCTGGCAAAATATTGAGTTGTAGGTCCTGGCCAAAGCCCCTTGATCATGGCCTCAACGACAATTTCATTAGGCACTGTAGGCGCTTGTGCTCTCGGACGTAGGAATTGTCGGACATACGCCTGAAGATACTCCTCATGGTCTTGCGTGCATTGAAACAAAGCATGAGCAGTGACTGGCTTCATTTGAAAGCCTTGGAAGCTAGTAATTAGCATATCCTTGAGCTTCTGCCATGATGTGATTGTTCCTGGCCGAAGAGAAGAGTACCAAGTTTGCGCTACGCTTTTAACTGCCATGATGAAGGATTTCGCCATGACTGCAGTATTGCCCCCATATGAAGATATGGTTGCCTCGTAGCTCATTAGGAACTGCTTCGGGTCTGAGTGCCCATCATATATAGGAAGCTGGGGTGGCTTGTATGATGGGGGCCATGGGGTAGCCTGCAACTCTGCTGCCAAAGGAGAAGCATCATTGAAAGCAAAATTGCCATGATGAAAATCACCAAACCATTCATCATCATTGTATGAATTCTCTTGACGAGGCTCCCTGTGATGGGGCCTTCGATCTTGGTCCTCCTCGGTGAGATGGCACATTTCTTCGGCGGCCTCATCAATCTTTCTCTAGAGATCGGTGAGCCAAAGCATTTTCTCTCTCTTCTTCTGAACCTGTTGATGAATAGCTTCAAGGTCCCTGATCTCTTGGTCCAGTTCCTCCTCCTGAGGTGTTGGGCTGGTAGCCTTCCTCTTCTGACTCCTAGCTTCGTGTAGCGTCTCCTGATTAACATCCAGCAGCTGCTGTAACACCCAAAAGTCTTAACTTGAGATTTAAGGAAAATCCTTTGGAGAAAAATAATAAGAATAATAATAATCATCAAACTAAGTACCCTTATACATAATTGAACTTCAAAACTCACCCTTTCTAAGAAAATGGTCATAATAAAATATCATTAGTAAAACAAACCTTAATAAAAGTTTGGCAGTTGGAAAAATATTTTCTAACAAAACCAAAGAATATGAACTCGTGAATATACCTTTAAATTAATTACACACTCGAACTAATATGTTATGGAAATAAATGTGGTAAGTAATCCATGTTGAAAGCATTTCCTAAAATAAAATAATGATAATAAATAAGGCAACTAAATAGGTTAATAAAACTATCCCACATTATGTTGGGGTTCCATTAGACTTGAACTCACATTTGGAATAGGTTTGAATTCAAAGTTGAATGGAAAAGAGAATAAAAAATAAAAGAAAAGAAAAACTCACATGTTGCCATTTGGGCCGAAATATGGCCTGGTCGGCCCAATCAGCCACGCTGGTCACATTCGCTGACACATATGGCCCACTAGCCAGTTTCCCCCACCTCACCCGCACGCGCTGGCACACTTGTGTGTTTAGTCACTACCGTGTGGGACCACGCGTCGGTCGTCTTCTTCCCAATCCGAATCAACGCCTACAACCGATAGCCAACAAATCCCGTCGATACTCACTCCGTCGCATCGGCCGATTCGGCCTCAACTCGAGCTTCTCGGCAACAGATTTTCTCGCTCACTCAGATATATAAACAGGCATCGTATGCCTTCGTCCCATAGGCTCGGTGCTCGGCCACGGCAAGAAATCAAAGAACGGGGAGGAAGGGAGGACACAGAGAGCCATCGCCGCTGAGAACGTTGACGACCGTGCCACCTGAGCCATCGCTCTGCACCTCGGTCGGCACCGGTCGGGCTTCTTCATCAAGGGATCTTCAAGCTATTGGCATCGCGACCGGTTCGTACAGGGTGCCAGCATCGGTGAGACCCTCTTCTAAAGACTCGATCTCTCCATCACCAACGCCGCGTTTCCCTGACTCCCTCTCCCGGAACCATAAATAGCCGGCCCTGGCGCCTCCTATTGAATTCAGCCATTAGCATCCCCAAGTTAGCCACGCAAGAAGAAAGAGAGAGAGAGGGAAAGAAAACCATCACTAGTGTTGCCTCAGTCGTGTGGTTCTCTACGGTGCGGTCTGGGAGGTCGGCCAAACACCGTGAATAAATCGAAGTGTGGGCTGGTGGGTTGACCTTGAAGCCGTTGCCACCGTTGTTCGCCTCGCCTTGCTGTGGTGCGTTCAATGGATGCTGCCGTCGCTGGGTTCTGGGGGGCATTGGGGGGGGGATTGCCGGACTTCATGAGGTATGGGCGCGTCGTCTGCGGGCGATTGAGAGCCAGGCACAGGGATTTCCGTACCGGTGCCTGGGCATCGCCGGGCGCGGCCACCTTGGGTGCTCACGCCGCTCGGGAGGATGGGGCTCGGCCCTATGCGACCTGGCTGCCGCCTTGGGGAAGAGATCTTGTGACCGTTGATTTGCTAATCAGACGTGCGTGATTGGGAGAAGGGTACCGATTCGGACAAGGGGATCGCAGCTGTTGATCCGTTTATCCACGATCAGGAACTGATCTCCAGTATTTTAAAATCACCACCGTTGGTCTCTGATCCAAGGCTCGGCGTGGCATACCCCCCCCCCCCCTTGAGCTTATAATCGTGGCCAGTGATCATAGATCTAACGGCTGAGAGTACCTAGAGGGGGGGTGAATAGGTGATCCTGTGAAACTTAAACTTATAGCCACAAAAACTTGTTAAGTGTTAGCACAATAATCGCCAAGTGGCTAGAGAGGAGTCTCAACAAAACACAATACCACAAGAGATCAAACTCAGAGATGACACAGTGGTTTATCCCGTGGTTCGGCCAAGTACAAAACTTGCCTACTCCACGTTGTGGCGTCCCAACGGACGAGAGTTGCACTCAACTCCTCTCAAGTGATCCAATGATCAACTTGAATACCACAGTGTTATGCTTTTCTTTTCTTATCGCGTTCGCGAGGAATCTCCACAACTTGGAGTCTCTCGCCCTTACACTTGAAGTTCACAAAGAAACACGGAGTAAGGGAGGGAAGCAACACACACAAATCAACAGCAAAATGCGCACACACACGGCCAAGAATCGAGCTCAAAAGACTATCTCAAAGTTCTCACTAGAACGGAGCTCGAATCACTGAGAATGACAAACGAATGCGCAAAGACTGAGTGTGGATGATCAAGAATGCTCTTAGGTTGCTTGGTGTTCTCCTCCATGCGCCTAGGGGTCCCTTTTATAGTCCCAAGGCAGCTAGGAGCCGTTGAGAGCAAATCTGGAAGGCCAATCTTGCCTTCTGTCGTCGGGTGCACCGGACACTGTCCGGTGCACACCGGACACTGTCCGGTGCCCGATTTCCTTCCTAAAATGGCGCAGCCGACCGTTGCTGATCTGGGAGCCGTTGGCGCACCGGACATGTCCGGTGCACACCGGACAGTCCGGTGCCCCCTTCCGACCGTTGGCCCGGCCACGTGTCGCGCGCAGATTCTGCGGCCGACCGTTGGCCCGGCCGACCGTTGGCTCACCGGACAGTCCGATGAATTTTAGTCGTACGCCGTCGGCGAATTCCCGAGAGCGGCCACTTCACGCCGAGTCAGCCTGGCGCACCGGACACTGTCCGGTGCACCACCGGACAGTCCGGTGTGCCAGACTGAGCTGAGTCTTGGCTGTACACAGCCAAGCCTTTTTCACCTCTTTTCTTTTCTTCTTCTTTCTGTTTCTAACACTTAGACAAGTATATTAGTACACAAAACCAATGTACTAAGGCTTAGAAACATACCTTTACTCTTGATTTGCACTTTGTCTATCCATGAGCATAAATTCACATTTAAGCACTTGTGTTGGCACTCAATCACCAAAATACTTAGAAATGGCCCAAGGGCACATTTCCCTTTCAATCTCCCCCTTTTTGGTGATTTATGCCAACACAACATAAAGCAACTAGAACAAGTGCAGTATCACTTTAAATAAAACTCAAATTTATTTTGATTCCATTTTGGCATATATGGATCATCCTTTGCCACCACTTGGTTTGTTTTTGCAAATCAAACTCAAATCTCTATCTCTAAGTCGAACACACATGTTGAAGCATAAAGAGAGTCATTCCAAAAGAGATTGATCAAAGATTTCAAAAACTCCCCCTATTTCCCATAATCAACACTTCTCCCCACAAGAGGCCAACTTTTGACAAAAGAGACAATGCAAGAGTTTTGACAAAACAAAAAGCTCTATTTTACTATTTTGAAAATTTCTCAAGTGGTAGCTGATCCATTTATTGCTTTGGCCTTTATTTTCTCCCCCTTTGGCATCAAGCACCAAAACGGGATCAATCTTGGCCCTTTAACCCCATTGCCTCACCAAAATCTTCAATTAAGAGCAAATAGGCAATAAGAGTTAAAAGATGAACTTGGAAAAGTTACTCTTTTCATCGGAGTGCAGTGGAAGTCTTGCATGGTCCAAGTCCACCTTTTCCCTTTTAAATCTCCTTCGAGACTAAAACTAGCAAACTCAAGCATATGGTTAGTCTCAAAGGGTCAAGTTGTAACACATCTCCCCCTAAAACTGTGCATCACTTTGCAACGGACTTATGAGGTCCAGTGAGTGTTTGTACAACTTGAGCACCATACTAAACAACAAAATGCAAAAAGGAACATGGTCAAAAGCATAAATACATGTATGCTACAATTCAATCCAAGTTCCGCGAATCTAAGACATTAGCTCACTACGCAGCCTGCAAAAGGTCTTCTCATCTAGAGGCTTGGTAAAGATATCGGCTAGCTGGTTCTCGGTGCTAACATGAAACACTTCGATATCTCCCTTTTGCTGGTGGTCTCTCAAAAAGTGATACCAGATGTCAATGTGCTTTGTGCGGCTGTGTTCAACAGGATTTTCCGCCATTCGGATAACACTCTCATTATCACATAGGAGTGGGACTTTGCTCAGATTGTAGCCAAAGTCCCTGAGGCTTTGCCTCATCCAAAGTAGTTGCGCGCAACACTGTCCTGCGGCAACATACTCGGCCTCAGCGGTGGATAGGGCAACAGAGGTTTGTTTCTTAGAGTTCCATGACACCAGGGACCTTCCTAAGAATTGGCACGTCCCTGATGTACTCTTCCTATCGACCTTACATCCAGCATAGTCGGAATCTGAGTATCCAACCAAGTCAAAGGTAGACCCCTTTGGATACCAGAGCCCGAAGCAAGGCGTAGCAATCAAATATCTAAGAATTCGCTTCACTGCCACTAAGTGACACTCCTTAGGATCGGATTGAAATATAGCACACATGCATACGCTAAGCATAATATCCGGTCTACTAGCACATAAATAAAGTAAAGACCCTATCATTGACCGGTATGCTTTTTGATCAACGGACTTACCTCCTTTGTTGAGGTCGGTGTGTTCGTCGGTCCCCATCGGAGTCTTTGCGGGCTTGGCGTCCTTCATCCCAAACCGCTTCAGCAAGTCTTGCGTGTACTTGGTTTGGGAGATGAAGGTGCCGTCCTTGAGTTGCTTCACTTGAAACCCAAGGAAGTAGTTCAACTCGCCCATCATCGACATCTCGAATTTCTGCATCATAACCCTGCTAAACTCTTCATAAGACTTTTGGTTAGTAGAGCCAAATATTATGTCATCGACATAAATTTGGCACACAAAAAGATCACCATCGCAAGTCTTAGTGAAAAGAGTTGGATCGGCTTTCCCAACCTTGAAAGCATTAGCAATTAAAAAGTCTCTAAGGCATTCATACCATGCTCTTGGGGCTTGCTTAAGTCCATAGAGTGCCTTATAGAGCTTACACACGTGGTCGGGGTACCGTTCATCCTCGAAGCCAGGGGGTTGCTCCACGTACACCTCGTCCTTGATCGGCCCGTTGAGGAAAGCGCTCTTCACATCCATTTGGAACAACCTGAAAGAATGGTGAGCGGCATATGCTAGCAAAATACGAATGGACTCTAGCCTAGCCACAGGAGCAAAAGTCTCCTCAAAGTCCAAACCTGCGACTTGGGCATAACCTTTTGCCACAAGTCGAGCCTTGTTTCTCGTCACCACTCCGTGCTCGTCTTGTTTGTTGCGGAACACCCACTTGGTTCCCACAACATTTTGCTTAGGACGAGGCACCAGTGTCCAAACTTCATTCCTCTTGAAGTTGTTGAGCTCCTCTTGCATGGCCAATACCCAGTCCGGATCTAGCAAGGCCTCTTCTACCCTGAAAGGCTCAATAGAAGAGACAAAAGAGTAATGCTCACAAAAATTAACTAATCGAGATCGAGTAGTTACTCCCTTGCTAATATCACCCAGAATTTGATCAACGGGATGATCCCTTTGAATCATCGCTCGAACTTGTGTTGGAGGTGCCGGTTGCGCTTCTTCCTCCATAACTTGATCATCTTGTGCTCCCCCTTGATCACATGCCTCATGTTCATCATCTTGAGTTGGGGGATGCACCATTGTTGAGGAAGAAGGTTGATCTTGCTCCAATTGTTCCTGTGGTCGCACATCACCAATCGCCATGGTGCGCATAGCGGCCGTTGGAACGTCTTCTTCATCTACATCATCAAGATCAACAACTTGCTCTCTTGGAGAGCCATTAGTCTCATCAAATACAACGTCGCTAGAGACTTCAACCAAACCCGATGATTTGTTGAAGACTCTATACGCCTTTGTATTTGAGTCATAACCTAACAAAAACCCTTCTACAGCTTTGGGAGCAAACTTAGAATTTCTACCCTTCTTTACTAGAATGTAGCACTTGCTCCCAAATACACGAAAGTAAGATACATTGGGTTTGTTACCGGTTAGTAGCTCATACGAAGTCTTCTTGAGGAGGCGATGAAGGTAGACCTTGTTGATGGCGTGGCAAGCCGTGTTCACGGCTTCCGACCAAAAACGCTCGAGGGTCTTGAATTCTCCAAGCATCGTCCTCGCCATATCGATTAGCGTCCTGTTCTTTCTCTCTACCACACCATTTTGCTGTGGTGTGTAGGGAGCGGAGAACTCGTGCTTGATTCCTTCCTCCTCAAGGAACTCCTCCACTTGGAGGTTCTTGAATTCGGACCCGTTGTCGCTCCTTATCTTCTTCACCTTGAGCTCAAACTCATTTTGAGCTCTCCTGAGGAAGCGCTTGAGGGTCCCTTGGGTTTCAGATTTATCCTGCAAAAAGAACACCCAAGTGAAGCGGGAAAAGTCATCAACAATAACTAAACCATACTTACTTCCTCCTATGCTTAGATAGGCGACGGGTCCGAAGAGGTCCATATGTAGTAGCTCCAGGGGTCTTGAAGTGGTCATCACATTCTTGCTGTGATGCGCTCCACCCACTTGTTTACCTGCTTGACAAGCTGCACAAGGTCTATCTTTTTCGAATTGCACGTTAGTCAAACCTATCACTTGTTCTCCCTTTAGAAGCTTGTGAAGGTTCTTCATCCCCACATGTGCTAAGCGGCGATGCCACAGCCAGCCCATGCTAGTCTTAGCAATTAAGCATGCATCTAGACCGGCCACCTCTTTTGCAAAGTCAACTAAGTAAAGTTTGCCGTCTAATACACCTTTAAAAGCTAGTGAACCATCACTTCTTCTAAAGACAGACACATCTACATTTGTAAATAGACAGTTATATCCCATATTGCATAATTGACTGACGGATAGCAAATTATATCCAAGAGACTCTACTAAAAACACATTAGAGATAGAGTGCTCATTTGAGATTGCAATTTTACCTAACCCTTTTACCTTGCCTTGATTCCCATCACCGAATATTATTGAATCTTGGGAATCTTTGTTTTTGACGTAGGAGGTGAACATCTTCTTCTCCCCCGTCATATGGTTTGTGCATCCGCTGTCGATAATCCAGCTTGAACCCCCGGATGCATAAACCTGCAAGGCAAGTTTAGGCTTGGGTCTTAGGTACCCAACTCATGTTGGGTCCTTCAAGGTTAGCACAAATATCCTTAGGGACCCAAATGCAAGTTTTGTCTCCCTTGCATCTTGCCCCTAATTTTCTAGCAACTATCTTCCTATCCTTTCTATAAATAGCAAAAGAAGCATTTAAAGCATGATATATTGTAGAAGGTTCATTTACTTTCCTAGGAATATTAACAACATTTCTCATAGGCAAATTATGAACAGCATTTCTCCTACCAACATTTCTATCATGCACATAAGAAGAACTAGAAGCAAACATGGCATGAGAATCAAAGGTATTATATGCATTACAACTCCTATAAGCATTTCTAGATTGTCTCCTATCATGGTACATAAAGCATGGTTCTTTTGCACACTACTAGCCATAGGGGCCTTTCCTTTCTCCTTGGCGGAGATGGGGGCCTTATGGCTTGTCAAGTTCTTGGCTTCCCTCTTGGAGCCAAGTCCATCCTTAATTGAGGGGTGTCTACCAATCGTGTAGGCATCCCTTGCAAATTTTAGCTTGTCAAATTCATTCTTGCTAGTTTTAAGTTGGGCATTAAGACTAGCTAATTCCTCATTTAATTTAGAAATTGAAACTAAATGATCACTACAAGCATCAATGTCAAAATCTTTACACCTATTACAAGTTTCAACAATTTCTACACAAGAATTAGATTTACTAGCTACTTCTAGTTTAGCATTTAAATCATCATTAAAACTTTTTAACTTAGCAATAGTTTCATGACAAGAAGATAATTCACTAGAGAGCATCTCATTCCTCTTAATTTCTAGAGCAAGAGATTTATGAGCTTCTACAAATTTATCATGTTCTTCATACAACAAATCCTCTTGCTTTTCTAACAGTATATTCCTATCATTCAAGGCATCAATCAATTCATTAATTTTGTCTACCTTAGTTCTATCTAATCCCTTGAATAAACATGAGTAATCTATCTCATCATCATCACTAGACTCATCCTCACTTGAAGGAGCATAAGTACTAGTATTAGGAGTGCTTACTTTCTTCTCCCTTGCCATGAGGCAAGTGTGACGCTCGTTTGGGAAGAGGAATGACTTGTTGAAGGCAGTGGCGGCGAGTCCCTCATTGTCGGAGTCGGACGAGGAGCAGTCTGAATCCCACTCCTTGCCAAGATGAGCCTCGCCCTTTGCCTTCTTATAGTTCTTCTTTTTCTCTCTCTTGTTCCCTTGATCCTGATCACTATCATTGCCGGGACAGTTAGCAATAAAATGACCAAGCTTACCGCATTTGAAGCATGAGCGCTTCCCCTTGGCTTTGGTCTTGCTTGGCTGTCCCTTGCGGCCTTTAAGCACCGTCTTGAATCTTTTGATGATGAGAGCCATCTCTTCATCATTAAGTCCGGCCGCCTCAATCTGTGCCACCTTGCTAGGTAGCGCCTCCTTGCTTCGTGTTGCCTTGAGAGCAAGGGGTTGCGGCTCGTTGATCGGACCATTCAAGGCGTCGTCCACGTACCTCGCCTCCTTGATCATCATTCGCCCGCTAACGAATTTCCCAAGAACTTCTTCGGGCGACATCTTGGTGTACCTGGGATTTTCACGAATATTGTTCACCAAATGAGGATCAAGAACAGTAAATGACCTTAGCATTAGGTGGACGACGTCGTGGTCCATCCATCGCGTGCTCCCGTAGCTCCTTATTTTGTTGATAAGGGTCTTGAGCCGGTTGTATGTTTGTGTCGGCTCCTTGCCCCTTATCATCGCGAACCGTCCAAGCTCGCCTTCCACCAACTCCATTTTGGTGAGCAAGGTGACGTCGTTTCCCTCATGAGAGATCTTGAGGGTGTCCCAGATCTGCTTGGCATTGTCCAGGCCGCTCACCTTGTGATACTCGTCCCTGCACAAAGAGGCTAGCAACACAGTAGTAGCTTGTGCATTTTTATGAATCTGTTCATTAATAAACACAGGACTATCCGAGCTATCAAATTTCATTCCACTTTCCACAATCTCCCAAATGCT
The DNA here is from genome assembly GCF_902167145.1 of Zea mays. Taxonomy (NCBI): domain Eukaryota; kingdom Viridiplantae; phylum Streptophyta; class Magnoliopsida; order Poales; family Poaceae; genus Zea; species Zea mays. The sequence goes on along the minus strand of NC_050105.1, from coordinate 71,128,403 downwards.
TGGATGGAGAGAAAATAGGTGAGTACGCATTTTGTGGCTCCAAAATCCGTAGTCCTCTCCATCAAAGTGAGGGGGCTTGCCAAGTGGAATGGGGAGCAATTGAGCATTTGAACTATGCGGGATGCGTGAATAATCGAAAGAAAAGTTTGAGTTAACCGTCTTTCGTCTATCGTGATTGTCGTCGTCCTTTTGGGAGGAGGAAGATTCGTCGCTGTCGTAGTAGACAATTTCCTTGATGCGCCTTGTCTTCTTCTTTCTCCCGTCTTTTCTTTTGTGGCCCGAGCCTGAGTCGGTGGGCTTGTCATCATTGAGCTCGTTGACGAAGGTCTCCTTCTCCTTGTCGTTGATCACCATCCCCTTGCCCTTAGGATCCATCTCTTCGGGCGGTTAGTCCCTTTCTTGAAGAGAACGGCTCCGATACCAATTGAGAGTACCTAGAGGGGGGGTGAATAGGTGATCCTGTGAAACTTAAACTTATAGCCACAAAAACTTGTTAAGTGTTAGCACAATAATCGCCAAGTGGCTAGAGAGGAGTCTCAACAAATCACAATACCACAAGAGATCAAACACAGAGATGACACAGTGTAATGCTCAAATTTGTAAAAGCCTAAGAAATGAGATTATTTTCTCTATATGTGTTGCCTTTACTCATTGGTACATGTGAATAACCACATTTAAAAGTGAATGATTAACAAGTGGCACATAAACAACTTATGCATCATGTTGGGTCTTATTTGTTTGTGCATTTAAAATAACAATAATAATAACAACACATAATACTTGAGTTGAGAATTTCGAGTTAACTAAAAAAAAGTGCACTTTAGGAAATTGGAAATAATGTACACAAAGCAAGAAAGAAAATACTATGCAAAACAGAATAAATTTGTAAATAAATAAAATTTACCCACACTATGTTCAGAGGAATTGAACATATAAATTTGAAGATGAAATTGACACAAAATTTGAATTCAAAATAATTGTGAATAAGGAAAACAGAAAATAAGGAAATCAAAAGAAAAAGAAAAGAAGCTCAACTGGGCTCACTCTCTCAATTCTGGCCCACCTCACACACTTCCCCTGCGTAGACCCAGCCAGGGAGAGTTCGCGCGCTGACTGGTGGGCCCGCCCCGTCAGCCGCTCCCTCTGCTGCTCTTGCTCTCTCTGGTTGGTGGTACCCGGGTGTCAGCAACGGCTTCTCCACCTCCGCGCGCATGTCGGACCTCACCCAACCCGCGCGTGCATGCCGGAGCGACCGAGAACCCCGGAGCTCCGCTGTTGACTGCCATTTGTGGGCGCCAACCATTGCGGAACTCGGGAACAATATAAACCCGTGCCCCCGTCGTCCATAGGCGGTTTCGCCTAATACCAAGAATCGGAGCAGGGGAAGGAATTGAGTCGCCGCGCGATTCATCGTTCACACGGTCGATTGGCGACTCTGCGAGTGTGCGGGCAGTGCGGGGTAGAAGCGGGTAGCTCGTCGAGGAAGCCGCGGGTGCAGGGGTGCTGGATTCGGCGGGAATTCCTCACCGAGGATCTGCGGACCGCGCAACCACGTGGCGGAGTCGCTATCGTCTCAAATCCGAGGTAAAACAACCTCCCCACTCTCTGCCCTACTCTCCTCTTCGTGTAGTGCTCTTCGTATTAGGTTTTTGGACACCAAATCGTGGTGACAGCGCTCGGCGGCGAAGCGCCGTCACGAAGTCCTATGTCGCTGCCATGCCTGGGCGCTGGTCGGCGAGGAAGAAAGCGTGGGCGCCGTCCGATCCCTTTCGGATGGCTTGGATTAGACGCCGTGTACCGATTCGTAGAATGGATATGGGCCGTTAGTTTTCGATCGTGTGGCAGGTGTTAGGTTGGGGAAAATCGTAGCCTAGAACCGTGGATCTTGGATCCGGTGGTGGGGATCCGATCTGGATTTCATTAAACACCGACCGTTGGATCGGGATCCAGTGGCCCTGATTACGTACCAATTCACAACCACACCGGTTTAATCTGGTTCGCTTATATCTAATCCAACAACCAGTATTGATCCATACCCCTTCGCGGGTACTATTTGCTAAAGAGCCCTCGGGAAAAATACGAATCAACCCGCAGTCCTTCCCTGGTTTAGCCTGAGTCTGGGGAATTCTTGTAGAATAGTCCCCGCACTTCTCAGTATTCGCTGCCCGACCCTGAGTCTAAGGAAAATGGGAAATAATCACAGAAATTTATTTTTTAACGCATAAATAAATGTTAAAACTTGTTTAATTTGTAGAAAATTTATATGAACTCCAAATTGATCCATTCCAGTTCCTAAATTTTTGTAATAATATTTTATATCCATTAGTGCCTCTGTTTTGACATGAAAGACTCAGTAAAATTTATCTAGTACTTAATCTTGTAGTAAATACATAAAACCTTCAGAAATTCATAACTTAAAATCTATAACTCCAAAATTAATAATTCCAGTTCCTATGATCTCATTTTAATGTGTAGATTTTTACTGTGTATTTTATTTATATGTTTAGTGTAATGTTAATTTTGCTATACTATGTATGTATTGTGTTGATGCGAGTAGACGAGCAAGCACCAGAGGATTCTGAGGTTCAGCAAGTAGAAGTAGCTGAGCAGGAGCTCATTGAAGGCAAGTTGTGCCCTTGATCACTTCTTTTACCCATTCATGTTCTTATTAATCATAATGATCTGCATAGGATAATTTTGCTGGGACCCAATAGGATACCCTGGATTTTGACTATCTTTATACCTTGTTTTACCACTGATTTTACTACTAAAGTTTTGGGTAGTTCATGCTATTGCTTTATGTGGATTTGGGTATAGAGATATTCATCACTCATTTTTACACTTGTTATTATCTGTTCATTATATTATGTTCATGATAAGATCATTATGTTAATGGGAACATGGAGAACCACCCGGGAAAACAGTGCTACCACAAGGGTTTATTGGGACGCCCTTGGCTGATTAACTAGGAAAGCTAGTGGAGGGCTACCTTACCCGAAAGGGGCAAGGGCAGTAGGGGAGTGGTCAGTGTAGGGAGGTCCTTGGGTTGATTTTGCTGCGATGGCGGTCAGACAAGAACCCTGCACTGGAGCTTCCTATAAACTGTAGCGGGTAGTCTGAAGCTAGTGGAACTTTGTAAAGGCCTCGTAGTAGTACCCTGCCTCGCTTCCTTGGTAGAGGTGTATGGAGTCTGATCAACTCCGTGGCAAATGGGTAACATGACTTGTGGGTAAAGATGCGCAACCTCTGCAGAGTGTAAAACTGGTATACTAGCCGTGCTCACGGTCATGAGCGGCTCGGACACTCACATGATTAATTTATGGAACTTAAACTTAATCTGTCATTTCATTGCATTTGGGATTATTTTACTATTACCTTTATTTATTATTAATATGGATTGGTATTCACTTACACTTAGTAACTGCTAATAAAATTTTGACCAACTTCTAAAAGCAATGCTCAGCTTCAGCCTTTATTTCATTGATCAGCCTTACACTTCATGAACTCCCACCTTTGGTGAGTTCATGTCACATTATTCCCCACGACTTGTTGAGCTATGATCGTATGTGAGCTCACTCTTGCTGTCTCACACCCCCCACAGGAGAAGAGCAGGTGGTTCAGGAGGAGCCACAAGGCGAGGAGTATGATCTGATCTAGGTGGCGTTTCTCAGTTGACATTGGCGCCGACGATCCTTAGTTCGTTTTATGTTTATTCTTTTATTTTGTATTAAGTCTTCCGCTATGTAATAAGTACTCTGATGTTTTATGACATTTATCTCTATACACTCTGTTATTATATATGTTGTCTTCTTTGGCGCATGTATGAGATGCACCCGACTTTGTTCCTTAAAACCGGGTGTGACAGAAGTGGTATCAGAGGAAATGTTGACTGTAGGACGAAACCTAGATAGAATGGGCAAACCCTTACCTACTTATCTCATTCTGATTCATTCTACACTTACCTTACTCTGATTCTTTCTACACTTACCTTGATCCTGTCTCACCTTCTACTGTTCTACTCTGATCATTCTTACCTTCTCTATTCTAAGACAAGACGGATTTCACACCTTGGAATCCCTACCCCTATGACATTTTTAAGAGATAGGAAGCCTAAGACAAAATCAAAACTATTTTCTATATTTAAAAAAAATGTTGTTTGATTGTTCTGATGATCAATGTCTGATTTGCTTCTTTGATTGATTGAAATAGTATAGACGGGCATCTTAGCATGTACCACCATAAGGTAATGTATTAGCTTTAGTGGATAACACACTAATCTACTTAGCTAATAAATCCCCCGCAGTAACATTTATCGTAGTTACTCGCCTTGTCTACAATTCTTCCTTTCTTACCCTATATTCCTAACCCAAATGTGCTACCCCTATAGTGTTAGAAGAGAGCACTATAGACGTGATCCTTGGTATGTCATGTTAAGAAAGGCAAAGGCAGTATATACACTGTGCTAAGGGAACTGTAGAACTCACCAGTTCCAAAGGACAAAGATTTGAAGTGAAGTTGCAGTAACTACCACCATCAGACTAGTGGCATTCTTAGTAGATGAGAAGTTTGTGGGTGGCAACATCCATGCAGTTAGGGATTTTCTGGATGTCTTTCTAAGAGGAGACATTAGGGATGCCACCAGATAAGGAAGTTGAGTTTGTCATTAATCTCTTACCTAGGACTGCTCCTGTTTCTTAATGGACATATAGGATGTCTGTAGAAGAGTTAAAAGAACTCAAGAAGCACTTAACGGAGTTGCAAGAGGCTGAATACATTCATCCGAGTCTTCACCTTGGAGAGCACCGGTTCTGTTTGTACAAAAGAAGAATGGATCACAGCGGATGTGTGTGGATTACAGATCACTTAATGATGTTACTGTGAAGAACAAGTATCTATTACCCCGTATTGAGGACTTATTTGATCAGATGAGAGGTGCTAGAGTATTCTCAAAGATTGATCTCTGATCCGGTTACCATCAAATGAAGATTAGACCATCGGATATTCCAAAGACGGCTTTCTCCACCCGATATGGATTATATGAGTTCACTGTTATGTCATTTGGATTAACCAATGCACCAGCTCATTTCATGAATTTGATGAATAAGGTGTTTATGGAGTATTTGGATAGATTCGTCGTGGTGTTCATCGACGATATTCTTATCTATTCTAGGAGTGAAAGTGATCATGAAGAACATCTAAGGTTGGTGCTACAGAAGCTAAGAGATAATCAACTCTATGCCAAGTTCAGTAAATGCGAGTTTTGGATTGACAAGGTGCCATTACTTGGTCATATTATTTCTAATGGAGGAATAGCAGTGGATCCTGCTAAAGTGAAGGAGATAATGGAGTGGAGATTCGGAGTTTCTTGGGACTCGCAGGATATTATCGGAGATTTATTGAAGGATTTTCTAAGGTTGCTAAGCCTATGACTTCGCTTTTGGAGAAAGGGAGAGAATTCAAGTGGGATGAGAAGTGCCAAGAAAGCTTTGAACAACTAAAGGAGAGATTGATGTCTCCACCGGTGTTGGTTATGCCAGATCTACATAAAGGATTTGACATTTATTGTGATGCATGTGGCCAAGGATTGGGATGTGTGCTTATGCAAGAAGGTCATGTGATTGCCTATGCATCTCGTCAGTTGTGGAAACATGAATTGAACTACCCCACTCATGATTTAGAGCTGGCAGCAGTTGTGCATGCACTTAAGATTTGGAGACACTACATTATGGGAACTAAGTGCCAAGTATATACGGATCATAAGAGTTTGAAGTATATATTCACTCAGAAGGATCTCAACCTTAGGCAACGCCGTTGGTTGGAGCTCATTAAGGATTATGATTTGGAGATTCACTATCACTCGGGCAAGGCGAATTTGGTTGCAGATGCCTTGAGTCGGAAGGAGCATGTTCACTCCGCTTTCGTTGTCCAGCTACCTGATGAATTAGCAAAAGATTTTGAGAGACTCAATTTGGGAATTGTTACTCATACTGAAGGAGTCACCATCGAGTTGGAACCCACCTTGGAGCAAGAGATTCGTAAAGGTCAGGTTGGTGATGCTAAGATTCAAGAGATCAAGGATCTTATTACTGAAGGAAGAGTTCCGGAATTCACGGAGGATGAGCAAGGTACTATATGGTTCAAAGATCGGATATGTGTTCCGGAGATTGATAGCCTTCGTGAGACTATACTAAAGGAAGCTCATGATTCTGATTACTCTATCCACCCTGGTAGTACTAAGATGTATCAGGATTTGAAGCAAAAGTACTGGTGGTATGGATTGAAAAGAGATATTGCTGCACATGTGGCTAAGTGTGATGTGTGTCAAAGAGTTAAGGCCGAACATCAAAGACCCGCTGGACTATTGCACCCATTGAAGATTCCTGAGTGGAAATGGGAAGAAATTGGTATGGATTTTATTGTTGGACTACCCCGCACCCCTGCTGGGTATGACTCTATTTGGGTAATTGTGGACAGATTGACAAAGGTGGCTCATTTCATACCAGTGAGGACCAATTATAAGGAGCCAAGCTAGCAGTATTGTATATGACTCGGATAGTTTGTCTACATGGAGTACCTAAGAAGATCGTGTCTGATCGAGGGTCACAGTTTACTTCTCGATTTTGGAAGAAGTTGCATGAGAGCTTGGATACCAAGTTGAATTTTAGTTCAGCCTACCATCCCCAGACTGATGGACAGACAGAGAGGACTAACCAAGTGCTGGAAGATATGTTAAGAGCTTGTGCTCTCAAGCATGGTGGCAGTTGGGAGAAGAGCTTACCTTATGCTGAGTTCTCATATAATAATAGTTATCAGACCAGTCTGAAGATGTCATCGTTCGAGACTCTGTATGGCAGGAAATGCAGAACTCCTCTATATTGGATCAGACTAGGGGAAGACAGTTCTTTGGACCTGAACATATTCAAGAGGCAGAAGAACAAGTTCGAATGATAAGAGAAAATTTGAGAATTGCGCAATCCAGGCAAAAGAGCTATGCTGATAATAGAAGGAGACTACTGGAGTTTAGGGAGGGTGATCATGTCTATTTGAAGGTGTCACCTCTCCGGGGTATGAGGAGATTTAAAGTTAAGGGAAAGTTGTCCCCTCGCTTCATTGGACCTTTCTTGATCTTAAAGCGAGTGGGAGAAGTTGCATATCAATTGGAGTTACCCGATCATCTGTCAGATGTACATGATGTATTCCATGTGTCTCAGCTGAAGAAGTGCCTCAGGATACCTGAGGAGCAGTTACCAATGGAGGACCTTAGTGTTCAAGATGATCTGACCTATGCTGAGTACCCTATCAAGATTTTGGACACTTTGACTCGAGTTACGAGAAATAAGGTGATTAAGATGTGCAAGGTACAATGGAGTCACCACGGAGAAGATGAAGCTACTTGGGAAAGAGAAGAAGAGCTTCGCATAGATTTTCCTCATCTTTTCCCTAGAACTTCTTAAATCTCGAGGACGAGATTATTTTTAAGGGGGGTAGGATTTGTAATGCTCAAATTTGTAAAAGCCTAAGAAATGAGATTATTTTCTCTATATGTGTTGCCTTTACTCATTGGTACATGTGAATAACCACATTTAAAAGTGAATGATTAACAAGTGGCACATAAACAACTTATGCATCATGTTGGGTCTTATTTGTTTGTGCATTTAAAATAACAATAATAATAACAACACATAATACTTGAGTTGAGAATTTCGAGTTAACTAAAAAAAAGTGCACTTTAGGAAATTGGAAATAATGTACACAAAGCAAGAAAGAAAATACTATGCAAAACAGAATAAATTTGTAAATAAATAAAATTTACCCACACTATGTTCAGAGGAATTGAACATATAAATTTGAAGATGAAATTGACACAAAATTTGAATTCAAAATAATTGTGAATAAGGAAAATAGAAAATAAGGAAATCAAAAGAAAAAGAAAAGAAGCTCAACTGGGCTCACTCTCTCAATTCTGGCCCACCTCACACACTTCCCCTGCATAGACCCAGCCAGGGAGAGTTCGCGCGCTGACTGGTGGGCCCGCCCCGTCAGCCGCTCCCTCTGCTGCTCTTGCTCTCTCTGGTTGGTGGTACCCGGGTGTCAGCAACGGCTTCTCCACCTCCGCGCGCATGTCGGACCTCACCCAACCCGCGCGTGCATGCCGGAGCGACCGATAACCCCGGAGCTCCGCTGTTGACTGCCATTTGTGGGTGCCGACCATTGCGGAACTCGGGAACAATATAAACCCATGCCCCCGTCGTCCATAGGCGGTTTCGCCTAATACCAAGAATCGGAGCAGGGGAAGGAATTGAGTCGCCGCGCGATTCATCGTTCACACGGTCGATTGGCGACTCTGCGAGTGTGTGGGCAGTGCGGGGTAGAAGCGGGTAGCTCGTCGAGGAAGCCGCGGGTGCAGGGGTGCTGGATTCGGCGGGAATTCCTCACCGAGGATCTGCGGACCGCGCAACCACGTGGCGGAGTCGCTATCGTCTCAAATCCGAGGTAAAACAACCTCCCCACTCTCTGCCCTACTCTCCTCTTCGTGTAGTGCTCTTCGTATTAGGTTTTTGGACACCAAATCGTGGTGACAGCGCTCGGCGGCGAAGCGCCGTCACGAAGTCCTATGTCGCTGCCATGCCTGGGCGCTGGTCGGCGAGGAAGAAAGCGTGGGCGCCGTCCGATCCCTTTCGGATGGCTTGGATTAGACGCCATGTACCGATTCGTAGAATGGATATGGGCCGTTAGTTTTCGATCGTGTGGCAGGTGTTAGGTTGGGGAAAATCGTAGCCTAGAACCGTGGATCTTGGATCCGGTGGTGGGGATCCGATCTGGATTTCATTAAACACCGACCGTCGGATCGGGATCCAGTGGCCCTGATTACGTACCAATTCACAACCACACCGGTTTAATCTGGTTCGCTTATATCTAATCCAACAGCCAGTATTGATCCATACCCCTTCGCGGGTACTATTTGCTAAAGAGCCCTCGGGAAAAATACGAATCAACCCGCAGTCCTTCCCTGGTTTAGCCTGAGTCTGGGGAATTCTTGTAGAATAGTCCCCGCACTTCTCAGTATTCGCTGCCCGACCCTGAGTCTAAGGAAAATGGGAAATAATCACAGAAATTGATTTTTTAACGCATAAATAAATGTTAAAACTTGTTTAATTTGTAGAAAATTCATATGAACTCCAAATTGATCCATTCCAGTTCCTAAATTTTTGTAATAATATTTTATATCCATTAGTGCCTCTGTTTTGACATGAAAGACTCAGTAAAATTTATCTAGTACTTAATCTTGTAGTAAATACATAAAACCTTCAGAAATTCATAACTTAAAATCTATAACTCCAAAATTAATAATTCCAGTTCCTATGATCTCATTTTAATGTGTAGATTTTTACTGTGTATTTTATTTATATGTTTAGTGTAATGTTAATTTTGCTATACTATGTATGTATTGTGTTGATGCGAGTAGACGAGCAAGCACCAGAGGATTCTGAGGTTCAGCAAGTAGAAGTAGCTGAGCAGGAGCTCATTGAAGGCAAGTTGTGCCCTTGATCACTTCTTTTACCCATTCATGTTCTTATTAATCATAATGATCTGCATAGGATAATTTTGCTGGGACCCAATAGGATACCCTAGATTTTGACTATCTTTATACCTTGTTTTACCACTGATTTTACTACTAAAGTTTTGGGTATTTCATGCTATTGCTTTATGTGGATTTGGGTATAGAGATATTCATCACTCATTTTTACACTTGTTATTATCTGTTCATTATATTATGTTCATGATAAGATCATTATGTTAATGGGAACATGGAGAACCACCCGGGAAAATAGTGCTACCACAAGGGTTTATTGGGACGCCCTTGGCTGATTAACTAGGAAAGCTAGTGGAGGGCTACCTTACCCGAAAGGGGCAAGGGCAGTAGGGGAGTGGTCAGTGTAGGGAGGTCCTTGGGTTGATTTTGCTGCGATGGCGGTCAGACAAGAACCCTGCACTGGAGCTTCCTATAAACTGTAGCGGGTAGTCTGAAGCTAGTGGAACTTTGTAAAGGCCTCGTAGTGGTACCCTGCCTCGCTTCCTTGGTAGAGGTGTATGGAGTCTGATCAACTCCGTGGCAAATGGGTAACATGACTTGTGGGTAAAGATGCGCAACCTCTGCAGAGTGTAAAACTGGTATACTAGCCGTGCTCACGGTCATGAGCGGCTCGGACACTCACATGATTAATTTATGGAACTTAAACTTAATCTGTCATTTCATTGCATTTGGGATTATTTTACTATTACCTTTATTTATTATTAATATGGATTGGTATTCACTTACACTTAGTAACTGCTAATAAAATTTTGACCAACTTCTAAAAGCAATGCTCAGCTTCAGCCTTTATTTCATTGATCAGCCTTACACTTCATGAACTCCCACCTTTGGTGAGTTCATGTCACATTATTCCCCACGACTTGTTGAGCTATGATCGTATGTGAGCTCACTCTTGCTGTCTCACACCCCCCACAGGAGAAGAGCAGGTGGTTCAGGAGGATCCACAAGGCGAGGAGTATGATCTGATCTAGGTGGCGTTTCTCAGTTGACATTGGCGCCGACGATCCTTAGTTCGTTTTATGTTTATTCTTTTATTTTGTATTAAGTCTTCCGCTATGTAATAAGTACTCTGATGTTTTATGACATTTATCTCTATACACTCTGTTATTATATATGTTGTCTTCTTTGGCGCATGTATGAGATGCACCCGACTTTGTTCCTTAAAACCGGGTGTGACACACAGTGGTTTATCCCGTGGTTCGGCCAAGTACAAAACTTGCCTACTCCACGTTGTGGCGTCCCAACGGACGAGAGTTGCACTCAACTCCTCTCAAGTGATCCAATGATCAACTTGAATACCACAGTGTTATGCTTTTCTTTTCTTATCGCGTTCGCGAGGAATCTCCACAACTTGGAGTCTCTCGCCCTTACACTTGAAGTTCACAAAGAAACACGGAGTAAGGGAGGGAAGCAACACACACAAATCCACAGCAAAATGCGCACACACACGGCCAAGAATCGAGCTCAAAAGACTATCTCAAAGTTCTCACTAGAACGGAGCTCGAATCACTGAGAATGACAAACGAATGCGCAAAGACTGAGTGTGGATGATCAAGAATGCTCTTAGGTTGCTTGGTGTTCTCCTCCATGCGCCTAGGGGTCCCTTTTATAGTCCCAAGGCAGCTAGGAGCCGTTGAGAGCAAATCTGGAAGGCCAATCTTGCCTTCTGTCGTCGGGTGCACCGGACAGTCCGGTGCACACCGGACACTGTCCGGTGCCCGATTTCCTTCCTAAAATGGCGCAGCCGACCGTTGCTGATCTGGGAGCCGTTGGCGCACCGGACATGTCTGGTGCACACCGGACAGTCCGGTGCCCCCTTCCGACCGTTGGCCCGGCCACGTGTCGCGCGCAGATTCCGCGGCCGACCGTTGGCCCGGCCGACCGTTGGCTCACCGGACAGTCCGGTGCACACCGGAAAGTCCGGTGAATTTTAGCCGTACGCCGTCGACGAATTCCCGAGAGCGGCCACTTCACGCCGAGTCAGCCTGGCGCACCGGACACTGTCCGGTCACCACCGGACAGTCCGGTGTGCCAGACTGAGCTGAGTCTTGGCTGTACACAGCCAAGCCTTTTTCACCTCTTTTCTTTTCTTCTTCTTTCTGTTTCTAACACTTAGACAAGTATATTAGTACACAAAACCAATGTACTAAGGCTTAGAAACATACCTTTACTCTTGATTTGCACTTTGTCTATCCATGAGCATAAATTCACATTTAAGCACTTGTGTTGGCACTCAATCACCAAAATACTTAGAAATGGCCCAAGGGCACATTTCCCTTTCAACGGCTAGGATCGTCGGATACCCCTTCGTCGCGCATCTTTTACATAAAACCCCCGTGGAAGCTGTGAATCAACCCACCATCCTGCGTGGTGTTCACTGAGTCTGGGGAGAATTGCGTGTTAGCCCCCGAGTTTTTGGAAAATAGTGGCCGCCGTCCAGAGTCTGGGAATTTCAGAAAATAAAATCTAAAATGATTTTCAGGATAAAAAAATAAATATGATAAACTTAGAAAATTCATAACTTTATGAATTTAACTCTAAATTGATCTGTTCCAGTTTCTATAATTTTGTAATATTATTGTTTATCATTTAGTACCATTGTTTTGACATGAATATCACAATAAAATTTATATCCTATTTAATCTTGTTCAAAGCACATAAAACCTTTATAAATTCATAACTTAAAATCTATAACACCAAAATTAATAATTCTTGTTCCTGTGATCTTATTTCAATATGTAGATTATTAATATGTATTTTGCATATATGTTTGGTGTGATGTTAAATATTGCCTATACACTGTTTGTTTGTATTGCTACGACTAGCGCGAGGACACGAGTCATCTGAAGAGCAAGTTGGTACCTGGAATCTCAAGTGCCAGGCATGTTGTGCCCTTGATCACTTCTTTTTACCCAGTCATGTTCTGATTAATCATAATGATCTGCATAGGTTAATTTTGATGGGACCCAACAGGTTACCCTAGTTTGATTATCTTTATACCTTGACTCCACTAAACTTTTTGGGTAGTACCTGCTATTGCATTATGTGGTTTTGGGGTATAAAGATTACACTATTCATGATTATACTTTTGTTATCAGATGTTATTTATTGTTCATGTTAAGATCATTATGTTAATTGGAACATGGAGAACCACCCGGGAAAACAGTGCTACCACAAGGGTTTATGGACGCCCTTGGCTGATTAACTAGGAAAGCTAGTGGATGATTACCTTACCCGAAAGGGGCAAGGGCAGTAGGGGAGTGGTCAGTGTAGGGAGGTCCTTGGTTGATTTTGCTGCGATGGCGGTCAGTCGAGGGACTCCTGCACTAGAGCTTCCTATAAACTGTAGCGGGTTTTCTGAAGCTAGTGGAACTTTGTAAAGGCCTCGTAGTGTTACCCTGCCTCACCTCCTCGGTAGAGGTGTATGGGATTGGCCGTCTCTTGGCAGATGGGTAACATGACTTGTGGGTAAAGATGCGCAACCTCTGCAGAGTGTAAAAGTGGTATACTAGCCGTGCTCACGGTCATGAGCAGCTCGGACACTCACATGATTAAATTATGGAACTTAAACTCAATTTGTCATATGCATTGCATCGCAGGTGAGGTTGTTACTTTTGTTCTACTACTTAATTGGGCTGGTATTTACTTATACTTAGTAACTGCTAATAAAATTTTGACCAACTTTAAAAGCAATGCTCAGCTCCAACCATCCTCTTTGGTAAGCCTTACACTTGACATGAGCTCCCACCTTTGGTGAGTTCATGCACATTATTCCCCACAACTTGTTGAGCGATGAACGTATGTGAGCTCACTCTTGCTGTCTCACACCCCCCACAGGTCAAGAACAGGTACCACAGGATGAGGCGCATGGAGGATGCTGTGACGTGTTCGTGAGAGGTCTAGGTCGTCGTCTCCCAGTCAACTTTGGGTTGCTGGACCGTTGTCACCTTATTATATAATTATTTATTTATCTATTTTGTATAGAACTCTTATTATATAGTAAAGATATGACATTCGATCTTGTGCCATGATTCATCATATGTGTGAGACTTGGTCCCAGCACACCTGGTGATTATGTTCGCGCCCGGGTCTTGGTGCCCCGAAACCCGGGTGTGACAGAAGTGGTATCAGAGGAATGTTGACTGTAGGACGAAACCTAGATAGAACTGGACAAAACCATTATCTACTTACCTTACTCTGATTCTTTCTATACTTATCTTGATCATGTTTCACATTCTACTGTTCTACTCTGATTAACCTTACCTTTACTACTCTGATTCTTTTCTAAACTTTTCTTAATCTTTCCTCATCTATTTCCGCTTTACTCTGATTATTCTTACCTTTTTATTCTAAAGACAAATGTGGATTTCACACTTTGAAATCCTGTGCCTAAAGTGACTTTAGGAATAGGAGACATACTCTTAGGAGCAAAAAAACTATTTTTATAAGTATCTATGTGCTTGAATGTTTGTTCTTATGATACTTGTCTGATTCGGATCTTTGATTGAGTGTGATGGGTTGTGGAGTAATGTCCACAATTACATCTACATATATATAATGCTTATAAAACTAACTAGATGAACTAGATTATCCCTCATTAAAGTATCTAGCCTAACAAGATCCATCTCATCTCAAAAGATCCTAACTTATCCTAATTAAAATATATCTAGCTTAATAAATCTATCTTATCCTACAAGATTCTCGCTTATCTTAATAGATTCAACTTATCTTAAAAGATTTGTCTTATCCTAACCACTTTACTTATCTCATCCTAGAGTAATAAACATGGTCTAATTCAAATTAATTAGATCTTATTTAGTCAAATCTAGTTACGCTAAACTAATATAGTTTCCATCTAATCTAAACTAACCTAATGTAACTCACTCAAATAGGTGAGTTAATACTTGTGAAATAGATTAGACCCTATCCGCATGTTTTAACCTAGTTCACCCTACACTAAATAAAGAATGACAGACCAACCCAACCAATAGAGTTATGATGGATTGCATAATCTGCCTATCCCCACCTATCATCAAACAAACCTTTGACCTACATCATGTAGTCTATCTCATCCATATCTATCTTAACCATATTCCCCAACCAATGATATACACTAAACATGAATCAATGAGACCAAGTCTAGAGAAGAAAAGATCAACCTCGTCAAGGAAGGAGAGAAGTCAAACTCAATCTTCAGATGCATTACCACCCAACACGGAGTTCTTCCTCATCATAAACTTTCTTACCCCTAGTTATTCTTACACAAACCTATCCATCTCTTATATCCTACATAATAAGTGGCTGGATACCTATGCTCTGCAAATCACCCACTATTGACTATAAAAAAATATGTGACCCTGAATTATTGAACCAAATATAGACTAAAAACGAATTACAAACCAATCCTTTTGTATCCCTTTTTCTTACAAATCTCAAGGACGAGATTATTTTAAGGGGGTAGGATTTGTAACACCCAAAAGTCTTAACTTGAGATTTAAGGAAAATCCTTTGGAGAAAAATAATAAGAATAATAATAATCATCAAACTAAGTACCCTTATACATAATTGAACTTCAAAACTCACCCTTTCTAAGAAAATGGTCATAATAAAATATCATTAGTAAAACAAACCTTAATAAAAGTTTGGCAATTGGAAAAATATTTTCTAACAAAACCAAAGAATATGAACTCGTGAATATACCTTTAAATTAATTACACACTCGAACTAATATGTTATGGAAATAAATGTGGTAAGTAATCCATGTTGAAAGCATTTCCTAAAATAAAATAATGATAATAAATAAGGCAACTAAATAGGTTAATAAAACTATCCCACATTATGTTGGGGTTCCATTAGACTTGAACTCACATTTGGAATAGGTTTGAATTCAAAGTTGAATGGAAAAGAGAATAAAAAAATAAAAGAAAAGAAAAACTCACATGTTGCCTTTTGGGCCGAAATACGGCCTGGTCGGCCCAATCAGCCACGCTGGTCACATTCGCTGACACGTATGGCCCACTAGCCAGTTTCCCCCACCTCACCCGCACGCGCTGGCACACTTGTGTGTTTAGTAACTGCCGTGTGGGACCACGTGTCGGTCGTCTTCTTCCCAATCCGAATCAACGCCTACAACCGATTGCCAACAAATCCCGCCGATACTCACTCCGTCGCATCGGCCGATTCGGCCTCAACCCGAGCTTCTCGGCAACAGATTTTCTCGCTCACTCGGATATATAAACAGGCATCGTATGCCCTCGTCCCATAGGCTCGGCGCTCGGCCACGGCAAGAAATCAAAGAACGGGGAGGAAGGGAGGACACAGAGAGCCATCGCCGCTGAGAACGTTGACGACCGCGCCACCTGAGCCATCGCTCTGCACCTCGGTCGGCACCGATCGGGCTTCTTCATCAAGGGATCTTCAAGCTATTGGCATCGCGACCGGTTCGTACAGGGTGCCAGCATCGGTGAGACCCTCTTCTAAAGACTCGATCTCTCCATCACCAACACCGCGTTTCCCTGACTCCCTCTCCCGGAACCATAAATAGCCGGCCCTGGCGCCTCCTATTGAATCCAGCCATTAGCAGCCCCAAGTTAGCCACGCAAGAAGAAAGAGAGAGAGGGAAAGAAAACCATCACTGGTGTTGCCTCGATCGTGTGGTTCTCTGCGGTGCGGTCTGGGAGGTCGGCCAAACACCGTGAATAAATCGAAGTGTGGGCTGGGGGGTTGACCTTGAAGCCGCTGCCATCGTTGTTCGCCTCGCCTTGCTGTGGTGCGTTCGGTGGGGATGCTACCGTCGCTGGGTTCTGGGGGGCATCGCGGGGGGGGGGGGGGGGATTGCCGGACTTCATGAGGTATGGGCGCGTCGTCTGCGGGCGATTGAGAGCCAAGCACAGGGATTTCCGTACCGGTGCCTGGGCATCGCCGGTGAGAGCACCTAGAGGGGGGGGTGAATAGGTGATCCTGTGAAACTTGAAACTTAATCCACAAAAACTTGATTAGGCGTTAGCACAATATTGCCAAGTGGCTAGAGAGGAGTCTCAACAAAACACAATAACCACAAGAGATCAATCACAGAGATGGCACAGTGGTTTATCCCATGGTTCGGCCAAGACCAACGCTTGCCTACTCCACGTTGTGGCGTCCCAACGGACAAGGGTTGCAATCAACCCCTCTCAAGCGGTCCAAAGACCCACTTGAATACCACGGTGTTTGCTTTTCTTTTCTATATCCCGTTCGCGAGGAATCTCCACAACTTGGAGTCTCTCGCCCTTACAAAGATGTTCACAAAGAAGCACGGAGTAAGGGAGGGATTAGCAACTCACACAAGTCACAAAGATCACAGCAAATACGCACACACAAGACCCAGACTTAAGCTCAAAAGACTAGCACACTAGAACGGAGCTCAAATCACTAGAATGTCGAACAAGTGCGCAAGAATGGAGTGTGAGTGATCAAGAGTGCTCAAGGAATGCTTGGTGTATTCCTCCATGCGCCTAGGGGTCCCTTTTATAGCCCCAAGGCAGCTAGGAGCCGTTGACTGCATTCCAGGAAGGCAATTCTTGCCTTCTGTCGCCTGGCGCACCGGACAGTCCGGTGCACCACCGGACACTGTCCGGTGCGTATTTCCTTCCTTAATTGGCGAAGCCGACCATTGGAAGCCTTGGAGCCGTTGGCGCACCGGACACTGTCCGGTGCACACCGGACAGTCCGGTGCCCCCTCCCGACCGTTGGCTCGGCCACGTGTCTCGCGCAGATCGCGCAGCCGACCGTTGGCCCGGCCGACCGTTGGCTCACCGGACAGTCCGGTGCACACCGGACAGTCCAGTGAATTATAGCCGTACGCCGTTAATTCCTTCCCGAGAGCAGCAAGTTCGCCTGAGCCAGCCTGGCGCACCGGACACTGTCTGGTGCACCCAGATAGAGCTAGCTTTGGCTGAAACAAAGCTATCTCTCTCTAATTTGTTTTCTCCTGTTTCCAGCACTTAGACACAATACATTAGTCTCTAAAACAATGTACTAAGTCTGAGAAACATACCTGTCGGCGTTTCGAGACCGGGGGGTCCCTGGACCGACGAGTGAAATGTCGTCGCGTGCCCCAGCCCAGATGGGTCGGCGCGAGATGGAGCGCGAAGGGGGGAAAAGGCAGCCGGAGAGAGAGGGAGGTGGAAATCCCGCGGCCTTCGTGTTTGTCCCGCGCCGAGGTCGGGTGCGCTTGCAGTAGGGGGTTACAAGCGTCCACACGGGAGAGGGAGCGAGCGGCCTCACGCGAGCGCCTGTCCCGTCCTCTTCCCCGCGCGGCCAACCCTCTGTAAGAGGGCCCTGGTCCTTCCTTTTTGTCGGGGACCATAATTAGGGGTACCCTCAAGACTCCTAATTCTCAGCTGGTAACCCCCATCAGCATAAAGCTGCAAAGGCCTGATGGGTGCGATTAAGTCAGGGATCAGTCCATTCGAGCGACTCGATCACGCCTTGCCCGAGCCTAGCCTCGGACAAGGGCAGCCGACCCCGGAGGATTTCCGTCTCACCCGAGGCCCCCCTCCAACGGCGGACACATCTTCGGATCGCCCGAGGCCCTGCCTTCGCTAAGAAGCAACCCTGACTAAATCGCCGCACCGACCGACCAAGTCGCAGGAGCATTTAACGCAAAGGCCCTGCCAAAGGCACCATAGGAAGCTCCGCCCGACCCCGGGCTCGGACTCGGGCTTAGCCCCGGAAGACGGCGAACTCCGCTCCGCCCGACCCAGGGCTCGGACTCGGGCTAAGACCCGGAAGACGGCGAACTCCGCTCCGCCCGACCTAGGGCTCGGACTCAGGCTCAGCCCCGGAAGACGGCGAACTCCGCTCCGCCCGACCCAGGGCTCGGACTCGGGCTAAGACTCGGAAGACGGCGAACTCCGCTCCGCCCGACCCAGGGCTCGGACTCGGGCTCAGCCCCGGAAGACGGCGAACTCCGCTCCGCCCGACCCAGGGCTCGGACTCGGGCTAAGCCCCGGAAGACGGCGAACTCCGCTCCGCCCGACCCAGGGCTCGGACTCGGGCTAAGACCCGGAAGACGTCTAACTCCGCTCCGCCCGACCCCAGGGCTCGGACACCGTCCTGGCCTCTGCAGACGACCTCCGCCTCGCCCAACCCAGGGGCTCGGACTCGGCCTCGGCCATGGAAGACAGACTCGACCTCGGCTTCGGAGGAGCCTCCACGTCGCCCAACCTAGGGCGCAGGCCAGCCACGTCAACAGGAAGCGCCATCATCACCCTACCCCGAGCTGACTCGAGCCGCAGAGAACAAGACCGGTGTCCCATCTGGCTGTCTCCACCAGATAGGCAATGATGGCGCCCCGCATGCCCTGTGACGACGGCGGCTCTCAGCTCTCTTACGGAAGCAGGAGGACGTCAGCAAGGACACGACCGCTCCGACAGCTGTCCCTCTGCCAGGCTCCGCCACTCCTCCGACGGCCACGACATCACACTAGTTGGGTTCTAGGATCTCTCCGGCTGCCACATTGGCATGTACTCAGGGCACTAGCTCTCCCTCGCTAGACATGTAGCACTCTGCTACACCCCCATTGTACACCTGGATCCTCTCCTTGCGTCTATAAAAGGAAGGACCAGGGCCCTCTTAGAGAGGGTTGGCCGCGCGGGACGAGGACGGGACAGGTGCTCTCTTGGGGCCGCTCGCTTCCCTCACCCGCGTGGACGCTTGTAATCCCCTACTGCAAGCGCACCCGACCTGGGCGCGAGACGAACACGAAGGCCGCGGGATTCCCACCTCTCTCGCGCCGGTCTCTGGCCGCCTCGCTCTTTTCCCCCCTTCGCGCTCGCCCACGCGCTCGACCCATCTGGGCTGGGGCACGCGGCACTCACTCGTCGGCCTGAGGGACCCCCCGGTCTCGAAACGCCGACAGTTGGCGCGCCAGGTAGGGGCCTGCTGCGTGTTGACGAATAGCTTCCCGTCAAGCTCCAGATGGGCAGTCTCCAACAACCTCTCCAACCCGGGACGGTGCTCCGTTTCGGGAGTCTTGAGTTCATGTCCCTCGACGGCAGCTACGATATGATACTCCTTCCACCGCCGCGCGACAACGACAATGGTGGCCGACAGCCCGCCCGCCGGCGGCGGAATCGACGACGTCTTCCCCGCGTGGCGGAAGAACAACATTCGAGCTCGCCCCGTCCTCTCCCCCGCCAACGGAGGAGGAGGCGGGGCAACCAAGGCCAAGCAGGAGGTCGCGCCTCGTCGGCTGTCGAGCGAGTCGACGTCCCTAGCACCCCAACGGGGGGCGCGTTGGGCGTCGACCTCGCGTTTGAGACGAAGGCGAGCGCCGTCTCCCCGCGACACGCCAATCCCGAGCAAGTGGACGACGCCAGCGCGCTTGCGAAAAGCTTGCAGGACGTCGCCCTCGTACCAGAGGCGACGATGCAGTCAGTCCTCGACGTGACTCCATCGCCGCTCGCCGACCAAAAGGTACCAACCGATTCCCATCCTACGTCATTTGTACTCCGCCTCAACCCGCCTAGCAATCTCGCTTTGGCGGGCGCCCTTGTAAAGGCGAGTACAAACCCTCTGGGGTTTCGCTTGCGGTCGCCTTGGGACCGGCTGACGGACGTCTCGACCTACGGGCCCTCTGGGTCCGAGGAAGATGACGACCCCAGCATCTGTTGGGATTTCTCTGGATTTGGCAACCCCCGAGCCATGCGGAACTTCATGACCGCATGTGACTACTGCCTCTCCGACTGTTCCGACGGTAGCCGCAGCCTCGACGACGAGGACTGCGGCCCAAGCCGCGAATGTTTCCACGTCGATCTAGGGGGTCCCTCCGAAGGCAATCATCTCGGCATGCCGGAGGACGGTGCTCCCCCTGGGCCGGTGCCTCGCGCTGACATCCCGCGGGAGCTAGCTGTGGTCCCCGTTCCGGCGGGGGGTTACGACCCACAGCTTGAGCAAGTCCGCGGGGCGCAGGCCAGGATCGACGAGGGAGCAGGAGCGCTTGAGCCAATCCGCCGGGACGTCGGGCAGGCATGGGTGGGCCAACCCCCGGCCGGAGAAATACGTCACCTGCCCCAGGGTCTCCAGCACCGCGTCGCCGATGTCGTCAGGGTCAGACCACCACCTGCATCCAGTGGGGTCGGTCAGAACCTGGCCGCAGCAGCGATGCTCCTCTGCACGATGCCGGAGCCATCCACCACCGAGAGTCGGCGAATCCAAGGAGAACTCAAAAATCTCCTGGAAGGCGCCGCGGTCCGACGGGCCGAGAGCACTGCCTCCCGAAGGCAAGGATATCCCTCGGAACCTCATGCCGCGACCTCCCGATTCATGCGGGAAGCCTCGGTCTACATCGGGCGCACGCGCAACACCGCGCCTGCGGCCCCGGGCCACCTCGGCAATGAGCGCCATCACCGTGACCGTCGAGCCCACCTCGACGAGAGGGTGCGCCGAGGCTATCACCCCAGGCGTGGGGGACGCTACGACAGCGGGGAGGATCGGAGTCCCTCACCCGAACCACTCGGTCCGCAGGTCTTCAGCTGGGCCATCCGGCGGGCACCGTTCCCGACCCGGTTCCGACCCCCGACTACTATCACAAAGTACTCGGGGGAAACGAGGCCAGAATTGTGGCTCGCGGACTACCGCCTGGCCTGCCAACTGGGTGGAACGGACGACGACAACCTCATCCTCCGCAACCTCCCCCTGTTCCTCTCCGACACCGCTCGCGCCTGGTTGGAGCACCTGCCTCCGGGGCAGATCTCCGACTGGGATGACCTGGTCCAAGCCTTCGCCGGAAATTTCCAGGGCACGTATGTGCGCCCTGGGAATTCCTGGGACCTCCGAGGCTGCCGACAGCAGCCGGGAGAGTCTCTTCGAGACTACATCCGGCGATTCTCGAAGCAGCGCACCGAGCTGCCCAACATCACCGAGTCAGATGTCATCGGCGCGTTCCTTGCCGACACCACCTGCCGCGACCTGGTGAGCAAGTTGGGTCGCAAGACCCCCACCAGGGCGAGCGAGCTGATGGACATCGCCACCAAGTTCGCCTCTGGCCAGGAGGCGGTCAAGGCTATCTTCCAAAAGGACAAGCAGCCCCAGGGCCGCCCGTCGGAAGATGCTCCCGAGGCGTCTACTCCGTGCGGCGCCAAGAAGAAAGGCAAGAAGAAGTCGCAAGCGAAACGCGACGCCGCCGACGCGGACCTTGTCGCCGCCGCCGAGTACAAAAACCCTCGGAAGCCCCCCGGAGGTGCCAACCTCTTTGACAAGATGCTCAAAGAGCCGTGCCCTTATCATCAGGGGCCCGTCAAGCACACCCTTGAGGAGTGTGTCATGCTTCGGCGCCACTTCCACAGGGACGGGCCACCCTCGGAGGGTGGCAGGGCCCGCGACGACGACAAGAAGGAAGATCACCAAGCAGGAGAGTTCCCCGAGGTCCGCGACTGCTTCATGATCTACGGCGGGCACGCGGCGAATGCCTCGGCTCGGCATCGCAAGCAAGAGCGCCGGGAGGTCTGCTCGGTGAAGGTGGCGGCGCCAGCCTACCTAGACTGGTCCTACAAGCCCATCACCTTCGACCAAGCTGATCACCCCGACCACGTGCCGAGCCCGGGGAAATACCCGCTCGTCGTCGACCCTGTCATCGGTGACGTCAGGCTCACCAAGGTCCTTATGGACAGGGGCAGCAACCTCAACATCATCTACGCTGAGACCCTCGGGCTCCTGCGCGTCGATCTGTCCTCCGTCCGAGCAGGCGCTGCGCCCTTCCACGGGATCATTCCCGGGAAGCGCGTCCAGCCCCTCGGACGACTCGACCTCCCTGTCTGTTTCGGAACACCCTCCAACTTCCGAAGGGAGACTCTGACGTTCGAGGTGGTCGGGTTCCGAGGAACCTACCACGCGGTGCTGGGGAGGCCATGCTACGCGAAGTTCATGGCCGTCCCCAACTACACCTACCTGAAGCTCAAGATGCCGGGCCCCAACGGGGTCATCACCGTCGGCCCCACGTACAAACACGCGTTCGAATGCGACGTGGAGTGCGTGGAGTACACCGAGGCCCTCATCGCCGACCTGGAGAGCCTCTCCAAAGAGGTGCCAGACGTGAAGCGTCATGCCGGCAACTTCGAGCCAGTGGAGACGGCTAAGACCGTCCCCCTCGACCCCAGTGGCGACGCCTCCAAGCAGATCCGGATCGGTTCCAGGCTCGAGCCTAAATAGGAAGCAGTGCTCGTCGACTTTCTCCGCGCGAACGCCGACCGGTCAAGCAGCCTCTGCGCCGATTCGACAAGGAGAAGCGCAGAGCGATAGGCGAGGAGATCCACAAGCTAATGGCAGCCGGGTTCATCAAAGAGGTATTCCATCCCGAATGGCTCGCCAACCCTGTGCTTGTGACAAAGAAAGGGGGGAAATGGCGGATGTGTGTAGACTACACTGGTCTCAACAAAGCATGTCCGAAGGTTCCCTACCCTCTGCCTCGCATCGATCAAATCGTGGATTCCACTGCTAGGTGCGAAACCCTGTCTTTCCTCGATGCCTACTCGGGGTATCATCAAATCAGGATGAAAGAGTCCGACCAGCTCGCGACTTCTTTCATCACTCCCTTCGGCATGTACTGCTATGTCACCATGCCGTTCGGTTTGAGGAATGCGGGTGCGACGTACCAGCGGTGCATGAACCATGTG
Organism: Zea mays; assembly: GCF_902167145.1. NCBI lineage: Eukaryota > Viridiplantae > Streptophyta > Magnoliopsida > Poales > Poaceae > Zea > Zea mays. The sequence goes on along the minus strand of NC_050105.1, from coordinate 71,105,153 downwards.
TTCGGCGAACACATCGGTCGCACGGTCGAGGCCTACGTCGATGACATCGTAGTCAAGACAAGGAAAGCTTCCGACCTCGAAGTGACATTCCGGTGTCTCAAGGCAAAAGGCGTCAAGCTCAATCCCGAGAAGTGTGTCTTCGGGGTACCCCGGGGCATGCTCTTGGGGTTCATCGTCTCCGAGCGGGGCATCGAAGCTAACCCGGAGAAGATCGCAGCCATCACCAGCATGGGGCCCATCAAGGACTTAAAAGGTGTACAGAGGGTCATGGGATGTCTCGCGGCCCTGAGCCGCTTCATCTCACGCCTCGGCGAAAGAGGCCTGCCTCTGTACCGCCTCTTAAGGAAGGCCGAGTGCTTCACTTGGACCCCTGAGGCCGAAGAAGCTCTCGGGGACCTGAAGGCGCTCCTCACCAAGGCGCCTATCTTGGTGCCCCCAGCTGATGGAGAAGCCCTCTTGGTCTATGTCGCCGCGACCACTCAGGTGGTTAGCGCCGCGATTGTGGTCGAGAGGCAAGAAGAGGGGCATGCATTGCCCGTTCAGAGGCTAGTTTACTTCGTCAGCGAGGTACTGTCCGAAACCAAGATCCGCTACCCACAAGTTCAGAAGCTGCTGTATGCAGTGATCCTGACGAGGCGGAAGTTGCGACACTACTTCGAGTCTCACCCGGTAACTGTGGTGTCATCCTTCCCCCTGGGGGAGATCATCCAGTGCCGAGAGGCCTCGGGCAGGATTGCGAAGTGGGCGGTGGAAATCATGGGGGAGACCATCTCGTTTGCGCCTCGAAAGGCCATCAAGTCCCAGGTCTTGGCGGACTTCGTAGCCGAATGGGTCGACACCCAGCTACCGACGGCTCCGATTCAACCGGAGCTCTGGACCATGTTTTTCGACGGGTCGTTGATGAAGACGGGAGCCGGCGCGGGCCTACTCTTCGTCTCACCCCTCGGGAAACACCTACGCTATGTGCTACGCCTCCATTTCCCGGCGTCCAACAATGTGGTTGAGTACGAAGCTCTGATCAACAGATTGCGAATCGCCATCGAGCTAGGGGTCCGACGCCTCGACGCTCGCGGCGACTCGCGGCTCGTCATCGACCAAGTCATGAAGAACTCCCACTGCCGCGACTCGAAGATGGAGGCCTACTGCGATGAGGTTCGGCGCCTGGAAGACAAGTTCTACGGGCTTGAGCTTAACCACATCGCTCGGCGCTACAACGAGACTGCGGACGAGCTGGCAAAAATAGCCTCGGGGCGAACAACGGTTCCCCCGGACGTCTTCTCCCGGGATCTGCATCAGCCCTCCGTCAAGATCGACGACCCTCCCGAGCCCGAGGCGCCCTCGGTCCAGCCCGAGGTACCCTCAGCACGGCCCGAGGCACCCTTAGCCCAACCCGAGGTACCCTCGGTCTCCGAGGGCGAGGCATTGCGCATCGAGGAGGAGCGAAGCGGGGCCACGCCTGAACGAAATTGGCAGACCACGTACCTGCAATATCTCCGCCAAGGAGAGCTACCCCTCGACCGAGCCGAGGCTCGGCGGATAGCGCGACGCGCCAAGTCGTTCGTCTTGCTGGGCGATGAGAAGGAACTCTACCACCGCAGTCCCTCGGGCATCCTCCAGCGATGCATCTCCATCGCCGAAGGTCAGGAACTCCTGCAAGAGATACACTCGGGGGCTTGCGGCCATCACGCAGCGCCTCGAGCCCTCGTCGGGAATGCTTTCCGGCAAGGCTTCTACTGGCCAACGGCGGTGGCTGACGCCACTAGAATTGTCCGCACCTGCGAAGGGTGTCAATTCTATGCGAAGCAGACCCACCTACCCGCTCAGGCTCTGCAGACAATACCCATCACCTGGCCCTTCGCTGTGTGGGGTCTGGACCTCGTCGGCCCCTTGCAGAAGGCGCCCGGGGGCTACACGCACCTGCTGGTCGCCATCGACAAATTCTCCAAGTGGGTCGAGGTCCGACCTCTGAACAGCATCAGGTCCGAGCAGGCGGTGACGTTCTTCACCAACATCATCCATCGCTTCGGGGTCCCGAACTCCATCATCACCGACAACGGCACCCAGTTCACCGGCAGAAAATTCTTGGACTTCTGCGAGAATCACCACATCCGGGTGGACTGGGCCGCCGTAGCTCATCCCATGTCGAATGGGCAAGTAGAGCGTGCCAACGGCATGATTCTACAAGGGCTCAAGCCTCGGATTTACAACGACCTCAACAAGTTCGGCAAGCGATGGATGAAGGAACTCCCCTCGATGGTCTGGAGCCTGAGGACGAAGCCAAGCCGGGCCACGGGTTTCACGCCGTTCTTCCTGGTCTACGGCGCCGAGGCCGTCTTGCCCACTGACCTGGAATACGGCTCCCCAAGAACGAGGGCCTACGACGATCAAAGCAACCAAGCTAGCCGAGAAGACTCGCTGGACCAGCTGGAAGAGGCTCGGGACAAGGCCTTACTACACTCGGCGCGGTATCAGCAGTCCCTGCGGCGCTACCACGCCCGAGGGCTCCGACCCCGAGACCTCCAGGTGGGCGACCTGGTGCTTCGGCTGCGGCAAGACGCTCGAGGGAGGCACAAGCTCACGCCCCCCTGGGAGGGGCCATTCGTCATCGCCAAAGTTCTGAAGGCCGGAACGTACAAGCTGGCCAACAGTCAAGGCGAGGTCTACGGCAACGCTTGGAACGTCCAACAGCTACGTCGCTTCTACCCTTAAGATGTTTTCAAGTCGTTCATATACCTCGCACCCACGCAAAGTTTAGTCATCAAGGAAGGGTCGGCCTCGCCTCGGCAAAGCCCGACCCTCCCTCGGGGGCTAAAAGGGGGGGAACCCCCTCTGCGTCGAAATTTTCCTCGAAAAAAGATCTCTTCTGCCAGAATATCTTTCGTGCTTTTTGACTACTTCGAAAAGTGGATCCTGAAAACGACGGAGTACACGTAAGCAGCCAAGGCTGACCGAGCCGAGGGACTCCTACGCCTCCGGGATACGGATACCTCACTCATCACCTTCTGCGATAAGTAACTCGCGTTCGGATAAAGTGATTCCGCGGACCGAACAAGTCTTCATGTTCGGAAGTTCTTCTGCCGAAGCGATCCTTCGAGCCTTCTCGACTGAGTCGGTGGCAGGGCCTCATGGACGAGTGAAAGTACGCGTAAGCGGCAAGGCCGACCGAGCCGAGGGACTCCCACGCCTCCGGGATACGGATACCTCACTCGTCACCTTCCGCAAGAAGCTACTCCCACTCACACAAACATCCCTGTTACCGACAAAAAAGTCCAGATACTCGAAACAAGAGGAAAGGAGACGCAGCTTTACAACACAGCGAGGGCGTGTATTCTGGCCTCGGCGGCTGCAGAAGGCACACGCTACAAGACACTCTGACCCTGCAGGCTCGGGTCTTGACGCTGGAAGGGGGCAGCAACACCCTCGGCATCGACGACACCTTCGGCGAGGCCCGACCTAGCCTCGGACGGTGACACGGTCCGAGGATCTCCGCTCCGAAGGACGACGTCATCACCACGCCCGGGCAATCGCTGCCAGGGACTTCTTTGGGAATCCGGCCCGAGCAGGCGGCTCGGCCGGTTGCCCCTGGAGCCTCGGCCGACCATCTCCCAAGGGCGCCAGCCCGACCTGAGGCCTCGGCTGATCAAATCCGACGTCGGTCCCGCCAACGGACGACCCGGCTAGGCTCCGGCCAACCAGGTTTCATTTTCGAGCCGACTCCGCCTCTATTCATACTGATATCGCTACCCCTGGCCTCGGCTCATCGAAGAGCGGCCGAGGGGTCCCTTTAACTAAGCTAGAGGAGCCTCGGACAGCAAGGCCGATCGAGCCGAGGGACTCCTACGCCTCCGGGATACGGATACCTCACTCGTCACCTTGACACGGGGCGACTCATGCTTGGTGAAGCGGTTCAGATAATCAACAGACGAGTCTTAGCGCTCAAAAATGAGGAAAAAACACGGCTCCGTGCCGAAATTACATACATGTTCAGGCCCCGAAAGCCGTAATGAACAAAAGCACTAGCATTTGGAGTGCCATTTCAAACGGAACTCCGGTTCCGTCTCCACGGGTATGGACAACCTCCACGCCAGGGAAGCCCGTGGAGCGACAAGCTATGGATGAATCACCAGCAAAACGCGGGTCACCCTCCTTTTAAAGGCAACTCTCCCTGCTTGCACCCCCAACCGTCACGGGCTGAGTTTTCTCCAACACGCTCCAAAGCCCTCCCCTACGGCGCGGGGGCTGGGTCCCGCATGTCATGCAGACCGGCTCCGAGTAGAAGAAGCCAAATCGCCGCATATGGTGCATGCAACCGCCCAGCGGTTACAAGTGACCCTCCACTTTTGCCCAAACCAACGGGCGAAAGAGGCGGGCAGCCATGCAGGCGGCATGCCACCGCGCCAAGTGGACGCGCTTCTCCGACTCCCGACACGCCAGCATGGGGGCCCAGGCCCACGCGTCGCGCAAACCAGCGCGTCGGATGCTGCATGCAAGCAACTGCACCGCCACTTGCGCCACCACCGCGTCTCCTCGATTGCGGAACCAATACCGCGACTCAAGGCGACCCAGCGCGCGACCCAGCAGCGCCAGCCTGACGCGGCGGTCAACGCGGCCAAAAGTGGGCCGGCAGTAATGATGGAGGCAGGCGCGCGGGAGCAGCGTTCACGTCGTCAGCCAAGCTCACGTCCCATCCGGGGGCAGCAAGAGAACCCCCTCTCACGGCGTGAAGACAACGCGCTCGTGATCCGTTCCTCGAACGGCTCGCGCACGCGCAACGGCCGCCCCGCCAACTACTCGCCCCGTCGCATTAACTCCGCGGCTGGACAGGCGGCGCTTCTGGCAGGAGCAGCGGGCAACGCTTCGCCTTCGCCGAAACAACCGCGCCGAAAAAGGTACGCCGCGTCGTTCGGTTTTGTATCCTTTTCCCTTTTTTCCTCTTTCTCTATCTCTTGCGACAGGGACCGGGAAAGGGGGATACCCCGAAAGGGATCCTTCCCCGTGAAGGAACCAGGCTCCAAGCCTCCCTACTGATCAGAGGTTCGAAGGCTGGCCCCCCGAAGGGTTCAACAGCCGCCTCAGATCGCGTGGGCCCTACACCCACTACTGGTCAGAGGTTCGAAGGCCGGCCCCCCGAAGGGTTCCACGGCCGCCTCAGGCTACTCGGGCCCCGCGCCCATTACTGATCAGGGGTTCGAAGGCTGGCCCCCGAAGGGTTCACAGCCGCCTCAGACGCCGAGCGAGGGATGACCAGGGGTACGTTCGATACATAACCAAGGTTCGGGCTGCGCTCCCGAGGTACCCTAGGACATTTCCGAGACCAGCGGGAGCGATCTTGTAACGGAATCCCATCGGAGGGAGGCATCAAGCCCTCGGACCCCGTCGCCAGGGGACCGGGTCCGGCAGATCACCCGCAGGTACTTTTGGGCGTGCCTCTGGGCCCCTAGCCGACCCCTAATGAACGGGGCACGGACGTCCACTCGGATTACCCGCTTGCAGCTCACCGGAGACACCATGTTCGGCGCCCATCGAGGGTAACATGGCGCTCTCCCCCCCTCCTCCTTGCGGAAAGGCGACGCAGGGGCGTATGTAAAAAAGCCGAGTCTGTCCCTGATCGCCCTCTTGCCCTGTGCAGAGGCTCGGGGGCTGCTCTCGCAAACCCGGCTCCGGCCAAACCGTTGACAGCGTCAACATACCAGCCCGAGAACTTGGGCCCCGACCGTACACCCGGGCTACGGCCAGCTCGCATGAGGGAACAACCAGACCAGCCGAAGCATTACGCAAGGCAATAAGACGTCGAAGGAGTGAAACCACTCCTCCGAGGCCTCGGGGGCTACACCCGGCGGATGCGCTCGTGCGCACCCACCGGAACAAAATGCAACCGAGAAAGGCTGGTCCCCTTGCAAAAAAGTGCGACGAAAGCCTCCAAGCGAGTGCTAACACTCCCTTCGAGGCTTGGGGGCTACTGTCGGGGACCATAATTAGGGGTACCCTCAAGACTCCTAATTCTCAGCTGGTAACCCCCATCAGCATAAAGCTGCAAAGGCCTGATGGGTGCGATTAAGTCAGGGATCAGTCCATTCGAGCGACTCGATCACGCCTCGCCCGAGCCTAGCCTCGGACAAGGGCAGCCGACCCCGGAGGATTTCCGTCTCGCCCGAGGCCCCCCTCCAACGGCGGACACATCTTCGGCTCGCCCGAGGCCCTGCCTTCGCTAAGAAGCAACCCTGACTAAATCGCCGCACCGACCGACCAAGTCGCAGGAGCATTTAACGCAAAGGCCCTGCCAAAGGCACCATAGGAAGCTCCGCCCGACCCCGGGCTCGGACTCGGGCTCAGCCCCGGAAGACGGCGAACTCCGCTCCGCCCGACCCAGGGCTCGGACTCGGGCTAAGACCCGGAAGACGGTGAACTCTGCTCCGCCCGACCCAGGGCTCGGACTCGGGCTCAGCCCCGGAAGACGGCGAACTCCGCTCCGCCCGACCCAGGGCTCGGACTCGGGCTAAGACCCGGAAGACGGCGAACTCCGCTCCGCCCGACCCAGGGCTCGGACTCGGGCTCAGCCCCGGAAGACGGCGAACTCCGCTCCGCTCGACCCAGGGCTCGGACTCGGGCTAAGCCCCGGAAGACGGCGAACTCCGCTCCGCCCGACCCAGGGCTCGGACTCGGGCTAAGACCCGGAAGACGGCGAACTCCGCTCCGCCCGACCCCAGGGCTCGGACACCGTCCTGGCCTCTGCCGACGACCTCCGCCTCGCCCGACCCAGGGGCTCGGACTCGGCCTCGGCCATGGAAGACAGACTCGACATCGGCTTCGGAGGAGCCTCCACGTCGCCCAACCTAGGGCGCAGGCCAGCCACGTCAACAGGAAGCGCCATCATCACCCTACCCCGAGCTGACTCGGGCCGCAGAGAACAAGACCGGTGTCCCATCTGGCTGTCTCCACCAGATAGGCAATGATGGCGCCCTGCATGCCCTGTGACGACGGCGGCTCTCAGCTCTCTTACGGAAGCAGGAGGACGTCAGCAAGGACACGACCGCTCCGACAGCTGTCCCTCTGCCAGGCTCCGCCACTCCTCCGACGGCCACGACATCACACTAGTTGGGTTCCAGGATCTCTCCGGCTGCCACATTGGCATGTACTCAGGGCACTAGCTCTCCCTCGCTAGACACGTAGCACTCTGCTACACCCCCATTGTACACCTGGATCCTCTCCTTGCATCTATAAAAGGAAGGACCAGGGCCCTCTTAGAGAGGGTTGGCCGCGCAGGACGAGGATGGGACAGGCGCTCTCTTGGGGCCGCTCGCTTCCCTCACCCGCGTGGACGCTTGTAACCCCCTACTGCAAGCGCACCCGACCTGGGCGTGGGACGAACACGAAGGCCGCGGGATTCCCACCTCTCTCGCGCCGGTCTCCGGCCGCCTCGCTCTTTTCCCCCCTTCGCGCTCGCCCACGCGCTCGACCCATCTGGGCTGGGGCACGCGGCACTCACTCGTCGGCCTGAGGGACCCCCCGGTCTCGAAACGCCGACACTTTTATAGGCGCAAGGAGAGGATCCAGGTGTACAATGGGGGTGTAGCAGAGTGCTAACATGTCTAGCGGAGGAGAGCTAGCGCCCTAAGTACATGCCATCGTGGCAGCCGGAGAGGTTTTGGCACCCAGTTCGTGTGGTGTCGTGGCCGTCGGAGGAGCGCTGGAGCCTGGCGGAAGGACAGCTGTCGGGGCTGTTGAGTCCTTGCTGACGTCCTCTTGCTTCCGTAAGGGGGCTGAGAGCTGCCGTCGTCATAGAGCGTGCGGGGTGCCATCATTACTTCTCTGGTGGAGCGAGCCAGATGGGACGCCGGTCTTGTTCCCCGTAGCCTGAGTCAGCTTGGGGTAGGGTAATGATGGCGCCTCCTGTTGACGTGGTCGGTCCGCGCCCTAGGTTGGGCGATGTGGAGGCTCCTCCGAGGTCGAGGTCGAGTATGTCTTCTGTGGCCGAGGTCGAGTCCGAGCCCCTGGGTCGAGCGAGGCGGAGACCGTCGGCTGAAGCCAGGGCTGAGTCCGAGCCCTGGGGTCGGGCGAAGCGGAGTTCGTCGTCTTCCGGGGCTGAGCCCGAGTCCGAGCCCTGGGGTCGGGCGGATCGAAGTTCGCTGTCTTTCGGGGCTGAGCCCAAGCCCGAGCCCTGGGGTCGGGCGGATCGGAGTTTGCCGTCTTCCAGGGCTGAGCCCAAGTTCGAGCCCTAGGTCGGGCGGAGCGGAGTTCGCTGTCTTCCGGGGCTAAGCCCAAGTCCGAGCCCCTGGTCGGGCAGAGCAGAGTTCGCCGTCTTCTGGGGCTGAGCCCGAGTCCGAGCCCTGGGTCGAGCGGAGCGGAGTTCGCCGTCTTCCGGGGCTGAGCCCGAGTCCGAACCCTGGGTCGGGCGGAGCGGAGTTCGCCGTCTTCCGGGGCTAAGCACGAGTCCGAGCCCTGGGTCGGGCGGAGCGAAGTTTCCTATGGTGCCTGAGGCCGGGCCTGACTGCCTGTCAGCCTCACTCTGTCGAGTGGCACAGCAGTCGGAGCAGCGCAGGCGGCGCTGTCCTTCTGTCAGGCCGGTCAGTGGAGCGGCGAAGTGACTGCGGTCACTTCGGCTCTGTCGACTGGAGGACGTGCGTCAGGATAAAGGTGTCAGGCCGCCTTTGCATTAAATGCCCCTGCGATTTGGTCGGTTGGCGTGGCGATTTGGCCAGGGTTGCTTCTTGGCGAAGACTGGGCCTCAGGCGAGCCGGAAGTTTGTTCGTCGCTGGAGGGGGGCCTCGGGCGAGACGGAGATCCTCCGGGGTCGGCTGCCCTTGCCCGAGGCTGGGCTCGGGCGAGGCGTGATCGAGTCCCTCGAATGGACCGATCCCTGGCTTAGTCGCACCCATCAGGCCTTTGCAGCTTTGTGCTGATGGGGGTTACCAGCTGAGAATTAGGAGCCTTGAGGGTACCCCTAATTATGGTCCCCGACAATACCTTTATACTTGATTTGTACTTTGTCCACCATTTTACACTTAGGCACTTGTGTTGGGCACTAAATCACCAAAACACTTAGAAATAGCCCAAGGGCACATTTCCCTTTCAATCTCCCCCTTTTTGGTGATTAATGCCAACACAACATAAAGCAAGTAGAACAAGTACAAAATCAATTCAAATAAGAACTCAAATTTGTTTTGAATCAAATTTGGCATATATGGATCATTCTTTGCCACCACTTGGTTTGTTTTTGCAAATCAAACTCAATTTCCTATCTCTAAGTCAAACACACATGTTGAAACATAAAGAGAGATATTTCACGAGAATTTGATCAAGGATTCAAAAACTCCCCCTTTTTTCAGAATTAAACCTTCTCCCCATAGGAGACCAACTTTTGACAATAAGAGCAATTAAGAGTATTTTGACAAACAAAAACTCTAACTCTATTATTTTCAAAATTCACAAGTGGTAGCTGATCCATTTATTGCTTTGGCCTTATTTTCTCCCCCTTTGGCATCAAGCACCAAAACGGGATCGATTTTGGCCCTCGAACCCCATTGCCTCACCAAAATCTTCAAATAAGAGTACAAAGGCAATAAGGTCATAAAGATGAACTTGGAATAAGTTACCCTCTCATCGGAGTGCAGTGGAAGTCTTGCATGGTCCAAGTCCACCATTTCCCTTTCAATCCTCCTTCGAGACTAAATCAAGCAAACTCAAGCTCATGGTTAGTCTCAAAGGGTCAAGTTGTAACACATATCCCCCTAAATATGTGCACCACTTTGCAACAGACTTGTGAGGTCCGAGGAGTGTTTGTACAACTTGAGCACCATAAATAAGCAACAAAATGCATAAGGAACATGATCAAAGGCATAAACACAAGTATGCTATAATTCAATCCAGGTTCCGCAAATCTAAGACATTTAGCTCACTACGCAACCTGCAAAAGGTCTTCTCATCTAGAGGCTTGGTAAAGATATCGGCTAGCTGGTTCTCAGTGCTAACATGAAACACTTCGATATCTCCCTTTTGCTGGTGGTCTCTCAAAAAGTGATGCCGGATGTCTATGTGCTTTGTGCGGTTGTGTTCAACAGGATTTTCCGCCATGCGGATAGCACTTTCATTATCACATAGGAGTGGGACTTTGCTCAAATTGTAGCCAAAGTCCCTGAGGGTTTGCCTCATCCAAAGTAGTTGCTCGCAACACTGTCCTGCGGCAACATGCTCGGCCTCAGCGGTGGATAGGGCAACAGAGGTTTGTTTCTTAGAATTCCATGACACCAGGGACCTTCCTAAGAATTGGCACGTCCCCGATGTACTCTTCCTATCAACTTTACATCCAGCATAGTCGGAATCTGAATATCCAATCAAGTCAAAGGTAGACCCTTTTGGATACCAGAGCCCGAAGCAAGGCGTAGCAACTAAATATCTAAGGATTCGCTTCACCGCCACTAAGTGACACTCCTTAGGATCGGATTGAAATCTAGCACACATGCATACACTGAGCATAATATCCGGTCTACTAGCACATAAATAAAGTAAAGACCCTATCATTGACCGGTATGCCTTTTGATCAATGGACTTACCTCCTTTGTTGAGGTCAGTGTGTCCGTCGGTCCCCATCGGAGTCTTTGCGGACTTGGCGTCCTTCATCCCAAACCGCTTCAGCAAGTCTTGCGTGTACTTCGTTTGGGAGATGAAGGTGCCATCCTTGAGTTGCTTCACTTGGAAACCAAGGAAGTAGTTCAACTCACCCATCATCGACATCTCGAATTTCTGCGTCATCACCCTGCTAAACTCTTCACAAGACTTTTAATTAGTAGAACCAAATATTATGTCATCGACATAAATTTGGCACACAAAAAGATCACCGTCACAAGTCTTAGTGAAAAGAGTTGGATCGGCTTTCCCAACCTCGAAAGCATTAGCAATTAGAAAGTCTCTAAGGCATTCATACCATGCTCTTGGGGCTTGCTTAAGTCCATAGAGCGCCTTAGAGAGCTTACACACGTGGTCGGGGTACCGTTCATCCTCGAAGCCAGGGGGTTGCTCTACATACACCTCCTCCTTGATTGGCCCATTGAGGAAATCGCTCTTCACATCCATTTGGAACAACCTGAAAGAATGGTGAGCGGCATATGCTAGCAAAATACGAATGGACTCTAGCCTAGCCACAGGAGCAAAAGTCTCCTCAAAGTCCAAACCTGCGACTTGGGCATAACCTTTTGCCACAAGTCGTGCCTTGTTCCTTGTCACCACCCCATGCTCGTCTTGTTTGTTGCGGAACACCCACTTGGTTCCCACAACATTTTGCTTGGGACGAGGCAACAGTGTCCAAACTTCATTTCTTTTGAAGTTGTTGAGCTCCTCCTGCATGGCCAACACCCAGTCCGGATCTAGCAATGCCTCTTCTACCCTGAAAGGCTCAATAGAAGAGACAAAGGAGTAATGCTCACAAAAATTAACTAATCGAGATCGAGTAGTTACTCCCTTGCTAATATCGCCCAAAATTTGGTCGACGGGATGATCCCTTTGAATCATTGCTCGAACTTGGGTTGGAGGTGTCGGTTGCGCTTCTTCCTCTATTACATGATCATCTTGTGCCCCCCTTGATCATACGCCTCCTGTTCATCATCTTGAGTTGGGGGATGCACCATTGTTGAGGAAGAAGGTTGATCTCGCTCATCTTGTTCCTGTGGCCGCACATCTCCAATCGCCATGGTGCGTATTGCGGCAGTTGGAATTTCTTCTTCATCTACATCATCAAAATCAACAATTTGCTCTCTTGGAGAGCCATTAGTCTCATCAAATACAACGTCGCTAGAGACTTCAACCAAACCCGATGATTTGTTGAAGACTCTATACGCCTTTGTATTTGAGTCATAACCTAACAAAAACCCTTCTACGGCTTTGGGAGCAAATTTGGAATTTCTACCCTTCTTCACAAGAATGTAGCATTTACTCCCAAAAACTCGAAAATACGAAACATTGGGTTTGTTACCGGTTAGTAGCTCATACGACGTCTTCTTGAGGAGGCGATGAAGGTAGACCTATTGATGGCGTGGCAAGCCGTGTTCACGGCTTCCGACCAAAAGCGCTCGGGGGTCTTGAACTCTCCAAGCATCGTCCTCGCCATGTCTATAAGCGTCCTGTTCTTCCTCTCTACCACACCATTTTGCTGTGGTGTGTAGGGAGCGGAGAACTCGTGCTTGATCCCTTCCTCCTCAAGGTACTCCTCCACTTGAAGGTTCTTGAACTCGGACCCATTGTCGCTCCTTATCTTTTTCACCTTGAGCTCAAACTCGTTTTGAGCTCTCCTTAGGAAGCGCTTGAGGGTCCCTTGGGTTTCAGATTTATCCTGCAAAAAGAATACCCAAGTGAAGCGGGAAAAGTCATCAACTATAACAAGACCATACTTACTTCCTCCTATACTTAGATAGGCGACGGGTCCGAAGAGATCCATGTGAAGCATCTCCAAAGGTCTTGATGTTGTCATCACATTTTTGGTGTGATGAGAGCTTCCCACCTGTTTGCCTGCTTGACAAGCTGCACAAGGTCTATCTTTTTCGAATTGCACATTAGTTAAACCTATCACGTGTTCTCCCTTTAGAAGCTTGTGAAGGTTCTTCATCCCCACATGTGCTAAGCGGCGATGCCAATTCCAGCCCATGCTAGTCTAAGCAATTAAGCATGCATCTAGACCGGCCTCCTCTTTTGCAAAATCAACTAAGTAAAGTTTGCCGTCTAATACACCCTTAAAAGCTAATGAACCATCACTTCTTCTAAAGACAGACACATCTACATTTGTGAATAGACAATTATATCCCATATTGCTTAATTGACTAACAGATAACAAATTATATCCAAGAAACTCAACTAAAAACACATTAGATATAGAGTGCTCGGATGAAATAGCAATTTTACCTAACCCTTTTACCTTGCCTTGATTCCCATCATCGAATATTATTGAATCTTGGGAATCCTTGTTTTTGACGTAGGAGGTGAACATCTTCTTCTCCCCCGTCATATGGTTTGTGCATCCGCTGTCTATAATCCAGCTTGAACCCCGGATGCATAACCCTGCAAGGCAAATTTAGGCTTGGGTCTTAGGTACCCAACTCTTGTTGGGTCCTACAAGGTTAGTCACAATTGTCTTAGGGACCCAAATGCAAGTTTTGTCTCCCTTGCATTTTGCCCCTAATTTTCTAGCAACTATCTTCCTATCCTTTCTACAAATAGCAAAGGAAGCATTTAAAGCATGATATATTGTAGAAGGTTCATTAACTTTCCTAGGAACATTAACAACATTTCTCCTAGGCATATGAACAAAATATCTCTTCGACATATCTTTACCATGCATATAGGAAGAACTAGAAGCAAACATGGCATGAGAGTCAAAAGCATCATAAGCATTACAACTCCTATAAGACTGTCTTCTATCATGGTACATAAAAGCATGGTTCTTTTTAGCACTACTAGCCATAGGGGCTTTCCCTTTCTCCTTGGAGGAGATGGGAGCCTTATGGCTTGTTAAGTCCTTGGCTTCCCTCTTGAAGCCAAGTCCATCCTTAATAGAGGGGTGTCTACCAATTGTGTAGGCATCCCTTGCAAATTTTAGCTTATCAAAATCACTCTTGCTAGTCTTAAGTTGGGCATTAAGACTAGCCAATTCCTCATTCAATTTGGAAATTGAAACTAGGTGTTCACTACAAGCATTAATGTTAACATCTTTACACCTAGTGCAAGTTACAACATTTTCTTCACAAGATGTTGATTTACTAGCTATTTCTAACTTAGCATTCAAGTTATCATTTATGCTCCTTAAGCTAGAAATTATCTCATGGCAAGTAGATAGTTCACAAGAAAGCATCTCATTTCTTTTAACTTCTAAAGCATGAGATTTTTGTGCCTCTACAAATTTGTCATGCTCTTCATATAAAAGGTCCTCTTGTTTCTCTAAAAGTCTATCCTTTTCATTCAAGGCATCAATCAATTCATTAATCTTATCTATTTTAGTTCTATCTAATCCCTTGAACAAACTAGAGTAATCTATTTCTTCATCACTAGACTCATCATCACTAGAAGAATCATAAGTGGTATTGTTTCGATTACATACCTTCTTTTCTTTCGCCATGAGGCATATGTGACACTCGTTGGGGAAGAGGGATGATTTGTTGAAGGCGGTGGCGGCGAGTCCTTCATTGTCGGAGTCGGATGACGAACAATCCGAGTCCCACTCCTTGCCAAGATGTGCCTCCCCCTTAGCCTTTTTGTATGCCTTCTTCTTCTCCCTCTTGTTCCACTGTTCCTGGTCACTATCATTATTGGGGCAGTTAGCGATAAAATGACCAATCTTACCACATTTGAAGCATGAGCGCTTCCCCTTTGTCTTGGTCTTGCTTGGCTGCCCCTTGTGACCCTTTAGCGTCGTCTTGAAGCGCTTGATGATGAGAGCCATCTCTTCATCATTTAGCCCTGCCACCTCAACTTGTGCCACCTTGCTTGGTAGCGCCTCCTTGCCTCTTGTTGCCTTGAGAGCAAAGGGTTGAGGCTCATTGATTGGACCATTCAATGCGTCGTCCACGTATCTTGCCTCCTTGATCATCATTCGCCCGCTCACGAACTTCCCAAGAACTGCTTCGAGCGACATCTTGGTGTACCTAGGATTTTCACGAATATTGTTCACCAGATGTGGATCAAGTACAGTAAAGGACCTTAGCATTAGGAGAATGACGTCGTGGTCCGTCCATCGCGTGCTTCCGTAGCTCCTTATTTTGTTGATGAGGGTCTTGAGCCGGTTGTATGTTTGGGTTGGCTCCTTGCCCCTTATCATTGCAAATCTCCCGAGCTCGCCCTCTACCAATTCCATCTTGATGAGCAAGGTGACATCATTCCCCTCATGAGAGATCTTGAGGGTGTCCCAGATCTGCTTGGCATTGTCCAAGCCGCTCACCTTATGGTACTCGTCCCTGCACAAAGAGGCTAACAACACAGTAGTAGCTTGTGCATTTTTATGAATCTGTTCATTAATAAATATATGACTATCCGAGCTATCAAATTTCATTCCATTCTCAACAATCTCCCATATACTTGGATGGAGAGAGAACAGGTGACTATGCATTTTATGACTCCAAAATCCGTAGTCCTCCCCATCAAAGTGTGGAGGTTTGCCAAGAGGGATGGAAAGCAAATGTGCATTTGAGCTATGTGGAATACGAGAGTAATCGAAAGAAAAGTTCGAATTAACCGTCTTTCTTTTGTCGTAGTCGTTGTCATCATTGTCCTTTTGGGAAGAAGTGGACTCATCGCCGTCGTCGTAGTAGACGATCTCCTTGATGCGTCTTGTCTTCTTCTTCCCATCTTTGCTTTTGTGGCCCAAGCCCGAGTCGGTAGGCTTGTCATCTTTGGGCTCGTTGACGAAGGACTCCTTCTCCTTATCATTGATCACAATCCCCTTGCCCTTAGGATCCATCTCTTCGGGCGGTTAGTCCCTTCCTTGAAGAGAACGGCTCCGATACCAATTGAGAGCACCTAGAGGGGGGGTGAATAGGTGATCCTGTGAAACTTGAAACTTAATCCATAAAAACTTGATTAGGCATTATCACAATAATGCCAAGTGGCTAGAGAGGAGTCTCAACAAAACACAATAACCACAAGAGATCAATCACAGAGATGGCACAGTGGTTTATCCCGTGGTTCGGCCAAGACCAACGCTTGCCTACTCCACATTGTGGCGTCCCAACGGACGAGGGTTGCAATCAACCCCTCTCAAGCGGTCCAAAGACCCACTTGAATACCACGGTGTTTGCTTTTCTTTTCTATATCCCGTTCGCGAGGAATCTCCACAACTTGGAGTCTCTCGCCCTTACAAAGATGTTCACAAAGAAGCACGGAGTAAGGGAGGGATTAGCAACTCACACAAGTCACAAAGATTACAGCAAATACGCACACACAAGACCCAGACATAAGCTCAAAAGACTAGCACACTAGAACGGAGCTCAAATCACTAGAATGTCGAACAAGTGCGCAAGAATGGAGTGTGAGTGATCAAGAGTGCTCAAGGAATGCTTGGTGTATTCCTCCATGCGCCTAGGGGTCCCTTTTATAGCCCCAAGGCAGCTAGGAGCCGTTGAGTGCATTCCAGGAAGGCAATTCCTGCCTTCTGTCGCCTGGCGCACCGGACACTGTCCGGTGCGGATTTCCTTCCTTAATTGGCGAAGCCGACCGTTGGCAGCCTTGGAGCCGTTGGCGCACCGGACACTGTCCGGTGCACACTGGACAGTCCGGTGCCCCCTCCCGACCGTTGGCTCGGCCACGTGTCTCGCGCAGATCGCGCAGCCGACCGTTGGCCCGGCCGACCGTTGGCTCACCGGACAGTCCGGTGAATTATAGTCGTACGCCGTTAATTCCTTCCCGAGAGCAGCAAGTTCGCCTGAGCCAGCCTGGCGCACCGGACACTGTCCAGTGCACCACCGGACAGTCCGGTGTACCCAGACAGAGCTGGCTTTGGCTGAAACAAAGCTATCTCTCTCTAATTTGTTTTCTCCTGTTTCCAGCACTTAGACACAATACATTAGTCTCTAAAACAATGTACTAAGTCTGAGAAACATACCTTTATACTTGATTTGTACTTTGTCCACCATTTTACACTTAGGCACTTGTGTTGGGCACTAAATCACCAAAACACTTAGAAATAGCCCAAGGGCACATTTCCCTTTCAGTCGGGCGCGGCCACCTTGGGTGCTCACGCCGCTCGGGAGGATGGGGCTCGGCCCTATGCGACCTGGCTGCCGCCTTGGGGAAGAAGATCTTGTGACCGTTGATTTGCTAATCAGACGTGCGTGATTGGGAGAAGGGTACCGGTTCGGACCAGGGGATCGCAGCCGTTGATCCGTTTATCCACGATCAGGAACTGATCTCCACTATTTTAAAATCACCACCGTTGGTCTCTGATCCAAGGCTCGGCGTGGCATACCCCCCCTTGAGCTTATAATCGTGGCCGGTGATCATAGATCTAACGGCTAGGATCGTCGGATACCCCTTCGTCGCGCATCTTTTACATAAAACCCCCGTGGAAGCTGTGAATCAACCCACCATCCTGCGCGGTGTTCACTGAGTCTGGGGAGAATTGCGTGTTAGCCCCCGAGTTTTTGGAAAATAGTGGCCGCCGTCTAGAGTCTGGGAATTTCAGAAAATAAAATATAAAATGATTTTCAGGATAAAAAATAAATATGATAAACTTAGAAAATTCATAACTTTATGAATTTAACTCCAAATTGATCTGTTCCAGTTTCTATAATTTTGTAATATTATTGTTTATCATTTAGTACCATTGTTTTGACATGAATATCACAATAAAATTTATATCCTATTTAATCTTGTACAAAGCACATAAAACCTTTAGAAATTCATAACTTAAAATCTATAACACCAAAATTAATAATTCTTGTTCCTGTGATCTTATTTCAATATGTAGATTATTAATATGTATTTTGCATATATGTTTGGTGTGATGTTAAATTTTGCCTATACACTATTTGTTTGTATTGCTACGACTAGCGCGAGGTCACGAGTCATCTGAAGAGCAAGTTGGTACCTGGAATCTCAAGTGTCAGGCAAGTTGTGCCCTTGATCACTTCTTTTTACCCAGTCATGTTTTGATTAATCATAATGATCTGCATAGGTTAATTTTGATGGGACCCAACAGGTTACCCTAATTTGATTATCTTTATACCTTGACTCCACTAAACTTTTTGGGTAGTACCTGCTATTGCATTATGTGGTTTTGGGGTATAAAGATTACACTATTCATGATTATACTTTTGTTATCAGTTGTTATTTATTGTTCATGTTAAAATCATTATGTTAATTGGAACATGGAGAACCACCCGAAAAAACAGTGCTACCACAAGGGTTTATGGACGCCCTTGGCTGATTAACTAGGAAAGCTAGTGGATGATTACCTTACTCGAAAGGGGCAAGGGCAGTAGGGGAGTGGTCAGTGTAGGGAGGTCCTTGGTTGATTTTGCTGCGATGGCGGTCAGTCGAGGGACTCCTGCACTGGAGCTTCCTATAAACTGTAGCGGGTTTTCTAAAGTTAGTGGAACTTTGTAAAGGCCTCGTAGTGTTACCCTGCCTCGCCTCCTTGGTAGAGGTGTATGGGATTGGCCGTCTCTTGGCAGATGGGTAACATGACTTGTGGGTAAAGATGCGCAACCTCTGCAGAGTGTAAAACTGGTATACTAGCGGTGCTCACGGTCATGAGCAGCTCGGACACTCACATGATTAAATTATGGAACTTAAACTCAATTTGTCATATGCATTGCATCACAGTTGAGGTTGTTACTTTTGTTCTACTACTTAATTGGGCTGGTATTTACTTATACTTAGTAACTGCTAATAAAATTTTGACCAACTTTAAAAGCAATGCTCAGCTCTAACCATCCTCTTTGGTAAGCCTTACACTTCACATGAGCTCCCACCTTTGGCGAGTTCATGCACATTATTCCCCACAACTTGTTGAGCGATGAACGTATGTGAGCTCACTCTTGCTGTCTCACACCCCCCCACAGGTCAAGAACAGGTAACACAGGATGAGGCGCATGGAGGATGTTGTGACGTGTTCGTGAGAGGTCTAGGTCGTCGTCTCCCAGTCAACTTTGGGTTGCTGGACCGTTGTCACCTTATAATGTAATTATTTATTTATCTATTTTGTATAGAACTCTTATTATATAGTAAAGATGTGACATTCGATCTTGTGCCATGATTCATCATATGTGTGAAACTTGGTCCCAGCACACCTGGTGATTATGTTCGCGTCCGGGTCTTGGTGCCCCGAAACCCGGGTGTGACAGCTGCAGTGCAGCCCCTGGCCCGGCTGTCTTCTTCGGCGGCATGATGAAGGTCGATGCTTGCCGAAGGTGGTCGGATGAGTTCACCGGAGGTGGGCGCCAATGTTGGTCCTTGTTCTCGGATGCTAAATACCAAGAACAAAGCAACACAATTGTTAACGATTAGAGACCTTCGTCATTCGAAGCATTATCTCCTTTAGGATATATTGATCTTTAGACGAAGGTCATAAAGTACATACCTTAATCATTTTAGTAAGTAGGAATGTAAACAGAGACATATGAAACACAAAGGGAATATGAATAATCATTTCAAATCATCAGATCATTCATATTCTTATTTTATATAAACATGACTCTAGAAAGTTAAATATGTTGGTGTAGTGTTCATTCTGGTTGGCGGTTCAGTCCAGGATTAAAGATTACCTCTTAATCTCCAACCAAGACTCTCTCGAACTAGCCTGTGGAGCTACCGATGGATCCTAGGCTAATGCTCAAATTAGTCGTGGACCGATGAACATCAGCCAGAACTAAAACCCAAGACCATTAATTAGTTCTCTAAAATCTATCTTAAATTAAAAGTGAAGACTGTAATCATGCAAATTGTAACGACCCAAAAACTTTATAAGAAATCAGAAATATAATGCTTGGCTGAAAAACATCTAAAGCACGTAACCTCGAAGAATACTAGGCATTTCGAGTGGGTCCTGAGAGTGGCGAAAGGTAGGCATTTTCGAGTGGGTGCTGAGAGTGGCCAAAGGGGCTACTGAGTACTGAGAAGCTGGCGCGACTGATGTTCCATATTATTATCGAATCGATACTCGGATAAGTCGGTACGGAGGAGATTAGAGCATCTCCAGGTGACTAACCAAATTTTAGCAGCAAAATAACTTTTAAATAGACTAGCCATCTAACTCGTCAAACCATTCTACTCTCTAATTTAACCTCATCTCTTGTCAAATTTAGCTAGTCACTATGGCTAGCCATACTAACTTATCAGTTGGAATGTTTGTTAGATTAATATGCTCTATATAATGTGTAATTTTTATGAGAGATAAATAGAGAGTAAAAAATGAAGACTCCCTTGGAGATGCTCTTAAAGATGAAAGCAAGACATATTTATCTTTTGATATGAGTAAAGTACATGGTTGGTGCTTAGATTTGTTTGGATGTGTTATACATGTCTCGTACTCACAAAGTGTATAATTTTGGACCTCAAATTTGTCAGTGTGTATCATGCCAATCCTCGTACTCAAATTTGTATGCCCCCTCCAAAAAAAATACCATCTAGAAATAGTTATTATATATCTAAAATAGTTCACAACTTTTTTATATGAAGCCAGATACACACAAACTTGACGTGATTTGCAATTTTGTAGTGGCGAATTTATTTCATTTAAAATTGTTTAGTCCTAAAATGTTTTATAATAAGATCTCAAATTTAGAAATTTATTTACAAACAACAACGGATGCTGCCATGATATATGCAAAAGCTACTGTCCTTAATATAATTTATATCTTTTTAGTTAAAAATTTTTTGATTTAAAGTTTTTCGAAGCCTCAAATATATGTTTTATGTTCATAGATTTTATTTGAAATGTAGAATTTCCAAATCAGGGTGAATGTTTATACGGCTAAATACCAAAGTTGCAGTGACATACCTAACATACAAGAAACTCTTCTGGTCTGATCGAGGTGATCCATGACGTACACCACATCCACAAATGTACAAATCACGCTAACTAGCACAGATAGTGAAAACGATGGCAAACAAAAACTGCACTATTAATGCTGAATTTTTGACGCTTTTGTATGTAAAGAATGGCAACACTATCATCTACTCTTCAACTTCAACATCAAAACTGAGAAAATCCTTTCTTCTAGGACTTATTTTCCTGCTTCCTATGACAAGTGTAGTGTGAATTGAAGAGCAGTATAGGATTGAAGTGAATAATTTGTTCTAGAACCAAAAAAACTTGTGTAATCCTATTTGATTACAATGAACTGATACTTCTGTTACTGTCAAGAACACTATGAGCTAATGGCAGAAGCGTCACATTTACAAATCGGGCACCAGTTCTTTTGCTGAAGCCACTGTTGGATACAAGTGGTATGGTAGTAATGCTCGCATGCCATCTTGGCCACCTCCACACCAGAAGAGTACTCCTCCTAGAAAAAAAACATCACAAGGGAATACCATAAGATAACACTTGGTGCAGAATATGTATATCTCACTTTGTTCAACAAAGTTTGCTATGAATGCCCAGATTAGGGCTAGTTTGGCAACTCCATTTTTACAGGGGATTCCTATTTTTTCAAGGAAAAATGAACTAATTTCCCTTGAGAAAATGAAAATCCTTTGGAAAAATAGAGTTTCAAACTAGTCCTTAGAGTAATTCCTTGAGAAATCCAAATACTCAATAAATTAATAGGTTCTGAGGCACCTAATGGTATTTCGATAGGGCAAGTGATAGGATTGTACTTTAATAATTTACATCTCTAGCATTGTTAGGAATATATAACTTCACTTGTCTACTATATAAAGCACCATTTTTCATGATTCTATCGTTTTCACGGTTCCACTGTCGTCGTGTGTTACCCCTTCTCTTCATTTCCCTACTCCCCACATTTAAATGGTAAACAAGCTATGGAGATTCGAACCATGACTGTTAGCTTCAAACTCACATTTATATCCAATGAACCAACAAAACACACATATCTTTGTATTTTATGCTCTATATAAATGGAAACTGTAGTAACATACGAGCGCTTTGCTAGTTAGTGCAAAAGCAGTTGTATAGATAAACTAATGGTTACAGTAAGCGATGTATTGTCACAATATATGAAAATACCAGACATATGATGCATTTGATGTCACCATCTTCATTGCTGCTTGAAGTTGTGGGCACATAGAGGTTTCTCTTCAGACACTCAGAAAGCGCATCATCTGAAAGACCAGTGCTTACAGTACCTATTCTCTCCCCAAGCGCAAGTAGGTCCTATAGCATGATGTATCCATGACGACCAGCAGACAAAAAGAAAAGTCAGAATTCCAAATAAAGTGTGTGTGGGATTTTTACATAAAAATCTAGATGGAGGGATGTCAGTAACACATTGACAGACCAAAGGATAGATGTATACCTCATAAGACATGTTATCAATGTCCATTCTCATTCCCCTATGCTGATCATTAAAGGCATAGTCATCCTCAACCTGCAAGGCATAATGTCATTATTGAACGTACTGATCAACGTTACTAGCAACATGAACTGCTCCTGTCATCACAATTCACATTACAAATAATGACATTAGGAAACCGTTCGAGATACTAACTCAATGAATCATTTCAATCAGAATAGTCAGAACACTAGCTCCTACAGACAGGTTGATTGTAGGAAAAATGGAAGGGGCCACTGAAACAGTGTGAAGTTTACTGATGAACAAGGTAAAACTTTGAAACAAGGGATCACTGGAGTAGACAACATACTGCCAGTCCTACAAATACATAACTGAAACAGTTGGATTATTAACACTGTTTATGGTGATATCTATAAAAAGACATACCTCTTCACTGTCATCTGTATCAAAATGCCAGTATTCACTGGAATCATCTAAATTATCCTCCAATGATGATATTGGCCCTTGCTGAGATCTGCTCCTATGCCTCAACACGTTTCGAGATAGAGACCTGTGTGAAGAATCTTGGTCAGAATTTCTTGTCAACACATCTCCCCAAGAGCTACCACCACTATCTCTGGCTCTATGCATCCTCATAGATTCTGCGCCCCTTCCTCCATCCTTTCTCATTCTCGATGCTGGCCGACATACTGATCTTGAAACCGATCGGCTACTGCTTGATGTGTTTGTTGATGATTTGTTAGGACTTCCCAGTCCACCCAATGAGCTTTTCCTGGATGTATTGATCCTTTCTTTCAACCGAGCCGGTAGATCACACCCGAGATTTTCTTTTTCTCTTGGTTTGTTGTGAGTCTCACCAAAAGTACTTGCTGTATTCCTACTGGTGCTTCGATCATAAGAAATACTTCCTTGATGGGACATCCAGTTGGATTTCCTAGACACTTGTGATCTCTGAAGAGCCGATGTTTCCCTGGATGCCCTGCGTGTATTCGTGTCTTTGTTCGGGAAAAGCTTACTGCTGCACCAGAGGCGGGTACAACATGCGGTGGCCTTGTGGCGTGGGCTTTCCTCCCTGAAGACAAGAATTGAGCCTCCTTTGGTGACAAGAAGGCCACTGACTGTTCTCCTTCCCATGGTTTCACCCATATCAGATATTCAGCTGAAATAAGAAGAATATTAAATTAGTGAAAGTTGAACATTTCGAGTCAGCCAGGTCATACTGAAATTGAATTAATAACACATGGAGACTGCACACACTATCAGCATAAGAAAAACAAGCATCTTCCCTGCACATATTAGAGAAGATATTGAACTACAGTTTGAGTCTGAAACAATAGACACACATCAAAAGGTGCAAAACTGCAAGTGATGCTTATAACCAACAAAGATGGAGAAGAGATATTACTAAACCTACATTACCCAGAACTCAGAAGCATCTGATCAATCCTACTTTTGTGTGCAAAACTTGGCAGCCTTAGAAGGAAGAGTAAATGATAAGATGAAACAAGGTATTTCCCACATTGAGACCAGGACATCAAAACTTGTAGGCCAGAGGTGAAATATATAGGAAAGGAAAAATACAAGCAAGCGACCATTGAACAGTACCTGCGGAAATTTGCTTGCAAGAATGAAAAAGAGCTCTGACAAAACTGAACCAGCACAACCAAATTGACGTTGACGCCTGCGTGTGTACAAATGGGCAAATCAATGGCATATTCAAAAGTAACACCCAGTTAGGTAAATCCTATATGAATAACTCTACACATGAATTAGGTATTGAGGTGCTTCCCACAACCGTAAAGCGTATGGGAGGATGAAAAACCAACAGAAATAAAGTTACTGGTAGCCTGGTGCCCCTACCTCCCTTTCTAGTTGACATTATTGCCTTTGGCTGAAAGGTGAATCCACTTATACACCCACTAGCACGCCAAGCATTGTAGATGAACAATTGAAACGTGACCCGTAGACTATGTGATACATCTAAAGTTCTAAACTACGACGAAGATGCAGAAAAAGCAGAGAAAATCTAAATAGTAGTTGCCACAGCATATAGGGTACACAAACTGACAGAAATTTAGTACTCATAGGAGAAGAAGCCAAAAAAATTCTCAAACTGTCCACCTGGCCCCAATTCTGGGAAATAGTTCTTCAGAAAAAAAATGGGATTGCTAGATAAGAATCGAAATTGAGGACCTCTTGTTCTGGCGTCAAGGAGAACGCTATAATCGGGCCGATTTTCCTCCGCCGATCGCAAAGTTTATATGTGGCCGAAGAGTCAAATAAAGCGGGCAGCAGAAAGGACCGATGAATGATCGAAATGCCCGCTGCTGTTTTGGCATCAACCAATCCTCCAAGGATCGCCGGGTCGACGGTGACAGATTGATTATTGATAATAATATGATCCTACATTACAGAGGACGGCCGAGGCTAGAGAACGATCCTAGCTCCGTCTAACAGATGGAACAAGGAGAAAAAGACAACCAAACAAATTCGGCCGCGATAGTCGATCGCCTAAAACAAAGGGAACCCCTCCTCGTCTAAGTAATAATCAGAGGAATATGGAATCAGTTTGTTCGCATCGCCGACCCCCAATATGAGAATTGAGGTACAAAAGAGGCATCAGAGATCAATCAATCGGCTCGCAATCCAATTACGCAAACCCCACCCACAACGGCAACAGGACATACGGACGGCCTAACGGGTTCCGCGAGGCTGATTCAACGTAAGAAGAGAGAACAATCGGCGGTCAAATAAAGCAGCGTCCGTCCGTCCCTCATCGACCTCCAATAACGACGAGTGAGAGCGGAGGAGGAAGGAGAGAAATATCCGAACCTTCTCCGTCGCGCCGGGCCTTTCCTCCTCGTCTCTCTCCGCCGTCCTCGGTGAGGAGAGAAACGAAGGAATTCGATCCAATCTAGAGAGGCGTCTTCCTTCCCGCCATTGCAGGGAAGGGAACAAGCCAAATAGGCCTAGGGAAGGTGGGGTCGCGGCGGCGGCGGCGGCGCCAAGTGCTGACTGGGCTCCATGGGACACCCACTGACGGTGGGACCCTACGCGGCCCCGTCGCATACTTGGTTTGTGGCGCGGACGGTGTGCCTGCCACGTCATGTCAAACGAAGCCATAGTGCTGTGTAAGTCGTCCGCATTTTCGCCGTCTATCTAGCATCTACCAATTAGTTTTCATCCGTGGAAATATAGGCATGTTTGTTTCCAGATTATCGAGCTTAAATAATTTAGATGGAAAACAACCTAATTAATTATTATGTCAAATTATGTAGTCTGAAAACAAATCCTGAAATTAATATCAGAGCTCGATATTTAAAACAGATATTACATTTAATAAATGTTAACATTTCAAGCTTCATAAATCAAAAAAAATCAAAGAACGTGAAACCATGGAGGGTTGATACCTCGTCTTCATGATTAGACATGAGGCTGGTCAAATTAGACCGAATGGTTTTTATATAATTAGGAGCAGATGGCCAAATCAATGTGGATCTTTTCGTGCATGTAAATGTTTTTATCATGCCTATAAACAAGTCGTGCTTGTGCCTGCCCATGGGCCACGACCTCCACCAAAGCCGCCTCAATACATCGGACAGGGCTGGTCCGGCCCAAAATTATTTTAGATCATACTGTGCTTTTTTCGCGCTTCAGACCAGCCCACTAGGCCTGGTCTAAATGTACTCTATCCCTAAAGACATATCGAGCAATGAAGGGAACTTTTTGTGTCTCCAAGTGATGTGATCAAAGGTAAGCACGACCTAAATCCATCCTAGTCTAGTGTTATGCAGGCTTGGCAGGCATGGTCCTGTGTTAGAGATGTGCTTGGGTCACACGCTATCGAGCACCAGATTTGGTACCTGTACTACCGAATGGTCTGGCCGTATGGGCCAGACAGTCCATGTGATAGTTCGTCTCTCTATTGTGATTGTCCTAATGAATCTCAGGAGAAGTTGTTGGAAATAGCCTAAGAACGGATTCAGACCTTCTCCTATATATATGAAGGGGCACGATCGATTGAAACATACAACAATCGATCTATCAAACCAATATTACCTTATGCATTAGATCTAGGAGTAGTTTAGCCTTAGTTGTACTTTTCGAACCTTAATCTTCACAGAACGCCGGACCCAAGCACTCAGAGACAAAGACAGAGCATGAGAGACTGACACGACGACTGGTGGGAACTGTAGCTTCTCGTTATGCATGTCCCATCCCACTACAGGACGGGGTATTTATAGGCCCGTCCGGGGGTAGGTGGTCCAAAGTTCGGTCCTACCCCCGGCCACCAAACTAGTTAGTCCAATTATTTGTGTTGGGCATTCAACCACCAAAATCAATTAGGAAAAGGTTTAAGCCCTATTTCCCTTTCAATCTCCCCCTTTTTGGTGATTGATGCCAACACAAACCAAAGCAAATGTATAAGTGAAGAATTGAACTAGTTTGCATAGGGTAAGTGCAAAGGTTACTTGGAATTAAACCAATATTTAATTTCTACTAGATATGCATGGTTGGTTTCTTTTATTTAACATTTTGGACCACATTTGCACCACTTGTTTTGTTTTTGAAAATTCTTTTGGAAAATCTTTTCAAAGACTTTTTGCAAATAGTCAAAGGTATGTAAATAAGATTTCGAGAAGCATTTTCAAGATTTTGAAATTTTCTCCCCTGTTTCAAATGCTTTTCCTTTGACTAAAATGGAACTCCCCCTGAATGAAATTCTCCTCTTAGATTTCAAGAGGGTTTTACTAATTTTTGTAAATACCAATTGAAAAAGATCATTCATCTAGATACCAATTTGAATTTTTTTTGAAAATTTTGATATTGGTGGTGGTGCGGTCCTTTTGCTTTGGGCTTAATATTTCTCCCCCTTTGACATTAATCGCCAAAAACGGAGTCTTTTGAGAGCCCTTTTTACTTTCTCCCCATTGGTATGAGTAATAAGAGTGAAGATTATACCAATTGAGAGTGATGTGGAGTGATGGCGAAGGGTAAATGATACCGATAGAGTAGAGTGGAAGCCTTGTCTTCGCCAAAGACTCCATTTCCCTTTCAATCTATGACTTAGCATAGAAGTACACTTGAAAACACATTAGTCATAGACATAAAAGAGATATGATCAAAATTATATAAATAAGCTATGTGTGCAATGTTTCAATCAAAATTCCGAGAATCAAGAATGTTTAGCTCATTCCTAAGTTTGCTAAAGATTTTTTCATCTAATGGTTTGGTAAAGATATCGACTAATTGTTCTTTGGTACTAACATAAGCTATCTCGATATCCCCCCTTTGTTGGTGATCCCTTAAAAAGTGATACCGAATGTCTATGTGCTTAGTGCGACTGTGTTCAACAGGATTATCCGCCATGCGGATTGCAATCTCATTATCACATAGGAGAGGGACTTTGCTCAACTTGTAGCCATAGTCCCTAAGGGTTTGCCTCATCCAAAGTAATTGTGCACAACAATGTCCTGCGGCAATATACTCGGCTTCGGCGGTAGAAAGAGCTACTGAGTTTTGTTTCTTTGAAGCCCAAGACACCAGGGATCTTCCCAGAAACTGACAAGTCCGTGATGTGCTCTTCCTATCAATTTTACACCCTGCCCAATCAGCATCTGAATAACCTATTAAATCAAAGGTGGATTCCTTGGGGTACCAAAGTGTAAACTTAGGTGTATAAACTAAATATCTCATGATTCTTTTCATGGCCCTAAGGAGAACTTCCTTAGGATCGGCTTGGAACCTTGCACACATGCATACTAAAAGCATAATATCCGGTCGAGATGCACGTAAATAGAGTAAAAATCCTATCATCGACCGATATACCTTTTGATCTACGGATTTACCTCCCGTGTCGAGGTCGAGATGCCCATTTGTTCCCAAGGTGTCTTGATGGGCTTGGCATCCTTCATTCCAAACTTGGTAAGTATGTCTTGAATGTACTTGGTTTGGCTGATGAAGGTGCCCTCTTGGAGTTGCTTGACTTGAAATCCTAGAAAATACTTCAACTCCCCCATCATAGACATCTCGAATTTCTGAATCATGATCCTACTAAACTCTTCACATGTGGATTTGTTACTAGATCCAAATATGATATCATCAACATAAATTTGGCATACAAACAAATCTTTTGCAATAGTTTTAGTAAAGAGTGTAGGATCGGCTTTACCGACTTTGAAGCCATTAGTGATAAGGAAATCTCGCAGGCATTCATACCATGCTCTTGGGGCTTGCTTGAGACCATAAAGAGCCTTAGAGAGTTTATAAACATGGTTAGGGTACTCACTATCTTCAAAGACGGGAGGTTGCTCAACATAGACCTCTTCCTTGATTGGTCCATTGAGGAAGGCACTCTTCACGTCCATTTGATAAAGCTTAAAGCCATGGTGAGTAGCATAGGCAAGTAATATACGAATTGATTCAAGCCTAGCTACGGGTGCATAGATTTCACCGAAATCCAAACCTTTGACTTGTGAATAACCCTTGGCCACAAGTCGGGCTTTGTTCCTTGTCACCACACCATGCTCATCTTGCTTGTTGCGGAATACCCATTTGGTTCCTACAACATTTTGGTTAGGACGTGTAACTAAATGTCATACCTCATTCCTCGTGAAGTTGTTGAGTTCCTCTTGCATTGCAAGCACCCAATCTGAATCTCTTAGTGCATCCTCCACCCTGTATGGCTCAATAGAGGACACAAAAGAGTAATGTTCACAAAAATGAGCGACTCGAGATCGAGTGGTTACCCCCTTATGAATATCACCGAGGATGGAGTTCATGGGGTGATCTGTTTGAATCACTAGGTGTACTCTTGGGTGTGGCGGTCTTGGACCCTGAACTTCTTGCTCATCTTCCTTGTCTTTGTCATGATCATCTCCCCCTTGATCATTGTTCTCCTATTGAGGTGGCTCATCCTCTTGATCTTCATTTTCATCATCTTGAGCTTGATCCTCATCTTGAGTTGGTGGAGATGCTTGATTTGAAGATGATGGTTGATCTTGTGCTTATGGAGGCTCTTCAGATTCCTTAGGACACACATCTTCAATGGACATGTTCCTTAGAGCGACACATGGAGCCTCTTCATCATCTAACTCATCAAGATCAACTTGCTCCACTTGGGAGACATTAGTTTCATCAAACACAATATCACAAGAAACCTCAACTAATCCAGTGGATTTGTTGAAGACTCTATATGCCCTTGTGTTTGAGTCATAACCAAGTAAAAAGTCTTCTACAACCTTAGGAGCAAATTTGGATTTTCTACCTCTTTTAATAAAAATAAAACATTTGCTACCAAAGACTCTAAAATATGAAACATTGGGCTTTTTATCAGTGAGGAGTTCATAAGATGTCTTCTTGAGGATTCGGTGAAGGTAGAGCCGGTTGATGGAGTAGCAGGCGGTGTTAATCGCCTCAGCCCAAAACCGGTCCGGAGTCTTGTACTCATCAAGCATGGTTCTCGCCATGTCCAATAGGGTTCTATTTTTCCTCTCAACTGCACCATTTTGTTGAGGTGTGTAGGGAGAAGAGAACTCATGCTTGATGCCCTCTTCCTCAAGAAAGCCTTCCATTTGAGAGTTCTTGAACTCCGTCCCATTATCGCTTCTTATTTTCTTGATTCTTAATCCGAACTCATTTTGAGCTCGTCTCAAGAATCCCTTTAAGGTCTCTTGGGTCTGAGATTTTTCCTGCAAAAAGAATACCTAAGTGAAGCAAGAATAATCATCCACAATTACAAAAAGTACTTACTCCTGCCGATGCTTATGTAAGCTATCGGGCCGAATAGATCCATGTGTAGTAACTCCAGTGGCCTGTCTGTTGCCATAATGTTTTTGTGTGGATGGTGGGTACCAACTTGCTTTCCCGCTTGACATGCGCTACAAACCCTGTCTTTCTCAAAATGAACATTGGTTAGTCCCAAAATGTGTTCTCCCTTTAGAAGTTTGTGAAGATTCTTCATTCCAACATGGGCTAGTCGACGATGCTAGAGCCAACCCATATTAGTCTTAGCAATTAAGCAAGTATCGAGTTCAGCTCTATTAAAATCAACTAAGTATAGCTGACCCTCTAATACCGTGACACTCTAGTGTCACCTAGGGTTTCTTCTTAGAGCTGACTCAAAACCATTATCACATGTGAACCAAATTGAGGAAAGAACATCAAAAATTAAGAACAAAGGTTTAAGTAAGTCTTTTTCATCTTAAGAAATTTTCCTTAATCATGCCATGTACCTCAAGGTAAGAAGAATTCACAAACCCTAAATAATCCTAAGAAAGCCATTTAAATGCAAAGAGGGAAAACTTGTAAAAATATTGTGAAAAATACAAAATTTTGAGAGGAACCAATTGACAAAGTTTTAGTGCACTAAATAACCTACAAAATATAGTAAGGAAGTTTGGCCATTTGAATTTTCAAAAATCCCCAAATCAGCCCATGAACTAAGGCCCTATGGGAAAATTTGGAAATTCAGAAATCTGAATTTCAGAACCCTTTCCCAAAGTTCAGATGTGTTCCCTGTCTTCCAAAGCTCGAATCCATAAAGTCCGAATATCAAAGTGGCGCCAAAATACCCTAGGAACACTTTGGAGAAGTTTGAAATCAAACCAAAATAGTTTGACATGATTTGACATAGGTTTTGTCTCGGTTTGGACATTGTTGATAGAGCTATCTTCACGGCACAATATCTTCTCACCCAGGCCATATCTTCACTCGGGACTCACACATGACAGGAAGACCTTGGCACGGTGAAGAGACGCTACATAGGATCCTTGGCAAGATATGCACGTTTAGGTCGGCCAACAGGCGTTTGAACTCGGGTAGAATCACACTTCCATGTGTTCGATCGCGTGCTCAAGCGCTCGGCCGCTGTCGGTGTTTTGGGTCCGACCGCACACCCGGGGTTGCCCCTCAAGGTGCTTTTTAGGTGCAGGACGGTGTCGCTGACTAGCTCGATGGTTCGTGCTAGGTGCACGAGGAACAGTGGACAATGGTGTACTAGGTTCGGGCCGCTTTGAGATGCGTAACACCCTACGTCCTGGTGAGAATGCTTTGTGTGGTGGATTACAAGGGAGCGCTCTAGTGCGGGGAACGTAGAGAGCGGGGTGAATGGCTAAGTAATGAGTGATTGTTCTGAAGGGGTGCCCCCTAGGCCTTATATACTCGACCGTGGGGCATTACATGCGGATATGATAACAACTCGTGCCTAAGAAATAGTGAACCACCTGAGTCTATCCTCCTATAATTCAGCCGACCCATCCTCGCTTGGTTCCGTTGTACGGGGCTCCTGCGTGGGAAGGTCGGGTCACTGTTGTGATTACTTGCTCGAATTTGTTGGACCGTCTGGGCTTGCGCCGGCCTGGCCTTGCGTCAATCCGTTCCACTGGTCGTTCCTCCTAGGCCCATGAGGGGATGACCTTACGAATTATGGGGCCCTTGGGTCTTTCGTGAGGTCTTTTATCCTTCTAGTGGACCCGGGGGATATCTGTCCCCCACAAGCCCCCAATCTTTGGGTTGATTTTGAAATAAACGGCCCAAAGATCCTAGGTCCAGCTTGCAGTCTTTGATTTTAACAGGGAACGCTTTGGACATAAGTCTGCCGGGCCACTGCTTCTGAATTCCGAGTGATCCGGTTAAAACGATTTTTTTACTGACTTCTTCTACTATTATTCCTCGAAATTTGGTGTTATCTCTCAGGTTCATGCTTCGGAGGTCAGCATTTTGTACTGTTGGACTTCGAACTTGGGTGTAGCCCCCGAGCTTCGAGTGGATTTTTGCAAACAATCCACTCGAAGGTCTTCACTTCAAGTATTATCAGAAATCACTTTCATCTTCCCCTTTGTGCTTTTTCAGAGGTCGGCCTTGTCTTAATTTTGCCTTATGCTTTAGAGGTCAGCATTTTGCTTCTTCGAGGATGATGATTCATTGGGTGCACCGAGGGTGCACCCAATGGGTGTAGCCCCCGAGCTTCGAGTGGATTTTCAAAAATAATCCACTCGAAGGTCTTCATTTCATGCCTTTTTTCTGGGAATCATCCTTTCCTTTTGTCGAATGCCTTCAGAGATCAGCATTATATTATTAACACTATGCTTTAGAGGTCAGCACACATTTTTGTCTTTGAGGCTGGGTACGTGATCTTCCCATATCTTGCTAGGTCCTGCAATTTATTTGATCTGCGACTGATTGGACGTTCGATAGATGGCCCTTGACTAGTCTTCATGTCACTTCGTGCTTTGATGCTTCTGTCGATTAGACTTGTACCTTATCGGCTATATTTGGCTTTCCTTTGATCCTTGCTGATGTCTCTCTTCTATCTTGGAGTATTCATTGTCTATACTGTACGAATGTGACAGTTTTGGAAAATATACTGATAATTTCTGGGCGTCCCCCCCAATGGGTGTAGGCAAGGGATGGCTTGGTATGCTGAGCGTTTAGCAGACTGCTTCTGAGTAGTAACTTGATGTGACCGCGGGTGTAATCATATCGCCCGCACAGTTGACTGGAGTCCCAATGGGTGTCGTGTTACGTGAAACGGCGTCAGCCGCCTGACGTGTCTTCAGACGGTTTGAATTGCCTATTGAATTTTTGCGACTGTTCGGTGGCCGTGGTAGAAGGTGAGCAGTTGCCTTCTTCTTCTATAAATAGTGTTCTTGCTTCTCCGGCATTTTCACATTTCTTGCTGCTGCTTGCTGTTTCATCTCCTCTTCTTCCTCACACTCTGCCATGGGCAAGAGCAAGAGAGGTGGTGGCTCTTTGCATCACTCCGGCGATAAGCG
Source organism: Zea mays (assembly GCF_902167145.1). Classification (NCBI taxonomy): domain Eukaryota; kingdom Viridiplantae; phylum Streptophyta; class Magnoliopsida; order Poales; family Poaceae; genus Zea; species Zea mays. The sequence goes on along the minus strand of NC_050105.1, from coordinate 71,072,428 downwards.
CAAGCGCGAGCCGACTCCTCCCTCGGAGGACTTCGGTGACTCGGAGTACTCGGAGGAGGAGTTCTCCTCCGAGTCCGAGGGCTCTCCGGCTCCTGCCTCTCCCCCGGCGTCGTCTGATGATTCAGACGACTCCCAGGGGATCGCCGTGGAGGTATGGACTTATATCCGGGTCGTCGAGCGCGCCGGGCTCGAGGGCTCGGATGAGTCGGAGTACTCCTTAGACGAGGAGAATTCCTCCGACTCGTCCGAGGAGGCCAGCGGCGGCGACGGCGGCGACGACGACGAAGGCAACGGTGGCGGCGGCGTCGACAGCGGCAAGGGCGGTGACGGCAGCGGCAAGGGTGGCAGCGGCGATGGCGGCGGCAGCAAGGGCAGCAGCAAGGGCAGCAACAAGGCCAGTGGCTAGACGCCACTGGTTTTAGATGTTAGTGTAGATTAGTAGTAGAAATAGTATTAGCGAAATAATATAGTAGTAGCTAGTAGTATAGTTAGTGAAATGTAATGTAGTAGTAGGGAAGGCATCAGCTCATAATGAGTTGATTTGTAAGTTCCGTAATGCTTCCCTTATGAAGAATGATTTCGTCCCACTTTTGTGTTCATTATTTTGCCTTCTGGTCAGTCGCCGATCGTTGTAATATTTACTGCCGATGATGTTTTCTGTCTGCAACGTTTGAGTAGTAACTTGGAGTCATCAGATCACGCTTCAGACGGCTTTATTTGCAACGTCAGTGCTTTGGTAGTAGCGGCCGAGTTATTATTGGTGATGTTGGCGCTTTTTGAAGTAATGGCTGAGTGATAGCGGGCCACGTCGGTGTTTTGGAAGTAACGACCAAGCGGTTACTGGTGATGTCGGCGTTTTAGAGGTAACAGCCGAATCCTTTTGGAGCCACGTCACCTGCTCTTGGAATAACAACCGAGTGACTGATGGCGACATCGGCGTTTTAGAGGTAACAGCCGAGTGATCGATGGCGATGTCGGCGTTTTAGAGGTAACAGCCGAGTGATAACGGGCCACGCCGGTCGCTTTGGAGACAATGCCCGGGTGAAGTCTGGTAGCATCAGCGTTTTTAGAAATAACCGCTGAGTTAAAATGGGTCGCGTCGGCCGTTTTGGAAATAACGGCCGAGTGATGATGTGGCACGCCCGCGTTTTAGAAATAACGGCCGGGTGATGACATGGCGTGCCAACGTTTTGGAAGTGGCGCCGGGCCCGGGAAAACCCCATATGTACTGCACTGTCGCACGCCTCCACGTTCCGTGCCCTAGTTTCTGCTTTTCTGCATCCAGGCTTTCTCTGCTCTCCTGCAATATCGCTTCTGCTCCGCTCGCTAGCAAGGTTGAGATGGCACCCAAGCGGAAAGCTTGGAGTCTGTCCGTCGCAGTCATTCTCCCCATCGATCCCAACAGTCAGTTGCCTTTCGCAGGTAACCATATGTCTGTTGTCTCTGAATCTGACCTTCATCTCATTTCTATCGGAGTTCTTCCTCCGAAGGATCTCTGTTCGTGGTGGATCTGCCGTGGGGTCATTGTTCCGACAGAAGACACCCACGAATCCGTCATTTACGTTCCTTTTCTTATCCGCGGACTTGCTTCCCATTTCTCCTTTCTTCCGCGGTCTCCTTGATTTCTATCGCTTGAATCTGACCCATCTGAATCCCAATTCCATTCTGCAAGTTTCTGTTTTTGTTCATTTATGCGAAGCCTTCCTTGGTGTTTTGCCTCACTTTGGCCTTTGGAAGTATTTGTACCACTGTCGGCATGGGATGGCCGAAGGGCAGCACCAGCTGGTGGGGGCGCGAGCTTGGAGATGCGCCGTGGGAGGAAGACTGACTACCTCGACATCCCACTCAAGGATAGCATCAAGGGATGGCGCCTGGAGTGGTTCATCATGGAGAATCATGGGAATTACCTCCCCCACGGTCAGGGAGACAGCCGGATGTTCGCACTCCGAGCTGGACGAATCCCCTATAGACCAGGAGGTGGCTGAGGCAGGGGCTCTGCTAGCTGAAGATGGATTGTTGAAAGAAAGGGGTCTGACTGTAGAAGCTGTGGTCGCTGACTTTGTTTTCAAGAACATTCAGCCGCTGAAAGACAGAGCATATCCAACCTATCCGTACCGAGGCTTGGCTGATTCAACCCGGGTAACCAACAGAAAAATTCCTGCTGTGGACTTGGTGAGCCAGCTCGAAATGATACTCAGAGGCAAGGTGTCGAACATCGGTGCTCCTGTTGCGTACTCGGCCTGGAATCTGCCTCCTTCCAAGGCCTTTACCAGTTTTGTGTCGAATCCTCCTCCGATGATAGCGGTTTGGGCCTTAGAGTGCGACCCTCTCCCGAAGAAGTTAATGCTTTGGTTGCCTCACTGGAAGAAATTCCTAACAACGAGAGGCAAGTTCATTTTGAGGTGCCTTTCAATCCCAGTGATGCAGAGATAAGTGCCATGCTGGATATGTTAGCTGAAGATTCTTCTGATGCCGCTCCTGCTGAAACACTGGTGGTGGCGCCCATCACTGAGGCCGGCAAAGATTTGGATGCTCAGAGTTCTGACAGTGTTCGCCCGAAGCGTTCTCGCCGAGCCAATCAACCCACTTCTCTTGCTGAGGGAAGAAAAAGAAGAAGAGGCGTCTTCGTCGAGTGTCTAGCTTGGATCAGGATGCCGATCCTTCTGTTCCTGCTACTGAGGAAGTGCTAGTGCCTGAATTTGCTAAAGCTGACCCCAATGGGTGTGACCCGACTGCTGTGGAACCCAATGGGTGTGATCTGGCCAAAACTGACCCCAATGGGTGTACTGTCCACGTTGTTGATGAAGGTGAGGAAGAGGAGGATGAAATCCCTCTAATTCAGAAGAACAGCCGGCGTTACCTAGCCAGCGGGGAAAGCAGTGGTGTTCCTTCTCCAGCTTTATGTGCCCTCATTGGTCTGCAAGAATTGTCTTTGGCGAACTTTGACCAAACTCTTGTAGACATGGTCCCAGAAGATCTGTTGTCGGAGCCAGCAGATGGTGGCATGATGGATGTTTGCACTGATGTGCCTGATGCTGGGCTGGAGTTATCCCGGGCGGCGTCCCGCGCCTCATCGACCTTGGAGCGTGGTCTTAAGGGCCAAGAGGCTGGTCTGGATTGCATTGCTCCCACGAAAGTGACTGAGGCTCCTTCAGCCTTAGAGGTGGCTGTTGCAGAGAACTTGGCCCTCAAGGATGGTGCTGGCGCTTACCCAGCCCCCGAGGGTGTCCGAGTGGGTTCTCCCTCCCACACTTCCATGGATGTTCACGTAGGGTCTTCTCCTCCACATTCTGGTTGCATGGCGATAGCCCAAGCCTTGGGTCAAGGATTCGCTTTAGAGGCTAGCACACCTGATGACAGAGTTCTGGCTTCTGCTGATGACACTGAATTGGTTCCCACTGATGCATTGCGGGTTGTTCCGGTTGGTGATCCTTCGTCGAGCCATCAATTGACTTCCCACGACTTGGGGGTTCCCTCATTCTTGTCTGACTTTACTCCAGGTATTTTGGTTTCTTCTGGTCTGACTTTACTCCAGGCAGATAATTGTTCTCATGCTTGTCTATTTTTAATGCCAGGCGTTGGTTGATGAGATGGCTAGTCGGCTGAGGTTGCAGGGTGTCTCTGTCCTAGAAGGAGCTTTGTCTCTGGCGCATTGGAATCCAGTGCTGCTTCAGCGGCGTGTATCTGATTTGGAGGTGGCGAATGCCAGTTAGTGCCCTTTGCTTCCTTTTTTGGCTACTTGATTAATCTGCTTTTTAGCTGAACACCCTTGCTTGACTGTTTTCTTGACAGATATGGCTCGGCGGTATTCTGATCTTGAAGAAAAATATTCTCAAGGTCAGACTGAACTGGCCCGGGTTTCTGCTTCTCTGAATGATGCTAACATGCTGAGCTCCACCCTCCGTGCTCAGCTCGACTCTGAAAAGGTGACCAGTGAATCTTGGCTTTGTTTGCTGTGTTCTTATTGCTTGCTTGACGTTTGGAGAAACTGATTCTTGTCTGCAGGAGGAAAAGCATGCCCTTGCCACTTCTCGTGACAACATTGACAAGCTATACCGTGATGCCAGCAATTCATTGACCATCTTGGAGAGGAGTCATCGCTTCACCAGGGAGGAGTTGGATAATCATCGTTATAAGCTGCAAGAGTCCTTGGATGATGTGATTCGCCTCAGGCAGATGGTGTCGACCAAAGATACTGTCATCAAGGATCTGCGTGCTTCCAAGAAATCAGTCGCCCAGGAGCTAGAAACTGCTCGGTTGGCTGTCAAGGCTGCTGAAGAGACTTCTGCTACTTTGAGGGCCCAGTGCGACAAAGCTATGGATAAAGCTATTCGCGCGGGGCGGATCCTGATGAGGAGACCCGGCGTGGTTGTTCCTGACAACATAGTGGCTGACGTGAATGCCGCTCCTGATTCCTCGAGTCATCCTTCTTCGTCAGTTGCTCCTGAGAAGAACATTACTAAATAGAAAACACTGAATGCTTTGAATGTGTGGTTAATGTGCTTGGATGTTTTGTTAGAGAACACTTTTGAATACTGAATGCTACTATTGTTTTCCCATTGTTAGAATTCCATAGTATCTACAATTGTAGAAGTAAATGTAGTGTGATGGTTTTGAAATTTCATTGTGGGGCATAGAAGTTGCCCTAAGATGGGTGATTGCAAACGTGCCAAGCGTGTCGTGCCAATTTAAGTCAGTGCCAACTTAAACCGACCGCTCATTTAGTAGGGCATAGTGGCCACCCCAAGTTAAGTAAGCGTGAGCATGTCGCACCACCTTAAGTCATTGCCGACTTAAGCCGATTGCTCCGTTAGTAGGGCATAGTGGTCACCCCGAGTTTAGTAAGCGTGAGCATGTCGCACCGCCTTAAGTCATTGCCGACTTAAGTCGATTGCTCCGTTAGTAGGGCATAGTGGTCACCCCGAGTTTAGTAAGCGTGAGCATGTCGCACCGCCTTAAGTCATTGCCAACTTAAGCCGATTGCTCCGTTAGTAGGGCATAGTGGTCACCCCGAGTTTAGTAAGCGTGAGCATGTCGCACCGCCTTAAGTCATTGCCGACTTAAGCCGATTGCTCCGTTAGTAGGGCATAGTGGTCACCCCGAGTTGAGTAAGTATGCCAATTGACAGTGAACAATTTGAGTGCCTTTGAAGCCTTTTTATTGATGATATATTTCTCAATTTACAGAATACATCGTTGTCCCAATAGCTTCTGGGATGTAGCTAGGAGTAAAACTTCCTGAGGTGTTCTATGTTCCATGAGTTCCCAATTTCCGTGCCATCCATCTGAGCGAGACGATATGATCCCGGCCGAGTGACTTCTGCTACTATGAATGGTCCTTCCCATAGAGGTGACAATTTGTGCCGTCCCTCCCCCGTTAGAATTCGGCGGAGGACGAGATCTCCCACTGCGAAGGATCGATGTCGTATGGCCTTATCATGATAGCGCCTCAGAGTTTGCTGATACCGTGCTGATTGAATCACCGTATTCAGTCGCTCTTCTTCGAGTACATCAACATCCTCCAGCCTAGTAGCTTCAGCTTCTGCTATGTTTTCAAAGATTAACCTCGGTGCCCCGAACTTGAGATCAGCAGGTAGCACTGCCTCCGAACCATAGACCATGAAGAAAGGTGTGTTTCCATGTAGAGCTCGACTAGGTTGAGTTCTCAGGGTCCAAACAACATACGACAGCTCTCTGATCCACTTTCCTGCGAACTTCTCATTCTTGTCAAAGACTTTTTTCTGAGTGCTTCTAATATCATCCTGTTGGCTCTTTCTACTTGCCCGTTGGCTCTTGGGTGCGCCACCGAGGCATATTTGATCTGAATGCTCTTTTGCTCGCAGAAATCGAAGAACTCTGAACTGGTGAAGTTGGATCCTAGGTCAGTTATGATGCTATTCGGTATCCCGAACCTGAATATCATGTCTTGTATGAATTCCACTGCCTTAGCTGAAGTTAGTGAAGCAATAGGTTTGAACTCTATCCATTTAGTGAATTTGTCGATAGCAACCAGTACATGAGTGTATCCTACTTGAGCTTTCTTGAAAGGTCCAATCATATTCAATCCCCAGCACGCGAACGACCAAGTTACGGGTATAGTCTGCAGCTATTGTGCTGGTAGATGCTGTTGTTTTGATAAGTACTGGCAGGCTTCGCACCTCTGGACTAACTCGGCTGCATCACTCTTTGCTGTTGGCCAGTAGAAACCCGACCTGAAGACCTTCCCAACCAAGGTCCTGGATGCTGCGTGTACTCCACATTGCCCAGCATGGACCTCATCCAGAAGTTGCTTTCCAGTAGCTGAGAGAATGCATTTCATGAGGACTCCTGATGCGCCCCTTCTGTATAGTGTTTCCCCAATGAGTGTATAGTGAGCTGACTGTCTTGCGATGCGCTCGGTTGCATTCTTGTCATCTGGTTCCTCCTCATTCTTTATATATTTGATGATCGGCCCTCTCCAGTCATCAGAGTCTGACTCTGGTTGGCTCAGAGTATTACATTCCTCTGCCCGATCCAGTGAAATGCTTGGGTGTAATATTTGTTGAACAAAAACTCCAGGCGGGACCTGAGTTTGACTGGATCCTAGCTTGGACAATACATCAGCTGTCGTGTTTCGATCTCTCTCCACATGGTGAAATTCCAGACCTTCAAATTTGTCTTCTAGTTTCCGGACAGCAGTGCAGTATTTTCCCATGGAATCGTTCGAACAATCCCATTCCTGTGCTTCTGAAGTCCACTGAAATTTGTCCACCTTCTTGAGTAACTTACAAAATGGTAAGCCTTTTTCTCCCAGCCTGGATATAAATCTGCTCAGAGCTGCCATACATCCGGTGAGTCTTTGCACTTTCTTTTGTGATCGTGGTGCTTCCATCTTCATGATGGCCTCAATCTTTTCTGGATTGGCTTCAATTCCTTGGTGACTGACAATAAACCCGAGCAACTTTCCTGCTGGTACTCCGAAAACACATTTTTCGGGGTTAAGCTTCCATCTGTATCGTCGTAGGCTGTTGAAGACAAGCTGTAAATCCTCAATGAAATTTTCTGAATTTTCTGTTTTGATCACCACATCATCCACATAAGCTTCCACACGCTTGCCCCAGTGATCGGCTAAGCATGTTTGAATAGCTCTCTGATAAGTCGCTCCAGCGTTTTTGAGGCCGAACGACATGGAGGTATAGCAGAAAGCTCCGAATGGGGTGATGAAAGCTGTTTTTTCCTCGTCTTCCTTTGCCAAACTAATCTAATGATACCCAGAGTAACAATCCAAGAAAGACAACACAGAACACCCGACGGTCGAGTCCACAACCTGGTCTATCCTAGGAAGCCCGAAGGGGGTCCTTCGGACAGTGTTTGTTGAGATCTGTATAGTCGACGCACATGCGCCAGTCCACTTTATTCTTTTTGAGTACAAGAACAGGGTTGGCTAACCACTCGGGATGTAACACCTCTCTAATAAATCCAGCCGCGACCAAGCGAGCCAGCTCAGCGCGGATGACTTCTCTCTTGTCGGGCGTGAAACGACGTAATTTTTGCCGAATCGGCCTCGCCTGGGGGTAGACCTTCAATTTGTGCTCGGCTAGTTCTCTCGGGACTCCCGGCATATCCGCAGGTTGCCATGCGAATATGTCTCGGTTATCTTGCAGGAACTGGACGAGCGTGCCTTCCTATTTGTCATCCAGGCTGGAGCTGATGATGACGGTTTTGCGTTCATCAGCGAACCCAAGGTTGATCGTTTTGGTTTCTTCAGTCGGCCACATAGAGGTCGCGGCTTGAGCTTCATTCGCGGGTACCACGAGGTCTTCCTCAGGCTTTGAGTTTGCCTGCGCAGAAGAAGTCACCGATGGTTTGGTGGTGAGGGCCGCCTGAATGGCCACTCGGAAACATTCTGCGGTGCCTTGGAAGTCAGCGCGCACAGTTATGATCCCCTGCGGTCCTGGCATCTTCAATATCATGTATGTATAATGCGGGATGGCCATGAATTTTGCCAATCCAGGCCTCCCGATGATGGCGTTGTACCCGCAGTCGAAGTTTGCCACCTCGAATCTTAGGAACTCGGTTCTGTAGTTCTCCAGAGTTCTGAAGGTGACCGGCATGTAGATGTTGCCTAGCGGGTATTCTCCTTCAATTGGCACGATGCCGAAGAAAGGAGTGTCTGACTCGTGGAGCTCTTTGAGGTGAACTCCCAAGCCTTGGAGTGTCTGGGGGAAGGTGACGTTGATGCTGCTCCCCCCATCCACTAATACCTTCTTTACCCTGCTCTCTCGGATCACCGGGTCGACGAGGAGCGGGTACTTGCCTGGGTGGTCGAAGTTGAGCCACTGATCTGCTCGGGTGAAGGTGATCGGGTGCTCCGACCATCGGTACGGGGCGGGAGGACCGGTAGCCGCCACTAGTATCTGACGATCGTTGAGCTTTTGTTGTCTCTTGTTCTCCTGCGATCCGTGTCCGCCGAAGATGACATTGACCTCTCTGTCGATGCGCGGGAAGGCTCCACCTCCTCCCTCCTCCTGCTACTGGGGTTGTCGCGGTTCTCCTGGTCCTCCTCGCGGCAGGGGAGGAGGTAGAGGTTGGAAGGGTCGGCCGTGCCCGACGGAGTGCTTGAAGTCTCTGCAGTTCCGAAGGGTGTGGCGCATGTCTGTAACACCCTGAATTTGGGGATATAAAATTTCTTTGCTCATATTCACAAATTCAGGTGTTACTCCTCTCTTCACACCTTTCCCAATCTCCTCCTTCTCTTTTCTATAGAAGAAGAGTGGCTATTTTTTTGTGTAATTATAATCTAGTAGGCTAAACTCCAAGGGAGTATGAAATGTGGCATCATGTTAAACCCTAAATTTCACTTTTGTTTGATGCATAATACTTGGGGGTGCTAATTTGAATTTGTGACATATTTGGAATTGAATCAAATAGAGTAAATAGAAAGAAAAGGGAAAACAATTGCTAGAATAAAAGAAAAAAGACAAAGTGGCCCATACCCCCTGCTCCCCTCGGCCTTTCGGCCCAACCGGCCCATCCCCCGCGCGCGCGCCTCCCCCCCCTCCTCTCTCTGTCCTGGCGGGCCCGCCCGTCAGCGCGGCCGCTTTCCCAGCGCGTGCGCCTGCTCCCTCGCTCTTTCTGCTCGCGGGCCCCCTCTGTTAGCTCCATCATCCCCGCGTAACCGCCGCCCGAGCTGCGCGCACCGAGGTCTCCGCGCCCACGTCGCGCGTGAAGCTCGCAACCGCCCCGCCCTCGGCCACTTGAGCCCCAGAGCCTCGCTCACCCTCTTTCCCCCCTCATTTGCGCACCTGCAGAACCCCTTTTCAACCTCCCCCACGCTGCACGCACGCCAGAGCGCCGCCGCCGTTACCCGCCGCTGTCCCGAGCCCGTTTCTCCGTCGACGTCGGAGCCCCGCCGTGCCCTCTGCCACGGTGAGCTTCGCCTCGACGTCCACAACCCGGGACACGCCCCAATTTCTCCTCTCCCTCCCTGATTTCCTCTGCCCGCGCTCACCCGCCGTCCTCCGTGCAGCCGCAGTTGTCCGCCACCGTCGACCCAAGCCGTCGCCGCGCCTTTGCCGCCACCGAGAGGCCCCTGGGGTTCGCCTTGAGGTAAGGAACCTCCCCTGCCCTCTCCCTTCCCCTCCCTTGCTCCCTGTTGCGCTTAATTCCTCGCCGGAGTCGGTTGGCGCTGCCGCCGAGCCATTCCGCCGTGGGCCGCCCCCCTCCGGTGCCCCTATCGCGACCTAGTCCCCGCCAGTAAGTTCCCCGTGCCTTCCCCAATCTCCCAGGCCATCCCGGTCGCCCTAAGACCCGCGGAGCCCCGCGCCCTTTGTCTCCGGCGAGCTCCTCCGCCGTGGGTGCGGCCGCCGCCGCCTCTGCTGGCTGGAGAAGGGGACCGAAGCTGGCCGCCCGATCCCCGCCGTCCATCTCAGATCGGGCGGCCCTTTTTTAAAATAGCCCGAGCGTAATCCTGGCCGTCCGCCTGGAATCCGACGGCCCAGGGCCGCCCCCCACACCCTGCCTTCCTGTCGACCCGGCCCCGCCTGTCAGCCGCCCGCGCCCGCTCTGCTCGCCCGGCCCCGCCTATCAGCCGCCCGCTCTGCCCGCCCGGCCCCGCCTATCAGCCTCCCGCGCCCGCTCTGCCCGCCTGGCCCCGCCAGTCAGCCGCCCGCGCCCGCTCTGCCCACCAGGCCCCGCCTGTCAGCCGCTCGCGCCTCCGCGCGCTCGCGCGCCTGCCCGCCGATCTAATCCCGAGCGTCGATCCGAGATCCAACGGCCGTAGGAGCCCGATACCCCTTCGCCCGCGCAACTTCTTAAAGAGACCCCCGGTTTTCTGCAAATTAACCCGCCGTCCCTGGAATTTCGCAGTTAGGTCCTCGGACCTTTTTTTTAATCCAGATTAAGTATTTAAAGAGTATTTTTAATCCCTAATCTTGTAAAATTCATAACTTTGTCATATGAACTCCAAATTAGGTGCTTCAAATTGCAAAATGTTCATAACATTTTTATCTACCTGTTTAAACAATGTTTCCCTGCTGTTTTTATGTCCCCATTTAATAGTTGGTCCTTAGTGTAAAAGTAATGTTATTGGAACCCTAATTGAAATAAAGTAAAGATAGTGGACTTTAATAAAAGTTGGGGCATTTAAGTTTATGGACTTAACACCATGTAATGATTTAACCCCACCACTGACATAGACCTGGTTAGTGGATAATGAATCACTTTGTATAGTCACCTACCCTAGACCTAGGGAACACCAGATTGTCAATCCTTTTCTGTTGTGAACCTGTGATCTCTCTGCTGCACATGTTTGGTATATTGCTTTTGTTTGTTATTTCCCAAGTGCATAGAATGAATGATTACTTTGCGTAGACAACGGGCAGTCTGTGTTTCCCAAGGAAGTTGCAGAAGAAGTCCCTGAGCAGCAGTTTGGTGAAGGCAAGTGTCCTCTGACCCATTATGTCCTATTCACTTATAATTCACTATCCTGCATTACTTAATTGAAACCTAAGGATTTACTAGCTTTCTATTCACCTTGTCCTTGATTTACCTTTTGGGTTACTATGGTTAGCTACATGCTAGCGCTTTACTTTAATCAATGAACATGATGAGATACAATGATGATACTATGATTTTATTCTGGATATGATGATGTACTTGTGGCATTTAGGGGACTCGAGCAGTTTCTCGAGTACCTCTCCGTAAGGACCTGTTCGTTGAGAGACCACCCGGGATAACAGTGCAACCATGAGGGTGAAATGGGATGCCCTTAGCTAATTAATTAGAAGAACTAGAGGTGTAGTTGCTTTGCCGTCGTGCCGTCAATGGGGTCCAGGCACAGTGCTTGCTCTGCCGAGGCTGGGTGCCGAGGTTCTTTCGTTCTGCTTTTGTTAGTCACCCTCCTGCAGGGAGAGGTACTGTGTTTATCAAACTGGAGAAACCTAACGGGCGGCTATGACCTCTAGGGAATCTTTGTAAAAGCTACGTAGTGATACCCTGCCGGACCACCTAGGTAGTGGTCAATGGGGATTAGCTCTCCCCGGGTAGAAAGGGAATCATGACTCATGGGTAAAGTGTGCGACCTCTGCAGAGGGTAGTGAAACTGATATATCAGCCCTGCTCACGGTTAAGAGCAGCCTTGGGATCCTCTTTGATTAGAGATACTCCGGATACACCTCAGATGATGACTCTAATGATGATGGTTAATGTTGGTGACTTTAATTATGTATTCTAGTATTTCCTCTCCGAGGAGATACTTTTTGGGATTATAACTTGGGCTTGATGATAAAATCTGGCTTCTACTAATAATAAATAATTGACCAACTAAAAGCAGCTGCTTGAGCCTAACCCCACATAAAAGCTAGTCCACTTCAGCCAAACGGGGCATTTGTTGAGTACGTTGATGTGTACTCATCCTTGCTTTACCACAAAACACCAGGTTGTCCACATTGCAACCACTGCTCGGGAGAAGACGAAGCCGTGGAAGGAGACTTCCAGGAGTTCCAAGACTACGACGAGTTCTAGGTGTGGGTTGGCGGCAACCCCCAGTCAGCTGCCTGTGAAGGCCTTATCTTTACTGCGTTTCGCTTAGCACTTTGATTTATCAGTTAAGTTGATGACTATGTGGATGTCTCTGACTCTATGATGTAATAAGTTAATACTCTTTTATGTTATTATTCGAGCACTGTGCGATGATGTTCATTTATGTAATCGCTGTGTACGTGAGTTCTGATCCTGGCACGTACATAGTTCGCATTCGGTTTGCCTTCTGAAACCGGGTGTGACATAAGTGGTATCAAAGCCGTGCTGACTGTAGGACCGCTAACCTAGAGTAGCACTGGTCGTACTAAGGACTATTGACCTTCAATCTCACCTTGACCTCTGATGTCACTTCAAAAGTCGGTCACCTCGACCAACCCTATGTTTTACTACATATATATATATACTATATTATACCTTGTTAAAATTTTATTTTGTTCTGTCTATGGTTTACTCACTTGTCATATTAGTTCTATTCTTACTCTTATGCTTACAGTGTCTTTTGTAGATGGCTCGTCTTAGACACATTGCTCGTAAGTCGGTGATTCCTTTCCTGCCGTCTCGCCTTGCGGAGCGTCCTCTGCGCCGCACCGTGTCCGGTCAGTCGAGTCACCTGGAGAGGCTACACCACCGCCTGCGTGAGGAGCAGGAGCGCCAGCGTCAGCAGAGGGAGCATCAGGGTTCTTCCTCCCCACCTGAGCAGGAGGTGGAGTCCGTGAGGCGCTGTTCCTCTGTTCCTTAGCTGGAGGCACCCCCTGCACCACCGCAGGACGCCCCGGCTGTTGGAGGAGCTACTGGAGGAGGTCTTGGAGGAGACCCCGACGACGACGATGACTCAGACCACAGCACGGAGTCCTCTGAGCCGCAGGAGGCGGAAGGATGGGTCGCCCGACCCATCACCCGTGACGCCGCTCGCTGTTGTCACTTCCACGACGCACTCGACACCTTGCTGCGTCAGGCTTTCGATCGGCACACCTGGTCGATCGAGTATCGTTGTGTAGTCTACCAGCACAGTCGCGGGAGGTACCCGGACCGCTGGGAGGCTACCTGCCTAGTTCGCCGTCCGGAGGATGATCTCCGGGGTGCGAAGGCCGTTTCGGAGCATTATTCCATCTCCGAGAGGGACACTGCAGAGGCGGCTATGCAGGACGCAGCATGGCGTGCACTCTCCCAGTACTGTTCCCTATTCGGTGGGGTGGCCGACGGTCTTAACCTTAGGTACTACCCCCGCCGTCCTACTGGTAGCACAGAGAGTGTGGTTGTCTCACCTGTTGGTGAGGATAACCCTAGGTTGAGCAGCACAGTCAACCTAGTCGCGGTGCTTAACAGTGAACTGGATCACTCTTTGGACGAGCTGAGCAGGGCTCGAACGGAGATTGCTGAGTTGCATGCTGAGCTAGCAGAGCGCCGCCACCAGGAGGGTGGTTCCCCCGCTCCTGTTGGGACTCAGCACCCCTACCGCTCGCCGCCATGTGGTCACCACACTTATGGTTCCCCTGCCTGTAAGACCAGGATAGATCTGGATCCTTAGATCGTTAGCGTCGGAGTTTGTAATAAATTCTTAAGTCAGATGTCTCAGTCTGAGAAAGTCAGTTTAGTTTGGTTATCAGTTGCTTCCATTTAGTTTAGTTTGCTTATCAGTTGCTTACATGCTTGTTATGATGAACTTGTGCTGGATTTGAATCTTTGTAATGATTGTTGCCAACATGTTGGTTTCCCCTGCAGTTTGGCTTAGCTAGTGATGTTAACGAAGGCAATTATTTAGTTGGGAAACCATTTACTTCTACTTTCCTTTTTATCTGAGAAGCTGTATTGGATCATAATGAGGATCAGTGAAGTTCTTTGTTCACTCAGTGTCATGAAGAATTCTGTATACTCTTTTCTTATGCTGAAGGATTGTAAGATCAATGCTGATGTGTGAATGTCTTCCACAGATGTCTGACAACAGGCGCCGATGTAACAGGCGTGTTCAGCAAGAGCAGCGTGCCCAGTAGGAGGAACATCAGAGGCAGCCTCCCCCGCCACCCCCGATGACAGTGGAGCAGATGTTCTTGATGCAAACTCAGGTAGTGCAGGCTATTGGGCAGACCCTGGCAGCCATGCAGCAAGCTCAACAGCAACCCCAACCCCAGTTGCAAGTGCAGATGCCTCAGATGCCACGGGATAAGCGTGGCGAGTTCATGAGAGGGCACCCTCCTACCTTCGTGCACTCTGCCGACCCCATGGATGCAGAAGACTGGCTGCGTGCAGTGGAAAGGGAACTGCGCACCGCCCATGTGACGACAGGGAGAAAATTCTGTATGGTCCTCGCCAGCTAAGGGGAGCAGCCCAGTCCTGGTGGGAGCCTACCTCGCCACCCATGCTGACCCCGAAGCCATCACTTGGGAGGAATTCAGCGAGAGTTTCCGCAGGTACCATGTTCCAGAGGGACTAATGATCGTGAAGAAGGAGGAGTTTCTGGCTCTGAAGCAGGGACCCCTGTCTGTTAGTGAATACAGGGACAAGTTTCTGCAGCTATCTCGTTATGCACCTGAAGACGTCAACACTGATGCTAAAAGGCAGTACAGGTTCATGAGGGGTTTGGTGGATCCCCTGCATTACCAGCTGATGAACCACACCTTCCCCACCTTCCAGCACCTGATCGATAGGGCAATCATGACCGAGAGGAAGCGTAAGGATATGGAAGATCGGAAGCGCAAGATGAGTGGACCACAGTCCGGGAGCATCAGCCGCCCCCGCTTCTCAGGAAGTTCATCTCAGCAAGGCAAGCCTGGTCACCCGCAGGGATATCAGCATCAGAGTCAGCGCCCGTATCAGCAACAGTCTCAGAGGCAGTACCCACAGCAGCAGCAGTATCGTCAGAACAGCCAGCAGGGAGGTAACCAGTATCAGAGGCAGAACCACCAGGCACCCCGCCTTCCTGCCCCAGCAGCGAATCAGAACAACCAAGCAGCCCTAGCACAAGGAGGAGGCAGAGGATGCTTCCACTGTGGAGAACAAGGCCACTGGGCGATGCATTGCCCAAAGAAGATGGCGCAGCAGCAGGCAAACCCTAATGCTCCGGCGAGGCAAGGTGCACCTCAACAGGCAGCAGGTAATCGTGGCCAAGCGTACAACCGTGGAAAGGTGAACCACTTGGAGGCCGAAGTGATCCAGGACGCACCAGATGTGGCAGTAGGTATGTTCTCAGTCGAATCTCATCCAGCAAAAGTGCTATTTGATACTAATGCAACTCATTCATTTGTCACTGCAACATGGGTAGAAATGCATAACATCTCAGTAGAGGCAATGATGCCGCCCATGAGGATTAATTCGGTCGGTGGTAAAGTGCAAGCAGATAAAATATGCTCAAATATAAGGGTGGAAATAAGGGGGATAGGGTTCCCCAGCGACCTAATAGTAATAGACACCCCTGGGGTAGATGTCATCCTAGGGATGAATTGGTTAATGAAGTATGAAGCGAATGTTAGTTGTGACAAGAGGACCGTAACATTGAAGTCCCCGCTTGGAGAGGAGGTAGTGGCTGAGCTAAGGATGCCTAAGACAATGAAAGGAGATTGTCACCAGATTTCGGTTGATAGTAAGGAGGCCAACCCGCTTGAGGCTATCAGGGTTGTGTCGGACTTTCTAGATGTGTTTCCCGAGGAGCTAACGGGCATGCCACCCGAGAGAAAAGTCGAATTTGCCATAGAGCTTATCCCTGGTAGCGCCCCCATTTCCAAAAGAGCCTATCGAGTGTCTGGACCAGAATTGGTGGAACTCAAGAAGCAAATAGATGAGATGTTAGAGAAGGGTTACATCAGACCAAGTACCTCGCCTTGGGCCGCTCCAGTATTGTTTGTAGAGAAGAAAGATGGTACCAAAAGGATGTGCATAGATTACAGAGCCCTGAATGAAGTCACCATCAAGAACAAGTACCCCCTACCAAGAATAGAAGATCTGTTTGACTAGCTCAGAGGTGCCAGCGTATTCTCGAAGATAGATCTGAGATCAGGTTACCATCAACTCAGAATCCGACCCTCAGACATACCGAAGACAGCATTCATCACCAAGTATGGGTTATATGAGTTTACAGTTATGTCCTTTGGTTTGACAAATGCGCCAGCCTTCTTTATGTATCTGATGAACAGTGTGTTCATGGACTACCTAGACAAGTTTGTGGTAGTGTTCATCGATGATATTCTCATATATTCTAAAAGTGAGGAAGAACACGTGGAGCATTTGAAGATGGTATTGCAAAGGCTACGAGAGCATCAGTTGTATGCCAAGCTGAGTAAATGCGAGTTCTGGATTCATGAAGGCTTGTTTCTGGGTCACATCATAAACCAGGATGGATTAGCTGTGGATCCAAAGAATGTAACAGATATCCTGAACTGGAAAGCACCAAAGGATGTTCGTGGAATCAAGAGCTTCATTGGAATGGCCGGATACTATAGGTGTTTCATTGAAGGCTTTTCAAAGATTGCCAGGCCAATGACAGCGTTGCTAGCGAAGAAAGTTGAGTGTAAGTGGACCCAAAAGTGCCAAGAGGCATTTGAGGAACTGAAGAATAGATTGACTACAACACCTGTGTTAGTTCTGCCTGATGTTCACAAGCCATTCTCGGTGTATTGCGATGCTTCTTACACCGGATTGGGATGTGTGTTAATGCAAGAAGGAAGAGTTGTAGCCTTCTCATCTCGACAGCTGAAGATCCATGAGAAAAATTATCCCACACACGATCTGGAGTTGGCAGCAGTGGTTCATGCTTTAAAGACATGGAGACATTACCTGTATGGGCAGAAGTGCGACATCTACACAGATCACAAGAGTCTGAAATACATATTCACCCAGTCAGAGTTAAACATGAGGCAGCGAAGATGGTTGGAATTGATCAAAGACTACGAGTTGGAGATACATTACCATCCGGACAAAGCCAATGTTGTTGCAGATGCTCTGAGCAGGAAGAGTCAAGTCAATATGATGGCCACGTATCCAATGTCATATGAGTTGGCCAAGGAGTTCGACAGACTGAGTCTCGGTTTTCTGAACAGTACGCAAGGAGTAACAGTGGAATTAGAGCCCACCCTAGAGCGGGAGATCAAAGAAGGGCAAAAGGATGATGAAAATATCAACAAGATCCGGCAGCTGATCTTAGAAGGAAGAGGCAAAGACTTTCGAGAGGATGAAGAGGGAGTAATATGGTTCAAGGACCGACTGTTTGTTCTCGACATCAAACCTATTCGGGAGCTGATCCTAAAGGAAGCTCATGAGACAGCCTACTCCATACACCCTGGATGTGAAAAGATGTATCAGGATCTAAAAAGGAGGTTTTGGTGGTATGGCATGAAAAGGGAAATTGCAGAATATGTCGCCATCTGTGATAGCTGTCAAAGAACCAAAGCAGAGCATCAGAGACCCGCCGGACTGTTGCAGCCTTTGCAAATTCCTCAGTGGAAGTGGGATGAGATCGGGATGGATTTTATAGTTGGTCTGCCTCGTACCCGGGCCGGCTATGATTCCATCTGGGTGGTTGTGGACCGCTTAACAAAGGTGGCCCATTTCATACCTGTGAAGACAACATACACCGGAGCAACATTAGCTGAGTTATACATGTCCCAGATAGTCTGCCTACATGGTGTGCCGAAGAAGATAGTGTCAGATCGAGGAACACAGTTCACCTCTCATTTTTGGCAGCAGCTACAAGAAGCTTTGGGCACACATTTAAACTTCAGCTCGGCTTATCACCCGCAGACAGACGGTCAGACTGAAAGAACCAATCAGATCCTAGAAGATATGTTGAGAGCCTGTGCGTTGCAAGACAAGTCAGGATGGGACAAAAGGTTACCTTATGCAGAATTCTCCTACAACAATAGTTACCAGGCCAGCTTGAAGATGTCACCGTTTCAGGCGCTCTATGGACGGAGTTGTAGGACTCCGCTGCATTGGGACCAGTCTGGAGAGAGACAGGTGTTTGGCCCCGACATCTTGCTTGAAGCCGAAGAGAATATCAAAATGGTTCGGGAGAATCTGAAGATAGCACAATCAAGACAGCGAAGCTATGCTGACAGAAGGAGAAGAGAACTGAGTTTTGAAGTGGGAGATTATGTCTATCTGAAGGTGTCACCTATCAGAGGAGTCAGAAGGTTCGGAGTCAAAGGCAAGTTAGCACCTCGGTACGTTGGACCATATCAGATTCAAGCAAAGCGTGGAGAAGTGGCCTACCAGCTCAACCTACCAGGAAGTTTGTCGGCAGTGCACAATGTGTTCCACATGTCGCAATTGAAGAAGTGTCTGCGAGTACCAGAAGAACAGTTGCCAGTGGATGACTTGGAGGTCCAAGAGGATCTGACATACATAGAGAAGCCAACGCAGATTCTGGAGTTTGCAGACAGAGTCACCCGGAGGAACACCATCAGGATGTGCAAAGTCAGATGGGGCCACCACTCTGAGGAAGAAGCAACCTGGGAACGAGAAGATGATCTGAAAGTTAAATACCTTGAACTCTTTGCTGACCAACCCTGAATCTCGGGGCAAGATTCTTTTAAGGGGGATAGGTTTGTAACACCCTGAATTTGGGGATATAAAATTTCTTTGCTCATATTCACAAATTCAGGTGTTACTCCTCTCTTCACACCTTTCCCAATCTCCTCCTTCTCTTTTCTATAGAAGAAGAGTGGCTATTTTTTGTGTAATTATAATCTAGTAGGCTAAACTCCAAGGGAGTATGAAATGTGGCATCATGTTAAACCCTAAATTTCACTTTTGTTTGATGCATAATACTTGGGGGTGCTAATTTGAATTTGTGACATATTTGGAATTGAATCAAATAGAGTAAATAAAAAGAAAAGGGAAAACAATTGCTAGAATAAAAGCAAAAGACAAAGTGGCCCATACCCCGTGCTCCTCTCGGCCTTTCGGCCCAACCGGCCCATCCCGCGCGCGCGCCTTCCCCCCTCCTCTCTCTGTCCTGGCGGGCCCGCCCATCAGCGCGGCCGCTTTCCCAGCGCGTGCGCCCGCTCCCTTGCTCTCTCTGCTCGCGGGCCCCCTTTGTCAGCTCCCTCGTCCCCGGGTAACCGCCGCCCGAGCTGCGCGCACCGAGGTCTCCGCGCCCACGTCGCGCGTGAAGCTCGCAACCGCCCCGCTCTCGGCCACTTGAGCCCCAGAGCCTCGCTCACCCTCTTTCCCCCCTCATTTGCGCACCTGCAGAACCCCTTTTCAACCTCCCCCACGCTGCGCGCACGCCAGAGCGCCGCCGCCGTTACCCGCCGCTGTCCCGAGCCCGTTTCTCCGTCGACGTCGGAGCCCCGCCGTGCCCTCTGCCACGGTGAGCTTCGCCTCGACGTCAGCAACCCGGGACACGCCCCAATTTCTCCTCTCCCTCCCTGATTTCCTCTGCCCGCGCTCACCCACCGTCCTCCATGCAGCCGCAGTTGTCCGCCACCGTCGACCCGAGCCGTCGCCGCGCCTTTGCCGCCACCGAGAGGCCCCTGGGGTTCGCCTTGAGGTAAGGAACCTCCCCTGCCCTCTCCCTTCCCCTCCCTTGCTCCCTGTTGCGCTTAATTCCTCGCCGGAGTCGGTTGGCGCTGCCGCCGAGCCATTCCGCCGTGGGCCGCCCCCCTCCGGTGCCCCTATCGCGACCTAGTCCCCGCCAGTAAGTTCCCCGTGCCTTCCCCAATCTCCCAGGCCATCCCGGTCACCCTAAGACCCGCGGAGCCCCGCGCCCTTTGTCTCCGGCGAGCTCCTCCGCCGCGGGTGCGGCCGCCGCCGCCTCTGCTGGCTGGAGAAGGGGACCGAAGCTGGCCGCTCGATCCCCGCCGTCCATATCAGATCGGGCGGCCCTTTTTTAAAATAGCCCGAGCCTAATCCTGGTCGTCCGCCTGGAATCCGACGGCCCAGGGACGCCCCCCCACACCCCGCCTTCCTGTCGACCCGGCCCCGCCTGTCAGCCACCCACGCCCGCTCTGCCCGCCCGGCCCCGCCTGTCAGCCGCTCGCGCCTCCGCGCGCTCGCGCTCCTGCCCGCCGATCTAATCCCGAGCGTCGATCCGAGATCCAACGGCCGTAGGAGCCCGATACCCCTTCGCCCGCGCAACTTCTTAAAGAGACCCCCGGTTTTCTGCAAATTAACCCGCCGTCCCTGGAATTTCGCAGTTAGGTCCTCGGACCTTTTATTTAATCCAGATTAAGTATTTAAAGAGTATTTTTAATCCCTAATCTTGTAAAATTCATAACTTTGTCATATGAACTCCAAATTAGGTGCTTCAAATTGCAAAATGTTCATAACATTTTTATCTACCTGTTTAAACAATGTTTCCCTGCTGTTTTTATGTCCCCATTTAATAGTTGGTCCTTAGTGTAAAAGTAATGTTATAGAAACCCTAATTGAATTAAAGTAAAGATAGTGGACTTTAATAAAAGTTGGGGCATTTAAGTTTATGGACTTAACACCATGTAATGATTTAACCCCACCACTGACATAGACCTGGTTAGTGGATAATGAATCACTTTGTATAGTCACCTACCCTAGACCTAGGGAACACCAGATTGTCAATCCTTTTCTGTTGTGAACCTGTGATCTCTCTGCTGCACATGTTTGGTATATTGCTTTTGTTTGTTATTTCCCAAGTGCATAGAATGAATGATTACTTTGCGTAGTCAACGGGCAGTCTGTGTTTCCCAAGGAAGTTGCAGAAGAAGTCCCTGAGCAGCAGTTTGGTGAAGGCAAGTGTCCTCTGACCCATTATGTCCTATTCACTTATAATTCACTATCCTGCATTACTTAATTGAAACCTAAGGATTTACTAGCTTTCTATTCACCTTGTCCTTGATTTACCTTTTGGGTTACTATGGTTAGCTACATGCTAGCGCTTTACTTTAATCAATGAACATGATGAGATACAATGATGATACTATGATTTTATTCTGGATATGATGATGTACTTGTGGCATTTAGGGGACTCGAGCAGTTTCTTGAGTACCTCTCCGTAAGGACCTGTTCGTTGAGAGACCACCCGGGATAACGGTGCAACCATGAGGGTGAAATGGGATGCCCTTAGCTAATTAATTAGAAGAACTAGAGGTGTAGTTGCTTTGCCGTCGTGCCGTCAATGGGGTCCAGGCACAGTGCTTGCTCTGCCGAGGCTGGGTGCCGAGGTTCTTTCGTTCTGCTTTTGTTAGTCACCCTCCTGCAGGGAAAGGTACTGTGTTTATCAAACTGGAGAAACCTAACGGGCGGCTATCACCTCTAGGGAATCTTTGTAAAAGCTACGTAGTGATACCCTGCCGGACCACCTAGGTAGTGGTCAATGGAGATTAGCTCTCCCCGGGTAGAAAGGGAATCATGACTCATGGGTAAAGTGTGCGACCTCTGCAGAGGGTAGTGAAACTGATATATCAGCCGTGCTCACGATTAAGAGCAGCCTTGGGATCCTCTTTGATTAGAGATACTCCGGATACACCTCAGATGATGAATCTAATGATGATGGTTAATGTTGGTGACTTTAATTATGTATTCTAGTATTTCCTCTCCGAGGAGATACTTTTTGGGATTATAACTTGGGCTTGATGATAAAATCTGGCTTCTACTAATAATAAATACTTGACCAACTAAAAGCAGCTGCTTGAGCCTAACCCCACATAAAAGCTAGTCCACTTCAGCCAAATGGGGCATTTGCTGAGTACGTTGATGTGTACTCATCCTTGCTTTACCACAAAACACCAGGTTGTCCACATTGCAACCACTGCTCGGGAGAAGACGAAGCCGTGGAAGGAGACTTCCAGGAGTTCCAAGACTACGACGAGTTCTAGGTGTGGGTTGGCGGCAACCCCCAGTCAGCTGCCTGTGAAGGCCTTATTTTTACTGCGTTTCGCTTAGCACTTTGATTTATCAGTTAAGTTGATGACTATGTGGATGTCTCTGACTCTGTGATGTAATAAGTTAATACTCTTTTATGTTATTATTCGAGCACTGTGCGATGATGTTCATTTATGTAATCGCTGTGTACGTGAGTTCTGATCCTGGCACGTACATAGTTCGCATTCGGTTTGCCTTCTGAAACCGGGTGTGACAATGTCCTTGTGGTATGGGCACTAGGCGTCGAGGATGTCGTCCAGCGTGCGTTCGCCTCCACGAGGTCCTCCTCGAGCGCGAGAGGCAGGTGGTCCGGCGGCGTGGACTTCTTCACGAGGCCTCTTCTCCCAACGCTTGTCGGGCTGCTGGTTCGTGTCGCGTCGCGGTGCTGCTAGTGCTGGCTTCGCTCCTCCGATGAGGTCCTGAGCTCGCTCGTCGACGGTGATGTAGAGGTCGGCTTCCCGGAACAACTGCTCGAAGGTAGTCAGCGCCTTCTGTAATATGGTTCGGACGAAGGCCGAGTCATTGGATCCCCTGTAGAAGTCCTCGATCACTACTGCCTCCGCGACCTCGGGGATACGATTTCTCATGGTCTGGAATCTTTTGAGGTATGACCGAAGAGTTTCGTCCCCTTGGCGCTTGATGGATTTGAGGTCCCATGGTTGAGCTGGTTTGTCAGAGAGAGACTGGAAGTTGGCGGTGAAGCGCCGACTGAAGTCGCTCCAGTCGTCGATGCAGTGTCGGGGTAGGTGTCGCAGCCATTGCAGTGCGTCTTGCCCGAGGACGATAAGCAAGTATGCGGTCATCACTTCCTCGGTTGCCCCGGCAGCTCGAGCAGCGGTGGTGTAGACGGCCAGCCAGCCTCCCAGATCCTGCTTAGGTTCATATTTGTCGACGTTGGATACCTTGAAGTTAGGGGGCCATTGAATGGCCCTGAGGCGCGGAGTATGCGCCGATACTCCACATGTGTCCTCCTGTCGTCGATGATGTTGTCTGTCCCGGGGAGGGGAGTGGTCGTCGTGGTGCCTTGACCGTCCCCGGGTGGTGCCACCAGTGGAAACCGTGACCGACTCGGTCCTGGTAGCCAGACTCCGTGCTGGGATGCCGTGGTCCCGGTCGTACTCTTCCCGGCGACGGATCTCGTTCTCATGTCGCCGCTCACGCGAAGCGTTGATGGAGCTCCGTGCGTCCCACCGACTGTTGATGGCGTGTCGTAGATCGTTCGGCGGGTGAGCGAGGGGTAGAAGATGATTGGCTGCTTGAGTGAATAGCCGCCGGTAGCCCTCGGCATCGGGAGTCCGGGGGAGGCCATCAGCTATCCGAGCCAATACTCCACCGACTTCACTCGGCGTGTTCATGGCTTGGGCGAAGTCGGGGTTCAGGTTGTGCCCGAAGAGTGGATTTTCCCGACGTTGCCTTGTCTCCTGCTCGGCCTGTTCTTGAGCTCGTCGACGATCGCGTCGTCGGGAATTCCTTCTTTCCCTGAAGACACGTTCCTCCGGAGTTTCTCCTATCTCCGAGACCTCGTCTCGCGATACAGTTTGCGCCGGGTCCCGCTCTCCGGCCTCGTGATGTCGCCAGATATTTCGGCGTCGGTTCCTTCGTCGGCGAGATTCCCGCTGAGGAGGTTCCTCTCTGGGTGCGGTCGGCTCGTCGTCGGAGATGGGGGGCGATTCCACTCTCCCAATGAAGAGGACGTTGGGGTAGAATGGAGCAGCTGTCACGACGATCTTCTTTCTGTTCTCCTTTGAGGACGGAGGCATAGAAAGATCAGCTTGATGATCCTTTGCTTCCTTTTTCCTTGTGATCCGTGTCCATTCTCCCGTCGGAGAGGTGGACAACGGAGTTCTCCGGGCTGAAGGACCCTCGGCTCCTGGCTTGCTGAAGGTGATCTTTTTTCGGAGCACTAGAGGTTGCGGTTTTTCTTGCTTTGCTCCGATTTTCTCGGAGACCTTTGAAGAAAACTTTCTCTCCGGCGGATCCGTGATGCGATGCAGAGTTCCCTCCTCATCCGCTATAGATGAGATAGTTCCGAAGCAGAACGTGGACCCGGGGCGGAGGATGATCTTGTGCTGGAAGGTGACGACCATTGAGCTAGCTTGGATCGATGACACACCCCCTACCTGGCGCGCCAGCTGTCGGTGTTTTGGGTCCGACCGCACACCCGGGGTTGCCCCTCAAGGTGCTTTTTAGGTGCAGGACGGTGTCGCCGACTGTAGCTCGATGGTTCGTGCTAGGTGCACGAGGAACAGTGGACAATGGTGTACAGGTTCGGGCTGCTTTGAGATGCGTAACACCCTACGTCCTGGTGAGAATGCTTTGTGTGGTGGATTACAAGGGAGCTCTCTAGTGCGGGGAACGTAGAGAGCGGGGTGAATGGCTAAGTAATGAGTGATTGTTCTGAAGGGGTGCCCCCTAGGCCTTATATACTCGACCGTGGGGCATTACATGCGGATATGATAACAACGCGTGCCTAAGAAATAGTGAACCATCTGAGTCTATCCTCCTATAATTCAGCCGATCCATCTTCGCTTGGTTCCGTTGTACGGGGCTCCTGCGCGGGAAGGTCGGGTCACTATTGTGATTACTTGCTCGAATTTGTCGGGCCGTCTGGGCTTGCGCCGGCCCTGCCTTGCGTCAATCCGTTCCACTGGTTGTTCCTCCCAGGCCCACGAGGGATGACCTTACGAATTATGGGGCCCTTGGGCCTTTCGTGAGGTCTTTTATCCTTCTAGTGGACCCGAGGGATATCTGTCCCCCACAGCCGCGCACTGGCTGCCCTCTACGCGCGCGCTACGCACGGTCGGCTCCTGTCCCCCGCGCCTACGCCCAGCCATGCCCAAGGGCGCCTATAAGTACCTCGGGTGCGCAACAGTCTGCTCTTCACTCCGCCTCACACCCCGAGCAAAAACTCCAACTCCGGCGAGCTCTCCACCGCCCGCCATCACTGCCCGAGCACGACCACCGTGGCCAGCCCTTCCCAACGACCCCAAGCCTCGCCCTAGCCCCTAGACTGCTTTCCCGTGAAGCGGTAAAGCTTTCCCAAGCTTGAGCTGAGGCATTGCCTTACCGGAGAAGCAAAATCGCCCTCGCTGGACTTCGGTCACCCGCCACCGCGCGTGAACCGATCTATCTGGTGAGCCATTTTCAAATTCCTCGCGCCTATGTCTTCCTTGACCTCTGATGAAGCTCTCTGACCCATTCGATTGAGCTGTACCGCTCTGGTTAGGCCAGAGCCCTTCCCGCCGACGAGCTCCCCCGCATGCACGCGTGGACCGACCTACTCCGACCACCACCGCTGATGATCCGCACCTCGACGTGATCGCCAGAGACCCCCGGACCTCGCCCGACCCTTCACCGGAGCAACCTCGCCGCTGGTAACCCCTCCGACCTTTTCTTCCGGCGCGGTCACTGTTCCATTAGGGGAAGGATCGCGGGTTCGATTTATCCGAAACCTAGGGGGTTTTCTGCAGAGTCATAGACTCAGGTAAATAGTAAACTGAGGACCTGACTGTAATACACTTAGAACTTTCGCCAGGGACCCAGATGCAAAACCATTTTCCTTTAAACCATTTCTGTTTATTCTTTTTAAATTAAGCAGAGAACTTAGGAAATTTGTATCTTGAGAAATGTTCAACCAAATTTAGTCAAACTAATTTTACTAGTTTCAAAATATTATGAACTATCAAATAAAAATACTGAACCCTATGCTTTCTGTTTTAAATTTCAGAGTTTGGAATTAAATAAGGAAACTGCCCAAACCTTATTAAAATGAAGAAAAATAGTTATGCTTATGTGCTGGACTTAAGAAAATTTGTAGAAGTCCAAACCCAACTTAGACACTGTTTAAAAATATTAAGCACCCCAGTATTAAAGATTTAAATAGGGTTATCTATTAAAGGCCATAATTGCCCAAAACTTAGGAAAATGAGAAAGGCACTAGAAAATAATGAACAGTGGATGAAAATATTTTTCCTAGTCCACTTAAGTAATGAAAAACCTAGGAAAAATAAAACGAACCCTAGTCCAGAACAAATTCAAGGTGAAATGTTTTATTAGGCACTAATAAAACTAGAAAGGCCATTATTAAAAATATAAGAACAATTTCAAAATTGGTAAGAAAAATTCAGTAGACTCCTAACCACTAGGACACCACTACAAAAATGATAAACACCCCAGCCCATCATCTTAAATGGGATGAACAAATAAAACTTGGTATTTAGCAATATTCCAATTAAATCATAAGTAAGCCAAAAAGTGTGCAACAAAGGGCAAATAAATTTTTACCAGATTATTAATGAAGTAGGCCACCAGAGAAAAATGCAAAACCTATTCAAAACTATAAAATAACACCCATTACCCCTACTTCATGAAAAGGCCATTTAATTCAAGAAATTCCTACCACCCTTCTCTTAAGCAAAAAGTTACCAAATTCTAGAATGATTGCTCTTGTGCAAAAAAGAAGATAGAAAAAAATTAGAAATCTGTTGTTTGATATTTTTCAAGTATAGTGGTAGTAGAAAGCACCCCTTTGGCTAGAAACTTTAGAAAATCATAGTAAAATAACTAATAAGTATTAGTGGCTGAAAATATGTACAAACCCATGTTATTACATCTAGATGCCAGAAAAAATCAGTCTTAGAGAAGAACCCACTGTTAAAAGGAAGTTGTAGTTCAAAACACCCCCCTTTTCCCTAACACTTGATAATTTTGTACAGAGAGAACCCCTCACTTTTTAAACCCCAAATTTTAAGACAAAGAGTTATACACTAGTGAGAAGCCACTGTAATTTTTGCAGAATGTTTCAAAATTTATTAAGCTATCTTGTAGTTCAAACCCACCTTAAAGGCATAAAAGAAATAGAAAAGAAAAGATGGATTAGAAAGATTAATAAGTATCACTCCAATATTGCAGCTAAGAATATTGTTAAAAATATCCATAAGATATAAAGAGGAAAATCATTAAAACACTAAAGATGGGTTAACCATTCAGTAATCAAACTTGACCCAAACTTCCTGAAATACACGTCAAAAGTCTCTAATAACCAGACTTAGCCCTATTTCCTTTTAATTAATCTTTCACCATGCAATCTCAGTACTGAATTGCATACCACGCCATACATGCATCTTACTCATTGCATTCCTTAGATTGCAACCTCGCTGACGGAGAGTACGTGCTCATCCCTGAACAAGGAGCTGTCCACGAGGAAGATCAGGAGCAAGCTCCCGAGACTGCCATCGAGGATCTCCCCGTAGCCCCAGCATTTAAAGGCAAGCCCTGGTTTTATGCATAACCAAGTTATATATATATATATATATATATATATGGTACTTTACTACACTTAATGTTTGTAGGCTTTGCACTTAAGTGTAGGAGTTGCTTGAAACCCTTAGTTGCATGAATTCAGGATTCCTTTTTGAGATGGATACTAGTATGCTAGGTCGAGTAGTTGCTTTGCTAATTAGGATCTCAGTAGAAGTCGAGTGATTTTTCTAGCACTCGCGCGAGATCAAGAATTGTTTGTATTCATCTTGATTACGGGATCTATGATGGTCTATGGACTTGGATCCAGGGAGGATGCCTTGTCCATGAGACGGGAAAAGGAATTAATGATTAATGTGTGGATACCTGAGTCAAGCGTTTGAACGTACTAAACACATGTCGGGAAATATGGTAACCGGTAAACCTAGTACCTGACTGAAGCTGGGCGCGGACTTTACCCCTCACGCGTCCTGAGACTGGGTCTCCCATGCTAGCTATGGTGGGTACAAGTGCGGTTACTGCACGGCGGCAGCCGGGGCCAGTGGAGCATTATATGCCAAGGCGGTGAGGCCTAGCCGCGAACGGGGAATCGATGGGGACGGTTGACATGTGTGGGGACAGAGTGCCCTGACATGTCGTGTGTTTAGGTTTACCTTGCAAGGTTAAAAACTCGATTCAAATCGTTTGCTTCTCACAGCTAATGAGACTGCTTGACCCCTTGTACTGCATTGAGTAAGAAGTGAAATGAGGATTACATGAGATAACATGTTGATTGTATTAAATAATTGTTACCATGTATTCTTAGAAAGAGCAAACTTAGCTAAATTAATGACACTAGAATCGGAAAATCTAAAAATTGATTTTAGGCTCAGCTGGTGCTATTGGCAAACCAAACCCCTCAGCCAAACAGCTGCATGGTCTAGAGGTAGAGGAGTAGATTCCTCACACCGGGTAAGTCTAGCTGAGTATTAGTATACTCAGCCTTGCTTGTGGCATAATTTTTGTAGGTACGCTTTAGGACATGGTTGATGTATGACTTGGCCTACCACCCTGCCACCGGGTTGGACGGTCGAGTGGGATGCTGCTCCAGCAGGAGAGGAAAAGGAGGAGTAGTGGGCTAGGCCTTGCCCTATTCCTCACTTTCGACGATATCGATTATCCGCTGCAATCTATCTTATGAACTTATTTCAGTTTACTTGAGAAACTCCGATTTATGTAATAACTCTAATACTTTAATTTGAGGTTTCCTGTTTTATTGTATTTCCTCTGTGACTCACCTTCGAGTGGGTTAGTGGTATTTGATCCTGGATAAGTGGCTTTATCAGACTAGATCTGAGGGACTGACAAGTTATTCCGATTTAAGTGTGTTGCGGACTTTAAGGCGTGACTTGTGCACTTAAGCTGGAATAATTCGGGCATTTCTACCACAAATACTCCCTTAAATGCTATTGAATCATCACTTCTTCTAAAGATAGTAACACCTATATCCGTAAAAAGACAGTTGTAACCCATTTTGCATAATTGAGATGGAGAAAGCAAATTGTAATCTAAAGAATCTACAAGAAAAATATTGGAAATGGAATGGTCAGGT
The DNA here is from genome assembly GCF_902167145.1 of Zea mays. NCBI lineage: Eukaryota > Viridiplantae > Streptophyta > Magnoliopsida > Poales > Poaceae > Zea > Zea mays. The sequence continues at coordinate 71,043,727 of NC_050105.1, read as the reverse complement.
GATATAGCAATTTTACCAAGTCCTTTGACCAAACCTTGATTTCCATCCCCGAATGTGATAGCTCTTTGGGGATCTTCGTTTTTTCTCGTAGGAGGAGATAATCCTTTTCTCCCCTGTCATGTGGTTTGTGCATCCTCTATCAATAATCCAACTTGAGCCCCCGGATTCATAAATCTGCAAAACAATTTAGGCCTTGTTCTTAGGTACCCAAACGGTCTTGGGTCCTTTCACATTAGAAACAAGCATCTTGGGTACCCAAACACAAGTCTTGGAGCCCTTGTGTTTGCCCCTAACATATTTGGCAACTACTTTGCCTGATTTGTTAGTTAGCACATATGAAGCATCAAAAGTTTTGAATGAAACATTAGGTTCATTTGATGCAGCAGGAGTTTTCTTTTTAGGCATTTTAATATGAGTGGAATGCCTAGAGCAAGATGCCTCATTCTTATACATGAAAGCATGATGGGAAACAGAATGAGACTTCCTAGCATGAATTCTCCTAATCTTGTGTCCAGGATAACCAGCAGGATATAAGATGTAACCCTCGTTATCCTGAGCCATGGGAGCCTTGCCCTTTACAAAGTTAGACAATCTTTTTGGGGCATTAATTTTGACATTGCTTCCCTGTTGAAAACCAATGCCATCCTTAATGCTAGGGCGTGTCCCATTATAGAGCTTGCTTCTAGCAAATTTAAAATTTTCATTTTCAATTTCATGCTCATTAATTTTACTAGTTAGTTGTGCTATATGATCATTTTGTTGTTTAATTAAATCTAGGTGATCATGAATAGCATCAACATTAATGTCTCTACATCTAGTACAAATAGTAACATGATCAACACTAGATGTAGAGGCTTTGCAAGCATTTAATTCATCAATCTTAGCATGTAACATAGCATTCTCATTTCTAAGATTGGAAATAGAATCATTGCAAACATTTAAGTCTCTAGCCTTTGAAATTAAACAAGCATTCTCAGTTGTAAGGCTAGAAATTGATTCATTCAACTTATCAATCTTAGCAATTAAACTAGCTTTTACATTTTTAAGATTGACAATTGAATCATGACAAACATTTGGTTTTTCAACCTTAGCAGTCAAATTAACATTCTCAGTTCTAAGGTTGGAAATTGTGTCATGGCAAATGCTAAGTTCTCTAGTCAAATTTTCACATTTTTCTATCTCCTGAACATAAGCATTCTTTACCTTAACATGCTTTTTATTTTCCTTAATAAGGAATTCCTCTTGGCTATCCAAGAGTTCATCCTTCTCATGAATAGCACCTATTAGTTCATTTAGTTTTTCTTTTTGTTGCATGTTAAGGTTGGCAAAAAGACTAAGCAAGTTATCTTCATTATCACTAGAACTACCCTCATCACTAGATGTAGTATACTTGGGGGTGGTTCTAGCTTGTACCTTCTTTTTTCTTGCCGTCCTTTGCCATGAAGCATTTGTGGCCGACGTTGGGAAAGAGAAGTCCCTTGTTGACGCCGATGTTGGCGGCGTCCTCATCGGAGGAGGAGTCGGTGGAGCTCATGTCGGAGTCCCATTCCCGAAACACGTGGGCATCTCTGCCCTTCTTCTTGTTGTATTTCTTCTTCTCCTCCTTCTTCTTCCCTCTCTTGTCATCGCCTCTGTCACTGTCACTAGATATAGGACATTTTGCAATAAAGTGACCGGGATTACCACACTTGTAGCACACCCTTTTGGAACGGGGCTTGTAGTCTCTCCCCTTCCTTTGCTTGATGATTTGGCGAAAGCTCTTGATGATGAGCGCCATTTCCTCGTTGTCTAGCTTGGAGGCATCGATGTGGAGCCTAATTTATGTGGACTCTTCTTTCTTCTCCTCCGTTGCTTTGAATGCGACGGGTTGCACCTCGGGTGTGGAGGTGCCGCCTTGCTCCAAGTTGACAATTTGTTTGGAGCCTTTGATCATTAATTCAAAGCTCACAAACTTCCCTATTACCTCCTCGGGAGACATTAGCTTATATCTAGGATCACCACGAATTAATTGAACTTGTGTAGGATTATGAAAAACAAGTGATCTTAGAATAACCTTGACCATCTCATGGTCATCCCATTTGGTGCTCCTGAGGCTGCGCACTTGGTTGACCAAGGTCTTGAGCCGGTTGTACATTGCTTGTGGCTCCTCTCCTTGGTTAAGGATGAATCGACCGAGCTCCCCCTCGATTGTCTCCCGCTTGGTGATCTTGGTCACCTCATCCCCTTTGTGCGCCGTTTTTAGTACATCCCAAATCTCTTTGGCACTTTTTATCCCTTGCACCTTATTATACTCCTCTCGACATAGAGAAGCGAGGAGTATAGTGGTGGCTTAGGAGTCAAAATGCCGGATTTGGGTGACCTTGTCCGAATCATATCCTTCATCCCCTACGGATGGTACCTGCACTCCAAACTCAACAATATCCCAAATGCTTGCGTGGAGTGAGGTTAGGTGATGCCTCATTTTATCACTCCACATACAATAATCTTCACCGTCAAAAACCGGTGGTTTGCCTAATGGGACGGAAAGTAAAGGAGTGCGTTTAGAAATGCAGGGATAGCGTGGGGGGATCTTACTAAACTTCTTGTGCTCATGGTGCTTAGAAGTGACGGACGGCGCGTCGGAGCCGGATGTGGAGGGCGACAAAGAATCGGTTTCGTAGTAGACCACTTTCTTCATTTTCTTCTTCTTGTCGCCACTCCGGTGCGACTTGATGCGGGGAGGTGATTCCTCCCTTCCTTTGGCTCTGGACTCCCTTGATGGAGCCTTCCCGTGACTTGTGGCCGTTTCCATCTCTCTCTTGGCGGATCCTCCCGACATCACTTTGAGTGGTTAAACTCTAATGAAGTACCGGGCTCTGATACTAATTGAAAGTTGCCTAGAGGGGGGTGGATAGGCGGAAACTGAAATTTACAACTTTTAAACACACTACAAGCCGGAGTTAGCGTTAGAATAAAATCCGAGTTCGAGAGAGAGGGAAAAACAAATCAACCAAGAAAATAAAGCGGATGACACAGTGATTTGTTTTACCGAGGTTCGGTTCTAAAGAACATAGTCCCCGTTGAGGTGGTCACAAAGATCGGGTCTCTTTCAACCCTTTCCCTCTCTCAAACGGTCACTTAGACCGAGTGAGCCTTCTCCTTAATCAAACGGGTCACTTAGACCCCACAAGGACCACCACACACTTGGTGTCTCTTGCTTTGATTACAAGTCACTTAGAGAACAAGAATGAGGAAGAAGAAAGCCAACCAAGCAACAAGAGCAACAAAGAAACACAAGAACGATCCTCTCACAAGTCCTAAAGACTAGAATTGATTTGGGGACTTTGATCGGATTGAAGGCTTTGATTTGTGTCTTGAAGTGTTGTGTTTTGCTCTTGTATTGAATGTAGTGTGATGAATGCTTGGATGGTTGGAGTGGAGGTGGTTGGGGGGTATTTATAGCCCCCAACCACTAATTCAACCGTTGGGGCAGGCTGCTGTCGATGGGCGCACCGGACAGTGTCCGGTGCACCAGCCACGTCACCCAACCGTTAGGGTTCTGACGGTTTCGACCGTTGGAGCTTTGTCGTCTGGTGGCACCAGACAGGTACTGTGCACTGTCTGGTGCGCCTCTGGTGGCTGCTCTGACTTATGTGCGCACAGTTATTCACTGTTCACGTTGCAGACGACCGTTGGAGCCGACCGTTTGCGCTGGCTAGCCGTTGCTCCGCTGGTGCACCGGACAGTCCGATGGCAAACCGGACAGTCCGGTGAATTATAGCGGAGCAGCGCTTCTGAACCCTGAAGGTAAGGAGTTTGGATTCGTACGGCCCTGGGCACCGGACACTGTCCGGTGGCACACCGGACAGTCCGGTGCGCCAGACTAGGGTTCTCTTCGGTTTCTTTTTGCTCCTTTCTTTTTAAACCCTAACTTGATCTTTTTATTGGTTTGTATTGAACCTTTAGCACCTGTAGAATATATAATCTAGAGCAAACTAGTTAGTCCAATTATTTGTGTTGGGCATTGAACCACCAAAATAATTTAGGAAAAGGTTTAAGCCCTATTTCCCTTTCAACAGCCGAACCGCTAGCGCGAAGACTGTGGTCTTCTCTTTTGTGCCATGATTTCTTGGTTAAGGTCCTTGATAAATACAAGGTTCAGATTCATTAGTTGACCCCAAACACTGTGGTGGATCTGAGTAAGTTTGTGTGGGTGAAGACCACTTTTAGCGGAGGCCCATCTGCTGAGGTGTCCGCGAAGCATTATTGTTTACATTGGTAGAAGAGGACTACCAGATGGTTGGTTGACCAGTTTGGGAATTGCACGTTTGCCCCAAAGGCGGGGAAAATTAAGGAGAGGGTTGTTGAGCTAGCCCACTACACCAACAATAAGTGGGGAGGGTGGACTGGGCATTGGTTTTACGTGCGTTGCCCAAAAGGTGAAGGTTGGCCTCGACCGAGCTCAATGTCTCCATTTGAGTTTGAGGCCTTGCCTTGTTTTGTTGTTGCTGAGAGGGATTGTTGTGAAGGTTCCTTTGGTTGTGTTGTGGTTACCTGCAATGGTAGGGACCTGGATGAAGAGTTCTTGGCGTGTGAAGTCTGGCCGCTTGGCCACGTGTGGTCTATTGGAGCTGTCACCAAGAGAAACTTCGAAGGGTTTGACAAGCAGATTTAGAGTCCCGCATCCGCGGTCGAGTTGGGCGATTGTTCTCGAGATCTTTTTGTTGCTGAGATCGAAAAGGAGGCGGAGGACCTTGTTGGTCTTGTGATGGAGGTTGAAGTTGAGAAGGGTGTTGCTCTGCGCAGAGGCCACATTTCACGTAATTGCATATTTAGCTAGATGGGTCTCAAGTATGAGGAGCACAAGGCCCACCCGAAGAGGGGAAAGAAAACGTCAACTGGGGCCCTGCTCAATGACGCACGTTGACCGGGATTCCATCGAATTGCTCAGGGGAAGTAGATGCAGGGGCCTATTCCAAAGCTTTTGTTGTGGAACTCGCGGCGATGTGCGAGCCGACTGGTTCAATGGAAGACGCGGAGGCTGGGTCCATGGAGGACTTCGCTGAGAGAGTTATCGGGGGTAACTTGGGGCGAGACTTAGTTCCGATGAGGGTTGGTTCAGGTAGCGCGAAGCGTTGGGTTGTTAGGGACGCGACTACGGCTTGCGACTTCGAAGACATTGTGCTAGCTTGCATGGCGAGGGAGTTGCTTACCTTCCCTTACTCGCATAACATCCCATATGTCATTGCTGCAGCAATGGACCCGAAGGGGAAGTCCTCTACTTCGACATATGGGGTGGTGAACCTGGCGACGCGATAAAAATAAGGAAAGCCCAGGCGAAGTCTCCTAAGGAGGCGAATATTGCTGTTGAGGTGGGGGTGGAGGTGACCATAGCTGCCTCGACGCCCCTGGTTACTGATGACTTTAACTTCACTGATATGGAGCTGGCTGTGAAACCATCATTGAGGGCTAACCTGCGTGTTTTTGTAGGAGTGATGCTGGGCGCTCAGGGGACTTGAGACGTGTCTGGGTCTGAAGATGGGGCGTGGGAGGCTGTACACTCTGCTATTGTGGCGCGGGGGAGATGGATGCCTCAGAAATCACCGAAGGGGCCTTGAAAGAGTCCGCTTCGCATCTACGCTCGATAATAGATCCTGGCTTGGTGCTTGCATAGGTGTTTTCCAATTGACATTTTGCTCTTCCAGGTTGCGGCTGTTGGCGAAGTGCTAGCCCCCCTTGCAAAATCCCAAGAGGAAGCAACCGCTGCCAAGGCGGCCGTGTGCTTGATCATAAGGGCGAAGCTGAAAGAAAAGAAGGTTCGAGTAGCGGGCGAAGTCTGCCAAATCGGAGGCCGCCTTCCAACGGAAAGAGCTAGCAACCGTGAATAGAGAGATTTCTACAGTACTGAGCGCCTTCGTTCGGCGGTCTTTGCTCAGAGCATGCAGACACATGCCCGAGTTGTATTTAATGACTATAGTCATGTGTATCATGAGTTGGGGGCTGTTGTCCATCCATTGGACCTAGACTATTCGAGGTCTCTTCAACCGCTGGGAGGCTTGGCTACGGATAGAGACCACGAGCGAGGCTATTCGAGGTGATTCAAGGGCTAATGACCAAAGTTGGCGAGGTTATTGGCACGACCGCGGGCGAAATGCTTGACCACATTTGGGTCCCCTTCGGCGCTGAGGTTGCTCACAATTAAGTTCTCTATGGCTGAGCTAGAGCGGGTAATAAGTGTTCTTTGCTATGGTTTTGGTGGTTCGCTTGCTTTGCTTGGTCATTTTCTGACTATTCTGCAACAGGCGAGGAAGGTGTACGAGGAAGGATACGGTGGAGGCCGAGAAAACCGAGTCCACGGTGGCCGACCCCGTGACAGCCATGCCGGCACAGCCGCCAAGGGGCCGCGACAACACCGGTGGGGGGACCTCTCGCACTTTGAAGCCTTCGACTGCTGGAAAGGTGTAAATCCGTTCTGACAGAGATCACTTTTGTTTGTAAGATGGCAGAGCTTGACACTTTTGTTCTTCGAACAATGCTTTTGCGCAGGTTCCTTTTTGGGAGCCTGTGCAAAGCGAACCTGAAGTGCTTTTGATCAAGGAAGAGGACTCGTTGTATATATAACGGTTTATGTGTTAACCCTTAGCTTGTCGTTGTCCAGCAAACTCCAATAGGCCGGGTCGATGATTATTTTGATTCTGAGTTATCGGTTGACGAGGATGACTTAGGCTTTTTCAGGGCGATGGATGACAAGTCCTCTAAAGAGGACTTTGATTTTTTTTCGTGACATCAGAGGCCTCCGGTGTAGCTGGTGTACCTTCTATTAGTGGGGTGGTCGAGGGATCACAGTGTACTTGTCCTGGTGCAACCGAGCCAGGTAGCGTCTTCGTAGGTAGATGGCGCTGGCCCATCGACCTGTAGCCTGTAGGCGAGGTGGCGGTCGACGTCACTCAGGAGTACTTTGACTTGGTTGACCCCATGTCTGATAGGGAGCTAGCTATGTATTATGCTAAAGAACTCGGTGATGTGGATTTTGGGCCCGTAGCGATTGCACCTTGGATCGTGTTAGCGAGTCTGTCCTTGGGCTTCTTGACAAGGGCCAAGAGCTAGAGATTATGTTGTTTAGTTGTAGGGAGCGCGTGCTTATCCTGAAGGAGGAGCCTCCTAGTCCTTGACTGTGTGTTGTTTTGCAGACATGTACTAATGACTTCTTTATGGTTGTGGCTCCGGTGATTGTGATGCACTCCCGTGCCAGGCGTATTTTGGTGGCACTTGTCTCTGATTGGCAATAGTTAGCATGAAACGCTGCCCTCTTTCCCCTTTGTCGATCAGGGGCAAATGTTGGACCTGAGGTGGTTTTATTTTTGTTGTATCGGTTTCTATACCCTCCGGTGCCTTTTTGCACCCTTAGGTGTCTTCGCCAAGATTTTATTTTAATCTGGTTGTGCCCTTAGGCATCTTATCACCCTTAGATGTGTTTTCCAAAAATTATTTTAATCTGGCTATGCCATTAGGCATCTTTGCACCCTTAGGTGTCTTCGCCAAGATTTTATTTTAATTTGACTGCACACTTAGGCATCTTCGCACCGTTAGGTATCTGTTGCACGCCGCAAGCGAGGTTGTATCTTCTACAACGGTGACTTGTCATGGCCGAATGTTGGGCTCGGTGAGCCGTTTTGGCTCACACATTAGTAGGGGATTTTCTCTACTTTATTACAAGGCTCCGCCTCATTAAAAACTTCACCCCTTTCGTGAGGAAAAGAGTATGGGTCCAACTGTGCAGTGTTAATTGATACATGTGCAACTAAGGGCCCTTATGACCGAAGTCATCTTTACACATAAAACTGGAGTAGATTTGAAAGTCGCCTAGAGGGGGGGGGGGGGTGAATAGGCGAAACCTGAAATTTATAACTTTAAACACACACTACAAGCCAGGGTTAGCGTTAGAGTTAAACTCAAGTCGTAAAGAGAGGGAAAACAAATCAACCAAGAAATATGGAGAGTGAACACAATGATTTGTTTTACCGAGGTTCGGTTCCAAAGAACCTAGTCCTCGTTGAGGAGGTCACAAAGACTAGGTCTATTTCAACCCTTTCCATCTCTCAATCGGTCACTTAGACTGGTTGAGTGCTTCTTCTTTATCTCACGGGTCACTAAGACCCCACAAGGATCACCACACAATTAGGTGTCTCTTGCAAGCTTTACAATTCACTTAGAAGGTTGAGAAAGAGATGAAGAAAGCACGATTGCAAAACCCAAGCAACAAGAGCGACAAATAACACACAAATCACTCTCTCTCAAGTCACTAATCACTAATGATCACTTGTCTCAATTGTGGAACTTGGAGAGATTGGAAGCTTTGATTGTGTCTTTGAATGGATTGCTAGCTCTTGTATTGAATGTGAAGAATTTGAGTGCTTGGGTGAAGTGAATTGAGGTGGTTGGGGTTGTATTTATAGCCCCCAACCACTTCCTAGCCGTTGCTCCCTTTCTGCCGACCGCGGACGGTCCGCGCCCCTGGTCCGGACGGTCTACCCCTGCACATCAACGGCTGAAATCACAACGGTCAGCAGTAATGGCTATATCAATGGCTACTATGCATTAAATGCGTCGTCAGATGTCAAGTACCACAGTCGCGGATGGTCCGGCCGTGCACACCGGACGGTCCGTGAGGACGCTTAAAATTCATTTCTTCGAACCCGTCACCTTCGGGTTTTATTGGTACTTCACCGACTGGACGGTCCGCGCTTGGTCTCGGACGGTGCTCGCTTCTCCATCGGACGGTCCGTAGTGTAGACTTGTGTTTTTGCAGTGTTCCTGTCCGAGGGTGTCGGCGTTTCGAGACCGGGGGGTCCCTGGGCCGACGAGTGAATGTCGCCGCGTGCCCCAGCCCAGATGGGTCGAGCGCGAGGGCGAGCGCGAAGGGGGGAGAGCGAGGCGGCCGGAGACCGGCGTGAGAGAGGTGGGAATCCCGCGGCCTTCGTGTTCGTACCGCGCCCAGGTCGGGTGCGCTTGCAGTAGGGGGTTACAAGCGTCCACGCGGGAGAGGGAGCGAGCGGCCCCAAGCGAGCGCCTGTCTCGTCCTCGTCCCCGCGCGGCCAACCCTCTCTAAGAGGGCCCTGGTCCTTCCTTTTATAGGCGTAAGGAGAAGATCCAGGTGTACAATGGGGGGTGTAGCAGAGTGCTACGTGTCTAGCGGAGGAGAGCTAGCGCCCTAAGTACATGTCGTTGTGGCAGCCGGAGAGATTTTGGCACCCAGCTGGTGTGATGTCGTGGCCGTCGGAGGAGCGATGGAGCCTGGCGGAGGGACAGCTGTCGGAGTGGTTGAGTCCTTGCTGACGTCCTCTTGCTTCCGTAAGGGGGCTGAGAGCCGCCGTCGTCACAGAGTATGCGGGGCGCCATCATTGCCTATCTGGCGGAGCGAGCCAGATGGGACACCGGTCTTGTTTCCTGCGGCCCGAGTCAGCTCGGGGTAGGGCGATGATGGCGCCTCCTGTTGACGTGGCTGGTCTGTGCCCTAGGTTGGGCGATGTGGAAGCTCCTCCGAAGCCGAGGTCAAGTCTGTCTTCCGTGGCCGAGGTCGAGTCCGAGCCCCTGGGTCGGGCGAGGCGAAGGCCGTCGGCTGAGGCCAGGGCGGAGTCCGAGCCCTGGGGTCGGGCAAAGCGGAGTTCGCCGTCTTTTGGGGCTGAGCCCGAGTCCGAGCCCTGAGTCGGGCGGAGCGGAGTTCGTCGTCTTCTGGGGCTGAGCCCGAGTCCGAGCCCTGGGTCGGGCGGACCGGAGTTCGCCGTCTTCTGGGACTTAGCCCGAGTCCGAGCCCTGGGTCGGGCGGAGCGGAGTTCGCCGTCTTCCGGGACTCAGCCCGAGTCCGAGCCCTGGGTCGGGCGGAGCGGAGTTCGCCGTCTTCCGGGACTTAGCCCGAGTCCGAGCCCTGGGTCGAGCGGAGCGGAGTTCGCCGTCTTCCGGGACTTAGCCTGAGTTCGAGCCCTGGGTCGGGCGGAGCGGAGCTTCCTATGATGCCTTCGGCAGGGCCTGACTGCCTGTCAGTTTCACTCTGTCAAGTGGCACCGCAGTCGAAGTGGCGCAGGCGGCGCTGTCCTTCTGTCAGGCCGGTCAGTGGAGCGGCGAAGTGACGGCGGTCACTTCGGCTCTGCCGGCTTGGGGGCGCGCGTCAGGATAAAGGTGTCAGGCCACCTTTGCATTAAATGCTCCTGCGATTTGGTCGGTTGGTGAGGCAATTTGGTCAGGGTTGCTTCTTAGCGAAGGCAGGGCCTCGGGCGAGCCGGAAATATGTTCGCCGTTGGAGGGGGGCCTCGGGCGAGACGGAAATCCTCCGGGGTCGGCTGCCCTTGTCCGAGGCTAGGCTCGGGCGAGGCGTGATCGAGTCGCTCGAATGGACTGATCCCTAACTTAGTCGCACCCATCAGGCCTTTGCAGCTTTATGCTGATGGGGGTTACCAGCTGAGAATTAGGAGCCTTGAGGGTACCCCTAATTATGGTCCCCGACAGTAGCCCCCGAGCCTCGAAGGGAGTGTTAGCACTCGCTTGGAGGCTTTCGTCGCACTTTTTTGCAAGGGGACCAGCCTTTCTCGGTTGCATTTTGTTCTGGTGGGTGCGTGCGAGCGCACCCGCCGGGTGTAGCCCCCGAGGCCTCGGAGGAGTGGTTTTACTCCTTCGAGGTCTTAATGCCTTGCGTAATGCTTCGGCTGGTCTGGTTGTTCCCTCATGCGAGCTGGCCGTAGCCCGGGTGTACAGACGGGTCCCAAGTTCTCGGGCTGGTATGTTGACGCTGTCAACGGTTCGGCCGGAGCCGGGTTTGCGAGAGCAGCCTCCGAGCCTCTGCACAGGGCGAGAGGGCGATCAGGGACAGACTCGGCTTTTTTCATACGCCCCTGCGTCGCCTTTCCGCAAGGAGGAGGGGGGAAAGCGCCATGTTGCCCTCGATGGGCGCTGAACATGGTGTCTCCGGTGAGCTGCAAGCGGGTAATCCGAGTGGACGTACGTGCCCCGTTCGTTAGGGGTCGGCTAGGGGCCCAGAGGCACGCCCAAAAGTACCTGCGGGTGATCTGCCGGACCCGGTCCCCTGGCGACGGGGTCCGAGGGCTCGATGCCTCCCTCTGATGGGATTCCGTTACAAGATCGCTCCCGCTGGTCTCGGAAATGTCCTAGGGTACCTCGGGAGCGCAGCCCGAGCCTTGGTTATGTATCGAACGTACCCATGGTCATCCCTCGCTCGGCGTCTGAGGCGGCTGTGAACCCTTCGGGGGCCAGCCTTCGAACCCCTGATCAGTAATGGGCGCGGAGCCCGAGTAGCCTGAGGCGGCCGTGGAACCCTTCCGAGGGGCCGACCTTCGAACCTCTGACCAGTAGTGGGTGTAGGGCCCACGCGATCTGAGGCGGCTGTCGAACCCTTCCGGGGGGGCCAGCCTTCGAACCTCTGATCAGTAGGGTGGCTCGGAGCCTGGTTCCTTCACAAGGAAGGATCCTTTTCAGGGTATCCCCCTTTCCCGGTCCCTGTTGCAAGAGAGAGAAAGAGGAAAAAAGGAAAAGGATACGAAATCGAACGACGCGGCGTACCTTTTTTGGCGCGGTTATTACGGCGAAGGCGAAGCGTCGCCTGCTTCTCCTACCAGAGGTGCCGCCTGTCCCGCCGCGGAGTTAATGCGACGGGGCGAGTGGTTGGCGGGGCGGCCGTTGCGCGTGCGCGAGCCGTTCGAGGAACTGAACACGGGCGCGTTGTCTTTACGCCGTGAGAGAGGGTTCTCTCGCTGCCCCCGGACGGGACGTGAGCTTGGCTGACGACGTGACCGCTGCTCCCGCCCGCCTGCCACCGCCATTACTGCCGGACCATTTTTGGCCGCACTGACCGCCGCGCCAGGCTGGCGCTGCTGGGTCGTGCACTGGGTCGCCTCGAGTCGCGGTATTGGTTCCGCAATCGAGGAGGCGCGGTGGTGGCGCAAGTGGCGGTGCAGTTGCATGCACGAAGCGTTCGGCGCGCCGGTTGCATGACATGTGGGCCTGGGCCTCCATGCTGGGCGTGTTGGGAGTCGGAGAAGCGCGCCCACTTGGTGTGGTTGCATGCCGCCCACATGGCTGCCCGCCCCTTTCGCCCGTTGGTCTGGGCAAAAGTGGAGGGTCACTTGTAACCGCTGGGCGGTTGTGCGCACCGCGCACGGCGGTTTGGCTTCTTCTGCTCTGAGCCGGCTTGCATGACATGTGGGACTCAGCCCCCGCGCCGCAGGGGAGGGCCTTGGAGCGTGTTGGAGAAGACTCAGCCCGTGACGGCTGGGGATGCAAGTAGGGATAGTCGCCTTTAAAAGGAGGGTGACCCCCTTGGAAGGCGACCATGTCTTCGCGCTCCCTTATGCATCGTGTCTTTCCACCTTCCAAGCCCCCGGATGGGGGATACCCGCCGTCTTTCCGCCTCATCGTTGGAGGAACGCAACTCCACGGGAGTTGGTACCTTTCAGCCATCGTTCGGCTTCAAGGATTTTCATCACACAGCCCGGTTGCACCCCTCCGCTGGTGGTCACCCAAGACGGTGACCTCCAGCTCCTGGATGGGGAGAGGCAAGCCGGGCTGTGATCTCGATCCCGCCCTCAGCGTCGAGGGTGTTAGTCATCCTCGCTGGGGCGGGGAGCGAGGCGAGCTGGGGCTCTACCTCCTGCGCGGGTCGGCGGGCCACCTCTTCTTCCAGCTTCTGGTGGTGGCAATTGCCCTCCAACTCTGCGGCAGAGACGTCCTCCAGCCATGCCAGGGAAGGCGAACTGTTGCTGCCCAGCTAGGATGCAACATTCCGCCCTCTTCCTTGCATTCGCGGCGAGGACGACAGCGAGGACCTGCCGGTGCGCTTGGGAGCGGCCCGCTCTTTGGCTTTAATAGCTGGTTCGCGTCCCTTGAGCGGGAACGCGAACGAGAGCCCTCCGGCGGCCGCGTCCACCTGGGACCATGGCTGCCACTGCAGAGGTCGCTGGCGGGTCCCCCGGTGTTCGTCGCCCCGCAGGCTCGAGGTTGCTCATACCCGCGGGGACGGAATCAGAGTTCCGTTTGTAATGGCACTTTGAATTCCAGTGTTTTTGTTCATTGTGGCTGTCGAGGCCTGAACATGTATGTAATTTTGGCACGGAGCCGTGTTTTTTCCTCATTTTCGAGCACTAAGACTCGCCTGTTGGTTGTCTGAACCGCTTCACCAAGCGTGAGTCGCCCCGTGTCAAGGTGACGAGTGAGGTATCTGTATCCCGGAGGCGTAGGAGTCCCTTGGCTCGGTCGGCCTTGTTGTCTGAGGCTTCTCTAGCTTAGTTAAAGGGACCCCTTGGCCGCTCTTCGATGAGCCGAGGCCAGGGGCAGCGATATCAGCATGAACAGGGGCAGAGTTGGCTCGAAAAGGAAACCTGGTTGGCCGGAGCCCAGCCAGGTCGTCCGTTAGCGGGACCGACGCCGGAGTTGACCAGCCGAGGCCTCAGGTCGGGCTGGCGCCCTTGGAAGACGGTTGGCCGAGGCCCCGGGGTGACCGGCCGAGCCGCCTGCTCGGGCCGGATTCCCAGAGAAGACCATGGCAGCGATTGCCCGGGTGTGGCGATGACGTCGTCCTTTAGAGCGGAGATCCTTGGACCGCGTCGCCGTCCGAGGCTAGGTCGGACCTCGCCCAAGGTGTCGTCGATGCCGAGGGTGCTGCTGCCCCCTTCCAGCGTCAAGACCCGAGCCTGCAGGATCAGATTGTCTTGTAGCGTGTGCCTCCTGCGGCCGCCGAGGCCAGAACACACACCCTCGCTGTGTTGTAAAGTTGCGTCTCTTTTCCTCTTGTTTCGAGTATCTGGACTTTTTTGTCGGTAACAGGGATGTTTGTGCGAGCGAGAGTTGCTTCTCGCGGAAGGTGATGAGTGAGGTATCCGTATCCCGGAGGCGTAGGAGTCCCTCGGCTCGGTCGGCCTTGCCGCTTACGCGCACTTTTACCCGTCCATGAGGCTCTGTCACCAACTCAGTCGAGAAGGCTCGAAGGATCGCTTCGGCAGAAGAACTTCCGAACGTGAAGACTTGTTCGGTCCGCGGAATCACTTATCCGAACGTGAGTTACTTATCGCAGAAGGTGATGAGTGAGGTATCCGTATCCCGGAGGCGTAGGAGTCCCTCGGCTTGGTCAGCCTTGGCTGCTTACGTGTACTCCGTCGTTTTCAGGATCCACTTTTCGAAGTAGTCAAAAAGCACGAAAGATATTCTGGCAGAAGAGATCTTTTTTCGAGGAAAATTTCAACGCAGAGGGGGTTCCCCCCCCTTTTAGCCCCCGAGGGAGGGTCGGGCTTTGCCGAGGCGAGGCCGACCCTTCCTTGATGACTAAACTTTGCGTGGGTGCGAGGTATATGAACAACTTGAAAACATCTTAAGGGTAGAAACGACGTAGCTGTTGGATGTTCCAAGCGTTGCCGTAGACCTCGCCTTGACTGTTGGCCAGCTTGTACGTTCCGGGCTTCAGAACCTTGGCGATGACGAACGGTCCCTCCCAAGGGGGGCGTGAGCTTGTGCCTCCCTCGGGCGTCTTGTCACAGCCGAAGCACCAGGTCGCCCACCTGGAGGTCTCGGGACCGGACCCCTCGGGCGTGGTAGCGTCGCAGGGACTGCTGGTACCGCGCCGAGTGTAGTAAGGCCTTGTCCCGAGCCTCTTCCAGCTGGTCCAGCGAGTCTTCTCGGCTAGCTTGGTTGCTTTGATCGCTGTAGGCCCTTGTCCTCGGGGAGCCGTATTCCAGGTCTGTGGGCAAGACAGCCTCGGCCCCATAGACTAGGAAGAACGGTGTGAAACCCGTGGCTCGGCTCGGCGTTGTCCTCAGGCTCCAGACCACCGAGGGGAGTTCCTTCATCCATCGCTTGCCGAACTTGTTGAGGTCGTTGTAAATCCGAGGCTTGAGCCCTTGTAGAATCATGCCGTTGGCACGCTCTACTTGCCCATTTGACATGGGATGAGCCACGGCGGCCCAGTCCACCCGGATGTGGTGATCCTCGCAGAAGTCCAAGAACTTTCTGCCGGTGAACTGGGTGCCGTTGTCGATGATGATGGAGTTCGGGACCCCTAAGCGATGGATGATGTTGGTGAAGAACGCCACCGCCTGCTCGGACCTGATGCTATTCAGAGGTCGGACCTCGATCCACTTGGAGAATTTGTCGATGGCGACCAGCAGGTGCGTGTAGCCCCCGGGCGCCTTCTGCAAGGGGCCGACGAGGTCCAGACCCCACACAGCAAAGGGACAGGTGATGGGTATCGTCTGCAGAGCCTGAGCGGGCAGGTGAGTCTGCTTCGCATAGAATTGACACCCTTCGCAGGTGCGGACAATTCTAGTGGCGTCGGCCACCGCCGTCGGCCAGTAGAAGCCTTGTCGGAAAGCATTCCCGACAAGGGCTCGAGGCGCTGCGTGATGGCCGCAAGCCCCCGAGTGTATCTCTCGCAGGAGTCCCTGACCCTCGGTGACGGAGATGCATCGCTGGAGGATGCCTGAGGGGCTGCGGTGGTAGAGCTCCTTCTCATCGCCCAGCAAGACGAACGACTTGGCGCGCCGCGCCACCCGCCGAGCCTTGGCTCGGTCGAGGGGTAGCTCTCCTTGGTGGAGATATTGCAGGTACGGGGTCTGTTAGTTTCGATCATGCGTGGCCCCGCTTCGCTCCTCCTCGATGCGCAGTGCCTCACCCTCGGGGGCCGAGGGTACCTCGGGCTGAACCGAGGTCGCTTCGGGCCGAGCTGAGGGTGCCTCGGGCCGGGCCGAGGGTACCTTGGACTGGGCCGAGGGCACCTCAGGCTCGGGCGTGTCGTCGAGCTTGACGGAAGGTTGGTGCAGATCCCGGGAGAAGACGTCCGGGGGAACCGTTGTTCGCCCCGAGGCTATTTTAGCCAGTTCATCTGCAGTCTCGTTGTAGCGCCGAGCGATGTGGTTGAGCTCGAGCCCGTAGAACTTGTCCTCCAAGCGCCGAACCTCATCGCAGTAGGCCTCCATCTTCGGGTCGCGGCAGTGGGAGTTCTTCATGACTTGGTCGATGACGAGCTGCGAGTCACCGCGGGCGTCGAGGCGCCGGACCCCTAGCTCGATGGCGATCCGCAACCCATTGACCAGAGCCTCGTACTCAGCCACATTGTTGGACGCCGGGAAATGGAGGCGTAGCGCATAGCGTAGGTGTTTCCCGAGGGGCGAGATGAAGAGCAGGCCTGCGCCGGCCCCCGTCTTCATCAACGACCCGTCGAAAAACATGGTCCAGAGCTCCGGTTGGATCAGAGCCGTCGGTAATTGGGTGTCGACCCATTCGGCCACGAAGTCCGCCAAAACCTGGGACTTGATGGCCTTCCGAGGGGCGAACGAGATTGTCTCGCCCATGATTTCCACCGCCCACTTTGCAATCCTACCCGAGGCCTCTCGGCACTGGATGATCTCCCCCAGGGGGAAGGATGACACCACAGTTACCGGATGAGACTCGAAGTAGTGTCGCAACTTCCGCCGTGTCAGGATCACTGCATACAGCAGCTTCTGAACTTGTGGGTAGCGGACCTTGGTTTCGGACAGTACCTCGCTGACGAAGTAAACTAGCCTCTGAACGGGCAATGCATGCCCCTCTTCTTGCCTCTCGACCACAGTCGCGGCGCTAACCACCTGAGTGGTCGCGGCGACGTAGACCAAGAGGGCTTCTCCGGCAGCTGGAGGCACCAAGATAGGCGCCTTTGTGAGGAGCGCCTTCAAGTTCCCGAGAGCTTCCTCGGCCTCGGGGGTCCAAGTGAAGCACTCGGCCTTCCTTAAGAGGCGGTACAGAGGTAGACCTCTTTCGCCGAGACGTGAGATGAAACGGCTCAGAGCCGCGAGACATCCCATGACCCTCTGTACGCCTTTCAAGTCCTTGATGGGCCCCATGCTGGTGATGGCTGCGATCTTCTCCGGGTTGGCTTCGATGCCCCGCTCGGAGACGATGAACCCCAAGAGCATGCCTCGGGGCGCCCCGAAGACACACTTCTCGGGATTGAGCTTGACGCCTTTCGCCTTTAGGCATCGGAATGTCACTTCAAGGTCGGAAAGGAGGTCGGAAGCTTTCCTCGTCTTGACTACGATGTCATCGACGTAGGCCTCGACCATGCGACCGATGTGTTCGCCGAACACATGGTTCATGCACCGCTGGTACGTCGCGCCCGCATTCCTCAAGCCGAACGGCATGGTGACATAGCAGTACATGCCGAAGGGCGTGATGAAAGAAGTCGCAAGCTGGTCGGACTCTTTCATCCTGATTTGATGATACCCTGAGTAGGCATCGAGGAAAGACAGGGTTTCGCACCCAGCGGTGGAATCCACGATTTGATCGATGCGAGGCAGAGGGTAGGGAACCTTCGGACATGCTTTGTTGAGACCTGTGTAGTCTACACACATCCGCCATTTCCCCCCTTTCTTTCTCACAAGCACAGGGTTGGCAAGCCATTCGGGATGGAATACCTCTTTGATGAACCCTGCCGCCATTAGCTTGTGGATCTCCTCGCCTATCGCTCTGTGCTTCTCCTCGTCGAATCGGCGCAAAGGCTGCTTGACGGGTCGGGCTCCAGCCCGAATATCCAGCGAGTGCTCGGCGACATCCCTTGGTATGTCGGGCATGTCCGAGGGACTCCACGCGAAGACGTCGGCGTTCGCGCGGAGGAAGTCGACGAGCACTGCTTCCTATTTGGGATCGAGCCCGGAGCCGATCCGGATCTGCTTGGAGGCGTCGCCGCTAGGGTCGAGGGGGACGACCTTAACCGTCTCCACTGGCTCAAAGTTGCCGGCATGACGTTTCACGTCTGGCACCTCCTTAGAGAGGCTTTCCAGGTCGGCGATGAGGGCCTCGGACTCGGCGAGGGCCTCGGCGTACTCCACGCACTCCATGTCGCATTCGAACGCGTGCTTGTATGTGGGGACGACGGTGATGACCCCGTTGGGGCCCGGCATCTTGAGCTTCAGGTAGGTGTAGTTGGGGACGACCATGAACTTCGCGTAGCATGGTCTTCCTAGTACCGCGTGGTAGGTTCCTCGGAACCCGACCACCTCGAACGTCAGGGTCTCCCTTCGGAAGTTGGAGGGTGTTCCGAATCAGACGGGGAGGTCGAGTTGTCCGAGGGGCTGGACGCGCTTCCCGAGAATGATCCCATGGAAGGGCGCAGCGCCTGCTCGGACGGAGGACAGATCGACACGCAGGAGCCCGAGGGTCTCGGCGTAGATGATGTTGAGGTTGCTGCCTCCGTCCATGAGGACCTTGATGAGCCTGACGTCGCCGATGACGGGGTCGACAACGAGCGGGTATTTCCCCGGGCTCGGCACGTGGTCGGGGTGGTCGGCTTGGTCGAAGGTGATGGGCTTGTCGGACCAGTCTAGGTAGACTGGCGCCGCCACCTTCACCGTGCAGACCTCCCAGCGCTCTTGCTTGCGGTGCCGAGTCGAGGCATTTGCCGCTTGCCCACCGTAGATCATGAAGCAGTCGCGGACCTCGGGGAACTCTTCTGCTTGGTGATCTTCCTTCTTGTCATCGTCGCGGGCCCTGCCACCCTCCGCGGGTGGCCTGGCCCTGTGGAAGTGGCGCCGAAGCATGACGCACTCCTCAAGGGTGTGCTTGACGGCCCCCTAGTGATAGGGGCATGGCTCCTTGAGCATCTTGTCGAAGAGGTTGGCACCTCCGGGGGGTTTCCGAGGGTTCTTATACTCGGCGGTGGCGACAAGGTCCACGTCGGCGGCGTCGCGTTTCGCTTGCGACTTCTTCTTGCCTTTCTTCTTGGCGCCGCGCTGAGTTGACGCCTCAGGAGCATCTTCCGATGGGCGGACCTGGGGCTGCTTTTCCTTTCGGAAGATAGCCTCGACCGCCTCCTGGCCAGAGGCGAACTTGGTGGCGATGTCCATCAGCTCGCTCACCCTGGTGGGGGTCTTGCGACCCAACTTGCTCACTAGGTCGCGGCAGGTGGTGCCGGCGAGGAACGCGCCGATGACATTCGAGTCGGTGATGTTGGGCAGCTCGGTGCGCTGCTTCGAGAATCGCCGGATGTAGTCCCGGAGGGACTCTCCCGGCTGCTGCCGACAGCTTTGGAGGTCCCAGGAATTCCCAGGGCGCACGTACGTGCCCTGGAAATTGCCGGCGAAGCCTTGGACTAGGTCGTCCCAGTTGGAGATCTGCCCCGGAGGCAGGTGCTCCAACCAGGCGCGAGCGGTGTCGGAGAGGAACAGGGGGATGTTGCGGATGATGAGGTTGTCATTGTCCGTTCCACCCAGTTGGCAGGCCAGACGGTAGTCCGCGAGCCACAATTCCGGTCTCGTCTCCCCCGAGTACTTTGTGATAGTAGTCGGGGGTCGGAACCGGGTCGGGAATGGTGCCCGTCGGATGGCCCGGCTGAAGGCCTGCGGACCGGGCAGTTCGGGCGAGGGACTCCGATCCTCCCCGCTGTCGTAGCGCCCCCCGCGCCTGGGGTGGTAGCCTCGGCACACCCTCTCGTCGAGGTGGGCCCGACGGTCGCGGTGATGGTGCTCGTTGCCGAGGCGGCCCGGGGCCGCAGGTGCGGTGTTGCGCGTGCGCCCGGTGTAGACCGAGGCTTCCCGCATGAATCGGGAAGTCGCGGCATGTGGTTCCGAGGAGTATCCCTGCCTTCGGGAGGCAGAGCTCTCGGCCCATCGGACCGCGGCGCCTTCCAGGAGATTCTTGAGCTCCCCCTGGATTCGCCGGCCCTCGGTGGTTGATGGCTCCGGCATCGCGCGGAGAAGCATCGCTGCTGCAGCCAGGTTCTGGCCGACCCCACTAGATGCGGGTGGCGGCCTGACCCTGACATCGTCGGCGACGCGGTGCTGGAAACCCTGGGGCAGATGACGTATTTCTCCGGCCGGGGTTGGCCCACCCATGCCTGCGCGACGTCCCGGCGGATCGGCTCAAGCGCCCCTGCTCCCTCGTCGAGCCTGGCCTGCACCCCGCGGATTTGCTCGAGCTGTGGGTCATGGCCCCCCGCCTGAACGGGGACCACAGCTAGCTCCCGTGGGATGTCAACGCGGGGCACTGGCCTAGGGAGATCACCGTCCTCCGGCATGCCGAGATGATTGCCTTTGGAGGGACCCCCTAGATCGACGTGGAAACATTCGCGGCTTGGGCCGCAGTCCTCGTCGTCGAGGCTGCGGCTACTGCCGGAACAGTCGGAGAGGCAGTAGTCACATGCGGTCATGAAGTCCCGCATGGCACTGGGGTTGCCAAGTCCAGAGAAATCCCAACAGATGCTGGGCTCGTCGTCTTCCTCGGACCCAGAGGGCCCGTAGGTCGAGACGTCCGTCAGCCGGTCCCAAGGCGACCGCATGCGAAACCCCAGAGGGTTTGGACTCGCCTCTACGAGAGCGCCCGCCAAAGCAAGGTCGCTAGGCGGGTTGAGGCTGAATCCAAATGACGTGGGATGGGAATCGGTCGGTACCTCTTGGTCGACGAGCGGCGATAAAGTCACGTCAGGGACTGACTGCACCGTCGTCTCAGGTACGAGGGTGACGTCCAGCAAGCTCTCCGCGAGCGCGCTGGCATCGTCCGCTTGCTCGGGATTGGCGTGTCGCGGGGAGACGGCACTCGTCTTCGTCTCAGGCGCGAAGTCGATACCCGGTGCGCCCCTCGTTGGGGTGCCGGTGCTGTCGACTCGCTCGACAGCCGACGAGGCGCTGCCTCCTGCTTGGCCTTGGTCGCCCTGCCTTCCCCTCCATCGGCGGGGGGAGAGTGAGGCGGCCGAAGACCGGCGTGAGAGAGGTGGGAATCCCGCGGCCTTCGTGTTCGTCCCGCGCCCAGGTCGGGTGCGCTTGCAGTAGGGGGTTACAAGCGTCCACGCGGGAGAGGGAGCGAGCGGCCCCAAGCGAGCGCCTGTCTCGTCCTCGTCCCCGCGCGGCCAACCCTCTCTAAGAGGGCCCTGGTCCTTCCTTTTATAGGCGTAAGGAGAGGATCCAGGTGTACAATGGGGGGTGTAGCAGAGTGCTACGTGTCTAGCGGAGGAGAGCTAGCGCCCTAAGTACATCCCGTTGTGGCAGCCAGAGAGATTTTGGCACCCAGCTAGTGTGATGTCGTGGCCGTCGGAGGAGCGATGGAGCCTGGCGGAGGGACAGCTGTCGGAGTGGTTGAGTCCTTGCTGACGTCCTCTTGCTTCCGTAAGGGGGCTGAGAGCCGCCGTCATCACAGAGTATGCGGGGCGCCATCATTGCCTATCTGGCGGAGCGAGCCAGATGGGACACCGGTCTTGTTTCCTGCGGCCCGAGTCAGCTCGGGGTAGGGCGATGATGGCGCCTCCTGTTGACGTGGCTGGTCTGCGCCCTAGGTTGGGCGATGTGGAAGCTCCTCCGAAGCCGAGGTCGAGTCTGTCTTCCTGTAACACCCCGGGATCCACAAACACCCCAGAATGCTACTAAACTACACTTCTAACATTCGTATATAAAATTTCGACAGCATCTCCTTTGAAAATTGCATAAACGGGGAAGCAACAAAGTATAAATAGATATCATGATAAGAAAACATAATCGACATTAATAATCTGCTAGCAATGGGAAGACAACCATAACAACATGAACTAAATTAACCAGTGCGCACAACTAGTTAGAAACAAACATCCTTTGACAAGAAGCTTCTAATTAAATCATGACTGCGCCTAAGCAGCGTTATTATGAGAGTGAAGGTGGATGTGCTGCTACTTCCCACTTCCCTGGATGAGCAACAAGCACCTGCATTGAGTAATGCAAGAGTGAGATGAAACATCTCAGCAAGCGAATTGTTTTGACGAGATATTTAAACCACAAATTGAATTAATCAACATTTTAAAAGAATCACAATTAAGATCAGAAATACTTGTAGATATAGAACTCAGTAGTCCCAATATAACCAATACCATCTCATTTCCTCGAACAACCACAATAGGTTCTATAACACTTCCCTGCGTCAACAAAACCTGCAAATATCACTTCAATGTATGCATAGGAGTGCGAAGTGTAGGTACTCTGTCTTCATACCTCTGAGGGTATAAAACCACATCATCTGCAAATATCACTTCAATGAATGCAATGCATATGTCCTCTGCCTTCATACCTCTAAGGGTATGAAGCCGCATCGTACCCCTCCTCGGGCAACGTACGATGCTAAGTTGTACCGGTACGGTCGGACCATAGGTCACGACCCAACTTCATATGCAAGTGAATCATGCAATGTATATGGCATGCTGCATTTATCAATATACTTCACTTCCTTCACATACAATACAACCTCAAATAATACTTTATTTACCTTCAGATACAATACCAACCTCAAATAATACTTCATTTACCTTCAGATACAATACCAACCTCAAATAATACTTCATTTACCTTCAGATACAATACCAGCCTCAAATAATACTTCATTTACCTTCAGGGGTGTGAATTAATCTCATGAGTCATACTCGAACCATAATCATCATCAATATATGATTGAGCATCAGTATAATGCAAGCAAGTAAAGAATCACCATAGAGTCCAATTATGAAATAATCTGATACTTCTGAATATTAGAGTGTAGGCAATAGAAATAACAGGTCAGAACGGAAGCAACCACCACTACATTCACTTGCCTTCATCGAAGAAGAAAAATGTACTAGGCATGATCTGGAGTGTAGCCACCTGCTAGTGGGCATAAAACTTAGTACAAATATTTCACAAACATTTGCCAACGATCAACAAAACACTCCTACACTTGAAACCAAGACCCAGTGGAAAGACTCCCACCCTAAACCACATGCCATACAACAGCAACACTGTTTGTTAATTTTGTATCTTTAAAATTAAAACAGTGGTGATATCAAAAAAATACTCTAGGAGTATCTACACAAAACACTCTACAACTTCGGTATTCAATGGATAATTAAATTCTGTCATCAATAAGTTCTAAAACATCTGACAAGATAACTGACTGAATCTGTTTTAGACAGCAGCCTAGTTAACTTCAAAATTCGATATCTCCCAAACTACTGAACCAAAAATTATGAAATTCTGCTGACAGTAAGAACTTTTATCCCTCTACAAAAGTCTCCATAGTTGAAGAGCCAATTCGGCCATTTACTAGATGAAACCTACCAGTGAACAGACCCGCTCATTTTTGTCAGGCAAACAGCAACAGCCACAGTAAAACAAACATAACTGGAGTTTCATAAATCATATGAATGCACTCTTTAACAATCTGGAAAGCTTATGAAATTATCTACAACTTCTTTTACCAACCCACATTTTAATTCTGTTGATAAAATTGCCTAACTCTTAAGAGAACAGATTCTGCACAGAATTATGAGACTAAAAAACTGATATAATCAAACTGCAATAACTTTCTGTTCTGATGTCCGATTGAGGTGTTCTTTGCGGCCACGGAAAGATCTACAACTTATCTACGACTCATATATAGACTTTTTATTTTTTTGAGGCCACTAAGACCACGGAAAACTGGCATGAACAGAAACTGTCGAATCTGCCATTCTGCAGAAATTAAATTCGAGATCAAAACCTAACCCCACATCTAATCCAACCTCTAATCCTTCAATCCACATGATCCACAACCTCCAAAAGCACATAATTATAGGGAGGAACAAGGATCCCATCCTTACCTAGGGTTTCCCCAAGAAAATCTGCAAGAGATGGGGGTAGAACATCTCCTTGATCCTCTCTTCCTCTTCAATCCATCTTGCTCCTCCTCATCTCGATCCTTGCTGCGTGGGGGGAGATCTAGAGGGAGGAGGAAGAAGTGGAGGGCGGCTGCAAGGGGAAGGGGTAGGGGCGGCCAAGGGTGGGGAAAAGGGGGGGTTGGCGGCCAAGAAAAGGGAAAAGGGAGGGGGCGACCACTAGGGTTTTGTGGGAGAAAGAAACGACGCCTCAGATGTCTCCTGACTTTGCATCCAACGGCCCACAACTCTTTCCCTCATCCACGCACCGAAGATTAACTTTTGGTCAATATTTTTTTGGGATATTACACTTCCGTGGCCGAGGTCGAGTCCGAGCCCCTGGGTCGGGCGAGGCGGAGGCCGTCGGCTGAGGCCAGGGCGGAGTCCGAGCCCTGGGGTCGGGCGAAGCGGAGTTCGTCGTCTTCTGGGGCTGAGCCCGAGTCCGAGCCCTGGGTCGGGCGGAGCGGAGTTCGTCGTCTTCTGGGGCTGAGCCCGAGTCCGAGCCCTGGGTCGGGCGGAGCGGAGTTCGCCGTCTTCTGGGACTTAGCCCGAGTCCGAGCCCTGGGTCGGGCGGAGCGGAGTTCGCCGTCTTCCGGGACTCAGCCCGAGTCCGAGCCCTGGGTCGGGCGGAGCGGAGTTCGCCGTCTTTCGGGACTTAGCCCGAGTCCGAGCCCTGGGTCGGGCGGAGCGGAGTTCGCCGTCTTCCGGGACTTAGCCTGAGTTCGAGCCCTGGGTCGGGCGGAGCGGAGCTTTCTATGATGCCTTTGACACGGCCTGACTGCCTGTCAGTTTCACTCTGTCAAGTGGCACCGCAGTCGGAGTGGCGCAGGCGGCGCTGTCCTTCTGTCAGGCCGGTCAGTGGAGCGGCGAAGTGACGGCGGTCACTTTGGCTCTGCCGGCTTGGGGGGCGCGCGTCAGGATAAAGGTGTCAGGCCACCTTTGCATTAAATGCTCCTGCGATTTGGTCGGTTGGTGCGGCGATTTGGTCAGGGTTGCTTCTTAGCGAAGGCAGGGCCTCGGGCGAGCCGGAAATATGTTCGCCGTTGGAGGGGGGCCTCGGGCGAGACGGAAATCCTCCGGGGTCGGCTGCCCTTGTCCGAGGCTAGGCTCGGGCGAGGCATGATCGAGTCGCTCGAATGGACTGATCCCTGACTTAGTCGCACCCATGAGGCCTTTGCAGCTTTATGCTGATGGGGGTTACCAGCTGAGAATTAGGAGCCTTGAGGGTACCCCTAATTATGGTCCCCGACAGAGGGTCACCTTGGTGCCGCGGACGGTCTGTCGCAAGGGCGTGGATGGTCCGCCCTTAGGTGTTTTTTTTCAAAAAGCTTCTCCTGTCCGGAATAATCTACGGTATTCCAAACAGTCGATTTAGAATAGTTGTATATGAAGTTATGCACCTGTGAAATGATCAACTAGGCAAACTGGTTAGTCCACAAGGTTTGTGATGGTCGTCAAACACCAAAATCGATTATAGGAAATGTTGAGACTATTTCCCTTTCAATCTCCCCCTTTTTGGTGATTGATGGCAACACAAACCAAAGCAAATATAAAGTGTAGAAATGTAACTAGTTTGCATTTTGACAGATGCGCATAAGTTGTTTTGAAATGAAAGCATTTTTAAGCAGATAAGTTTGATTTGATATATTTAATATTTTGGACCACATTTGCACCACTCAGATTGTTTTTGCAAATCTTTTGAGAAAAATCTTTTCATATTGTTTTGCAAATAGCCAAAGGTATAAGAATACGATTTCAAGGAGCATTTTTAAGATTTGAAATTTCTCCCCCTGTTTCAAATGCTTTTCCTTTGACTAAGCAAAACTCCCCCTGAATGAAATTATCCTCTTAGTTTTCAAGAGGGTTTTAATAGATACCAATTTTGGAAATCTATCAATTGAAGAAATTGCCATTACCAATTGAAAATTTTGCTTTCTCAAGATAAGAATATCAATTGAGATATTGCTATGACAAAGATACCAATGAAAGTGTCAATTAAAGCTTTGTTTTGAAAATTTTGAAATTGGTGGTGCGGTCCTTTTGCTTTGGGTTTAATATTTTCTCCCCCTTTGGCATTAATCGCCAGAAATGGAGAATGTTGGAGCCCTATTAGAACTTTCTCCCCATTGGTACAAGTAAATAAGAGTGAAGGATTATACCAATTGAGAGTGGAGTAACAACGGCAAAGGGTAGATGATACCGTCATAGTTGTGGAGTGGAAGCCTTGTTCTATGCCGAAGACTCAATTTCCTTTCATTATAAGACTAAGGATAGAAATAGACTTGAAATCATATTAGTGCCATATGAAAGAGATGATCAAAGGTATATAAAAATAAGCTATGTGTGCAATGTTTCATTCAAAATTCTGAGAATCAAGTATATTTAGCTCATTCCTAAGTTTGCTAAAGGTTTTCTCATCTAATGGCTTGGTAAATATATTGGCTAATTGGTTCTTGGTGTTTACATAAGCTATTTAGATATCCCCCCTTTGTTAGTGATCTCTCAGAAAGTCATACCGAATGTCTATGTGCTTAGTGCTGCTGTGTTCAACGGGATTGTCCGCCATGCGGATTGCACTCTCATTATCACATAGGAGAGGGACTTTGCTCAATTTGTAGCCCTAGTCCCTTAGGGGTTGCCTAATCCAAAGTAATTGCGCACAACAATGGCCTGCGGCAATTTACTCGGCTTTGGCGGTGGAAAGAGCTACTGAGTTTTGTTTCTTTGAAGCCCAAGACACCAGAGATCTCCCCAGAAACTGACAAGTCCCTGATGTGCTCTTCATATCAATTTTACACCCTACCCAATTGGCATTGGAATATCCTATTAAGTCAAAAGTGGATCCCTTGGGGGGTACCAAAGCCCAAACTTAGGAGTGTAAACTAAATATCTCATGATTCTCTTCACGGCCCTAAGGTGAACTTCCTTAGGATCGGCTTGGAATCTTGCACACATACATACGGAAAGCATAATATCAGGTCGAGATGCACATAAGTAGAGTAAAGATCCTATCATCGACCGGTATACCTTTTGATCTACGAATTTACCTCCCGTGTCGAGGTCGAGATGCACATATGTTCCCATGGGTGTCTTGATGGGTTTGCCATCCTTCATCCCAAACTTCTTAAGTATGTCTTGAATGTACTTTGTTTGAGAGATGAAGGTGCCCTCTTGGAGTTGCTTGATTTGAAATCCTAGGAAATACTTCAACTCCCCCATCATAGACATCTCGAATTTTTGAATCATGATCCTACTAAACTCTTCACAAGTTGAATTGTTAGTAGACCCAAATATAATATCGTCAACATAAATTTGGCATACAAACAAATCTTTTGCAACAGTTTTATTAAAGAGAGTAGGTTCGGCTTTTTCGACTTTGAAGCCATTAGTGATAAGAAAATCTCATAGGCATTCATACCATGCTCGTGTGGCTTGCTTGAGCCCAAAAAGCGACTTTGAGAGTTTATAAACATGGTTAGGATACTCACTATCTTCAAAGCCGGGAGGTTGCTCAACATAGATCTCTTCCTTGATTAGTCCATTGAGGAAGGCACTTTTCACGTCCATTTGGTAAAGCTTAAAGCCATGGTAAGTAGCATAGGCAAGTAATATACGAATTGACTCAAGCCTAGCTACGGGTGCATAAGTTTCATCAAAGTCCAAACCTTCGACTTGTGAATAACCTTTGGCCACAAGTCGGTCTTTGTTTCTTATAACCACACCATGCTCATCTTGCTTGTTGCGGAATACCCATTTGGTACCTACAACATTTTGGTTAGGACGTGGAACTAGATGCCGCACCTCATTCCTTGTGAAGTTGTTGAGCTCCTCTTGCATAGCCAGCACCCAATCCGGATCTCTTAGTGCATCCTCCACCCTGTAAGGCTCAATAGAGGACACAAAAGAGTAATGCTCACAGAAATGTGCAACTCAAGATCTAGTGGTTACCCCCTTATGAATGTCACCAAGGATGGAGTTGATGGGGTGATCTCGTTGAATTGCTTGATGGACTCTTGGGTGTGGCGGTCTTTGACCCTATTTCTTGATCATCTTCCTTGTCTTCATTAACCTCATCTCCCCCTCGATCATTGTCCTCCTCTTGAGATGGCTCATTGTCTTGATCTTCATCATGATTATCTTGAGCTTGATCCTCATCTTGGGTTGGTGGAGATGCTTGGTTGGAAGATGACGGTTGATCTTGTGCTTTTGGACGCTCTTCGGATTCCTTAGGACACACATCCCCAATGGACATGTTCCTTAGTGCGACGCACGGAGCCTCTTCATCATCTAGCTCATCAAGATCAACTTGCTCCACTTGGGAGCCGTTAGTCTCATCAAACACAATGTCACAAGAAACCTCAACTAATCTAGTGGATTTGTTGAAGACTCTATATGCCCTTGTGTTTGAGTCATATCCTAGTAAAAAGCCTTCTACAGCCTTAGGAGCAAATTTAGATTTTTTACCTCTTTTAATAAGAATAAAACATTTGCTTCCAAAGACTCTAAAATATGAAACATTGGGCTTTTTACCGGTGAGGAGTTCATATGATGTCTTCTTGAGTATTCGGTGAAGGTAGAGCCGGTTGATGGAGTAGCAAGCAGTGTTGATTGCTTCCGCCCAAAACCGGTCCGATGTTTTGTACTCATCAAGCATGGTCCTTGCCATGTCCAGTAGAGTTCTATTCTTCCTCTCCACTACACCATTTTGTTGAGGTGTGTAGGGAGAAAAGAACTCATGCTTGATGCCCTCATCCTCAAGAAAGCCTTCATTTTGTGAATTCTTGAACTCCATCCCATTATCGCTTCTTATCTTTTTTATCCTTAATCCGAACTCGTTTTGAGCTCGTCTTAAGAACCCCTTTAAGGTCTCTTGGGTTTGTGATTTTTCCTGCAAAAAGAATACCCAAGTGAAGCGAGAATAATCATCCACAATAACTAGACAATACTTACTCCTGCCGATGCTTATGTAAGCGATCGAGCCGAATAGATCCATGTGGAGTAGCTCGAGCGGCCTGCCAGTCGTCATGATGTTCTTGTGTGGATGATGAGCACCAACTTGGTTTCCTGCTTGGCATGCACAACAAACCTTGTCTTTCTCAAAATGAACATTTGTTAGTCCTAAAATGTGCTCTCCCTTTAGAAGCTTATGAAGATTCTTCATTCCAACATGGGCTAGTCGGCGATGCCAGAGCCAACCCATATTAGTCTTAGCAATTAAGCAAGTGTCTAGTACAGCTTGATTAAAATCAACTAAGTATACCTAACCCTCTAGCACTCCCTTAAAAGCTATTGAATCATCACTTCTTCTAAAGAAAGTAGCACCTATATCAGTAAAAAGACAGTTGTAGCCCATTTTACATAATTGAGAAACAGAAAGCAAATTGTAATCCAAAGAATCTACAAGAAAAACATTGGAATGGAATGGTCAGCATATATAGCAATTTTACCCAAACCTTTGACCAAACCTTGATTTCCATCCCCGAATGTGATAACTCGTTGGGGATCATCGTTTTTCTCATAGGAGGAGAACGGTGTTTTCTCCCCAGTCATGTGGTTTGTGCACCCGCTATCGATTATCCAACTTGAGCCACCGGATTTATAAACCTACAAAACAATTTTAGGCCTTGTTCTTAGGTACCCAAATAGTCTTGGGTCCTTTGACGTTAGAAACAAGCACCTTGGGTACCCAAACACATGTCGTTGAACCCTTGTGTTTGCCCCCAACATATTTGGCAACTACTTCGCCTGATTTGTTAGTAACCACATAAGAAGCATCAAAAGTTTTGAATGAAATGTTATGATCACTTGGTGCACCAGGAGTTTTCTTTTTAGGCATTTTAACATGGGTAGAATGCCTAGAGCTAGAAGCCTCATTTTTATACATAAGAGCATGATGAGAAACAGTGTGAGGTTTTCTATCATGAATTCTCCTAATTTTGTGCTCAGGATGATTAGCAGGGTATAAAATATAGCCCTCATTATCCTGAACCATGGGTGCCTTGCCCTTTACATAATTAGACAACCTTTTAGGGGCATTAAGCTTGACATTGCTTCCCTGTTGGAAACCAATGCCATCCTTAATACCAGGGCATCTCCCATTATAGAGCATGCTTCTAGGAAATTTAAACTTTTCATTTTCAAGTTCATGCTCATTAATTTTAGTAGTTAATTTTGCTATGTGATCATTTTGTTGTTTAATCATGGCAAGGTGATCAGCCATAGCTTCTATATTAACATCTCTACATCTAGTATAAATAGAAACATGATCAACGGTAGATGTATAGGATTTGTAAACATTTAATTCTTCTATTTTAGCATGTAATAAGGCATTCTCATTTCTAAGACAGGAAATAGAATAATTGCAAACATTTAAATCTTTAACCTTAGAAACTAGGCTAGCATTTTCATCTCTAAGGCTAGAAATTGTATCATTCAATTCATCAATCTTAGCATTTAGACTAGCATTTTCATTTCTAAGACCGATAATTGAATCATGGTAAATGCTAAGCTCCTTAGTCAAGTTTTCACATTTTTCTACTTCTTGAGCATAAGCATTCTTCACTTTAACATGTTTCTTGTTTTCTTTAATAAGGAAGTCATCTTGGCTTTCCAATAGATCATCCCTCTCATTAATGGTCTCAATTAGTTCATTTAATTTTTTTGTTCCATGTTAAGGTTGGCAAAAAGAGACATTAAATCATCTTCACTGTCACTAGAACTACCCTCATCACTAGATGTAGTATACTTGGGGGTGGTTCTAGATTGTACCTTCTTCTTTTTGCCGTCCTTGGCCATGAAACATTTCTGGCCGACGTTGGGGAAGAGGAGTCCCTTGTTGATGGCGATGTTCGCGGCATCCTCGTCGGAGGAGGAGTCGGTGGAGCCCTCGTCGGAGTCCCATTCCCGACACACGTGGGCATCGCCACCCTTCTTCTTGTAATATCTTTTCTTCTCCTTCTTCCCCTTCTTGTCGTCGCCCCTGTCACTATCACTTGAATTTGGACATTTAGCAATAAAATGACCGGGCTTACCACACTTGTAGCACACCCTTTTGGAGCGGGGCATGTAGTCCTTCCCCATCCTTTGCTTGAGGATTTAGCAGAAGCTCTTGATGATGAGCGCCATTTCCTCGTTGTCGAGCTTGGAGGAGTCGATTGGAAACCTACTTGGTGTAGACTCCCTTTTTCTTCTTCCGTCACCTTGAATGCGACGGGTTGCACCTCGGGTGTGAAGGTGGTGCCTTGCTCCAAGTTGACAATATGTTTGGAGTCTTTGATCATGAGTTCAAAGCCACAAACTTGCCAATTACCTCCTCGGGAAACATTAACCTGTATCTAGGATCCCCATGTATTAATTGAACTTGAGTGGGATTATGAAATACAAGGGATCGTAGAATAAGCTTGACCATTTCATGGTCATCCCATTTTGTGCTCCCAAGGTTGCGCACTTGGTTCACCAAAGTTTTGAGCCGGTTGTACATTGCTTGTGGCTCCTCTCCTTCGTTGAGGACGAATCGACCGAGTTCTCCCTCGATCGTTTCACGCTTGGTGATTTTGGTAACCACGTCCCCTTCATGCGCCGTCTTGAGGACGTCCCAAATTTCTTTGGCACTTTTTAACCCTTGCACCTTATTATACTCTTCTCGACACAAGGAGGTGAGGAGTATAGTTATGGCTTGGGAGTTAAAGTGCCTAATTTGGGCGACCTCGTCCGAGTCGTAGCCTTTGTCCCCCACTTTAGGTACCTACGCTCCAAACTCAACAATGTTCCATATCCTTTCGTGGAGTGAGGTTAGATGATGCCTCATTTTATCACTCCACATAGAATAATCTTCACCATCAAAATATGGTGGCTTGCCTAATGGAATGGAAAGTAGAGGAGTACGCTTTGAAATACGGGGATAGCAAAGGGGCATCTTACTATACTTCTTGCGCTCATGGCGCTTAGAAGCGACGAACGCCTCGGAGCTTGATGTGGAGGGCGATGATGAGTTGATCTCGTAGTAGACCACCTTCTTCATCTTATTTTTCTTGTCACCACTCCGATGCGACTTGATAGAGGGAGGGGATCCCTCCTTGACTTTGTTGCCGGACTCCCTTGATGGAGCCTTCCTAAGGCTTGCGGGCTTGTCGCTGGTTTCCATCTCCCTCTTGGCGTGATCTCCCGACATCACTTCGAGCTGTTAGACTCTAATGAAGCACTAGGCTCCGATACCAATTGAAAGTCGCCTATAGGGGGGCTGAATAGGCAAAACCTGAAATTTATAACTTTAAACACACACTACAAGCCGGGGTTAGTGTTAGAGTTAAACTCAAGTCGTAAAGAGAGGGAAAACAAATCAACCAAGATATAAGGCGAGTGAACACGATGATTTGTTTTACTGAGGTTCGGTTCCAAAGAACCTAGTCCTCGTTGAGGAGGTCACAAAGACTGGGTCTATTTCAACCCTTTCAATCTCTTAATCGGTCACTTAGACCAGTTGAGTGCTTCTTCTTTATCTCATGGGTCACTAAAACCCCACAAGGATCACCACACAATTAGGTGTCTCTTGCAAGCTTTACAATTCACTTAGAAGGTTGAGAAAGAGATGAAGAAATCACGATTGCAAAAACCAAGCAACAAGAGCGACAAATAACACACGAATCACTCTCTCTCAAGTCACTAATCACTAATGATCACTTGTCTCAATTGTGGAACTTGGAGAGATTGGAAGCTTTGATTGTGTCTTTGAATGGATTGCTAGCTCTTGTATTGAATGTGAAGAATTGGAGTGCTTGGGTGAAGTGAATGGAGGTGGTTGGGGTTGTATTTATAGCCCCCAACCACTTCCTAGCCGTTGCTCCCTTTCTGCCGACCGCGGGCGGTCCGCACCCCTGGTCTGGACGGTTCGCCCCTGCACATCAACGGCTGAAATCGCAACGCTCAGCAGTAACGACTATATCAACGGTTACTGTGCATTAAATGCGTCATTAGATGTTAGGTACCGTAGTCGCGGACGGTCCGGCCGTGCACACCGGACTATCCGCGAGGATGCTTAAAATTCATTTCTCCAAACCCGTCACCTTCGGGGTTTTCTGGTTCTTCACCGACTAGACGGTCCGCGCCTAAGGCCGGACGATCCTCGCTTGGTCTCGGACGGTGCTCGCTTCTCCATCGGACGGTCTGTAGTGTAGACTTGTGTTTTTGCAGTGTTCCTGTCTGAGGGTCACCTTGGTGCCGCGGACGGTCCGCCGCAAGGGCGCGAACGGTCCGCCCTTAGGTGTTTTTTCCAAAAAGCTTCTGCTGTCCGGAATAATCTATGGTATTTTGAAAAGTCAATTTAGAACAGTTATAGATGAACTTATGCACCTGTGAAATGATCAACTAGGCAAACTGGTTAGTCCACAAGGTTTGTGATGGTCGTCAAACACCAAAATCGATTATAGGAAATGTTGAGACTATTTCCCTTTCAAGATTGTCCACATTCTAGATGTGGTCCAGCTGGACACCTGTTTGGCTGGTCAACCTATAGGTGTATGGCTAAGTCTTCTTCGAAACTATGTAGGGCCCCTCCCATTTTGGTTCAAGCTTCCCTCTTGGTTGTGTCCGTGGTGTCCGGATGAGGGCTAAGTCACCTTCGTCAAACTCTTTGCCTTTGATGACTTGTCTCCAAGTCTTGGTAGCTTTTTGATATCTGTCAACTGTGGTGAGGGCCTCGGTCTGTTGTCTTCGAGCAAGTCTTTGTTCATGGATTCTTCAGTCTCTGGTGTCAAGCTGTTTTCCACTCTTGGAGATTTACATTTGAGCTCCTATTGCGTCATTGCCTTCGCACTGTACATCACCTTGAAGGGTATGAAACATGTGCATATGGTCTTAGTTGTATTTATTGTTTAGCCCCTGCACGACTTTGGGAAGTTGGTCGAGCCATTTACCCTTCGCATCGTCATGTAGCCTTTTCTTGACCGCCGTGAAATTTTTTCCGTTTGCTCTTTCTACTGCGCTATTGGATTAGGGGTGATATACGGAGGAGAATTTGACTTTGGTAGCCACTAACGCACAAAAATCCCGAAATTGCTGGCTATCGAGCTGTTTGTCGTTACCACAGTTATTTTAGAGGGGACTTCGAATCTGCATATAATGTTCTGCTAGAAATTTCTTTGGGTTGTGTTTGACATTATAACGGAGACCGCCTTCACCTCTATCCATCTGGTGAAGTATTCTACTACGACGAAAGCATACTTCAATTTCTCTTCAGTTGTTGGTAGGGGTCCAATGATGTCTATGCCCCAGCACGATAGTGGCCATGTGGGGGCAATCAACTTGGATTTCTGCGAGGGCCCCCTTTTCTTGGTGTAAACATCTGACATGCTTCACAGTTTTGGGCGATATTTTGGGCATCCCTGACTATTCCAGGCTAGAAGAAACCAAGCTGCAAGATCCTGAAAGCAAGGGCACTGAGGCCGACGTGGCATCCGAAAACCCCTGGTGGACTTCAACCAACAGTTCTCTGCCTTCTCGCATGGCGATCCATTTGAGTAGCGGCTGGACAATTCCTTGCATGTATAAGTTGTCATCGATGACTGTCTACTGGCTGCATCTGTATGCAAGCCTGAATTTTTTTGAAGGGTCCGCTAAGTGATATTATCTGGGCCCTCTAGTCCTCTTGATAATTCATGCCTACAAATATTACTTGTAGGTCTAGATGCCTTACGAAGATTTGTCTCGATGACCTAGTAGAGCACATCAGAAGGTAGGGGGTCTCCTCTGGCCGTGGCCTTCCCCAGCGCATCTGCATCTTCATTTTTGGAGCGATTAATGTGGTGGACTGTGAGTCCTCGAAATTGCCTTTCAAGACTTTGCATTCTTGATAGATACTGTAGCAGGTCTGAATCCCTTGCCGCACAATATTTCTCAATCCTGCCCGCAACTATTCTCGAGTATATCTTGATGATGCAGGTTTGAACTCTGAGGGCTCTTAGCTTGTGGAGTCCTAGAATGATTGCCTCGTACTTCGTGATGTTATTTGTGCATTTGTTGGAGTCATTTGTGAAGATGAGATCAGTAGTGTATCTATACTTGCATCCTAAAGGAGTTGTGCACGTATTGCTGCAATTTCGGCCCTAGGCTCTATCTTACTGAATGACACAAGTTGTTTCATTGGTTGGTGGCGAAGGGGTGATAGGTCTGGTCCAGTCAATGACGAAGTCTGCTATGACTTGCGACTTGATGGCAGTTCAAGACTGAAAAGACAAGTGATACTCTTTCAACTCCATGGCATATTTTCCTATATGTGTGGAGGCCTTAGAGTTGTTGTATATGTCAGCTAGACTTCGCTCTTTAATACCCTGATTTTGTGGGCTTCGAAGTAGTATCTTAGCTTTCTGGATGCCATGACCACGACATAGGTTTTTTCCCATTTCAAACATATGGGTCCTCATCTCGGTGATGATTCCGGAGACAAATTATACAAGGGATTGAATGAGTTTGCCTTTGGCTTTCTTTTTGTGTATGAGGACCGCGCTCACTACTATACACGATGCGAGGCCGCTAAATAGAGTAGTAATTCGGCTCTTGAGGTCGGACTAGATAGAATGGCCAGCTTTGACAGGTATGATTTGAGGTCCTCGAACGCTGCTGCTTGCTCTAGCCCCCAGGCAAAGTCTTTGGCACCTCGCAGAAAATTCAGGAATGAGAGATTGCGCTCGGTTGACTTTGAAATAAACCCGTTCAAGGCCTCAATGCAATCTGACAGCTTCTAGATTTCCTTTACTATTTGTGGTGGGTGCATTGCTGCTATGGCCTTGATTTTATCAGGATTTGCTTTGATGCCTTTTTTGAAACTGGATAACCTAAGACCTTGCCCCTGTGGATACCAAAGATGCACTTGTCTAGATTTAGCCAAAGTCTAGCCTCTATCAGGTTAGCAAAGGTCTCAGCTAGATCTATAGGTGGTTTGCTTTGTTTATGCTCCCGATGATGATGTCGTCGACGTAGGTTAATATATTTTGACCAACCTGGTCTTTAAGTATGGACTGAGTGAGGTAGGAGAATGTGGACCCGGCAATCTTGAGCCCTTCAGGCATCCTCACGAAACAGTAGGTGCCAAAGGGTGTGATGAAACTGGCATTCACCATCTTCGTTAAGATATATTTGGTGGTAACAGGAGAAACAATCAAGAAGTGACATGACCTCGTAGCCTGCTGCAGAATCGATGATTTTATCGATTCGAGGGAGGGGGAACTCATCCTTAAAGCATTCTTTGTTTAGGCCGGTGAAGTCGATGCACATGTGCTATTTGCCATTTTTATTTTTTACCATGACAACATTTGTGAGTCAAGTGGGGTAGTCAATTGGTTCAATAGATTTTGCATCCAAGAGCCGCTGGACTTCGGCCTTGGTTGCCTCCATGTTCTCATTTGACATCTTGCGGTGTTGCTATTTCTAGGGGCGAGCGGATGGGTTGATATGCAGTCTGTGTTCAATGATACTCTGGTTAACTCTCACCAGGTCAGATGGCGACCATGCGAAGACGTATTTGTTCCTACATATGCAGTCGAGCAAGCTAGCTTCTTTCTGTGGAGCTAGGCCTTCGCAAATCAATATTGTGTGGTTGGGGAGAGCAATATGAGGGGTACTTTATTGGCCCCTCATCACTTTGGATGGGATTCTGGTGCTTGTTGGTCCTGGCTGGTGGCTCTAGAGTATGTGTCTGTGTATTGACGCACAAGTAGTGAACATTTCGTTGCCTGGGGACCACCTGCTGATCTCTAAAGACTGTGATGACTCCAGGGGGCCTGGGATATTCATGCATAGGTATAATTTGTGAATTGCTGCCTCAAAAGCATTGAGGACACCCTGCCTAAGATTGCATTGTATGCATATACCATGTCAATGACATCTAAGGTGATCTATTTTCTCCATGTGTTTGAGCTGCCACCAAAGGATAATGGTAGGACAGTTTTTTCGAGGGGTAGAGTGGCCTTGCCTCCAAATCTGAATAAGGATTATCTGCTGGCAGCATCTATTTTGGATTTATGCCCATCCTCTCGAAGGCATGGAGGAAAATGATATTGGCTTGGCTGCCGTTATCCATGAGGGCCTTATGAATCTCCCATCCTGCTACAATGCAACTAACAACCATTGCGTTGTTGTGCAGGGAATTATGGAGGTTGACATCGCTTTCGTCGAATGTTAGGGGGCGTGCGACCACTCTGTCTGGATGACCGACCCATTGACGGCAACATGGTTAACACAAATGGTGTGCGCCAAATGTTGGGTACCGACACATGGTTAGGTGGACCCAAGCAATCAGAGATAGGGGTATTTATAGGCCCGTCCGGGGTAGGTGGTCCAAAGTTCAGTCCTACCCCCGACCACCAACTATATCCAGGCAATATTCCTTGTAATGGGGTAATTACAACACTGCACGCGCAATAGCCGACACACACCAAATAAACACACTCGCTAACTACAGTGACAGGTGGGCCCCCAGAGGTGCCTTCCGGTGGGCCGATGACGTAACAAGCTAATGTGTAGCTTCCGCCGCCCTTGGAGCTTTTGTGATGTAGAACCCTTCGCTGCGCTTAGATGAATGAGTGGCAGCAAAGACCCTAGGGCGACATGGCGGCGAAGGCCTTGGTTGCTGACGACCGCTTCGAGGCCTTCGTCGTTCTTGTTTCTTGCTATGGTCGACCACTGGATCGAAGGTCCCTTCAGTTATGCACCTGTGTAACTAGTCAACATGAAACAAAAGGTGAGGTGTTTGTTGTATGATCGAGGTCGGGTTTGGCCTCAGCACAACACTTTCCTCCCTGATGGGGTCCCTCCCGAGAGGCAAGATCTAGGTTCTGTAGGAGATCCAAGTGTTGGGTATCGACACGTGGTCATGGAGGCCCAAGCACTCAGAGGCAAAGAGAACACAAGTGCATGATAAGATGTTAGGCGGGAACTGCAGGGTCTCGTTTTGCACGTCCTATCCTGCTATAGGATGGGGGGTATTTATAGGGCCATTCGAGGGTAGGTGACCCAAAGTACGGTCATACCCCCGTCCACCAACTACATCCACACAATATTCTGTATAAAAGTGTAATTATAGTATCGCGCCCTCATCTGGCGTGTGCACAAATTAATACACCCACAAATTACACTGACAGGTGGATCTCTGAACAAATCTCTCGGTGGAAAGGTGGCAAGTGAGTCATGCTGCGTAGCCTTCACTGCCACCTCCAGAGCCTTCGCACCTTGGAGCCCTCTGCTCTCTTCGGATAGATGGTTGATCGTCGAGGGCTCCTCGGCCATACCGTAGCGAAGTTCCTCGTCAGTGTTGATTGTGCTAGGGCATACGCTCGATGTATGCCCTTGTCATGGTCGACTGCCAGTCATAGAGTTGAAGTCCCTTCGCTTGTGGTCCTGTACTAGTTATTTGAAGACAAGGTAGGGCCTTTGCTTTGTGATCGAGGTCATGTTCAGCCTCCACCCCAACAGTAGCCCCCTGAGGTAGTGGTTCTTCCTGATGGGCCAATCTCGAAGTCTCTTGAATGGAAGGGGACGAAGGTCATCCTCGATCATCTGGTGAACTGCCTTGAGGGGGCCACTGGATGTCAGTATTGGGAAACCT
Source organism: Zea mays (assembly GCF_902167145.1). Lineage (NCBI taxonomy): Eukaryota > Viridiplantae > Streptophyta > Magnoliopsida > Poales > Poaceae > Zea > Zea mays. Next base: position 71,005,505 of record NC_050105.1, on the reverse strand, counting down.
AGGCAGCATTGTTGCGTACTGGAGTTCATGTATAAATTGTTGCCTCCTTTGATGTTGGCTTATCGCACACAATTTTTTCCAAAGCGTTGCTGCTCACTCGTCATCGTGCCTGCTCCTGCTGTGCTGCTGACGACGATATCGGCGTCGAGCTCCTCCGTGCTGGCCCATGTGAAGTCAGTTGCTCACCATCATCCTTGGTACGCTGCCATGCCTCCTCTTCGAAGTGGTGGTACAATGTTGCTACCACCAAGCCGCGGATGTATCGTGCTTGCTCAGGTGGTCGAGGTGGGCGTGCAAACACAAGGTTGATTTTTCCGTTGTGGTTCGGGTTGATGATGAGTGATTGCCAACATGTAGCATCTCAGGTCGAGTCATGGGCTGACCAAGGCGTGAGATTATGTATGTGCAACCATGTTGGTCGACTTGTGGTGTGCAGGTGTGGAACACAAGTATGATGGTCGACAGCGTAGGTGATGGTCTTGCAGGTTCATGCCGATGGACTGGGAGAGGTGAACGACAAGCGCTAGGACTTGACCGAGGGACCAAAGTCACCAAGTGACTAGCCATGGTGGCTGACACCTAGGACACGCACTCGCGCGAGGACGTGGTCGAGCAGGTCGTGTTGCCGGCGTGGTTGAGAACTGGTGGGACATGTGTCCAGAACATAAGGGACGTACACACGGTGCGATACTCATGGCAGTTTGGTGGTTGATCCTCCAGAAAATCACCCCGCGCTGCGAACGACAGGTTTTGCTGAGTTTGGGCCTCAAAACTCGGTGGTGGCGGTGCTTGAGGGAATCAGTGGCGGTACGTGGAGTCACAACGAAGGGTGCGTCAAGGCAAAGTAACTTTGTGTGGAGCGCGTGGCTGTCGGATCAAAAACCTAGGGGTTGGTCTATTTTGCCCTAGCGAAGTGGATAGACTCTACGTAAATAGGGGTAGTTTAGGAAATAGGGGTAACCCTCTATAAATAGAGTGGTAGGGCTGATAGTTCAGCTGTATCTTAGGCTTAGTATTCATTAGACACTTGTTTAGAACTCCTAGTTTCCGCTCTCTAGGTTTTTGCTAGTTTACTTGGGAGATCCACAACACTATGAACTTTTGTGGCTGTGTTTTGTAATCTACAGTGATTAATCCGAGGAAGGGTGGTCGGTACCGCCCATGCCTTTGGTTGGTTCTCAATCTCTGTTTTCATTATTGCTGAAATTTTGAGGCACTTTGTCCTTGAGTTCTTCCATTTCCTTCTTTTGTGAATTTGTGGTGAACCTTTGAGTTCTTATTGCTTGGGTGTTGTTGGGGATTGATTTGGGGAGATAAACTCTTTGGATCACTGTACGCCTTGTTGGTGTAGTTCTTGGTCATGATCCTAGTTCATTTTGGTTTTAGGTCGTTTGAGAAAATCCTATTAAAACCCATTCTTCTTAAGATTTTGAATCCGTGCATGGATTTTTGAGTTACTCGTGTTCATACCTCACGAATAGACACCTTTCCCCTAGGCAAACTATATGTGAAGTTTGAGGCGATTTTGCCATGTTTTCAGTGCTCAGCACTTCTGCCTGTGTGCGCGGCATAGCTGCACCCCGGCACTGTCAGACTTAAGCTCGGCACTACCGTGCCCCTGTTCTGTGTTTGTGTCTATGATCTTTTGTAAACAGTTTGGTTGTTTATCTCCTAGTGTTTTTGTGTAATCAAACGCCACTGGTTTGATCTTCACAGTGGTTTGGTGCTTTAAGAGTCCCTAAAGGCTTTAGGGTAAAGTTCGAGATTAGGTCACAGTGTTGTTCTCGCAAGAAATATTTTAGTGGCTCCCATTGACCCCCCTCTAGTTTCCTCACCGGTCCTTCAATTGGTATCAGATTCGGTTAAAGATTTCCTTACCCTAATCAGTCTGAAACCACGAAGGCGACATGGAATGAGGTGTTAGCAAACCTCCTTTGTTCAATGGGACAAACAACTAGTACTGGAAGATCCACATGTCGCCATACCTTAAAAGTATTGGGTACCATGCCCAGGAGATCTAACTTGATGCTGCATTTGATGTTGCAAGTGATCTGATCACTCCAATTCAAATGGAGTTCCATGATTCGAACAACAAAGCTCGAAACACTTTGTTCCCGTGTTTCTCGCTTGCTAAGTTTGAGCGAGTTGGACATTTGGCTATGGCTCACCAGATCTGGTCTACCCTCGAGATATTCCATGAGGGAAACGATCTAAAGACCAGACTATTTGAGACATACCAGCGAGAGTATGAGAACTTTGTGTAGTTGGCTAGAGAGACCATAGACACTATGTTTTACTGGTTCTAGTCGATTGTCAACAAGACGCGTAATAACAAGGCACAACTTCACTATGATCATCATGAGAGAGTGTTGAAGTTGTTATAGGCTCTAGATCGTAGGGTTTGGGAGGTGAAGATCTTGGCGGTCATCGAGTCGCCCAGCTATGAGACTCTCACCATGGATGAGCTGTTTAGCAAGCTCAAGTCCACTATGATTGAACACTAGACCTGGGCCAAGATTGAGAACCCTGCTGCACCCACCATGGTTCTGGTCTCTGGAGGTGGTTCTGCTTCTAACCCCTCACCTACTTTGTTTGGTTTATCTTCCTTGTTGTCTATCATAGAGGGGCAGGTGGAGGGATTTGGGGGTGAGGAGGTGACGTTTGTGGTCAGTGGGTTCACACAGTTCCACAACAACTACTAGAACCAACGACGTGGTGGGTCGAAGGATGGATGCTTCAACTGTGATGACCTCGACCATTTAATCGCCAGTTGCCACAAGAAGGACAAGCAGGATGCTGGCCCACGCGACCACCACTCTGGTCAGCGCAAGGGCAAGTGGGAGTACAACTCTAGCAAGTAAAATCCAAGGGAGGATTTGATAAGGAGGTGCTCAAGAAGAAGTATCTCTAGAAGGCAAAGATCAAGGATAATGCCTTTCTCGCCTCCCTCAGCGACCTCGACCATGACTCCGATGACGTTGCATCTTCCTCGAGCGATGAGAAGATTGAGAGGCTGGTCGAGGACAAGCTGAATGGGTTGTGCTTCATCACCGACACCATTGGAGGCCTGTGTACCATGGCCTTTGGTGATGAGGTTGTAGGGGACGACGATGACTAGGACATTGGCGATAGATCAACATCTGAGGTACTACCTTCCACCGATGATCTCGCTGCTGAGATAGATGAGTTGAAAACTACTTTGGCTAGTCAGGATAAGTTTCTTAGACAGGCTACTCATGATAGGAGAGAGTTTAGATCCATGTACGAGAGCACACTTATGGAGCTTGAGTCTACTAGAGCTTCAGTTGTGGTGTCTGAAAAAGACAATGTGATGAGTGTGCTCTACACATGTTGAACATTACAACTTTGTAGACCAAGTATGCCACCTTGCTAGATGAGCGCGACGAGTTGAGATCTAGATATAGCTTGTTAGGTGCTTGTACCGCTTGTCCTGGCTTACAAACTGAGCTAGCAGAGAGAAACACTAGAACATCCTCGCTTGAGAAGGCTAGCTTAGTGAGTTCCTATGCATCTATGCAGTGTGAACTCTGTGACGGTTTGTAGTCAGCTCTCAAGTCCTACAGACATGACAAGACCTGAATTGAGAGGGAAAATACATACCTTCGATCGATCTTGAACTAGGTGTCTAGCAGTGAGCCCTAGTTGGGCATGGTGGTTAGTCAGTTCAAGATGGAAACTGGTAGACCCAGAATAGGCTTTGCTTCTAGGTCTAGGAGTGATGCTTAGTTTGAAAGGTTTGATCAGTGCAGTGGCTTGAAACCCTTAGAGAAACCTTCAGTCACTCCCAAGCTTATCAAAATCACCCCACCTAAGTCTATCACCCCTATGAGAGATGGTTTGATTGAGGAGCCTATGAGATCCCCTCCTTAGAAACAAGTGTGGACTCCAAAACATAACCATCTCAGGAACACACTTGACACCCTTCCCGACATCGCTAGTGATCCCCCTTCCTAGAACCCCTCAGCTAACTAAAAATCCCAAAACTCACAAACAAACTCCACCTAAGAGAGAAGTGAGACTCCATTGTGACTATTATGAGAGGTATGGGCATGAGGTTGCCTTTTGCTTTAGGAGGAAGAGAGATGAGCAGTGGGATTCTGAGTCGATCTTAAGGAACATGAAACACCCTTCTCATGGTTTTCATGATTTTTCCTGCTCAGAGATGCCCTATGTGGCCTAGAGGTACTTTGCCTCTTGCTCCTAGGCCTCAGGCAGAGAGACAACAGGGTGGTCATGCCTGATGGAGTGGCTTTGAATCTCACTTACCCAGCGGACCACGATTTCCTCCTTCGGGACCGGGGATGGTTGGTGTTTTTCCTAACACCTTTTGTGGGTAGATCTCGGAGCAGTGCATCACTAGAATTATTCTCAATACCCTAACCCAGTGTTGTGTCATTTGCTCGCCCCGTGTCTTTCTATTGACACAGGACGGAGGCCTTGAGAACACGTGGCTTATGCATTTTGACCATTTGCACCACATAACCGGAAGCAACAAATGGTTCTCCAGCCTCAACCCTATGATCGGAAAGTAATATATCACATTCGAGGATAAGTCGAGAGGTAAGGTTGTCTCTCATGGCTTCGTGCGAGTGAACGAGAGTTTTGTCCTCAAGGATGTTGCATTGTTTTCAAATTTGCACTTCAATTTGCCTTCTTTTTCACAAGTCCATGAGGATGGCTACGAAGTGCTCTTTAAAAAGGACCTTCTTTGGTTTTGGATACCCAGGGGGATCTTATTTGTCGGATTTCCCCTTTTGGTCAAGTTTTTCGAGATTATTTTGCACATTTCTATGGCTCTTCTCGATGTCTTTTAGTAGGATCATCTTTTTTGATTTGGAAGTGGCATAGGAGGTTAGGCCATTCGAGCTTTGATATTTTTGTGTAGACGGATCTCACTTGGCCTCATCCAAGGATTTCCCAAGTTGAAATTTGAGAAGGATCTTGTGTCTCACCCTTACTGTCACGTCAAGATAGTTGTTGCTTCCCATTTCCCAGTCACCAAGGTGATGACTTCACGACCCACCGCACTGTTTCATATGGCACTTTTGGTCCAACTCGGGTTTGATCATTTGGGGGATGTGGTATGTGCTTGTGGTCGTTGACGACTTTTATCTCTATTCTTGGGTGGCATAGGATGAGGCTTTTACTCATGCTCGAGATTTGATTCTTAGGTTGCAAAATGTGTTTCCCAAGAATGCCATGAGAGCTATATGCAGTGACAATGGCAAAGAATTAAAACAAACTCATTTTGAGACCTTTTGTGCTTCCTTGGGACTTGAGAATTAGTTTTTCGTTTCGTATGTGCCTGAGCAGAATGACATTGTTGAATGCAAGAATTGAACCCTTGTTGAGATGGCCAGGACGATGCTCGATGATCATAGAACTCCTAGGCGTTTTTATCAAATCGATCAACATTGTCTGCCATGTGTCGAACCACATCTTTCTTAGAGATTTTTTTGAACAAGACTTCTTATGAGTTGCGGTTTGGACAGCCACCTAAGGTTAGTCATTTCAGGGTGTTTGGTTGCAGATGCTTTGTGTTGAAGCAGGGAAATTTTGACAAGTTTGAGTCACGGTCTTCTGATGGGATTTTTCTGGGTTATGCATTACATTCTTGCACTTATCGTGTTATTAACCTAGAGGCGAACCGCATCATGGATACATGTGAGGTAACTTTTGATGAAACTTTGCCTTGTTCATCCCCTATCTTTGAGCCTACAAGTCCAGATCAGATGAGACATACCATCTTTGTGGAGGGGGAGCACGACGACGCCGATTGGGGTGATCTCGAGCCAACTCTATCACTACTTCGGCTAATGGACCCAATCCCACTTCATCCACCACTTGAGGTCCAATCTAGCCAGTGCTTGCTGAGACTGGAGGATTTGAGGCTGCTATTGAGGGGGAGGCCACCCATTTGAGGATAGCTCCATAGCATTTTCAGCCCGATGACCCTCCTCAACGGATGATTGGTGATATTTCTGAGCGAATCACTCGCTCCAGTTATTAGCATATGTCTCATTTTGCTCACTCGGTTTTTGTTGCTTCTTTTGAGCCTTGAGATGTTGGACATGCTTTGTTTGATCCTAATTGGGTCAATGCTATGCATGATGAGCTTGAAGTTTTTGTGAAAAATTAGGTTTGGGTTTTGGTGCCACCTCCTTTGAACTGCCATCCTATCGGTACAAAATGGGTTTTCAAAAACAAACAGAGTGAGGATGGGATGGTAGTGAGAAACAAGGTGAAGTTGGTTGCCCAATGGTTTTTCTAGAAAGAGGGTATTTATTATGAGAAGACCTTTGCCCCTGTTGCCCGTTTAGAGGCCATTAGGATCCTTTTAGCCTTTGTTGCTTCAAAGGGTTTTAAGTGTTTTCAAATGGATGTCAAGGGTGCCTTTTGGAATGGGTATATAGGGAAGAGGTCTATGTGTGGTAGTCCCTAGTTTTGAGAGTTCCAAGTTTCCAAACCATGCTTTTAAACTCCAAAAAGCTTTGTATGGTTTGAAACAAGCCCCTATATTCTCGTATGAGTGTTTGAAATCTTTTCTACTTACTAAGGGTTTTAAAATGGGGTCATTGGACAAAACTCTTTTTCTCCTCAAACATGGCAATGATACCCTTTTAGCCCAAAGATACGCGAATGATACTATCTTTAGTGGCTCTTATCATGCTCCTGTTTCCAAGTTTTTAGATACTATGAGCAGGGAATTTTAGACGAGCATGATGGGCAAGCTGAACTTCTTTCTTAGGCTGCAAATCAAGCAGACCCAAGATGGGACCTTTGTGCACCAAGGCAAGTATACAAAGGACACCCTAAAGAACTTTGGTATGGGTGAGACCAAGCCTCTTTTGATGCCTGTGTCCACCATGACGGAGCTGGATGCCGATGAGGACGACGAACCCATGGACCAGGTGTACAGGAGCATGATTGGCTCCCATCTATACTTGACAGCGACGAGTGCAGATATGCACTTTGCAGTGTGTCTGTGCACTGGCTTCCAAGCTTCCCCACACACTTCTCATAGACAGACTATGAAATGGAAGCGAGAGGTGAATTGGGTCCTGCTAGGCATGTAGTTATGAACTTTCTTACTCAAGAGCTAATAGATGCTCTTTCTCTTGTTGGATGAGGTTATTTATTCTAGTTTGGACCTCGATGCGCTGCTTCTTGGCCGCGAGGACATCTCTCTGCTTTTGTAAATTGTAGATGTGAATGCGAAGGCTTCTGAGTAGGAGTTGCTCTTTGGTGTTGATGTCGAGATCTAGACTGTCTTGTAAGTCTTCGTCGTTGTTCGAAAGGCATCCCAAACTAGTGGTGTTGGTGGCCTACCGCTGCATCGAAACCTAAGGGGTGGTGGCAGGTTCTTGGTCAGGTCTAGCCAAATTTTGGCTTGGTAGGGTTGGCTTTTTGGGTTAGGTGTGGGTCGTTTGAAATATCTAGGCTAGCGGTGTGGACCTCGCGGCCTTGCTCGGTGGAGGTGGCTAACTGCTTCTGTTTCGCGAGGGGGTCCCGCCTTGTGGTTTGGTGGTGGGTTTTGGATTGGCTAGTGGGACGTCGCCAGTGAAGACTAGCCTGCCCTTTTTGGCCCGAGGACAGTCCCTGATTCGTCGACGTCAGCTAGTGAACTGGGTCGGGTGTTCTTCTTGGGAGGCATCGTGGAATTAGTCTTCGTCGATACTGACACGTGGTCAGGCAGTCCCAAGCACTCAAAGACAGACAAAGAGAACACTGAAGCGCTACAATACATTAGGTGGGAACTATAGCATCTCGTTGTGCATGCCCCATCCAGCTATAAGACGTGGGTATTTATAGGGGCTCCGTGGCTTACAAAGTATCCCAAGTGGCCAAGCGCTACAAGAGTTTAGGGTCGATCTTGTGACGGAACCTCCCAAGTAATTAGGCCCACCTACAGTTGTCCTTGTCCAACAGACATCAGACAACCTGTAGATGTTCCTAAGTCACTTGACAAGTTCGGTATCTTTCCTTACTTTACCAGGAACGTTTCACCCGTCTTGCAGACATTACAGAACATCGGAGATAAAGAGATGCGGAAGCAATTACATAAACTTACATTTATTTCAAAAGCAAGCTTGAGTTATTTTATTACAGACCAGACTGAAAGTGAGTGCAGAGTAGTAAAATTATACAAACCAAGGGAGGCACAAACTCCTCCCGATAAGCTATAAGCAAAAGATCCTAAGTGGAGGACCGAGTCCTCCCGCACTTCAGTCTTGTTTTTCCTCATTTGGTACCACCTTGGAGCAAAAGCAACAAAAATTTGTCGCTTCCTCACCTAAAAACAACAAAGGGATAAACCCTAAGTATGGAATTACTCAGCAAGTCTTACTCGACTAAGGAAAAGACTCTCAAGGGTATGCTGGATAAATAGGAGTCAAGGAGAGGCTTTAGCAAAGATTAACTTATACTTTTGCAGAAGTAGCTTACTAAAGTGAGTCCTTACTTTCAATCTTTTAACGCCATATTAAGTATTAATAGACTCTATTTGCATCTAGTCTAATTTCAACATCTCATCAATACAACATCATTTTTACCCATCGTGCTCACATCCTGACTTACGTTGTAGAAAAGTGACCAAGTCTTCATAACCGCGAAGGTACGGCGATCCGAATCGATTATACTCAGCTGAGGATCTCCAATCACACGACATATGTAGCACTTAACCCTTGCATATGTCAACCCGCCACCGGGGTTCTTAAGACCGGATCAAGTTCACGCAAACCGAGAGCACAGATACACCACCGTCCAGCCTCTTGCCACGGAGGGTACACGCTACTCTCGCCACCGCTCCACACCCATTTCGTGTTATCTTATTCCGGCCTTAGTCTGCCCGAGGCAAGGCTTACCCATGACGAGGCATGTGACCAGTTAAAGGGTCCTCGGTCAGCACGCCTACATACTCGTTAATCCTTAACCAACCTGGGTAGAACATCACCTGTTCCTAACCCAAGTCTCAATTTAAGTATTGCCATCCTGAGGATTGTGTCTGTTCCTTAGGATGAAAGAGCATCACAGGGAACTTTGCAGTAAGATCCCACTATTGCTCCAAATGAAAATATTCTTGCAGGTAGAAGCCATCCTCTCCCAGGTTAAATTGAGGACAACCTCTATCCACAAGATCTAAGCAAGGCTAAGCATTTTTGTAAATCATAATTTTGATACTTCACAGAAGTATCTATAAAGGTATGGATATCAAGGAAAGCAATGCATCAAAGGGTTTCAAGCAATTCCTATAAACTTAATGCACATTTCACTAGACTTAAAGTGTGCGAAAAGTATTTAAAAACACAAGGAAAGGGGTTGCATGCACCGGGGCTTGCCTTCGTTTACGGGTGAGTCAGGCTCAGATCCGCAGATATCAAAGTAGAAACTATTCCCGGCCTGAGATTCCGAAGGTGGTGGTGTCCTGTCTTCGGGGACTTCTATCCCTTCTTCACGTTCTAATCATAACCATACATAGGTATAAGAATGGATGCCATGGGATGCTCATGAGAATGCAAAGGTAACATAAACTTATTATTTATGTCTTGAATACAACTTTCCTTCACGGAATTCCGGGAACTTAGGGTTTCCGGAGTCGGTAAAGGAGTTCATAGGGCAGGGGGGTGGTTTTGGGGTTTGGTGATCAAACAAGGTTCAAATCAATTCAAACTCTACCCAAGGCTTCTAAATATTGCTTTAAGTTCCTATAAAAGATTTGGGCATTTTTGGACTTACCAATTATTTTCTAAAAATCTATAACTAATACTTTTAACCACTTTAAATACCCTAAAATTTCTTATTTCCACTAAAAATCACAAAACTATTTTTACTAAATTCTAGGGAAAATAACAAGCCTAGGAAAATTAGTTTCACAATTTTAGCATTTTTCTACATTTTTCTATAATTGTTTTGGCTCTGGAGATAAAAGAAAAAGAAAAACAATTGAATAGCACTGGGCCGAATCCAACCCAGGCGGCCCAGCTAGGGCAGAAAGGCGCCCGCGCGCGCCCGCGCCCTGGCGACTTTGCACAGGGGTCCCCGCGGTTTAGACTAACTGTGACCAGGTTCTTTCACTGTTTAACCAAGTCACTGACTGTTTGCACTAAGAACCCTCATCTTCTATCCCTTTGCATGGTGAAGTCCCTGACGGCGGTCCATGCGGAGAGCTCAGCTCCGGCGAGCAAAACCGGCCGGAGAGGGCCAAGACCGGTGCTCCCGAGCGCCTGTCACCGAATTGGACCTACCCTGATCCATTTCCCCAACCTAATTTCACTAATGACCCTATGGTTTGCACTGGCCACGACGACCAGGGTGTTGCGGGTGAAGGAGCGCGTTCCCGACGATTGGGGCATCTACATTCAAATTGATGGCTTGGCGAGCATCACTGAGCTATGAGAAGACTTAAACAAGGTTTGAATCGGACAAAGCTTTACCAGAATCGGCTGGCCACGGTGGACTTGGTTTCACGGTGCTCTTCGACTGATTTGGGGGAAGTATGAAATTGGAGCTTGCTGGTGATCGGCTGGGGACAATAGTGGGTGTCGGGGTACTTGACTGCCTTACGGAGCTTGCGGTGGCTTCAATTTATAGGCGTCGCAAGCGGTGGCCGGGAATTTTTGCGAAGGGCGCGCGACGGTCGGAGGTAGAAGAAAACACTGGCGCAGTGAATTCGTGTCCACCGCCGTGGCAACCTCCCCGGCGATGATGGGACAGTCATAAGGTGTCACGACAGTGCTGTAAAACGGCTAGGCCACGCGGCGCATGGCCGGGAAGCGGCGGTCGACGGTGAGCTTATTGTGCCAGCCGCAAAGCAGAGGGGAAGGCAGGGGGGTCACCGGAGTGGAGCCTAGCTCACGGCGGTGAAGATTTTTACTGGGTGATGCTTATCTGATGTCCACGGCGCACGAATCACGGCGAGCGGTAATCGACGGCGACGGTCATCGGCGATGGGTAGGAGGGGTGAATCGTGATCTTCTTCAGTTAAGCTCTACTGTACCATGGCGAGCTTGGTTCAGATAGTCTGACAGGGCGATTTGCAGGGGGTTTTCTTTCCAATTTCATGTGGCAACAAGGCTAAGTCTCTGTATCAAAGTTGTAGTGCTATGTACCAGCTACAAATCGACTATAGGGATTAAACCTATTTGAGCACTGGATCAAGGTTTAATTCAAGTCCGAAGTTAGCTCTGTTGCATTGAACTTCTGATTGAATCAGCCTGACAGCCAATCTTCAGGCTTAATTATCTCCAATATTCTCTTAACAACTTTGCTCACTCCCTTAAACAAAGTTGTTCTCCTATGATTGGTTTTCAACTTTGATGTGATCACCTAACATGAATTCTTACTATTTTGAAAGCTACACAGCCCCAAAGTTGGGCCTATAACCCTGTTTTCAGACTTAGGCTAAAAAGAGTCAAGTGTGGCTCTTTTGCACTTAAGTCCAAAACTTAGGGTTTAACTTGCAAATCCACATATTTGTGACCCAAATGACTTAATATGTTTAAACATAGTAGTTTTTACACTTTGGTTCAAATGTGCACAGTTTTTTGCATATAGGCCCCTAGGGTTTGGTTTTAGGGTTTTCCAGGGTTCCAATTAGGGTTTTTAGTATCCCAGGGGTATAAATGAGATTCAACTTTGTTTTTGGGGATATTTTACAACTATTTCCCTAAAGTCTTTAGGTTTTCTCAATTTGGGTTAAGTTTTACCCCTTTAATCCCTATTTAGGGTAAAGCTTCCTATCCAGGGTCCTATTTGCAAAACACTTAAACAATACAACTTGTTTGAAATTTTTGCCTAGTGAATGCACTCTAGGTGTGTCAAACATATGCAATGCCAATGCTATGATGTCATGCTCAAGTTTTAGTTATAGTAACACCAGGGGTGTTACAGATCTGTCACACACAGATTTAAGGACAAATCTAGGCACACCTCAAATGTGTGCTAGGATCAAGTCTCACACATATGATGACTCAAGGTACAGAAATCAATGTCACATCTTTATTATATAATAGAGGTTTTGTACAAAATAGATAAATAAATACATCATGACGACAACGATCCTCCTCAACCAAAGTTGACTGGGAGACGACGCCCTAAACCTTTCCGAACTCAGCGTTGCATCCTTCATGCTACTCATCTTCTGGTACCTGTTCTTGCCCTGGTGTGAGTTTAGCAAGAGTGAGCTCACATACTAAAAGGGAAATGGGTTCAAAATATTTCTCATAATCGATTTTGGTGTTTGACGTCCATCACAAACCACATGGACTAACTAGATTGCCTAGTCATCATTTATCTCAGGTGCGTAAAGTTCAACATAAACCAAGAAAGAAAGTAAGTTGGGGTCTCAACTAAGTTTGGAGCAAAAGACTAGGAATGGTGCTGCCAGTGGCGCACCGGACAGTGTCCGGTGTGCACCGGACACTGTCCAGTGCCCAGGCCGAGCACCTTCCCAACTGGCCACTCTTGGGTTTCTCAGAGAGCCACTCCGCTATAATTCACTGGACTGTTTGGTGTGCACCGGATAGTGTTCGGTGAGCCAACGGAGCAACGGTCAAATGTGCCAACGGTCGACTGTGTGAACAGTAAAAGCGCACAGTGCAGAAGTCAGAAGTTAGAGCTGTGAAGTCAGAACGCACCAGACTGTCTGGTGCAGCAAGAAGACAAAGGACTTCAACAGTCAACCGCTCTAAACCCCAATGGGCAGCTGACATGGCACGCACCGGACAGTGAACAGTGCCCTGTCCGATGCACCACTGTTGGGGACTTGTTCTCAAATGCTATGAGTTAAGAACAAGGCAACACAAAAATTGTTAAACGTTAAAGTCCTTCGTCCTTCGAAGCATTATTTCCCTTGGGATATAATGATTTTCGGACGAAGGTTATGAAGGACATACCTTCATAAGCACAACACATAGTAATGAAGAAGGAACCATATATAGTATAAGAAATAACATGAACAATTATGTATTATTATCAACTCATTTCTATTTTATTATTATGGAAAAATAGAAATGATATTAAATTATAATGTACCTTCGGCTTGAGGGAAGGTAAAAGTACAAGCGTGACACAAAAGCAAATGCCAAGTCAGCGTGAACAGTACAGGAGCACTGTTCATCTATTTATAGGCACGGGACGCAGCCCATGTAAAATTACACCCATGCCCTTTACATTTGGTAATGACTCTATAGTAACCCATCGAGGTCTGAATAGCCTTTTCCTTTTAAGTCGGTTCCTTTTTCTGCTAACATGGCGAAGCTCCCCTGCGCATAGCTTCGGTCCTGCGCCAACTTTCGTATTCTTTGTGCTTGCTTTCACGTTGTGGTTCTGATCCGAGTCTGAAGGTACCTGTTTGTGTATTATACTCTAGAAACATTGTTAAATCATGTTTTTGAGGACCTTCGGAAGCCGAAGGCCCCCAACAGTAGCCCCTCGCAATATTAATTTGTTAGAATGATAAATTCAGATTGCGATATGGACGAAGGCCCTAAGCCGAAGGTCCGGAAAAACACCTTCCCTTTGCTAGAATAGCAATAATCAATGACAAGCGGGGCCCTCCGACATGCAATGTACTAGGTGTAAAAATAAGAGCGCACCCTGAGCTCATTTGGCACGCTTTTTGCCATCTGCTCTGCCTGCTCAATTTTTAGCTCTTTGCCTACCAACGCCTGCTTGGTTTTTTAGATTTTCTAAGCTTCGGTTTCAAGAGCACATTTTCACCATTTCCGAGGAAAAGATGTCTCAAGATAAGAAAGTTGTTGCTGAAACGAAGCTGAGCGAGGAGGAGAAGCTCTCTGAGGAGAAGAATGCTGACTTCATTGAATCAATTGCAAAGACAAATACTGAAAAGATTATGAAGGAAATTCTGGAAGGCTTATCTGAAGATACCGGTGACAGTGACAGTTATGATGCGGAGAGCAGGGGCGAGGACTCCGAAGATCGTTCATGGCGACCAAGTCATACGGTTTTCGGAAAATCAACTATTAAACAGAGCCATCTAGATAACATGAGAGGAAGGTATTTTCGGGACATATCTATCGTGAGGGCTAATAATGGAGACAGAACTTCTCCTGTTCCGAAGAGAACAAAGTCGTGATCTTCTGAAGCTTTTTCAAAGCTGGGCTTCGGTTCCCCTTGATCAGATTTGTGGTTGAAGTTTTAAAGATATATCAGATTTACCTTCACCACCTTACCCCCGAAGCAATCATCAGAATGGGAATTTTTGTCTGGGCCGTGAGAAGTCAGGGTTTGGAGCCAAGTGCAAAAGGTTTCTGCAGCATGCACGAACTTTTATATGAGACAAAGCCTTGGGGTAAAGAATAGTACCATAACAATTTTGGCTGCTATAGCTTCGTTGCTCGCTCTGGTTCAAGCTGCCCCGTGCCGACCTTTCGGAAGAGATGGCCCGGAGACTAGATGAAAGAATGGTTCTATGTGAAAAATGATTTAAAGGAACGAGAAGACATTAAAGGTATCATCATGCGCCCTATCTGGCAACGCTTTGGCCTCCGGAAACCGAAGGTAGATATTGACGAGGCAGCCGAAGAATGTCGAAGGGCCTTCGGCATAGTTTGCTCTTTCATCGGGACAAGGGATTTAATCCAGGAGCACATAGCCTTCAGAGTGTGGCCACTTGTAGAGAAGTGGGAAATGCCAAAGGAGACTATCACCAAGTCTGACGAAGGTGGGTTGGTTAGGTTGAAATACACCTTTAGATATGAAGGTAAGTTTGTTGAGTTAGATGATGATTGGCTGAAATGTATCGAAGCTACAAGCGATGAACTGCTTGGGCCATACTCAAAGGCAGAAGATAACGCGTTATCTGCGGCCTTCGGAAGCCGGAAGAAGAAAAGGCTAAATAGAGTTTTTGATGCTATTGGGTTCATGTATCCTGATTACAGCTACCCGCCATGGGGGCAGAAGAGAAAGAGTGCAACTTCTAGGAAGGATGCTGCTTCAGCTGCTCCAAGCGAGCCCGTGCCGAAGAGGAAAAAGGTGAAGGTTCTTACTCACCGGCCGCGATATATTGAACCGGCCGTAGTGCCCGAATTTGGCGGTGCGACCTCTTCGGCTACTGAAGCCAAAGAACCTGCGCTTACACAGAGCATTGAAGAGATGGCTGTAAAGCCGAAGGCATCCTTGGTCAAATTAGCTGAGCCGAAGGCCGATAAAATTGAAGAGATAGTGGTCGAAGGAACAAAGATATTAGAGGTTACAAGCCCTTCGGCAGAAGTGACAGTGCCGAGGGCACAAAAAGGTCTTACAGCGACCCCTAAGAGAAAAAGAATGATCAACGTGCTAGATGTGCTAGAGACAATAAAGACAAGCTCTACTCCAAGGAAAACTGTCGAAGCTCCAAAGACGCAGTCTGAGACAAGACTGACCAAAGTCGAAGCTGCAAAGAGCAAGGTCGAGACTGAAGCTGCAAAGAGCAAGGTCGAGACCGAAGCTGGGTCTTCAGAGCCCGCGAAGGAGAAATCCTTGGAAATTGGAGAAAAAGAAACAGAAAAAGAAGCTACAGAACAAATTTTGCCTGAAAAAAATCGCCACACCTATTCCCGAAGCATCTTCCGAAGTACCTGATTATATTGTATGACATACTTCGGGAAAAAAGGTTATCTGAAGAAGAAAAGCGAGAAGCTCAATATTATGCCCAAAAATTAAAATATCCAAAAGGGGCGTTGATATTCAACGGCAGCGGAGAAGAAGATTTCTTATATTGTCTCCCAGACAGCAAGGAGATTTCTGTCTGCCGGGAGATGGGCAAAAGCTTCGGATTCCCGACACTAGAAGATGGGCTTTCGGTATTATCGAAAGATGAACTGGCGGACAGTTTAGCATATAATAGTTTAAAGGTATGAGAATGAATTTTTTGTATTTTAAAACAAAAATTTGTTTTATTTGTTTATACTTAATACCACACTTCTTTTTGCAGGGCCTGATTCTTAGCAATGCCCTCAGGGCTCAGAAAAATGCCGAAGACGAAGGATGTACTATAGCTCTGAACAACCTTCGTTCTGAAGTAATTGAACTAAGGAACGAAGGTCTTGAAAAAGGTAAAATCCTAAATTCCTTGGTGAACAAAATAAAAGAAGACGAAGTTACTTTCAAAACCCAAGCTGAAGCTCAGAAATGCGAAATTGAAGATCTTCAGAAACAGCTGGCTGAAGCAAAATTGAAATGTGCTATTGCTGAAGCTGACCGAGACGCCAGTGACTACTAGAAAAATTACTGGGAAAAAACAGTTGTAGAGCTTCTCTCTTCAAAAGAAAGATGCTACGAAAAATCTGTAGCATGTGTAAAAAAGATAAAAACTAGCTTCGCCAATGTTGGCGCATATTCAAGTGAAGACAACTTCGTACTGGGCGATCCCGAAGGTCCAATTGAATGGATCAGCGGCGAGGCCGACGCCTTTGAGGAGATTTTGAATGGTCGCGGGGACGTCTGTGCCTTTTCTGGTGCAAGAGGAGTCGCAACTATTTTGGAGAAAGTGGGGTGCGAACATGTGAAAATTCTGCCCAAGTCGAAGCTGCTTTCTCTATTGATGACACAAAGGATCCCTCGGCCGAAGCAAACTTAGTTGGTGGAAAATTCTTTACTGACATATGGGAAAATGGCGGCCGAGGAACAGCTCACGAAATAATAAAGAAAAGCGAAAAAGACACTCACGATACTAGAGAAGCAACGAAGGCAGCTGAAAAAGTTGTAGAACTTGAAAGGCGGATAGGTATTGCTTAATAGCTTTTAACTTTATTTTTTATTTTTGTAACTTCGAACTTATTTATGCTTTCTACCACAGCCGAATTATCTCCTCTCTCGGAGCCCTTCGAGCCACTAGCCGAAGCAGAGGCAAAAGAATCATCAGAGATTATTAGTATGGTTGAAACCATTATGGACGAAGCTGTTACTCAACTACTGACCGAAGCTGCAGACAAAGTTTTGAGAGAAGAAGAATAGATATTGTAAAAAATATTGCCAAAATATTAATGTAACATTTGCTGGTCTACGCTTGTAATATTTGGTACTCATGAGTTTGCAATGTAATGTGTAAATGACTTTCTAATCTATTTCTTTGTGATGCATGAAATTTTTAATTTACATACCGTTTTTGAGCCTTCGGCGAAAAACACATTCCCTTCTTTTCATGCTTCATACAGAAGAGTTTTTATGTTTCGTGAAAAATCCTCCAATCGTCGCAGAAACATTAGTGCTTCGTCAATGATAGTTTTCCTTCCTTGATATCATAGTACTTCATAAAAAATGCTTCAAACGTCGCCAAAGCAATGACGCTTCGTCAATAATACACTTTTTCCACCACTTTAGAGCTGATAAATCTGTATCTCTTCAAAACTTATTTTGTGCCTTAGCACAATTTCACTTTTTCGAAACATTCTCTGAAGGTTGACATTGTACCCCCCTTCTTGTGCCATTGATGCAAAATGATGTATGATGTTATGTTATGCAAATGATGTGATGATGTGATGCTGTGCAAGATGATATTTGTGCCGAAGACGCACACACATCCCTACAACGGAATACACAATGTCTTTGCCGTTTATTTTTCGGCTTCACCACTTATTTTTCGGTGTATCAGCGCTGACTTTTCGCTGTAAGTTCTGCATTCCCTTAGGAACGTCTTTTGAACTTCTTCGCCTTCTATTTCGGCGGTATTCGCATTGACTTTTCGCGCTTCGCCTTATATTTCGGCGGAATTTGGCTCTGCATTCCCTTTGGAACGACTTTTGAGCAGAAAACTTACACTGCGCTCCCTTAGGAACGACTTTTTGTAGCTTCGGCAAACTTACGCTGCGTTCCGTAGAACGACTTTTTGTAACTTCGAAGATATTTGTGCTTTAAACGGCTTTTTGTGCCTCGACGACTTTTTGGACTCCGTAAGTCTGTGGAGAAGATATATTTTTCACTATGACAAAAATGAAGCCATTACAAGGAATTAAAAACGCCAAGAAAACTAAGTTTTCAACAGCTGTTCTTTAGTAAGAAAGAGAATGACAATAAATGTAAAAACTGATTCAGGGGTAGGATATCTCTTAGTAGATATGCTTCGACTCTGGCACAGTACTGTTGACTGTGCGAGCTTCGGACTCCTCCCTGAAGTCTCTCTGCTGATGAGTCTGTTGACTCCCTTTTGGCTGTTGGCCGCGCGAATATGCAGGTTGTAGTGGTGGCGGAGGTGGAGTCTGTGGCCAGGATGCCTGTGGCTGACTGGCCGAAGCAGCAGACGTTGCAGGATGGTTACCCACATACTCTGGTATGTAGGGCGAGTGATATGAAGCAGTATGCATGACCTGCTTCAGCTGGTTCTGCTGAGCTACAGCTTCTGCTATTTCCTTCTGTTTCTGAATGGTGACATGGCACATCCTTGTAGTATGGCCCTTGTCCTCACCACAGAATAAGCAATAAATTTTCCTGGACTGATCCCCAAACCTTCCTCCGAAGCCCCTGGCGCCTCTGCCCCTTGGAGCTGGTGGCCGAAGATAGCTTTGCTGCTGCCCCGAAGCTTGCGAGGAATACTGTGGCCTCTGTTGCTGACTTCCTATGCCGTCATTCTGGGAGGAGTGGATTGATCTGACGTGCCTTGGGTGGCCTCTCCCTCTGAAGCCCCTGGTCATCTCAAAGAACCTGTAGGCTTCCTCCCTTCTTTGACGAAAATCGTTATCAGCGCGGATGTATTCATCTATCTTTTGAAGCAATTTCTCCAGGGTCTGAGGGGGTTTCCTGGCGAAGTATTGGGTCGTAGGTCCTGGCCGAAGCCCCTTGATCATGGCCTCAATGACAATTTCATTGGGCACCGTTGGCGCTTGTGCCCTCAGATGCAAGAACCTTCGGACATACGCCTGGAGGTATTCTTCGTGATCTTGCGTGCACTGGAACAAAGCTTGAGCGATAACCGGCTTCGTCTGAAACCCTTGGAAACTGGTGATCAACATGTCCTTCAGCTTCTACCATGATGTGATCGTTCCTGGCCGAAGAGAAGAGTACTAGGTTTGCGCAACATTCTTGACTGCCATGACGAAAGATTTTGTCATGACTGCGGTATTGCCTCCATATGAAGATATGGTTGCTTCATAGCTCATCAGAAATTGCTTCGGATCTGAGTGCCCGTCATACATGGGGAGCTGGGGTGGCTTGTAAGATGGGGGCCAAGGTGTAGCCTGCAGTTCTGCTGATAGAGGAGAAACATCATCAAAAGCAAAATTTCCATGATGGAAATCCTCATACCATTCATCCTCATTGAAGAAGCCTTCTTGGTGAAGCTCCCTATGTTGGGGCCTTCGCTCTTGCTCATCCTGGGCGAGATGGCATACTTCTTCAGTAGCTTCGCCAATCTGCCTCTGAAGGTCAGCTAGTCGAGCCATCTTCTCCTTCTTCCTTTGTACTTGTTGATGAAGCATCTCCATGTTCATGATTTCCTGGTCCAACTCGTCCTCCTGGGGTGTTGGACTAGTGGCCTTCCTCTTCTGGCTTCGGGCCTCTTGAAGAGAAAGGGTCTCTTGGTTCGGGTCCAGCGGCTGTAGAGCGGCAGCCCCTGTCGCTGAAGCTTTCTTCGGTGGCATGACGAAGGTCGATGCTTGCCGAAGGTGGTCGAAAAGAGTTCACCGGAGGTGGGCGCCAAAGTTGGGGACTTGTTCTCAAATGCTATGAGTTAAGAACAAGGCAACACAAAAATTATTAAACGTTAAAGTCCTTCGTCCTTCGAAGCATTATTTCCCTTGGGATATAATGATTTTCGGACGAAGGTTATGAAGGACATACCTTCATAAGCACAACACATAGTAATGAAGAAGGAACCATATAAAGTATAAGAAATAACATGAACAATTATGTATTATTATCAACTCATTTCTATTTTATTATTATGGAAAAATAGAAATGATATTAAATTACAATGTACCTTCGGCTTGAGGGAAGGTAAAAGTACAGGCGTGACGCAAAAGCAAATGCCAAGTCAGCGTGAACAGTACAGGAGCACTGTTCATCTATTTATAGGCACGGGACGTAGCCCATGTAAAATTACACCCATGCCCTTTACATTTGTTAATGACTCTATAGTAACTCATCGAGGTCTGAATAGCCTTTTCCTTTTAAGTCGGTTCCTTTTTCTGCTAACATGCTGAAGCTCCCCTGCGCATAGCTTCGGTCTTGCGTCAACTTTCGTATTCTTTGTGCTTGCTTTCACGTTGTGGTTTTGATTCGAGTCCGAAGGTACCT
Source organism: Zea mays (assembly GCF_902167145.1). NCBI lineage: Eukaryota > Viridiplantae > Streptophyta > Magnoliopsida > Poales > Poaceae > Zea > Zea mays. The sequence goes on along the minus strand of NC_050105.1, from coordinate 70,985,255 downwards.
GTTTGTGTATTATACTCCAGAAACATTGTTAAATCATGTTTTTGAGGACCTTCGGAAGCCGAAGGCCCCCAACAACCACCGGACTGTCCGGTGCGCCATCGACAACAACGGCTAGAATAGTGGTTGGGGCTATAAATATCCCCAACCACCTCCATTCAAGTCATCCAAGTTTTCTGAACTTCACATTCATTGCAAGAGCAAAGGCAAACACTCCAAAGACATCATAAAAGCATTCAATCCACTCCAAGCTCCAAAATTAACTCTATTGCTTAGAGACTTGTGAGAGGATCATTTGTGTTCTTTTGTTGCTCTTGTTGCTTGGATTGCTTTCTCCTTCCCATTCTTACTCTTCTAAGTGCTTTGTAAAGCAAGCAAGAGACACCTAAGTGTGTGGTGATCCTTGTGGGGTCTTAGTGACCCAAGTGATTAAGGAGAAGGCTTGACCGATTTGTGTGACCGATTAAGAGAGGGAAAGGGTTGGAATAGACTCGGCCTTTGTGGCCTCCTCAATGGGGATTAGGTTCTTTGGAATAGAACATTGGTAAAACAAATCATTGTGTTCACTTGCATTGATTTTCACTTGATCTATTTCCCCTCTTTCCTCTCTCTAAAGTTTCCTTGCTAATATTGGTTTGAGTTTGCTCCCAAAGTTATTCGCATCAATTTGAGCAACTCATAGCAAGAGAAATAATCTTCCGCACTCCGATTTAATTCTAACGCTAATGTTGGCCTTAGTGCATGTTTAAAGTTTGTAAATTTCAGGTTTCACCTATTCACCCCGCCCCCTCTAGGCGACTTTCAATTGGTATCAGAGCCAGTGCTTCATTAAGAGTCTAACAAAGTCGAAGTGATGTGTGGAGATCACGCCAAGAGGGAGATAGTCACCGGCGACAAGGCCGAAGGCTCAGGAAGGACTCCGTCAAGGGGGTCCAGCGACAAATACAAGGAGGAATCCGCTTCCTCCATCAAGTCACATAGGAAGGGTGACAAGAAGAAAAAGAAAATGAAGAAGGTGGTCTACTACAAGACCGACTCTTCACCACCTTTCACATCCGGCGTTGAGTCTACAACTTCAAAGCGCCACGAGCATAAGAAGTATAGTAAGATGGCTCTTTGCTATCCTCGCATTTCTAAACGTGCTCCTCTACTTTCGGTACCCCTAGGCAAACCACCATATTTTGATGGTGAAGATTATTGTATGTGGAGTGATAAAATGAGGCATCATCTAAGCTCACTCCACGAAAGCATTTGGGATATTGATGAGTTTGGAGCGCAGGCACCACAGGTGGGCGACGAGGACTACAACTCAGATGAGGCAGTCCAAATTAGGCATTTTAATGTCGAGAGGAGTATAATAAGGTGCAAGGGTTGAAAAATGCCAAACGAGAGGAGCGCATGAAGGGGATGAGGTGACCAAGATCACCAAACGAGAGACGATCAAGGGAGAGCTTGGTCGATTCGTCCTCAACAAAGGAGAGGAGCTGCAAGCGATGTACAACCGACTCAAAACAATGGTGAATCAAGTGCGCAACCTCAGGAGCACCAAATGTGATGACCATGAAATGGTCAAGGTTATTCTAAGATCTCTCGTTTTTCATAATCCTACTCAAGTACAACTAATCCGAGGAGATCCTAGATATAAACAGATGTCTCCTGAGGAAGTAATTGGCAAGTTTGTGAGCTTTGAACTTATGATCAAAGACTCCAAACATATTGTCAACTTGGAGCAAGGCACCACCTCTACCATCCGAGGTGCAACCCGTTGCATTCAAAGCAACAGAAGAAAAGAAGGGAGAGTCTACACCAAGTAGACTACCAATCGACGCCTCCAAGCTCGACAACGAGGAGATGGCTCTTATCATCAAGAGCTTTCGACAAATCCTCAAGCAAAGGAAGGGGAAGGACTACAAATCCCATTCCAAGAGGTTGTGCTATAGGTGTGTTAAGTCTGGTCACTTTATTGGTAAATGTCCATATTCAAGTGACAGTGACAGGGACGACGACAAGAAGGGGAAGAAAAAGATGGAGAAGAAAAGGTACTACAAGAAGAAGGGTGGTGAGGCGTACATGGGGCGGGAATGGGACTCCGATGAGAGCTCCACCGACTCCTCCTCCAACGAGAACGCCGCCCAACATCGCCATCAACAAAGGACTTCTCTTCCCCAACGTTGGCCACAAGTGCCTAATGGCTAAGGACAGCAAAAGGAAGGTACACTCTATAGATACCCCTAAATATACTACATCCAATGATGAGGGTAGCTCTAGTGATGATAATGATGATTTAACTTCTCTTTTTGCTAACCTAACTAAGGACCAAAAGAAAAATATAAATGAATTAATAGAATCCATTAACGAGAAGGATGATATCTTGGAAAGCCAAGAGGACTTGCTCGTTAAGGAAAATAAGAAATTTGTTAAATTGAAGAATGCTTATGCTCTAGAGGTAAAAAATGTGAAAAAATATCCAAAGAGATTAACATTTGCAATGATTCAATTTCTTGTCTTATAATTGAGAATGATAATTTAATTGCTAAGATTGACGAATTGAATGTTTGCAAGCCATCTACATCTACGGTTGAACATGTCATTATTTGCACTAGATGTAGTGATATTAATGTTGATGCTGCGAATGATAACCTTGCCATAATTAAGGAACAAAATGATCACATAGCAAAATTAAATGCTAAAATTGTCGAGCATGAGCTTGAGAATGAAAATTTTAATGCTCATAGCATGCTTTATAATGGGAGACGCTCTGGCATTAAGGATGGCATTGGCTTCCAACAAGGGAGCCAAAGCAACACCAAACTTAATGCCCCCAAGAATAGATTGTCTAATTTTGTTAAGGGTAAGGCTCCCATGGTTTAGGATAGAGAGGGTTATATTTTATATCCTGAGAACTATCCTGAGCACAAAATTAGGAGAATTCATGCTAGAAAACCTCATAATATTTCTCATCATGCTTTTATGTATAGGAATGAGACTTCTAGATTTGGGCGTTCAACTCATATCAAAATGCCTAAAAATAAAACATTAAATGGACATAGTATTTCATTTAAGACCTTTGATGCATCTTATGTGCTTACTAACAAATCAGGCAAAGTAGTTGCCAAATATGTTGGGGGCAAACACAAGAGTCCTAAGACTTGTGTTTGGGTACCCAAGGTGCTTGTTTCTATGTCAAAGGACCCAAGACCGTTTGGGTACCTAAGTGTTGGGGACCATAATTAGGGGTACCCTCAAGGCTCCTAATTCTCAGCTGGTAACCCCCATCAGCACAAAGCTGCAAAGGCCTGATGGGTGCGATTAAGTCAGGGATCCGTCCATTCGAGGGACTCGATCACGCCTCGCCCGAGCCTAGCCTCGGACAAGGGCAGCCGACCCCGGAGGATCTCCGTCTCGCCCGAGGCCCCCCTCCAGCGACGAACATATTTTCGGCTCGCCCGAGGCCCTGCCTTCGCCAAGAAGCAACCCTGACCAAATCGCTGCGCCAACCGACCAGATCGCAGGAGCATTTAATGCAAAGGTGGCCTGACACCTTTATCCTGACGCACGCCCTTCAGTCGACAGAGCCGAAGTGACCGCAGTCACTTCGCCGCTCCACTGACCGACCTGACGGAAGGACAGCGCCGCCTGCGCCGCACCGACTGCAGTGCCACTTGACAGAGTGAGGCTAACAAGCAGTCAGGCCCGGCCTCAGGCACCATAGGAAACTCCGCTCCGCCCGACCCAGGGCTCGGACTCGGGCTAAGCCCCGGAAGACGGCGAACTCCACTCCGCCTGACCCAGGGCTCGGACTCGGGCTAAGCCCCGGAAGACGGCGAACTCCGCTCCGCCCGACCCAGGGCTCGGACTCGAGCTAGGCCCCGGAAGACGGCGAACTCCGCTCCGCCCGACCCAGGGCTCGGACTTGGGCTAAGCTCCGGAAGACGGAGAACTCCGCTCCGCCCGACCCAGGGCTCGGACTTGGGCTCAGCCCCGGAAGACGACGAACACCGCTTCGCCCGACCCCAGGGCTCGGACTCAGCCCTGGCCTTAGCCGACGGTCTCCGCCTCGCCCGACCCAGGGGCTCGGACTCGACCACGGCCACGGAAGACAGACTCGACCTCGACCTCGGAGGAGCCTCCACATCGCCCAACCTAGGGCACGGACCGACCACGCCGATAGGAGGCGCCATCATTACCCTACCCCAAGCTGACTCAGGCTACGGGGAACAAGACCGGCGTCCCATCTGGCTCGCTCCACCAGATAGGCAATGATGGCGTCCCGCACGCTCCCTGACGACGGCGGCTCTCAGCCCCCTTACGGAAGCAAGAGGACGTCAGCAAGGACTAGACAGCCCCGACAGCTGTCCTTCCTCCAGGCTCCAGCGCTCCTCCGACGGCCACGACACCACACGAACTGGGCGCCAAAACCTCTCCGGCCGCCACGATGGCGTGTACTTAGGGCGCTAGCTCTCCTTCGCTAGACACGTAGCACTCTGCTACACCCCCCATTGTACACCTGGATCCTCTCCTTACGCCTATAAAAGGAAGGACCAGGGCCCTCTTAAGGAAGGTTGGCCGCCGGGGACGAGGACGAGACAGGCGCTCGCGTAAGGCCGCTCGCTCCCTCTCCCGCGTGGACGCTTGTAACTCCCTACTGCAAGCGCACCCGACCTGGGCGCGGGACGAACACGAAGGCCGCGGGATTTCCACCTCTCTCACGCCCGTCTCCGGCCACCTTTCTCCCCCCTTCGCGCTCGGCCTCGCGCCGACCCATCTGGGCTGGGGCACGTGGCGACATTTCACTCGTCGACCCAGGGACCCCCCGGTCTCGAGACGCCGACAGTTGGCGCGCCAGGTAGGGGCCTGCTACGTGTTGACGAACAGCTTCCCGTCAAGCTCCAGATGGGCAGTCTCCATCAACCTCTCCAGCCCGGGACAGTGCTCCGTTTCGGGAGTCTTGAGTTCATGTCCCTCAACGGCAGCTACGACATGATACTCCTTCCCCCGCCGTGCGACAACAGCAATGGCGGCCGATAGCCCGCCCGCCGGCGGCGGAATCGACGACGTCTTCCCCGCGTGGTGGAAGAATAACATTCGAGCTCACCCCGTCCTCTCCCCCCACCGACGGAGGAGGAGGCGGGGCAACCAAGGCCAAGCAGGAGGCAGCGCCTCGTCGGCTGTCGAGCGAGTCGACAGCGCTGGCGCGCCGGGCATCGACCTCTCGTTTGAGACGAAGACGAGCGCTGTCTCCCCGCAACGCGCCGATTCCAAGCAAACGGACGACGCCGGCATGCTCGCGAAAGGCTTGCTGGGCGTCACCCTCGTACCAGAGACGATGGTGCAGTCAGTCCCTGACGTGACTTCATCACCGCCCGTCGACCAAGAGGTACCGACCGATTCTCATCTCACGCCCCTTGGATTAAGCCTCGACCCACCAAGCGACTTCGCTTTGGCGGGCGCCCTCGTAGAGGCGAGTCCAGACCCTCTAGGGTTTCGTATGCGGTCACCTTGGGACCGGCTGACGGACGTCTCGACCTACGGGCCCTCTGGGTCCGAGGAAGACAACGTGCCCGACTTCTGTTGGGATTTCTCCGGACTTGGCAACCCCAGTGCCATGCGGGACTTCATGACCGCATGCGACTACTGCCTTTCCGACTGTTCCGACGGTAGCCGCAGCCTCGGCGACGAGGACTGCGGCCCGAGTCGCGAATGCTTCCACGTCGATCTAGGGGGTCCCTCCGAAGGCAACCATCTTGGTATGCCGGAGAACGTGATCTCCCTAGGCCTGTGCCTCGCGTTGACATCCTACGGGAGCTAGCAGTGGTCCCCGTTTAGGCGGGGGGTCATGACCCACAGCTCGAGCAAATCCATGGGGTGTCGGCCAGGCTCGACGAGGGAGCAGGAGCACTTGAGCCGATCCGCCGGGACGTCGGGCAGGAATGGGCGGGCCAACCTCCGGCCGGGGAAATGCGTCATCTACCCCAGGGCTTCCAGCACCGCATCGCCGACGATGCCAGGATGAGGCCGCCGCCCGCTTCCAGTGGAATCGGCCAGAACCTGGCTACAGCGGCAATGCTCCTCCGCGCGATGTCGGAGCCATCAACCACCGAGGGACGGCGAATCCAGGGAGAGCTCAAGAATCTCCTGGAGGACGCCGCGGTCCGACGGGCCGAAAGCTCCACCTCCCGAAGGCAGGGGTACCCCTCGGAACATCGCGCCTCGACTTCCCGATTCATGCGGGAAGCCTCGGTTCACACCGCGCGCACGCGCAACAGAGCGCCTGCGGCCCCGGGTCGCCTCGGCAACGAGCACCATCACCGCGACCGTCGGGCCCACCTCGATGAGAGGGTGCGCCGAGGCTACCACCCCGGGCGTGGGGGGCGCTACGACAGCGAGGAGGATCGGAGTCCCTCGCCCGAACCACCCGGTCCGCAGGCTTTCAGCCGCGCCATACGCCGGGCGCCGTTCCCGACCCGGTTCCGACCCCCGACTACTATCACAAAGTACTCGGGGAAGACGAGACCGGAACTGTGGCTCGCGGACTACCGGCTGGCCTGCCAACTGGGTGGAACGGACGATGACAACCTCATCATCCGCAACCTCCCCCTGTTCCTCTCCGACACCGCTCGCGCCTGGTTGGAGCACCTGCCTCCGGGGCAGATCTCCAACTGGGACGACCTGGTCCAGGCCTTCGCCGGCAATTTCCAGGGCACGTACGTGCGCCCTGGAAACTCCTAGGACCTCCAAAGCTGCCGGCAGCAGCCGGGAGAGTCTCTCCGGGACTACATCCGGCGATTCTCGAAGCAGCGCACCGAGCTGCCCAACATCACCGATTCAGATGTCATCGGCGCGTTCCTCGCCGGCACCACCTGCCGCGACCTGGTGAGCAAGCTGGGTCGCAAGACCCCCACCAGGGCGAGCGAGCTGATGGACATCGCCATCAAGTTCGCCTCTGGCCAGGAGGCGGTTGAGGCTATCTTCCGGAAGGACAAGCAGCCCCAGGGCCGCCCACCGGAAGATGCCCCCGAGGCGTCAACTCAGCGCGACGCCAAGAAGAAGGGCAAGAAGAAGTCGCAAGCGAAACGAGACGCCGCCGACGTGGACCTTGTCGCCGCCGCCGAGTACAAGAACCCTCGGAGACCCCCCGGAGGTGCCAACCTCTTCGACAAGATGCTCAAGGAGCCGTGCCCCTATCATCAGGGGCCCGTCAAGCACACCCTTGAGGAGTGCGCCATGCTTCGGCGCCACTTCCACAGGGCCGGGCCACCCGCGGAGGGAGGCAGGGCCCGCGACGACGACAAGAAGGAAGATCACCAAGCAGGAGAGTTCCCCGAGGTCCGCGACTGCTTCATGATCTATGGTGGGCAAGCGGCGAACGCCTCGGCTCGGCACCGCAAGCAAGAGCGTCGGGAGGTCTGTTCGGTGAAGGTGGCGGCGCCAGTCTACCTAGACTGGTCCGACAAGCCCATCACCTTCGACCAAGCCGACCACCCCGACCACGTGCCGAGCCCAGGGAAATACCCGCTCGTCGTCGACCCCGTCATCGGCGACGTCAGGCTCACCAAGGTCCTCATGGACGGAGGCAGCAGCCTCAACATCATCTACGCCGAGACCCTCAGGCTTCTGCGTGTTGATCTGTCCTCGGTCCAGGAAGGCGCTGCGCCTTTCCACGGGATCATTCCTGGGAAGCGCGTCTAGCCCCTTGGACAACTCGACCTTCCCGTCTGCTTCGGAGCACCCTCCAACTTCCGAAGGGAGACCCTCACGTTCGAGGTGGTCGGGTTCCGAGGAACCTACCACGTGGTACTGGGGAGGCCATGCTATGCGAAGTTCATGGCCGTCCCCAACTACACCTACCTCAAGCTCAAGATGACGGGCCCCAACGGGGTCATTACCGTTGGCCCCACGTACCGACACGCGTTCGAATGCGACGTCGAGTGCGTGGAGTACGCTGAGGCCCTCGCCGAATCCGAGGCCCTCATCGCCGACCTGGAAAGCCTCTCTAAAGAGGTGCCAGACGTGAAGCGTCATGCCGGCAACTTCGAGCCAGCTGAGACGGCTAAGTCCGTCCCCCTCGACCCCAGCGGCGATGCCTCCAAGCAAGTCCGGATCGGCTCCGAGCTCGATCCCAAATAGGAAGCAGTGCTCGTCGACTTTCTCCGCTCGAACGCCGACGTCTTCGCGTGGAGTCCCTCGGACATGCCTGGCATACCGAGGGATGTCGCCGAGCACTCGCTGGATATCCGAACCGGAGCCCGACCCGTCAAGCAGCCTCTGCGCCGATTCGACGAAGAAAAGCGCAGAGCCATAGGCGAGGAGATCCACAAGCTAATGGCGGCAGGGTTCATCAAAGAGGTATTCCATCTCGAATGGCTTGCCAACCCTGTGCTTGTGAGAAAGAAAGGAGGGAAATGGCGGATGTGTGTAGACTACATTGGTCTAAACAAAGCATGTCCGAAGGTTCCCTACCCTCTGCCTCGCATCGATCAAATCGTGGATTCCACTGCTGGGTGCGAAACCCTGTCTTTCCTCGATGCCTACTCAGGGTATCACCAAATCAGGATGAAGGAGTCCGACCAGCTCGCGACTTCTTTCATCACGCCCTTCGGCATGTACTGCTATGTCACCATGCCATTCGGCTTGAGGAATGCCGGTGCGACGTACCAGCGGTGCATGAACCATGTGTTCGGCGAACACATTGGCAGGATGGTCGAGGCCTACGTCGATGACATCGTAGTCAAGACGAGGAAAGCCTCCAACCTCCTTTCCGACCTTGAAGTGACATTCCGATGTCTCAAGGCGAAAGGCGTGAAGCTCAATCCCGAAAAGTGTGTCTTCTAGGTACCCCGAGGCATGCTCTTGGGGTTCATCGTCTCCGAGCGGGGCATCGAAGCCAACCCGGAGAAGATCGCAGCCATCACCAGCATGGGGCCCATCAAGGACTTGAAGGGCGTGCAGAGGGTCATGGGATGTCTTGCGGCTCTGAGCCGTTTCATCTCATGCCTCGGCGAAAGAGGTCTGCCTCTGTACCGCCTCTTAAGGAAGGCCGAGTGCTTCACTTGGACCCCTGAGGCCGAGGAATCCCTCGGGAACCTGAAGGCGCTCCTCACGAATGCGCCTATCTTGGTGCCCCCAGCTGCCGGAGAAGCCCTCTTGATCTACGTCGCCGCGACCACTCAGGTGGTTAGCGCCGCGATTGTGGTTGAGAGACGAGAAGAGGGGCATACATTGCCCGTCCAGAGGCCAGTCTACTTCATCAACGAGGTACTGTCCGAGACCAAAACCCGCTACCCACAAGTTCAGAAGCTGCTGTACGCGGTGATCCTGACGCGGCGAAAGTTGTGACACTACTTCGAGTCTCATCCGGTAACTGTGGTGTCATCCTTCCCCCTGGGGGGAGATCATCCAGTGCCGAGAGGCCTCGGGTAGAATCGCAAAGTGGGCGGTGGAAATCATGGGCAAAACAATCTCGTTCGCCCCTCGGAAGGCCATCAAGTCCCAGGTCTTGGCGGACTTCGTGGCTGAATGGGTCGACACCCAGCTCCAAACAGCCCCGATCCAGCTGGAACTCTGGACCATGTTCTTCGACAGGTCGCTGATGAAGACAGGAGCCGGTGTAGGCCTACTCTTCATCTCGCCCCTCGAGAAGCACCTACGCTATGTGCTACGCCTCCATTTCCTGGCGTCCAACAATGTGGCCGAGTATGAGGCTCTGGTCAACTGGTTGCGGATTGCCATCGAGCTAGGGGTCCGACGCCTCGACGCTCGCGATGACTCGCAGCTCGTCATCGACCAAGTCATGAAGAACTCCCACTGCCACAACCCGAAGATGGAGGCCTACTGCGAAGAGGTTCGGCGCCTGAAAGACAAGTTCTACGGGCTCGAGCTCAACCACATCGCCCGGCGCTACAACGAGACTGCGGACGAGCTGGCTAAAATAGCCTTGGGGCGAACAACGGTTCCCCCGGACGTCTTCTCCCGAGACCTGCATCAACCCTCCGTCAAGATCAACGACACACCCGAGCCCGAAGCACCCTCGGCCCAGCCCGAGGTACCCTCGGCTCAGTCTGAGGCACCCTCGGCTCAGCCCGAGGCACCCTCGGCTCGGCCCGAGGCATCCTCGGTTCAGCCCGAGGTACCCTCGGCCCCCGAGGGTGAGGCACTGCGCGTCGAGGAGGAGCAAAGCGGGGTCACGCCTAATCAAAACTGGCAGACCCCGTACCTGCAATATCTCCACCGAGGAGAGCTGCCCCTCGATCGAGCCGAAGCTCGGCGGTTGGCGCGACGCGCCAAGTCGTTCGTCTTGCTGGGAGACGGGAAGGAGCTCTACCACCGCAGCCCCTCAGGTATCCTCCAGCGATGCATTTCCATCACCGAAGGTTAGGAACTCCTACGAGAGATACACTCGGGGGCTTGCTGCCATCACGCGGCACCTCGAGCCCTTGTCGGAAACGCCTTCCGGCAAGGTTTCTACTGGCCGACGGCGGTGGCCGACGCCACTAGAATTGTCCGTACCTGCGAAGGGTGTCAGTTCTACGCAAGGCAGACCCACCTACCTGCTTAGGCTCTACAGACAATACCCATCACTTGGCCATTTGCTGTGTGGGGTCTGGACCTCGTCGGCCCCTTGCAGAAGGCACCCGGGGGCTACACGCACCTGTTGGTCGCCATCGACAAATTCTCCAAGTGGATCGAGGTCCGACCCCTAAACAGCATCAGGTCCGAACAGGCGGTGGCATTCTTCACCAACATCATCCACCGTTTTGGGGTCCCGAACTCCATCATCACCGACAACGGCACCCAGTTCACCGGCAGAAAGTTCCTGGACTTCTGCGAGGATCACCACATCCGAGTGGACTGGGCCACCGTGGCTCACCCCATGACGAATGGGCAAGTACAGCGTGCCAACGACATGATTCTACAAGGATTCAAGCCTCGGATCTACAACAACCTCAACAAGTTTGGCAAGCGATGGATGAAGGAACTCCCCTCGGTGGTCTGGAGCCTGAGGACAACGCCGAGCCGGGCCACGGGCTTCACGCCGTTCTTTCTAGTCTATGGGTCCGAGGCCATCTTGCCCACAGACTTAGAATACGGTTCCCCAAGGACGAGGGCCTATGCTGACCAAAGCAACCAAGCTAATCGAGAAGACTCGCTGGACCTGCTGGAAGAAGCTCGGGACATGGCCTTGCTACACTCGGCGCGGTACCAGCAGTCCCTGCGACGCTACCACGCCCGAGGGGTCCGGTCCCGAGACCTCCAGGTGGGCGACCTGGTGCTTCGGCTGCGACAAGACGCCCGAGGGCGACACAAGCTCACACCTCCCTGGGAAGGGCCGTTCGTCATCGCCAAAGTTCTGAAGCCCGGAACATACAAGCTGGCCAACAGCCAAGGCGAGGTCTACAGCAACGCTTGGAACATCCAACAGCTACGTCGCTTCTACCCTTAAGATGTTTTCAAGTTGTTCATATACCTCGCTCCCATGCAAAGTTTAGTCATCAAGGAAGGGTCAGCCTTGCCTCGGCAAAGCCCGACCCTCCCTCGGGGGCTAAAAGGGGGGAACCCCCTCTGCGTTGAATTTTTTCCTCGAAAAAAGATCCTTTCTGCCAGAATGTCTTTCGTGCTTTTCGACCACTTCGGAAGTGGATCCTGAAAACGACGGAGTACACGTAAGCAGCGCAGGCTGACCGAGCCGAGGGACTCCTACGCCTCCGGGATACGGATACCTCACTCATCACCTTCTGCGATAAGTAACTCACGTTCGGATAAGTGATTCCGCGGACCGAACAAGTCTTCACGCTCGAAAGCTCCTCTGCCGAAGCGGTTCTTTGGGCCTCTCGACTGCGTCGGTGACAGAACCCCATGGACGGGCAAGAGCACGCGTAAGCGGCAAGGCCGACCGAGCCGAGGGATTCCTACGCCTCCGGGATACGGATACCTCACTCATCACCTTCTGTGAAAAGCAACTCTCGCTCGCACAGACAATTCTGTTACCGACGAAAAAGTCCAGATACTCGAAACAAGAGGAAAAGAAGCGCAGCTTTACAACACGGCGAGGGTGTGTTTGGGCCTCGGCAGCCGCAGAAAACACACGCTACAAGACAATCCGATCCTGCAGGCTCGGATCATGACGACTGAAGGGAGCAGCAGCACCCTCGGCGTCGACTACAGCTTCGGCGAGGTCCGACCTAGCCTCGGACGGCGACCCGGTCCGAGGATCTCCACTCTGAAGGACGACGTCATCACCACGCCCGGGCCATCGCCGCCAGGGTCTTCTCCGAGAATCCGGCCCGAGCAGGCGACTCGGCTGCTCACCCCGAGGCCTCGGCCAGCTGTCCTCCGAGGACATCAGCCTGGCCCGAGGCCTCGGCAGATCAATTCCGGCGTCGGTCCCGCTAACGGACGACCCGGCCAGGCTCCGGCCGACCAAGTCTTCTTTTTCGAGCCAACTCTGCCTCTGTCCATGCTGACACCGCTACCCCTGGCCTCGGCTCATCGAAGAGCGGCCGAGGGGTTCCTTTAACTAAGCAAGAGAAGCCTCGAACAGCAAGGCCGACCGAGCCGAGGGACTCCTACGCCTCCGGGATACGGATACCTCACTCGTCACCTTTGCACGGGGCAACTCACGCTTGGTGAAGCGGTTCAGACAACCAACAGGCGAGTCTTAGTGCTCGAAAATGAGGAAAAAATACATACATGTTCAGGCCTCGACAGCCACAATGAACAAAAGACCGGCATTCAAGGTGCCATTACAAACGGAACTCCGGTTCCACCTCCGCAGGTACGAACAACCCCACTCGATCGGGGGGCCTACGGAGCGACAGAAGATCGACGAACGGCACGCCGTCGCCCGCTCCAGCAGCGGCGACGACGACGACTTCTGCTCCGGGGGGCCGAACAGCAGCAGCGATGACCTCAGGGCAGATGCTGCTGCCAGGAGGCCCCCGCCCGTGCCCAAACTCGTGAGGCAAGGACGGGCAGAAGGCCGTAGAGTTGGAGGTCGGTCCGTGGGCGGCCCCGGCCATCTCGTTGGCGGAAGAACCTCTTCTAGCTGCCGTGGCGGAAGGCGGCGCCGAGAGCGGCTTCGAAGCCACTCGGGTCCGAGAGCCAGGCACGCGGCAGCTGCCAGCGCCACGGACGGCGAGCGCCCTTCCCCCGATCACTGAGGGAAGGAGCGGACCACCGCCCATGCAGGGGCCGACCCCAACTCGGCACACTCCCCTCCCCAGCACTGGTGATGAAAATCCTTGAGGCTGAGGGAGGGGCAGAGGCCGCAGCCCGACTTGCTTTCCCCCGTCCAGGGGCTAGTGGTCACCGTCTTGGGTGACCGCTGGCGAAGGGGTGCAGCCGGGCTGCATGATGAAAATCCTTGAAGCCGAACGATGGCTGAAAGGTACCAACTCCCGCGGAGTTGCGTTCCCCCAACGACAAGGCGGAAGGACTGCGGGCATCCCCCATCCGGGGGCTCGGAAGGTGGAAAGACACGATGCATAAGGGAGCGCGAAGACATAGTCGCCTTTCAAGGGGGTCACCCTCCTTTTAAAGGCGACTCTCCCTACTTGCGTCCCAGCCGTCGTGGGTTGAGTCTTCTCCAGCACGCTCCAAGGTCCTCCCCCTACGGCGCGGGGGCTGGGCCCCACGTGTCATGCAAGTCGGCCGAGGGCGGAAGAAGCCAAACCGCCGCGCGCGGTGCATGCAACCGTCCAGCGGTTACAAGCGTCCCTCCACTTTCACCCAGACCAGCGGGTGAAAGGGTGGGCAGCCATGCAGGCGGCATGCAACCGCGCCAAGTGGGCGCACCTCTCCGACTTCCAGCGCGCCCAGCATGGAGGCCCAGGCCCACGCGTCATGCAACCGGCGCGCCAGATGCTACGTGCGAGCAACTGCACCGCCACTCACGCCACTGCCACGCCTCCTCGACTGTGGAACCAGTACCACGACTCGAGGCAACCCTACGCACGACCCAGCAGCCCCAGCCTGGCGCGACGTTCAATGCGACCGAAAATGGGCCGACAGTAATGGCGGTGGCAGGCGGGCAGGAGCAGCGGTCACGTCATCAGCCAAGCTTACGTCCCATCCGGGGGCAGCGAGAGAACCCTCTCTCACGGCGTGAAGACGACGCGCCCGTGTTTCGTTCCTCGAACGGCTCGCGCACGCGCAACGGCTGCCCCGCGAACCACTCACCCCGTTGCATTAACTCCACGGCGGGACAGGCGGCGCCTCTGGCAGGAGAAGCAAGCGACGCTTCGCCTTCGCCATAATGACCGCGTCAAAAAAGGTACGCCGCGTTGTTCAATTTCGTATCCTGTTGGGCCTATGCTTCGTCGCCGAAGGTCTTACAGGGAGAAGCAGTCTTCGGCGGAAGCTGTTTGTATAAAATGGTCGAAGGTTCCTCTTTGTGAAGCTTCGGTATTGCAAACCGACTTAAAGATAGAATGACCTTTTAGTCCATAAAGGTCTGAGTCAATGTTGTAAGCTTTTATAAGGGGCTTACTTGTAATTCCTCACAGGCTGCGTCCTGTGCCTATAAATAGTGAACAGTATTCCATTACTGTTCACGCATTCGAGTTATTGCCATCGCATCTTCTGGAATTCAACCTTTTGCCAAGGCAAAGGTATTATTGTATTCAATGATTCAATACATTAAATAGATACAATGTAATTTGTCTATGATGTATTTATCTCTTTTATACCTTTTTATGTTATCTTATAATTTTTACTGAAATTTTATTACGAAGACTTAAACTTCGTAATTATGCTCTTATCAGCCTTCGTCCAAGGCCCATTATCCTCAAGGGAATAATGTTTCATGGACGAAGGACATTGACATTTAACACTTTATGTTGTCTTGTTCTTAATTCATAGCATTTGAGAACAAGTCCCCAACATTGGCGCCCACCTCCGGTGAACTCACTTCCACTTTTTTGAGCTAATGGCTTCGTTCAACGACCAAACTGGAGCTGCTTCGGACCCGAAGCTGGTGCTCCCGATCACAGGTGGCTCGTCCTCAGAGCCAGCTAACAAGAAACAAAAGAAGGAAGCACAGAGAAGGGTACAACATGTTGGGGTGCAAGGACCCTTCATCAAGTCAAGATGGTCTCACATTCCTATTACCTTCTCCCAAGAGGACCTTCAGCTCAAAGATTACCCACACAACGATGCCATGGTTATCTCTTGTGTTATCAAAGGATTTCTGGTCCACAATGTCTTGGTTGACACAGGCAGTGCAGCTGACATTATATTTGCTAAGGCCTTCAGACAAATGCAAGAGCCAGAAGATAAGATTCATGATGCTACACATCCTCTCTGTGGCTTCGGAGGAAGACAGATTGTAGCACTGGGCAAGATCACCATGTCAGTGACCTTCGGGTTCATCAACAACACTAGAACTGAGCAAGTTGTGTTTGACATTGTTGACATGGAATACCCTTACAATGCAATTATTGGTCGTGGTACCCTCAATGCCTTCGAAGCAATCCTTCATCCTGCCTATCTTTGCATGAAGATACCTTCGGATCAGGGACCCATTGCTATCCATGGAAGTCAGGAAGCTGCAAGAAGGGCCGAAGGCAATTGGACTGACTCAAAAGCAATCCATAACATAGATGGAGCTGAAGCTTGTGAACAGTACAAATTCAGAAGGGAGAAAGCAGCTTCAGCAGATCAGCCGAAGCCTATGCTCTTATGTGAGGACATAGCAGAGCAGAAGGTGCTGTTAGGCTCTCAATTATCCGAAGAGCAGGAGAAAACCTTGATAAGGTTTTTGTTCAATAACAAAGATGTTTTTGCATGGTCAGCCAATGATCTCTGCGGAGTTAATAGAGATGTTATTGAGCACTCGCTCAATGTCGATCCATCCTTCAGACCCAGAAAGCAAAGGCTTCGGAAAATGTCAGATGATAAGGCCGAAGGTGCTCGCAACGAAGTCAAAAGACTCCTCAGTGCAGGAGTTATCAGAGAAGTGAAGTACCCAGAATGGCTAGCTAACACTGTTATGGTAAAAAAGGCCAATGGCAAGTGGCGGATGTGCATCGATTTTACAGATCTTAACAAGGCTTGTCCGAAGGATGAATTCCCATTACCAAGGATAGACTCTTTAGTTGATGCAGCAGCTTCTTCAGAGCTCATGAGTCTGTTAGACTGTTATTCAGGCTATCACCAAATTTGGATGAAGAAGGAAGATGAGCCGAAGACTAGCTTCATAACTCCAAGTGGCACATATTGCTATCTTCGGATGCCTGAGGGGCTCAAAAACGCTGGAGGGAGTTTCAGCCGAATGACTGCGAAGGTTCTCCAATCTCAAATAGGCAGAAATGTGCTAACTTATGTTGATGACATCATTGTAAAAAGCACGAAGCAGGAGAATCATATTGCTGATCTGCAGGAGACCTTCGCCAGTTTCAGGCAAGATGGCTTAAAGTTAAATCCAGAAAAATGCGTCTTCGGAGTAAAGAAGGGGAAATTTCTTGGATGCTTGGTTTCAACAAAGGGAATTGAAGCTAATCCAAGTAAAATTGAAGCTATACTTCGGATGGAGCCACCAACTACAAAGAAGGGGGCTCAAAGATTGACAGGAAGATTGGCATCTCTCAATAGATTCATATCCAGATCAGCAGAGAGAAACTTACCATTCTTCGAAGTGCTGAAGTCAGCCGAAGTCTTTCAATGGGGACCAATCCAGCAGAAGGCTTTTGAAGAGTTGAAACAGTATTTGATAGATCTAACAACATTGACTCCACCAATGCCAGGGGCTCCTTTATTATTATATGTGGCAGCTTCGCACTCAGCGGTAAGTGCAGCGCTTGTCCAGGAGAAGCTTGATGGTCAAGTCAAGAGGCAGGCCCCAATATATTTTGTTTCCGAGGTTCTTAGTTTATCAAAGAAAAATTATACAGAGTTGGAGAAGGTACTGTATGCTGTCTTGATGGCCTCCAGGAAGCTTCGGCACTATTTCCAAGCTTACAACATAATTGTTCCTTCCTCACAACCTCTGAAGGATATTATGAGGAACCGAGAAGCTACGGGAAGGATTGGAAAATGGGCTGCAGAGCTCAATGAATTTTGTATTGAATATGTTCATAGATCTTCGATTCAGTCCCAGGCGTTGGCAGACTTCATTGCTGACTGGACGCCAGGGGCTCAGGAGGAAGAAACGAATAAAGACAACGAAGCATGGACAGTATTTTGTGATGGATCTTGGGGAACCTTCGGAGCAGGAGCGGCTGCTATGTTGGTTTCACCTTCCAAAGTCAAAACTTGTTATGCGGCAAAGCTTGATTTTAGTTGCACAAATAACATTGCCGAGTACGAAGCATTGCTTCTAGGTCTTCGGAAGTTAAAAGCAATGGGAATCAGAAGGGCCATACTTAAAACTGATTCCCAGGTTGTTTCGGGTCATATTGACAAAAGTTGCAAGGCTAAAGATCCGAAGCTTGAAAAGTATTTGGCTATGGTTCGAAGAGTTGAAGCTTCTTTCGAGGGATTTTCTGTCAAAAATATCCCTCGAGGACAAAATGAGCATGCTGATTTGTTAGCTAAGTCAGCAGCGCAGGGGCTGCCCTTACCTTCGGATGTGTTCTTCGAAACAATAAAAGCACCTTCGGTGGAACTTCTTGAAAGAGCAGTCCTCAGTATATCTCCTGTTTACAGCGAAGATTGGAGAACTGAGATCATCTCTTACCTTCAGGGTAAATTCCTTTCAGATGATGAAGCTTATAACAAGAGGATAGAGGCAAGAGCTCGTCCATATGTCATAATAGAAGGGGAGTTGTACAAGCATGGAGTTTGTGCTCCGCTACTCAAATGTTTATCCAGAGCCGAAGGTTTAGAGTTAATGAAAGAAATACATGCAGGCCTGTGTGGATCTCACATCGGATCTAGGCCATTACTTGGAAAAATTTTCCGCCAAGGATTTTATTGGCCGAAGGCAGCTTCGGATGCAGTAGAGTTGGTTCAAAAGTGCGAAGGTTGTCAGAAATGTGCAAGAGATCAAAAACAACCTTCGTCCTTAACACAGCTCATACAACCCACTTGGCCATTGCAAAGGTGGGGCCTTGACTTGTTAGGTCCATTACCACCGGCCCAAGGGAACCTGAGATATGTCATAGTAGCTGTGGAATATTTTTCTAAATGGATTGAGGCGAAGCCTTTAGCCACAATAACTTCGGCCACCGTCCAAAAGTTTTTCTGGCAGAATATCGTTTGTCGTTTCGGGGTGCCAAAGGCTATCACTGTGGATAATGGGACACAGTTTGACTCCGAAGCTTTCAGGGATTTCTGTGACCAAATTGGTACGAAGATCCATTTTGCATCAGTTAGGCACCCGGAGTCAAATGGACTCGTTGAAAGAGCCAACGGCATTATAATGACAGGAATAATGAAATTAATCTTCAACCAACCCAGGGGAAAATGGCCAGATCAGTTAACCAAAGTGGTGTGGGGCCACAACACAACAACATCAAGGTCTACAGGCTTTACTCCATTTAAGTTATTATTCGGTGACGAAGCAATAACTCCGGAGGAAGCTAAAACCGGATCAATAAGGATATTAGCTTCGGCAGAATCAGATTCCGAAGCTACTTATTCTATAGAAAAATATGCTTTAGAAGGGATCAGACTGCAAGCCGTGGAGAATATCAATAAATATCAAGCCGAAACAATCAAATGGCGGGATAGAAAGGTTCGGCTAAAAAATATTGAGCCAGGGCACTTGGTGCTTCGGAGAGTGGCCAACCCAGAAACAGTGGGCAAGTTGCAGTTGAAATGGGACGGACCTTTCTTAGTAGCATCTTCGTCAAGACCCGGTTCATACAGATTGAAGGATATGGACGGCAACGACATTCCTAGGTCTTGGAATGCGGATGAGCTTCGGCGATATTATGTATAACTCGATGTAATTTTTCATATTTTTTATTTTTTCTTTCATGGCACCCTTTTCCTTTCCGAAGGGGGAGAAAGGTTTTTAATGGGGCCAGCACATGTAATTTCCTTTTTTAGTTCTATAAGAGCAAAACCCCCCAAGGAATGTAAATGTAAAAGCTGAGAACGCACCATCGAGTGCCAAAAAGTAAAGGCGAAGAAGCTCCAAAGTCGTTCCTAAGGGAATGCAGAGCTTACAGCGAAAAGTCAACGCTGATTTCGCCAAAAGTAAAGGCGAAGAAGCTCCAAAGTCGTTCCTAAGGGAATGCAGAGCTTACAGCGAAAAGTCAACGCTGATTCCGCCGAAAGTAAAGGCGAAGAAGCTCCAAAGTCGTTCCTAAGGGGATGCAGAGCTGAGGTGTGATTGTTTTTAAGGAAATAATGGCTATGAGTATGGCTTGAAGTGTGATTGTTTGGCCATTCATTTGCACATCGCATTACATCATAACATTTGCATTCATAAACATTCATCCAGGCATATGTAGGATAATCATCTTCATAGCATAAGCGGTTGCTTCGGCAAGTAAAAAAAGAGAGCTTCGGAAAGAAAGAGCTTCGTGTACAAAAAGGAGAGCTTCGGAAAAAAGGAAAATGTTGTTTTCTATGCTTCGTTGCGTACGAAAAGAAGGGAAGGTGTTTTTTCGCCTTCGGCTCAAAAAAAAAGAAAATTTCGTCCACATCAAAGCATTTCTCATACATCAATGAAAGGATAAGGATATATTACAAGGTATGAGCAGAATACATTAAAAACAAGTTTTGTTTACATTTACAAAAGTTATCTCAAAAGTTTCTCAAGTACTGTCTACAGTCTACTATCTAATCCCCAAGGAGCTTCGGCTTCGGCGTCATTCTTGATCTTCGGCTTCGGCTTCGTCATCCTACATGAATAAGGTCGTTGTAAGTCAAAATCAAGCTTACAAGAAAAGGTAAGCACAAGGTATGGTTTCTTACTGGTTCAAGGTGGCTACGAGCTTCGTCTCCAGCCTTCTCTCGCCCACCTTTTGTCCATATCATTTTTACAAATCTGTTCGAGATACTTCGGGCAAGGTCAGGAATGTCGTCCAGGATTGATGGTGTTAAAGTGAAATTTGGCCTATTGACAATCTTTCCATGATCACAGCCAGCCTTCAGGAAAGCTGCAGCAGTTCCTCGAGAAGCCACCCAGGCACAGAAGTCACCATGCCCAGCTATGACTTCGTCGAGCTCGTCAATCTCCCCCTCAATATGTTCGAAGGTCTTCGGTAGATCTTCAGCTGAGGGGGTGAATTTTTCACTGCTGGCTCCAACTGAGTAAAAAATCTTTCTTAATCGTTGAATGCACTTGTTACTAAATTCCAAGCATTTATCTTGAAGACTTGTCAGTAGTTTTCTCAAATCTGAATTTTGTTGAGCTTCGGCTTCAAGTTTTGCATTAAGATCTTGTTTTTCTCGTTCGAACTGCTCAGACTGGCGGAGAAGCTTCGTGTTCAGTTCTGTTATTTTTGCTTCAGCTTCCGCCAATAAACCTTCGGTTGCCTGGAGCTCAAAGTTCTTTTTCTCGAAAGCATCTGATTGTTCCTTTATTTTGCTTTCCAAATTTTCAATTATAACTTCATGCTTTTTATCTTCAAAATCTTGTTGCATTTGCAAGGCTTTGCTCAACAGCATACTCTGCACGAAAACAACCTTCGTCAGATATGTTTTTATTATTAGAAACAATAAAAGTTAAGGGACAAGTAGTTCACCTTGAAGTTGGAATAAAATAAACTACCAACGACATGTTGTCGTCGGTAGCGGCTGATGTCTGTTTCTAGCTTCGGGAATCCGATACTCTTGGACAGAGTACTGATAACTTTGGCTCCTGTTTGATCTCGAATGCAATCTATTTTTTCATCATCAACGCCTCCGAAGAGGAGTGCCCCAGGTTTGTATCCACAAGATTTGGCATACTCTCTAAGCTCTTCTATTTCAGCTTTTGATAGTTGTTCTCCAACTAAATTCTGGAACATGAAGGCTTCGTTTTCTGAAGCTTCATCAGCAATTTCTTTTCCTTTCCCCGACGCTGCGGTCACGGCCTCTTCGGCGGCGATGGTAGCTTCTTCTGCAGCCATGTCTAGCAGTATTTGGTCAATATGTTCAATTGTGCTCTCCAGATTCAACTCTTCAGCTGAGGCAGCTTTGGCAGCTGCGGCCTCCGAAGGTGCAATTTCAATATCTGTCCCCTCTGCAGCCGCTTGTGTTTTCTGGGCTGAAGCTCTTGGCGGCGTCTTGTCAATTACCTCTGTTACAGTGATAATTCTTTGTTTCTTTGCCTTGATTGTTTTCTTCGATTTTTCGGGCTCCTTGTCCTTCTGAAAAAACTTTGTCAGTTGAGGGCCCAGTGGACTTAGCTTCGCAGGTAAGGATTCAGTCATTACCTTCAGAATTTCCTCAACGACAGCAGCAGAAGGTGATGCGGGGGTTTCTTCTGCCTCGGATATTTGTTGCTTCGGAGAAGAAGTTTTCCTCTTCTTCGGAATTTTCTTCTTTGATGGTTCTTTTTCACCTTCATTTAAGGCTTCAGTTATCCTTTTCCTTTTTTGGCCTCCGACACCTTTGTTCAGATTTTCGTAATCAGGGTATTCGAAACCCAGGGCGTCCAGCACTCGGTTTAGTCTTCGCTTCGGACGGGTGCCAAAGGCCGCGGTCATCAATTGATCTTCTTTTTTGGAATAGTTCCCAAGTATTTCGTTGCACATTGCTTCAATTGTTTCCAGCCACTCTTGGCAAGGTGTTTTAAAGTATTTCTTAAATTTGTAATAATAAGGCAAACGCACAAGTTCACCTTCTTTCTTTTTCCCCTTCAGCTTCGGCATTTCCCATTCTTTTAAGCTAGGAAAAACTTGGAAAGCCAAGAACTCCTGAACCAGGTCTCTTGTACTAATATGATCTGCAACAATTCTGAATTCATTCATTGCTTGTTGTGTGGGACCATCTACTGACATGTTGCAGAGAGGTCGGGTTTCTCCGAAGATTAGTTCGAGTGGACTTTGCACGAGCTTCTCCTTGTCATCATTAACCTTGACATAGAACCACTCAGACTTCCACCCTGCTGCCCATTTACTCCGATAGCTGATTACAGGAAACTTCGTAGTTTTCCGATAAGCAAAATTGTAGCAACCAAAATTGTCATGCAATCCATCCTTTCTAGCCTTCGTCTGATAATGCAGCTCGTGAACCCAGCAAAAGCTGTCCGCAAATGGCTCCACTGCTTGGCTTCGGAGTGCCCAGATATAAACACTGAGCCTAACGATAGCGTTAGGGGTCAGCTGGTGAAAATAGATACCGAACCTCTTCAGCACCTCTGCAATAATCCCATGAAGGGGGAATCTTAATCCAGCCTTTAAAAAGCTCTTAAAAATAACAATTTCATCCTTTTCTGGCTTCGGGGTAGTCTCTTCTCCCCCGAAGCGTAATAGCTTCTTCTGATCTTCATTGAAAAAGCCTGACTTTACCATTTTGGAGAGATCAGCCTTCGAAACGGTGGATTTTCCAAAGTCCAAGTGGCTGGGCTTACTTGGCATGGCAATACGATAATCGTCTTCGGGATCAGTTTCCTCAATAACTTCTTCTTCTACTCCGGCAGGTGCTTGTTGTGCTTGTTCTGCATCTTCACTAGGGATCTCTTCAGAAACTACCAGCCCGGATCGTTGCATGGCTTCGGAGATGGGAACAGTCTCCGAAGCTTCAGTTTCGCCTCCCTCACGCTCAACCCTGGCAGTAGAACGCACTCTGGCCATTTAATTATGAATATGTAGAAATTTAACACTTTTTTCTTCCGAAGTTTTTTCTGACGAAGCAGGCTTCAAACTGGAGCTTCGTTCAATTCCGACAGACAAGCTTCGGCGACGGTTAAAAATTTTGGCAGCAAAACAGTGCAAATAGCAATGAATGCTGTGGTAACTTCACACCTACTCGTCTGTTTATATAGTGCTGCAGGTAAGAAGGCGAAGCGCCAGAATTTTTACACCAGGCGGACACCCGCTCGCACTCGCTGCGTGGTGGACCTTAGAGACCGAACAGTAACTCTGCAAGGTGGGGCTGCTACGCGCTGGGAGATTGAATCGTTTCTCGACAACGAGCTCAGGGAAGGTGTTTTTTAGACCTTCGGCGCTCCGAAGCTTAAGAGACTTTTTTCACGGATCAAGCTCGTTACGAAAAACGATCTAGCACCGCAAAAGGGGCTACTGTTGGGCCTATGCTTCGTCGCCGAAGGTCTTACAGGGAGAAGCAGTCTTCGGCGGAAGCTGTTTGTATAAAATGGTCGAAGGTTCCTCTTTGTGAAGCTTCGGTATTGCAAACCGACTTAAAGATAGAATGACCTTTTAGTCCATAAAGGTCTGAGTCAATGTTGTAAGCTTTTATAAGGGGCTTACTTGTAATTCCTCACAGGCTGCGTCCTGTGCCTATAAATAGTGAACAGTATTCCATTACTGTTCACGCATTCGAGTTATTGCCATCGCATCTTCTGGAATTCAACCTTTTGCCAAGGCAAAGGTATTATTGTATTCAATGATTCAATACATTAAATAGATACAATGTAATTTGTCTATGATGTATTTATCTCTTTTATACCTTTTTATGTTATCTTATAATTTTTACTGAAATTTTATTACGAAGACTTAAACTTCGTAATTATGCTCTTATCAGCCTTCGTCCAAGGCCCATTATCCTCAAGGGAATAATGTTTCATGGACGAAGGACATTGACATTTAACACTTTATGTTGTCTTGTTCTTAATTCATAGCATTTGAGAACAAGTCCCCAACATATCCTTTTCCTCTTTCTCTCTCTTACAACAGGGACCGGAAAAGGGGGATACCCCGAAAAGGATCCTTCTCCGTGAAGGAACCAGGCTCCGAGCCTCCCTACTGATCAGAGGTTCGAAGGCTGGCCCCTCGGAGGGGTTCAACAGCCGCATGAGAGCGCGTGGGCTCCACACCCACTACTGGTCAGAGGTTCGAAGGTCGGCCCCTCGGAAGGGTTCAACGACCGCCTCAGGCTACTCGGGCTCCGCGCCCACTACTGATCAGGGGTTCGAAGGCTGGCCCTCGAAGGGTTCACAGCCGCCTCAGACAGAGAGCGAGGGATGACCATGGGTACGTTTGATACATAACCAAGGCTCGGGCTGCGCTCCCGAGGTACCCTAGGACATTTCTGAGACCAGCGGGAACGATCATGTAACGGAATCCCATCAGAGGGAGGCATCGAGCCCTCGGACCCCGTCGACAGGGGACCGGGTCCGGCAGATCACCTGCAGGTACTTTTGGGCGTGCCTCTGGGCCTCTAGCCGACCCCTAGCAAATGGGGCACGGACGTCCGCTCGGATTACCCGCCAGCAGCTCACCGGAGACACCATGTTCGGCGCCCTCCGGGGGCAACATGGCACTTTCCCCCCCTCCTCCTTGCGGAAAGGCGACGCAGGGGCGTATGTAAAAAAGTCGAGTCTCTCCCTGATCGTCCTCTCGCCCTGTGCAGAGGCTCGGGGGCTGCTCTCGCAAACCCGGCTCCAGCCAAACCGTTGACAGCATCAACATACCAGCCCGAGAACTTGAGACCCGACCGTGCACCCGGGCTACGGCCAGCTCGCATGAGGGAACGACCAGACCAGCCAAAGCATTGCGCGAGGCATTAAGACCTCGGAGGAGTCAAACTACTCCTCCGAGGCCTCGGGGGCTACACCCGGCGAGTGCGCTCGCGCGCACCCACCGGAACAAAACGCAACCAAGAAAGGCTGGTCCCCTTGCAAAAAAGTGTGACAAAAGCCTCCAAGCGAGTGTTAACACTCCCTTCGAGGCTCGGGGGCTACTGTCGGGGACCATAATTAGGGGTACCCTCAAGGCTCCTAATTCTCAGCTGGTAACCCCCATCAGCACAAAGCTGCAAAGGCCTGATGGGTGCGATTAAGTCAGGGATCGGTCCATTCGAGGGACTCGATCACGCCTCGCCCGAGCCTAGCCTCGGACAAGGGCAGCCGACCCTGGAGGATCTCCGTCTTGCCCGAGGCCCCCCTCCAGCGACGAACATATTTCCGGCTCGCCCGAGACCCTGTCTTCGCCAAGAAGCAACCCTGACCAAATCGCTGCGCCAACCGACCAGATCACAGGAGCATTTAATGCAAAGGTGGCCTGACAGCTTTATCCTGACGCACGCCCTTCAGTCGATAGAGCCGAAGTGACCGCAGTCACTTTGCCACTCCACTGACCGACCTGATAGAAGGACAGCGCCGCCTGCGCCGCACCAACTGCAGTGCCACTTGACAGAGTGAGGCTGACAAGCAGTCAGGCCCGGCCTCAGGCACCATAGGAAACTCCGCTCCGCCCGACCCAGGGCTCGGACTCGGGCTAAGCCCCGGAAGACGGTGAACTCGGCTCCGCCCGACCCAGGGCTCGGACTCGGGCTAGGCCCCGGAAGACGGCGAACTCCGCTCCGCCCGACCCAGGGCTCGGACTTGGGCTAAGCCCCGGAAGACGGCGAACTCCGCTCCGCCCGACCCAAGGCTCGGACTTGGGCTCGGCCCCGGAAGACGATGAACACCGCTTCGCCCGACCCCAGGGCTCGGACTCAGCCCTGGCCTCAGCCGACGGTATCCGCCTCGCCCGACCCAGGGGCTCGGACTCGACCACGGCCATGGAAGACAGACTCGACCTCGACCTCGGAGGAGCCTCCACATCACCCAACCTAGGGCGCGGACCGACCATGCCGACAGGAGGCGCCATCATTACCCTACCCCAAGCTGACTCAGGCTACAGGGAACAAGACCGACGTCCCATCTGGCTCGCTCCGCCAGATAGGCAATGATGGCGTCCCACACGCTCCCTGACGACGGCGGCTCTCAGCCCCCTTACGGAAGCAAGAGGACGTCAGCAAGGACTCGACAGCCCCGACAGCTGTCCTTCCTCTAGGCTCCAGCGCTCCTCCGACGGCCACGACACCACACGAACCGGGCGCCAAAACCTCTGCGGCCGCCACGATGGCGTGTACTTAGGGCGCTAGCTCTCCTCCGCTAGACACGTAGCACTCTGCTACACCCCCCATTGTACACCTAGATCCTCTCCTTACGCCTATAAAAGGAAGGACCAGGGCCCTCTTAGAGAAGGTTGGCCGCGCGGGGACGAGGACGAGACAGGCGCTCGCATAAGTGAAAGGGAAATGTGCCCTTGGGCCATTTCTAAGTATTTTGGTGATTGAGTGCCAACACAAGTGCTTAAATGTGAATTTATGCTCATGGATGGACAAAGTGCAAATCAAGAGTAAAGGTATGTTTCTAAGCCTTAGTACATTGGTTTTGTGTACTAATATACTTGTCTAAGTGTTAGAAACAGAAAGAAGAAGAAAAGAAAAGAGGTGAAAAAGGCTTGGCTGTGTGCAGCCAAGACTCAGCTCAGTCTGGCACACCGGACTGTCCGGTGGTGCACCGGACAGTGTCCGGTGCGCCAGGCTGACTCGGCGTGAAGTGGCCGCTCTCGGGAATTCGCCGACGGCGTACGGCTAAAATTCACCGGACTGTCCGGTGTGCACCGGACTGTCCGGTGAGCCAACGGTCGGCCGGGCCAACGGTCGGCCGCGGAATCTGTGTGCGACACGTGGCCGGGCCAACGGTCGGAAGGGGGCACCGGACTGTCCGGTGTGCACCGGACATGCACCAACGGCTCCCAGATCTGCAACGGTCGGCCGCGCCATTTTAGGAAGGAAATCGGGCACCGGACAGTGTCCGGTGTGCACCGGACTGTCCGGTGCACCCGACGACAGAAGGCAAGATTGGCCTTCCAGATTTGCTCTCAACGGCTCCTAGCTGCCTTGGGGCTATAAAAGGGACCCCTAGGCGCATGGAGGACTACACCAAGCAACCTTAGAGCATTCTTGATCATCCACACTCAGTCTTTGTGCATTCGTTTGTCATTCTCAGTGATTCGAGCTCCGTTCTAGTGAGAACTTTGAGATAGTCTTTTGAGCTCGATTCTTGGCCGTGTGTGTGCGCATTTTGCTGTGGATTTGTGTGTGTTGCTTCCCTCCCTTACTCCGTGCTTCTGTGTGAACTTTAAGTGTAAGGGCGAGAGACTCCAATTTGTGGAGATTCCTCGCAAGTGGGATAAAGATAAGCAAAGCAAAACACCGTGGTATTCAAGTGGGTCTTTGGACCGCTTGAGAGGGGTTGATTGCAACCCTCGTCCGTTGGGACGCCACAACGTGGAGTAGGCAAGCGTTGGTCTTGGCCGAACCACGGGATAACCACCGTGTCATCTCTGTGATTGATCTTTGTTGGTTATTGTGTTTTGTTGAGGATTCCTATCTAGCCACTTGGCAATTATTGTGCTAACAATTAACCAAGTTTTGTGGCTTAAGTTTTCAAGTTTCACAGGATCACCTATTCACCCCCCCTCTAGGTGCTCTCAATTGGTATCAGAGCCGTTCTCTTCACAAAGGGACTAACCGCCCGAAGAGATGGATCCTAAAGGGAAGGGAATCGTGATCAACGACAAGTAGGGATGAAAACGAATGGGAATGGGCGGGAAACTACCACTCCCGTTTCCGTTACCATATTTTTTTACCGAAAACGGGAGCGGGAGCGGGAAGGCGGTAGCGAAAACGGTTACGGAATATATGGGTATACGAAAATGAACAAATACGAACGAATATTCAACAAAAACGGACGGTAGCCGGACGGTAGCCGGATGCACAGCACACAACAACATATTTATCGCACACAACAGTACAACACACAGTTCTGTTCAGATTTAAATACACAGTACACAGCACACAGCTGCTGCTGCTCCATATAGATGTTGCCAAACATGTTTATCTCACACAGCACACAGTTGCCAAACATGGACACAGCACACATTGACACAGCAACATATTTATCTAAATTCCAAACATGTTGCCAAGCATTAAGCACCATGACTAGTCGGCGTAGTCGCAGGCTCACATTCAAAGCTCATCATAATCATTCATGACGTCAGGATCACTTTCAGCATCTTGTTCCTACAAGTTTGCAATTCTCGGTTAATTAATTCTAACCAATAAGGCTAAATTCATAGATCAGTAACAAGGAGTTCTAACAATAATATGGAAAATGGTTGCATACCTCATCATCCATGCAGGGCTGACTGATAGGAATTGCTTCCGAAGGTTTTAGATCAGCCAAAATAGAATGAATAATTGTAGAATCTGATAATACAAAAGAAAAATACATGCATGAGTATATGACATAAGAAAATTTCTGTTCAACATATTAAAAAATGGGTACCTTTTCTTGATGCACGAATCCAATCTTTAGTACATATAAGTGCTTGTACCATCTCAGAGTCAAGTCGATTGCGATATGGATCAACAACCCGGCCAGCAGCACTAAAGGCAGACTCTGAAGCAACAGTTGACACTTGTATAGACATCACATCACGAGCAATTTGTGAGAGAATAGGGTACTTATCTGTGTTGTTCTTCCAGAAAGCTAAAATATCAAATGGATCTTGCTTTAGAAGAGGTTCTGCCATGTATTTGTCCAATTCATTTAAATAATTAGTACCAGGCCTAACATCATCATACAAGAAAGCATCAAGTTCAACATTCTTCTTTGTAGCTAAATGTTCTGTTGGGCTGACATGTTGGTTTGCATTCATATCATTGTTGGAAGCTGAAGGTTTAGAGCTTGCATAAAATAGAAACAAGTTCTTCATAGCACCAACTAACTCATCAAGACGGACCTGGTAGTAGTCACCATAGAACTTTCTCATGTAGAATTCAGCAAGCTTCTTCTTATACCTAGGATCAAGAAAGCATGCTAGAGCAAGACTCAAACTAGAACAGCTCCAATATTTCTCAAACTTGTCACTCATAGATATTGCCATTGTTCTAATAGTTAAATCTTCATCCACACACCATTTATCAAGCAGTTCCTTTATCTCACAGAAACCTCTATAGAATATATTTGCAGTTGGATACGAAGTTCCGGACAGCAACTCAGTAAGATCATAAAAACTTTGCAAGCACTGAAAAACTTTTACAGCCATGGCCCATTCACTATCAGAAGGACAAATGTTGTTATACTTTTGACGGTTTGCTGTTTTTAGCCTAATGAAAGCTGCTTTGTAGTGCAAGGCATCCCTAAGCATCAAATATGTTGAATTCCACCTAGTTGAAACATCAAGCTGTATGCCCTTTGATGTGTCTAACCCACACTCGGCAGCACGCTTCATGAGTTCCTCCCATTGTAAGGGAGAACCCTTAACAGTGAGGACCAATGCTTTAATTTTTTGTAGTGCTTTTGAAATGACAGCCATTCCATCTCTAGCAACCAAGTTAAGTACGTGGCATGCACATCTAATATGGAAAAAAATGCCATCGCAAACCAAAGCAGTCCCATTCTCTCTAAGGTCATCAATAATATCATTGACTGCCACTAAGTTGCTAGATGCATTGTCCAAGGTCAAAGAAAACAATTTTTTCTCAACAAACCAGTTAACCATGACTTCAGTAAAAGACTCAGCCAACTTATGCCCGGTGTGCCGACCATCTACATGAAAGAAACCCACTATTCTCTTTTGAATGTGCCACTCATCATCTATCCAGTGTAAGGTGACACACATGTACCCTTTGTTTTGACATGAAGTCCACATATCCATAGTTGTACTAAAGCGACAGGGGACTGTTTTCAAATATGCATACAACTTGTCCCTTTCAAGTATATATATATCCATTATGTCCTTTCTAGCTGTTACTCTAGACTTCAAGGGAAAGCTAGGGCGCAAAGACTTAATGAACTCAACAAAGTAATCATGCTCAACAATATTAAATGGGTACTCATGCATGATTATTGCCAAATAAAATTTCTTGACACTATCATCCTGATCATACCTAAAGGGCTTAATAGCAGTTATATCTTTACCATCCTTTTCTAAACTGAGTTGTAGCTGCCCTTTCACAATCTTGTGAGCTGCCTTCAAATGGTTGCTAAACCCAGTAGTGCCATGGTTGCATTCAGCTCTATACTTTGCCTTACATCTTGCAAAGTTGCAGTGCCCCCACACTTGTTCGTACTTTTTCCCATTCTCCTCAATGACCATATTCTTCTTCGTAAAGTATTCCCACACCCAAGATGTGCATCTTTTCTGCTTTTTTTGATTGTTACCAATTGCATGTCCTTCACCCTCCTCCTTGTCATCATCGAGTGGTGCACTAGCATCACCAGTAGCAGGCATTATTACTTGTGTGTTAGTACCATCAATCCCAATCCTTGGTTCAACTGGTAGACTAGCATCACCACCAGTAACACTCTTTGCTGCTGTAGATGAAGACCCTGGAACCCCCTGACTGTCACTTGCACATAATACCCTCTTGGCCCCTGAAAATCAATAAACAATACATTGTATGAATTTGTTTGCAAATACAAACAACTTCACCAGTAGCAGTTAAGTGTACTAAATCTGTAACAGACTAACAATACCTGAAATAGAATTGGCACCGTTGGTGCTACCTTTTGCAGAAGGTGGCGACGGTGGAGGTTCAGGCAGGAAACTTGAAATACCTAGTTGCTTCTCGGCTGGCATTGATTTGGCACGGGGATGGCATCCCTTGCCTCCACTCTTTGACATCTTCAGTAAATCAATAGACAGTTCTTCACAAATCACAATCGGTGGTTCGGTTCCTGACTGGAGCAGTGCAATTTAACAATTTAACTCCACGTAACTGAGCAGTGTAATAAATTTATGTGAAATAGGACAAAATCACAGAACAATTTAACAATGAAAATGTTATTGCCTATTGAGCATTCCACGTAATGACGTAACTGAGCAGTGTAATAAACATTAACGAGCAACCACAAAGGCACACGTCCACGGTCCACACCAGTCAACGAGCAACTAAGGCGAGGACAAGCGGGCAAGCGGCGAGCCTACCTGACACCTGAGACTCGGCGAGCGACGGCAGCGTGGCGCTGAACGCTGAGACTCGGTGAGCGACGCCAGGCCTGGGGGCGAGCGACGGCAGCGTGGCGCTGAACGCCTGAATCACGGTGCGCCGGAAGGAGAACTGGAGAAGCCGATAGCCGAGACGCCGAGCACATGCGCAGAGGAGCGCCGCCGCCGCCACAGTCTCCTGTCTGTATTTACGGTTTAGCCGTTTAGGTTTAGCCACTGGCTGGCTGGTGGCTACGCTACGCACGACATGAGGCTGGTGGGCGGTGGCTGGTCGACAGGCTTTGTGGGCCGTGGGCGTGGGCAGTGTATGGTGGCTAGCATGGGCTGTGTCAATGTTTAATGGGCTGCGTCCGGGAAAATATGGGAAATTCCCGGTACAATACGGGATACCGTAAATACGGGCAGGAAACACTTCCAACCGTTTTCGGACCCGTTCCTGGACATACCTATCCCGGTTCCCGTACCGTTTTCTCATTTTCCCGGAAAAACGAAAACGAACGGTTCAAAACGGGAATATGGTACAGGACGGGACGGTATTTTTCCTGTTCGTTTTCATCCCTAACGACAATGAGAAGGAGTCCTTCGTCAACAAGCCAAGGGACGACAAGTCCAACGACTCGGGCTCGGGCCATAGACGCAAAGATGGGAAGAAGAAGAAGACAAGACGCATCAAGGAGATCGTCTACTACGACAACGATGAGTGTACTTCCTCCCAAAAGGACGACGACCACAACGAATACGAGAGAAAGAAACCGGTCAATTCGAACTTTTCTTTTGATTACTCTCGTATTCCTCAAAATACTAATGCTCATTTATTATCTATTTCACTTGGTAAACCTCCTCATTTTGATGGAGAGGACTACGGATTTTGGAGTCACAAAATGCGTAGTCACTTGTTCTCTCTCCATCCTAGCATATGGGAGATTGTAGAAAGTGGAATCCACTTTGATAGTACGGATAGTCCCATGTTTATTAATGAACAGATTCATAAAAATGCACAAGCTACTACTGTGTTGCTAGCCTCTTTGTGCAGGGACGAGTACCATAAGGTGAGCGGCTTGGACAATGCCAAGCAGATCTGGGACACCCTCAAGATCTCTCATGAGGGGAATGATGTCACCTTGCTCACCAAGATGGAGTTGGTGGAGGGCGAGCTTGTAACACCCCAGGTGTTGCCATGGCTGGAACACACCTTGGTACTCAAGACTATGATCACATGTGGGAGAACTTAAGGAGCAAGAGTATAAGGGGCTTTGGAAACTAAGTTTTTACCAAGAGTTGGGAATGACCAAAGGCTTTACCCTAATTGTGTGCAACTATCACCTTGGGTGAGGGAGAAAGAACCCTAGGCCTCTCTTAAACCCTATCTCCCAAAACCATGGAAAAGAGGGGAAAGAGAGTGAGCAAGGTGCAAAACATGGGTAATCTTTACCCAAACCCTAAGCAACATTGTAACCATCAATTAGGGAGGGGAATAATTGCAAAAAGGCCCCTAGGGAAACCCCATTTCAAATCTCCAAGTGGAGAGAGAGCTAGAGCTCTCTAATTCACTCTAAGTCCCTTTTTAACCCTAAATCAAAGATCAGCCGTGTTCACTTCAAAAATGGCGCCAAAACCACTTGGGTTCTATACCAAAAATGTGCAAGACCACTTAGGGCACCCACTGGAAAAAGTCGAACTCGAGACGCGGACGTTTGACATGCCATGGCATGGCTTTTGTCGTGTTATGCCCAGTATGACACACCTGTTTTGGCACCCGAAGATCTTCCTCCCTAGGCCGTATCTGCCCCGGCGTCTCACAGTCGAGTGACAGCCCTAGGTGCCAGGAAGAGGTCTGCGGCGGACTTTTGCAAAGATTCGCACGTATGCGACCTCTGGCGACATTTGAACACTGGAAGAAACAAACCGCCACGTGTTCGACGCCGTCTGCCGCGCCAGAGCACGCCCGCGCGCGCGCCCGCGCCGCGCCCAAGCCGTGCCAGCGCCCTGGTCCGTGTCCGCGGCTATAAAACGCCCAGGAGCCTTGGCCGTACCCCTCCGCACGCACTCAAGCCTCACCGGAGCTCAGTTCGCCGCCGGTTGCCCATACGCGACGCGCCCGCGGACACCCGAGCCCCCTGCCACCGTAGACCGGCCAGCCCAGCCCTTCCTAGCCCCGTCCAGCCCTCGAAGAAGTTTGTGCGCGTCTCCGTGAAGCTTCCCAAGCGAGGAATCGGGCTCTGCTTCACCGGAGAGGCCGGCCCAAGGTCGCCGGACTTCAACCGACCGCCGGCAACCGTGGACCGAGGTACACCGTGCACCTCTCTTCGATTCCTTGCACGGTTAGACTCATTAGACCTCCGCGAAGCTCCCTATGCCCTTGGATTGAACTGTGCCGCCGTGGATAGGCCGGAACACACGCCGCCGACGAGCTCGCCCGCCTGCTCGCGTGGACCGGGCGATTCCGGCCATCTCCGACGACGAGCCGTACCTCGACGTGATCGTCAGACCCTCCCCGAGCCAACCCTACACTTCGCCGGAACTCCCTCGCCGCCGGTAAGCCGCGCCGCCCTTTCTTTTTCCGCGGCTACTGTTTCCGTTGAGGGAGGGACTGCGGGTGAGAGGGAGAGAAACCCAGGGGGTTAAGTGAAAGGTCAGAGACTCAAGTGAATAGTGCCTTAAGGGTAGATCTGCGAGGTTTGAATTGTTTTAAACCCAGGGGCCTCGGCGCAAACTGTTTTTCCAGGAAAACTTAATTAAAATCTGTTTTAAATTCAAACAGAAACTTTAAAAACCCATAACTTCTGTTTGGTTTATCCAAATTTGGTCAAACCAATTTTGCTAGACTCAAATTAATATAACCTACTTAAGAAAAATATAAAACCCCATAAGCACTAGAGAAAAATATAAGGTTCTGATTTAATGTTAGTTTTGACCAAAAGCTAAATAATAGTCAGAAAAATAGTTATGCTAATTGACTAAGGTTAGGAAAATGTGGAGAAGTTTATATTCACCTACTAACCTGTTTAAAAATGTTAAACCCCTCTGTCCATCACTTTAAGTTAGTTTTAAACCCCTTATTCCAAATATGCTTAAGTTTAAGAAAAATAGAAGAGGTGACAAAAATATTGAACCAGAGGACACCCCTATTTTTGTTAAGATACTTAGTTAATGTAGTTCACTAGAAAACTATATCATGCCCTGTTTTAGTGTAAAATAATTAAGATCTCTTTTAAATTAATAAAATGAGGATAACTTAGAAAAACTCCACAAAAATAACCCCAAGGTGAAAACACCCCCACCCTTGGGATAACTATTGTTTTATCAGAAAGAACCTAAGAAAAATAGGAAATCTGTTGTTTGACATTTTTCAAATAATAAGGTAGTAGAAAGTGCCTTTTTGACATTAAACTTAGGAAAATCATAGCTAATTAACCACCCTTTAGTTTTCTGTGATTTTTAGCACAAAGACCTATTATCACCAGAGGATGTCAACAAAAATAGCCTTTAGGACAGAGCCTACCCCTAACTAGGAGGTATAGTGTAAAGTGCCCCTTTTTACCTAACTTTTGTTATTTTTGTTTAAGGCCTAACTTTTATACCTTAAGCCTCAAATTCTTAAAATAAGCTAAAATAGCCAGTAACAACCCACTGTAATATTTATAGAATTTTTGGAAATTATTAAAACCCTGTTGTAGTTCAAATCTACCCTAGACAACCTAAATGGAAATTAAGGGAAGAGAAATAAAAGATATGAATAAAGATTGTCCCTAAAAACTTTTTTTTTTGCTGTCCACTCAAATGTATCAAGGCAATACAAATCCACTATGTTATCCTAAAGGAAAACTTAAGTCCAAAGAGTAATAAGTCTATCTAGGTACTACTAGAAGCCCCGCTTAACTGAGAAAACCTTAAGTTAATTCTTAACTTAGTTTCTTTAACTTAATGTTCTTAAATCATGCATAATCATGACATACATGTTCATTGCATTTCGATAGACTGTAATCTTGCTGACGGAGAGTACATCCTCGTGCCGGAGCAAGGAGCTGCTCAGGAGGTAGCCCCAGATCCAGCACCAGAGCCAGCACAGGAGGACCTGTCTGCCACTGCTTTGGAAGGCAAGCCCCGGTTTTATGCATAACCGTTTATATATGCTATTTTACTTCACTTAATGATTGTAGGGTTGATTGTGCACTTAAGTGTAGGAGTTGTATGAAACCCTAGTTGCATGATCTCAGGAATCCCGTTGAGATGAATACTAGTATGCTAGGTCGAGTAGCTGCTTATTTGATTAGGATCTCGGTAGAAGTCGAGTGATTTTTCTAGCACTCGCGCGAAGTCAGGACATTGGTTGTACCCACTTTCATATCGTACTAATGCTGGTTGTGGGCAACAATCCATGGGGATTGGTTGTCCACGGGATAAAATGTGAATAAGGATTAAGGTGTGGTACCGTGAGTCAAGCGTTTGAATGTACTAAGCACATGCCGAGAAATATGGTAAATCGGTAAGCCTAGTACCTGATTGAACCTGGCAGCAGACTTTACCCCTCACGCGTCCTGAGACGAGGTCTCCCATTCCGGTTATGGTGGGTACAAGTGCGGTCACTGCACGACGGCCAGTCGGGGTCAGTGAGGCATTGTACGCCAAGGCGGTGAGCCCTGTTCTGCTGACGGGGAATCGATGGGGACGGTTGATGTGTGTGGGGACGGAGTGCCCCTGCATGTCGTGTGTTTAGGTTTACCTTGCAAGGATAAAAACTCGATTCGAATCGTCTGCTTCTCGCAGCTAATGAGACTGCTTAATCCATGCTGCTACATTGAGTAACAAGTGGAATGATGCGGAGATGATATAAGATGTTGATTGCTAAAATGTTTGCTACTTGTATGAATAGATAGTACACTTTTAGCCTTAAGAGAGTCACACTTAACTTTGACTAAGTTAAAATCTTGATTTAGAAACTCAGCTAGTGCTTTTGGCAACCAAACCCCACAGCCAAACAGCTGCATGTCTAGAGGTAGAGGAGTAGACTCCTCACACCGGGTAAGTCTAGCTGAGTATTAGTATACTTAGCCTTGCTTGTGGC
The DNA here is from genome assembly GCF_902167145.1 of Zea mays. Taxonomy (NCBI): domain Eukaryota; kingdom Viridiplantae; phylum Streptophyta; class Magnoliopsida; order Poales; family Poaceae; genus Zea; species Zea mays. The sequence continues at coordinate 70,949,348 of NC_050105.1, read as the reverse complement.
ATAATTTTTTACAGGTTCTCTGGAGGAGATGGTTGCTGGGATAACTTGGCCGACCACCCTGCCACCGGGTTGGACTGTCGAGTGGGACCCTGCCTCGGCTGAGGAGGAGCATGAGGAGTGATGGGACAGGCTTCCCCATCTCTCTGTTTGATTACCGTTAGTTTGATTCCGCTGCACTTCGAACAATGATGGATACTTTTGCAAAAACTCCGATGATGATGATGGTGATGTAATAATTTAACATTGTGACATGAATGGTTTTATGCTTTATTGTATTTGCTCTGTGACTCACCTTCGAGTGAGATTGTGGTACTTGATCCTGTCAGTGGCCGTGTCGGACTAGATCCGAGGGATTGACGGGTTATTCCCATTTAAGTGTGGTCTAGCCTCTGAGGCGGGATTTGGGCACTTAAGTTGGAATAATTCGGGCAGTTCCGCCACAGCTGGTATCGGAGCTTGTACCACCACAGAGGAGTCAATAAAATGTAAATACCATCAATTTTCTAAATAAAACTTGATAGAAACAAGTTGGATAGATAGTAGGACGAGCAGGATAGACCTAGGACGCGAAGCCTTAGGTTATTAGAAGGGTAGCTAGGTGGCTAAGTGACTAGGCCCTACAGGCCACTTTTACAGGATGGGAGTTCCTCCCTATTCCTTCTATCTTGTTGTGAGGTCGTTCAGGACGAGCATGCATGCATTCATAATTAAGCAATGGATAACTAAAGTAAGGACTTAAAAACAAGATAACACCCAGCTAGGTCCTTAGTGCCTTTTTACTTAACTAGAGAGAGGCTGAGTTTTATTTTCTTGTTCTTTTTATAATTCTTTTCTTTTACTTACGCTTAACCGTACACAGATGACTTCCCATGGATCCTCCGATGACGGAAATGCACTGACCCACACGGACGGACTTGCACGAGAGGGTTTTCCCCGCATTCTGTGGGAGGTACTTCAGGGGGCTGGATACACGACACCCCCTCAGTATGCGGTGCAGCAGTTCGAGAAGCACCGAGTGCCCCGCTGTAGGGTGAGGATGACCTTGGAGCCTCATCCCCTGCAGCCAGGCTGGCGCTCCTTGGACTCCGAGTCTTTCGGATACCGAGCGGAGGACACGATCGAGGCAATCGCGCTGCATGGATTGACTACCTTCTGCGGGTTCCATCCCTTGGAGCTGGCTACCCATCCCATTGGCTTGTTCCCCGCTGAAAAGGAGGACGACCCAATGTGGAAGGATCGGGTGGAACATGCCAAGGACATCTGGGCCATCTACCCATGACAGACTGCGCACTTGACAGTACGGTGCATGAATGCTCTGTACCGTCTGCAGGTGATGCGCGGTGAGGCCATGTCCCACCTGATGGCAATGCTGGAGGCCACAAAGATCACGTTGGATAACCGAGAGGAGCTTGTGGTCGACTTGTCGCAGGAAATGGTCGAGAAAGATTTGCAAGTGGAGCAGCTGTCTGGTGAGATTCATGAGTTGGAGGAGCTAGTGGGCACCCGGGAGAACACCATTGAGGTCCTAGAGGATCAGCTCCTCAACACTCAGCAGCAGCTGGCAGAAGCAAATGAGCACCTGGACATGCACCACCAGGAGATCCAGGACCAAGAGGACGACGAGGACGTCGACATTGAGGGAGGAGATGAGCCTGCCTCCAGTGTGGACACTGCTGGCTCGGGAAGACCACCTTCCCCCGAGTCCAGTGTTGCTTCGTTCGCTCACTAGGTGTCCAGGGTAGGCTTAGAAGTCGGACAGTCGGACTCCTCGCCACTAGCTTAGCTTTTGCACCCTTGGGGTACTAGGCTAGGTAGAGTTGAGTCATTTTGGAACATTTTGATGTAATCGTATTAAACTCTCTTGGGAGCTTGATGGATGGATGCTGTTATTAGCTTAATCTTGGAAGGAAGGAAAAATTTATGCCTTTTTAAATTCCCGCTGTTTAACTTTTTTCCCGTGATAAAATTTTGAATTTCGGAACTATGGTGTTAAGTATGTATGTGGTTTTTCAGATGGCTGGGAGGCAGCGTCGTGGCCAGAACGAGCACGTTCCGCCACCACCCCCACCTCCCACTCTGCAGGAGCTCATGGCTCAGCAGAATGAGATCCTGAGGCAGCTGGCTCAACGTCAGCCACCACCCCAGCATTATGGTGGTGGAGACCACCAGCGTCACCCCGCGGTGGCCACCTATCAGGAATTCCTCAGCACCCAGCCTCCACTGTTCACACGGGCAGAAGACCCACTTGACGCAGATGTGTGGCTGCGAGTGGTGGAGTCCAAATTTCCACTGCTCCATGGAGTTTGCTCAGAGGTCACCAAGGTCAGGTTCGCCACCCAGCAGCTTCGCGGACCTGCAAGGACTTGGTGGGATCACTTTCTAGCTATGCAGCCAGAGGACCGAGAGGTGGAGTGGAGGGAGTTTAAGGCAGCTTTTAGAGGACACCATATACCGGCAGGGATCATGGACAGGAAACTCAATGAGTTCTTGGCACTCACTCAGGGCAACAGGACAGTGTTGCAATATGCCCAGGCCTTTAATGACTTGTGCCAGTATGCGGGATATCATGCGGATACAGATGAGAAGAAGAGGGACAGATTCAGAAGGGGGCTCAGCACTAAGCTCCGGGATCGTCTCAACACCGTCAGGGCCAACAGCTACAATGAGTTGGTCAACATGGCAATCTCCCAAGAGGACTGCATTACCGCTAGGCAGGCAGAGAAAAAGCGGAAGACCCCTGTGGCAGGACCCTCAGCTCAGCCACAGCGTTTCCGGATTGTGTCTGACACCCAGGGTAGGGGACCCCAGCAGCAGCAAGGGCGATGGGTAATCCGACCTCAGCAGCAGCAGCAGCAGCAGGCACCAAACCGCAACCAGTTTCCAGCACAGCGGAATAATCAGCAGCAGCAGTACCGCCAAGCCAATGATAACAGATGTTTCACTTGTGGCAACACTGGGCATTATGCCAAGAATTGCCCCAGGAACCAGCAGAGGCAGGGGCAGAATGCAAATCAGAACCAAGGCAAGAGACAGAAGGTGCAAGTGAGGCAAGGCAGGCTGAACTTCACCACCATGGTTGATATCCCAGAGGGAGCACCCGTCTTGACTGGTATCTTTACAGTATTAAATTTTCCTGCTATTGTTCTTTTTGATTCCGGTGCTTCACATAGTTTTGTCAGTACCAAATTTTGTTCCAAGTGCCAATTGCCTTTCCACCACACCAATGGGGGTATTACCATCTCAACACCAGGAGGCAGGGTTGCCTCCTATCAGATCTGTAGGCACGTACCAATTAAGCTGGGTAGTCTCGTAATCAAAACTACCTTAATGATAATGGGGTTGGATAGTGTGGATATTATATTGGGAGCTGACTGGTTGACCAGGCACCAAGTAGTTATGGATGTCGCAGCCAGAGCCATTGAGGTGCACTCACCAACTTGTGGTGAGACCACACTGTATTTGCCCGACCAGGGTTGTACCCGATCTTGTGCCTTTGTTATGATAGAATCCCCGGTGGAAAAGATCCCAGTGGTCTGTGACTATCCAGATGTTTTTCCGGATGAATTGCCAGGAATGCCACCTGACCGAGACATTGAGTTTGCAATTGAGCTGCAACCCGGGACTGCTCCGATCTCCAAGAGACCCTATCGGATGCCTCCCGCGGAATTGGCAGAATTGAAGAAGCAACTGCAAGAGTTGTTGGACAAGGGATTTATTCGTCCAAGCACTTCACCATGGGGATGTCCAGCATTATTTGTGAAGAAAAAGGATGAGAGTTTGAGGATGTGTGTTGACTACCGCCCTCTCAATGCGGTGACCATAAAGAACAAATACCCGCTGCCTCGCATTGATGTTCTGTTTGATCAGTTGGTTGGAGCCAAGGTATTCTCCAAGATAGACCTTCGCTCAGGATACCATCAAATAAAGATCCGTGCTAGTGATATTCCCAAGACAGCTTTCTCTACCAGATATGGACTGTATGAGTTTCTGGTGATGTCTTTTGGGCTGACCAATGCCCCGGCTTATTTTATGTACTTGATGAACTCAGTATTCATGCCAGAGTTAGACAAGTTTGTGGTCGTTTTCATTGATGATATTCTGATTTATTCCAAAAATGAGGACGAACATGTTGAGCACCTGCACATCGTGCTTCAACGGCTGCGCGATCATCATCTTTATGCTAAATTGTCTAAGTGTGAGTTCTGGCTGAAGGAGATCAAATTCTTGGGTCACACAATTTCTCAAGATGGGGTATCAGTTGATCCTGAGAAGGTGCAAGAAGTGATGGATTGGAAACCCCCGACCACAGTAAAGCAAATTCGGAGTTTTCTGGGATTGGCAGGATATTATCGACGATTTATTCCGGATTTCTCCAGAATTGCCAAACCAATGACTGAACTGTTAAAGAAGGGAGTCAAATTTGAGTGGAGCCAGAAGTGTGAAGATGCCTTTCATACCTTGAGGCAGCACTTGACAACAGCCCCAGTGCTAGCTCAACCTGACAACACCAAGCCGTTTGAAGTGTATTGTGATGCTTCTGGTACTGGTTTGGGATGTGTCTTGATGCAAGAGAGCAGAGTGATTGCTTATGCTTCTCGGGCACTCAGGCCCCATGAGCAAAACTACCCTACACATGATCTAGAGTTGGCAGCTGTAGTTCATGCTCTTAAGATTTGGAGGCACTACCTGATGGGAGCTCACTGTAACATCTACACTGATCACAAGAGCCTCAAATACATCTTCACTCAGGCAGATCTGAACATGAGGCAAAGGAGATGGTTAGAGTTGATTAAGGACTATGATCTGGAGGTGCATTACCACCCTGGTAAGGCCAATGTTGTGGCAGATGCCTTAAGCAGAAAGGGCCAGTGTAATTGCATGAGCATGGATGTGAGAGTTACCACCCTGTGTGATGAATTGTGCAAACTGAACCTGGAAGTTGTTTCTTCGGGTAACCTAAGCTATATCTCGGTGGAGCCCACATTGCAAGAACAGATAGTAAGGGCTCAGGTTGAGGATAAGGGTGTTCAGGTTATCAAGGATATGATCAAGCAAAAGGCAGAAAAATACAAGTGTTTCCGACAGGACAGCAAGGGAATTCTATGGTTTGGAGATCGATTGGTTGTTCCTAAGGACCCTGAGCTCAGAAAGAAGATACTGGACGAAGCTCACCTTTCCAAATTCTCCATGCACCCTGGTAGCAACAAGATGTATCATGATCTCAGATCTTTATATTGGTGGACTAGAATGAAAAGGGAAATTGCCAAGTACATATCCGAGTGTGATACTTGTCAAAGGATAAAGGCTAGTCACTTGAAGGCAGCAGGCCCTCTGCAACCCCTTCCCATACCATCTTGGAAATGGGAGGACATTTGCATGGACTTTATAGTGGGATTACCCAATACCTCCAGGCACCATGATTCTATTTGGGTTATCGTGGACAGGCTGACCAAGACTGCTCATTTCTTGCCAGTGCATACCACCCACAGGGCAGAGAAGTACGCTGAAATTTATATTGATCAGATAGTAAGGTTGCATGGTATTCCCAAGACCATTGTATCTGACAGAGGAGCACCATTTGTGGCACGATTTTGGGAGCAATTGCAAGAGTCACTTGGGACCCATGTCATCCGAAGCTCAGCATACCACCCCCAAACCGATGGGCAGACAGAAAGGGTGAATCAGATTTTGGAAGATATGTTGCGAGCCTGTGCACTACATTATGGAAAGGATTGGGATAAGTGTCTGTCTTTGGCAGAATTCTCTTACAACAATAGCTATCAATCCAGTCTGAAGATGGCACCTTTTGAGGCATTGTATGGGAGAAGGTGTAGGACCCCACTGAATTGGTCTCAAGCAGGAGAAAGGGAAATTTTTGGGCCAGACTTAGTACTCGAAGCAGAGGCAAAGGTCAGGGTCATTACCAAGAACTTGGAAGCTGCTCAGGCTAGGCAAAGGAGCTATCACGATAAGAGGCGGAAGCCTCTACAGTTTGAGGTGGGAGATCATGTCTATCTTAAGGTATCACCCACCAAGGGTGTTCAGAGATTTGGGATCAAGGGCAAGTTAGCTCCTCGCTATATTGGACCCTACGAGATCAAGGAGGCTTGTGGACCCGTAGCCTATCAAGTGGAATTGCCACCTCACATGTCAGCAGTTCATAATGTGTTCCATGTATCTCAGCTGCGGAAATGCGTTCGTCTACCCACTGAAGTACTCCCGGAACCAGACATTGAGATAGAACCAGACTTGTCCTATCAAGAGTACCCCGTCAAGGTGTTAGATCAAAAAGAGAGATCAACTCGGGCAAGGTCGGTCAGAATGTATAAAGTTCAGTGGAGTCACCATTCGGCGGAAGAAGCTACATGGGAGACTGAGGATTTTCTACGCTCTCGCTTCCCCGACTTTCTACCCAAAGGAGTCGGTATGTAACCCCAGAAACCCCCCCCCCCCCCACCTGCCCTTTGAATCCAGTTATAAGAAAAACTTAGATAATAAGAATGGTCTAAGTTGTGGATTTAACTTAAGAAGGGCTTCCTTCTGAAGTTGCAAAGAGAATGACATTCGAAGAGCAGTTAACAAGAGAAACTTGAGTATAAAGAAAGCGCAACACCAACACACCTTCCGGCACCCTCCAAGGGACTCTACCTAAAATCTCGGGGCGAGATTCCTTTAAGGGGGGAGGGCTGTAACACCCCAGGTGTTGCCATGGCTGGAACACACCTTGGTACTCAAGACTATGATCACATGTGGGAGAACTTAAGGAGCAAGAGTATAAGGGGCTTTGGAAACTAAGTTTTTACCAAGAGTTGGGAATGACCAAAGGCTTTACCCTAATTGTGTGCAACTATCACCTTGGGTGAGGGAGAAAGAACCCTAGGCCTCTCTTAAACCCTATCTCCCAAAACCATGGAAAAGAGGGGAAAGAGAGTGAGCAAGGTGCAAAACATGGGTAATCTTTACCCAAACCCTAAGCAACATTGTAACCATCAATTAGGGAGGGGAATAATTGCAAAAAGGCCCCTAGGGAAACCCCATTTCAAATCTCCAAGTGGAGAGAGAGCTAGAGCTCTCTAATTCACTCTAAGTCCCTTTTTAACCCTAAATCAAAGATCAGCCGTGTTCACTTCAAAAATGGCGCCAAAACCACTTGGGTTCTATACCAAAAATGTGCAAGACCACTTAGGGCACCCACTGGAAAAAGTCGAACTCGAGACGCGGACGTTTGACATGCCATGGCATGGCTTTTGTCGTGTTATGCCCAGTATGACACACCTGTTTTGGCACCCGAAGATCTTCCTCCCTAGGCCGTATCTGCCCCGGCGTCTCACAGTCGAGTGACAGCCCTAGGTGCCAGGAAGAGGTCTGCGGCGGACTTTTGCAAAGATTCGCACGTATGCGACCTCTGGCGACATTTGAACACTGGAAGAAACAAACCGCCACGTGTTCGACGCCGTCTGCCGCGCCAGAGCACGCCCGCGCGCGCGCCCGCGCCGCGCCCAAGCCGTGCCAGCGCCCTGGTCCGTGTCCGCGGCTATAAAACGCCCAGGAGCCTTGGCCGTACCCCTCCGCACGCACTCAAGCCTCACCGGAGCTCAGTTCGCCGCCGGTTGCCCATACGCGACGCGCCCGCGGACACCCGAGCCCCCTGCCACCGTAGACCGGCCAGCCCAGCCCTTCCTAGCCCCGTCCAGCCCTCGGAGAAGTTTGTGCGCGTCTCCGTGAAGCTTCCCAAGCGAGGAATCGGGCTCTGCTTCACCGGAGAGGCCGGCCCAAGGTCGCCGGACTTCAACCGACCGCCGGCAACGTGGACCGAGGTACACCGTGCACCTCTCTTCGATTCCTTGCACGGTTAGACTCATTAGACCTCCGCGAAGCTCCCTATGCCCTTGGATTAAACTGTGCCGCCGTGGATAGGCCGGAACACACGCCGCCGACGAGCTCGCCCGCCTGCTCGCGTGGACCGGGCGATTCCGGCCATCTCCGACGACGAGCCGTACCTCGACGTGATCGCCAGACCCTCCCCGAGCCAACCCTACACTTCGCCGGAACTCCCTCGCCGCCGGTAAGCCGCGCCGCCCTTTCTTTTTCCGCGGCTACTGTTTCCGTTGAGGGAGGGACTGCGGGTGAGAGGGAGAGAAACCCAGGGGGTTAAGTGAAAGGTCAGAGACTCAAGTGAATAGTGCCTTAAGGGTAGATCTGCGAGGTTTGAATTGTTTTAAACCCAGGGGCCTCGGCGCAAACTGTTTTTCCAGGAAAACTTAATTAAAATCTGTTTTAAATTCAAACAGAAACTTTAAAAACCCATAACTTCTGTTTGGTTTATCCAAATTTGGTCAAACCAATTTCGCTAGACTCAAATTAATATAACCTACTTAAGAAAAATATAAAACCCCATAAGCACTAGAGAAAAATATAAGGTTCTGATTTAATGTTAGTTTTGACCAAAAGCTAAATAATAGTCAGAAAAATAGTTATGCTAATTGACTAAGGTTAGGAAAATGTGGAGAAGTTTATATTCACCTACTAACCTGTTTAAAAATGTTAAACCCCTCTGTCCATCACTTTAAGTTAGTTTTAAACCCCTTATTCCAAATATGCTTAAGTTTAAGAAAAATAGAAGAGGTGACAAAAATATTGAACCAGAGGACACCCCTATTTTTGTTAAGATACTTAGTTAATGTAGTTCACTAGAAAAATATATCATGCCCTGTTTTAGTGTAAAATAATTAAGATCTCTTTTAAATTAATAAAATGAGGATAACTTAGAAAAACTCCACAAAAATAACCCCAAGGTGAAAACACCCCCACCCTTGGGATAACTATTGTTTTATCAGAAAGAACCTAAGAAAAATAGGAAATCTGCTGTTTGACATTTTTCAAATAATAAGGTAGTAGAAAGTGCCTTTTTGACATTAAACTTAGGAAAATCATAGCTAATTAACCACCCTTTAGTTTTCTGTGATTTTTAGCACAAAGACCTATTATCACCAGAGGATGTCAACAAAAATAGCCTTTAGGACAGAGCCTACCCCTAACTAGGAGGTATAGTGTAAAGTGCCCCTTTTTACCTAACTTTTGTTATTTTTGTTTAAGGCCTAACTTTTATACCTTAAGCCTCAAATTCTTAAAATAAGCTAAAATAGCCAGTAACAACCCACTGTAATATTTATAGAATTTTTGGAAATTATTAAAACCCTGTTGTAGTTCAAATCTACCCTAGACAACCTAAATGGAAATTAAGGGAAGAGAAATAAAAGATATGAATAAAGATTGTCCCTAAAAACTTTTTTTTTGCTGTCCACTCAAATGTATCAAGGCAATACAAATCCACTATGTTATCCTAAAGGAAAACTTAAGTCCAAAGAGTAATAAGTCTATCTAGGTACTACTAGAAGCCCCGCTTAACTGAGAAAACCTTAAGTTAATTCTTAACTTAGTTTCTTTAACTTAATGTTCTTAAATCATGCATAATCATGACATACATGTTCATTGCATTTCGATAGACTGTAATCTTGCTGACGGAGAGTACATCCTCGTGCCGGAGCAAGGAGCTGCTCAGGAGGTAGCCCCAGATCCAGCACCAGAGCCAGCACAGGAGGACCTGTCTGCCACTGCTTTGGAAGGCAAGCCCCGGTTTTATGCATAACCGTTTATATATGCTATTTTACTTCACTTAATGATTGTAGGGTTGATTGTGCACTTAAGTGTAGGAGTTGTATGAAACCCTAGTTGCATGATCTCAGGAATCCCGTTGAGATGAATACTAGTATGCTAGGTCGAGTAGCTGCTTATTTGATTAGGATCTCGGTAGAAGTCGAGTGATTTTTCTAGCACTCGCGCGAAGTCAGGACATTGGTTGTACCCACTTTCATATCGTACTAATGCTGGTTGTGGGCAACAATCCATGGGGATTGGTTGTCCACGGGATAAAATGTGAATAAGGATTAAGGTGTGGTACCGTGAGTCAAGCGTTTGAATGTACTAAGCACATGCCGAGAAATATGGTAAATCGGTAAGCCTAGTACCTGATTGAACCTGGCAGCAGACTTTACCCCTCACGCGTCCTGAGACGAGGTCTCCCATTCCGGTTATGGTGGGTACAAGTGCGGTCACTGCACGACGGCCAGTCGGGGTCAGTGAGGCATTGTACGCCAAGGCGGTGAGCCCTGTTCTGCTGACGGGGAATCGATGGGGACGGTTGATGTGTGTGGGGACGGAGTGCCCCTACATGTCGTGTGTTTAGGTTTACCTTGCAAGGATAAAAACTCGATTCGAATCGTCTGCTTCTCGCAGCTAATGAGACTGCTTGATCCATGCTGCTACATTGAGTAACAAGTGGAATGATGTGGAGATGATATAAGATGTTGATTGCTAAAATGTTTGCTACTTGTATGAATAGATAGTACACTTTTAGCCTTAAGAGAGTCACACTTAACTTTGACTAAGTTAAAATCTTGATTTAGAAACTCAGCTAGTGCTTTTGGCAACCAAACCCCACAGCCAAACAGCTGCATGTCTAGAGGTAGAGGAGTAGACTCCTCATACCGGGTAAGTCTAGCTGAGTATTAGTATACTCAGCCTTGCTTGTGGCATAATTTTTTACAGGTTCTCTGGAGGAGATGGTTGCTGGGATAACTTGGCCGACCACCCTGCCACCGGGTTGGACTGTCGAGTGGGACCCTGCCTCGGCTGAGGAGGAGCATGAGGAGTGATGGGACAGGCTTCCCCATCTCTCTGTTTGATTACCGTTAGTTTGATTCCGCTGCACTTCGAACAATGATGGATACTTTTGCAAAAACTCCGATGATGATGATGGTGATGTAATAATTTAACATTGTGACATGAATGGTTTTATGCTTTATTGTATTTGCTCTGTGACTCACCTTCGAGTGAGATTGTGGTACTTGATCCTGTCAGTGGCCGTGTCGGACTAGATCCGAGGGATTGACGGGTTATTCCCATTTAAGTGTGGTCTAGCCTCTGAGGCGGGATTTGGGCACTTAAGTTGGAATAATTCGGGCAGTTCCGCCACAGAGCTTGGACGGTTCGCGATGATAAGGGGCGAGGAGCCAACTCAAACATACAACCGGCTCAAGACCCTTATCAACAAAATAAGGAGCTACAGAAGCACGCAATGGACGGATCACAACGTCGTCCGCCTAATGCTAAGGTCCTTTACCGTTCTTGATCCTCATTTGGTGAACAATATTCGTGAAAATCCTAGGTACACCAAGATGACGCCCGAAGAAGTTCTGGGGAAGTAAGCGGGCGAATGATGATCAAGGAGGCAAGATATGTGGACGACGCGTTGAACGGTCCTATTCATGAGCCTCAACCCATTGCTCTCAAGGCAACGAGGAGCAAGGAGGCGCTACCGAGCAAGGTGGTGCAAGTTGAGGCGGCCGGGCTAAATAATGAGGAGATGGCTCTCATCATTAAGCGCTTCAAGACAGCGCTTAAAGGTCGCAAGGGACAGCCAAGCAAGACCAAGACAAAGGAGAAGCGCTCGTGCTTCAAATGTGGTAAGATTGGTCATTTCATTGCTAACTGTCCCGATAATGAAAGTGACCAGGAAAAGGGGAACAAAAGGGAGAAGAAGAAGCATTACAAGAAGGCCAAGGGCGAGGCACATATCAGAAAGGAGTGGGATTCGGATTGCTCCTCCTCCGACTCCGACAATGAAGGACTCGCCGCCACCGCCTTCAACAAGTCATCCCTCTTCCCCAACGAGCGTCACACTTGCCTCATGGCAAGGGAGAAGAAAGTAAGCACTCATGATACTAGTACTTATGCTTCTTCAAGTGAGGATGAGTCTAGTGATGATGATGAGATAGATTACTCATGCTTATTCAAGGGATTAGATAGATCTAAAATCAATAAGATTAATGAGTTGATTGATGCTTTGAATGACAAGAATAGATTACTAGAAAAACAAGAGGATCTTTTATATGAGGAGCATGATAAATTTGTTAGTGCACAAAATTCTCTTGCTCTAGAAATTAAAAGGAATGAAATGCTCTCTAGTGAATTATCTACTTGTCATGAATCCATCTCTAAATTAAAAAGTGTTAATGATGATTTGAATGCTAAGTTAGAAATAGCTAGTAAATCAACATCTTGTGTAGAAATTGTTGAAACTTGCAATAGGTGTAAAGATTTTGACATTGATGCTTGTAGTGAACACCTAGTTTCAATTTCCAAACTTAATGATGAATTGGCTAGTCTTAATGCTCAACTTAAGACTAGCAAGAGTAATTTTGATAAGCTAAAATTTGCAAGGGATGCCTACACGGTTGGTAGACACCCCTCAATTAAGGATGGGCTTGGCTTCAAGAGGGAAGTCAAGAACTTAACAAGCCATAAGGCTCCCATCTCCGCCAAAGAGAAAGGGAAGGCCCCTATGGCTAGTAGTGCTAAAAAGAACTATGCCTTGCTGTATCATGATAGGAGACAATCTAGAAATGCTTATCGGAGTTATAATGCATATGATGCTTTTGATTCTCATGCCATGTTTGCTTCTAGTTCTTCTTATGTGCATGATAGAAATGTTAGTAGGAGAAATGTTGTTCATAATATGCCTAGGAGAAATGTTGTTAATGTTCCTAGGAAAGTTAATGAACCTTCCACAATATATCATGCTTTAAATGCTTCCTTTGCTATTTGTAGAAAGGATAGGAAGATAGTTGCTAGAAAATTAGGGGCAAGATGCAAGGGAGACAAAACTTGCATTTGGGTCCCTAAGGATATTTGTGCTAACCTTGTAGGACCCAACATGAGTTGGGTACCTAAGACCCAAGCCTAAATTTGCCTTGCAGGTTTATGCATCCGGGGGTTCAAGCTGGATTATCGACAGCGGATGCACAAACCATATGACTGGGGAGAAGAAGATGTTCACCTCCTACGTCAAGAATAAGGATTCCCAAGATTCAATAATATTCGGTGATGGGAATCAAGGCAAGGTAAAAGGGTTAGGTAAAATCGCAATATCTAATGAGCACTCTATCTCTAATGTGTTTTTAGTTGAGTCTCTTGGATATAATTTGTTATCTGTCAGTCAATTATGCAATATGGGATATAATTGTCTATTTACAAATGTAGATGTGTGTGTCTTTAGAAGATGTGATGGTTCACTAGCTTTTAAGGGTGTATTAGACGGCAAACTTTATTTAGTTGATTTTGCAAAAGAGGAGGCCGGTCTAGATGCATGCTTAATTGCTAAGACTAGCATGGGCTGGCTATGGCATCGCCGCTTAGCACATGTGGGGATGAAGAATCTTCACAGGCTTCTAAAGGGAGAACACGTGATAGGTTTGACTAACGTGCAATTCGAAAAAGATAGACCTTGTGCAGCTTGTCAAGCAGGTAAACAAGTGGGAGGAGCGCATCACAGCAAGAATGTGATGACCACTTCAAGACCCCTGGAGCTGCTGCATATGGATCTCTTCGGACCAGTCGCCTATCTGAGCATAGGAGGAAGTAAGTATGGTCTAGTTATTGTTGATGACTTTTCCCGCTTCACTTGGGTGTTCTTTTTGCAGGATATGTCTGAAACCCAAGGGACCCTCAAGCGCTTCCTCAGGAGAGCTCAAAATGAGTTTGAGCTCAAGGTGAAGAAGATAAGGAGCGACAACGGGTCCGAATTCAAGAATCTTCAAGTAGAGGAGTTTCTTGAGGAAGAAGGGATCAAGCACGAGTTCTCCGCTCCCTACACACCACAGCAAAATGGTGTGGTAGAGAGGAAGAACAGGACGCTCATCGATATGGCGAGGACGATGCTTGGAGAGTTCAAGACCCCCGAGTGCTTTTGGTCGGAAGCCGTGAACACGGCTTGCCACGCCATCAACAGGGTCTACCTTCATCGCCTCCTCAAGAAGACCTCGTATGAGCTGCTAACCGGTAACAAACCTAATGTATCGTACTTTCGTGTATTTGGGAGTAAATGCTACATTCTTGTGAAGAAAGGTAGAACTTCTAAATTTGCTCCCAAAGCTGTAGAAGGGTTTTTATTAGGTTATGATTCAAATACAAAGGCGTATAGGGTCTTCAACAAATCATCGGGTTTGATTGAAGTCTCTAGCGACGTTGTATTTGATGAGACTAATGGCTCTCCAAGAGAGCAAGTTGTTGATCTTGATGATGTAGATGAAGAAGACGTTCCAACGGCCGCTATACGCACCATGGCGATTGGAGATGTACGGCCTCAGGAACATTTGGAGCAAGATCAACCGTCTTCCTCAACTATGGTGCAACCCCCAACTCAAGACGATGAACAGGTTCATCAACAGGAGGCGTGTGACCAAGGGGGAGCACAAGATGATCATGAAATGGAGGAAGAAGCGCAACCGGCACCTCCAACCCAAGTTCGTGCGATGATTCAAAGGGATCATCCCGTCGACCAAATTCTGGGTGACATTAGCAAGGGAGTAACTACTCGATCTCGATTAGTTAATTTTTGTGAGCATTACTCCTTTGTCTCTTCTATTGAGCCTTTCAGGGTAGAGGAGGCCTTGCTAGATCCGGATTGGGTATTGGCCATGCAGGAGGAACTCAACAACTTCAAGCGCAATGAAGTTTGGACACTGGTGCCTCGCCCCAAGCAAAATGTTGTGGGAACCAAGTGGGTGTTCCGCAACAAACAAGACGAGCACGGAGTGGTGACACGGAACAAGGCCCGACTTGTGGCAAAAGGTTATGCCCAAGTCGCAGGTTTGGACTTTGAGGAGACATTCGCTCCTGTGGCTAGGCTAGAGTTCATTCGTATTTTGCTTGCATATGCCGCTCATCATTCTTTCAGGTTGTTCCAAATGGATGTGAAGAGCGCTTTCCTCAACGGGCCAATCAAGGAGGAGGTGTACGTAGAGCAACCCCCTGGCTTCGAGGATGAACGGTACCCCGACCACGTGTGTAAGCTCTCTAAGGCGCTCTATGGACTTAAGCAAGCCCCAAGAGCATGGTATGAATGCCTTAGAGACTTTTTAATTGCTAATGCTTTCAAGGTTGGGAAAGCCGATCCAACTCTTTTTACAAAGACATGTGATGGTGATTTGTTTGTGTGCCAAATTTATGTCGATGACATAATATTTGGTTCTACTAACCAAAAGTCTTGTGAAGAGTTTAGCAGGGTAATGACGCAGAAATTCGAGATGTCGATGATGGGCGAGTTGAACTACTTCCTTGGGTTCCAAGTGAAGCAACTCAAGGACGGCACCTTCATCTCCCAAACGAAGTACACACAAGATCTGCTAAAGCGGTTTGGGATGAAGGACGCCAAGCCCGCAAAAACTCCGATGGGAACCGACGGACACACCGATCTCAACAAAGGAGGTAAGTCCGCTGATCAAAAAGCATACCGGTCAATGATAAGGTCTTTACTTTATTTATGTGCTAGTAGACCGGATATTATGCTTAGCGTATGCATGTGTGCTAGATTTCAATCCGATCCTAAGGAGTGTCACTTAGTGGCGGTGAAGCGAATTCTTAGATATTTGGTTGCTACGCCTTGCTTCGGGCTCTGGTATCCAAAGGGGTCTACTTTTGACTTGGTTGGATACTCAGACTCCGACTATGCTGGATGTAAGGTCGATAGGAAGAGTACATTGGGGACGTGCCAATTCTTAGGAAGGTCCCTGGTGTCGTGGAACTCTAAGAAACAAACTTCCGTTGCCCTATCCACCGCTGAGGCCGAGTATGTTGCCGCAGGACAATGTTGCGCGCAACTACTTTGGATGAGGCAAACCCTCCGGGACTTTGGCTACAATCTGAGCAAAGTCCCACTCCTATGTGATAATGAGAGTGCCATCCGCATGGCGGAAAATCCTGTTGAACACAGCCGCACAAAGCACATAGACATCCGACATCACTTTTTGAGAGACCACCAGCAAAAGGGAGATATCGAAGTGTTTCATGTTAGCACCGAGAACCAGCTAGCCGATATCTTTACCAAGCCTCTAGATGAGAAGACCTTTTGCAGGTTGCTTAGTGAGCTAAATGTCCTAGATTCGCGAAACTTGGATTGATTTGTAGCATACATGTGTTTATGCCTTTTGATCATGTTCCTTCTGCATTTTGTTGCTTAATGGTGCTTAAGTTGTACAAACACTCCCTGGACCTCACAAGTCCGTTGCAAAGTGATGCACATGTTTAGGGGGAGATGTGTTACAACTTGACCCTTTGAGACTAACCATGTGCTTGAGTTTGCTTGTTTTAGTCTCAAAGGAGGTTTGAAAGGGAAAAGGTGGACTTGGACCATGAAAGACTTCCACTGCACTCCGATGAGAGGGTAACTTATTCCAAGTTCATCTCATGTACTCTTATTGCCTTTGTATTCTTATTGAAGATTTTGGTGAGGCAATGGGGTTCTGGGCCAAGATTGATCCCGTTTTGGTGCTTGATGCCAAAGGGGGAGAAAATAAAGGCCAAGATAAATGGATCAGCTACCACTTGAGAGATTTTGAAAATAGTAAAATAGTGTTTTTGTTTTGTCAAAACTCTTTTATTGTCTCTCTTGTCAAAAGTTGGCCTCTTGTGGGGAGAAGTGTTGATTATGGGAAATAGGGGGAGTTTTTGAAATCTTTGATCAATCTCTTTTGGAATGTTCTCTTTATGCTTCAACATGTGTGTTTGACTTAGAGATAGAGATTTGAGGTTGATTTGCAAAAACAAACCAAGTGGTGGCAAAGGATGATCCATATATGCCAAAATTGAATCAAAATAAATTTGAGTTTTATTTGAAGTGATATTGCACTTGTTCTAGTTGCTTTATGTTGTGTTGGCATAAATCACCAAAAAGGGGGAGATTGAAAGGGAAATGTGCCCTTGGGCCATTTCTAAGTATTTTGGTGATTGAGTGCCAACACAAGTGCTTAAATGTGAATTTATGCTCATGGATGGACAAAGTGCAAATCAAGAGTAAAGGTATGTTTCTAAGCCTTAGTACATTGGTTTTGTGTACTAATATACTTGTCTAAGTGTTAGAAACAGAAAGAAGAAGAAAAGAAAAGAGGTGAAAAAGGCTTGGCTGTGTGCAGCCAAGACTCAGCTCAGTCTGGCACACCGGACTGTCCGGTGGTGCACCGGACAGTGTCCGGTGCGCCAGGCTGACTCGGCGTGAAGTGGCCGCTCTCGGGAATTCGCCGACGGCGTACGGCTAAAATTCACCGGACTGTCCGGTGTGCACCGGACTGTCCGGTGAGCCAACGGTCGGCCGGGCCAACGGTCGGCCGCGGAATCTGTGCGCGACACGTGGCCGGGCCAACGGTCGGAAGGGGGCACCGGACTGTCCGGTGTGCACCGGACATGTCCGGTGCACCAACGGCTCCCAGATCTGCAACGGTCGGCCATGCCATTTTAGGAAGGAAATCGGGCACCGGACAGTGTCCGGTGTGCACCGGACTGTCCGGTGCACCCGACGACAGAAGGCAAGATTGGCCTTCCAGATTTGCTCTCAACGGCTCCTAGCTGCCTTGGGGCTATAAAAGGGACCCCTAGGCGCATGGAGGACTACACCAAGCAACCTTAGAGCATTCTTGATCATCCACACTCAGTCTTTGTGCATTCGTTTGTCATTCTCAGTGATTCGAGCTCCGTTCTAGTGAGAACTTTGAGATAGTCTTTTGAGCTCGATTCTTGGCCGTGTGTGTGCGCATTTTGCTGTGGATTTGTGTGTGTTGCTTCCCTCCCTTACTCCGTGCTTCTGTGTGAACTTTAAGTGTAAGGGCGAGAGACTCCAATTTGTGGAGATTCCTCGCAAGTGGGATAAAGATAAGCAAAGCAAAACACCGTGGTATTCAAGTGGGTCTTTGGACCGCTTGAGAGGGGTTGATTGCAACCCTCGTCCGTTGGGACGCCACAACGTGGAGTAGGCAAGCGTTGGTCTTGGCCGAACCACGGGATAACCACCGTGTCATCTCTGTGATTGATCTTTGTTGGTTATTGTGTTTTGTTGAGGATTCCTATCTAGCCACTTGGCAATTATTGTGATAACAATTAACCAAGTTTTGTGGCTTAAGTTTTCAAGTTTCACAGGATCACCTATTCACCCCCCCCCTCTAGGTGCTCTCAATAAGGCCGCTCGCTCCCTCTCCCGCGTGGACGCTTGTAACCCCCTACTGCAAGCGCACCCGACCTGGGCGCGGGACGAACACGAAGGCCGCGGGATTTCCACCTCTCTCACGCCCGTCTCCGGCCACCTTTCTCCCCCCTTCGCACTCGGCCTCACGCCGACCCATCTGGGCTGGGGCACGCGGCGACATTTCACTCGTCGGCCCAGGGACCCCCCGGTCTCGAGACACCGACACTAAGAACAAGGCCTAAATTTGTTTTGTAGGTTTATGCATCCGGTAGATCAAGTTGGATAATCGATAGCGGGTGCACAAACCACATGATAGGGGTGAAAAGGATGTTCTCCTCATATGAGAAAAATGAAGATCCCCAAAGAGCTATCACATTCGGGGATGGAAATCAAGGTTTGGTCAAAGGTTTGGGTAAAATTGCTATATCTTCTCACCATTCCATTTCTAATGTTTTTCTTGTTGATTCTTTATATTACTATTTGCTTTCTGTTTCTCAATTATGTAAAATGGGCTACAACTGTCTCTTTACTGATATAGATGTTACTATCTTTAGAAGAAGTGATGATTCAATGGCATTTAAGGGAGTGTTAGATGGTCAGCTATATTTAGTTGATTTTAACGATAACAATGCTAAACTAGACACTTGCTTAATTGCTAAGACTAATATGGGCTGGCTCTGGCATCGCCGACTTGCCCATGTTGAAATGAAGAATCTTCACAAGCTTCTAAACGGAGAGCACATTTTAGGACTAACAAATGTTCATTTTGAGAAAGACAGGATTTGTAGCGCATGTCAAGCAGGGAAGCAAGTTGGAGTTCATCATCCACACAAGAACATCGTGATGACCAGCAGGCCGCTTGAGCTACTCCACATGGATCTATTTGGCCCAATCGCTTACATAAGCATTGGCGGGAGTAAGTATTGTCTTGTTATTGTGGATGATTATTCTCGCTTCACTTGGGTATTCTTTTTGCAGGAAAAATCTCAAACCCAAGAGACTCTAAAGAGATTCTTGAGACGAGCTCAAAATGAATTCGGATTGAGAATCAAAAAGATTAGAAGCGACAACAGAACGGAGTTCAAGAACTCACAAATCAAAGGATTTCTTGAGGATGAGGGAATCAAGCATGAGTCTCTTCTCCCTACACACCCCAACAAAATGGTGTGTGGAGAGGAAGAATAGAACTCTTTTGGACAAGGCAAGAACCATGCTTGATGAGTACAAGACTCCGGATCGGTTTTGGGCGAAGGCAATTAACATCGCCTGCTACTCCATCAACCGACTCTACCTTCACCGAATTCTCAAGAAAACATCATATGAACTCCTCACCGGTAAAAAGCCCAATGTTTCTTATTTTAGAGTTTTTGGGATAAAATGCTTTATTCTTATTAAGAGAGGTAGAAAATCTAAATTTGCTCCTAAAGCAGTAGAAGGCTTTTTACTTGGTTATGACTCAAACACAAGGGCATATAGAGTCTTCAACATGTCCACTGGATTAGTTGAAGTTTCTTGTGACAATGTGTTTGATGAGATTAATGGCTCCCAAGTGGAGCAAGTTGATCTTGATGAATTAGATGATGAAGAGGCTCCATGCGTGGGGATGTGTGTCCAAAAGAATCCGAAGAGCCTCCACAAACACAAGATTAACCATCATCTTCCAAACAAGCATTTCCACCTACTAAAGAAGAGGACATGGCTCAAGATGAAGAGGATGAAGACCAAGATGATGAGCCACCTCAAGAGGAAGACATTGATCAAGGGGGAGATGAAAATGATCAAGGAAACGAAGATGATCAAGAGATTCGGGATCAAAGACCGCCACACCTAAGAGTCCACCAAGCAATTCGAAGAGATCACCCTGTCAACTCCATACTCGGTGACATTCACAAGGGGGTAACCAATAGATCTTGAGTTGCTCATTTTTGTGAACATTACTCTTTTGTGTCTTCTATTGAGCCATACAGGATCGAGGATGCACTAAGAGATCCGGATTGGGTGGTGGCAATGCAAGAGGAGCTCACCAACTTCACGAGGAATGAGGTATGGCATTTAGTTTCACGTCCTAACCAAAATGTTGTAGGTACCAAGTGGGTATTCTGCAACAAATAGGATGAGCATGGTGTGGTGACTAGGAACAAAGCCCGACTTGTTGCCAAAGGTTATTCACAAGTCGAAGGTTTGGATTTTGATGAAATCTATGCACCCGTAGCTAGGCTTGAGTCAATTTGAATATTACTTGCCTATGCTACTTACCATGGCTTAAAGTTATATCAAATGGATGTGAAGAGTGCCTTCATCAATGGCCCTATCAAGGAAGAGGTAATGTTGAGCAACCTCCCGGCTTTGAAGATAGTGAGTATCCTAACCATGTTTATAAGCTCTCAAAGGCGCTTTATGGGCTCAAGCAAGCCCCAAGAGCATGGTATGAATGCCTGAGAGACTTTCTTATCACTAATGGCTTCAAAGTTGGTAAATCTAATCCTACTCTCATCACCAAAATCATTACTAAAGACTTGTTTATATGCCAAATTTATGTTGATGATATTATATTTGGGTCTACTAACAAGTCATCTTGTGAAGAGTTCAGTAGGATTATGATACAAAAATTTGAGATGTCTATGATGGGGGAGTTGAAGTGTTTCCTTGGATTTCAAATCAAGCAACTCCAACAGGGCACCTTCATCAGCCAAACTAAGTACATACAAGACATTCTTAAGAAGTTTGAAATGAAGAATGCCAAACCCGTCAAGACACCCATGGGAACAAATGGGCATCTCGACCTCGACACAGGAGGTAAATCCATAGATCAAAAGGTATACCAGTCGATGATAAGTTCATTACTCTATTTATGTGCTTCACAACCGGACATTATGCTTTCTGTATGCATGTGTGCAAGGTTCCAGGAAAATCCTAAGGAAGTTCACCTTAGGGGCCATGAAAAGAATCATGAGATATTTAGTTTACACTCCTAAGTTTGGGCTATGGTATCCCAAGGGATCTACATTTGATTTAATTGGGTATTCTGATGCCGATTATGCTGGATGTAAAATTGATAGGAAGAGCACATCAGGGACTTGTCAGTTTCTGGGGAGATCCCTGGTGTCTTGGGCTTCAAAGAAACAAAACTTAGTAGCTCTTTCCACCACCGAAGCCAAGTATATTGCTACAGGACATTGTTGTGCACAATTACTTTGGATGAGGCAAACCCTCAGGGACTATGGCTACAAGTTGAGCAAAGTCCCTCTCATGTGTGATAATGAAAGTGCAATCCGCATGACGGATAATCCCATTGAACATAGCCGCACTAAGCACATAGACATCTGGTATCACTTTTTGAGAGATCACCAACAAAAGGGGGATATCGAAATTGCTTAT
Organism: Zea mays; assembly: GCF_902167145.1. NCBI lineage: Eukaryota > Viridiplantae > Streptophyta > Magnoliopsida > Poales > Poaceae > Zea > Zea mays. The sequence continues at coordinate 70,927,897 of NC_050105.1, read as the reverse complement.
GTTAGCACCCACAACCAATTAGCCGATATCTTTACCAAGCCACTAGATGAAAAGACTTTTAGCAAACTTAGGAATGAGCTAAATATTCTTGATTCTCGGAACTTTGATTGAAACATTGCACACATTGCTCATTTATATACCTTTGATCATATCTCTTTCATTTGGTACAAATGCATATTTCTTATTCTTCTTGTGCCAAGGCTAAGACTAATGTGTTTTCAAGTATATTTCTATGTTTAGTCTTCAATTGAAAGGGAAATGGAGTATTAGGCGAAGGCAAGGCTTCCACTCAACTCTATCGGTACCATTTATCCTTTGCCTTACTCATAGATCTCCCATTGGTATAAAATTTCACTCATATCCATTAATTTCCAAAGGGGGAGAAAATAGGCCCCAAAACGAGAGAATTAAAAGGCCTCTCAAGTTTCTTCGTTTTTGGCGCTTAATGCCAAAGGGGGAGAAAGTATTAGGCCCAAAGCAAAAGAACCGCAACACCACCATTTTTAAATTTAAAATTTCATTGGGTTTCAAAATTTCAATTGGTATAATTTCATTTAGTATCTGCTTCAAAAATGAAAATCATTTCAAAAACCCTCTTGACAGCAAAGGGGAGAACCTTTTCAGGGGGAGCTTTTGCTTAGCCAAAGGAAAAGCACTTGAAACAGGGGGAGAATTCTCAAAATCTTGAAAATGCTTTTTGAAATCATATTCTTATACCATTGGCTATTTGCAAAAGAATTTGAAAACACTTTTCCATAAGATTTGCAAAAACAAGCAAAGAGGTGCAAATGTGGTCCAAAATAGAAGAAACCAATCACATTTACTTATACATATGTAGAAATTCTTTCAATTGGTTTAACTCAAAGTAACTTATGCATAGCTGTCAAAATAGCAAACTAGTTACATTCCTCACTTTATATTTGCTTTGGTTTGTGTTGGCATCAATCACCAAAAAGGGGGAGATTGAAAGGGAAATGGGCTCAAAACATTTCTCATAATCGATTTTGGTGTTTGATGTCCATCACAAACCACGTGTACTAACTAGTTTGCCTAGTCATCATTTATATCAGGTGCATAAAGTTCAGCATAAACCAAGAAAGAAAGTTAGTTGGGGTCTCAACTAAGTTTGGAGCAAAAGACTAGGAATGGTGCTACCAGTGGCGCACCGGACACTGTCCGGTGTGCACCAGACACTGTTCGGTGCCTAGGTCGAGCACCTTCCCAACTGGCCACTCTCGGGTTTCTGAGAGAGCCACTCTGCTATAATTCACCGGACTGTCCGGTGTGCACCAGATAGTGTCCGGTGAGCCTATAGAGCAACGATCAAATGTGCCAACGGTCAATTGTGTGAACAGTAAAAGCGCACAGTGCAGAAGTCAGAAGTCAGAGTTGCGAAGTCAGAACGCACCGAACATGTCCGGTGTGCCACCGGACTGTCCGGTGCAGCTAGAAGACAAAGGACTTCAAAGGTCAACCGCTCCAAACCTCAACGGTGCGCTGACGTGGCACGCACCGGACAGTCAACAGTGCCCTGTCCGGTGCACCACAGGATTGTCCGGTGCGCCATCGACAGCAACGGCTAGAATAGTGGTTGAAGCTATAAATACCCCCCAACCACCTCCATTCAAGTCATCCAAGTTTTCTGAACGTCACATTCATTGCAAGAGCAAAGGCAAACACTCCAAAGACACAATCAAAGCATTCAATCCACTCCAAGCTACAAAATTAACTCTATTGCATAGAACTTGTGAGACGATCATTTGTGTTCTATTGTTGCTCTTGTTGCTTGGATTGCTTTCTCCTTCTTATTCTTACTCTTCTAAGTGCTTTGTAAAGCTAGCAAGGGACATCTAAGTGTGTGGTGATCCTTGCGGGGTCTTAGTGACCCAAGTGATTAAGCAGAAGTCTTGACCGGTCTGTGTGACCGATTGTGAGAGGGAAAGGGTTGGAATAGACGCATCCTTTGTGGCCTCCTCAACGGGGATTAGGTTCTTTGGAACCGAACCTCGGTAAAACAAATCACCGTGTTCACTTGCATTGATCTTCTCTTGATTTGTTTCCCCTCTTACCTCTCTCTAAAATTTCCTTGCTAATATTGGTTTGAGTTTGCTCCCAAAGTTATTCGCATCAATTTGAGCAAATCATAGCAAGAGAAATAATCTTCCGCACTCCGATTTAATTCTAACGCTAACGCCGGCCTTAGTGCATGTTTAAAGTTTTTAAATTTCAGGTTTTGCCTATTCACCCCGCCTCTAGGTGACTTTCACATACGTCCATCGATCAACAAGTTGTGGGGAATAATGTGCATGAGCTCACTTACGGTGGGGCTCATGTGAGGTGTAATGCTTAGCAAGAAGAATGGTTAAGGTCGAGCTTTGCTTAATAAGTTGGTCAAAATTTTATTAGCAGATACTAAGAATAAGTGTATACCAACCCATATAAATAAGATATCACAATTAATAATAAATCCCACAATGTAATGCAAATGACAGATTAAGTTTAATTCCATAAGTTACTCATGTGAGGGTTCGAGCCACTCTTGACCGTGAGCACGACTGATATACCAGTTTTACACTCTACAGAGGTTGCGCATATTTGCCCACAAGTCGTGATACCCATTTGCCACGAGGTTGTATGGACCCCATACACCTCTACCGAGGAGGCAAGACAGGGTAGAAATATGAGGCCTTTCTAAAGTTCCACTAGCATTAGAGAACCCGCTACGGTTTTAGGTAGAGGAATCCCTCGTGCGAAAAGCTATCACAGATAGATCGACCCGAGAACCTCCCTATATCGGCAGCTCCCCACACCCGCTTGCCCCTTTCGGGAAAGGATTAACTCACACTACCATTCCTAATTAATCAGTCAAGGGTATCCCATTCCACCCTTGTGGTAGCACTGTTTTCTCAGGTGGTCGCTCCATGTTCCAATTAACGCAATAATCTTATCATGAACAATAATTAAACCAACACTAATAATGGAACATGGTCACATATAATATTAGTCCCAAAACCAGGTAGAGCAATAGCAATACTACCCAATAGTTCATTTGTTTGCAAGGTGTATGTCGGCGTTTCGACCCCGGGGGGTCCCTGGACTGACGAGTAAAATTGTCGCTGCATGTCCCAGCCCAGATGGGTTGGCGCGAGATGGAACACAAGGGGGGAAACGTGGCTCGTGTTATCCTGCGCCAGGGGGATGCGCTCGTAGTAGGGGTTACAAGCGTTCGCGAGGGAGAGAGAGCGAGCTTGTTCGTCAGCCCGTCCCCCCGCGCGACCCTCCCGCATGAGGGCCCTAGACCTTCCTTTTATAGATGCAAGGAGAGGGTCCAGGTGTACAATGGGGGTGTATCTATGCGCTAACGTGTTCGGCAGAGAGGTGCCTGAGCCCTCTGTACATGCTAATGTGGCTGTCGGAGAGGTGCTAGAGCCCTGTGTATGCGGTATCGTGGCCGTCAGAGGAGCGCATGAGTCCTATAGAAGCACAGCTATCGGGGCTGCTGGGATGTTGCTGACGTCTCCTTGCTTTCGTAGGGGGCTGAGAACCACCGTCGTCATGGACGCACACGGGGAGCCATCATTACTTGTTACCGGGGCGAGCCTAGATGGGACGCCGGTCTTGTTCCCCCGTAGCCTGAGCTAGCTAGGGGTAGGGTAATGATGTATCCCTCGCGGCGCGGTCGGTCCGAGCCCAAGGTCGGGCGAGGCGGAGACTCCTCCTGAGGCCGAGGCCGGGGTCGGGCGAGGACACGATTCCTCCCGAGGTCGAGGTTGAGGCCGAGCCTTGGGGTCGGGCGAGGCGGAGACCACCTTCTGAGGCCGAGGTTGAGGCTGAGCCCTGGGGTCGGGCGAGGCGGAGACCACCTTCCGAGGCCGAGGGTGAGGCCGAGCCCTAGGGTCGGGCGAGGCGGAGACCTCCTCCTGAGGCCGAGGCCCAAGGTTGGGCGAGGCGGAGCTTCCTATTGCGCGTGAGGCTGAACTTGGCTATTGTCAGCCTCACCCTGGTGGGTGGCACAGCAGTCGGAGTGGAGCGGGCAGCGCTGTTTTCCTGCTAGGTCGGTCAGTGGAAGGGCGAAGTGACTGCGGTCACTTTGACCTTGCCGACTAAGGCACGTGTGTCAGGATAAGGCGTCAGGCGATCCTCGCATTGAATGCGCCTGCGATACGGTCGGTTGGTGAGGCGATTTGGCCAAGGTTGCTTCACAACGAAGCCTGCCCGAGCTGGGCTTCGGGCGAGTCGAGGGTGCGCTCGTTGCTTGAGGAGGCCCTCGGGCGAGGCGTGAATTCGCCTGGGACTACTGTTCCTGCCCGAGGCTGGGCTCTGGCGAGGCAAGATCGCGTCCCTTGAGTAGACGAAGCCTTGACCTGAATCGCGCTCATCAGTCTCTACAGCTTGTGCTGATGGTGGTTACCAACCGTGTTTAGGAGTGTTGGGGGTACCCCTAATTACGGTACCCGACAGTAGCCCTCGAGCCTCAAAGGGAGTGTTGGTACTCGCTTAGAGGCTTTGCCGCACTTTTTTGTGAGGGGACCGGCCTTTCTTGGTTACACTTTGTTCCGGTGGGTGCGCGCGAGCGCACCGGCCGGGTGTAGCCCCCGAGGCCTCGGAGGAGTGGTTTGACTCCTCTGAGGTCTTAATGCCTTTCGTGATGCTTCGGCCGGTCTAGTTGTTCCCTCATGCGACCTGATTGTAGCCCGGGTGCATGGTCAGGTTCTGAGTTTTCAGGCTGGTTTGTTGACGCTGTCAACGGTTTGGTCATAGCCGGGTTTGCGAGAGCGGCCCCCGAGCCTCTGCACGAAGCGAGAGGACAATCAAGGATTGTCTCGACTCTTATCATACGCCCCTTCGTCGCCTTTCCGCAAGGAGGAAGGGGGAAAGCGCCATGTTGCCCTCGGAGGGCGCCGAACATGGTGTCTCCAGTGAGTTGCTAACGGGTGATCCGAGTGGACGCCCGTGCCCCGTTCGATAAGGGTCGGCTAGTGGCCCAGAGGCGCGCTCCAAAAGTACCTGCAAGTGATTTGTCGGGCCCGGACCCGTTCGATAGGGTCCGAGGGCTCGATGCCTCCCTCTGATGGGATTCCATTACAAAATCGCTCCTGCTGGTCTCGAAAATGTCCTAGGGTACCTCGGGAGCGTAGCCCGAGCCTCGGCCATGTAACGGACATACCAGAGTCATCCCTCGCTCTGCGTGCTCTAGGGCGGTTGTCGAACCCTTACGAGGGGCCAGCCTTCGAACCCCTTATCAGTAGTGGGCGTGGAGCCCGAGTGCTCTGAGGCGGCTCTCGAACCCTTCCGAGGGGCCAGCCTTCGAACCCCTGGTCAGTAATGAGCCTGAAGCCCGAGTGCTCTGGGGCGGCTATCGAACCCTTCCGAGGGGCCAGCCTTCGAACCCCTGATCAGTAGGAGGGCTCGGGGCCTGCTTCCTTCGTGGAGAAGGATTCTTTTCGAAATATCCCCTTTCCCGGTCCTTGTAGCAAGAGAGAGAAAGGGGAAGAGGAAAAGGATATGAATTTAAACGGTGTGGCACACCTTTTTTTGACGCGGTCATCATGGCGGAGGTGAAACGACGCCTGCTTCGCCTGCCAAAGGCGTCGCTTGCCCTGCCGCGGAGTTAATGCGACGGGACGGGCGGTTCGCGGGGCGGCCGTTGCGCGTGCGCGAGTCGTTCGAGGAACGGGCGTTTCGCCTTCGAGTTTGAATTCCACGGTGGGTTCGGGCGAAGTGTTGAATGGATCTCGCCCGGGCCTTTATATACCCGGGAGAGGGCCGACGGTGGTTCTTTACTCTGCTATTTGCGCTTGCCTTCTGCTTTGGTTTCCGCAACCTAAGAGAATAGCCAGAGAAAAGAAAACCGCGCACCTTGTCCCCTCCGCCTCCACCCCCTTTGTTCAGCGATGGCTGACAAGGCGACCGTCGTTCCGCCACGCGATCCATGGCCTTTCTCCACTGTCACGGCGGATGATCTGGAGGCCCTCGTCGCCGATGGTTTGCTCCGTCCCCTCTCCGGTGACCCGCAGCCGGAGTGGATGGCTCCTGTGGGCGAGGCCGACCCGACTCCGTCGCCGGGGTATGTGGTCAGTTTCGTCTCCTTCCACGAGCGGGGGTTCGGAGTGCCAGTGAGCCGTTTCATGCGGGCGCTCCTGCACTACTACAGGGTGGAGCTGCACAACTTCAACCCCAACTCCATCGCACAAGCGGCCATCTTCGTGGCGGTTTGCGATGGTTTTTTGGAGATTGACCCCCACTAGGATCTGTGGACCCATCTCTTCTCCGCGGAGCTCTTTGCCTCGACGACGGAGACGAAGAAAGTCCGTACGGCGGTGCAGGCCGGGGCGCGTGCAGCTATACATCCCTGCCATCCTTGTGTCTTCGAACAAGGGGTGGCAGTACCGGTGGTTTTACCTCCGGAACAACGACAGAAGGCTCCCGTTGTTTTCTCAACGAGTGGTGACCGCCGCCGGCAACAACTGGCATTGGGGGGCCACGCGCGAGAAACAGGAGAAGCTCCAGCCTCTTCTGGAGGCCTTGCAGAGGTTACGGGATGGGGGGCTCACCGCCGCGGGGGTGGTTGCCGCCATCCATCGCCGGAGGGTGCTTCCGTTGGCAGAGTGGCGGTTGCCGCTTTCGAAGATGAAGCTGGGGATTGATTTGGAGGGTTCACAGATGTCCCTAGCTCCCCTCTCTGCCGACGACCTCCGCAGGCGGGTGGCGGGCACGGTAGGGAGGCTGGATGCCGGCGCCCTTACCTAGCCCGTGATGCGTCCCGAGCGTGGGTACGTGTCCCTGGTGAGTGTCCGCTCCTTCTTCTATCTTGTGCCGAGTTGCCTTTAATTCTTACCGTCGGGATTTCCGTTCATCTCCAGGGGTTGGGGTTTTACATGCCCTCCCTGCCACCGGTCCCGGAGGACGCGGTGGATCGAGCCGCTCGGAGGGTCGCCGCGGAGAAGAAAAAGGAGAAGAAGGACGCGGAGAAGGCTCAGGCTCGCGAGCGGATGCGGGCTCGGGAAGCCTTAGAGAGGCACCGTCGGAGGCAGGAGAGGGACGGGCTCCCGAGGGAGCCGTCGCCGGAGACGCCTGACGACGATGATGATGACGATGATGACGAGGACGACGACATGGCGGCCCGTCTTGGCCTTAGCCCGGATCTGAGGCTAGGCCAGGGGTCATCGAGCCAGCCTCCAAGTGGGTTGGCGCCATCAGTATCTGGGGCCGGGACATCAGGATCCCGGTCCAAGGAGCGGGGACAGGTCGAGGGGGTACTTGACCCCTTGGCCGAGGTAGTTGAGGTGACTCCGGGGAGTCAGACCGATCCGCCTGTTCCCCAAGAGCAGTCGCCCGTGCCGGCTGCACAGGAAGTTGGTCCTCCGGCCATAGTGACGACGCCTGGGAGGGCCGCCCCTTTGGCGCTTCGGGCGCCCGAGGCGGAGGCGGCGTCGGAGTCGGCAGCGGGGCAACCCTCGGCAGCGCCTGTGGGGACCGAGGCCCGAGGGGCCTCCCCGCAGGCCCGATTGGCCTTGGTCCGGAGCGGGTAAGTATCTAAGGATACCTCTGTTTTGGCTCTTTCTCCGTGTGCCCTGATCCTGCTCTATCTCTTCCTTTCAGCAAACGGAGGCAGGGCTCGGCCAGTCTGGCCCCCCGAAAGGCCCTTAAGACAGTGTCGGCTTCTGCAGCCAATGCTGCAGCGCGCCATGCCGGTTGGCTGGCCTCCGCGCAAGACGCCCTCGAGCGGGGGCCCCAGGCGGCACGAGTTGCCATGGGGCAAGCCTCCCAGGCTGACCCCTCCATCGGGGCGGCCATCGTGCCAGGGGAGGCTGCTGACATGGCCGCGGCCCCGAGCCCACCTGACGTGTTGCCGGCGCCGGCACCAGCTCCTGCTAAGGTCGTCGCTGTTTTGCCCATGGAACCACCCGTTGCGTGACCAGGGCATTCTTTGTAACACCCTGCTTCCCTTCCTCAGGAGCTGACGAATGTGAGCACCGGCAAGTCGCTGTTCATCCACCGCGAGACCAACGTCTGGGATTCGCTGCGGTTCCTGAGGACCGCGCTTGCCGAGGCTAATGAACGCCTCGCCCAATGAAGCACCGAGGTGGCGGACCTTCGGCTGCTCTGTGATGAGCTGGAGGTGGAGGCAGCGGCGGTGCAAGCAGAGGCGGCGTCAACACGGACGGAGGCGCAGCAGCGGCAGCTGGAGCTTGGCCAGGTCATTGGCGAGCAGGACCAATCTCGGAGCCAGGCTGCCGAGGCTATAGGCCGGGCTAAGGCCCTTGGGGGCCAGCTGGCCGAGGTGTCTGCTCGGGCCAGAGCCCTTGCGGAGGACCTGGCCGTGGTCGTCGGGTCTGCTCAGTCCGCCCAAGCCGTAGCCTTGGAGCAGCGTGCCCGGGCTGAAGGTACGTTTCGGCCGCCTTGTGACTTCGATTCAGCTTCATTCTTCAACTCGTTTCTGAAGAATTCTGTTCAACTGTCTGCAGAGTTCGAGACAGCTCTTAACGAGTCCGTCAAGGCACTTGCCCAGGCGGCTGAGCAGAAGGAGGTCGACCGCGTGGCCACGTCCGAGGCTATCTTGGCCTTCTGCCAGGCCTTTGGCCTCGATGACGTCCCCTCGGGTAGCTCCCCAGAGTCGCCTGCTGGCCTTGGGGGGCCATGTGCGCAGCAGACTTCGCGGGGCGCTGCATCACGACGTTAGGCGGGCCTTCGCCGTGCTCACTTCCCACTACGACATGGATCTGGAGCGGGTCAGCGAGGGGTACTGTATACCCGACGAAGATGAGGCTGCCTTAGCCGAGGTCCAGAGGCTTGACGCGGTCGTCACGGGCCCAAGCGCGGTGCTGGTGTCCTCCTTCGAGGTGGAGATCCTTCCGCTTGCGTCGCCGTCTGGGGCCGGGCCAGATCTTGCCGAGGGTGGAGACGACGCCGAGGGTGCTGCTCCTCCCTCAGGCGATGTCTGATTCTGCCGGAGCAGTTTGTTTGGAGTATGCATGTGTTTTTTCGCGGCCGCCGAGGCCTAAACATCTTATTGTCATGCTATAAAGCTGCGTTTCTTTTCCTCTTGTTTCGAGTATCCGGACTTGTTCGTCGGTAGCAGAATCGTTTATCCGAGCAAGAGTTACTTTTTGCGGAAGGTGACGAGTGAGGTATCCGTATCCCGGAGGCGTAGGAGTCCCTCGGCTCGGTCGGCCTTGCCGCTTACGTGCGCTCTTACTCGCTTGCAGGATTCTGTTATCGGTATAGTCGGAAACATGAAAGTCATTTTGGTAGAAAACTTTTCTGAGGAAAATTTTGACGCAGAGAGGGTTCCCCCCTTCTAGCCCCCGAGGGAGGGTCGGGCTTTGCTGAGGCAAGGCTGACCCTTCCTTGATGGTAAGACTTTATTTGTGTATGTATAGAAAACGAGGTATATGAACGACTTGAAAACATCTTAAGGGTAAAAGCGACGTAGCTATCGGATGTTCCAAGCGTTGCTGTAGACCTCGCCTTGATCGTTGGCCAGCTTGTATGTCCTGGGCTTCAAAATCTTGGCGATGATGAACGGCCCTTCCCAGGGAGGAGTAAGCTTGTGGCGCCCTCGGGCGTCCTACCGTAGCCGAAGTACCAAGTCTCCCACCTGGAAGTCTAGGGGCCGAACCCCTCGGGCGTGGTAGCGTCGCAGAGACTGCTGATACCACACCGAGTGTAGTAAGGCCACGTCCCGAGCCTCTTCGAGCTGGTCCAGTGAGTCTTCTCGGCTGGTCTAGTTGCTTCGGTCGTCGTACGCCTTTGTCCTCGGGGAACCGTATTTAAGTCTGTGGGTAAGATAGCCTCGGCCCCATAGACTAGAAAGAACGGCGAGAAACCCGTGGCTCGGCTTGGCATCGTCCTCAGACTCCAGACCACCGAGGGTAGCTCTTTCATACATCGCTTGTCGAACTTGTTGAGGTCATTGTAGATCCTCGGTTTAAGTCCCTGCAAAATCATACCGTTGGCACGCTCCACCTGCCCATTCGTCATGGGGTGAGCTACGGCGGCCTAGTCCACACGGATGTGGTGGTCCTCGCAGAAGTCAAGGAACTTCTTCCCAGTGAACTGGGTGCCATTGTCGGTGATGATGGAGTTCGGGACCCCAAAGCGATGGATGATGTTGGTGAAGAACGCCACCGCCTGCTCGGACCTGATGCTGGTTAGGGGTCGGACCTCGATCCACTTGGAGAATTTGTCGATGGCGACCAGTAGGTGCGAGAAGCCTCCGGGTGCCTTCTGCAAGGGACCGACGAGGTCCAGACCCCACACAGCAAACGGCCAGGTGATGGGTATCGTCTGTAGGGCCTGAGCGGGCAGGTGCGTATGTCTCGCATAGAATTGGCACCCTTGGCAAGAGCGTACAATCCTAGTGGCATCGGCCACCGCGGTCGGCCAGTAGAAGCCTTGTCGGAAGGCGTTCCCAACGAGGGCTCGAGGTGCTGCATGGTGACCACAAACCCCCGAGTGTATCTCTTGCAATAGCTCCTGTCCTTCGGCGATGGATATGCATCGTTGGAGAATGCCTGAGGGGCTGCGGTGGTAGAGCTCCTTTTCATCACCCAGTAAGACAAACGACTTGGCGCGCCGCGCCAGTCGCCGAGCTTCGACTTTGTCGAGGGGTAGATCTCCTCGAAGGAGATATTCTAGGTACGGGGTCTACCAGTTTCGATTAGGCGTGACCCCACTCTGCTCTCCCTCGACACGCAGTGCCTCACCCTCGGCGGCTGAGGATACCTCGGGCTGGGCCGAGGCCTCCTCGAGCTCGGGTGTGTCGTCGGTCTTGACGGAGGGTTGATGTATGTCTCTGGAAAAGACGTCCGGGGGAACCATTGTCCGCCCCGAGGCTATTTTAGCCAGCTCATCCGCGGTCTCGTTGTACCGTCGAGCGATGTGGTTGAGCTCAAGCCCGTAGAACTTGTCTTCCAGGCACCGAACTTCGTCGCAGCAGGCCTCCATCTTCCAGTCGCGGCAGTGGGAGTTCTTCATGACTTGGTCAATGACAAGCTATGAGTCGCCACGAGCGTCGAGGCGCCGAACTCCTAGCTCGATGGCGATGCGCAACCCGTTAACCAGAGCCTCGTACTCAGCCACATTGTTTGGCGCCGGGAAATGGAGGCGCAGCACGTAGCGGAGATGTTTCCTGAGGGGTGAGATGAAGAGCAGGCCCGCGTCGGCTCCTGTTTTCATCAGCAACCCATCGAAGTACATGGTCCAGAGTTCCGGTTGGATCAGAGCCATTGGTAATTGGGTGTCGACCCATTCAGCCACGAAGTCCGCCAAGACTTGGGACTTGATGGCCTTCCGAGGAGCGAACGAGATTGTCTCGCCCATGATCTCCACCGCCCACTTTGCTATCCTACCCGAGGACTCTCGACACTGGATGATCTCCCCCAAGGGGAAGGATGACACCACAGTCACCAGATGAGACTCAAAGTAATGTCGCAACTTTCGCCGCGTCAAATTTACTGCGTACAGTAGCTTCTGAATTTGCGGGTAGCGGATCTTGGTCTCGGATAGCACTTCACTGATGAAGTAGACCGGCCTCTGGACGAGCAGTGCATGCCCTCCATCTCGTCTCTCGACTACGATCGCGGCGCTGACCACCTGAGTGGTTGTGGCTACGTAGATCAAGAGGGCTTCTCCCGCAGCGGGGGGCACCAAGATGGGCGTGTTTGTAAGGAGCGCCTTTAAGTTTCCGAGGACTTCCTCGGCCTCGGGGGTCCAAGTGAAGTGCTCGGTCTTCCTTAAGAGGCGGTACAAGGGTAGGCCTTTTTCGCCGAGGCACGAGATGAAGTGGCTCAGAGCCGCAAGGCATCCCATGACCCTCTGTACTCCTTTCAAATCTTTGATAGGCCCCATGTTGGTGATGGCCGCGATTTTCTCCGGGTTGGCCTTGATGCCCCGCTCGGAGACGATGAACCCTAGGAGCATGCCTCGGGGGACTCCGAAGACACACTTCTCGGGGTTGAGCTTCACGCCCTTCGCTCTCAAACACTTGAATGTCGTTTCAAGGTCAGAGAGGAGGTCGGAGGCTTTCCTCGTCTTGACTACGATGTCATCGACGTAAGCCTCGACCGTTCGGCCGATGTGCTCTCCGAACACGTGGTTCATGCACCTTTGGTATGTTGCACCTACATTCCTCAAGCCAAATGACATAGTAGTATAGCAGTACATGCCAAAAGGTGTGATGAAAGAAGTCGCGAGTTGGTCGGACTCTTTCATCTTGATTTGGTGATACCCTGAGTACGCGTCAAGGAATGATAGGGTTTCGCACCCAGCAGTGGAGTCCACAATTTGATCGATGCGAGGCAGAGAGTAGGGAACCTTCGGACATGCTTTGTTTAGACCAGTGTAGTCTACACACATTCTCCATTTCCCACCTTTCTTTTTCACAAGCACAGGGTTGGCTAACCATTCAAGATGGAATACCTCTTTGATGAACCCTGCAGCCATCAGCTTGTGGATTTCCTCGCCTATGGTTCTGCGCTTTTCTTCGTCAAAACGGCGCAGAGGCTGCTTCACGGGTCGGGCACCGGCTCGGATATCCAGTGAGTGCTCGGCGACATCCCTCGGTATGTCGGGCATGTCCGAGGGACTCCTCGCAAACACCTCGGCATTCGCGCAGAGAAAGTCGACAAGCACTGCTTCCTATTTGGGGTCGAGCTCGGAGCAGATCTGGACTTGCTTGCAGGCATCGTTGCTGAGGTCAAGAGGGACAGACTTAACTGCCTCAGCTAGTTCGAAGTTGTCGGAGTGGCGCTTCGCATCTGGCACCTCCTTGGAGAGGCACTCCAGGTCGGCGATGAGGGCCTCAGACTCGGCGAGGGCCTCAGCGTACTCCACGCACTCCATGTCGCATTCGTACGCTTGTCGGTACGTGGATCCGACGGTGATGACCCCGTTGGGGCCTGGCATCTTGAGCTTGAGGTAGGTGTAGTTGGGGACGGCCATGAACTTGGCATAGCACGGTCTCCCCAGCACCGCGTGGTAGGTTCCTCGGAACCCGACCACCTCGAACGTGAGGGTTTCCCTGCGGAAGTTAAAGGGAGTTCCGAAGCACACAGACAGATCGAGTTGTCCAAGGGGCTGGACGCGCTTCCCGGGGATGATCCCATGAAAGGGCGCCGCACCGGCCCGGATCGTGGACAGATCGATTTCCAAGAGCTCGAGGGTCTCAGCATGGATGATGTTGAGGCTGCTGCCTCCGTCCATGAGGACCTTGGTGAGCCTGGTTTTGCCGATGACAGGGTCGACAACGAGTGGGTACTTTCCTGGGCTCGGCACGCAGTCGAGGTGGTCGCCCTGGTCGAAGGTGATGGGCTTGTCGGACCAGTCTAGGTAGACTGGTGCGGCCACCTTTACCGAGCAGACCTCCCGGCGCTCCTGCTTGCGGTGCCGAGCCGAGGCATTTGCCACTTGCCCACCGTAGATCATGAAACAGCCGTGGACCTTGGGGAACTCCTCTGCCTTGTCGCCCTCCTTCTTGTCGTTGTCTTGGCCTTTGCCACCTTCCGCCGGGGGCCTGGTCTTATGGAAGTAGCGCCGAAGCATGACGCATTCCTCAAGGGTGTGCTTGATGGGACCCTGGTGGTAGGGGCACGACTCCTTGAGCATCTTGTCGAATAGGTTGGCACCTCCGGGAGGCTTTCGAGGGTTCCTGTGCTCGGCAGTAGCGACAAGATCTGCGTCGGCGGCATCGCGTATCGCTTGCGACTTCTTTTTCGCCTTCTTCTTCGCGCCGCGCTGGGCGGACGCCTCAGGGACGTCTTCCTGCTGGTGCCCCTGAGGTTGCTTGTCCTTCCGGAAGATAGCTTCGACCGCCTCCTGCCCAGAGGCGAACTTGGTGACGATGTCCATCAACTCGCTCGCCTTGGTGGGAGTCTTGCGACCCACTTTGCTCACCAGGTCGCGGCAAGTGGTGGCGGCGAGGAACGCCACGATGACATCCGAGTCGGTGCTGTTGGGCAGCTCGGTGCGCTGCTTCGAAAACCACCGGATGTACTCTCGCAGGGATTCCCCTGGCTGCTGGCGGCAGCTTCGGAGATCCCAGGAGTTCCCAGGGCGCGCGTACGTGCCCTAGAAGTTTCCAGCGAAGGCTTTGACCAGGTCGTCCCAGTTGGAGATCTGCGTAGGAGGCAGATGCTCCAGCCAGGCTCGGGCGGCGTCGGAGAGGAACAGGGGGAGGTTGCGGATGATGAGGTTGTCATCGTTTGTTCCACCTAGCTGGCAGGCCAGCCGGTAGTCCGCAAGCCACAGTTCCGGCCTTGTTTCCCCCGAGTACTTCGTGATGGTAGTCGGGGCTCCGAACCGGGTCGGGAACGGCGCCCGTCGTATGGCCCGGCTGAAGGCTTGTGGACCTGGTGGATCGGGCGAGGGGCTCCGATCCTCCTCACTGTCGTAGCGTCCCCCACGCCTGGGGTGGTAGCCTCGGTGCACCTTCTCGTCGAGGCGGGCTCGACGGTTGCGGCGGTGGTGCTCGTTGCCGAGGCGACCCGGGGCTGCAGGCGTCGCATCCCGCGTGCGCCCGGTGTGGACCGAGGCCTCCCGCATGAGTCGGGAAGTTGCTGCGCGATGCTCCGGGGGGCACCCTTGCCTTCGGGAGGCAGAGCTCTCGGCTCGTTGGACCGCGGCGTCCTCCAGGATATTCTTGAGTTCTCCTTGGATACGCCGCCCCTCGGTGGTGGACGGCTCCGGCATCGCTCGAAGTAGTATTGCCGCTGCAGCCAGATTCTGGCCGACCCCGCTGGAGGCCGGGGGCAGCCTTGCCCTGGCATCGTCAGCAATACGACGCTGGACGTCCCGAGCCTGATGACGCGCTTCTCCGGCCAGTGCTCGGCCTGCCCACTCCTGCTCGATGTTTTGTCGGAGCTGCACAAGTTGTCCTGCTTCCTCGTCGAGCTTGGCCTGCATCTCGCGGATTTGCTCGAGCTGTGTGTCCTGACCCCCCGCAGGGACTGGGACCACAGCTAGCTCCCGCAGGATGTCAACGCGAGGCGCAGGCCTGGGGGGATCGTCATCCTTCGGCATACCAAGGTGGTTGCCTTCGTCGTGACCCCCTAGATCGACGTGGAAACATTCGCGACTTGGGCCACAACCCTCGTCGTCAAGGCTGTGGCCATCATCGGAGCAATCAGAGAGGCAGTAGTCACATGCGGTCATGAAGTCTCGCATGGCACTGGGATTACCGAGCCCGGAGAAATCCCAACCAGAGTCGGGCTCGTCTTCTTCCTCGGAACCCGGGGGCCCGTAGATCGAGATGGCCGTCAGTCAGTCCCAGGTTGACCACATATGGTACCCCAGAAGGTTAGGATATGCCTTTATGAAAGCGCTCACCGAAGCGGGGTCGCTTGGTGGATCGAAGCTGAATCTAAAAGGCACAGGGTGGAAAACGGACGGTACCTCTCGATCGATGGACGGTGACGAAGTCGCGTCGGGGACGGACTACACCGTTATCTCAGGTATGAGGCTAACGCCCAGCAAGTCCTTCGTGAGTGTGTTGGCGTCATCTGTCCGCTTGGGGCTGGCATGTTGTGGGGAAACGACACCTGTCGTTGTCTCAGGCGCGAGGACAACACCCGACATGTCCCCCGCTGGGGTGCCGACGTCGTCGACTCGCTCGACAGCCGACGAGGTGCCGCCTCCTGCCTAGCCACGGTTGCCCCGCCTCCTCCTCCTGCGGCGAGGAAGGCGGCGGGACAAACCCGGATGGTGCTCTTTCGCCACGGGTAGGGCTGACAATGGGCTATAATTTTTGCACTATAAGATTTAAGGATCGAAGCGGGTTAGGATCGGACTTTATTTCTAGTCATTTTTGAACTATAATTTATTTAGGGCCTTAACATTTTGTGAAGAACTATTTGGATCACGATCCATTACCACCCCTAGCCACGGGGGGAAGACGTCGTCGAGTTCGCCGCCACCGGGCGAGCTGACGGCCGTCGTTGTCACTGTCGCGCTGCGGGGGAAGGAGTACCATGTCGCAGCTGCCGTCGAGGGACATGAACTCGAGGCTCCCGAAGCGGAGCAGCGTCCCGGGCTGAAGAGGTTGCTGGAGACTACCCATCTGGAACTCAACGGGAAGTTGTTCGTCAACACACAGCAGGCCCCTACCTGGCGCGCCAACTGTCGGCGTTTCGACCCTGGGGGGTCCCTAGACCGACGAGTAAATTTGTCGCTGCTTGTCCCAGCCCAGATGGGTTGGCGCGAGATGGAACACAAGGGGGGAAAACGCGGCTCGTGTTATCCTGCACCAGGGGGATGTGCTCGTAGTAGGGGTTACAAGCGTTCGCGAGGGAGAGAGAGCGAGCTTGTTCGTCAGCCCGTCCCCCCGCGCCACCCTCCCGCATGAGGGCCCTGTACCTTCCTTTTATAGATGCAAGGAGAGGGTCCAGGTGTACAATGGGGGTGTAGCTATGCGCTAACGTGTCTGGCAGAGAGGTGCCTGAGCCCTATGTACATGCCAACGTGGCTGTCGGAGAGGTGCTAGAGCCCTCTGTACGCGGTATCGTGGCCATCGGAGGAGCACCTAAGTCCTGTAGAAGCACAGCTGTCGGGGCTGCTGGGATGTTGCTGAAGTCTCCTTGCTTCCGTAGGGGGCTGAGAACCACCGTCGTCATGGACGCACGCGGGGAGCCATCATTACTTATTACCGGGGCGAGCCTAGATGGGATGCCGGTCTTGTTCCCCCGTAGCCTGAGCTATCTAGGGGTAGGGTAATGATGTATCCCCCGCGGCACGGTCGGTCCGAGCCCAAGGTCGGGCGAGGCGGAGACTCCTCCTGAGGCCGAGGCCGGGGTCGAGCGAGGACGTGATTCCTCCCGAGGTCGAGGTTGAGGCCGAGCCCTGGGGTCGGGCGAGGCGGAGACCACCTTCCGAGGCCGAGGTTGAGGCTAAGCCCTAGGGTCGGGCGAGGCGGAGACCACCTTCCGAGGCCGAGGGTGAGGCCGAGCCCTGGGGTCGGGCGAGGCGGAGACCTCCTCCTGAGGCCGAGGCCCAAGGTCGGGCGAGGCGGAGCTTCCTGTTGCGCGTGAGGCTGAACTTGGCTGTTGTCAGCCTCACCCTGGTGGGTGGCACAGCAGTCGGAGCGGAGCGAGCGGCGCTATTTTCCTGCCAGGTCGGTCAGTGAAAGGGCGAAGTGACTGCGGTCACTTCGACCTTGCCGACTGAGGCACGTGTGTCAGGATAAGGCGTCAGGCGATCCTCGCATTGAATGCGCCTGCGATACGGTCGGTTGGTGAGGCGATTTGGCCAAGGTTGCTTCACAACGAAGTCTGCCCGAGATGGGCTTCGGGCGAGTCGAGGGTGCGCCCGTTGCTTCAGGAGGCCCTTGGGCGAGGCGTGAATTCGCCTGGGACTACTGTTCCCGCCCGAGGCTGGGCTCGGGCGAGGCGAGATCGCGTCCCTTGAGTAGACAAAGCCTTGACCTGAATCGCGCCCATCAGTCTCTGCAGCTTGTGCTGATGGTGGTTACCAGCCGTGTTTAGGAGTGTTGGGGGTACCCCTAATTACGGTACCCGACAGTGTAGGATGAAAAATAGGGTAACCTATTAGGTCCCATCAAGTTAACCTAAACATGTCATGGAACATTATTAGTTAAAGAAAAGTGATCGAGGGCACAACTTGCCTTTTTGGTGCAACTACAGGTACTTCTCCAATTTGGGCTTCAGGTTCTTTGTGACCTCGCTTCTATGCGTAGCAATATATACAAATAGGCAAGGAATAGATAAAATAACATTACACCAAAGTATGTGAACAAATAGCATAATAATATTCTACGCGTCGCTACGAGATCCTAGGTTCGAAAACTACTAAATTCGGACTTAAAACAAAGAAGTTATGGGTAAAATATTTTTAGGCGCAATAAATCTAATAGATGTTGCATTTAAATTAAGAAGGTATTAAATCTTCCAACCAAGCCCTTCGATCTCGCACTGCTGCTGACATCTCGGTTCTTTTCGCATATTGACGATGAACCGGAGATCTGGTCGACGAACCAAAAACGTGGTGACGAAGCCCTCGCCGAACCAGTCACGACGATGTTCTAGGTTGCCTCTAAAGATGAACGGACAGAGAGAAATTTTCCATCGGAGTTGTCACCACAGTTGGGGAGGAAGTCGAACTTCGACGAGATGGTCATGGTTGCTTATGGCTGCAAGTTTAGCTGGCGACAGGCTGCTGTGGTTTGGATGGTGATGGCGCTACTGCGAGGCTATAGAGGATATGAGCATATGGTTGATGGCTTGAGGTGTTAGGATGACACATATTTATATAGGCAGGGAGGTGGGCGGTTACATGATAGATCTAATGTGATACTTATCTGTTAGAATCATATCCTATATGTTTGGAACTCTAACTTGTTTCTTTTATTTCAATAATATTGTTGCTAATTTGTACTAACTATATTAGACCTCCAATTTCAATAAATTTTAGAATATATTTTTATTTAAAACTTAAATTAAATTTTTGGGTGTTACACGTGAGTTCAAAGGAGTATTTTCTTAAATATCTTATGTGATATCCTAATTTGTATCGACTTTATCTAAAGGATGTCGTATACAAACAAACCAACCAAGCATACATCGATACATTATATTAGCTTATATTTTATTTCCAATTTCTACTTTCTATTTTAATTTAAAATTCAATTCTAATTTAGAGCTATTAAATTTTTTATTTCAAGCATAAATTGCAACAAACAAAAATTCAACATGAATGCAAAGCATTTTTTATTAATTAATTTATCCATTTAAGCAAATGCTTCAAACAATACATATAACTCAGTATGAACAATTCATGGAAGATGTTTTACCATAATAATTAAGAAACTAATTCAAATACATAGCCAAATTTTAATATTTAAATTTTAGGAAAATAGTTTTAATTTATAACTTTATTATAAAGATACTTTAAATTTTAATTTTTTAGAGAATTTTTTTTGAAGCCTAAAAATAGGATTTTGGTGTGTTACACGATCGTCCCTAGACACATATTATTATTTTAGGTCATGAAGGGCCATGGGGAGCCACACATGTAAGGAAAATGAACACTATATGACATTATGTTTGGATTTTGGTGTTTGATGAACAACATGACCATCAGACTAATGTTGTTTGCTTGTACATAAGGTATAGTTCAAATGGATGTAAGGTAGACTCGGATTTAGAAAAGGTGAAGGTTATCAACACCTGAAGCAGGATATTATAAGCCATGTTTAAGACCTACAAGACATACCAAGAGTCAAATACACGAAGAAGTAGAAGTCCAAATGCAAAGAGACAAATGAAAGTAAGGTCACCAAAGTTGAGATAAAGAAATGACTGAATTGGAAGTGTCTCATGATTTTGGATATGCTCAAATTGGCATGGATTCAACTCTAAACTATAGATATTCTAATTAGCTTTCCAAAAACTCCAAGATTATCAAAGTCAAAGTTCAGAGCTAAGAGGTTATGGCCAAAATAAGAAAATGGGTCATGCTGAATAAATAGCACCAAACATGCCTAGTGCTCTACTCAAATTGACATGCTTTAACTCTGAGCTGTAGATATGTTCATTGGTTTTTCAAAAAGTCCAATCATCAAATTCAGAGTTATGAGCTAAAAGTCATGACCAAAATACAAAAATGGGTAATTTTGGTCAATTGTTTTCAATTGCTACATGGCATCTAAAACAAGGCAACACAAGTTGAGAAGTCTGGACCTTCATCCTTAAGTTATCACTTCTTTGAAGTGTTAGCTTAAGGACTAAGGTTTCTAAAAGGAGATGCAAATGAAACAATATTAAACAAAATGATAATGAACAATAAAGTGTGAAACTCATCTCTTGTGCCTTAGCATTTTTTATTCCATCTTCCTTCGTATTATACAAGTTTACAAACATGCCTTCGACTTCATTGCACCAGATAGCTTGAAGAAACTTCGAAGGCTAAGAAAAAATGAATCTTAAGGCCCTCAAAAGGTGAAATTATGTAGGGCACTGTTCACCTATTTATAGGGAAGTTGCACATCTTTGTAGGTAATTACAAACATGCCCACAAAGTTTACATACATGATTTACAAATGATGAAGGGACATCGATGTATTTTCCCTTTCTTTGCTACACAAGTCTTGGACTTCTTCTTCTTTGTCGCCTTGCATCCGAAGTTTTCTCCATGCCGAGGCTAGCTGAGAGCACCTAGAGGGGGTGAATAGGTGATCCTGTAAAAATCAACACTAAATAGCAACAAGTTCACAACACAGCAAGTGCTCAAATCTCAATCATGATGATCCGAACGCGTGTTTGTGGAGTCTAGGCGTCTTAGGATGTTCAATGGAGGCTTGGTGTACTGCTCCATGCGCCTAGGGGTCCCTTTTATAGCCCTAAGGCAGCTAGGAGCCGTTGGATCTCCATTTGGTAGGCAATTCTTGCCTTCTATCGGTTGGCACACCGGACATGAACAGTGCCCGGTTTCTTTCCTTCTCTGGCGAAGCCGACTATTGAGCCCTCAGTCCCCTTGGCACACCAGACACTGTTCGGTGCACACCGGACAGTCCGGTGCGACCTAGTGACCGTTGGCTCTAGCCACGTATCGCCCGCTGATCGCGCTGCCGACCGTTGGCGTGGGCGTTGTTGGCTCACCGGACAGTCCGGTGCACACCATACAGTCCGGTGAATTTTAGCCACAGTGCCCTCGACGATTTTACGAGAGTAGGGAGTTCGTCGCTGAGCAGCCTGGGCACCGGACACTGTCCGGTGCACACCGAACAGTCTGGTGCACCCACATCAGGAACTTTACTGGTTGTTTCAGCTGGACCTCTTTTGCTCCTTTTGGACTTGGCTCAATTGGGTTCCTGACACTTAGAAAAGCAAGTTTAGCACATAAAATAATTTACTAAGTGTTTAGAGCTTACCTTCTCAATTGATCCATCTAGATATTCCTTTGCTCAATATTATGTTAGTTCACATATTTTGTTGTGCATCTAATCAACAAAACATTATAGAAATAGCCTAGGGGCACATTTCCCTTTCAATCTCCCCCTTTTTGGTGATTTATGCCAACACATCAATAAGCAACTTATTTCGAACTAACATATCTAAAAACGCTCAAAATGCAAATTTGAAGACCAATAAGTCTCACATAAGATTTGGCATATTTGGATCACTTCTGCCACCACATGGTTTATTTTCACAAAACAAATTCTTTTTCCTATCTCTAAGTCAAACACACTTGTTTTGGCAAATCAATTGATCAATCAAGAGTAAATTTGGTTAAATGTCAAAAACTCCCCCTTTTCCCATAATCAAACTTCTCCCCCATAAGAGAACAATTTTTGCAATAAGAGGATTTTGAACAAACGCAAAGATTCTAACTCTACAATTTTTTAAAATTTCACAAGTGGTTGGCTGATCCATTTGCTTTGGCCTTAATTTCTCCCCCTTTGGCATGAAGCACCAAAACAGGAGAACTTTTGGCCCTTTAACCCCATTGCTTCACCAAAATGGCAAATAAGAGCAAAAAGCAATGAGAGCACAAGTATGAACTTGGGACAAGATACATTTATACCGGAATGCAGTGAAGCCCTTTCTTTGTCCAAGTTCACTTTTCCCTTTCAATATACATTTGAGACTATTTCAAGAGTACTCAACAAACAAGTTAGTCTCAAGGGAGTCAAGTTGTAGCACATCTTCCCCCTAAACATGTGCATCATTTGCATAGGGACTTGTGAGGTCCGAGGATGACTTGTACAACTTGAGCACCAAAAATAAGAAATTAAAGACATTAATGCTTAAAGTAATATGATCAAAGGCATAGAACACATGTATGCTATAGATCAATCCAAGTTACGCGAAGCTAAGACATTCAGCTCACTACGCAACCTACAAAACCTTTTCTCATCTAAAGGCTTGATGAAGATATCGGCTAGCTGGTTCTCGGTGCTAATATGGTAAATATCAATATCTCCCGTTTGCTGGTGGTCTCTCAAAAAGTGATGTCGGATGTCTATGTGCTTAGTGCGGCTGTGTTCAACAGGATTATCCGCCAAGCGGATTGCACTCTCATTATCACATAGGAGTGAGACTTTGCTCAGATTGTAGCCAAAGTACCTGAGGGTTTGCCTCATCCAAAAGAGTTGCGCGCAACACTGTCCTGCGGCAACATACTCGGCCTCAGCGGTGGATAGGGCGATGGAAGTTTGTTTCTTAGAGCTCCAAGACAGAAGGGACCTTGCCAAAAATTGGCAAGTCCCTGATGTGCTCTTCCTATCGACCTTGCACCCAGCATAGTAAGAATTTGAGTATCCGATTAAGTCAAAGGTTGACCCCTTTGGATACCAGATCCCGAAGCAAGGCGTAGAAACCAGATATCTAAGAATTCGCTTAACGACCACAAGGTGACACTCCTTGGGGTCGGATTGAAATCTAGCACACATGCATACACTTAGCATAATATTCGGTCTACTAGCACAAAGATAAAGCAAAGATCCTATCATAGACCGGTATGCCTTTTGATCAACGAACTTACCTCCTTTGTTGAGGTCCATATGTCCGTCCATTCCCATTGGTGTCTTTGCGGGCTTTGCATCCTTCATCCCAAACCTCTTGAGAAAATCTTGAGTATACTTTGTTTGGGAGATGAAGGTTCCTTCCTTAAGTTGCTTCACTTGAAATCAAAGGAAGTAGTTCAACTCGCCCATCATTGACATCTCGACCTTTTGCATCATCACCCTGCTAAACTCCTCACAAGACTTTTGATTAGTAGAACCAAATATAATGTCATCGACATATATTTGGCATACAAAAAGATCACCAATGCAAGTCTTAGTAAAGAGAGTAGGATCAGCTTTCCCAACCTTGAAAGCATTAGTAATAAGGAAATCTCTAAGGCATTCATACCATGCTCTTGGGCTTGCTTAAGTCCATAGAGCGCCTTAGAGAGCTTGTTGATGTGGTCGGGATACCTGTCATCCTCAAAGCCAGGGGGTTGTTCCACGTACACTTCCTCCTTGATTGGTCCATTTAGGAAGGTTCTCTTCACGTCCATATGGAACAGCTTAAAAGAATGGTGAGCAGCATAGGCCAATAATATGCGAATTGATTCTAGCCTAGCTACGGGAGCAAAAGTCTCCTCAAAATCCAAACCTGCGACTTGGGCATAACCTTTTGCCACAAGTCGAGCCTTGTTTCTTGTCACCACACCGTGTTAATCTTGTTTGTTGTTGTTGGGGGCCTTCCTCTTCTGAAGGTCCTAAAAAACGTGACTAACCATGTTTTCAGTATGATATAGACTGTTATAGGAGGCTTTGGCTTTGGGATGAAGGTTCTCTCATGATAAGGGCGTGTGTAATATGAAGATACAACCCGAAGGTGACATGGGTGAACACCGAAGCTATGGCTAAAGGAGCTTCGGCTTGGTATGATATCAAGCATGAAGGACGAAACCGACCTAAGGGGGAAAAGACTACTTCGTCCTTGATAACTCGCATTATAATTAAGAGTAAATGTCAGGGACATGAATGTAATCTTATCCGGGCTGCGTCCCGTGTCTATAAATAGATGAACAGTAGCACTGTATTGTTCACGCTGGATTGTAATCGTTTTCGCGTCACCCTGCTCTTCTACCTTCTGGCAAGCCAAAGGTACCAATGTAATACAAATATTGTTAATGCTTATTCATGTTTAATGAAGATAATAATGAATAAATTATTGATATATGACAATTGTTATTTCCATTCTTTTATGTTCCTTTACTTTTCTATTTGTATTTACATCTATATGATAAAATGATGAAGGTGTGTCCTTCATGACCTTCGTCTGAGGATCATTATATTCGAGAGGAAATAATGCTTCGAAGGACAAAGGTCTTTAACTAGTAACAATAGTGTTGTCTTGTTCTTGATCTATAGCATTTGAGAACAAGTGACCAACATTGGCGCCTAGCTCCGGTGAACTCAAACGACCACCTTCGACAAGCATCGACCTTCGTCATGCCGCCGAAGAAGACAACAGTGCCAAGGGCTGCCCTGCAGCCACTAGACACAAATCAGGAGACATTCTCCTTGCGAGAAGCTAGGAGCCAGAATAGGAAAGCTACTAGCCCAACACCTCAGAAGGAGGAGCTGGACCAAGAGATCAGGGATTTGGAGGCTATCCACCAACAGGTGCAAAGCAAAAGGGAAAAGATGCTTCGGCTTGCCGACCTTCAGCAAAAGATCGACGAAACTGCTGAAGAAATGTGTCACCTTACTCAGGATGACCAAGACCGAAGGTCTCACCACAGGGAGCTTCGTCAAGAAAGCTCAATCAATGATCATCAATGGTATGGTGACTTTCATCATGGCAATTTTGCTTTTGATGATGCTTCTCCCTTGGCAACAGAATTGCAGGCCACCCCATGGCCACCATCATATAAGCCACCTCAGCTCCCTATGTATGACGGGCACTTAGACCCGAAGCAATTTCTGATGAGTTACGAAGCAACCATATCCTCATATAGGAAGATTCCACCCTAGGCATGTCAGATCGATTCATAATCCCAGTGCAAGTGACGACAGGGGGAATCATACCCAAGCGCAACAACATAGCTCTCAATCATCAGGGGCACAACAAAGTTCTTTCAGACCATCAGCTCCAAGAGGCAGAGGGGGCAGAAGCTTCAGAGGAAGATTTCCAAATCAGCCCAGGAAACTGTTTTGTTTATTCTGTGAAGATGATAAGGGGCATACCACAAGGACGTGACAAGTCACTATCCAGAAGCAGAAAGAAATTGCTGAAGCTGGAGCACGACAGAATCATCCGAAGCAGGTCCTGCATACCGCTTCGTGCTACTCACCCTATGTCCCAGAGTACGTAGGCAACCAACAGCCTATGACCTCTGTCGCTTCGACAAGCCATTCCCAAGCCTCTTGGGCTTAGTTGCCACCACCACCACCGCTAGCACCTGCCTTGGTCCGTAGTCAACAGCCAGAAGGGCACCACCACGCTCAGCCCAACCTTCGGGAGGAGTCTGAAGCCCGCACAGTCAACAGCACTGTGCCTGAGTCAAAGCACATCTATTAAAAGGGCTACAACGGTTCGATTAAAGAATATCCTGAATTGGTGTATCTTAATTTTTTCAGTCTTTTTATTTTCTTTCACGAAAAATAATTCACGGATGATTAATCTCCAATTTGATGCAATAATACGGTGGTTAAACCATCGAGTGTGCAGTATATCCCCTTGATAATGCTTCCGAAGCTACAAAGTCGTTCCTGAGGGAGTGCAGAGTAAGTTCCGAAGCTACAAAGTCGTTCCTAAGGGAGCGCAGAGTAAGTTTTGAAGCTACAAAGTCATTCCTAATGGAGTGCAGAGTAAGTTCCGAAGCTCCAAAGTCGTTCCTTCAGGCGGCGGTGAAAGTTCAGCTGTAGTAAAGAACAAGTTGTTAATCCGAAGCTAAAAACAAACGCCGAAGCTAAATTTCAGTAAAAGTACCTATAAGCCTTGCGCGCTCAGCAGCTTCTTCAGCTCGCTTAGGGCCTGTTTGGTTGGTTTCTCTTGCCAACCTGGCTGTGTGAGCCAGGATCACTGAAGCCTAGCTCTAGAGATGCGACCAATCTGCTCGTATCTGGTGAGCCTGGCCCAGGGTGCTTTGAGGATCGTACGAGTCTGGATCCAAATCTGTATGCAGGCAACCAAACACACAGCTCGCATGCGCATAGCTTGGCTCACAACAACTAAATAGCAGCTACCCACATTCCGCGATGCAAGCACGCGCAGATGCAGGCAACCAAACGCACCCTTAGCTTCCTCTCGGGCGTCATGAGATTCTTTCTCGTTTTTTCTAATAGCTTCATCAGTCATCTCATGACCACCCTTCATCCACACATCGGAGTAGAACTTACCACCCAAGGTAGAGGCTTCAGCCAAAGGGTTCTTAATATCTTCCACCGAGAAAACAAAATTCGGCCTAGCTGTAGCCTTAACGTGCTCACAATCGGCCTTCTCCAAGATCGCAGTGACCCCTCAGGCGCCAGCAAACGCGCAGAAGTCTCCTCGATCGCTCAAGATTTCCTCAAAGGCTTCGACTTCTCCGCTGATCCACTGCACAACACCATCAGGGTCACCGCTGATGAATTTCTGCTCTGAAGAGTACGCTCCCACTTTTGCAAAACTATCCTTTAGAGTCTTGATGCACCCTAAGGATATTTCATAGCATTTCTCTTTAGAATTCCAGAGCTCTTCGGCATCCTTTTGCGCCCTAGATTTCTCAATTTCACTTATTTCATGTTTTACCATTGCAACTTCAAATTTCTCACTTGTTTCTTTAAGTTTTCAATTTCGAACTTGTGAGCTTCGGCTTGTGCATCGAGCCTAGCTTCACTAGCTTTCAGCCTATCCACTAAGGAAAGCAATATCTTATCCTTTTTAAGGGCTTCGTTCCTTAGGGAAATGACCTCCGCTCGTAGATTCCCAAGAGCTATTTAGCAGCTCTCATCTTCTGCTTCTTTTTGGGCTCTCAAAGTTTTACTTAGGATCAAACCCTAATAATAGAAATATATGATAACACAACAATAAAAAGAAAATCTATAAACATAGCTTATTTTACAACAAAAATATACATACCTTCAAGCTATTATAAGCAAGGTTGTCTGCAAGTTCATCCTTCGACATTGCAGATAGGCCAAGCTCTAGCTTCGGGATTCCCATATTCCTTGCCATTTCTCGGCAAACAGATATTTCCTTGTTGTCTGGTAGGCAATACAGAAAGTCATCTTCGTCAGTCCCACTGTACACCAAGGATCCCAGGGGATACTTTAGATCCTTGGCATATTGCCTTGCTTCGGCAATCTGCTCCTCTGTTAGTCTCTTCCCTGCAGCGTGACGCACCATAAATTCTAATTCCTCAAAAGGTGCGTCTAAAGTAGGGAATTTAGATCCTTCGATAGCCATCTCTTCTTCTAACAATAACGGCATTTTTGCGGCATCCGAAGGTCTTGGTTCAGTATTCTTCTCAACAATCTCCGCAGGTCTTGCTTCGGCAGAAGCTGAGGGCCCAGCTTCAGTCTCAACCTGCGTCACGACAGCTTCGGTAGATTTCTTTGTATCATTGTCTTCCACGCAAGGTGCGTTTGCAGAAGCAGGGGTTAGTGCCTTTGAGGACTCCATAATAGCATCCAACACACTAGCCATTCTCCTTCTCTTTGGAGTTATCGAAGCAATCTTTTGAACCTTGGCAGTTCTGCTTCTTGTAATAAACTCAAGGCTTTTGGCTGCTCCGATGCTACCTTCGGGATTAGCTCTTCTGTTGATTCCACCCTAGCTTCGGCAGCAGCAGGGTGACTTGACTCAGCAGCAGAAGAAGGCCCTTCAACAAGCTTTGGCACCTTGGCCGTTTCAATGTGCCTGGGCCAATGTGTCAGAACTTTAATCTTCTTTGGCTTCGGCGTAGAAGAAATCACCGAAGCAGCAGCTCTTCTCTTCCTCCCCTGTTTTCGCGGGGGATAGCTGTAATCTTGGTACATAAAACCAATAACTTCAAAAACCCTATTCAACCTTTTCCTGCCCCGGCCCCCGAAGGCCGCTGTCATGGCATCATCTTCGGCCTTTGAGTAGGCGTCAAGCAATTCATCGCTAGTTGCGTCAATGGCATCTAACCAGTCATCATTGGGCTCATCAAATTGGTTTCTGTATTTGAATGTATACTTTAAGTAAACTAGGCTACCTTAGCTAGACCCAGTAGCAGCCTCCTTCAGCATCTACCACCCACTCCCGAGCGGCCACACCATGAAGGCAATGTGTTCTTGGACTAAGTCACTGGTGCCTATGTAAGTGCATACTATGTTATAAGCAGCTTGGCACGCCTGTATGTCATTTCCAAGGGCAAGGGATGGTCTCCTAATGCCAAAGTGAGACCATATAGGGTGTTGGATAATTCCCTTGATATCTTCCCTCTCAACCAGATCATTCTTCACATAAAACCATTCTTGCATCCAGGCTCTCGGCCATCTCTTACGGAAAGTTGGAACTGGGTTGCTTACTTCAGAACGGGTTACGAAGCCATAACAACCAAAGTTGTTGTGGTATTGTTCTTTACTAGTGGCCTTCGTCTCATAAGATAATTCATGCATGTTACAGAAATTTTTCGCATTTGGTTCTTGTCCTTGGCTCTTCATGGCCCAAATATAAACCACCTCATCAGCTTCGAGCAGAGGGACATTGCTCTCCCCTCCAGCCCGCACAATAGAAATATCACGAAAGTACCTTCCCTTCATAGCATCAATCTGTCCTTGCTTGATCGTTGATTTTCCGAAGACAACGTGACTTGGCCTCTAGGGCCGATCTTCGGCACCCTCATTTTCACTCTCTACATCGAAGTTTTCGCTGTCACTAGAACCCTTAGATATTCCAGCTAATGTCTCATGTGCGATCTTTTCTGCATTTGTCCTCTCCATAGCTTCGTAAAACTCATACAATGCTAGATCCACAGACTTCTTCTCACCAGACATTAGATCAAAACTTGTTGAAATGTCAAAGCTCAAGTTTGCAACAAAACAAGAAAGTTTGAAATAGCGAGTGCAGTGTACGCAACTGAAATAGCACAGAAAACGCTTTCAATACGAGCTCATATTTATATGCATAGCGCCCCACGGCCCGGTGGGTCCAGCGTGTCAGTGTCGTTCGCTATTCTAGCGAAGGGAAGGTGTTTTTTCGGACCTTCGGCTAAAGGCCTTCGTTCACGTTGCAGTCTAAACTTGTCGGAAATAAACAAGTCAATACTGTGAGGGGCTACTTTTGGGGGCCTTCCTCTTCCGAAGGTCCTCAAAAATGTGACTAACCATGTTTTCAGTATGACATAGACTGTTACAGGAGGCTTCGGCTTTGGGATGAAGGTTCTCTCATGATAAGGGCGTGCGTAATATGAAGATACAACCCAAAGGTGACATGGGTGAATGTCGAAACTATGGCTAAAGGAGCTTGGGCTTGGTATGATATCAAGCATGAGGGACGGAACCGACCTAAGGGGGAAAAGACTACTTCGTCCTTGATAACTCGCATTATAATTAAGAGTAAATGTCAGGGGCATGAATGTAATCTTATCCGGGCTGCATCTCGTGTCTATAAATAGATGAACAGCAGCACCGTACTGTTCACGCTGGATTGTAATCGCTTTCGCGTCACCCTGCTGTTCTACCTTCTAGCAAGCCGAAGGTACCAAAGTAATACGAATATTGTTAATGCTTATTCGTGTTTAATGAAGATAATAATAAATAAATTACTAATATATGACAATTGTTATTTCCATTCTTTTATGTTCCTTTACTTTTCTATTTGTATTTACATCTATATGATAAAATGATGAAGGTGTGTCCTTCATGACCTTCGTCTCAGGATCATTATATCCGAGAGGAAATAATGCTTCGAAGGACGAAGGTCTTTAACTATTAACAATTGTGTTGTCTTGTTCTTGATCTATAGCATTTGAGAACAAGTGACCAACAGTTGCGGAACACCCACTTGGTTCCCACAATGTTTTGCTTCGGACGTGGAACCAGGCTCCAAACTTCCTTTCTCTTGAAGTTGTTGAGCTCTTCCTGTATGGCCAACACCCAGTCCGGATCTTGTAAGGCTTCTTCTACCCGGAAAGGCTTAATAGAAGAAACAAACGAGTAATGCTCACAAAAATTAGCTAAACGTGAGTGAGTTGTTACTCCCTTGTTGATATCACCAAGAATCTAATCCACTGGATGATTTCTTTGAATCGTTGATCGGACATGAGTTTGAGGAACTTGTGACACATCTTCCTCCTTATCATGTTCTTCATGTGCTCCCCCTTGATCCAACCCTTTATCTTGAGCTACATGTTCTTCATCTTGAGTTGGGGGATGCACCAATGTAGAAGAGGAAGGTTGATCTTGCTCTTGTAGTTCCTGTGGTCGCACATCACCTATCGCCATTGTTCGTATTGCGGCCGTTGGAACTTCATCCTCATCTATATCATCAAGATCAACTTGCTCTCTTGGACAGCCATTAGTTTCATCAAATACAACGTCGCTAGAGACTTCAACCAATCCAGATGATTTGTTGAAGACCCTATATGCCTTTGTATTTGAGTCATAACCTAGTAAAAAACCTTCTACAGCTTTGGGAGCAAAGTTCGAATGTCTACCTTTCTTTACCAAGATGTAGCATTTGCTCCCAAATACACGAAAATAGGAAACATTAGGTTTGTTACCAGTTAAGAGTTCATATGACATCTTCTTGAGGAGGCGATGTAGGTAGAGCCGATTTAAGGCATGGCAGACTGTATTCACAGCTTCCGACCAAAACCGCTCAGGCGTCTTGTATTCTCCAAGCATTGTCCTTGCCATATCAATTAGTGTCCTGTTCTTCCTCTCTACCACACCATTTTGTTGTGGTGTGTAGGGAGCGGAGAATTCATGCTTGATGCCTTCCTCCTCAAGATATTTCTTCGACTTGAAGGTTCTTGAACTCAGATCCATTATTGCTCCTTATCTTTTTCACTTTTAGCTCAAATTCATTTTGAGCTCTCCTTAAGAAGCGCTTTAGAGTTCCTTGGGTTTCAGATTTATCCTGCAAAAAGAAAAACCAAGTGAAGCAGGAAAAATCATCAACTATAACAAGACCATACTTATTTCCCCCGATGCTAAGATAAGCAACGGGCCCGAAGAGATCCATATGTAGGAGTTCCAGCGGTCTTGATGTTGTCATCACGTTCTTGCTTTGATGAGTACTTCCCACCTGCTTTCCTGCCT
The DNA here is from genome assembly GCF_902167145.1 of Zea mays. Taxonomy (NCBI): domain Eukaryota; kingdom Viridiplantae; phylum Streptophyta; class Magnoliopsida; order Poales; family Poaceae; genus Zea; species Zea mays. The sequence continues at coordinate 70,897,176 of NC_050105.1, read as the reverse complement.
GGCATGCTGCACAAGGTCTGTCTTTCTCAAAACAGACATCAGTTAGTCCTAACACATGTTCTCTCTTTAGAAGTTTATGAAGGTTCTTCATTCCAACATGTGCTAGACGGCGGTGCCAGAGCCAGCCCATATTAGTCTTAGCGATTAAGCATGCATCTAGATCGGCATTCTCTTTTGAGAAATCAACTAAGTAGAGCTTGTCGTCTAATACACCCTTAAAAGCTAATGAACCATCACTTCTTCTAAAGACAGATACATCAACATTTGTAAATAAACAATTATAACCCACAAGACATAATTGGCTTACAGATAATAAATTGTATCCGAGCGATTCTACTAAAAACACATTTGAAATTGAATGCTCGGTTGTGTTGGCTATTTTGCCTAAGCTTTTAACCTTGCCTTGGTTCCCATCTCCAAAGATGATAGTGTCTTGGGAATCCCTGTTCTTGACATAGGAGGTGAACATTTTATTCTCCCCCATCATGTGGTTTGTGCATCCGCTATCAATAATCCAGCTTGAGCCCCCGGATGCATAAACCTATAAGGTGGTTAAGCTTGGGTTTTAGGTACCCAACTCTTGTTGGGTCCTACAAGGTTAGTTACAATAGATTTTGGAACCCAAATGCAAGTTTTGTATCTCTTGCATTTAGATCCCAACTTTCTAGCAACTACTTTATTATTTTTACATAACAGTACAAATGAAGCATTACATGTTTGATAAAGAGTAGTTGATCCAGTTAATGTCTTCCTAGGTGCAAGAGAAGCAACATGATGGCGCCTAGGTCTATTCCTACCATGAGCATATGAAGAGCTAGATGCAAACATGGCATGAGAACTAAATGCAGCATCATGACATACATGAGAAACAACATGATTATAACACCTATCATGATGAGCAATACTAGTAATTCTCTTGTTATAAAGATAGACATGGTTCTTTTTAGAGCTACTATCTATAGGAGCCTTCCCTTTCCCTTTGTTGAGACTGGAAGTCCTTTGGCTTGTTAAGTTCTTGGTCTCCTTTTGGAAACCAAGTCCATCCTTAATAGAGGGGTGTCTACCAATGGTGTAGGCATCCCTAGCAAATTTTAGTTTCTCATAATTATCCTTGAAAGTCTTAAGTTGAGCATTAAGACTTGCAACATCATTGTTTAACTTAAGAATGGTAGAGGCATGTTCATTGCAAGCATCAATATTAAAATCTTTGCATCTATTGCAGATAACAACATGCTCTACAGATGAACTAGCCACATTAAAATTTTCTAGCTTGTATTTAGTTCATCATTCAATGTTTTGAGACTAGAAATAGAATCATGGCAGGTAGACAGCTCAGAAGACAATATGTCACTTTTCTTAATTTCTAGAGCAAGAGATTTTTTAACATTAATAAATTAATCATGTTTGTCATACAGAATGTCTTCTTGCTTTTCTAGCAACCTATCCTTTTCATTAAGAGCATCGATCAATTCATTTATTTTATCTACCTTAGTTCTATTTAATCCTTTAAATAAATCACTATAATCTACTTCATCGTCAGAAGATTCCTCGCCACTAGAAGAAGTGTACTTGGGTGTATCTCGTATATGTACCTTCTTCTCCTTAGCCATAAGGCACGTGTGTCATTCGTTGGGGAAGAGGGAGGACTTGTTGAAGGCTGAGGCAGCTAGTCCTTCATCATAGGAGTCGGATGAAGAACAGTCGGAGTCCCATTCTTTTCCAATGTGTGCCTCACCATTTGCCTTCCTGTAGTTCTTCTTTCTTTCCTTCTTCCCTCTCTTTTCTTGTGCCTAGTCATTGTCATTATCGGGACATTGTGCTATGAAATGGCGAGACTTACCGCATTTGAAGCAGGAGCGCTTTCCCCTTGATTTGTTCTTGTTGGGATACTCCTTGCGTCCCTTCAAGGCGGTCTTGAAGCGCTTGATTATAAGCACCATTTCGTCCTCGTTGAGCCCGACAGCCTCCACTTTTGCTACCTTGCTAGGTAGCGCCTCCTTGTTGTTGGTTGCTTTGAGAGCAACAGGTTGCGGCTCGTAGATAGGAAGTGGTCCGTTTAAAGCATCGTCCACATACCTCGCTTTCACCATCATGCGCCCGCTCACGAATTTTCCGAGAATTTCCTCGAGCGTCATCTTGGTGTATATGGGATTCCCACGAATAAGATTTACAAGATGAGGATCAGTAATGGTAAATGACCTTAGCATGAGTCGGACGACGTCATTATCCGTCCATCTTGTACTCCCATAGCTTTGAATCTTGTTGACAAGGGTCTTGAGGCTGTTATAAGTTTGAGTTGGCTCCTCTCCCCTTATCATGGCGAATCTCCCTAGTTCACCTTCCACCAGTTCCATCTTGGTAATCATAGTGGCGTCATTACCCTCGTGAGAGATTTTGAGGGTATCCCATATTTGCTTGGCATTGTCCAAGCCACTTACTTTGTTGTATTCATCCCTGCATAGAGATGCTAGCAAAACAGTAGTAGCTTGGGCATTTTTATGTATTTGCTCATTAATAAATATGGGATTGTCAGTGCTATCGAAATACATTCCATTTTCAACAATTTCCCAAATACTAGGATGGAGAGAAAATAAGTGACTACGCATTTTATGACTCCAAAATGAATAATCCTCTCCATCAAAGTGTGGAGGTTTTCCAAGTGGGGTAGATAGTAAATGGGCATTCGAATTGTAAGGGATACAAGAATAATCAAAAGAATAGTTTTGATTAACCGTTTTCTTTTTCGATGAAGAATCTTCGTCGTCATCATCCCTTGGCGAAGAGGAGGAGGCGTCGCTGTCGTAGTAGATGATCTTCTTTATGCGCCTCTTCTTCTTCCCTTCCCTCTTCTTGTGACTTGAGCTTGAGTTAGTGGGATTGTCGCCTTTTAGCTCGTCAACATAGAGGGTCTCCTTCTCCTTGTCGTTGGTCACCATCCCCTTGCCTTTAGGATCCATCTCTTCGGGTGGTTAGTCCCTTAATGAAGAGTACGGCTTTGATACCAGTTGAGAGCACCTAGAGGGGGGGTGAATAGGTGATCCTGTAAAAATCAACACTAAATAGCCCAAGCTTGGTTTATGAAATGTTAGTGAGACTAAAACCAATATACTATAGAGAGAACTCTTCACTTGATTGTTCCTTTAGAATGAGTATTGAACTTAGGAACAATAGCACAAGTGATTAAGTGAGAACTCTACGAGCGAAATCAATCACAATGAAAAGTGACAAAAGAGACACGGTGATTTTATCCCGTGGTTCAGCCAAGTAGAACACTTGCCTACTTCCATGTTGTGGCGTCCCAATGGACGAGGGTTGCACTCAACCCCTTTCAAAGTGATCCAATGATCCACTTGAATATCACGGTTTTCTTCCTTAGTTGATGTTTTCCCTTGTGAGGAATCTCCACAAGTTGGAGCCTCTCACCCTTACAAGATTTGATCTCAATGAACACCACAAGAGTAAGGGAGGGAAAGAAACACATGCAAGAGCTAGAGTCGCAGCAATGACAAGCACACAAGTCAAGAAGAGAGCACATAAAACAACACAACAAGTTCACAACACAGCAAGTGCTCAAATCTCAATCACGATGATTCGAACGCGTGTTTGTGGAGTCTAGGCATCTTAGGATGTTCAATGGAGGCTTGGTGTACTGCTCCATGCGCCTAGGGGTCCCTTTTATAGCTCCAAGGCAGCTAGGAGCCGTTGGATCTCCATTTGGTAGGCAATTCTTGCCTTCTGTCGGTTGGCGCACCGGACAGTCTAGTGCACCACCGGACATGAACAGTGCCTGATTTCTTTCCTTCTCTAGCGAAGCCGACCGTTGAGCCCTCGGTCCCCTTGGCACACCGGACAGTCCGGTGCGACCTAGTGACCGTTGGCTCTGGCCACGCGTCGTCCACTGATCGCGCTGCCGACCGTTGGCGTGGGTGCTGTTGGCTCACCGGACAGTCCGGTGAATTTTAGCCACAGCGCCCTCGGCGATTTCCCGAGAGCAGCGAGTTCGTCGCTGAGCAACCTGGGCACCCGACAGTCCGGTGCACCCACAACATGAACTATACTAGATGTTTTAGCTGGACTTCTTTTGCTCCTTTTGGACTTGGCTCAATTGGGTTCCTGGCACTTAGACAAGCATGTTTAGCACATAAAATTATTTACTAAGTGTCTAGAGCTTACCTTCTCAATTGATCCATCGAGATATTCCTTTGCTCAATATTATGTTAGTTCACATATTGTGTTGTGCATCTAATCACCAAAACATTATAGAAATAGCCCAGGGGCACATTTCCCTTTCACTAGCGACATCGACTCGCACCTCCGCTACTTGAATATATGGGTGAAGCATCTTTACACACATGTTCAGCCGAAGGCCAGCTTCATACGTCCTTCATTATATGCCTAAAACATATTTTCTTATATCAAAGCAAAGGCATTTTGAGGACCTTCAGCAAGGCAGGCCCCCAACAGTAACCCCTTGCGGAATGAGTTTGTTTCTTCATAACGAGCTTAGATCACAAACAACATAATTGGGAGACCTTGTGCCAAAGGTCCAAAAAACACCTTCTCGAATCTCGTTATGGAGAAGGCAAAATAAACAATTCGATAAAAAAGAGTTAGATTGGTGGTCCACTAGACAGGGAGAAGGTGGAGGCAGTATTACTTGCACGCGTAAACTTTTTTCGCTACTCGCTCCTCTCCGCGGCCATCTCCTAGTATAAAAACGATAGAGCGAGTGGGAGAAGGTCACATTTACTGGCCTTAACCACCTGTGGCCAAAATTTTATATGCCTTCGAAGCTTTTTATCCACTGCCACTTTGGAATTAGCTTCGGGAAAAGCATCTTCGGGTATAATTCCCTTAGATGGCTAGAATTCGCTCAACTGCTAAGTTGATTATGCCTACTTCTTCAGAGGCACATCAAGAGACTGTACCAATATCTGAAGCCATGAGGGCTTCGTCATCATTGAAACCTGCCAAGAGCTGCAAAAGGATAGCCCATCGAAGCCAAGCTACATTGAGATAGGTCGCTCTATTTTGAAGGAGAAAGACTTGTAGACGATGAAGAAATAACTTGGCTATTTCAGTAACAAGGTCGCCTTCCTGGGGAAGAAACAACTCAGAGTCCAAAGAAAGACAAAGTTGTCATCTATAAAAGCTTCTTCAAGGCTGGACTTCGGCTCCCGATGTACCAGTTGATTGTGAAGATATTATAGAGATAAGAGGTATACATGCATCAGTTCACACCAAACGTTGTAGTTCGCCTTGGCATTTTTATTTGGGCCATACGAAGCCAGGGAGGTCGCACTGAGGTTCATGCATTCTGCAGGATTCACGACTTACATTATCAGACAAAGGCTAAGGACCATACGAAGGCTAAATCTGCATACAACCTTGACAACAACTTCGGATGCTACAACTTCATCTATCATAGAACATAGTTGCTCTAGTTCTCGCACACCAGATGAAGTGGCACATGATTGGATGAAGGAATGGTTTTATGCAGAAGTGGATTCTGAAAACCGTGAAAAGTTCAAGGGTATGCTAATGAGCCCTCTGAAGGTTAGCTTCGGTTTGAAGAGGTTAAAGTGTGAAATGAATGAAGCTACTAAGGAGTGCGATAAGACTTTAAATATGTCCATCGAGAAAATTGGATCTCGAGACCTGATTCAAGAGACACTTGCCTACAACATCTTTCCTACTCGGACTGGATGCAAATTGTCGAAGGAAGTAAAATAAAAAAACGGAGAGCTCGTCACATTAGCATTAAGTTCAAAGAGCAATCTTCGTACAAAAGTCCTTCCATCGGGTGGCTAAGATTAATAGAAGAAAAATGCAATGAAATTACGGGCAATTATCTCGTAAGGGAGCACAAACACATGTCATCCACCTTTAGGAGCCAAGGGAAACTTCGGTTGAATAGAGTTATGGATGCCATAGGGTTTAAGTATCCAGACTACACAGATCCTGCAGCCAACACTAAAGCTGGAGAGAAGTGGAAAAGAGCTACAAAGACTACTAGCAAAGCATCAAAGAAAGCTATCGATGATGAAATAGGAAGTGATGAGTCTAAGAATGACGAAGAACCACCTTCGGGCCCAGAAAAGAAGGCCAAGATTGCTGTAAGGAAAACTCCAGCTACTCAAGATCAAGGAAAAGGGAGCGCTACGACTACTTCGTCATTGGGCTATACGCGGATCCTTAAGGTAATAACCCAATTGGGATCGACGCTGACTCGGTTAATGACAACTACGAAGGGTACTGACGAAGGTGGACAAACTTTGGCATCTTCGAAGGGCAAATATATTTTGTCCAAAGAGGAAGTGGACAACCCGCGCATTCAGAATATTGGAGGTGCTGCTTTTGGATATTCATCATCCTTAGGAGAGGAGGATGAAAAGAAAGCTGTCGAAGGTGGGGGATCTTCAGGGCACGAGAAGGCAGAAGAAGAGGCAAAGGAGCCAAGCTTTGCACTTGGAATAGATACAGTTGACCCCACTCAATCTAGTGGTGAAGAAATAGATGGGCATGGGTTCTTCGTGAGACATCTTGGCGAGGGAGAGTTGAGTGACAAGGAGGCTTCGGAGCTAGAAAACAAGTCCGAAGCTATGGGTTATGGACCTGGGGCCATGCTTTTTGGTAGGGAGGATCAAATGCTTATGTGCGTACCTGATGCTGACGAATCAAAATTTGTGAGAAACATCACCTGAAGCATCGGGTTCCTGGAAATTGAAGAGCGACTTAGCAGAGTTAAGAAAAGAAAGCTTTTGCACAGCCTAGCTTACACTAGCATCAAGGTAAGAAAACCTTTTTGTTTTGATGCAACTTCGAGGAAAAGTTATATTCAACTAAGCTGCTTATCTTTGAAATGCAGGGGCTAATGTTAAGCAAAGCTCTAAGAATGCAACAATAGAAAGAAGAAGAAGAGCTATCAAAGCTCCAAGACGAAGTTGCAAGGCTTCGAAATTCTCTAGAAGAAAAAGATACTGAAGTAACATCCTTGAAAGAAAAGTTAACCGAAGCCAAAAAGGAGAAAGAAGAAGCGGAGAAAATTCATAACAATGATGTGATGAAGATGAAAGAACAAGACAACTCCATCAAAGAGCATCGCACAAATCTTGAGATAGCGGAAGAGAATGTTGCTGGGAAAGACAAAGAAAATCAGAAATTACTGGAAACTTTGAACCACCTTCGGGATAACTACTTTGACATTGCCTCCCGGTGTTGTGACACTATGAAGAAGATTTTCTCCTCAGCTGGTGCAACTTCAAGGGCAAGCTCGTACGCCAGCGAGGACACCGAAGGAGCACTTGCTTGGATTGAGAAAGAATTGGGTGAAGTTGAAACCATAATTAATGTCTGAAGTGATTATTGCGTGATGATTGGGTCACGTGGGATTGCATCGGTGCTTAAGAAAGCTGGTTGTGAACATGTTAAAGCTGAAAGAGAAACTGATTTTGGCATGGTCATAGAAGATATAAAGGCTCCTTCGAAGAGCATACTCGGTGTTGCAAAAATATTTTTCTTCGAGTTGTGGGATAAGGGTGGCCGACAGCTATATGCTTTGGAGGCCGAAGCATATACGAGGAAGGTTTATCTTTTAGGTTTGTACTGCTGAAATTTTATTCATGAACTTTCCTTAATAGTTACTTTGTCTCTCTTTCTGTAGAGCAAAGAGGCCAAGAAGAAGACAAAGAAAGTGAAGAAGTAAGAAAGGGCGGAAGCTTAGCTGAACCATTAGGTAGAAGGAACTTTTGTATTCTGAAATGAACATTTATGCAATTGAACTACTGCTTATTGTAATATAACGCTTTACTTTTTCGTCTTTTCTTTTTTACTCTAAATGCTTTGTTGCGTGTGAAACCAAATCTTACTGGTATTTTGAGTTGAATGCAAAAAACACCTTCCCTTCTTTTCACTCGAGACAAAGCGTCCGAAGCTTATCCTTAATAGCAACTGCAAATGTGGTCTTCTGCATTATGTTTGTCTGGTACTTTTCAACTCAGTACCTTCGCTCATGGATAGTAAATGATCATGATTAAGCATTGCATTCCCTTAGGAACGACTTCGGAGCATTTTTTTACCTTTACTAGGTGATGTTACTTTAGCTTTACATTCCCTTAGCAATGGTTTTGGAGCTTTTTCACCTTTACTAGGTGATCTCATCTTACCTTCGAACTAGAGACTTGAAAATTAGACCCTTTGCTGCTTTTAATTTTTTGCACCCGAAGGTACTACTTTGATGTAGTCACCTTTCAAGGGAATGTACCTTTATTGACTTTAGGTACTATTGTAGAAATATTACATCCCTGGCCCTGTTAAAAAACCTTATCTCCTTTATAAGGAAAAAAGGGTGTTTAAGCTTGACGTTAGATGTAATATCTTCGAAGCTCATCGGCATTGTTCTAAGGTTGTGCGAAAAAGTGAATTTATGCATGGCACTGTTCACCTATTTATAGGGAAGTTGCACATCTTCATAGGTAATTACAAACATGCCCATAAAGTTTACATACATGATATACAGATGATGTAGGGACATCAATGTATTTTCCCTTTCTTCCTTGCTACACAAGTCTTGGACTTTTCTCCTTCGTCGATTGCGTATATGGACGAAGCATCTTTACATACCGCTTCAGCCGAAGGCCAGCTTCGTCTGTCATTCATTATATGCTAGAAACACATATTCTTATACAGAAGCACAAACGTTTTGAGGACCTTCGGCAATGCAGTCCCCAACAGGAATTGTTGATCCCTGATATATCAGATGCTCCTATCTGGCGCCATATGGGTGTGCACATATCACTATGCTTGCCCCCGTTAAATCATTGAACATGTTCGGTGCTACTATCTAGTGATCCCAAAAAAGCGTCATAATGGTCATTTTTTAATGGTTGAATTGTCAGAAGTTTGGTGTGGTATTTGGTGTTATCATCGGACATGTCTGATGCATACACATATTGCAACATCTTTTGGCAACGAGTATCTTTAGAAACGGGGTCTATAAATACCACCTCAACCTGCCATTTGAAGCGTGTAGGAGTTGAGAAACATTCCAAAAGAGTTGATGCTCCATTCTAGTGCTCTTCACTTACATAGAGCTTAGTGATACACATGGTGATTACTGTAGTTACTTTACGAAGTGCTTGGGATAGTTAGACCACTACTCATGTGCTTGCTCTAGGTTTAAGCCTAGTGTTTAGTGAGATTTGTATACCTCTTACCATTCAGTGCTTATGTGCACCATTGTTGTACCCAAAGGGGCTTGTAGTCTTGTGAGACCATATCAACCATGTTTATGGTGTGGCCGCCACTGTGTACTAAAGGGAATGAGGCATGCAACGGTTTGGTGGAAGCTTGATAGTGAAGATAGTAGGGAGAAGTCTAGGAGTGGAGACCCACTTGTGTGTGGGTAAGGTCCAGAGGCTATCAACAAAATTACTTGACTAGGATCTTGGCCCTTTCATGACATCCTTGCGAGGGGCTCCAAGAAGGACTAAGGAAAAGTGTGAGGTTCTCGATACCTCAGTAAAAATACTAGAGTCATCCACGAGAGTTTGTATCTCTATCTTGATTAAGCTTCCACACTGTCATGGTTAATGTAACACCCCGTCCAATCCCTAGACCGCCAGTACTTACTCCTAGCAACTCTCTAGAACCATATATTGTCCCCCACAGACCAACACGAGTCTTTTGTGCGCACTTTGTCCTCACTCATGCGCACCCGAGAAAACTTCTCGGTCGGTCACCCATCCCAAATTTCTCCAAGCCAAGCACGCTTAACCTGGATGTTCTTTCGAGATAGGCTTCCGAAAAAGAAGATGCTCCTTGTTGATATGATTACTCTATTAATTCTATTAAGCCTTGGGCCAGGATATCCCATCCCAAGGGCCAGGATATCACAGTTAAAAACCCCATGCCCTAGCACTATGGATCATGATAAGTGAAAACCTTCTAAAAGGGGCCTCACGATGGCCCAGCTAACACACAAACACATATGGCTCATGGTCAACCCTACGACATAGCAACAGCCCCCAGGTCCTAGCACGAAGCAAGGGCCCATGGAGTCAGGCGAGGCAGAAGAGGGTTGGGCAAACTACACTTAGTCTAAGGGCGTCCGCCAAACCGGACCCATGCGGTCGAATTCCACACCATTCGAGGGTCAAACATCAAAGGTTGACCACCCCATACTTGGCCCTCGTCATTGCAATAGTCGTCACAACATGGAGAGGAATGGGGGTTGTCCTTATTCTACCTAACCTCCATACTTATTATGTCTAAATCAACTATGAGCTCCCATTCCGCTTGTACATGAATGGGAAATGATGTTGCAAGTAGACTACGAGGACATGGCAAACCAACAGATACAGGGGGTACGAACGAGCCCAGCGGTACACTAGTCATCCCGGAGGTGAGAATCACCGTCATGGTTGTCACTTTGCTGCCAACTCTAGTATAGGCACTCCAACGGGGCTGGTGTCTGACGTGGTTATGGATCGTTGTGCCCCATGAACCACACGTAACCCATCCAATCACGAGAAGTCAACAAGTTCATGGCTATAGGAAAGCGAATGACATGAAAGAAGGACATCAGCAGAGTGAGGCTCGATCATCATTCCCGAAGATGTCATCAATCCTTCTCCTTCACAATTCAAACGTACCCCCTCCCTTGGCATATAAAAGGAAGGACTTAGGTCCTAACTCGGGGAGAGGCAACTAGATACGCTAGAAACTAGATACTTGGGAGCTCCTCCCTCTCTCAACAACTTGTAACCCATACTACAAGCAATCAAGTGCTGGTAGCGCAAGCATCAAAGACTAGAGTAGGAACATTCTGCTCGAACCAGTATAAACTCTTGCGTTCTACTAGCACACCATCCGGATCCCAAAACGCGCATCACAAATTTACTCACCGACACTTCTTTGAAACGCTGACACACTTTATATATTGCTTGCGTACCTTGCGTGCTTATTTTCCTAGTTTATATTTCTAGGCTAGTGATCGGATTGGAACCTAGCTTGTATAAATCTTTGCTGGTAGACATAGCAACATGCCTAGCAAAACCGTAGTTGCACATCTAGATAGATTACCTTATTGCATAGGTTTTAATAAGGTGAAAATTAGAGGCCTTAGTTTCAGAATTAGCTTTTAAGTTGCATTAATTTACTCTCTCTATTAGACGTCAACGTGCCTTCAACACAGTCTTATGTCTAGGAGTGCACAAGTCCTATGGGCCATACTAACAGATGCCCTAAGGTACGAGGGACCCAAAGATTTATACTACTTGATGCCCAGATGCCTTGTACTTACAAGTGTCATGGAACATGGTACCTTGAGGACTGTTTTGTGAGTGCCCTAAGGTAAGGGGGACCTGGCGACCTATAACTAGATAACTAGATAAGTGCCCTATGGTATAAGATATCTCGGAGACATAGAATACTTCACCTATAGAGGTCTTTAGGCACTTGGGGCTTCGGGCTTTATAATGTGCATTGAACCTAAGGACCCCTAGACTAGTGTTGCACTCGTGCCATCCTATATGGATGCCCATGTATGTCACATAGATCCTCCTCTTGATCAAGGACCATGAAACATCCCCAAGGTTTAGGAACTCGTGGGTTATGATCATGCCATGGTTGGTGCCAAAGCCAGTATCCCAAGATAGAATGAATGGTCATGCTACGGTAGGCCCCGAAACAAGTCTCCCGACACTACAATAAAGCAGGGCATTTTCGACGACCAAAGCCGTCGGACATAAGCTATTTTCGACAGCCGAAGGCTTATGTCCGACGGTACATCACTCCGACGGTACATTTCTGATTGACCGTCGGATGTGAGTCGCTTTACTGTAATGCGAGATGCAACTCTTCAAATGCGTCTTGACGATAGCCGAGATATATGACCTGTTTGATTCACTGCCTAATTTACCATAATTTATCTAACTTTTTCTGCCTAAGGTTACTGCTTTAATTTAGCCTACTAATCTTAGACAAGTTGTAACATAGTTGAACACAAACCAAACAAGCCTATAACCTTCTCTAAGCGCTGTAGCAAAAACACATATCGAGCTCCATAAACCAGAAACCAGCATGGATCATATTGAAACAAAATAAAAATACACCTTGGGATTGAAAGTAACCCCTCTTGCTCTCTCTTCTTCCGATGGGCGAAAAAAAGTGTTCAGCACTGGTTCATATCATCCTCTATCTACACACCTAAACACGATGTTTGGGAGCCTCTCTATCTCTCGCGCTTACTCCTCATCTTATTGTTCTCGCTGCAATTTTTCGCTCTTTCTGACGGAAGAAGGGCAGGGGGCGGCGGACGCCTCTCTAATGGTACTGTTCGCAGGTACCTACTGTGCAGCAGTGATCGCCGACGAGGACCGGCCGGGCCATGCAGGCGGTAGCGCTCCTCCTTTGCGGGGCGGCGACGTCGGTGGCTTCTGGGCTTGAGCGGCTGCCTCGAGTTCCGATGTCAACATGTCGAACATGACCTGGACGTCCTTGTAGCCGCAAGTCTGCACGTCCTCGTTGAGCTTCAGAATGCCACCACTGCCTGGCACATGATCCACGGTGTCCAGGTGATATCCTGTCAGATGAATTGTGGTTCAAAACATATAAGTCCTGCCTGAGCAGATGCCAGGGCAGTGAAAAGGTATCATACATTTCATAAATTTCAAGCTTTTCCTTAAAATCTCAGCATATCGTACATGAAAAGGCTAATTACCAACGATAGGCGGAAAGGTGGGTACGATATACGGAGTACTTCATAGCTATTGAGCCCAAACACAGCCTCAAATGTTGTGAAGACAAAACACAAATGTTGTGAAGACAAAACAGTCCATGTACTATTTGTGTCTTTTGCTTTGGGACCTTGGCAATATCCGCTTAAAATTTCATTCGTCAGACAAACAGCAGACAAATAGGTTGGGTTTTAATCTAATGGCTAGTTTGGGAACCCAATTTTTCGAAAGGATTCATATTTTTCTAAGAAAAATTAGTTTATTTTTCTTGAAAAAATAGTAACCCTAGAAAAATGGAGTTCACAAACTAACCCTAAAAAATTAAGAAATGATATATATACTCTATAAAACTACTGCACCTTTTAGGAATTGTTTTAAAGGTTTTACCAACAAAATAAAGAAAACAGGGCTCAAATGCAAGAGGACGGCAAATCGTTGTGTTAAACTAAAAGGAATGTTATTGGAGATGACGCTTAGCTTTGCATAACTAATTCAAAAAAGTGTCTACATTCATTTCCATTGCAAAGTGTAACTCCAAAATGAAGCATAAATGAACAAAATAAGGTGGTGTGAAGCATAAATGAACAAAATAAGCTGGGGCCAAAAATGAAGAAAAAACACCAGAGATGAAACAATCCAATGGACGGCTGGGGCCTGGGAACAAAAACAGTAGAGCGTGCATATGTATAGACTGCACTGTTTACTAAGATTATAAACAGAAGCGGGTCCAGACATTTGAGATTGGGTATTCAAAAAATCAAAAGATTAAAGAAATTAATGCTCTAACATTATTTTGTGTAATATATTATTGAGAAATTACTATAAATCAGCAAAAATTTGGGTATTCAATTGAATATCCATGATACCCCAATTGAATATCCATGATACCCCTGGGACCGCTGCTGAGTATAAGACTGCCTTCAGCGATCACATAAAATAGGGGACGCGACACTGTAGATGACATTGTTGCTTGAGGCAGCCTAAGACTGTCTCCAGCAACGTCCTCTATATACATCCTATATATCCGTCATTTACAGTCTTCTCTAAAAGATTTTATCCCCTATATTTATTTCCTCTCCAACAACGTCCTCTAAATCACGTCCCCTATATGTAAATACATATATTAAAGACATTTTTTATTTTTTATTTTTTGTACATACGTGTTTGTCATACTTTCAAATGTATTGTACATATTTTAGTTTTACTAAACCGGTTGTTTAAAGTATTCAAATAGATAGAGAACCGTTTAGAGAAATTCTATATATAGAGGATCCAGCAACGTCCTCTAAATTTAGAAGACCGTTTAGATGATGCTCCTAGAGGGATCGTCCTCTAATTTTAGAGTACAGGACCCTTTAGAGCTCCTTGTTGGAGCTAGTCATAGAGGTGGGATAGGGAGGCTGTCGAAAATAATCTAAATAAAGATGCAAAATCTCATCGGTCCAACAAGAATATGCGCGTCATAAAAAACGTTGGTATGAGTCATAGCTTTTAAGAAACTTCCTGCAGATGAGTAACGCAGCTTTCACTTGGCTCACGTCGTTGGTTTCCCCAGGATGGGTCCATCAGGGACAGGATATGGATTCTGTACAACATTATGGTAAAAAATCTTCCAAGCTTGCACAGTTCCAGTGCTCCTATGGCGTTCCGCGTTCGTATCCAAGGCACAAGATATTTAAAGCCAGCACGTGGACCCAAGGCGACATTCAACGCAAGGCAGCAGCGGCCATGGTCTACCTGTGTGTGGCGCTAGAGGTCAATGGTAGCAGGGGCTTATATGTCAAGGCGGCATCATGCGGCGTGTGTACTCTGTGGGTACTGGGTAGGCACTTCCTAGTTCCGTTGTGCTGAAGAAAAAAGCACCAGAAATGAAACAATCCAATGGACGGTTGGGGACAAAAAAAATGTCATCCTAATTCCTAAATCAGGGCATATTTGGATTCGAGGATTAAAAAAAGTGACTAAAGTTTAGTCACTTATGAACTAAAAGATCTAAACAAGAAGATCTAAAAATGACTAAATTGTTATTTTGTTATCATTTTAGTCACTTTTAGCTTTTTATTTAAATCTTTATCTTCTAAGTAACTAAACTTTAGTCACTTTTTCTTTAACTCTTGTGATCTAAATATGACCTAAAGATGTAAAATCTCATCCGTCCAACAAGAATATGTGCGTAATAAAATAAGAAAGGTCGGTATGGTAATACTTCCTTCGTCTTAAAATATACTACCTTAGTTGTCGTCCCCTACTTTATTTTTAACTAAACCACAACAAATAAAAACAAACGGAAAGAGTAGTTCTTTATAATCCTCTTTTGTCCCATCCACCATCGAATGAATGATAATGAATATAGACATACATACAAACTATAATTATAATCTAAAACGAATTATATAACAAATTATATTTTGGAATGGAGTGAGTAGATTTTAAGAAACTTCCCCCATGAGTAATCATGCTCTTGGGCCATCCGCAGCTTCACTGCCGAGGTACGGTGCCCATTTGTACGGAGTAGCTTTTTGAACTGTGGTCACGACGGTCAGCTTATCCGTTTGGTTTTAATCAGTTTTTATTGTTTTTACGGTATTTTATCTCTATAAATTATATAAATTATAGTTGTAGTAGTTCGAACAACTGGATTTAATCTGGAGCTCAGTTTGGTTGGTTTCCAAAGGATGGGTCCATCTAGAATTTCTCATAGTATCTCGCTCGGGGCAGGATGTGGATTGTGGACAGAATTATGGTAAATCTTTCAAGCTTACACAGTTCCGGTGCTCCAATGGTGTGGTACGTATCTAAAGGCACAAGATATTTAAGCCAGCACATGGACCGATGGCGACATTCAACGCAAAGGCAGCGGCGGCCATGGTCCACCTGTGTGTGGCGCTAGAGGTCAATGGTAGCAGGGCTTATATGTCAAGGCAGCATCATGCGGCGTGTGTATGTGGGCCTGTGGGGACAGGGGAGGGTACGCCCCGCGTGCCTCGTGGTGAGGCCACGCGGCGCGGCGGCCATTCAAGTCGATATCGTCCAGATTTCGTGCTGCTGCTAAGCAACAAGATCCCGGGGACAGGGAGGGGATTGCCGTGCCGTCCTCTGTTCTGTTGCCCTGCAATTGAGAGCGCCAGTGCCCTGCAGGCCCCTGTTTTATGGCCTCCTCTGTACTCTGTAGTACCCATCACCAATAACCCCTTCGGTTGTTTTTAATACTCCTAAGTAATAGTAACGTGTAATAAACTCTATTACGACGCGACAGTCGCACGGAGCTCGGGGCGCGCGACCCAGCGGTCGGTCCATTGCCAGGGGCAGAGGGCCTCGGGCGGCGGCCGGACCGGCGGCGGCGGTGGGTTGAGGAGCGGAGAGCGAGGCGATCGGGAGCGCTGCCGAGCCGACGGAGGAAGACATCCGGTTGGGCGGGCGGGCAGAGTGCTCGACGTCTTGCTCCTCCGGTCGAGGTTAGGGGAGGACAAACGGCGTGACATTGGCCGATTTTCAAGGAGAACAGCATGGGTCCTACTAACGGCGACAGAGCTGTAAAAACTGAATCGCTGAAAGGGAATTCTAGAGACGAGCACGCTCTAATTCTCGAACCATGCGTGTATATGTTTGGTGGAGATGAAACCCCTGTTTCGATGAAGAGAATAAGAACAGGGTTTAAAACCAGCCCACCCACCCCCAAACAGAAACAGAACAGACACGCGATTCCAGAGCAGGACGATCTCGCCCCGATCCTCTTCACGACCACGCATACGCAGCAGAACGAAACGACAGGGGGGGTTAGGCAAGAGGAGGGGGCACGGTAATAACTGACCAGGCTTACGCGCGCGGAGCCGCGCGGCGAGGGCGGCCCAGGCGCGGCGCGCGCAGGGCACCACCTTCCTCCGCCACCACGCCGCCATCAGCGTCGACGCCCTCGCGGCCAGGCTCCTCTCCTCGCTCGCGGTGCGGGGTGAATCGTCTGCGAGGACCGAGGAGGAGTCGCAGTTTCCGCAGGCACCAGTGCGCAGGCAAGGCGGTTTTATCCGGTGGGTTTCGTTCGTTGCGGTCGGCGGGGTGTGTGGGGCAGGGTTAGGCACTTAGGCCGGCCGCTGCGGCCTGCGGGCTGTGGGGCCTGTGGCCTCCCTCGCGACGCTTGCGACCTGCCGGGTTTCCAGGTGCACGTGGTTGGCGCCTGCCGCCGTCGCGCCGACACGTACACGCTGGGGAGTGGGCGCAGCTAGTTTCCTTCGCTCCTCCCAAAATATCTCTCTCTATCACCACCACCACCACTGATGAGCGATCTGATGCTGTCCGTCCCAAATTATCTTCATGGGCGAAACCTGCTTTTCATCCGATGGCTGGCAAATGTTCTCAGGTTCATAGAGCCGAGTCCATAGACGTCATGATCCTTTGTGTCTCTACTACTTTTTTTTATTTTTACATGGACGGATAGGCGCCATGTTTACTGACCCACGCATCTGAAATTTTCACCGTGTGTACAAATGGTGTTGTAAGGACAGCTTCAATGCTCACTTATTTCTTTTCTTTATTATTAAAGCAGGAAGGAAACGGGGCATGATAGACCATCCACGTCAGTCGAATTATCTTAGGCCCTGTTTGTTTGAGATTATAATCTATATAGATTATATAATCCAATGTAAATAAGCTAGTGAGGAAACAAACAAGCAACTTATCTGATAAGATTATATAATCTAGCACTTGAGATTATGATAATCCTATAAGCTCATCAAAGGGTGCTTATTTCAGCTTATTTTTTATGAAAGACCCACTACCCATGGCAAGTTGATTAAAATTACTTCCAATTGCCATCCACCTATCCATAAGCGTTCTCACCCACCAGACAATTAAAACAATCAAGGGTATTATTATATTTGTATGCATATGAATAATAAGCCGAGTCCAAATAATCTGAGCTAACAAACAGCAGCACCTAGCTTATTTAATCCAGAGCAAATAATCCAGATTATATAATCTAAATTATATTATAGATTATATAATCTATAAGTTGAAACAAACAGGGCCTTAGTCGTTCAATCGTTGGTTCCCATGCTCTCTCGTGCGCCCATGTGTCTTATCTGGAGGCTTCTAGGTGACACTTCGTTCCTCCTCACATCCTCTCTCTCTCTTCATCCTGCGTCTCATGCGACTCACGCTCCCTCCCTCCCTCCCCAAGCATCCCTGCCCACCCACGGCTCCGGCGACAGCGGTTGCTGCTTTGGACTCCGGATCCGGCCGCCATCGCTGCAACGGTCCAGGTAAGCGGCTAATCTGCTCTGTTGTGCCCTGCTCTGCTCCTAGTCCTAGCGACGCAAGGGTTTTGGTTCAGTTTTTTTCCCTAGGGAAAAGCGAAGTGCATGAAATACAAAGATTTGGTTTGGGATTTTTTGGGCACTTCTAGTGTGTGTCATGGCATTGGAACGGAGTAAAAAGCGAGGGTTTGGTTTGGTATTTTTGGAGCACTCCTGACTTAGTGTATGTGTGGTGGTATTTTATTTCAATATCAATCCATTTGGTCCCCTATTTTCTCATGTCAGCTAAACATTTTCTCACATGGAAAAATAGGCACAAAAAATGTTACCTTCCTTGAATCGATGTTGTTTGCTTTGGTATTCGTCCGGCGCAGTTTCTAGATCTGGGCTCCGCTGGCTTCAACTCGAGATCGACTGGGAAGATCCTCTGCTGCGTTGTCTTGTCTGTGCTCATCCCTATACTGTGTAAATATGAAACAACACGTAGTGTGACATTTTTAGCTTTAAGTTTCCAGCTTGGTTTGGGATTTTTTTAGTGCACACGACGGATCCATGTATTGTGTAATATGGAATAACACGTAGTGTGACTTTTAAGCTTTTAGTTTCTGGCTTGGTTTGGGAATTTTTAAATACACAATGGTGGCTGCTGCTCTTTCCCTTCTCCTCCTCACCCTAAACCCTAATCCTATGAGGCCCTTGCAGACATTTGTTGTGAAATACTAAAAATATTTTCTTAGCTAAAGTTACAGTTCTACACTATCATTACGTTAGCCTAATTTTCCTTTTAATTATTTTGTAAATAGATATACTGTTTATAGGTTATAATTCTATACACACTTTAAACTGTCATCTATCGATGTTGTTTGGTCTACCAATTAATACACAATTGTATAGTTGAGGTTTTATTTCGCTGGCCTAATTTTCTTTATTATTTTGTAAGAAAAAAATGGATAAACTGTATATAGGTTATAATTCTACATTGTCCTTATGTAATGCGTCATCATTTTACAATTACATTTAGTTCACTACATTTATGTACTTCACATGTTTTAGGTTCTCCTCATTTTCGTTTTTTTGGGTCGAAGCACTTGGAGCAATACCTCTAGGACTCAGCGTCTGCATCAGTCAGGTACTTGGTATACACTTTAATGCATCGATGTTATTTTGTCTACCAATTCATGCGCAGGTGTAGAATTGAGGTTTCATTTTTGTTTCAATTATGTCCATACATTGCATGTGCTTCGCGATATGGGTAAATAACTAGCTATGGAGGTACATATCCTCGATATATTAGACAATACCCTATGTATATGGGAATGTATATTAGGTAAAGTGACAATATAACTGATATAAGTAAACACATGTATGTGTTCATACGTGTTTCTTATATTTTCTTTTATATATATATATTTACTAGGTATATGCCCGTGTGTTGCAACGATACACAAAACATTCAGTAAAATGTTAGTGCACAACGGTTATATAAAAGTGAAAAACACTTATATTATCATCGACTTTATATAAATTAGACAAACAATCTGGCTAGAAATAGTTCCAAACATCTATTCCGAAAAATAGAATAATTGTTGTTGCTTGGATCTTGGCCCATTGTGCTTTAGCCTCTGTTTGTGGTGAATCTGTTACCCAGTCTAGGTTGTTTTGAGTGTGTGGGTTTTTGTACTTCTATAGACTGAAAGAAAATAGTTGTTCTGCAATCCATCTATAGAGACAAAATAATGTTAAAGACTAATCAAACCATCTATCAATTTGGAAAACCGTAAAAGATAGAAAGAGTTGCAAGCCTTAGTATGAGCCAACTATTACACTTTTTGGTGTGGAATATATCACCTACGCCAGCACACAGAGGCATACAGTTGCCTTCTAACTCTTTCACCAGTTCAACAATTACTCATAGATCTAGTTTAGTTAAATATCCGCCAGTTTTTCTTTTAACTCGAAGCTTACATACATGATACATCAGGCAAAATAATAAGCTAAATTAAAAATGGGTTTTGCGTATACATTCAAACTTATATAGGACAGTACAATTTAAATCCAGTAATAGAGAAGCAAATAAATATTATACTAATCTTCTGAGCGGATAAACATCAGAAGGCGCACTAAATTTGGTCAATCAACTATACCAAAGCAAGCAGTAGCAGGTTCGATCAGCAAGCAATGCACACAGGAGAATGTTCCGCCTACCTCGGAGCCAGAACTCATGAGGCTCGGCTAAAGAACAGTAAAGCTTACCTTGGCCTCAAGTTGTGGAAGCCGTCGCTGCGTTGCAGCGAACCCCCGGCGGGGTCCTGCCGTCCGGGTCAACCTAGCGCCTCTCCCTTCCTTCTTCCGCACCCGCTCGCTAGCCGAAACAACAGGCTAAAATGAAACAATGTCGAACAAACATTATAATATTGTAGAAATTATTTCTAAAGAATCAAAAAAAAATTGGATTGATGTTAGGAAGCGAACTGACGCCGTCAGCACAGTTCAAGTTTATATGAAGGGTCATGGACTACAGTTCAAGTCCATGTCGCTTTTATTTTTATTTGTATATAATCTTGGCACGAATATAGGAACAAAAACTACATGGCAACTTAAAAAGAACATTGAACCATTTCAAACGACATGGATTGTTTCTTTATTTTTGTTAAACAACTATATCCACGCGACCACGCATGTTATCCACAGAAAGTAGCAAGTTTGGGCATTTATCATCAGCGCACCCTCTATTTACAGTCTTCTTGCTGCCAAGCAATTTGTACGACTACCTAATCATATTAAAAGTTCACCAACACCTTCAACTGATAGTGTTTGAGTAGAGATTCAGTCGCATGGAGATCGCCTCGTTGGCAAAATCAGAACAAGTCTACATGCATTTTTCAGAAAAGCACCATTGCTTATTACCAATTCATACATAACTAATGAAGTGACATCGTCACATAAACAAAAGAAAGAATAATTCAGCTTGGTCAGGTCTTCATGCACGCTGGAAAAAGGAGTTCATAGCCTCACTGAAACCTTCGGTCAGGCTATAATATCCTAATATTCAATCGCTTTCAGCCAATAACAGATTGAGAGACATACAGATGTCAATTGCAACCACTCTCCATATTATTCAGAAAGTATACGAATATGAATTCAGAATACTGTACTACTATGCAGACAGACATAAATCTCACAAAACAAGATCCCCCCATGTCATCTAATGCAATATCTATTCATTTTTTCTTATTATTTTTTGCTAACTGGACATGAAGTTCACATTATATAATCCTATCGAGTCTATACAAATTCCATGTTATTTAGAGCTACAAATCTGACTAACTGCTTGATTTACTCAATGCAAGGGTTCCAAAATCCTTGTTCTCTCACTTGTACTATAAGCTTTCCTTTGATCGATTCATGTTGGTAGTAATCTTTCCTATGGCACATCTTAAAAAAGTAATCAAAACAGTAAATGGCAAATGAAATGTAGGATGTGTGAACTACTTCCAATGCATTGGATTTTGGCAACATTAGAGGCACCTTGTACCAACACCTGACCATTGATAGTGTCCTGCATCGCAGGGTTGCAGTACATATGATGATTGTATCTAAAATCGTAGTACATCTCATGGTTGCATCTACTAAGTAAATAACGACAAACCGCAGGCCCTCCAGGCATACCCACAAGACTCACATCATAATTCAAATCATACCACAACCGTCACAATACATTGTATGTAAAATAAAAGTTTACTATATTACCTGATTAATAGAAGCAGCAACCAGAAGACCACCATTGCTTGTGCATTCAATACTTAAACATCTGGAACTGGTGTAACCATTAGAAATGAGGAATTCAGCACATGAAGCAAAGTCATCAAAACAATTTTGTTTCATTGCAAGTGCTCCAGCTTTGTGCCACTCCACCTACTCTCCACCACCCCGAATGTTTACTATACAAACAACGAAGCCTGTGTTTTGCATAGCACAACACCACCAACACTGAATGAAGGTGTTATGCTTATGTTGAATCGTCCATAACCATGCATATAGCAAAGTTGGATGCGATCCATTAAGATTGATATCTTTCTTTGACATTATGAACATGGGAATTTTGGTAGAGATAAAAGAAGGCACATTGTGATTTTACTCTCCCAAGTCCCAACTGGCAACTCCCAAACACTTCTGTACTGTACACCTGTTGGCAGAAATAATATTTTTGGTTCATTAATTAATGAATGAAAGCTGCAAGATTCATCATCCGCAGGCATGGAGGCATCTGGAGCGGTTGCAGATGGTGGATCGGGACCATCAGACGAGATCTCATAGTACTGAAGCAAAAACAAATTCTTTAATCAGCAGACAGCACAAGTTTATTGTTGCATCTGTACTCGAATACTCCATAGTAGCTGGAAGGAACCTAGGATAGAATTTGTGATGATGGATGGACCACACGTGGTTGAAGGCAAGGCTAGGCACCTAGCTAAGGCATGCACGCACGCAGGAGGCGTGCCCAAACTACTGCTCGCCGTGGTGCGCGCCCATGGCTGTAGCGGTGGAGGTGATGGCCCGTGCCTTGAGCCAGTCTATCATTTCGTCGAACACCTTCTCCACGTTCTCCTCGGGCTCGCCGACAATCTGGTGCTACATCCCGAGGTAGACGCAAAGTGTCTTGTCCTTGCTCCCGGCGTGCCTGTAGAGCTCCTCGACGCAGGCCGGGTTGCAGACGGTGTCCTCGGCGCCGTGCACGCCGAGCAACGACAGCTGTACCTCCTCGAATCGATGTTGCATCTCACAGCAGATGCGGAGGCGCTCGAGCACCATGGCCGCCCTAGGCGGAGCCGTTGTGCGGCGCGAGGAGGCGAGCATGAGTGCCCGCTTCCACTCCACCTTGAAGAAGCTCTCGAGGATGTTGCCCCGCGTGAAGGCGACATGCCAGGTGGGGACGACGGCGGCGAGCAGGTGCTCGAGTGCCCAGGGCGGCTTGATCCTCGGACTGACCCCACACATGGTGTCATTGAGCATGGCTCTGTACCGCCACAGGTCCCTATTCTGGAGGTGGAGCAACAACATGTTGGCGTCGCCAAGCGACTCCCAAAGTCCCAATAGAGGAAGCAGGGGAGCGTGGGCGGGTAGTCGACGTGGAAGGGCGCAGAGGTGGGTGGTGTCGTAGTCATTGAGCACGGGGTTGATGTCGAGGAGGTGGCCCTGGCGACCCTCGGTGAAGTCGTGGCCCTGGTGGTGGAGCACGACAATGGCGGGTAGGAGATGGCGGTAATCTCGGGGGGCGAGGGTCACTGAACTCTGGCCAGGGTGTGCGGCAATGTTGGGGGAAGGGTGGGTCGGTGGGCGCGGCGAGCTCGCTCATCTCGTCGCTGAACCGTGCGACGGTGAGGACGGCGTTGTCTCGGTGGCGCGGGGGAGGGGCGGGGAGCACGCTGGATGCAGGGGCGTGGGCGGCGTCGAGGTAGGCGGGCAGGGCGAGGAAGATGCCACCAGGTTTACCGTGCGGACGGAGGAAGCGGCGGCCGCGGTATTGATTGGAGGATGCGGCAGCCGCGATTCGCGCCGCGACAGTCGGGGCGGGATGGACGCGTCTGGGTTTGGCAGAACCGTGCGCCATTCTACTGTGGACGCCTACACTATGTACATAATAGTAGCATATATATATATATATATATATATATATATATATATATATATATATATATATATATATATGCGCGCGCGCCTGGATGTTCGAACTATGCAATGTACTCACGTATTCTTAGAAAAAAAGCAGGTTCAAAACTTGAAACATTCGAAATTGCTAAATTTATGATAGGTAAATTTATAGCATCTGATCCAAAATGGAACGTGTTACTCCAAACAACACAAAAAGAGAAGTAAGAGTCTCCGTACTCTAGTTACACATATCACTTGGGTCTAAGAGGAAAAAATCTTATCACCCATAGATTATTATGCTCATTATAAATTCGTCATGGCAGAACAAATCAATGCATGTTGCGCCCCATCATTTGTATCTCCTACAGAAGCTCGTCCCATATGTAGGCAATTATTGAACGAGCGAAAACATCGATGGATGACAGAATTAGTATAACAACCTAGAACATTAAAAGTTCATGCACATAAAAAATGAAGTATGTTGGTGTACCAACTGAATTGAATGGGTGGTTTAAAAAAAGGAAGGTCCATTTGCTTCTTCTGTTATCATTGAAAAAAAGGATTACTGCTGCTACGATATTTCAACTATTAGACCATGCTCAAGTTAACAGCTTGGATTTTTTGGTACCTAAACTGATCTAGGTTTAACGAACTAACCAGTATAAATTGTGGCTTGAACTTGGCTTCTCTGAATTACATCTATTTTCAATTTGTACAAGAACGAAAAAACAATATGCCTTTTACAAAATTTAGAATATTCTCAGTTTATGAATTTGATTTTCTTGCACCTGATGTATCCATATATTAGTTTATTGCATGGCACAACAACACTGCTTGTCGGCGTTTCGACCCCGGGGGGTCCCTGGACCGACGAGTGAAATGTCGTCGCGTGCCCCAGCCCAGATGGGTCGACGCGAGGTGGAGCACGAAGGGGGGAAAGAGACAGGCAAGGTGGGAATCCCGCGACCTCCGTGTTGCCCTGCGCCCAGGTCGGGTGCGCTTGCAGTAGTGGGTTACAAGCGTTCGCGTGGGAGAGAGAGAGTGGGACTGTCCGCCAGCCCGTTCTCCCGCGCGGCAACCTCCTCGTAAGAGAGCCCTGGACCTTCCTTTTATAGGCGTAAGGAGAGGGTCCAGGTGTACAAGGGGGGTGTAGCAGTGTGCTAACATGTCTAGCAGAAGAGAGCTAGCGCCCTAAGTACATGCCGTTGTGGCAGCTGGAGAGGTTTCGGCACCCTATTCCTGTGATGTCGTGGCCGTCGGAGGAGCGCTGAAGCCTTGCGGAAGGACAGCTGTCGAGGCTGTCGAGCTCTTGCTGACGTCTCCTTGCTTCCGTAAGGGGGTTGAGAGTTGCCGTCGTCATGGAGCACGCGGGGCGCCATCATTACCCGTTTTACCGGGGCGAGCAGGATGGGACGCCGGTCTTGTTCCCCGTAGCCTGAGTTAGCTAGGGGTAGGGTAATGATGGCCCCTCTTGTGGCGTGGTCGGTCCGAGCCCGGGGTTGGGCGAGGCGAAGGCTCCTCCGAGGTCGAGGTCGAGTCCGAGCCCTGGGGTCGGGGTCGAGTCCGAGCCCTGGGGTCGGGCGAGGCGGAGTTCGTCGTCGAGGTCGAGGTCGAGTCCGAGCCCTGGGGTCGGGGTCGAGTCCGAGCCCTGGGGTCGGGCGAGGCGAAGTTCGTCGTCTTCCGAGGCCGTAGCCTAGTCTGAGCCCTGGGTCGGGCGGAGTTCGTCGTCTTCCGAGGCCGTAGCCTAGTCCGAGCCCTGGGTCGGGTGGAGTTCGTCGTCTTCCGAGGCCGTAGCCTAGTCCGAGCCCTAGGTCGGGCGGAGTTCGTCGTCTTCCGAGGCCGTAGCCTAGTCTGAGCCCTGGGTCGGGCGGAGTTCGTCGTCTTCTGAGGCCGTAGCCGTGTCCGAGCCCTGGGTCGGGCGTGGCGGAGTTTCCTATGGCGCCCAAAGCCAGACTTGGCTGCTGTCAGCCTCACTCTATCGAGTGGCACGGTAGTCGGAGCGACGCAGGCGGCGCTATCCCCTTGTCAGGCCAGTCAGTGGAGCGGCGAAGTGACTGCGGTCGCTTCGGCTCTGTCGACTGAGGAGCGCGCATCAGGATAAGGTGTCAGGCCACCTTTGCATTAAATGCTTCTGCGATTTGGTCGGTCGGCGTGGCGATCTGGCCAAGGTTGCTTCTTGGCGAAGACTGGGCCTCGGGCGAGCCGAGGGCGTGCCCGTTGCTTGAGGGGGTACCTCGGGCGAGGCGTGAATCCTCCGGGGTCGGCTGACCTTGCCCGAGGCTGGGCTCGGGCGAGGCAGGATTGTGTCCCTTGAGTTAATCGCACCCATCAGACCTTTGCAGCTTTATGCTAATGGGGTTTACCAGCTGAGATTTAGGAACCTCGGGGGTACCCCTAATTGTGGTCCCCGACAGTAGCCCCCGAGCCTCCAAGGGAGTGTTAATACTCGCTTGGAGGCTTTTGTCACATTTTTTTGCAAGGGGACCGGCCTTTCTCGGTTGTGTTTTATTCCGGCGGGGGCACGCGAGCGCACCCGCCGGGTGTAGCCCCCGAGGCCTCGGAGGAGTGGTTAGACTCCTTCGAGGTCTTAATGCGTCTTGCGATGCTTTGGCCGATCTGGTCGTCCCCTCATGCGAACTGGCCGTAGCCCGGGTGCACCGTCGAGTCCCAAGTTCTCGGGCTGGTATGTTGACGCTGTCAACGGTTTGGCCGGAGCCGAGTCTGCGAGAGCAGCCCCCGAGCCTCCGCACAGAGCGAGAGGACGATCAAGGACAGACTCGACTTTTTTACATACGCCCCTGCGTCGCCTTTCCGCAAGGAGGGGGGAAGCACCATGTTTGCCCTTGGAGGGCGTCGAACATGGTGTCTCCAGTGAGCTGCGAACGCGTGATCCGAGTGGACGCCCGTGCCCCATTCGTTAGGGGTCGGCTGTGGCCCGGAGGCGTGCCCAAAAGTACCTGCGGGTGATTTGCCGGACCCGGTCCCCTTGCGACAGGGTCCGAGGGCTCGATGCCTCCCTCTGGTGGGATTCCGTTACAGAATCGTTCCCGCGGGTCTCAGAAATGTCCTAGGGTACCTCGGGAGCGTAGCCCGAGCCTTGGTTATGTATCGAACGTACCCCTGGTCATCCCTCGCTCTGCGTCTGAGGTGGCTGTGAACCCTTCGGGGGCCAGCCTACGAACCCCTGATCAGTAGTGGGCGCGGAGCCCGAGTAGCCTGAGGCGGCCGTTGAACCCTTCCGAGGGGCCAGCCATCGAACCTCTGACCAGTAGCGGGTGCCGAACCCGAGTGCTCTGAGGCGGCTGTTGAACCCTTCCGAGGGGCCAGCCTTCGAACCTCTGATCAGTAGTGGGGGCTCGGAGCCCGTTTCCTTCGCGGAGAAGGATCCCATGTATTCCCTTTCCCGGTCCCTGTTGTAAGAGAGAGAAAGAGAAAAAAGGGGAAGGATATAAAATCGAACGTCGTGGCGCACCTTTTTTGACGCGGTCAATGCGGCGGAAACGAAGCGTCGTCTGCCTCGCCTGCCAAAGGTGCCGCCTGCCCTGCCGCAGAGTTAATGCGACGGGACGAGTGGTTCGTGGGGCAGCCGTTGCGCGTGCGTGAGCCGTTCGAGGTACGGATCACGGGCGCGTCGTCTTCATGTCGTGGGAGAGGGTTCTCTCGCTGTCTCTGGAGGGGACGTGAGCCTACAGATGACTTGACCGCTGCTTCCGCCTGCCCACCACCGCCATCACTGCCGGCCCATCTTTGGCCGCATCGACCGTCACGCCTTCTCCCGCGGCTGGCTCACCCGTGACCGGTGTGCCAGGTTGGCACTGTTGGGTCATGCGCGGGGTCGCCTCGAGTCGTGGTACTGGTTCCGCAGGCGAAGAGGCGCGGTAGTGGCACGAGTGGCGGTGCAGTTTCTTGCACGTAGTAACCGGCACGCCGGTTACATGACGTGTGGGCCTGGGCCTCCATGCTGGACGCGTCGAAGTCGAAAGGGTGCGCCCCCTTGATGCGGTCGCATGCCGCCTGCATGGCGGTCCGCCCCTTCACCCGCTGGTCTGGGCAAAAAGGGGAGGAGCGCTTGTAACCGCTGGGCAGTTACGTGCACCATGCGCGGCGGTTTGACTTCTTCCGCCTTGGGCCAGCTTGCATGACGCGTGGGACCCAGCCCCCGTGTCGTGGGGGGAGGATCTTGGAGTGTGTTGGAGAAGACTCAGCCCGCGACGGTTGAGAACGCAAGTGGGGAGAGTTGCCTTTAAAAGGAGGGTGACCCCTTTGAAAGGCAACCATGTCTTCGTGCTTCCCTCATGCATCGTGTCTTTCCACCTTCCGAGCCCCCGGGTGGGGGGCGCCCGCGTCGTCTTCGTCTTGCTGTTGTTGGGGCGCAACCTTGTGGAGGTTGGTACCTTTCAGCCATCGTTCGGCTTCAAGGATTTTCGTTAGGCAGCCCGGCTGCATCCCCTCACCGCTAATCGGTCTGGCGAGGAGAAGCAAGCCGGGCTGCGATCTTGGTCCCGCCCTCAGCTTCAAGGATCTTCGTCATCCTTGCTGGGGCGAAGGGCGGGCTGAGCCGGAGCTCTACCTCCTGCGCGGGTCGGCTGGCCACCTCTTCCTCCAGCTTCTGGTGGTGGAAACCATCCTCCAGCTCTGCGGAGGAGGCGTCCTCCAGCCATGCCGGGGAGGGCAGACTGTTGTTGTCCAGCTAGGATGCAACATTTCGTCCTCCGTCCTCGCTTTCGTGGTGAGGATAGGAGTGAGGATCTGCCGGTGCGCCTCAGGGCTGCCGGCGCTCGCTGGTGCGGTGTTGGTGGTCTGGCGGACGCCGCCGTCGGTGCTGACGTGGTGGTGGCGGGAGAAAGCTTCTCCGCCGTCGAGGCCGTCAGCGCTGCCTGCGGACCGACCTCCGGCTCTTTGGCTTTAATGTCTGGTTCGCGTCCCTTGAGTGGGGACGCGAACGAGTGCCTTCCGGGGGCCGCGTCCGTCCTGGGACCATGGCTGCCGCTGCTGTCGAGTCGCCCAGAGCTTGTCGCCCCGCAGGCTCTCCGGCATGGAGGTTCTTCATACCCACGGGGGGCGGAACCGGAGTTCTGTTTGTAATGGCACTTTGAATGCTGGTGTCTGTTCATTTGTGGCTTTCGGGGCCTGAACATGTATGTATTTTCGGCACAGAGCCATGTTTTTTCCTCTCTTCGAGCACCAGGACTCGCCTGTCGGCCAACTGAACCGCTTAACCAAGTGTGAGTTGCCTCGTGTGAAGGTGACGAGTGAGGTATCCGTATCCCGGAGGCGTAGGAATCCCTCGGCTCGGTCGGCCTTGCCGCCCGAGGCTTCTCTTGCTTAGTTAAAGGAAAACCCTCGGCCGCTCTTCGATGAGCCGAAGCCGGAGGCAGCGGTGTTAGCACGGACAGAGGCAGAGTTGGCTCAAAAAGAAGACTTCATCGGCCGGAGCCTGGCCGGGCCGTCCACTAGCGGGACTAGCGCCAGAGTCGAGTTGCCGAGGCCACGAGCCAGGTCGATGTCCTCGGAGGACCGCTGGCCGAGGCTTCGGGGCGGCTAGTCGAGCCATCGGCTCGGGCCGGATTCCTGGAAGAGACCCTGGCGGCGATGGCCCGGGCGCGATGCTGACGTCGTCCTTCAGAGTGGAGATCCTCCGACCGCGTTGTCGTCCGAGGCTTGGTCAGACTTCGCCGAGGGTGGAGTTGACGCCGAGGCTGCTGCTGCCTCCTCCATCGACGCCTGAGCCTGCAGGACCGGTCCGTCTTGTAGTGTGCGTATGTTTTCTGCGGCCGCCGAGGCCCAAACATACTGTCGTCGTGTTGTAAAGCTACGTCTCTTTTCCTCTTGTTTCGAGTATCTGGACTTATTTGTTGGTAACAGAATTGTTTGTCCGAGCGAGAGTTACTTATCGCAGAAGGTGATGAGTGAGGTATCCGTATCCCGGAGGCGTAGGAGTCCCTCGGCTCGGTCGGCCTTGGCTGCTTACGTGTACTCTTACTCGTCCGTAGGATTCTGCTACCGACATAGTCGAGAAGGCACGAAAAATTATTTCAGCAGAGGAGTTTTCGAGCGTGAAGACTTGTTCGGTCCACGGAATCGCCTATCCGAGCGAGAGTTACTTATCGCAGAAGGTGATGAGTGAGGTATCCGTATCCCGGAGGCGTAGGAGTTCCTCGGCTCGGTCAGCCTTGGCTGCTTACATGTACTCCGTCGTTTTCAGGATCCCACTTTCGAAGTAGTCGACAAGCACGAAAAATGTTCTGGCAAAAAAGATCTTTTCCGAGGAAAAATTTGACGCAGAGGGGGTTCCCCCCTTTCTAGCCCCCGAGGGAGGGTCGGGCTTTGCCGAGGCAAGGCTGACCCTTCCTTGATGGTTAGACTTTGTGTGTGAACGAGGTGTGCGAACGACTTGAAAGCATCTTAAGGGTAGAAACGACGTAGCTGTCGGATGTTCCAAGCGTTGCTGTAGACCTCGCCTTGACCGTTGGCCAGCTTGTACGTGTCGGACTTCAGCACCTTGGCGATGACGAACGGCCCTTCCCAGGGAGGCGTGAGCTTGTGCCGCCCTCGGGCGTCTTGTCGCAGCCGAAGCACCAAGTCGCCCACCTGGAGGTCTCGGGACCGAACCCCTCGGGCGTGGTAGCGTCGCAGGGACTGCTGGTACCACGCCGAGTGTAGTAAGGCCATGTCTCGAGCCTCTCCCAGCTGGTCCAGTGAGTCTTCTCGGTCGGTCTGGTTGCGTCGGTCGTCGTAGGCCCTCGCCCTCGGGGAACCGTATTCTAAGTCCGTGGGCAAGATGGCCTCGGCCCCATAGACTAGAAAGAACAGTGTGAAACCCGTGGCTCGGCTCGGCGTCGTCCTTAGACTCCAGACCACCGAGGGGAGCTCCTTCAGCCATCGCCTGCCGAACTTGTTAAGGTCGTTGTAGATCCGTGGCTTGAGTCCTTGCAGAATCATGCCGTTGGCACGCTCCACTTGCCCATTCGTCATGGGGTGAGCTACGGCAGCCCAGTCCACCCGGATATGGTGATCCTCGCAGAAGTCCAGGAACTTTCTGCCGGTGAACTGGGTGCCGTTGTCGGTGATGATGGAGTTCGGGACCCCAAAACGATGTATGATGTTGGTGAAGAAAGCCACCGCCTGTTCGGACCTGATGCTGTTTAGGGGTCGGACCTCGATCCACTTGGAGAATTTGTCGATGGCGACCAGCAGGTGCGTGTAGCCCCCGAGTGCCTTCTGCAAGGGGCCGACGAGGTCCAGGCCCCACACAGCGAACGACCAGGTGATGGGTATTGTCTGCAGAGCCTGAGCGGGTAGGTGAATCTGCCTCGCGTAGAATTGGCACCCTTGGCAGGTGCGGACAATCCTAGTGGCATCGGTCACCGCGGTCGGCCAGTAGAAACCTTGTCGGAAAGCTTTTCCGACGAGGGCTCGAGGCGCTGCGTGATGACCGCAAGCCCCCGAGTGTATTTGTTGTAGTAACTCCTGACCTTCAGCGATGGAAATGCATCGCTGGAGGATGCCTGAGGGGCTGCGGTGGTAGAGCTCCTTCCCATCCCCCAGTAGGACGAACGACTTGGCACACCGCGCCAATCGTCGAGCTTCAGCTTGGTCGAGTGGTAGCTCTCCTCGGTGGAGATATTGCAGGTACGGGGTCTGCCAGTTTCGATTAGGCGTGACCCCGCTCCGCTCTTCCTCGACGCGCAGTGCCTCACCCTCAGGGGCCGAGGGTGCCTCGGGCGGGGCCGAGGGCGCCTCGGGCTCGGCCGAGGGCGCCTCGGGCTGGACCGAGGCCTTCTCGGGCTCGGACGTGTCGTCAGTCTTGACTTAGGGTTGATGTAGGTCTCGGGAGAAGACGTCTGGGGGAACCGTTGTTCGCCCCGAGGCTATCTTTGCCAGCTCATCCGCAGTTTCGTTGTGTCGTCGGGCGACGTGGTTGAGCTTGAGCCTGTAGAACTTGTCTTCCAGGCGCCGAACCTCGTCGCAGTAGGCTTCCATCTTCGGGTCGCGGCAGTGGGAGTTCTTCATGACTTGGTCGATGACAAGCTGCGAGTCACCACGAGCGTCGAGGCGTCGGACCCCTAGCTCGATGGCAATGCGCAGCTCGTTAACCAGAGCTTCGTACTCGGCCACATTGTTGGACGCCGGGAAGTGGAGGCACAACACGTAGCGGAGGTGTTTCCCGAGGGGCGAGATGAAGAGCAGGCCCGCGCCCGCTCCTGTTTTCATCAGCGACCCGTCGAAAAACATGGTCCAGAGTTCCAGTTGGATCGGAGCCTCTGGAAGCTGGGTGTCGACCCATTCAGCCACGAAGTCTGCCAAGACTTAGGACTTGATGGCCTTCCAAGGTGCGAACGAGATTGTCTCGCCCATGATTTCCACCGCCCACTTTGCAACCCTACCCGAGGCCTCTCGGCACTGGATGATTTCCCCCAGGGGGAAGGATGACACCACAGTCACCGGATGGGACTCGAAGTAGTGTCGCAACTTTCGTCGCGTTAGAATTACCGCGTACAGTAGCTTCTGAATTTGTGGGTAGCGGATCTTGGTCTCGGACAGTACCTCACTGATGAAGTAGACCGACCTCTGGACGGGCAATGCATGCCCCTCTTCTCGTCTCTCAACCACGACCGCAGCGCTGACCACCTGAGTGGTAGCGGCGACGTAGATCAAGAGGGCTTCTCCAGCAACGGGAGGCACCAAGATGGGCGCGTTCGTGAGGAGCGCCTTCAGGTTCCCGAGGGCTTCCTCGGCCTCGGGGGTCCAAGTGAAGCTCTCGGCTTTCCTTAAGAGGCGGTACAGGGGTAGGCCTCTTTCGCCGAGGCGCGAGATGAAGCGGCTCAGAGCCGCAAGGCATCCCATGACCCTCTGTACGCCCTTCAGGTCCTTGATGGGCCCCATGTTGATGATGGCCGTGATTTTCTCCGGGTTGGCCTCGATGCCCCGCTCGGAGACGATGAACCCCAAGAGCATGCCTCGGGGTACTCCGAAGACGCACTTCTCGGGATTGAGTTTCACGCCTTTTGCCTTGAGACACCGGAATGTCGTTTCAAGGTCAGAAAGGAGGTCGGAGGCTTTCCTTGTCTTGACTACGATGTCATTGACGTAGGCCTCGACCGTTCGACCAATGTGTTGGCCGAACACGTGGTTCATGCACCTTTGGTATGTCGCACCTGCATTCCTCAAACCAAACGGCATAGTAACGTAGCAATACATGCCGAATGGTGTGATGAAAGAAGTCGCGAGCTGGTCGGACTCTTTCATCCTAATTTGATGATACCCGGAGTATGCATCGAGGAAAGACAGGGTTTCGCACCCAGCAGTGGAATCCACGATTTGATCGATACGAGGCAGAGGATAGGGAACTTTTGGACATGCTTTGTTCAGACCAGTATAGTCTACGCACATCCGCCATTTCCCCCTTTCTTCCTCACAAGCACAGGGTTGGCAAGCCATTCGGGATGGAATACCTTTTTGATGAACCCTGCTGCCATCAGCTTGTGGATCTCCTCGCCTATGGCTCTGCGCTTTTCTTCGTCGAATCGGCGCAGAGGCTTCTTCACGGGTCGGGCTCCAACTCGGATATCCAGCGAGTGCTCGGCGACCTCCCTTGGTATGCCAGGCATGTCCGAGGGACTCCACGCGAAAACGTCGGCGTTTGCGCGGAGGAAGTCGACGAGCACTGCTTCCTATTTGGGGTCGAGCTTGGAGCCGATCCGGATCTGCTTGGAGACGTCGTTGCTGGGGTCGAGAGGGACGGATTTGACCGTCTCTGCTGGCTCGAAGTTGCCGGCATGGCGCTTCACGTCGGGCACCTCCTTGGAGAGGCTCTCTAGGTCGGCGACGAGGGCCTCGGATTCGGCGAGGGCCTCGGCGTATTCCACGCACTCCACGTCGCATTCGTACGCGTGTCGGTACGTGGGGCCGACGGTGATGACCCAGTTGGGGCCCGACATCCTGAGCTTGAGGTAGGTGTAGTTGGGGACGGCCTTGAACTTGGCGTAGCACGGCCTCCCCAGCACTGCGTGGTAGGTTCCTCGGAACCCGACCACCTCGAACGTGAGGGCTTCCCTTCGGAAGTTGGAGGGAGTCCCAAAGCAGACGGGTAGATCGAGTTGTCCGAGGGGCTGGACGCGTTTCCCGGGGATGATCCCGTGGAAAGGCGCTGCGCCCGCCCGGACTGCGGACAGGTCGATCCGCAGGAGCCCGAGGGTCTCGGCGTAGATGATGTTGAGGCTGCTGCCTTCGTCCATGAGGACCTTGGTGAGCCTGACGTTGCCGATGACGGGGTCGACAACGAGCGGGTACTTCCCCGGGCTCGGCACGTGGTCGGGATGCCCTGGTCAAAGGTTATGGACTTGTCGGACCAGTCTAGGTAGACTGGCGCCGCCACCTTTACCGAGCAGACCTCCCGGCGATCTTGCTTGCGGTGCCGAGCCGAGGCGTTCGACACTCACCCTCCGTAGATCATGAAGCAGTCGTGGACCTCGGGGAACTCTCCTGTCTTGCGATCTTCCTTCTTGTCGTCGTCGTGGGCCCTGCCACCTTCCGCAGGTGGCCCGGCCTTGTGAAAGTGGCGCCGAAGCATGACGCACTCCTCAAGGGTGTGCTTGACGGGTCCCTGATGATAGGGGCACGGCTCCTTGAGCATCTTGTCGAAGAGATTGACGCCCCTGGGAGGTTTCCGAGGGTTCTTGTACTCAGCGGCGGCAACAAGGTCCGCGTCAGCGGCGTCGCGATTCGCTTGCGACTTCTTCTTGCCTTTTTTTCTTGGTGTCGCGCTGAGTGGACGCCTCGGGGACATCTTCCGGCTGGCGGCCCTTGGGCTGCTTGTCTTTCCGGAAGATGGCCTCAACCGCTTCCTGGCCAGAGGCGAACTTGGTGGCGATGTCCATCAGCTCGCTCGCCCTGGTGGGGGTCTTGCGACCCAGCTTGCTCACCAGGTCGCGGCAGGTGGTGCCGGCGAGGAACGCGCCGATGACATCCGAGTCGGTGACGTTGGGTAGCTCGATGCGCTACTTCGAGAATCGCCGGTTGTAGTCCCGGAGAGACTCTCCCGGCTGCTGGCGGCAGCTTCGGAGATCCCAGGAGTTTCTAGGGCGCACTATGTGCCCTGGAAGTTGCCGGCAAGGGCTTGAACCAGGTCGTCCTAGTTGGAGATCTGCCCCGGAGGCAGGTGCTCCAACCAGGCTCGAGCAGTGTCGGAGAGGAACAGGGGGAGGTTGCGGATGATGAGGTTGTCGTCGTCCGTTCCACCCAGTTGGCAGGCCAGCCGGTAGTCCGCGAGCCACAGTTCCGGCCTCGTCTCCCCCGAGTACTTTACGATGGTAGTCGGGGTTCGGAACCGGGTCGGGAACGGCGCCCGTCGTATGGCTCGGCTGAAAGCCTGCGGACCGGGTGGTTCGGGCGAGGGACTCCGATCCTCCTCGCTGTCGTAGCGTCCCCCACGCCTGGGGTGGTAGCCTCGGCGCACCCTCTCGTCGAGGTGGGTTCGACGATTGCGGTGATGGTGCTCGTTGCCGAGGTGTCCCGGGGCCGCAGGCGCTGTGTTGCGCGTGCGCCCGGTGTGGATCGAGGCTTCCCGTTCGAACCGGGAAGTCGCGGCGCGATGCTCCGGGGGGTACCCCTGCCTCCGGGAGGTAGAGCTTTCGGCCCGTCGGACCGCGGCGTCCTCCAGGAGATTCTTGAGCTCTCCCTGGATGCGCCGCCCCTAGGTGGTTGATGGCTCCGGCATCGCACGGAGAAGTATTGCTGCTGCAGACAGGTTCTGGCCGACCCCACTGGAAGCCGGGGGTGGTCTTGCCCTGACATCGTCGGCGATGCGGTGCTGGATGCCCTGGGGTAGACGACGTGCTTCTCCGGCCGGAGCTTGGCCCGCCCACTCCTGCCCGATGTTCCGGCGGAATGGCTCGAGTGTTCCTGCTCCCTCGTCGAGCCTGGCCTGCACCTCGCGGATTTGCTCGAGCTGTGTGTCCTGACCCCCCGCAGGGACTGGAACCACAGCTAGCTCCCGTAGGATGTCAACGTGAGGCGCAAGCCTAGGGAAATCACCGTTTTCCGGCATACCAAGATGGTTGCCTTCGTCGGGACCCCCTAGATCGACGTGGAAACATTCACGACTCAGGTCGTAGTCTTCGTCGCTGAAGCTACGGCTACCGTCGGAACAGTCGGAAAAGCAGTAGTCGCATGCGGTCATGAAGTCCCGCATGGCACTGGGGTTACCAAGTCCGGAGAAATCCCAACAGAAGTCGGGCTCGTCATCTTCCTCGGGATCCGAGGGCCCGTAGGTCGAGTCGGCTGTGAGCCGGTCCCAGGGTGACCGCATACCGTACCCCGTAGGGTTTGGACATGCCTCTATGTGGGCTCCCACTGAAGCGGTGTCGCTTGGTGGGTCGAGGCTGAATCCAAAATGCACGAGATGGGAATCGGTCGGTACCTCCCGGTCGACGGGTGGTGACGAAGTCGCGTCGGGGGCAGACTGCACCGTCGTCTCAGGTACGAGGGTGACGCTCAGCAAGTCCTCCGCGAGCGTGCTGGCGTCGTTCGTCTGCTCGGAGTAGGCGTGTCTCGGGGAAACGGCGCTCGTCTTCGTCTCATACGCGAGGGCGACGCTCGACGTGTCCCCCGTTGGGGCGCCGGCGTCGTCGACTCGCTCGACAGCCGACGAGGTGCCGCCTCCTGCTTGGCCTTGGTTGCCCCGCCTCCTCCTCCGTCGGCGGGGGAGGCGATGAGACAAGCTCGAATGTAGTTCTTCCGCCACGTGGGGAAGACGTCGTCGATTCCGCCGCCGGCGAGCGGGTTGTTGGCCGCCATTGTCACCGTCGCGCGGCGGAAGAAGGAGTATCATGTCGTAGCCGCCGTCGAGGGACATGAACTCAAGACTC
This sequence comes from Zea mays, assembly GCF_902167145.1. Taxonomy (NCBI): domain Eukaryota; kingdom Viridiplantae; phylum Streptophyta; class Magnoliopsida; order Poales; family Poaceae; genus Zea; species Zea mays. The sequence continues at coordinate 70,860,669 of NC_050105.1, read as the reverse complement.
CCGAAATGGAGCACCGTCCCGGGCCGGAAAGGTTGCTGGAGACTACCCATCTGGAGCTTGACGGGAAGCTCTTCGTCAACACGCAGCAGGCCCCTACCTGGCGCGCCAACTGTCGGAGTTTCGACCCCGGGGGGTCCCTGGACCGACGAGTGAAATGTCGCCGCGTGCCCCAGCCCAGATGGGTCGACGCGAGGCGGAGCACGAAGGGGGGAAAGAGACAGGCAAGGTGGGAATCCCGCGGTCTCCGTGTTGCCCTGCGCCCAGGTCGGGTGCGCTTGCAGTAGGGGGTTACAAGCGTTCGCCTGGGAGAGAGAGAGAGAGAGTGGGACTGTCCGCCAGCCCGTTCTCCCGCGCGGCCAACCTCCTCGTAAGAGAGCCCTGGACCTTCCTTTTATAGGCGTAAGGAGAGGGTCCAGGTGTACAAGGGGGGTGTAGCAGTGTGCTAACGTGTCTAGCAGAAGAGAGCTAGCGCCCTAAGTACATGCCGTTGTGGCAGCTGGAGAGGTTTCGGCACCCTGTTCCTGTGATGTCGTGGCCGTCGGAGGAGCGCTGAAGCCTTGCGGAAGGACAGCTGTCGGGGCTGTCGAGCTCTTGCTGACGTCTCCTTGCTTCCGTAAGGGGGTTGAGAGTTGACGTCGTCACGGAGCACGCGGGGCGCTATCATTACCCGTTTTACCGGGGCGAGCAGGATGGGACGCCGGTCTTGTTCCCCGTAGCCTGAGTTAGCTAGGGGTAGGGTAATGATGGCCCCTCTTGTGGCGTGGTCGGTCCGAGCCCGGGGTCGGGCGAGGCGAAGGCTCCTCCGAGGTCGAGGTCGAGTCCAAGCCCTGGGGTCGGGCGAGGCGGAGTTCGTCGTCGAGGTCGAGGTCGAGTCCGAGCCCTGGGGTCGGGCGAGGCGAAGTTCGTCGTTTTCCGAGGCCGTAGCCTAGTCCGAGCCCTGGGTCGGGCGGAGTTCGTCGTCTTCCGAGGCCGTAGCCTAGTCCGAGCCCTGGGTCGGGCGGAGTTCGTCGTCTTCCGAGGCCGTAGCCTAGTCCGAGCCCTGGGTCGGGCGGAGTTCGTCGTCTTCCGAGGCCGTAGCCTAGTCCGAGCCCTGGGTCGGGCGGAGTTCGTCGTCTTCCGAGGCCGTAGCCGGGTCAGAGCCCTGGGTCGGGCGAGGCGGAGTTTCCTATGGCGCCCAAAGCCAGACTTGGCTGCTGTCAGCCTCACTCTGTCGAGTGGCACGGTAGTCGGAGCGACGCAGGCGGTGCTATCCCCTTGTCAGGCCAGTCAGTGGAGCGGCGAAGTGACTGCGGTCGCTTCGGCTCTGTCGACTGAGGAGCGCGCGTCAGGATAAGGTGTCAGGCCACCTTTGCATTAAATGCTTCTGCGATTTGGTCGGTCGGCGTGGCGATCTGGCCAAGGTTGCTTCTTGGCGAATACTGGGCTTCGGGCGAGCCGAAGGCGTGCCCGTTGCTTGAGGGGGTACCTCGGGCGAGGCGTGAATCCTCCGGGGTCGGTTGACCTTGCCCGAGGCTGGGCTCGGGCGAGGCGGGATTGTGTCCCTTGAGTTAATCGCACCCATCAGGCCTTTGCAGCTTTATGCTGATGGGGTTTACCAGCTGAGATTTAGGAACCTTGGGGGTACCCCTAATTATGGTCCCCGACACTGCTGTCGTGCGTTCTTTTTGTTCTGAACATTTGCATGCGGCAACCCATCAGCACCCTAGACAGATTAGACTTAGGTAATCTCTACTACTATTAAGGCTGCAAGAGTGGTCGGCCATTCCCGTGTTCTGCCATTCCCGTTCTGACATCGTTCCCATTCCCATGTCTGTCATTCCCATTCCCTCCTCCCGCAAAGCTCATTCCCATTCCCATTCCCCCGTACAGCCCACGTCTAGCTAAAATTAAAAAAACACACATGTTCTCAAGGGGATTTGAACCCATGACCTCTCAAGCAAAGGCCAAGAGTAGCTATCGCTACACCACATATGTGTTTATGTCTACATCTATGACAGGAAACACATCTACTATATCTCTCACCAAGCTCACTTGCTACCCTTGCACAATGCGTAGTAGTAGATAAGTATCACCGAGATTCTTGAATTAGATTTTTGGATGGAGGTAATATTATTTAAAGAAGAGCTTTGCATGCAATTTCTTTTGTTTGAATAATGTATTATACTTAAATTCCCTTTTTGCATGTGTGACATTTTTCTTCGTAATATTTTTTTCCATAGATCAGACTTGTGAGTCATTTTCATAAACCAATGTCAAGCATGAATCCATGTTTCTTATTTGAAACCCCGAACAAACACCATGAGCAGGAGGCACTCACGTTGGCGTCGCTCATCGATGACGAGAAGAAACTTGGCGACTGTCAGTTCGACCTCTAGAAGCAGTCCTACGTGGTCGCATGCGCCGTGTGTACGACAAGCTCCCGCAAAGCCACCACTTGGACGTGGTCCAGAGCAGCTGCACTGCGCTGTCCATCGTTAAGCAGGGGGCCTCATGGTTGTCGCCAACATCGATGACTCTCGGGTTGTTCTGGACATCGTATCCGATGATGACGCCATCACGTCGTCTAGCTCATCGTCCACCTGAAGCCCAACCTACACGTAAGTCGCTACCGACCGGACATGAATTCTTGTGCGCTGGGACGATGGACGTTGCTGACGTTGTGTGAGTGTCCTCGAACATGATGTACGTAGTGGAGTAGCACATCTGGTGGTGCAACGGTCAGGGGTACTACCTCGCTGATGAGCCCGGGGTGCACTTCGTTTGGCAGCCCAACCAAGAGTCATCGATACTCGTCATGTCGCGCGCGTTCGACGACTACTATATCGAGGATTGTGGCGTCATCTTAGCAGGATCGACAACAGTGACCAGTTCATCATTCTTGCCACCGTCAGGGTAGCTTTTGTGCCGACCTGCCTTTAATTCTCTTCGTAAACACACACACTTACCTTTTTGTTTAAGCAAGAGCGTATGGTGGTGCGTGTCTGATGACTAACGATGTACGAGGAAATTTCTTCCAGCATGTGTGGAACGTGCTCTCCAATGATGAGACCATACAAATCGTGGCATATATCGAAGTCTGCATGATACTGATGGTTGCAGTGTAGTGGTGAAACAACTAGATTAAAATAACAAAATTTATGTATGGCTAGGATCACAAATTGATTATGAAACATTTTCTCATAACAATATAACACACATTTTATATATAAATTATCGTAGTATACTGATATTATATATTACCGTTGCAACGCACGGGTACTCAGCTAGTGAACATATTAATTGTTTGGGAGCAAAAACTAGGTAAAGCATACCACAATACTACAATTTAAATACGTTATGTATCAACACGTATGGAATATAATATCTAGAACTCAGCTTTACATCGTGCTCCCAAAGTTCAGTTTGACATTGCGCGCAGGGCTTGCGACATGTACTAAATCAGGAGGAATGAGGGGACGACAAACCCTAAACCCTCTATGGGTGGTCGTATAAGTAGCTTGGTTTACATAAAGACAAATAGCAAGATACATAATCAACCATGCAATTTACCGATGGAGGTCGTACTCTGGCTATTAGGCTACCACGCAGAAGCTTTTGCGTTGTGAGTCGAGCACAACGTTGATGAAGCGTATGAGTGAGCTGCAAAAAACATAATTAGTATCTACCTGCAACATTTATCATGTGGAGGCATATACAATAGGCAAGGTGTCTGGTGTAGTAATTGGCAATACAATCTAATTCTGTTGATTTAACGGTTCAATGAACCAAGGCATGCAAATGTGTTAGCCAAAAAATTTCTATTTGGGTATTCGATGGTGCAAGTAGCATGTAGGGACCACATGAGTCTACCTTGATTTACAATCTAAATAGATCTATTGCAGTATCATTTCCACTTAATCAAGCAAGCTATGCAAATATGTTAGCCAACAAAATTTGTTGGGATATTCGATTGAGCAACTTGTATGCATGGTCATGAGTCTATTTTGCTTTTCAATGTGAATAAATAGCTCTTGTTGCGACTTGTGTGCGTGTTGTCACTCTGATTTTGTGTCTTGTGTGCGTTGCTCATCCCTCCCTTACTCCGTGCTTCTTTGTGAACATCAAAGTGTAAGGGCGAGAGACTCCAAGTTGTGGAGATTCCTCGCAAGCGGGATATAGTAAAGCAAAGCGAAACACCATGGTATTCAAGTGGGTCTTTGGACCGCTTGAGAGGGGTTGATTGCAACCCTCGTCCGTTGGGACGCCACAACATGGAGTAGGCAAGCGTTGGTCTTGGCCGAACCACGGGATAAACCAATGTGCCATCTCTGTGTTGATCCCTTTGTGGTTATTGTGTTTTGCTAAGACTCCTCTCTAGCCACTTGGCTTTATTGTGCTAACATCTAACCATGTTTTGTGGCATTAAGTTTCACGTTATTCAGGATCACCTATTCACCCCCCTCTAGGTGCTCTCAGTGGTCTCAGAAACAACCTAATGCATGCAAGAGCCAAGAACACAAGGGACGAGCACCCTGTGGTAGTGCCCGCATGGATCTACAAATCCTAACACATATTTGCATGATCCATGAGCCATCATCAGAATAACACAAACCATGTGCGGACAATAAATAAAGTATTAACACACCCAATTATGTTTAGTCCTTAGCATAACAAAAAACTAACATCCAAAACAACAAAGGAACAACACAATAATTTTTGCAATGACAGAAGGATGTGTGACATGTACATAGAAGTGGTAGAAGCATAACAAGTCGACACCGTGGTAAGGGAAAGGCCATGTAGACAGGTGATACCGAGCCATCGAATGGGTACCATATACAGCAAATCAGGGACCCCATCCCTCACCTCCCCACTTCCAAGGTTTCATAGAGTAGGAAGGGTAGGGAAGAGGCAGGCATGCCTGTTCGTTGCCGAAGAAGGACACAACAAAGACTTGGGCATCTGGAGACGACATAGGTAGTATACCGCTAGATACATATAAAGAGAGCACGCAAGTGGATAAAGAAGCCCAGCTCGAGCAACACCAAACCAAGAGGCACCCGCACCAGGTGTCAATCCGAGAAGGGTGAGAGAATGCGAGTGCCTTCCCAGCCCTGGACCCGCCAAGGTGACACAACACCGCCACCAACTCTATACCATATGTCGACTGCTGTCGCGCTACGGTCCTTGGTTGTCCAATATCTCAGACTTGGACTCCTCATCGCGAAGATAACCTAAGCGTGGCAGGCGTCGCCTTTTCCTCCTTGGCAGCACGCATGGAGAAAGGCCAGGAGCAAGACCGACTCGCCCCGTACCCGCGTCGACGAGCGTCGGTTGGCTCGCGGCTGCGACCGTGGGCGGTAGGTTGGGGAGGAAAAACAGGGCGAACGCCGGGAAGATGAACGGGACGTCCGACGACGGCGAAAACGATGGTGCGCGCATGCTGTGAAACATCCTCGTGGACGTGCAATAGCCACTGCGCGGGTCGGTGTCGGAGCTAGTGTCGAACGAATACGGGGAGGAGACACCTGCTCCCACGCCCTCTACCGATAATGGGGTGACGCGGAGACAAAGGCATGAGGGGAGAGAGAAAAGAAGTAGGATGACAAACGAGGTGGCGGTAACTGAGGCGAGGACCATCATTATCGTGCGGAGTTATAGATGGCCAAATGGGATGTGTTTGGCAGGCCGGTCCGAGGCACAGCCCATTTAATAGTGTCTGGGCCAGCCCAGCACGAGCGCCACGCCGTACTTGGGCCGTAGCCTCTGCCTGTAGTGCTGGCTTGGCCCGGCACGATTTTTTATTTTACAAAAAATCGTATATACGTATGTACAATTTATATTCAATAATAAAAACACCTGTGTATGATGTTCTACTTGTTAGACGGCTTCACCCAGTGTCTCCCACCCTTCTTCCTTCAGGGCGTGGGTTCGAACCCCACCTCCTACACCGTTTTTTAACAAATTTTACGCTGATTTAACCAAATGGCCTGACGGGCTAACGGGTCAGCCCAACACGATCAGCAGGCCGACGTGTCGTGCTTGTGTTGGAGCTGCGGCCCGCGAGCATCGGACCGCTGTTTGGCCATATATATGCGGAGGTGTGGTTTGAGACGTGGAGGTTGGTTGCGCGGAGGAGACAGACGTGCAAAGGTTAATTTAAAATAGATGTGAGAGGTTATTTGTAAAAAGATGACGCGAAACAACCGTTGAAACTGATGCTTTAATATAGAAATAGGTATAGATATAGATATAAATATTAAAATTAAACCAAATGTTATTTATATATCACTGATTCGAAGGTAATAAGTATGGTAGTATAATTGTAAGGCCTAGTGTGCCCATTTCAACGTAGTAGAAAAGAGAAACATGAAAAGAAAAAATAAAGAAGCCCACAACTAATTGGTCCAATCCAGCCCAATAATTTTAGGGTTGGTTCATATCTGCCTCAACCGCTAGCCATCCCTCTCAGCCACGGGCAGGGTGGATCTATAGGTATGCCAGTGGGTCAGGGTCACGGCATACCCTGTAGATAAAGCCTAAACTAGCCCATATATGAAGAAAAAAAGTCTAGTTTGTATTCGCTTTAGACGGGCGTAGCTAGTTGCGATCGTCCGTCCATTTCATCCGGCACTTGTGTATTGTAAGTTGGGAGTTCAAATTTGTGTCTATTTGTGTATGTATGAAAAAATGAATGCAAAACATTGTTTGTTATCATTTTTTCCCTTTGCACACTCCTTTCTAGGGCTTTCCTTAAAGGAGCAGGGGTACACTACTCAACGTCTTTTCGAAATGAAGATGCCACAGGGGATTCAAAACACAAATTCAACCCTTTATCTATCGTTTATACACTAAATTCACAAGACATGTTGGAGCCAAAGCCTGACGAAGTGTACAAATTGATTCTTTTCTAATGCTTTGTCTGCACAACCTAATATGAGGAAACTATAAAAGAAGGGGGAAAAGAAAAGAAAAGAATAGAACACAAACCCAGCAGATCAGATATCTGGAGGTTGTTTCCCAAAGGAAATGCAACAAAAATGAGCGAAGAAGAAGAGGGGAAAGGGGATGGAAAATGTTGGTTGCAGTCTTCTTTTTGTCCCTTTCTTGGAAAGTAACGAACCTGCTGTGGATAGAATTTGCAAGGTGTCCCAATCAGTTGTTCATGTCTTAGAATAGTTTGTGACCATATGTTAAACAGTAAGACACAAGAAAAATGAGACATGCTATATATAGTTTTAGAAATGAGAACATTAGTAACTAATGAGTAGTAAACAAAAAAATCAGAGTGTTTTACTAAGCAATTCCTCACAGTTTTGCAGGGGTTTTAAAATGGATTATAAGGTAACCTAAAAGTTCTTGTAACATAAATAGAAAGCATACATAAAAAGTATACTGAAGGAAGTGATTATTTTTGTTTTAATTGAATTAAATGTTGGTGATTGTAAATAGTATGTGATTTTTGTATCAAACAATAAGAGATGAAGTAGAGTTTGGTATATACATATCGAGGAGAAATAAGAATAATACTAATTAATGGTTTGAAATAGAGAAACTAATGATGCTTGTTTTAATGAGGAATAAGTGAAAGAACAATCAACAGACATCGATTCAAAACCAGTAGCTAATTGCGGGTTAAACAGTAGGAAACGAAAAAAATTAGTTGTACTGTATCTGGGTGGGGGAGAAGTGAAAAAGTTAGCAACTAATGATTGGTAAAAAAACTGAATATCTGTGGCTTACCTGTCGTAGATAGAACTTGCAAGGTTTTCAAAGCAGTTGTTGATGATGTTGATAAAGTTGGTGGTAGATAGAACTTGCAAGATTTCCAAACCAATTGCTGATGAGCATGAAAAGCAGGTGGCCATTTGGTATACAATAAGAAAAAATAGATTTAGTGCATCTAGGATGAGTGTAAACTTTGAATAAAATGGTAATTATAACTATTATAATTGAGTTAGCATGACCTAAAAAGTCTGAAAGTATTGTCATATTCAGAACTAAGTAGGGTGAGGTGGTATTACAAATTTAAGTGCATAATGTAACGTTAGAAAGTTTAAAATATATTGCCATATATTTAGTTTCTTGTGTTTGTTGCCTTTCAAATGTGTATTCTTGTCTGTCGCCATATATTATGTAAAAAAGAAAGAATATCAAATTCAAGTTGACTAAACTTACGTAGAACAGTATGCAAATGATTTTATGCATATTTTAGCAGTCTTTCATAGTTTTTAAACTGTTACAGATGGAATTTACAGGTCGTCCAAATCAACAGCCAACAGGCAACGATTCAAAAAAAGTAAATGACTATGGGTTAAACAGTAAGAAACAAAAAATCAGTTGTATTGTATGTAGGTGGGGAAGGAGTGGGAAAATAGCAACTAATGATTGGTAAAACTTAAATATTTGTGGTGTACCTGTCGCAGATTGAACTTGCAAGGTTTCCAAACCAGCTGTTGATGATGTTGAAAAGCCTGTGGTAAATACAACTTGCAAGACTTCCAAACTAGTTGTTGATAATCCTGAAAAGTAGTTGACCATTTAGTATATAATAAGAAACAAAAAACATAGACTCGGTGATCTAGGTTGAGGAGTGAAAATTTTGAAGGAGATGGTAGTTGTAACTGTTTTTGAGGTACCATGACCTAAAAAGTCAGAAAGTATTCTCATATTCAGAACTAAGTAGGGTAATGGTGGTATTACAAATCCCAGTGCATAATATAACAGTGGAAAATTTTAAAACATGGCCATATATTTAGGTTATTATGTTTTGATGCCTTTCAAATGTGTATTATTGTCTGCCCCCATATTATGTCAAAAAAGGAAAACATCAAATTCAAGTTGATTAAACATTTTCCTTTCTTTTTTAATATGCAAATATGTAAGCCAAGAATATTAGTTCCCCCTTGCACCGTGTATCTGTATTCTCTCAACCAAAATTGATTGTGGCCAGTGACGAAGCATACTTCTACGTTCAATCAAAAAAGAATAATTCTATAGCTGACTACTATTGTAACTATTGATTGCAATCGAACAAACCTTGTCACACTTGCACCAATATTTGGTAATAGAAAAGCTATGATGTGTTAGCGGCACCATTAATGTGTTAGTTAAGTCAACAGAGAAAGTTATAATGTGTTTGCTAGCAGTCAGCTAATAAACATTTACGAAAGGTATATTGTGTTAGCTGATTAATAGTCAATTAAGTCGTAATGTTTTACCTAATAACTTGGGGAAAGTAATATTCCGAAAAGATATAATGTGTTGCCTAATAAATAGAAAACAAAGATAACAGTTGGAATTTAGGAACCTAATAATTAGAAAAGTAATAATCAGGAAGATTAGATTGCGTTACCTAACAAACAGGAAGACTGAGTTGATATTAAAAGTCAGGTAAGTTGGAATGTTTTAGTTAATAATTTAGGAAAAGTAATAATCTGGAAAGATATACTGTGCTGCCTAATAAATAGGAAACAAAGCTGACATTTTGGATTTAGGAAAGTAATAATCAAGAAGCTTATATTGTGTTACCTAACAAATAGAAAAAAATGAGCTAACATTTAGGGAAGTCATAATATGTTAGCTAAGACAGCGGAGAAACTAATATTCAAGAAAGATAAATTGTATTAGCTAACACAGAGCTGAGTTGATATTTAGGAAAGTGTTCTAGGCATAGGCCCTAAAAGGTGAGATCTTTATTTGAGTACCAGTGCAGATACTCCTCGTAAGAAGATGGATCACATAATCACTGGCTGCAGCAGTACAGAGATGAACTAAATGTTCAGCAACTTGATCAGGTGAAGTGGGATTTAGAAAATATTGTTGTGTATCTCGAAATATACACTCAGAAAGTGAGAATGCTAATCGCTACCTGATACAGTACATAGATCAACTAAACATTCAATGAGTTGATCAAGTCAAGTGGGATTCAGAAATCGAATCGAATTGCGGGAAGCAATAGGATAGATGTAAACCCTAAAAATGAAGAACACGGTTTGGAAAAGTTTTTGTACCTGCATCAATTAGAGGCACGTTGAGGAATGACTGTGCTGTCGAGAACAGCAGTCGAACAGGAAATCTTCAAGCCCACGGATTGAAGACGGGACACAACACGACGAGGCTCACCACTGTTGCTCTCGTCAACGTGGACCTCCAAACTTCTCATGTTGCTCCCTATCCATGGCGTGAGGGCTCACTAGAAGAAGCGCATGGCGTGGGGAGGAGGAGATCCTGCGGAGGAGCGGAGTATGTGAGAAGGGCATGGGGCACAGACTGCTACCATGGTCGCCGTCGTTGACGGAGAAGGCAGAAGGGTCCCTTCGTATTTCACATTCTCACCCTATCTGTCTGTGATGCCTCTAGAAGTCTCTGTTGCCTCTAGAAGTCTCTTGTGTCAGCGAGCAAGGTTCAGCTAGGCGCTAGGCGGAATCTAGGCGGTGACCCATTGCCTAGCGCCTAGTCGGGAGTACTCGGTCTTAGGCGCTTCTAGGCGCTTTTCTAGGCGTTTTGGCAATATAGCCATAAATTATATATATATATATATATATATTATGTATATAACTAATTAACTACTATATATGACGATATGAGTCATAGTAAGTATAAAAAGAAGGCCAGTAGACATATCTGATTCCTAGCTGAGCTTACTCTTGCATGTTCCTAGCTCCTGCAAGGCTGCAACACATTTTGACAGCTAGTAGTTAGTAAATTAGTCAATAGACAGCTAGTTGTTCATAAAAAAATAGAAAACACTAAATTGTGACTTATCTGGATGATTTCAGCAGCCTCCCATTCATGAGCAGTTGAGCACACTGCACACCATATCAGCAGGCAGCAGCTGGTAATTACAACACAAGTGGATAGGACAGTAATACAAGTGCAGAACACAATTTATAAATAAAGGACAGCACAAGCACATAGTTCTTAGTTCAGGTCTCACACAAAAGAATACACACAGACACAAAGTGACACAACTGCAGTTCATAAGAGACCAGGGCATCACAAAAGGCTTCACTACTAGATGGAGATGGTCCAGATCATATTTCATCTTCACTGTAGCACAAATCTTCATCTTCATACTCTTCTTCAGACTCAAACTCTTCTCCTTCATAGAGCTCTCTCACTCTTGCACTTCTACGAGGCTCAAGCTGTTCTTCTGCTCCCACTGCCTCTCCAATAACAGACCAAGGTATCCCTGTACCTTCCATCTCATCTTCCTCCTCATCTCTAAAGACAACTTGTGCACAATCATCTCCACCCTCTTGGAGAAAACCTTCAGCTTCAGTTGTATCACTAGACAAGAGAACATCAGTGATTTTCTTTGACTTTAATCTTTTCTCTGTTATTCATCAGCCTGTTATTGAACTGAATATAGACCAACTTGTTGAGGCGGGTTGTAGTCAGCCTATTTCTCTTCTTAGTGTGTATCTATAAATTAGAAACAAAAACATTTTCAGTTCTGAAATTTAATCATAGTACTGCTGAAATGATTAATAGATAGGTACTAACCCCTTCAAACCCACTCCAATTTCTTTCACAACCAGAAGAGCTTGATGTCAAAGATAATATCCTTGTAGCCATCTTCTGTAAAGCTGGTGTTTCAGTTCCATATAACCGCCACCATGATGCTGAAATAAATTAGAAACACCTCTATTAGTTTAAAAACATCAAACAACCATGGTAGAAAACAGCAAACAACCATATAATAAGTAGTTAAGTACCTCTACCTGGATTGTAATCATAGTTTTGAAAAGTTCTTGCAAGCTTCTTGCTAAATGGTCCTTCTCTATTCTGAATTTTTTTCAATTCAAAGTTGGCAACCTGTTCTTGTTGGTCCTCATCATGATAATAAAATTGCTCGACACAAGATATGAAGGCTTCATTCATTTTGGGCTCATCAAAGATTGATGGGTTAGCATAGCTATAGTGTGGATTCAGCAAAAAAGCTGTCAAATGCAATGGAGAATCAAGTCTTCCATTCATCTTCTTCTCAATTACAGCCATAACATCTTTGAATCGAGACTCAACATTGCCAAATGCCTCTTTGATCTCTCTTTTTGCCTTTAGTAGCTCTCCATAAAGGAAACCCATGGATGTCTTCACATCCGCATCAACCAAACGGAGGACTTTGACCAATGGCTAAAAAACAGCCAACATTAGCTTCACATCCTTCCAAAAGGCTGGACTCAATATAGTAGTTGTGGCCTCTTTTCCTTTCTTTGATTTCACATCCTTTAATGAGTCCCACCTGCTATGAACTACCATCTTCCTTAACTGGTCCTTCTTCTCTTGCATACTATTCAAAGTGAGAAAGTATGAAGCAAACCTAGTCACTCCTGGCCTCACTAGCTCTTTCCCCTCTGTGAAGTATCTCAAGCACTCCAATGTTCTTGTGTGGCCATACACAAATATGGTAAATGACTTTGCTTGGTCAATCACTTTCCTGAACCGAGGCAATTTGCCAATTCCTTGGAGCATCAAGTTGATTGTGTGAGCTGCACAAGAGGTCCAAAATATTTGTGGTCTCTTCTCAAGCAATAGCTTCTTTGCTCCCATGTTGTTAGAGGCATTGTCGGTGACTACTTGCACCACATTTTCTTCACCAATGTCTTCAATTGCTTTGTCCACTAATTCAAAAATGACTTCGCTTGTGTGTGACACATCTGACATCTCTTTTGAGCTGATGAAGGAGGTTCCATCAGCACAATTAGTGCATATATTCATTATGCTTCTCCTCTTCCTATCTGACCAAGCATCGGTCATAATAGAGCACCCATTTTTCATCTTCTCGGCTTCACGTTCCTGCAGCAAACACTTGGTTCTTTCATATTCTTCTTCCAGCAAACTACCTCGAAAGGCATCTTGAGTTGGAGGTGTAAGTCCTGCTCCAAATTGTCCAATTGCTTCACACATTTGCTTGAACTCATCATTGTCACATGCATTGAAAGGTATTCCTGCCAATGATTAAAAAATGAAGTCTAATTTTAAATGTGTTCAGTTCATGAATTTTAAAATGTGAAAACAGCATCATATACTAGCAATTTACCATGATTATAGGCCCATCTTGCAATAAACTTGTGCACCTCATGCTCTCTTTCTTTCCATAGTTCCTTGTTCAGCTGCTGTTGTTTGAATGAATCAACCTTGGTAGGATCAATAGCACGTGTCCATTTGTCAATTGGCCCTAATTTGTGAGGTTGTGAGCTTCCAACACAAGTGACTTCTTCTGACTCCTCTCCAACCCTAGATACATTCACTTCCTCTCTAAGTTCTAGCTCACGAACAGTCTTCTCCTCCCTCTTCCTTTTTGCAGCCTCTATTGCTTTCTTGCACTTCTCTTTAGCCTCTAGAGCCTGCGGTGTTGCAGACGTGCATTTCTTCACATTCTTTCCAACATGGGCAAGATGCTCCTTCAACCTATAAATCCCTCCCCTCATCTCCTTGTCACAGAACTTACACTTCACCTTGTCTTTGTTGTTAGCATCAACAAGAACACCATATTCCCATCCAACATCATCTGAATTTCTTTTTAGGAGATTCGCTCTAGCTACTTCAGTTTCAAAAGGTGCAGCTGCAGTTTCTGATGACATCCTTAATCCTTTGGTTTCTTTCACTTGTACACCGCAGGGGAGGCCAAGTTAGCAAAGTTAGCAGGGGAGGAAAGCAGGGGAGGGGGATGAGCAGGGAGGGGAGCAGCCGACAGGGGAGGAGAACTCACCGACGGGGGAGCAGGGAGGGGAGCAGCCGGCGGGGGAGCAACCGGAGGGGATGAGCGCCGGAGGGAATGAGCAGCGAGGCAATTTTCATGACCATGTGGGAGGGAGACCGAGCGACAGCACAGCGCGCGCTAATACTCCCCCCCCCCCCCCCCCGCGCGCGCGCTAAAAATTGTCGCGCGCTCTCCTGCGCGCCCTCTTAGGCGCCTGCGCGCCGCCAACTCGCCGCCTAGGCGCGGCTGAGCGCCGCCTAGTCGCTGCGGCCGCCTAGACGCCGCACAGAGCCCTAGGCTACGCGGCAGCCTATCGACTAGCGCCTAGGCGCGCCTAATCGCCGCCTAGTCGGCGCCTAGCCGAACACTGTCAGCGAGATAAGGAGATGAATCATGGTCATATATGTTGGATCGGACGGAGCCTAGGTCGGATTCTAACGGTAGAAAATAATTGAGCCGACGTCGATATCGTATCTGTCCACATTTTGTACCGGCTTTATGATGCCTCTAGAAATCTCTCTATGATGCCTCTAGAAGTCTCTTCTGTCAGTGGATCGGATGGAGCCTAGGTTGGGGAGGAAGAACATAGCGAAGGCCGGGAAGACGAACGAGACGTCCAACGATGGCGAAAACGATGGTGCACGCATGATGGGAAACGTCCTCGTGGACGTGCAATAGCCATCGCGCGAGTCGGTGTCGGGGCTGGTGTCGGACGAATACGGGGAGAAGGCACCTGCTCCTACGCCCTCTGCCGAGAATGGGGTGGCGCGGAGGTGGAGGCATGAGGAGAGAGAGAAAAGAAGTAGAATGGCGAACGAGGTGGTGGCAACTGTGGCGGGGACCATCATTATCGTGTGGAGCTATAGATGGCCAAATGGGTCGTGTCTAGCGAGCCGGCCCGAGGCACGACCCATTTAATGGTGTCTGGGCCAACCCGGCACGAGCGTCGTGCGGTGCTTGGGCCGTAGCCTCGGCCCGTAGTGCTGGCCCGACCCGGCGTGATTATTTTTTATTTTAAAAAAATCATATATACATATGTACAATTTATATTCAATATTATAAACATCTGAGCATGATGTTCTACTAGTTATACAACTTCGCGCAGTGTCTTCCACCCTGTTGGGGCGAAGGCGAAGACGCCACCCTTCGCTCGAGGCCTTCGCCGTACTCGCTGCACCAACGGTGACAAGTCAGCGGGCAGACTTACCCTTCGTCTCATACGCTGCCGGGCGAAGACCTGTGACGAGGTCGTCTCATCCCGCGACCTCGTCCAGAATGGAGGCCCACGTGTGATCCGGCCCACTGTAACAGGCCCTGCGTGGCCGTTGCGCGTTACGAGCCTAATTTGTAAAGGCCTCCCTGTAATTACGGTCTGTAACCCCGCTTTATGGGAATATTCCGGGGAAAACCTAGGTGTCTGAGGGCACATGCGTCCTTAACACGGGACGCTGGGCACCCGGACACCTATAAATACCCCCGCACAGTGCCCTTGAGAGGCGAGATTAACAGAGCTATTGCCATCACGTGCAAAAACCCTGTTCGCGTTATTACATCTCCCCATTGGATCAACTTGCGCCAGTGAGCAGGTTCCAACATTTGGCGCCCACCGTTCGTGCTACGAAACAATCACCCGCGATGGCACCCAAGAAAGCTAGCTCGAAGGCTGACGAGGCTGCGAAGGCAGCACTGCTGGGCGCAAAAAAGGGCAAGGCCCTCGCACTCACCCACTCCACCCACCAAGAGGCTACTGAAGACGACGCTCACCGCACCTGCGAAGACGACGCTCACCGCACCTGCAGCCCTGAAGGACAGCCGCAACCTCCCCCAGACTTCGCTTCACCAGAGGGCACGGACTTCACCGAGGACGGCGAAGTCATCGGCGTCTCCGCAGAAGAACGGCTACAGCTGCGCGCCCTGCGCATCAAGAACCGCAATCTCCAGAGGCAAAAAGAGATACTTGAGGCCAAGCACCAACGTGTGTCTGCACAAGCCAAGGTGCGGCAAATGATACGAGACGAAGAGCAGAAGGCCCAGGAGCTCGAGCAAGAGATCGCGCTAATGCAGCGCGAAGGCCACTTCGGCCTGCAACAAGGGCCACCCCTGCAACAGCGCGCACAAGTCGAAGACCTGCACTTTCCCTACCGCGACCGCGCCATCCCACACGCCGCGCCATTCCAAGGGGTCAACTACCTCGACGAGCGAAGTCCCCTGGCGCCACACCTGCAGGTGACACCCTGGCCTGCCAACTTCCGGGCAGGGACCTATCCCAAGTACAACGGCAGCACTGACCCAGCACAGTACATCATGAGTTATCAGGTCGCCGTTGCATCTTCCGGTGGGGACGACGCCACGATGGCCAAGTCTTTCATCATCGCCCTCGAGGGCCCGGCTCTCACCTGGTTCACCCGGTTGCCACCGTTGTCCATTGACTCCTGGAGAAGCCTCCGGGACAAGTTCCTGCTCAATTTCCAAGGGTACCGCCCGGACACCGACGCCTTGGCTGAACTCTCACTCTGCAAGCAGCTGGAAAAAGAGACTCTGCGAGAGTATTACCGCAAATTTCTAACACTCAAGTCACAGTTGCCCTCGGTCGATGACCATATTGCCATCCACTACGCCATCAGTGGCCTTCGCGCCGGCGTCCTTTACAGCCACTGCATCAGAGATCCGCCCAAGAACCTCCAGGAATTATATCAGCTGTTTGAAAAATACGCCAAATCCGAAGAGCTCCACCAACGCAAAGTTGAGTCTCAGAGGAAACCCAAAGATGCTCCACAGTCCAGCCGCACGTGGACGAGAACCCCGCAGCCAGACTCCGGTCGAGACG